>NC_083284.1:33191667-34552906 GCF_963506605.1 Zootoca vivipara | reverse complement strand
TGGCCTACAACTGACGCTGTGCTGCTGGTCTTCACCTATAGTTGTACCATCTAAAAGCTTTCTGAATTAGATCCATGATGCTTATATTCCAGTTTGATGCAGAGTTAGGCATACGTAAACCCACTGGTTTTATTTTTTTTGTTAAAAGATTAGTTTCTGAGTGGCAGCTTTTAAGGTCAAATCAAAGGGGGGCAGGTTGGGGAGGGGAGCGTGCGCCAATCGGGGTGGGGGGTAGCAGCGGCGGAGCCATGGGGCTTGGTGGCTGGTTGCGCACCACCAGTCATCTAATCTAGTGGAAGAGACTCGAGTGCTAAAATCCACGGGTTAGGGGGCGCAAATCACTTGCCTTGCCCCGGGTGCTGACAACCCACGCTATGCCACTGACTATTGGTTTCATCTGCTCAATCTGCCAGAGCCTGTCTTTGCATGCAGAGGAAGTCCCTAACTCACTGAAGGTTTGAGATCTATTGGCTACCCTCACCTGGTTTAGCTGACCAGTTGAAGCTGTTCCTGGAGTGTGGCCGCTTTCATATGCTGACAGCTTCTAGGAGCCACAGGTGAGAGCTCAGTGCAAGGTAGGGACCAAAGGTGGACAAACTACCCCAGAAGGTGTACAATGTGTCCCCTACCAGAGGTACTATTCCTCCCCTAAAACACCTTATACACCTGGATGGGCCATAGCGTAACAAAAGTGGGACAAAAATAAACCATGTGATATAAAAAAATGTATTTCAGCAGGAAGTTATAGGGCATGTACAGGTTGGCAATAAAGCCGTGTGACCATTGTTTGCAGGCACAAATAGAATAGCATCATGAGCACAAATTGTCATGAATGTGCAAGAATGTTTGGAGGGGGCCTTCATTTCCTATAAGTCATCTGGGTATCTCATTTTCTTTAATCCTCCCAAGCAATTCTACTCAGCACATTTCAGTTTGACCAAAACAAATACAAGAATTTAATGCACAAAGCCCAAAGCAAAGATTTTAGCAAGATAGGAGGAAACCCAAAAAAATGGCAGGCACAAAGCAAAATTCTCCCAGCCCCCTGCAGTCACTGATGAATTGAATAAACATTGGGCATGTCCTGTCTCCTTTACTAGTATTTGTAATTGGTTCAAGGTGGTCTCTTTCAAAGGAAAGCACAAATGATCTGACCACCTCAGTGTGGAAAATCAGTCGCGATTGAGTACTGGAGTCTGCAGAAATTGCATGATGGAAATTCAAATATAAACATGAATACAATATCATTGGTTCCATATTCTAAATCAGTGCGCTTAGACAAAAATCAGATTTCTTCCAAAAGAAGCACATTACAAATTCCTGAGGGTTTGGGCACATACTGAAACTTTTTTCCTTGCGATCTGGCCTCTCATTTCACTTCACTGCTACACACCTTCTGGAAATGGCCGATAAAAGCAGCTGGTCTCAATTATTTTAACTACTGAATGGTTGCTTGAACAAATGGCCAGATTTTCTATTTAGCAACATGGCTTAAAATAGAAGTTATTTCAAACTGAAAGGAGAAGCTTGTGGGTCTGCTTATACATTTGATTCTCTTTAGCCTTATTGGCCAAGAAACCTGGTTCTCTCACTTTCTCATTTTATTCCAATCTCAAATTCAGCGATCCAGCAGCAATTTCTGCAGCAATTTGCATTTTGGATGTGTGTGTGTGTTTTATAGCAATCCTCATGAAAATCTGTCAGCATATTAGTGTGAGTTTCCCCTAGTAAATGCATTTTTGTATGCAGTTTTCTGAACTTTACACATTTTTAGAACAAAGTTACCCTAATATAATGCATGCTGTGTATTATTTTCACCAATATATTCATTTTTAGGCACATTCCTCAAATATATGCAATTTTTGTTAACATTGTTTGGTTGTAGAACTGCATCACACATACAAAGAAGTGCAAATTTCAAAGGATGGCAGAGTTTCAATTCTTATATTGTTTCAGAATGTGCAAAATAGGTAGGCAAACTGATCAATTTCCCCTCAAATCCCTGCTTCTCAGCCAGGCTCATTTGTGAAGCTGCTTCTAGCAGTGAGAGAAAATTAGCAGTGAGAGAAAATTTCTCCAAACTTTGAAATTTGGCAACATTTTAGAAACTTCTTTGAATTCCCAATGGTTTAAAATGCTACTTCTGAAATTCAACTTGAAATGATACATTTAAAAAGTTCAAAATCTAATTTTTGCCTATTAGCTTTAACACAATAATGTAAAGGATGTACAAATTTAATTTAATGCTATGCCTTGATTTTTCTAAAATTCCTAAGTCCAGTGGCATTCAGAGAGCTGTATCCAATCTTAGTCATGCTCAAAAGTAAACCCATTAAAATTAACAGGCACAACCAACTTAGGTCCATTAATTTCAATGGGTCTGAGTTAAATAAGAAATGCATATTGAAGAATATACATTCAGTTTTTTGTAAGCTATGAGAATTAGCTTCAAATATTTTCTACTCAAATTTCTTTCAGCTTTCATTAGAATTTTCATTTCTAATGTCATAATGGCCCCCACGTTGCTGAGATTCACCTGCTATCATCTTGTGGCCATCTACAGATCATATTTCTTTTAAAATGGGTGCATGTATCTCAAGTTTCTAAAATATGTAGTTCCGATGAATGCTTGAACCTATAAATAAGACATTTTTTGCAGTGTATTAGCTCGTACAAATGCCATGTTACACATGATAGAAATTACTGAGTTACTCCACAGACCATATTAAAAGAAAACAAAATAAAAATAGGAAACATTTAAAGCTTCACGTAAAAGTATACATGAAACAAAACAAGTCTTTATGAAACTAAAATAAACATAAAAAGAACAGCCACTCTTGGCAGTCATAAAAATGCATCTTTTTCTATGGGAAGGCAACTGCAAAACTTCCAGCATTGTGGACGGAAATGACCTTTATCAAAGTCACCAACTCATGGGTCTTGCACTTCATTAAGATGAAGACTGTGCTCTGTGCTGTCCTTGGTAAAGGTCACGTGGGACTAAATGTCAGACCTTTTCAATCTGTTCACCTGCAGTTTTAGCCTCTTGTATTTACTGAAACTGTCTCAACTCATTTAGTGTTTTAAGGAACCTGGATCCTATTTGTCCCAGGGAGCTTTGAACTCATTTGTACCTAATCAATGAGATACTGAGTGAGGAACAGCATCCTTGCACACCTGTATTCAAAAGCCAATTTATTATTGAACCTTCGTGGAACAGTCACCTTGCTCTTTAAAAGAAGCCAGTGAAAATATAAAGAAAAGCCAGGTAACAGGAGATATACTGTAATGCTTCTGAGGGATGACCTGCTTCTTACAGTTCAGTTAGGGCTATACATTTGCACCTTGGGGCACAAGGAATGATTCATTTGTGAGCTGTGTAAAAAAGAATGGTCAAAACACTTGAAGTCTAAAGTCATTCTCAATTCAGACCAGGTCCTTTGTTTAAGACTCAAAAGGCCCTGAGGTTGACAGTTCATTTAAGACCCCCCCCTTCCTTCTCACAGCACCCTATCTCAGCATCATTTTCTCTCTCAGTTGGAGTATACTCATTGCCAAGCTAAAAGGAGGCCTCAGATTGGATTTGTCAAAACCCCAGAGTCCAGGAGTGAAAGAACATTGAGACAGATGCTACAATGTCACTGGCTAAGGAGCCAGATCAGGTTCCTGACTCTGAACCTGATTTTGATGGACAGGAGACCCCTGAACCAAGGGTAGGAGGCAGATGCTTCCACAGCACCACTGGAATTAGAACCTTCATAACATCTTCCTGAGTCTGAGGAACCAGGTGTCTGTTACACTACCTTGCCAGGCCAGTGGTGCAGGAAGTGCAACAGACAGAAGGCCTTGGAGAACAGGAGAAGTGCTCATCTTCAGGCCAGGTGGTTGGTTCTTTAAGAAGATTCCCAATTCTTCAAATAGACTAAAGCCTACAAGAAATAAGGCTGGAGGCAGAGGCTCAAAATGTCTTATTTCATTTCCAGCCAAGGTTGGTTCTTGGACTGGGACCTGAGAGACTCTGGTTCAAAACCTCACTTAGCTTTGAAGATCATTTGGTGACCTTGGACACCACCTCTCAGCTTAAACTATGTTTCAGGGTTGTGGGGAGGGAGAGAAACATCTATGGAATTTTGAGTTAGTTTCTTCTGGGAAAGGTGGAATATCAATCTAATCCTATATAATAATGTCCAAGTTGTCCCTGCGTCCAAGCTGTCCCGTGTGTCCCTGGGGTACTGCGCATGTGCCCCAGGGACACAGGGATTGGACGGAGAGACAGGACGCACACACGCGCGCGCGCTCTCTCCCCCCCCACCTCTGCCTACCGTTTACTCCGCTTCGTTGGGGCGCTCCGCTGAGCCCAGCTGGGCAGCGGGCGCCCAGAAGAAGGCCGCAATTCGGCCTCTTTCTGTGGTGGCGGCGCGTGGGGGGGCGGCTAGCCCCTCCCACAGCCGCTGCTTCGTTGGGGCGCTCCGCTGATCCCAGCTGGGCAGCGGGCACCCAGAAGAAGGCCGCAATTCGGCCTCTTTCTGTGGCGGCGGCGCGTGGGGGGGGGCGGCTAGCCCCTCCCACAGCCGCCGCTTCGTTGGGGCGCTCCGCTGAGCCCAGCTGGGCAGCGGGCGCCCAGAAGAAGGCCGCAATTCGGCCTCTTTCTGTGGCGGCGGCGCGTGGGGGGGCGGCTGGCCCCTCCCACAGCCGCCGCTTCGTTGGGGCGCTCCGCTGAGCCCAGCTGGGCAGCGGGCGCCCAGAAGAAGGCCGCAATTCGGCCTCTTTCTGTGGCGGCGGCGCGTGGGGGGGCGGCTGGCCCCTCCCACAGCCGCCGCTTCGTTGGGGCGCTCCGCTGAGCCCAGCTGGGCAGCGGGCGCCCAGAGGAAGGCCACAATTCGGCCTCTTTCTGTGGCGGCGGTGCATGGGGGGGCGGCTGGCCCCTCCCACAGCCGCCGCTTCGTTGGGGTGCTCAGCTGAGCCCAGCTGGGCAGCGGGCGCCCAGAAGAAGGCCGCAATTCGGTCTCTTTCTGTGGCGGTGGCGCGTGGGGGGGGCCTGCTGGCCCCTCCCACAGCCGCCGCTTCGGCGGGGCTGCACACCCGTTCCTCTCTGCACACTAAAAATCAAAAAAATCTGTTCTAGCGCCCGTTTATTTTAACGGGCTGAATTCCACTAGTTATGAATAAAAATTTAAAAGATAAGCAAAGTTGTTCACTAGGAGCTATCCTTGCTGCTGTCACAACCTGCCTGTCTTACCCTGTGGGTTCATCCATAAGACTGTAAGACCAGAACAGGATTTAGGTTAGTACTGAAGGAGAATAAAACTGTTTCCTCCTTTTGGCGTGGAGCCATGAAGGGAGCAAGCCAGGAACAAAAGGAGTGGTCTCAGTTAGCATTTGGAAGGAGCAGATAAGGAATTCCCTCCTACTAATCAACTCCAGCACATCTCTGGCCCTGATATCACTGCCCAAGTACTGGAAAAAAGGAAGAACTTGTTTTGTGTGAGTTTTCTCAACATGCTTCTTCTGTCCCAAGGAGCAGGAACATAAAGCCTCAGGGGGTAGTCAAAATAATCTCATATAGGCAGGATGCTGCTTGGTGAACAGCAATTGGCCATAACTGGTCTCAATAGCACGATAACTGCATTAAAATGGAGATTCACTTCCCCTAGCATCCAATTCTCTGCTTATTTGATATTCAGGGTGGATCTGCATGTGGATTTTTGCAGTCAAATGAGTGGTTGAAATCAAGTAGGGCTAGGCTGCTTTAATGTCATCAATTGAATGAATCTCTTCTAATGAGCAAGTTGTAAAAATCAACATATAGGGCCGATTGTCTTAGGGCCCCAGATGTTGTTGGACTACAACTCCCATCAGCTAAGCTGGCTGGAAATGATGGGGATTGTATTCCAATTACATCTAGAGTCCCAGCATTGAAGAGCACTGGTCGAAATCCAGCAGCAACAGCAGCAGCAGTATCTCAAGAAGCCATATTTTCTTGGGTCATGTCCCTCTTTCAGTAGCATCATCTTTCACACTTATACCTTGCAGATCCCATAGCAGGACCTCGTGTTACAATTCATTGAGCTAGCTAAAGCTCTGCCAAAAGTTTTTAATTCACCTAACTGAGACAGATTAGATTCTTCTGCACAAAATTAGGTTGGAGGTGGAAAGAAGGAAGGAGAAGGACATTTCAAAACCATTGGTGACTATGGTCATGCCTGGGGTAAAAAGAGGATGAAATTGATGACACATGGCAAACCCCTGAGATCTAGCCTCTCTCTGCTGTAATTAAACAGGACACCTGCACCTGAAAAGGGGGGGGGTTGCTGTCAACAAACTCTGTTGTTTAATGAAGCAACATATTCAATTTTAAAAACCAGATGCAATGTGATCTCCATGGGTCATTCTTTGAAGATGGTCCAGAGGATGCAACTGGCACAGATTGTGGCTCTCTGGTGGTTAGAAGGGCAGCAAGGAGGCATCATTTTACCCCTTTCCTGAAGGTGCTGCACTGGCGGCTACTGAGCTACTGAGCCCAATTCAAGGCTTTGCTGTTAACATGTGAATTTCCCTGGTCTGCTCTTAATTTGGGATAGCCATGCATACACCCTTAAATGTGTTGTCCTGGTCTTGCTTTTGTGTTTTTAATTATCTGTTGGGAACTGCCCAGAGTGGCTGGGGAAACCCAGCCAGATGGCGGGGTATAAATGATAAAATTTATTATTATTATTATTATTATTATTATTATTATTATTATTATTACTGACCAATTTATGATCAGCAGGAAAAGGCTTGTGCAATTTCTTGCTTATAACAGATGCTAGAGGTGTGGTTGCATGAGACTGGGCATCTCCAAGAACTCCCTGCCAAGAGACATTTGGCCTGCCCCCTCTGTAGAAATGTTTTAGGGACGGCTCAAGAACTTTGTATTTGACCAGGCCTTGGGGCCATGTGGAATAATGTTACTTTCTGGGTGTTGTTTTATTGATATTATCACAGCTTATCATAGCTATGTGCCTATCATTTGTCTCAGATGAATATACATTTTATTTGAAATTTACGTTCTTCTGCTTTCCATCCTGCCCAAAGAGCATTCACACAAGTTATAAAACATTTGGTCAATTTTGCTCCCTCATGCACCATTGGCTCTGCCCCCATTCCTGTAGCCAGCCACCACCACCACCATTTTGAAGGCTGAATACCAGCATTGGGGAGTCTCCTTCGCTCCAGTAGGCTCCCTGTGGGATTAAGAATGAGTGGACAGGGCTGGTGAGAGATGCTTATAAGTCTTCTCCCACTATGTCACCAAATACTGTATCTCCTGGCTCAGAAATAAGAATTTCAGCAACTCATAATATTCAGCTTAAATATTAGGTGTGCATTACAAAAATGTTATTCTCTGGTTCTGATTAAACATCAAGTCAGAGAAGAACATCAATCATCACTGGAGGCATGATGGGGTAGCATTTGCTTCATATGTGGGCTTGGATTAACTGGGTTATTTTCCAAGGGGAAATCACACAATTTTCTGATCCCGGTTCTGAGCTTACCTGGGTTTCTCATCACTAATTATGAGGGGGAAAATGTTCTTTTATCAATTTGGATCTTTGGAGATGTGTGCAGCCTTTTGCTGGGTCAAGATATCAGAACAGCTACCAGTGTTTTTCATTTATAAGAGATGCTTGCTGCAATAAAAGCACTAGGCAGGGGCAGTTTTTGACTACTGCCTTGGTGCCAGTTAATTTGAGAGATATAAGAAAATATATTTTAAAATTAAATTGTATTCTCTATACAACACCATGGTGTGGTTTTAGGAATCATACATTTTTTTAAAAAAAAACTTCTGCAACATTCCCTTAGTGGTTTGATTAGACTGGCTTGCATCCAGCTGAATCTGATCACCTTTAATGACGTGCTTTATCACACCTGGCCGTTGACTTGGTGGAACCTAAACTGGATCCTACTAATCAGTTTTGTGGTTTTATTATTAATGGAAAGAATGACAAGCAACTAATGCTGCATTTTTCACTTAGTGACAGGGTGTGACCTCCTCTCTTCAATCTCTGTGCAGACAACCTGTCTGAGGCAACAGACAATCTGACAGCTTGTCATTCATAGAGACATAATTTTTGTGCTTGGAAATTTGGTTAAATTCATTCTACTCTGAGGCATGGCCTAGCTGAGCGAGCATTAGTGCTTTTGTTAGACTATGTATTTCATAGAGATTTTGTTTGTTTGTTATTCAAACCAGGTTCATTCCAGAATATAATATTAAAAGTCCTAATATTGAAGGGCCATTTTGTAGTGGTTGGTTTTTCTGGAGGGAAAAGAAATCAAACAATTGTCCTCTGTGCATTTATATGATAGTTTTGAATGTGAATAAGGAAGTTTCCTTTACAAAAAGCATTTTTTTCTAATAACAAAGGAGAATGGGCATTCCTCCTTTTGAAAACAGATGCTAGAAATTTCTTCAAGTCAATTAAAAGATGCCTAACATTTCAGAGGGGTATGTATGGGATGGAAGCAGATTCCTGCAGAACACTGCTGTCTGTCAAGGTCTTGTATTAATGTTGCTCTCAGACCTTTATTTCATTCTCCACATCCAATGCTAAAAAAATAGTGCTGTAGTTGTGTCAGGGCAGTAGTGCAAGAATCTATTCTTCATAAGGGAGTCTCTGTTATTTTCTAAAATCAATCACGTCAACTCAGCCAGGGCTCTGACCCTTCATAATGAACAGTTTGCCACAAATGACATATTCAAGCCTAGTGATGAATATGTCTAACTATCCAAGTTTCAGATGCTGTCAAGATGCTAATAAGACTCCAGAGGGATCTTGAAAAACCTCTCACTTTTCTAAATTTTGTTTTCATTAATTAATTAATTGTTAATTTGGATAGTGCCCTGCATCTGTAGATGTCAGGGCAGTTCACAACATAAAATTGCCATATAAAAACCACAATGCAGTTCTCTGGCCAAATAACATATACAATAATGCATAGCTTAGTGAAAAGTGTGCAGGAAAATCCATTATAATGGGGAAAGTATCTGCAAAAACTTGTATACGAGGCAAAATTTCATACGGAAATGTGTATATTAGGAGACATGTGCACTGAAATGCCAAATAATTTTCACAAGGACCTTTAAAAGAATCAGACTCTGATTTAGAAATGTGGAGAACTGAACTTAACACTGGAAAAAGAAGAAACTGAGAGAAATTGAAATTGTTGGATTCATCCATCCCAGTGTGTTATGTGTATTATGTTAATAACTCAAGTTCACCACATGAAGTCAATTTACACCAAGTCAGACCATTGGGTCATCGAGCCGCCATCATGTATTCCAGCTACCATTATCAGATAGCCTGTTAACAGGAGACATCAGAGACTGAGCATCTACGGAGAAGGCACATTATTTGTATCCTTTCTGCATGCCATGAATGTACTCTATGAATTAAAGAGGGGGAGGGAATCTTCACCCAGTAACAAAGCCTGAATCCACTAATTTTTCAAAGACTGGGGAAAAGCGAGGATAATGAATGTGAGAGGTTCTGCATATCACCTGAATTGCAGAGAGAAATTCAAAAGGGAGAAAGGGTCTTGGTTCTTGTCTCCATTAAAGTAGTGGCAATGCATGTGTTTCTGCATTGGATAGTATTCAATAGGTATACAGTAAAATTTGAGAATGTAGAAAATGGAATCTGTTGTGGGAAATACTGGTGGAGCATATTAAAGTCATTGGGCGGAATTCAGTGTGTTGCAGTGAGGAGATAATCAGTGCAAGTATTTCTTTTTGCCAGATGACATTAACTCCCCTTTCCCCTCCCCTCTGTTCTGCGGGTTCTCCCAACCCTCCAGGGTGGGTATGTGGAAGATGAAGGGACATTCACGGAGAGAAGGGGTGGGAAGCCCCACTGAGCTAGCAGGACTTTGCACTGGCTTCTGCTACTGGAACATAGTAGCTGAATCTGGCCAATATCCCCTCAATGGATTATACTCTCAGTGGATTATACAATAGCAATAGGAGGCTATTGGATTGAGATTAGAGTAGGAAACAGGAAATATAACAAAGTTATGAATAGCATTTTAAAGCCAAAGATGTGAGCTGGAAGATCACTGGGCTGGAAGATACTAATTACAGAGCAGAAAGTTAAGAAGACACTAAATGTATAACAATTATTTGAGATGCCACCTCTGCTGTCAAGACCTCGCTGGAGAAGAGTGGTTAATTTGTTTCAAGAGAGGTGATAAAGCAGTTCAATTCTTTTCTTACTTTTACTGTATTGGTTTTTGTTTATGATGTGTTATATCCTGCTGCTCTTTTTCTCCAAAGAACTCACAACAACTTTCATATGATTCTGGATGGTCTTCCATCAAGGCAGTTTACAGGACCTGCTTCCCAGCATGGCTTCTTAGGGTACAATGCAGCCTTCTCTCTTAAGTTAAGCAGTGCTGGGATGGGAGACCACCAGAAAACCCCATATGCACCCTCTTGGTTTCCATGAAGCAACAAAGCAGACCTGCTGAACCATCAAGGTTAGCGGATGTCCTGTTTTCAGAGGTAGCATCTTTCAAAAATCCAGTCACCATGCTGACTAAAATTCCAATCTGTCTTTGCTTATTATTTATTATTTATTCAAGGTGGCTTTTAAATGCTGTTGTTTTTCAATGATCTTAGTTCCTTTTTAATGGCTGCATTTAATCATGTGGTTTTCATATTGTCTGTTTTCTTTAACATGGTGTTGATTCCCCCCCCCTTTTGTAAGACTCACTTGATAGTTATTTGTAGAAGTGTGATTGTTGTTGTTGTTTAGTTGTTTAGTCGTGTCCGACTCTTCGTGACCCCATGGACCAGAGCACACCAGGCACTCCTGTCTTGCACTGCCTCCCACAGTTTGGTCAAACTCATGTTCGTAGCTTCGAGAACACTGTCCAACCATCTCGTCCTCTGTCGTCCCCTTCTCCTAGTGCCCTCAATTTTTCCCAACATCAGGGTCTTTTCCAGGGAGTCTTCTCTTCTCATGAGGTGGAGCCTCAGCTTCAGGATCTGTCCTTCCAGTGAGCACTCAGGGCTTATTTCCTTCAGAATGCATAGGTTTGATCTTCTTGCAGTCCATGGGACTCTCAAGAGTCTCCTCCAGCACCATAATTCAAAAGCATCAATTCTTCAGCGATCAGCCTTCTTTAAGGAGTGTGATACAAAGGTTAAATCATCATCAAGGTTGACATCTACTGCCAAGAAAATTTCTCTTGTATATATTGGATATAATGAAGTTATATTTGATGGTAATATCATATTAGTTTGGTTCCCAGGCCAACTTTTAACAAGCTCAGGTACTTAAAAAGGAGCAAATTGACTGCTAAGCAGACATCCTTTGCTCCCTTGACATAACCAAACTATCCAAAGCTTGTCCAGACACAGCAGTATGAACCTGGAGTTTTTCTCCATATTAACTCCAAGCCCATCAGTGTTTTAACATCTGCCAAGAAGAACTAAGCATACATGCATCATGCTGATGTTAAGGCAGATGTAATAAATACCCTTCCTTAACTGAAGTTTTCAGCAGAATACACTGTTGTTGTTTTTAAATGAAAAATGCCCGTGTTTTAAATCTGTAGATAAAAGTTCACATTCAGCTTAAGGGGTAAACAAAGCTATGAACTGGCCTGTTAACTTGTTCATCATACCACCTAGGAAAAAGAGAAAAGAGCTGTCATCTGTTTATCTCAAAAACTACCTTTGGCCATTTTGCTGCTGGGGTTTTCGCTCTTTTCTCTTTAATGTGAATTTTCTACAAGAACAGCTCTTGGACCTTCTCCCTTTGAAGAAGAGCAGTCAGGAGAGCTTCAGATAAGTGTCGGAGAAACTGGTCATGTGTCAGCTTAAAAAAAATGCGAGAAGTGGTTAAGATAAATACTTGCCTGATTTGAGCAAGGATTTAAATGATAGTTAAGCATTTCATCTATCTATATCAGGAAAACCCAGCCTTTGAGGAGTCATGGCACATTTGCAAACCAGAGGAACTGTTGTGAACACTACACATAATGCAACTCTCCCATCATGGGCTGAAACACCCATCCCCACCCCCCACCCCAAACCCCCATCCAGTGTCACAACTGAGAAAAAGCCTTCTATTGGGTAATACTGCCTTCTTTCAGCAGAGGGAGGGACAAGGGTAATGTGACCCTGCAGACATCAGGGGAAGTCTCTGGGAGCCCGATGTACATCTCTGGGCACTTCATTGGTGACCCATGATTTATCTGTTTGTTTGGATCTGTTTGTTAGATCTTTTAAAATAGCTAAGATATCAATTGTTTGGCAGAGAAGAGGTAGCAGAGGTGGACTGGATCTAGTCCACTTACTCTTGCTGATTGCCAACACATATATTTTTAATAGCTCTAAGTGCAGAGGTCCGTATGAACTGCTGCACACACAGAGCACATGTTTCTGTTCACCGTTCTTCATTCGGGTAGGGATAGATACGTAGAAGCTTGCTTCTGTGGTCAGAAGCTTGATATGGTTTCTAGCTGGATCAGGCCAGTTTTGTTCAGTCCAAAGTACTATAAACATCTGGAGTGAAATGGGTGCCCCTAGTGGGTACTGCTGGTGGCACTCTTCCTCTGATTGGTGCTAGGCAGCTCTCTCATTCCCACAGTCCCCTGGCATAGCATCATGTGGGGGCACTGTGAGAAAATAAAATGGTGACTAGGTAGCTGCCCAGTACTGAGCACCTGAAATGTTTTTCTAAGGGGAATCCCATCTAGGCATTTGCAGTGGACCTTGCCAAGGTGTTGATGCCACAAGGAAACTGGGTCTGAATTAATAGAAGAGACTGAGAAGGGGGGTGGAGGCGTTTGAGTACATTGTGAGCTAGAGAGCAGTTATCAATACCAGAAACGAAATGAAATGAACTCCCAGGCTTTCACACAAATGTCTACTCCTTATTTCATTTCAGCAGCTCTTCAACTATCGCTGAACTACTGGGTGTCAAAAACCCTTCCCAATCTACTTCAAATCAGCTAGTGATCTACCAGTAGATCTATCTGCCCACAGTGGTCTAGGAAGAACAGTGGGAATTATACGTCAGGGGAAATTGACCAGGAGAAAGCGAAGTAGATGAGAATTTGGATGGAAAATATCATTGGATTTAAGACCACAAGTGAACTGAGCTAGCTAGTCTCAGACCATCCCTACTTATTACACTGCATTAAAAACAAACAAACCCAAATACTAATTTGTTGATGCGTGGGCTGATCCTGCCATCAAAATTAACTTTAATTGTTAGCACCCCTGCACAATTTGAGCTTTGCTGTTTACACTGAAACATTGGTAACGATAAATGGTGCTTGCTAGTGAATTGTACATGCTGCCTACTATATGTCTAAGCAAGTTAGTTTCCTAGGTAGGAGATGCAAGTTGACAGTAGTATCAGAAGCTAACAAAAATGACCTTTACTTCCACACAGATCAAATTTGGATTTAACAGGGAGGAAAAAATATCCAGAAAGACCTGGAAACATGACCTATATTTTCCATAGACATCCTTTTCATTTACTTTGAATCCCTTTATCCCAAACCCACATCACCTCCTGATAGACCCCCACCCTGAGGTCTCTGCTAAGCTGAACAGTGCCTTCAGAACTGTATTCTTTGAAATTTCCAAGACACAAGAAGCAATACATTTTAAGTCACCTCAGAGTGAGATCTATGCCATGCTGTCAGCACTCTTTCTCAGAATGTCTCATCTGGCCTGAAATGTTAAAACCTTACAAGGCCCAGGAATCTAATTCCCCTTTGGACCCATGGGTGGGTTAATGTATTTCTGTGGGATTGTGCAATTACGTTTGCTGTTCACATTTCTCAGGGTGGCTTGCAGGAACCCAGAGGTGATGCAAAGGCCTACCTGGCTCCCCAGTATAACCTTTGCCATAGGCAACAGCCCTATGCAGGCAAGATACTGACATCAGCTAATCCTTAAAATGCACAAGAGAGCTGTTTTTGGTGTGTTTCCTTAAACATCACATGGTTCTTCATTTTTTGTTAATTTTTCTTCCCCATCACTTGAAAACCTTTGGCTGAAGAGTCTTATGGATACCATTCCATATAAATAACAGTCAACCTGCATTTTTCATTACATTACATTTTAGTAGAAGTACAGTGCAATAATAATAATAATAATAATAATAATAATAATAATAATAATTTATTTATACCCTGCCCATCTGACTGGGTTTCCCTAGCCACTCTGGGTGGCTTCCAACAGAATATTAAAATAATCTATTAAATATTAAAAGCTTCCCTAAACAGGGCTGCCTTCAGATGTCTTCTAAAAGTCTGGTAGTTGTTTTTCTCTTTGACATCTGATGGGAGGGCATTCGACAGGGCGGGTGCCACTACTCAGAAGGCCCTCTGCCTGGTTCCCTGTAACTTGGCTTCTCGCAACGAGGGAACAACGAGGCAAGTATGTCACATCATAATGTGCCTTTGGTTGTTTTAATTAAAAAATCATGTGGAAAGAAAGCCATTTACCTACATTTTCTCCACTTCCACTAGAGAACAATTGATGGCAGCAACCTTTATTCACCAGTACTGAGGTCAGCAAATACAGACCACCATGGTTTTTTTTGGTCTTGAACACTCATGCTTTTGCTTTGCACATTTTCTTTGGAAAATGGAAATTGCAGAATTAAAGTGCTAGGGATGCATTTAGAAAGAGTGGTGATAAAGCTTCTGGATAAAGACTGCTTTTTGGGTGTGGACTAGAAAAGCTGGTGGTGGGGAAATTGAATGGATGCTTTTGAAAAGGGCATGGCTGGCTGACTGGAACTTTAAACAGAAACATTGAATAGAATCATAGAATCAGAGAGTTGGAAGAGACCACAAGGGCCATCCAGTCCAACCCCCTGCCAAGCAGGAAACACAATCAAAGCATTTCTGACATATGGCCATCAAGCCTCCGCTTAAAGACCTCCAAAGAAGGAGACGCCACCACACTCCTTGGCAACAAATTCCACTGCCGAACAGCTCTTACTGTCTGGAAGTTCTTTCTAATGTTTAGGTGGAATTTTCTTTCTTGTAGTTTGAATCCATTGCTCCATGTCCGCTTCTCTGGAGCAGTAGAAAACAACCTTTCTCCCTCCTCTATATGGCATCCTTTTATATACTTGAACATGGCTATCATATCACCCCTTAACATTTCTTTGTCATGGGACCCATTTGTTCTCCCCAGTTTATTCATCTCTCCTTCTCCATACTTCCTCTATTGCTTCCCCTGTGAAAAAGTTTAGATTGCAAGCTCCTCAGGGCAGGGACCTGCCCTCTTGCACTATGTAAAGCACAATGCATGCTGATATTAATACTAAGTCATAAGCAAAATATTTGGAAACCTTCAGGAGGTGGGGGAAATACCTCAAGAAAATTCGGATTGGAAAAGTAACAAGCAGGGAAAGTGTTAAATAACTTATCCCTTCCTGAACTCCTTCTCTACCCTGTCTATAGTGACTATTTCCTGAAAACTGGAGTCTGTTGGGTTTAGTTACATACATTCATGTGTACTGTGTAGTTAGGCCCTTAGGGAACCCTACAGAGAGATGAATTTAAGATCAAGGACCATTTTGCATTCAAAGGAAAGTTCAGTGAAACACTTGCATTCTCCTCAGGTCTTGAGAAATTTTAAACTTTCCCTAAGGGAAATACCTAATCCCTTACATAGTTAGCTAAAGGAAACACTGCTTACATGGCCCCTGTATGAGGAATATTTTATGTTTGGTTCCTTGCAGCTGCTGATGCGTCTTCTTATAGCTTCATAGGTGGATAAAGTCCTTCTCCAACAGTTAATTGTCTGCCAGGCTTCTTTGCTGCTGCCTGGCAGATACCTTATTATAGAAATGCTGATACAGTCTAAGCAGGGTGTGTTTACAGGAGAAGGAAACAGTGGGTTGGTTTTTCCCTTTTTACAGTAAACTGTTCCTTCTTCTAATCAAGGACATCGAGGTTTGCAGAGATGATGATGTTGTGTGGATACATGTTGACAACTCAGCTATTTTCCTGGAGCAGGGAAACAGTGCAACTCTGTAAACAACCACCTTGGCAACAGAGGTGGGAGCCAGGGCGCCTCTCAAATAACATGCCTTCCTTCAGCTTCTCGCTCCCTCCCTCTTTTTGCCCAGCCTTTCGTTTGACAGCTAACTAATTCTGACAAGCACACTCCTGCAGTGTAGGAGCCGAGGCCTGAGATTTGGGCAGGATTACCCTTCACTATCGAAAAGTTCACGTCATTATGGAGGGAAAGTGGATTTTGTTACCATTGCAGTTTCCACTCGGGATTTGCTGATAAACTAGCAACATTCACACAGCACACTGGGCTGATTTAGAGATAGAGCCCTAATCTCTTGCCAACGAAGATGTAACTCCGGAACCGCTCAACATGCTCCCCCTTCAAAGCACTTGCAGATTTCCTCTTCGGAGTCTTCCTAAACCTCAGCTGGACTCATGACTGTCAAGCAGTAGTTGGAGCTAGTAATTAGCTTTTTGAGTGAGTGGAAAGCAAAGTCTGATAATTTCCCCCCTTTTCCTTTTTTTTTTTTTAAAAAGAGATCGCAAAATGGGAATTTACTTGGAAAATGAGTTTTGCTGATGTGCAGCCACTGATGGATTAAATAACATATGGATTATTAGATCAACTGTAATTCCAAACAAACCCAATTATTTAACCTCATACATAAGAACAGTCATACCTCCGTTTACGACCACAATTGGTTCCGGGGAGCCAGTCGTTCCCCGAGTTCGTCACTCCCCAAGGCACGCTTCTGCACATGCGCAAGCTGCACAGATCACTTCTGCGCATCCGAGCACCACGGAACCCGGATGTAAACACTTCCGGGTGCGCAGTGGTCGGAAACTGAAGCGGTCACAAACGGAGGCGGTTGCAAACCGAGGTTTGACTGTAGTTAGGCACATCCTGCGTCTTCAAGGAATGAGAAGCCCATGAATAGCATCTAGCACAACACTCTCTGATTGAGTTTATGATTGTATAGAGTACAACATATCATTACCATAATCATAATCATTATCAGTACTGTTTATTATCGGCCCTTTACCCCAAGGTCCCAGGGTGGGTTACAACAGTTAAGAGACAAAACAGTTTTTGTGTGTGTCTAAAAACAGTTTAAACCAACTTAAAATTATAGAAATACTGTAAGATGGTCCTAAACATAAACTGGAACCAGTGCACCTGTTTTAAAACAGGTTTTGTCAGACCTGAAAGATGCCCTAGCCAGTAGCCTGGCCACTGCATTTTGGACCAATTGAAGTTTCCATGTCATCTTCAAGGGTGGCCCCATGTAAAGGACATTACAATAATCCAGTATGGAAGCTACCAGAGTAGGGAACACAGTGGCCAATTCATCTCATGGTGAATTCATTGTGTCTGTTTAATTGCAAATATACATAGTGGAAGGAAACAGACTCCCACGTTGCATTCACTTTTACAGGGGTGGGGAGCCTATTTCAGCCCAATGACTGGACTCAGACTTGGCTAACCTTGATTACAGGATCAAAGCCTTTTTAGCTTCCGGTTCTTTGATTATTACCTCGATTCCCCTCTTACCTACGCTTCAAGGAGGATGTATGCTTCAAACTTAAATATTAAATTCATTTTTTCTTGTTTTATCCATGTGGCTTTTCAAAGAGCTTCCTCTTTTCATTTTCTGATTTTCTTAGTATTCCCTCATCTGTCTTTCTTGCTTTTCTTTCTTGTTTAGTTGCTGCTGTAACCTCAGCTGAAAGGTGACTGTTTCCACATTTGCTCTGGCAGTGATACAATCTAAGTAAAGCCATTTTGCATACCTATCAAAAGTTTAGAGAGTGTTCTTTTGCCCAAAGGTGCACATTAAGCCGCCTTGAAGTGAATTATTGTGTACTTAGGCAAACGTGTCTTAAAATGCAGTTAACAAGTCTTGTGATCTATTACTTCTGCCATATAAGGAAGCAATAACACATCACTACCATTAGCAAATGTCAATGGCAGAAGCAAGAAAAAGCAATTAGAAGACAATTACAAGATGCTTTATATACTAGCATAATTAGTAAACATTTCAACTATAAGATTTAGTGTGGTATCTGACTAAGTGCAGACCCATCAAAATCAATAGATTTAAGTTAGCCATGCCCATAGATTTCAATGGTTTTACTATGGGTTTGACCTAGTTGCATATAAGACCTAGCTTTTCAGATGGAGGGAATCAGGAATGTACACACCGTGAAAACTGATTTTTGTGACTAGGTTAGATAAACTAAATGCAGAAAACTGGTGATTTGACACTCCACCTCTGCAGCTGCAAGGAAAGGACGTTGAAGGCTGCTTCATACATGGCAACATTCCTACACACCAGCCTGGTCACATCTTAAGATATTCAGGAGAGGCTAAGCTTCAGGTAGCTTTGTTAGCAGAGGTATGTAATGCTTCTACAAAGGAGAGAGCTTTTTCTATGGATTTGGAATGCTCTTCCTAAGGAGGCATGTCTGGTGCTTTTTGGCACCAGGTGAACACCAGTCTATGCATCAATTTAAACTGGACTCTTTCAATAACTTTCATATTGAACACCATTAACATAGCATTCTAATGCCACATGCACTAGCAAGATGACCAAGTAAGGTCCCAGGTGTTTGGCATGGGCAGGTTTCTCATGAATGTCCCATATCCCATTAAGTTCTGCATCAAACTTTAGAATTTGTAAACTATCCAGTTTAAGAATATGTTCACTAATAGCCTTGAATCTGTTTTCATGGTTCTTGCAGTTTGCCAAGAGGAAATGCCTTTGAAGCAGTCAAACTATGTGTGCTAGATGTCCTGGGAATGTCAGAAAAAAGTATTTGTTTACAACCCCCGCCCCCTTTAATAACAGCTGAAATCCATAGGCGGCTGCATTTTTCACAATTTTCCATACATTTATATCTGGTATGTGGTTTTGTTTATGACAGGAAGTGGGACTCAAGAAGCAGAACAAAAAGAGAGCTGTGGATGAGGTTTTGTTTAGGCAGTGTTCGGCTCCTTGCAGCAATGTGATCATTTACAGATGGTTCACGTGGGACTGCTATGAGATCCAAGAGCTGAATATAATGCAGCTTCCAAGCCGCTCCATGCTTAGACCTTACTACAGCTCAGTTAATCTAAACAATGAAAAGGAAGTCAGTTATTTAATGCCATACGGCTAATACTCTGAAGAAAGAAACTCCACCCTCCGAGACCGAAGCTGGAGACTGAGGCTTTGCAAGGAATTCAATAAGGCCCATGCAGTTTTATAGCATGAGATCACCACTCTGAAGATTAATAGTTAAAAGTTAAGGTCATCTGATTCTTTGACCTTATTTTAAACCACATAGCTGCTGTGTTTAAAATCCCAGGATCATGCCTGGAGTAGAAATGGTAATAGTTCACAAGACTGTTGCAACTAAGAAGGCAATGTTTTATTTTAACAAAGAAACTTTATTAAATGTGTAGGACAAAAAAAAAGGAGGGGGGGAGTTTTCATTTTGAAACAACTGTTCCGCAGATAGTTTGAAGAGTCATTGCAGCATTCGAGAAAGCTAGAAGGTAACCAGAACATGAACTTGAATTAACAACAACTTTCATTTGCAGATCATTTAAAAAGACTATTGCATATGAAATAAATGTGTTTTTCCTCAGATACGTGCAGATGCTTACACAGCTGTGTATAGAGCAATCTAAAAAAAAAAAAAGTAATTAGTACTCTGAAATTGGGTATATCTGATGGTGTGTACATATGTTTTACCTGTTGGGCCCAGTGTGCCATGTGGCGTCATGCACTCACCATCTTGGGTCGCCTGGCTGGGCACCCACAGTGAAAATTTTGTGGGTGCCTTGGCACCCAAGGCCCCCAAAAGACGTCACCTATGCCTGGCAGGTTAAAGATTAATCATCCCTGGCTTCTGCCATAGCACATTCACTTTCCTTTGGGTTTTTCAGCCCTATACTACGTCCTCTGGTAATATATGATTAGTTGGTTTAAAAGCAAATACCATAACCTCAAGGACTACTGTCCCCATAATAAGCCCACCTGAAAATTCCGAAGAACTTTGCCCTTTCAGTGAGAATTTTGCCCTCTCCTCAGTTTCATGCCAAACATAATTGAGAGCCTTCTGCTTAATGAAAACAAAGTCGCAAGACACACAAAGGCACAAACAAGTACACACAGAGAATGTAACTCCCCTCGATCGGTCTGCTTGCTTCAGCAGCTTGCTCTCCTGAAGTCATCCATCTGCCAGTGACTATCCTTCTTGTGGGAAGAATCTCCACCAGAAGAAGTGTCAATTTGGCACTGAGCATGTTGGAAAGAGATTGGATTTTATTTCAATAACTGGCACAAATAGCTAATAGCTTAAAGATGGAACAACAGATACTCACAGAAATCAGAAAAGCAAGACCTCTGTAATTTCCTCTGGCTTTTTGGATCCATTTAAATAATACAGTGGATGTTCGGGTTGTGAACGTGATCCGGGCAGGAGGCACGTTCGCAACCCGCAGCGTTTGCAACTCACAGTGCCACGTCTGCACACGCACGGGTCGCAATTCGGAGCTTCTGTGCATGTGCAAAGCACAATTTAGTGCTTCTGTGAATGTGTGAGCGCCAAAACCCAGAAGTAACCCGTTCCGGTACTTCCAAGTTCGGCACGGTGAGGACCCAAAATTTTGCTAAACACAGAAAAAGATGTTTATCAAGGTGAAACATTCTTCTTAAGAAATCTATCTTGACCAGCTTATGGTACTTAGCAAGTACATTCCAGAATCCAGACAGAATACGCCCTTGAAATGTGGTAATACGTCTTCCTTGCTTGGATGGAACATGGGTTGTGGGAATACATAAAAACCTTTGACTAAAATAGCTAAAATATAGCCTACTGTAGAAAGGTAAGATGTACACCTGTTGCTCAACCCACTTTTGCCTCTGTTCCCACCTACCACTGGCATGTGACCTCCAGAAGCTTGTGTATCAGGAAATGTGGCCCTTGGCATGAAAATAACCCCCATTCAAACACTGGAACCTTCAGTTTTTTAAAAAGTAGCATGAAGTTTAGTCTACCTTTAGTATGCATTTTTAAAATAGCATGCAGATGAATGCTCAATTGTTCAGTTCTGCAATTACAAATTTCTATATTTTTTAAAAAGAAGCCAAAGATTAGGGACAAGGAACCTGTTGTCATCTAGATTCTGTCGGATTCCAGCTCCCATCAGCCTCACCCAGCATAGCCAGTCAAAGTTGATCAGAGTTGTATCAGAGTTGTATCAGAGTTGTATTATAACAGCATCTAGAGGGCCACTGGTTTTGCATCACTGCTACAGATCTTTACAATTCAATTCAGATACCTTAGCCTCAGCACAAATTGTTTTCAATGTGTTCAGCACTGAATCTATTTCATATGCTCTGGCCAAATTAAGACAGGGAGGGTGAAGGGCTATCAAAGGAGGACATGTTAATATTTCAGTTTGTGCGAGTGGCAGATCCAATTTTAAGCTGGCACAGAAGACTGCAAATAATGGCCTGCTGAGAAGAGGAGAGAGTTGTGCTCAAAGAGTTTCACAGCAGATATATCTTGCTTCTGTTGGGCTTACATGTGCAGGACATGTAAAAGGCCCAGTGTCCGTGCCCCTAGTTACAATTTTTCCAAACACAAGTAGCCATTACATCACACACCCTTTCACCAGGGAATACCATTCAGCAGTTCCTTATTAGGGAGCTAGGCATTGCCTCACACCTGTAGCCCCTTGAGTGCCTTCCCCTGATGGATCAGACAGGACCCTAGTCAGACCCTTACAGCTGTACCTTGTCCCTTCCTGCTGAGTTATATGAACTCTGAAGCTTCACTGTCAACAGCTGTGTCCAGTGCCAGATTTACGTATAAGCTAAACAAGCTATAACTTAGGGCCCCATTCTCTTGGAGGCCCCCCAAAAATTTAAAGGGAAGAAAAACCTGGATGTACACTTCCAAAATAGAAGATAAAAAACAAATAAAACAAAACATACAGCGACAGTGTTATGTGTTGTGTAGGCTCCTTAATAGCTTAATAATGATTTCACTATTAATATACTTCTTCTTAATTGTATTTCACTATTAATATACTTCATTCTTAATTGTATTTCAGTTCAACAATTACTTTGATAAAATACATATTTTGTTATTTTCAAATGGCTTTAGATACCTATTCGGTCCATAAATTACCATATAGCATATATTCAACACAAAAAACAGTGACAATTTGTTGTTGACAAAGGACAGCTGGACATATAAAGGGCCTCATTACCTTCAGTAGCTTAGGGCCTCATCAAACCTAAATCCTGCCCTGGTTGTGTCTTTCCTCTGCTGTTCCCTATCTGGCTTATCTCCAAGCCATTCTCCACCAGCAAGATCAGCTGATCCTGCATCCATGCAAGAAAGAGAGTGAAGCAGTCTTTGGAAGTCCTTTATAGGCTTCAGAATGCATTACTTTTCATACATTTGGTCCATTCCACAACTTTTGTGAATGCACAAAGGCCTGGGAAGCAGCAGCATCTTTCTCCCACTATTATGCTTGTTGGTTGGCACTTTTGCAGACTGAGGCAGGCTTCTTGATAAAATAAAGAGGCAACTGTGTATGCACAAGGGTGTGTTGCAAATGTGCCACTGAACACATTTACAAGAAGGAGAAGAAGAGGGGATGGAGGGAGAGTGGAAATATGTGATTATACCAGTGTGGTGCAATGGTAACCATTATAATGGAGAATTGAGTTCAAATCCCTGCTCATCACCCTGTGGTTATTGGCTAGTCAACCTCTTTCATCTCACCCACCTTAAAGGTAAAGAACCACTGACAGTTAAGTCCAGTCGCAGAGGGAGTTGACGTTTGTCCACAGAAAGTTTTTCCGGATCATGTGGCCAGCATGACTAAGCTGCTTCTAGCTAAATCAGAGCAGTGCACGGAAACACGGTTTTTGGTGTGCTTTCGAACTTCTAGGTTGGCAGGAGCTGGGACCGAGCAACAGGATCTCACCCCGCCATGGGTATTCGAAACACCGACCTTCTGATCGGCAGGCCCAAGAGGTTCAGTGGTTTAGACCACAGCGCCACCCGCGTCCACCTTACAAGAGGATAAAGATGGAGGCAGGCGAAAATATTATATAAAACAGTAATAATAATAATGAATAATCACAATGACAACATTTATCTTTTATTTAATACCTTACCAACCAGATTATTATTAAATAGGCCTGTGTATATTTATTCCTGCCATTTGTGATTCTCCCCTCAAATCATACTGATATCTTTTACATGAAATTCAAGACCTCTCCCAACTCTGTCATGGTCTGTGTTTTCAGTTCTTCGTGGATTCAGAATAGAAGTTCATGCAGTTTCCTTCTACCATCCCAACTACAGGTGACCTTCCTCTGTCACTTAAATTGTCTGTTGTTGGTGCAGCTGCTATTGCTACTACTCTGTTATTAAATTTTGGCTGGCCCAGACATTATACTCACCACATGGAGCCATCTATAAACAGCAATCCTGTTGTGTTTTCCCTTTTGCTCTGTTATAATCTTGGGCATTGTGTGGTTCTTCAGGACTGTGTGGAGATTTTGCTTGCCAGCAATATACATACTTAGCCATATCTGGCACTGCTGTGGAAATTCTACATGCTATCTGAAAAACACAAACCCTCAAACCTGTTCTAAACAGTCTGTATAGCAAAGTGATACAGGCATGTCCAACAGGTAGATCGTGATCTACCGGTAGATCACTGGACGTCTGTGGTAGATCACCGGTAGATCAGTGGCTCCCCCCAAAGAAGCTAAAAATCCTTGGCTCCCCTAAAAAAAGCTCAACATATTTGCCCTGCACCCCTAAAATGACCTGAACCACCAAAAACACAGTTTTCCTTCCTAAAAAAGAGCTCAACGTCGCTTTCCTCTTCCCTAAAGAAGTTCAATAACTTCTATGTGAACCCCCCAAAACAGGGCTTTTCTTCTGAGAAAAAGCTCAACAACTTTGACCTGAACCCCCCCAAAGGAGGTAGATCACTGCCAATTTTTAACTCTGTGAGTAGATCGCAGTCTCTTGGAAGTTGGCCACCCCTGGGGTTCCGGTTTCCGCCTGCAGGAATGGCGGACCTGTTTTCCATCCCTCTGACCTTCGTAAGGAATTTGGCGGTTGCTAGGGGAGTAAATGGCAACCCCCTACTCTCTCCGGGGGTTACGGAGAGGGGCCGCTGGCCCGTGATGCCCCCAGACCCACTCCGACTGTTTATGAAGTGGGGGGAGCTTGGGCTGAAGCACTTACGAGGGCCAGGACTCCCGGACGCTAATCTGCATGGCGGGGATTTCCATGATTAAAGAAGATAATTAGGCTTAAATCTATGGACATACTTCAGAAGGAGGGGCAGAAGTGCTGTTTACTGCCGAGAAATCTATGCTGCTGAGGGTGAGGAGTTAAAGGCTGTATTTCATCTGGAAGAAGAATTGATGGGGACGGAGCGATAAGGGAAGCGAGTCTTTTTTATTTTTTTTCATATGAGTTACTTCGTACCTTCCCAGACGTGATGTCCTGGCTTGTTTGGAGTGAAAGAGAAGCAAAAGACTGTGTGAGTTGAACTTTATAAACTGTTGTTATTGAGCATATTTTTTGAAGATGAGGAGTTGTTGACGAGAAAAGCCCCCCTCTAGTTGGATGGGAGGAGTGCCTGGACGCGTTCGGAGGATTTATGAGTTGTGACGCACTTTGAATTGGAGCAGCGACCTGAAGCTAAGTTCAGCTATAGGGCAAGGAGATCCATTAATTTACCAAGAGTCTATGCATGGTGTGAGGTCTGGTTCTTCTGCCTGGAAAAGCTGTAAATTTTATAAAGATCGTTAATCTATGAGAGAAAACGAAAGTGATTTGAGTTTTTTTAAGATGGCGCTGCTTCGTGTTGAGAGTCGACGCAATAGGGACGCTCCAGACCAAGAAGATTTATGGGGAGGCTGGACTGATTAACTCACACAGGAGAAAGAACATTTGTGAAACTTTGTTTGACATTTATCTCAGCAGCTGGGAAATAATCGGTTGAAAGAGGAAAACATCTATGTGACTGTAAGGGAAAGATCTGGATTATTATGAACTCGGAGAGACGATTTGAACTTTAGAAAAAAGACGGCAGTGGACGGTTGCGAGGAATCCCCAATTTCTTGAAGCATGGGAACCCAAAAAAATTTTTTAGATGATTTGGCATAACATTTGGTTTGATTGATATATATGTGTATAATTTGAAATAATGAATGTGATATAATTGGTTTTAATTGGAAAAATTAATAAAAATATTTTTTTTAAAAAAAGGAAGTTGGCCACCCCTGCGTATTATATTGTCAAAATGATGTAGCTTATTACTAGGGATACAACAGGATTAAATTTCAAAAGGTTAATTGTGGCTGCAATCCTATACCAGTTTACCATCAGAATAAGCCTCATTGAACTCAGTGACATTTTTGAGTAGACATGTATAGGATTGGGCTGTTACTCAATTAACAGATTGATCCATCTGTAAAAAAAAAATGCATGTGATATTTCAAGTGATATTTCTAAAATAAAAATAGGGATTTATAAATCTGTCAATTTCGGTTTCTCTCATTTCATCATTTTTCTTTAGCAATTTGCATTAAACAAACTTTTTTGAAAATTCATCTGCATTTTAGCTGGAATTTCTTCTAATACATTTGTATGCAGTTTTGACTGGTGTATATATATATATATATTGTAAGCAACATTTCCTAATAATGCATTTTGTGTTTTTTTTCCACGAATAGATGCATTTTAGTGACACATTGTTTGGTTGGAAAAATGCACTACAAAATTCAGAGAAGTGCAAATCTTGAAAGATAGCTGTGCTTCATTTCATTTTTTTTGTAGTTTTCAAACATTTCAAACATTAGGTAGTTTCTTATTATAATATAAAAAAAATTGAATCTTATAATCCATCCCTAAATAAGAAACATATTTTATTTATTTTTAGATGATGCGCACTTGTGTCATAGCAGGCATTGTTTTAGAAGAGGCATTCTTTCTCTGTGATAAAGAAGAGGGAATACTGCTTTAAAGATGGTGCACTGCTATCAACTTTGATTTTTGTAGACATATGTATTAATAATAAAATTTAAAACCTCCTCCCCATTTAATTGGGGTACTTTTTCAGTTGACAGTTTTAAAAAATCCAGTCCTATTAAATGTTGTAGCCCTATTTATTGCCTAAGCAATAATAACTAACCAAAAATGTTGATATTGTTATATTAAAGGATCCAGAGATTAAGAATAAAAAAGCAGAATGCATTTTTACATTCACTGTATCACAGTTCTAGATATGCTAATTAACCCAGTAGTTATTTCTGTTTCTCCAGCATTTAAAGCTTTGTAGCTCATATCTACAACCAATAATTTTCTATCAATGGCTTTAAATGTTCCTTATAACACAATCCAATGCATTGTTTACTCAGGAAAATGTCCCACTGAGTTAAACGAGGTACACTCCCAGTGTGTGTATGATTGCAGCTTTGTTTACTTAAAACTTAGAGCAAAGTAGCTTTGAAACAGCCTTCAGCTAGGATAAGTTATGAAACTAAAGCATTTGAGCAGGAAGACCTGTCCTTGCACTTGCTTTACAATAAAACTATTTTGAAGTAGATGGAAAATGCCCCCACCTTGTTGGCTATCTCCACATAAAGAGTGCATTATTCAGTCAAGAGTAAGACTGGGGAAATAAAGATTAATACTTTATAGGTAGTTCTACTGGAGGATTTCAGTTAAGTACTGTGGGAAGATGTACGTTTGTACAGGACACAGGAACCCAGTGGACTAGCCAGCAAATTCCTCTCTACATAATTAGCCACTGCAAAATGAATGTTCAGTGCTACCTTGGAACAGCTGCCATAACCTCCACAAGAAACCAACGCCATTCTCACAGTTGCCTGCATATATACAGCAATATTTCTCAGAATCCCATGGGATAGTAAAATGAAGAATATACATCCCAAGACATAGGCTTTTGGATGAAAACCATCTGTTTCACTTCCCTTCCCTTTAAGGCTCTTGCATAGACTCCTATACCCTAAAGAAACAATCCAGCATAGGAAGAGGAAGTCATCACAATCCAAACTATGATGGGTTGCATACTTTTGCCTGTGGGCCGCAAGGGAACAACAGACTCCTGTGGTGTTTGCTTTGAAATAGGCTTGTGGAAAGAGAAGTTCTCTGGGAAGCTCAGTCTGGGGCAAAGTTCAGGCTGTAAAGATAGAGTACTGGTTGTAACTTCCGCAATATATGAAAGCATTTTTGACAATAGGACTGTTTTCAGTGAAAATGTATGAAGATCTCCTATTTCCTGGAGGTCATGTAGCAAATGCCTTAGAATCCTTTCTCCCACATTCACCTAAATGGCATTATTTTCTTTATATTACAGGTAGGTAGCCGTGTTGGTCTGAGTCGGAACAAAATAATTTTTCCCCCTTCAGTAGCACCTTAAAGACCAACTAAGTTTTTATTTTGGTATGAGCTTTCATGTGCATGCACACTTCCTCAGATACACGTGTATCTGACGAAGTGTGCATGCACACGAAAGCTCATACCAAAATAAAAACTTAGTTGGTCTTTAAGGTGCTACTGAAGAAAAAATTTCTTTATATTATTATTGTTGTTATTATTATTGCTGCTGCCTTTGTTTTCAATTTATTAGTTGCTTGCTGTGGTCATTTTAGGTATGTTCGTGAGTTAACTACTATGTTAAGTACTATGTTCCCCTTTAGATGTTTCCCCAGCCACATGCAAGTTGGGTAGAGCATCTGCATAATGCAACCATGTAGGCAGTGTAGTGTGGGGGAGCAATTCTGAGTCCATGGGAAAGAACCATGCCTGCACAAAAATCCTTAAATGTTCACTTCAACAGAAACCTCCAAATCTGAAATCATTCCTGACAAATTGTAGTGAAACCTATAATCTCAGTCTTCCTGTTGCAAGACCCTGACTAATAGCTGCCTCTGCCATTCCTACTGACACTGAGGAACAATAGACACCAATCACAATGGGAGACAAGGAACAGTTAGGGATACATCTCTCTCACACAAAGCAAAATTCAGTAGCCAATCAAAATGGTTTCCATTTCAACGACAAAATTTAAAGAATGCAGTAGAGGATAGCGATGCAGAAACAGAATTGGGAGCTAGAATGATCAAATGCTGTCTCTGCCATGGATTCTCTCAGTCTCACTTGGGACTTTCCACTCCCATTTGCAAAATAGAGAGACTAGTACTCACCTATCTTACAGGATCACTTGTTTTAAGGATGAATGAGAAAATGCATGTGTGGAGGAGGGATACTCGAAGATTTCATTTGAGCGCTGTATTTTTAAGCAAACGTACCCTGCTTTACACTTCCTGGAATAATATGCACAGGATCAGAGCACAGTTGTGCTTTGGCTTTTGCACTTTTTAGAATGGTGCATTGCGGTTCCCAGCTCACAAAAAATGTACTGTAATACATACAAATATGTCACTGCAATATATTATTATTATTATTAGATTTATGCTAAATTGGGTCGGCTTGCAGATGAGCACATGTGTAATGGACTTTTGGGGCACAGAGGAATGTTGGGAGGAACCAGCTAGAAAACTATCAAGGGAGGAAAGCTCAGAGACTGTGGAGTGGGGATGGGACAATGATGAGTGTAAAGGAGAAAAGGGAGAAGACTGGAGGGAGGAGAGGTCAGAAGCTGAAGAGGTAACAGGGCTTAGTGAGCTGCGAGAGTCTATGGCAGAGAGAAGTCAAGAATCTGAGGCAGAAGCTCAAGCAGGAGAGGAGGGAGGCCAAGAGGCAGAAATGAGTTAGGATGCCTCATCTCCCCCACTGGTGTTTTCCCATTCTGCTGTAACAAGCTCCCTTCCCCCCTTCCCTCCCAGAACCAGAAGAGGTCTGAAAAGGGTGGAGGAGATGTTTGCTTCACACAAATGAGATCTCTGATGGCATGGGGGGGAAACCCTGGAGAGGTGGGAACATTCAGTCTCAGCAACTGATCCATGGGGCAAGACCTACTGGAGATGAGCTGCTGTGCTCATTAGGGGTGACACTCTGCCAAGACTGTGCAGATTGCGTTCTTGCTAATAAAGAGTTAACTCCTATTTGCATGGTGTGATTTACTGCCAGTTCACTCCTGACAAATGCCAGACTAATAGATTGAACAGAAATTGATTGACCTGAAGGTGAAGTACAGTATTATTATTATTATTAGTGTTTATTATACCACCCAATCAGTTGTGCCCTCTGTCAGGAAGTCATGAGTCACAATATCAGAGGAAGAATGGGTATGGTGAGAATTGGTTGCCTTGTTTCACACTGTGACATTCTAGTCTCCTAGCAATAGAATGCACAACTCCGATGTGGTCCAAGAAATTGCTAGAGAATGAAGTAGTTGCCATAGCAATCTTTAAACTTTTAATACTGCCTACTCAGATGTGTACAGCATGCTTAGGGGAAGAAAAAACCTCGAGCAAAACCCACATTTATCCCATTGAATGTCATTAAGCCCATGTTCAACATGTAAAATATTGATGACTTGGAGAGAATATTTCAGCCTAATGGATCTCAAAGAATACAGATTCTCTACAGCAAAGCCACCATCACTTATATGTAACTGTCTTTGAAGGGAAGAGAGTCAATCGGATGCTACAAGGAAGGAAGCTGGAATATTTTATCCTTGAAATCAAGGAAAGTTGTTCTCTTGAAAAAGTGACCTTCACACAGAGTTCACACACAATCACTCCACCAAGAATTGGTGTTTGGATACTTATTGCTACTTGCCTATGATTTACAATCCACTCCTTAACATTTTTACAGAGATAGGTAACTCCCATAGAATTCAGTGGGATTTTCTTGCCAGTAAGGACCATACCTTTCCTTTTTTATCTTTCTTGTCCAGCCACATGCAGAAGGCAGGAAACCTGTGCAAAGGACTGTGGAGGGGAGAGAGGAAGGAGTTAGGGTTTCAATGCCAGCCACTTTTCAGAGAGCTGTATTCAAGGAGATTGTGTCATTTGCACAAGCACTAATCAGCTGATCAGCAGCACCTACAAAGCTCCAGGCACCACACTTTGGAAGCTCCAACAATCAGATGGCTGTTTGCACAGGTGATTGGCAGGTGGGTGGCCCCTCCTACCTGTCAAACATGGCCCATGGGAGGCGAGATGGGGGAGATAAAGGTCCTGTCTGCTGGTTGTATCCAATTTCCCACTCCTGTCATGTAATATGTAGATTGACTCTAAAGAAGATAAGTGGGTGAGCAATCTAGAGTGGTTATCCGTGTGAATGGTGGGGCTAGCATGCTGCTGGAGTTGTGTGGCACCAAGATGGCATGAATCAAGACATTTACCTCTTCATCTGAAGAGGTATGGGTTAGGGAAGGTAGGACAAGGTGGGACATGTTCTCCTCATCTTAAAAAAAAACATAAAAACAAGTAAAAACCACCTTTTGCCTACAATATTAGTCCTAGCAGCCTGTTAGAAAATCAAATTATCACACATTTTCATTTCATGAAGATTTGTTTAACATTAGCCAATATTACCCTCATTTACCCTAACAAATTTTGAATGGTCTCTTTATTTCTTGCCTTCCCTCACAAATTCACTTGTTGGCTTCTTCATGCACTGCTTGGCCATTTCCAGATAACAGGGATAGCAAAGTGGACTGCCTAGCAATGTTCAGAAGAAAGTTTCAGAATGAACTTGTTCCTTTGAAAAAGCTTGTTAACCTGCATCACTTGAGCTATAGAACTACCATGTCTTCCTAGACTGTCAGATACCATTTGAGTAACTGCCTGTGGTATCCTATGAATGCCGCTGTGGAGTTTTGAAGTTACAATATGCACTCAACCAATGAGTTCTTCCTTGTCTTTTTCAGTTCACAGGGACTGAGACAAATCCTATCCTCTAACATGTTTACTTTGAACAGTTTTCTGTCAACACCAGCTATTCTGACATATAGTACATGTTTATTTCTCAATTAAAATGGAAAAAAGAAACATATATTGGCAATTGTTCACAGTATTATATATTCCACATTTAGCTGTTTTGCATTTCTTAAATTACTGCAGTTGTCAACATGCTGCATGTTGACATTTGCCCAAGAAACATGAAGAACAGCAATGGCTGCCTACAGTGAAAAGGAAGGATTGAAATAATAAAAAAAAAACAACCCTGAACATTTACCCACCTTGACAACAACAGATCGTCAATCATTTTTAGCTTCTCCAACATGCCGTAGAGAATTCATTTAGCATTTTCAGCAATCAAGGAGTATCATGGGGTGAAAGTGAAATTTTCACAGTTGTATAGAAAATCTAACAAGTGTGCATCTCTCTGATTTTCTTTAAAAGGCAGACTCTGCTCAAATGAGTTATACCAGTGTTACTTATGATGGCTGACATTTTGCAGATGTAGCAAGGGAGTGGAGAACTGAAAATATCTGGAGACTGGAAAACTGTGAAGTGGCTATTCAGTCACAACCACTGGACAAATTCTGTTTGCATCGTCCACATTAGACAATGCAATCCTGTTTATGAAGTGGTAAAAGATGCAAAATATGGCTTGTGTAGACCATTGAACAGCAACTACTGCAAACAAGTGTCTCCCTCTTGTAACATGCTTATAAAATCGCCATTGTTCTTGGGACAGTCTCTAAATCTGGAGAAAGACTTCAGAACATTGTAAATGGAGGCATAACTTTTATGGTTCTCATGGCATAAATGTTGTACTGAAACCACAGGGAATGTCAATGACATCCATAAACCATGCAGGAGATAAGCAATGATTGAAGTAATTCAATATATTACAAGATTAGCAAGAACCCAAGTGAGATACACTCACATTTTAACATAGGAAAATCAGATTCATTTTGTAGAAAAAAATAACCACTATGTTTACTGAAAAGACGAACTTCCCATGGAGCTGAATTTAATTGTTGTTCTGTTCTTAATAGCATTTCAAACAAATATTATCATCCCCCACAACAGGGATGTCATGACTAAATAGGAATCTCTAATTATATGAATTAGGAACATCATCTTGAACTATTTACAACTTCACCAAAGCCCTTTCCATGCTTTAAAAATAAAATTGATTTAAAAAATATACAGCATGAAAACATTCTACAGTATGTTAGCAGGAAGTCTTCCAACCTCCCAGAGTACATACCAATGGATAATAAGTTTCAGTATAACCTTCTTCTTCTTCTTCTTCTTCTTCTTCTTCTTCTTCTTCTTCGTCTTCTTCTTCTTCTTCTTCGTCTTCGTCTTCGTCTTCGTCTTCTGCGATCACTCGTAGCTGAGTAAGATTGTCTTCCATAAACACGATTTTAACAATGGGTTCGTAAGTGACTGTGGAGGCCAATTCTGGATCCGCACGTCCTTCCACAGTGGGGACATTGGTTTCCAGGCAGGAGTTGATCATGGTGTGGATTTGCTAAGCTAGAGGGATGGTGGACTGGACTGGAAAAGGGAGGAGGACAGACATGGAGTTGGTTTGTACATTGAAAGGGACTTCTGAAATTTGCGGGGGGGGGGGTATTTTTTATCCAGAATGGAGATGAATGCTATGTGGGCAGACGACAACAGTGCAGAAGGGTGTACCCCAAACCATTCAAAGTTTGCAGGTAAGATGAAGGGAATCGAGTGGCCTGTATCCCAAATAACACACAAGATCATAGCAGAGCCCGCTGTGTTCCCATTGGAAGCCCACAAGAAAAACATGACTGTAATAGCATTCTTCCACTCATGTTCACTAGTGTTTAGTTTTTTTGCCTAAATATTTCTACTTAGCATTGATTTCAGTGGGACATGACTTACAATGATTATTATTGCTTCTGGTTTGCCTGCAGAGGGAAATGGCGACACGGAGCGGATTGTCTGCTTAAAGGACGACCATTACTGGGCTATTTGGGCATCAGGGGTACATGCCAGGGTTAGGCACCCCCCTCAAAAAGCCCCACAGACAAGTGGGGTCTCGAGGGGACCAGTCAAATGAAAGGACAACTCGCCGCTGCTTGCAGAGCCTTGTCGCTGCATTGGCAGTGAGTGGAGGGGCGAGAGAAGCGGCTTGAGTTTGCTCACAGCTCTATCATAGCTAAAAAAAAGCCCAAACCATGATCTACCACCTGTATCAGCAGACTTTCCAAAATAAGGTATCTCTTGCCAAATTTTCTGACTTTATAATTAATACCATAACTAATTTCGACTTAAATCCAATTTGGCGAAGACAGAATCTAAAAAGGAAAAAAAAATCATGCATAGGCAAAGCCCATTGGGTTTAATGGCAGTTGAGATTGCCAAAGTCATTTTTCATGGAACCTCACCCCTTTCTACCCCTTTTAATTTACTTTTTATTATTTTGCCATGCATGTAAAGCTGAATGCGCACAAGTTAAATGCACATAAATTGTGGAATTGCTTACTTTATTCCTTGAATGTTAATTATTGCAGCTATTTCACATATTTTGAAAGTTGAATCATTATCTTTACAAACCATATACTTGCTAGCTAAATTCAGAGTAAATATGAATAGGGAAAGGCTGCATTAGCTCCTTGAATTTTCCAGGTTCTGAAGGCAGTAGGGCCACAAGGGTTATACAATCTGCCCCATCTCGTTCTTTCCCTCCCAGCAACATATGAATGATCCCATGAAAACAAATGCACATATCTTTAAGTCTACAGGAAATGGTGGTCAGCAGTCTGTGATTCAGTGTAGAATATTTTCTCCACTGGCAAGGAGTTGGACATGATGATTTTGGAGGCACCTTCTGAATCAAATTATTCTGCAATTCAGGTATCTGGTCCCAGCAGTTTATTATGAAGTTTTGTAACATAGGGAACATAATTGCTTGGGCTCTGATCAGCTTCAAGAGTGTCATTCCACAGACTCTTTTGTACCCCCCCCAGCTTTGTTCTAGCCATTCCAAAGGCAACTTTTCTTGGCAATTGAACATAACGACTACAGAGACAGTAAGCATTGGGTAGTGCATCTCAAATTTGTCTCATAATTGTTTCTGACTTCTCCTGGCTTAATGAGCATGCATTCTGTTTCCTATAAGAACACTCAGAAGAGATTCCTTGAACAACATGGTTGGCACTGTTTCAGTGGAGTATCAAAGGAAGCTATTTGCCTTTTCCTTTCTGAATTATTTGTTCACCCTGCTCCCACATAACACACGCCACTGTGAGAAAACAAGACAAGAAGAAATATATGTGAGGGTCTTTCAAAAAGGAAAAAAAAAGCGTTTATATTTTATATCATGTCCCTTTATCACTGACAAAAAAGCACAAAATTAAAAATTCCCTATAGACAGTCCGCTTGATAGCACTGCTTTAATAATTAAACTGTTTCTTCTTTTTTTCTTTTAAAAGATCTTGATGCATGACACTTTCATCCTTTAGAAATGCATTAGTCTGACTGAGACAATTTCACAGAAAGCACTTTGATAATACAATATCAGCGATATTTTTCATTGTTCATTCCCTTTCCCTCCACTCTGCACAGAAATCTCACAAGATGATCGAACTCTGCTTGAAAGGCATGCTCCAAATAATGTCACACTTTTAGAAATGCTGGGATAAGGGAAAGGAAACCCATGGAAGAATTTACAGGATATTATTACTTTTGTTGTGCTTTATGTTTAGCCCTTCTTGGCTAACATGTAACACCAGGAGCCAGGAAAAGTCATTGTGTGTGTGCACATAAAGCTTTGGGCACAAAAAAAGTTTGTTACTGAATAAAAGTTTTCTATTGGTCTGTTTTAAAACATAAAACCAAATGCCTCCAACTAGGGATGGACGCAGGTGGCACTGTGGTCCAAACCACAGAGCCTAGGGCTTGCTGATCAGAAGGTCGGTGGTTCGAATCCCCGCAACGAGGTGTACTCCCATTGTTCAGTCCCAGCTCCTGCCAACCTAGCAGTTCGAAAGCACGTCAAAGTGCAAGTAGATAAATAAGTACCACTGCAGCGGGAAGGTAAACGGCATCTCCATGTGCTGCTCTGGATTGCCAGAAGCAGCTTAGTCATGCTGGCCACATGACCCGGAAGCTGTACACCGGCTCTCTTGGCCAGTAAAGCGAGATGAGCGCCGCAACCCTAGAGTCATCCACTACTGGACCTAATGGTCAGGGGTTCCTTTACCATTACCTGAGGGATGGAATAGAAAGTCTGTTCCATTATGGTGCCCATCTGAGAGGTGCCAGAACTAAGTTCTGGTGAGTTCTGGCTGGGGGGGGGGGAGCCCTGGAGGCACCTAAAGAAACTGGGAGAAGCAAACTCAACCTATGCTTCTAATTTATCCACCTGCAAAGTAGAGACTCACTTTGTACTATATGATAGTTATTGATTATAATGAATGTTTGTGAACTCACTTCACATATATTTGCCAATCTTTAGAGATGGAAACAAATCAGAACCTTTGCTAGTGCGGTGGAGAATAAACCCAATTATAGGAAAAACCTGGAGTCCTATTCTCACTTAGATAGGAGTAAATCCCATTGGACTCTAAGAGACTTAATTCTGAATAAATATGCATAGGATTGCACTGGACTTGGGATGCAGGAAGGCACGTCTTTCCATTCTGACCTCTGTTTATCTCACACAGCGCTGTTTACATTCTGCTGCAGTTTAGCTTCCAATAAAAACTACATTATTTGCCTTGCCTGTCCACTGTGGCGGATTTCTACATAATTAATTGTGCAATTTCTCATAATATAATTATATTATTCCACAATTATATTATTTCAATGCGAAGGGAATGTGATAGAAATGGGTGGTGGGGAGTCATCGAAAATGTATTATTTGCATATTGATGCAGCAACAGCCAATACCGATCGTATTTTCTAGATTGATTTCCTTTCTGGACATGGGGCGAATAAGCAAGCACCAGAAAATCCACTCCTGTTCCCCTTTCTGTCCCATTCTGCAACATCCCTACATTGAACATTGGTATATTTATCCTAAGTGGAAATCTTAAGCCATTCACAAACAAACAAAAAGCATAGTGTGGATTTTGGGATTTCATGGTGGAGCGTTTGGCTTTCCTAAGAACCAGCTGTGCCTTTTTAGGGCTAATGGATTCATGGTTCTATTAGACTGTGTGCCAGCAGCACTGGCCCATTTCACACTTCTCCACCTTAACCCCTGCAAGATGTGCTGGTTATTGTGGAAAGTCAGGCTTCAAATGGCGTTGTGCCGTCCATCTGGTAAATGAACAACCCAGGGAGACAAGGATGCCATGTGAAAAGTTGTTTTCTGTTAAGCGATTTGTTGGGTCACATGAAAAATTAGACACCTAAATTTAAATTTTGGTGCACGAGACTTTACGCACACAAATCCCATTATCCAGTAATAGGATTTGTGTGCATATTTTCAATGCCCTGTTTTGAAATTTTCTTCCCTGCGGGGTGAACTAAATACATCATGTGGACTGAACATGAATGAATAATGCTACTGTTGGCTTCATCCCCAGGCTTGTCATGTGATCTTGATCACAGCTAAGAAATTCTAAGTGCCCTGCCCCCCACCCCCGGCAGCACACCCTTTGATTATTGTTCCTGGAAGTATTTTGTCTGTGCAGACTGTTGTATAAATGCAGCTTCTTGGGGGAGGGGGGGAGTATTTTAAATCATTTTGAATAAAACTTGTATATCAAAATGCGATAACTTTTAAAATCCAGAACTTTCCTAAATACCAAATGCAGAATGGCACAGTATATCAAAGCCTCATATTGGCTGGTTTTCACAAACTTGCTGTTTTGGATACAGGTGCTCTGTTACTCTTTGCCATTGTTATGGTGTCCATCAACTCTCCTTCTCACCTTTCAAAAACTGAACAAGGATAATAAGCCCTTGTGGCTTGCTCTCAAGAGTGATCTTGGCAGAACGTGCAGAGATGGAACTGATCAAATAGCACACAAAAGCGAAAAGCATATATCTGATATTTCATCATAATTTGATCTTTTCTTCGAATGAATAAGGGCAAGTTCAGATGGAAGCTTCTCTTACAATACGACTCCTGAAATCTAGAGCTAAAGTAGGCATGCTAAAGTAAGTGGGGATAGGTGATGATGTAAAGTTTATTGTTGATCACACTTATATTTCATCCTGCTTCCATGAAACTCAGAATAGTATGAAGGGTTTGACTCATGTCCTGATTACAACTCTGGTAAATTGGTTCAGAATTAATGATTTACCTAGGGTAATCCAGATAGCTTTAAATCTAAGCAGGGATTTGTAGCCAGTTTGCCTAGTACAACACTCTAACCACAAGACCACACTGCCTATCCATGCTGCACTGACTTTTTCTACTGCTAATCAGATGATTCCAACTCCCAGGGTCCATTTCTTTGTTGACCTAGCAGGTTTTAGCATAGGGGCCAGAAACCAGTGGAATTGGCTGGCTATTGAACAGACCCCAATTCTCCAACTGGAAGTGCTATAAAACTCAATCATGCTTCTTCTGAACTAAGCCCTACACTAGGACTTGGACTTCTTCCAATAGTTTTCTTAGAATTATGTTACAGATTGCAGCCTTAACCCTAGCCACACTTTTTTCTGTACTAAGTCCCATTACCCATAATTCCTTGTATTAGTTGTTGTGGAGACAGACATGCAAGCATATTTATCTTCCCTGACACTTGTTGGACAAAGGACAATTGCCTACCAATCTCAAGGGAAATTAACAATACACCTGAGATTGATAACAGGAATTGCCCCAAACACTTAGAACTTGAGGAAAATTCAACCACCTTCATCTACCTCATTTCTTTAAAAAAATGCAACTTTAAATATATCTGCAGGTCATAACAGGTCATTGCCTGATTTTTGATGGCTGTCAATAGCAATTAGTACTAGCAAAAGGGAAAGATAAAAATAAATTCACAGCACAAATTAATTATATTTTGGTTTGTTTGAATGTTAGGGAAATTGAGTGAGCTTTATAACAGAATCAAATCTCATTACTGTAGTGGTGGGTGTTTTTCATAATTTCTTTGTTCATCCAAAATGTCTCTTAGGGAGCAATCTGTACCAAAGATCTGCTGAGATGAGGAGGGTTTGGAACAGGGGGATCTCCAGTTGAGCCGGCTGAGGCTATTGCCACCTGAAGTTCCCCATTCTGGCTCACCTGGAACTACACTATTCTAAGTCCAGGCCTGGCTGAGACTGTGGTAAATCCCCAAAAGGGACATTGCAGTGGTGTGCCAGCGGCAGATGGGTGAGGAGGAGAGTTACCCCTATTCTCAACACCTTCCAGTTCAATCGTGTGTACCAGGTGGATTGTAGTCAACTTCAGGGTGAGACATGTGTTACCTGTGCTTTAGTCCTCGTTCACCTTGATTCATAGTCTGACGCTTCCCATTCCCAGAATGCCAATGCACCACTAGGGGTTAGCTATACCAGAGATGACTCGGGTGGTGGTGGGAGATAACTGTGTCAACTTCCTATCTCATCTCCTCATTTCATAACAATACCTGGGCAATGACAAGATGGTCTCTTTTCACCACTGGAAAAATCCCTCAAAGCATTTCAGATGCCATCTAATCTTTATTTTTCTGTAAACACTGGGTGGAAAAAGGTTCCCTGGGATCAAGCACTCCAAAACGCAGTGATGTCAGTGCTGTGGATGTACGTGACCAGAATAACCTTGCTGGTTTGAACCAAATGACAATCGAGTCCAGCACCATGCCTTCCACAGTTGCCAACCAGATTCCTTTGGAGAAACCTGCAAGCAAGGCATGAAGGCAGTAGCCCTAGGGATGGGTGGATCAGTCTATTTCAGGTCTTGAAAGGTATAAGGTAGAGATTAAAGGGTAATAATTAAACAATATAATAAACAGGGAATATAAAGGGATGGAATAAGAAGGGAAAGCTGTTTTAGGAAGAGGGAGTGCATTTAAAAGGACCAGCGATATGGGATGACTGGCTCCACTTCCACACCATCAGATTGTGACTGGTGTGCCTCTCTTTTCAGCCATTTCAAATGGGCCCCGAGAGTAGAAAGTTTGAGAACCCCTGGTATAAAGTACTATAATTTTCAGGTTTCTTTTCCAAATCTTCCTTATAATCCTTCCCTTTGCCAACATAGAAATCTAATGTCATTGGTATTCGAGGATAGTTTTATTTTAATGGAAGAGGGAAATAATACTATTTGCTGTTGGCTGCATATTCTAAATAATTATGGTAAAATTATTACCACTAACTCTTTGCATGGAAATGATTACAAAACAGAACAAATTAAAATATCGTTTCCCTCTGCACATGTTTGAGAATTAGAAATGTATTTATAAGATGAATGCTAAGGGTATTTTGAGTGGAATGCTTGGTAAAGACAGGGAACTATTAACAGAAGCAGTAAAGGACATAAAGGGATTTCTGCTTTGCTTCAATCTCCCCCAAAGCCAAATTCTTACGACCTCAGCAAAATGTAGTTAAACACAGATGCGGAAGAGACATTCATCATGATAACAAGGAACATATGACAAATGATTTGTAAGATATGTCACAACCTGAGCCAAGGACAGCACTGCTTGCAGGATCAGGCCAACAGAGATATGCATTTTGTCATGATCACGTGCACAAGATGCCAACACAAAGGTTCAAAGTGGAGTTGCAGTCATAGTTGACTGCTAGAAGTCCAAAAAGGATGAAGGCGCTATAGAAGTACATACATGCTGCATTAGAGTAGGGGTGGAGAACTGGTCTAGATGTCACTGAACTCATATTCCCAACAGCCCCAACCAGCATGGTCAATGGCTAAGAGTGATGGGAGTTGTAGTCCAATAACGCATGGAGAGTTCCAGGGCCCCCAATCCATGCTTTAGAGAGCGGAATGAGCTAAACAGCAAATGAAGAAAAGTAAAGGGAAGGGCAATAGTAACAAGAGATGAATATGACAAAATATAATGCTAGGCATCATTTTAGGCACCTCTGATACGTGCACAACCACACACATGTGCATCACACCAAATCCGGGAGTGACCCCAAAACATCACAAAAACATCAGAGAAAGAGGCAGAATGGGGGCAGGGCAGAGGCAGAATGCAGCATTTGAAGGCTTTTTCAATGGTGTTTCAAATATACACAATTTCACTTAAATGCACAGTGCCTTGGAACATAATCACCACATAAATTGGGAGTTGCCTGTACATATGTTTGGATTTTGCTTCAGGTGGGACTTTAAGGCTTCATGTGATTCAGATAATATGACTTAAAATGCTGGGGTAGCCAATGTGGTGCTGTCCAGACATTTTGAACTACAACTCTCCTTAGTCCCAGCCAGCAGAGCTAATGGTCAGCAGTGATGGGAGTTGTAGAGCAGCAAACATCCGGAGGGTATCACATTGGATAAATTGGTTAAAAGACTAGATACATATTTTTCCAACAAAAAATGTTTCCAATTATTTCTTTGTGTATTTTTGTTCTTCAGTGTCAATATGTAGGATTGATTTTTTTTAAAAAATAAAAAAAACACAGCTATGTCTGATATAATTTGGGGAGGCTGGAGCTGCAGACCTGGTAAGATAAAAGAAAACAATTGTACACACTATTATTTTCAAATGGTCAAATAATTATGATCAAAGCTCACCAATTCACATATTCCATAAAATAGCTCACAAATCTAAGGCACCATGGTAAGCATTTTGATTACTTAAGTTCCATTTCATAGAAAACAGATTCAGAGCATGTGTGGTGTCTCTTCCATATCACAATCTAACCAAGTGAGTCAGTTTTATCACAGATAGAGTCAGCTAAACTCTTTTGATCAATGCTTTTTCCATTACCTTTGATATTATATGTGTAACAAAAGAACACAATGAGACCTAACTTTTAGAAGCCTAAAAACTGTTTCCTTAATGTTAAATGCATGCTGAAAACTAAATGGAAGTTTTGGAGGGTTTACAGTTGCTCTCAAGTTACACTTAAAACTCAGAGGCAGACGAGGGGATAGCTGGAATGTTTTGTTAAGCTGTCTTTCTGCTTTTTCTCATAAATGAATTTGAAACTCAGAGGCAGACGAGGGGATAGCTGGAATGTTTTGTTAAGCTGTCTTTCTGCTTTTTCTCATAAATGAATTTGAAACTTCAGATCTTCAGGACGGGGAATAAAATGACCTTCGAAGTCACCGTCCAGTGAGAGCTCTGTGGGACAAAATGGAGTTTGGAAAGACAAACATGTTTAGAAGTGGGCTCAGGCCATGTAAACAGATGTGGTTGCAATGAATAGAAGAAGCTGAATAGTGGCATTGTTTCTTGTTTGATTTCTGTTCACTGGCCAGAGTCTCCCCAACGTGAGTCTCACTGGCAGATGATGGCTTATGTACAGCATGGAAGCAAGCAGCTTATATACGAGCTCTGCTGAATTCAAAAGAAATGGCCATAGCCAAAAGAGGCAAACAGAACATAATGAATGATTCAAGAAATGAAAAGAATCAGTAACACAGTTTCTCTCTGGCTACACTGCTTGTAATGTATCAAACAGGGCATTTACATTTGGTGTATAACAAATGAAAAAACGATGGGGCATATTCATTTCATAAATTACAGAACCACCAAATGCCCAAGTAACAAAAGAGTTCCAAATATCAAATATCCATTTGTTATTCATTTGTGCTCCTTCATTTTCAATTGCCCCAACAGCCACACCAGATCAAATAAGAGCCACAGAGATGGGAGAGAGAACAGGGAAAGGGAGAATGACCACTGTGCATTGTCAAATATTCAACTCAAACACATTTTAGCATTCTGATAGGTCTTCCATTCACAGAGAACCCTTTGATCACCCTGGCAAGGGGACAGAGCTGTGAGTGACTATAAAAGGTGGCGACCAAGGCTTATTTGCCTTGTGTGAATTCATCCTCCTTGGTATTAACAGCTTTTGTACAGTTCTCTGGTCTTTGTGTAAACACAGTTCCCAATGGGTCACCTCTTATAGTTTCCTTAAACATTTTAGGTAGTGCCAGTGCTTCTTATACTCAAAACACACCTATTAAATTATTGGGCATGACTAACTTATATACATTAATTTCAATGGGTTTGCTATAATTAAAAGTTAGATATAACCCATAAAATACTGTGCTTACTGCCTTTCTAAAAAAATTCTTTCAGTAGCACCTTAAAGACCAACTAAGTTTTTATTTTGGTATGAGCTTTCGTGTGCATGCACACTTCTTCAGATACACTTGAAACAGAAGTCTTCTGTTTATAGTCTGCAGTGTAGAAGGTTGCTTTTCCCTATTAAAAATCTGCTTAGAGATAATAGTCTTTTAAAATTGTCTATAAATGTGGACACACACCCCTTCTCTATCTGTCCGAAATTCTGTTTCGAAAGTCTGTTTTCCTGCAGAGGTAGCAGAATTCCTGAATATTTCATGAGAATTGTTGAGAAAAACATCAAAGCTAAGTCATTGAAAGCAATGGTACATGGAAAAAAATAGGGACAACAATAATGAATGAAATATTTGTGAATAGAAATGTGGTTTTAATGAAGGGATTTCTTCTAAATAAATGAGGTTTTAATAATGAAAAATGCAATGGGGTGGAATGATTGATTTTGTTTTTCTTACATACACCTGCTTATCAATCCAAATGGACCTTGCCAGGCATGTTGGTCTCATTAAATCTGTTTTGTGCTTGTTATGGCTGATGGTGAAGAAAAATAACTTTCAACTGAACTGAATCATTCTGGCTACCTGCTTGGGAATGTAAAACTATCAAGCACCTGCAGCCAAAAGTTTGAAGCTGATGGGCTACATTGAGCTTGTTGGGTATCAAGTTATGTAGGACTATTCTGCACTGGTGATGTACCTGCACCTTCAGTACTATCTGCAGTTCTGATCTTCCCATCTCAAGGAAGGATACCACAGCAATAAAAAACCACAGAGAACAACAAACAAGGTGATAAAGCATTCAGGATACCTGTTCTCTATTTTTTAAGGTGAAAGGGCTAAAAATGTTGCTCCTTGCTTCTGTTGACTCAGGGCAGAAAAGTGCAATAAGCTCTCCATTGGAGGGGGGGAATAGATACTTCTTTTTGTAGGACTGCAGAATCAATGCTCATCTCACTTCAACCATCTTTTGGGCATCTGACCACATCAGCATATCTTTACTACAGAAAGGACGTGCATTCTTTATTAATGGACTGGGGGAAGAGTAGCAGGAAAAGTAGTTGTTATTTCACAACAACAGCAGACTAGAAAACTTCTAACTAAATGAACACAAGTACCTTGTACACAGCTTGTCCACTCTGTACACAGAGTAGACAGTCAGTAGCAACAGTCAACACTATAAACAAGGAGGGTTAGAGATAACAGTTCCTAAGCATTAGGGTATCCATTCCACTGCTTAGGCTGTTTTTTAAGCCTTAAATGCATAGTATGGAATACTCTGTCTGCGCCTTGTGCTGTTAATACAGTGGTACCTCTACTTACGAATGACTCTACTTACAAATTTTTCTACTTACGAATGGAGCTCCGTCCGCCATCTTGGATGCAGTTTAGATAGGATTTTTTTTACTTACAAATTTTTAGATAGGGTTGCTTCAACTTATGAATTTTTTTCCCAATGCATTCCTATGGGATTTGACTTACAATTTTTTTCGACTTACAAATGTGTGTTCGGAACGCATTAAATTCGTAAGTAGAGGTACCACTGTATTCTTTTTAAAAACATAAGAATATTTCTATTTGTTGAGCCTCCTTCACACCTTATCCATATGAAAGGGTCCCATCCAAAGAAGAGGCAAAAGAGGTGCTGGAACTCACCATGAACACCTCCTTCATTTTCTTAGAATAGCAATGGTGCCCATCTGAGAAGTGCCAGAACTGGGTTCCAGCAAGTTCTGGCTGAAAAAAGCCCTGTTGCTAGCTCTGCCTTCCCATCATGTGACTCTCTGTCCAAAACATCCACAGCCCCAGAGGGGAAAGCTACCCATGCAGGCTTTCCGTAATCTGGAAACCTTGTCCTGCCAGATTGCAGATGTTGTAGAAGCCTTGCTTCAAATCTTCAGGTTTGCTTTCAATCTATGTAGCCATATCCCCCATCTTGCCAGACTTAGTGCGAACTCATTGGCTGTTAATAACAAGCCCAAATTGTGACGAGCTCATAATAATTGGGAGTGTCGGACTCTCTTGTACACAACTTACATAGGATAGTGCCCTCTGGATTTCCTAGTGGCCACCTCATGCGATTGCAGGCAATGGGACCTTCTCTTGCACTGTCCTTCCTCCAACAAGTAGATCCTGATTATTATTATTATTATTATTATTGTTAACAGCCCAGATGCCAACCAAGTACTACATTCTCTTCCTTGCATTTAAGGCATAAAGAATATAGACCAGATTGTGGTGTATTGTTAACATTTCTATTGTGACATACAACTGCTGAGGTGCAGCACATGTATTCATTGATTTATATCATAGGGAATCTTATTGTTGGGCTTTTGAAAAAGGTCACCGATACAAGCAGCTGGAAGTTTGCCCAGCTTTACACGAATACTCCCAGGATTCTCATTTCCGAGACCATTTCAGTGAACTTGAAATGTGTTAAGCATTATGCTGTATTTCCATTTGCACCGAAATGGGTTCTAAACTCAGTGCTACATTTTGCCATCCACTCTCTTTCATAACAATTCCTGGCCCAACCAAGGGTAATGGAACAAAAAGTGTTTTTAAGGAGACTGCAGAATGTATAGCTCAGATTGGGTACAATCGGTGTGATTCAGCGTAGCATGAGTGGATATCATTGTGCAACAGGGCTTCTCCATCCTCTACTCCTCCCTGCAGCCTTCAACACCTGCAAAATCTCCTCTGGAGGGTTGGAAGATCCTCCAGACTTTGGGAAGACACAGGGGGTTGGAGGGGGAGAGAAAGGTAACCAGAAGTCTTGTTTGCCATAAGTGAACAGATATCATTGCCCAGCATAAGGATGGTTTGGTCTATGTTAGTGTTTCCTAGTGAAGGGGGAAAGTAGGGGAACCATCAAAATGTGTACACCCTAGAAAGGCAGGATCAAAGCAAATACTGCTTCACACAGTAGGTAGTTATGCTGTGGAGTTTGTTCCCACGAGCAGTACTGATAGCCACCAACTTGGACAGCTTCAAAAGACAATTTGACAAATGCATGGAGGATAAGGCTTTCAGTGGTTATTAGCTATGATGTCTACTCACTGCTTCCACTTTCAGAGGCAATTGCCTCTGGATGCATTGCCAGTTGCTGGGAATCACAAGTGCATGGTGGGGGTGGGGAATGCTGTTGTGCTCAAGTCCTACTTTCAGTCTTCACATAGGCATCTGCTTGGCCACTGGGATTTTGGACTAGATGGACCATTGGCCTGATACAACAGGCTCTTCCAATGTCATTGTGATAGAAATTTTATACAGAACAAGTAAATTAGGAAATAAACAAGCAAATAAGAAAGAGTGAGAGGGGAAATGGGATTTGGGTGTGTGGATGGAGGGGCAGCTGAAAGTGGAAAACAAAATCCTTGCTCATTGTTTTGTTGAAATCTATTCAGTTATTCAAGCTATCTTCTTTTGATGCCTAGTTACAAAGGAGGACTAAGGGATGCGGGTGGTGCTGTGGGTTAAACCACTGTGCCGCTTGGGCTTGCTGATCGAAAGGTCGGCAGTTCGAATCCCCGCAATGGGGTAAGCTCCCGTTGTTCAGTCCCAGCTTCTGCCAACCTAGCAGTTCGAACAGTGAAAGTACGGTAAGTAGATAAATAGGTACTGCTCCGACAGGAAGGTAAATGGTGTTTCCGTGCACTGCTCTGGTTCTGCCAGAAACAGCTTAGTCATGCTGGCCACAAGACCCGGAAAAACTGTCTGCAGAAGCGGACAAACGCCGGCTTCCCCGGCCTTTAAAGCAAGATGAGCACCACAACCCCAGAGTCATTCATGACTGGACTCAATTGTCAGGGGTCCCTTACAAAGGAGGAAGCAGGACATTTTGCTTTTAATGGAATATTTTTTTAGGAATGCATCATCTGAGGAGACACACCTGCATTTTGCAGGGTTAACTTTTCCTGCAATGGATATCATTCCCCCCCCCCCCCGCATATAGACAACTGCAAACTTACAGATAATTCAATATTGGTCCGTTGCTTGCCAGGGATAGCAAATTTGCTTATTTTGGTGGGTGGGTGGGAAATGACAAGAACGAAGTGATAAGCATATATGCATTAAATGCATTTTTCTGCCCCACACAATGACTTTATATCCAATGTTGTTAAGAGTGCTAATATGATTCTGGCATAGGACCAGAGGAAGAGAGAGAAAGAGATAGAGAGAATATGAGGGAGGTGTGTGAGAGAGATGAGCTGAAGACATTGCTGCCTTTTTTTTTTAAAAAAAAAAACCACTCTAAAGCAATGTCAGGTCTATCAGCAATCTCTTTAGTCCTCTCTGACAGGGCTAGAGGCACTTTTCTATACATGAATGTGTCTCATGCATTCATGAGCTTCTTTGACACCACAGCCTCTTTTGTTAAGAGCTAGATCATTGCTCTACCCTTCTCTCAGCTGCCATATGGTGCCGCAGAAACAGGCTTACAAAGAGGCAGCGAGCGAGGTAGAGAGAGACAGAGACAGAAAGGGGGAAAAAAGGAAACCAAACTATAGCAGATGAAATTGATTTATTTCCTGAGCAAATGGGGGGCAAATGAGTATAGTTTGAGGGAGGGAGGGAGGGAGGGTGAGAGGCCCAAGAATATATATATATATAAATCTCTCCGCAGAGCAGGCAATCAGGCTGTTCATGTGACAGCCGTGCTGTGCTTGTTCTCTAAACAGAGAACTTGAAAATAAGCATACACATTTTTTTGGTTATCTTAGTAGTGAAGAATGACTTGTAGCTCGAGTAGCTTGACTGTGGTCTCTAACACTTCAGTTCAGTCAGTCAAATGGGGAAAGAGAAATAGAGAAAGGAGACATAGGGAAGGGAGGAAGATACTCTAGATGAGGTTCCATATGTGCATAACTGTCAAGCTTCTGTCTGGCAACTTTCGAAGTTTCCAGAAGATGTCTGTATCCAATTTGAACGGTGAAGGCATATTGTCAGGGGAAACATGAGCAATGTGCATAGCCCAGCAAGCGCACAGCACCCATTGTAAAAGAGGATAAACAGCATCAGCTGCGGCCACATTTATGTCAGCTTTAGACTACTTTCCAAAATACCGTGGAAAAGTTGTCTCCTGGATGCAGAGTTGATGCTTTGCCACCATATCCGATAGCTACTGAATTCCCTGACAGAAAGGGTCAGTTGCCTGTGGGTTTGGGTAAACTAAAAGCAAGGAACCACTCTACAAAAGGCAAGACAGCTATCTCTATTCAGGCTACTATGGCAGAGGCAGGTTTAGGGGAGCACAACCAGTTCATGAAAGGGCTGGGCACCCACAAGTTTTGGCAATAGGGCCAGGGGCGTACCCAGGATCAAAACTAGGGGGGGCAAGGGGCGGGGCCAAGGCATGGGAGGGGAGGGGGCACAAAGTGGGAACGTGGGCGGGCTCAAGCCCATGCATGTGTGTTCCTCCTCAGTGGTTGCGGTGGGAGGACTGCACAGCTGCAGGATGGGTGTCTAACTCCTCTCCAAGCCCCCACCCCCAGGTCACAGCAGACCACCAAGTTAAGGGCCATGGAAACAGTACACAGCTGCTCTCGATTTCAGCTGGTGCAGGGGGGAGGCAGACCCACCCTCTCCCAAAAGCACCCCCCTCCCAAAAGCCCACTTGCGCCGCTGCCGCCTCCTCATCTTCGGCAACACTGGCGTCCTCTGTCTCAGCGGGGCTCAGAGCCCATGCTGCTGGTCTGGGTGGTGGAGGCAGTCTCCATGCCGCTTTCGCTTCCTTCCCGCTCTCACCCGCTTCCTCCTGCTCGGCCACCTCAGCAGGAAAGAAGGGGTGGCTCCCAGAGGCGCCCGCAGCTTCTGATTGGCTGCAGGATCTTCCTGAAGCCAATCAGAAGCCGTGCTGCATCACACGGCTCCAGGAAGACATGCGCAGCAGCAGCAGCGGCCTCAGAGGAGGATCACCTCCCGTGTCCTCCTCCCCACAGCAGCCCTGGTAGCCAGGTGCCCTGGTGCCACCCAGCCCGGGCGGCAGTGGGCGGCAGGGCAGGCTGGCCAGCGGCCCTGCTTCTAGGGGGGGCAACTGCCCCCCTGCCTCCTGCCTACACCCATGAATAGGGCCATGCATGCTGCATGGCACCCACGGCCCCAGGCACCCACGGCCGCACAGCCAAGCTGACACTCCTGGGTGTTACACAGGGTGCCATTGAAATTTCAGGACCCCCCCCCCCGCTTTATAGCCCACACTTCCATAGTGTATCAAGCCAGTCTATAACCTACAAGGTCAAAATACCCACCAACTAGTATGGCTTTAAAAGAGCATCAGATAAATTCATGGAGGATAAAGCCATCAATAGCTACTAGCTAAGGTGGTTGTACTCTGAATACCAGTTGCTGGAAACCACAGGAGGAGTGTGTTGTGCTTTGGTCCTGCTTGCCAGTTTCATACAGGCGTTTGGTTGGCCACCATGAGAACAGGATGCTGGATTTGATGGGCCATTGGCCTGGCCCAACAGACTTGTCTTATGGCCTTCTCCACTCTTACCTTTTGCCCAACACTTTCTAGGCACAGACCTATGCTTTCCACATCCGTGTTTGAATGTGGGTTTTTCTTTAACCCCACTGCTGCTCCAGGAAAACCATGGCCTTTACCACTAAATTGGAGCAAATGGCAATTTGGGTTTTCTGTGGAATTGTTTTCAGTGGTAAAGAGTGGGTTTTTGTGGAGAAAGCAGCGAGGTAGAAGAAGGACTCCAATGCTGGAAAGTCTCGACCTGTGCCTAGAAATTAGGATGAGCCCTAAGTAGCGACTGGTTAAAAAGAAATACAATCATGTTGCAGAGTGAGCTGTCGAAACAACAGAGTTTTCAGAAAAGTCAAAAAGAAGGCAGGGGCAGTTCCACAGGGCAGGGCCTGCCACAGTAAATACTTCAATATTTGTAGTAAGGTCTGGCACTGCTCCCTCACCCATTATCTCCCCCACTTTTCATAATTTCCTGTCAGACAAATGAGCTTAAAGAAAGCTGGGTAGAGCTTCAGTTTTGTGGGCAGCTTGTCTCCATCAGCCTGACTGACTGCGCAATGTGTGCAGCTGAGCTAGGGCTAAAATTCCTCAGGACAAATCTGGCCTCTGTGGTGCACACAAATAGCTGGATAATTGATGTTCAAGCTAGGGAAACAGAAATGGGTGTGAGATGTAGCCTTCACCATGATACATATGCAGTAGATCTCTCTTCAGCCCAGCCAAATTGTTACTGATGTAGTCTCCTCTTCTCCCCTGCCTTCCATGGAAGGAGACCAATTCTTTCTACAAATCTGCCCATCCCGTGATTAGGTTCTATGTACGGTGAGCAGCAGAAATTTCCCCTGCCTATAGGGTTGCCATATTTCAAAAAGTGAAAATCCAGGCGGAAAAGTGGTTGAGGTTTGTTTTGGCAAAGTTGTTGAGCTTTTTGCAAAATAGCAAAGAAATTGGACGTTCTTAAGCTATTTGTGAGGGACATGGGCTGCCATATGCATTGCCAAAACAGAGTGATTGCTGCCAGCAGTGCTACTTCTTTTGGCTCATTTCCATATATTTCTTAAGCACATAAGGAAAAATGTGTTGTTCAAATTCTCCAAGGGAAACATGTGCGTAAGATTGTATTCCTCCTCCCCATGTGCATGCCAGCCCTTAATTATTATTATTTTTAAGCCTAACCCTAACCTCCAGAACGAATTAAGTTCTTAACCTGAGGTACCACTGTGTGTGTGTGTGTGTGTGTGTGTGTGTATACACACACACACAGAGAGAGAGAGAGAGAGAGAGAGAGAGAGAGAGAGAGAGAGAGAGAGAGAGAGAGAGAAGAGAGAAAGAAACACCCTGTGACTCTTCCTCAGCCTGACTCGCCTCCTCTTCCTAGTCTTCTCCCTCTGACCATTCATCGTTCCACCACCACTCCCTGGGCTCTGAGCCATTTCCCTTGGTGTTGCCCCAGCTGTGTCCAACCAGTCCATGACACTGACCTTCCTGAGTTGTGAATTTAGTTTCTCTTTCTTGTTTCCTCTTTGCTTTTGCAGTAACTGGTAAATGGCTGATGTTGTTAAGTAAAGGATCCAATTCACAACTACATGGCTGTGTCTATCTTTCTTGGGGTAAGATGAATAACAGAGCAAAGTTAAATAGGAGTGTATTACATCTCCCAGATGAACATGGATTAAAACCCCAGCGCTGAAAATACAGTGGGTGCACAATAAACAGAAGAATGAACACAGCTAAAGATTCCAATAGCCAGCCTGTTCTGGTTATGTACACAGAATTTGGGGCACCATCTTGTCCTTTGTCACAAGCATAAAAATGCCAGCCCTGACATTTTCACACAGCCTCACAATTTCTTGCAGAAAAGCAATAATTAAAACAAAGTTGATTGTATAAAAATAATCCCAATCAAAGAAGGTTATATATCAATATTACAACTGGAGCATGACTGCATGTTCTAAAGTTGGATGACATTAATGGTGGTCAGAAAATGGGGATTTTTCTTTCCCTCAAGTTCTGCAGAATGGAGAATTGAAAAGTTGTTTGCAGGGGAAAGAATGTGGTACTTTCTATCTAGGAGAGAACTGAAACTTTGTTATTCTAGAGGGCACAGGCTTGAAATATGAAATAACTTAGTTTGCAATGGTAAGTGTATAAATTATTATGTATGATTCTGATTTCACCTGTATATTTTTGCATCTGTTAAATTCCTTTTTCTCCAGCAGTGATAAATATTGCAGAAAGGCAGAGGAGAGTAAGGTTCTTCATCCTATTTTTAGATACATATTGCTGCTTACAGACAAGTAAGAAAAAGCTTCTGAGTTTGCCCTTCTTTGAAGGGCATTCCCTTCTAAGAGTCAGTGCTACAAGTATTAAATTTTATTGAGTTCAATAGAAGCTAATTAATGAGCACGTCTGTGGAATTGCAGGCTTTATAAATAATAATCAAAATCATAATACTCCAAATTAGGGAAGGCTGAAGGGATTAATCAATCCCAATAATCTAGGTCTGCACAAATAAGGGCTGTAGCTTTGGATGCAAAAGATCTCAGGTTCAATGCTTGGCACTTCTAAAGGGCTGAGAAAAACTCCTGTCCTGAAACCTGGGAGAGCTGCTGCCAGTCAGTGTAGGGAGATCAATGGTCTTTCTGTATACCCAAGGCCATTGATATAAAATATCCCCAGATAAATGAGCATAGCTTCAGGACACACATACAAATGAGAGACAGCCCACCTGTAGTATAGGGGATGTGAGAAACTGCAAAAGATTGCAGGAGGAAACAGGAAAATATATCCTTAATTTAATTGTGATGCTGCAAAGAAGCTTTAAAATTCCCTGTGAACTTCTTAATTGATACTACGCCTTGACCCAATTCATATCTTTTCATACAACTGCTGTTTGTAGTGCTGTGCTGAAGCCTGTCCTTCATTTTCTCAAATGTTTTTTCTACCCTATGAAAGAGGCTTTCATTTTTCTCCCCCTTTCTCTGGAATTTAGAGAAGAAACACTTTAGAATTATTTTAAAGTTGAGCTCATCTTATCATTGCAAGGTGGCCACGAGTGTTGCGTGTTTCTGACCATTAAGCCACGTGTGGGGAATCTTTGGCCCTCAGATGTTGTTGAACTCCAGCATCCATGGCTAGGGATGATGACAGTTGTAGTTCAACAGAATGTAGAAGGTCAAAGTTACCCCACACCTACGTGAAACATCCCACCAGCACTTTTCACCTTAAAAAAAATTTCTGCACTTCACTTTTTAAATAACAAACACCCAACAATGAACAGCTGTTAGGCACATAAGAGGCAGCCTCCCCAGCTTGCAGGAAATCCCAGCTGGAGAAGCTATATTCGTTTTCAGAAAGTGTTGGCACCCAAGAAGGCTGCAGAGTGCAAACACAGCAAAAGGAAGGATACTTGCAAACACCCCTTGATTACCTGGAAGGTAAGGTAAGCACAACAAAAAACCTGTGTGCGCGCACACACACACCACTGAAATTTTATCTCACATAATTTTCAAATACAATTTGAAGAATTGTAAGAAAAAAATATGAAAGTTGTACAATACTAGCTGTTTGCAAGCCCAGGCACTGTGAGCTCCACCCTCCCCTGGCCATTTGGGAGAAGCGAGTATCATAGAAATAATTCATTGGAGTTTACAATTAGGCCACAACCTTTTTGATTACAGATATACGGTAAGTGAGTTTTGACTTGGCATTGGGTAGTCCACCAAGACCTCCAGGCTGCTTGCTGGAAGAATACCAGGAGTCAATCCTGGTGTGGGTTAGGCCTATGACATACATCAAATAGGTACAACCCTCACAGGCTTGCCATGTTGGAGAGTGTTTTGGCTGTCAGCCCCCGCCTGGGTGTGTGGATAGAAGAAACTCCCCCTTGAATCCCTTTAACGAGATACCCCATTGCCATGGAATAGGAAACATGGACATTGAATTCCCCCTCCATCACCAGCTAGGAAGTTTAGGGGAGTTTTTAATGTTTAATGCTGTAATGTGTTTTTAATATTCTATTGGGAGCTGCCCAGGGTGGCTGGGGAAACCCAGCCAGATGGGCGGGTTATAAATAATAAATTATTATTATTATATTAATATTACTTCTAGGAACTTACCCAATGACATATCTGCCAAAGTTGTGATGATTGCTATGAGGAAGGTGATACCCTCAGGAAGGCCCTGTTAGTCTGATGGAACAAATTCCTCCCTGACCCCAAATAGAGCAACTATAAAGCCATGAAAGGTCCAGTAATACATTAAATTGCAAGCAAACAGAAGCCATAACAAGGGATGGTGGGAGGCAGATCCGAAGTCGACTGCTGTACCAAGTGAGGGACATGCTAGCTTTTATCCTCCCGGAGTGGACCCAAGTGATGCCTCTGAAGAGTGAACCCTGGCCCCACCCACACTTGTGTCACACACCCCAGCCTGCCCACGATTGGTCACTATTGTGGGCAACCAATTAGAATCCTGCACCATCTGGGAGAGGCTGAGATATCTCCTAACACAGGCATAGGCAAACTCCGACCCTCCAGATGTTTGGGACTACAGCTCCCATCATCCTGAGCTAACAGGACCAGTGGTCAGGGATGATGGGAGTTGTAGTCCCAAACACCTGGAAGGCCAGAGTTTGCCTATGCCTGTCCTAACAGCAGCAGAAGCTTAGGGAATGGGTGTTGGGGGCAGAGGTTGCTCCAGTCTGCAAACACCATATCACTGAGAAGGGTGAGGGGAAGTTCTTTGTTTTATTGTTCTTCAAGGAAACATCCCAGAGTAGCTTCAAGCATATGTAACAACAACAACAACAATTAAATTTAGTGCTACTTATCTTATGCTTTCACATTTAAGCACATTATCTAGATACTAGGATTATTCTCCATTGTTTTATTCCTTTCATTGATAAAAAGGTTGAGCAATGGCAGATGCTGTAATCTTCGTGGGATACCTCTTAACAATCTGGTATTAATTTATTAATTACAGTACTCCCTTCTCCATCTGATTTTTCCTCAATTTTACATAGCTTTTTAGTAATTTCATTTAGTCCACAACCCTGAATATTGTGTGGGAGTCTAGATTTGGGTCACTAGAGCCTTGCTAAAATCCATACTTGGCAACTAAGCTCAGAACAACTGCACCTCTCACGTGAAATGGTGAAACTATGAGCCACAAAGTGTGTGTGTGTGGGGGGAATGTCCTCACAATGAGTTCCTTGGTGATAAACCTCTGAGAAGTTAATGAATGCTGCTCACTTCAGCAATGAAGTTCATTGGTGTTAGGTGGATTTAAGAGGATGCCACTTTGGCTTTTGTATGTTCAGTTAATACTTGGGGGTGATGTGCAAAGGAAGCACAATTCTGTGCAAGTTGACTCAGAAGTAAATCCCCCTGAATTCAATGAGATTTATTACGAACATGACAGTGTTCATAGAACTGCAGCCTTAAACAGGTCATTCTCAAATATGAGGACCTCTCTGACATACAGCCATGAAGTTCACACGAGAAACATGCAAGCAGTGAGTCATTCCCCTTCCCATCTCAAATATTCTTTCTCCAGTTCCTCAGAGGAATTGTGAAGGGGAGAGGAAAAGACTTTCATTTAGTACAATCACATTTCTGGCAAGAAATGTAGTTAAGAATTTGCTTCCTGTCACTTTGTTTAAGTGTCCTGTTCTCTGTCTGCCTCTCTTTCCCTCACTTTCTCTTTCACCCTCACCCCCACTTTTCTCATCCAAGCTGACTTCTATCTAGTGTGTTCACCACAGCTTCCTGCCTTATGTTTACATTCTATTTTCATATCCATGGGAATGGAATTTGCTCCTCAGTAATCAGGCCTATATCACTCTTGCTGCTGATACTTCTGGGATTGCTACCTCTGACTCGCACAATTGTGTTTTTATAAGATGCATCTAACAAATGTTTGCCTTATATTTATGGTGTGTGTTTCCCAGAGATGAAGAACCCGAGCTTATACAACTATTAAATACATGCCCCCCATTGGCTGATACCTACTTGTGCTTCATAGATTAATCAATGTCAAGAGAGGATGGAAATCCTTCCTTGTGTTCATTATGAAGACTGCCTTTTCTACTGTATTTGATGCTTCTTTGGCTGATTTAAAACTTTGATCATTTTAGCTCATTACAACATCCACCTCAAGTTACACTTCAAAGAGCCTGAGTCCTACAAACTATTCTGTTGTTGTCCTGGGAGAATGGAGAAAATGTCACTTGCTTATGCAGGTAACATCTATTTCATCCAACTTAAACACACACACACACACACACACACACAAAACACCACTTACTAAATAGAAAATATATTTCGTAATTTACAAAAGTAAGAGAGTAATTCAAACCCAAGATCTGCTGGTATTAGCAAAGTTTGGAATAGGCAGATTGCCAGATAAACCTGGGTATCTAAGCTTAGCCACCTGAAGCCCCTCATACCAGCTCAGATGGAAAAAGTCCTCTATCCTGGATTACCCATGGCTTAGCCAGGAGTAGCCCTGTGCTGTCATAGGCTTTGTTATAGGTATAATTTTTGCTGGTATAATTTACCTTGCCATAAATTACATTCACTTCCTATAATTTGGATTGCTCTGTGCATGCATTAATTAGATAAATAATAAAAATAAATTCAGAGAGAGAGAGAGAGAGAGAGAGAGAGAGGTTATACCTCTCCTGTCATTAATTTTGTATTCTTGGGGGCTCTTCAGATGTCGTTTTTATTGTGCATTCATTATTTTTTATGCTACTGACTGAATACATAATCCTGATTCCAATATTGTTCACACCCACAAAATTTGGAGGGATGGTCATATATTTTCATTTCCAAATGGTGCATATTATCTTCCTGTCTGCTGTGGGCCTACAAATGTGGGAACGTAGACTCCTGTGCAAATGTCAACTTTAATGCAAGGAGGTAGGGATAGGGTCAACAGATGCAACCTCATTGTCTGTGTCTGCATATTCATTGCTACATGGAATATATGTTTGCACAGGGCTATATACTACAGTGGAACCTCGGTTTATGAACACCTCGGTTTATGAATTTTCGGTTTATGAACGCCGCGGACCCATCTGGAACGGATTAATTCATTTTCCATTACTTTCAATGGGAAAGTTTGCTTCAGTTTATGAACGCTTCAGTTTATGAACAGACTTCCGGAACCAATTACACCCATGCTTCAGTTTATGAACGCTTCAGTTTAAGTACTCCGCGGACCCGTCTGGAACGGATTAATCCACTTTCCATTACTTTCAATGGGAAAGTTTGCTTCAGTTTATGAACGCTTACTCCGCGGACCGTCTGGAACGGATTAATTCACTTTCCATTACTTTCAATGGGAAAATTCGCTTCAGTTTATGAACGCTTCAGTTTATGAACAGACTTCCGGAACCAATTGTGTTCATAAACCGAGGTACCACTGTATACTACTATGCATATGGGACCCAGGTGGCGCTGTGGTTAAACCACTGAGCCTAGGGCTTGCTGATCAGAAGGTCGGCGGTTCGAATCCCTGTGACGGGGTGAGCTCCTGTTGCTTGGTCCCAGCTCCTGCCAACCTAGCAGTTCGAAAGCACGTCAAAAATGCAAGTAGATAAATAGGAACCGCTACAGCGGGAAGGTAAACGGCATTTCCATGTGCTGCTCTGGTTTGCCAGAAGCGGCTTTGTCATGCTGGCCACATGACCTGGAAGCTATACGCTGGCTCCCTCGGCCAATAATGTGAGATGAGCGCGCAACCCCAGAGTCGGTCACGACTGGACCTAATGGTCAGGGGTCCCTTTACTTTACTATGCATATAAAACTGACACCTTGGTCATATGCTAAATGATGTGTTCTACAGAATATTCACTAAAATATCTTTCAAGAACTTGAAAATTGTGCCTATTGTTAGAAGTTGTGGCCCATAAGTTTCAACTTCAAGTATCCTAATATATTCTGGGAAGAATACAGAAGTTCTGCAACCCTAGGGAGCTGTCATAAGGAAAATACAGATAATGCTTATCTGAATTTATGTTGCTCACACAGATTCAGATAAGCTCTGTGGATCTATTATATGGTAAGATAAGCTGTAAACAAAACTGAAGTCTTTTCTAACGCCCCCCCCCCCAATTTTCTGCACGCCAGGGTAGTCAACCATATATATAGTTTAAATAAATTAAATATGTTGAGCCTTTGAAAAGCTCTGGGCTTAGGCCAAGCACCCAATAACCAGCTGGTTGTCAGCTGTTTAGGAAGCACTTTGCAACCCCCGTGCTCAGCACTTCCCAAGCCCCAAGCACTTTGCACTGTGGTTCCCAAGTACTGCACAACAGAGCTTTGTAGGCACTACCAACTGACAATGACTGCAAAGCCCCAACATTACTTACTTTATACCTATATGACATCATATCAGGTGTAGGTGGGTGTGGCTTGTCCAGAACAGACTCATGACTCAAATGGGGAAGTCTGACAGGTCAGATTAGGCTCATGGGCTGGAAGGTTTCCTACCTCTGTACTACACTCATTAGGACATGGATGCCTTTGACATATGCTAAATGGGCAATATTCTACAGAATATTCACCAACCTGGATTCCATTAACTTGAAAATTGTGTTTCTTGACAGCTGCTGTGGCATGGCACATAAGTTGTCAGACAGACAAGGGAGGATCATCCTACCACACATATTGATGGTGCTGTATCAATTCATTAATCAATATGGCTGTAATATAATAGTTTCAAAGAGATGAGTCTTCTTGGGGGAAACTGAAATTGCACCGCTACAAAGTTACTTCATTAACTTCAACTCTTCTGAAGCACACCATGCACTTACAAATTGTAGGTACTTTCAGCTGGAATGAAGTATGGATCCCAAGGGTCATGTTACTCAGAGAAAATAAATACTATTGTTGGGGTTCCTTTAATTGCTGGTAAGCAAAATCTGATGTATGTGTTTCCCTTATCTTGCAGGCTGCAGGTTTTATGATTAGTGTTTGAAGGTCACTGACCTGGCAACAAGCCAAGGAGGTCACTGTGACCCAAGGGTGTGGTCACTCTTGGGTATATTAAGAGGGAGCTCTACATTGCCTCTTTGCTTTGCTGTAAGGAAGCTCTGCCAGGTTGATACTGAAGTCTGTGTGTATGTATGCTATGAGTTGTACTTGCTTTGCATTTGAAGCCTGAACCTTCTACTTGAGATCTAGTAGAAGCCTGTATATAGTGAAACTGCCTTAATGCTTTCTTCCTGTCAGTAAAGGACTGAACTGACTGAAAAGTTGGAGTCTGACTGAATTTCCTACAGCAAAAACTGCACTCCCATGAACCTTCACGCTTGGGGAGCTGCACACGTTTGGCACATGCCATACACCCACAACTATGCCTTGTGAAAAGTCATTGTTAGGGATGTAGCTTAATCACTATGAAAAGAAGCAGGGGTGGATTTTTTTCAAGCTGCCTTTCATTTGTTGTTGTTGTTGTTGTTGTTTAGTCGTTTAGTCGTGTCCGACTCTTCGTGACCCCATGGACCATAGCACGCCAGGCACTCCTGTCTTGCACTGCCTCCCGCAGTTTGGTCAAACTCATGTTCGTAGCTTCGAGAACACTGTCCAACCACCTTGTCCTCTGACGTCCCCTTCTCCTAGTGCCCTCCATCTTTCCCAACATCAGGGTCTTTTCCAAGGATTCTTCTCTTCTCATGAGGTGGCCAAAGTATTGGAGCCTCAGCTTCACGATCTGTCCTTCCAGGGAGCACTCAGGGCTGATTTCCTTAAGAATGGATAGGTTTGATCTTCTTGCAGTCCATGGGACTCTCAAGAGTCTTCTCCAGCACCATAATTCAAAAGCATCAATTCTTCGGCGATCAGCCTTCTTTATGGTCCAGCTCTCACTTCCATACATCACTACTGGGAAAACCATAGCTTTAACTATACGGACCTTTGTCGGCAAGGTGATGTCTCTGCTTTTTAAGATGCTGTCTAGGTTTGTCATTGCTTTTCTCCCAAGAAGCAGGCGTCTTTTAATTTCGTGACCGCTGTCACCATCTGCAGTGATCAAGGAGCCCAAGAAGGTAAAATCTCTCACTGCCTCCATTTCTCCCCCTTCTATTTGCCAGGAGGTGATGGGACCAGTGGCCATGATCTTGGTTTTTTTGATGTTGAGCTTCAGACCATATTTTGCGCTCTCCTCTTTCACCCTCATTAAAAGGTTCTTTAATTCCTCCTCGCTTTCTGCCATCAAGGTTGTGTCATCTGCATATCTGAGGTTGTTGATATTTCTTCCGGCAATCTTAATTCCGGCTTGGGATTCATCTAGTCCAGCCTTTCGCATGATGAATTCTGCATATAAGTTAAATAAGCAGGGAGACAATATACAACCTTGTCGTACTCCTTTCCCAATTTTGAACCACTCAGTTGTTCCATATCCAGTTCTAACTGTAGCTTCTTGTCCCACATAGAGATTTCTCAGGAGACAGATGAGGTGATCAGGCACTCCCATTTCTTTAAGAACTTGCCATAGTTTGCTGTGGTCGACAGAGTCAAAGGCTTTTGCATAGTCAATGAAGCAGAAGTAGACGTTTTTCTGGAACTCTCTAGCTTTCTCCATAATCCAGCGCATGTTTGCTATTTGGTCTCTGGTTCCTCTGCCCTTTCGAAATCCAGCTTGCACTTCTGGGAGTTCTCGGTCCACATACTGCCTAAGCCTGCCTTGTAGAATTTTAAGCATAACCTTGCTAGCGTGTGAAATGAGCGCAATTGTGCGATAGTTGGAGCATTCTTTGGCACTGCCCTTCTTTGGAATTGGGATGTAGACTGATCTTCTCCAATCCTCTGGCCATTGCTGAGTTTTCCAAACTTGCTGGCATATTGGGTGTAGCACCTTAACAGCATCATCTTTTAAAATTTTAAATAGTTCAGCTGGAATATCATCACTTCCACTGGCCTTGTTATTAGCAGTGCTTTCTAAGGCCCATTTGACTTCACTCTCCAAGATGTCTGGCTCAAGGTCAGCAACCACACTACCTGGGGTGTACGAGACCTCCATATCTTTCTGGTATAATTCCTCTGCGTATTCTTGCCACCTCTTCTTGATGTCTTCTGCTTCTGTTAGGTCCTTACCACTTTTGTCCTTGATTATGGTAATCTTTGTACGAAATGTTCCTTTCATATCTCCAATTTTCTTGAACAGATCTCTAGTTTTCCCCATTCTATTGTTTTCCTCTATTTCTTTGCATTGCTCATTTAAGAAGACCCTCTTGTCTCTCCTTGCTGTTTTTTGGAAATCTGCATTCAGTTTCCTGTATCTTTCCCTATCTCCCTTGCATTTTGCTTGCCTCCTCTCCTCCGCTATTTGTAAGGCATCGTTGGACAGCCATTTTGCTTTCTTGCATTTCCTTTTCCTTGGGATGGTTTTCGTTGCTGCCTCCTGTATAATGTTACGAGCCTCCATCCATAGTTCTTCAGGCACTCTGTCCACCAAATCTAAATCCTTAAACCTGTTCCTCACTTCCACTGTGTATTCATAAGGGATTTGATTTAGACTGTATCTTACTGGCCCAGTGGTTTTTCCTACTTTCTTCAGTTTAAGCTGGAATTTTGCTATAAGAAGCTGATGATCTGAGTTACAGTCAGCTCCAGGTCTTGTTTTTGCTGATTGTATAGAGCTTCTCCATCTTTGGCTGCAGAGAATATAATCAATCTGATTTCGATGCTGCCCATTTGGTGATATCCATGTGTAGAGTCGTCTCTTGTGTTGTTGGAAGAGAGTGTTTGTGATGACCAGCTTGTTCTCTTGACAGAACTCTATTAGCCTTTGCCCTGCTTCATTTTGAACTCCAAGGCCAAACTTGCCAGTTGTTCCTTTTATCTCTTGATTCCCTACTTTAGCATTCCAATCCCCTGTAATGAGAAGAACATCCTTCTTTGGTGTCATTTCTAGAAGGTGTTGTAGGTCTTCATAGAATTGGTCAATTTCACTTTCTTCAGCTCCGGTAGTTGGTGCATAAACTTGGATTACTGTGATGTTAAAAGGTCTGCCTTGGATTCGTATCGAGATCATTCTGTCATTTTTGAGATTGCATCCCATTACAGCTTTTGCCACTCTTTTGTTGACTATGAGGGCCACTCCATTTCTACTACAGGATTCTTGCCCACAGTAGTAGATATGATAGTCACCCGAACTGAATTCGCCCATTCCCTTCCATTTTAGTTCACTGATGCCCAGGATGTCGATATTTATTCTTGTCATCTCATTTTTGACCACATCCAGCTTACCTCCATTCATGGTTCTTACATTCCAGGTTCCTATGCAATATTTTTCTTTACAGCATCGGACTTTCCTTTCGCTTCCAGGCATATCCACAACTGAGCGTCCTTTCGGCTTTGGCCCAGCCACTTCATCAGCTCTGAATCTACTTGTACTTGTCCTCCGCTCTTCCTCAGTAGCATGTTGGACGCCTTCCGACCTGAGGGGCTCATCTTCCAGCGTCATAACTTTTATATGCCTGTTGTCTTTGTCCATGGAGTTTTCTTGGCAGGGATACTGGAGTGGCTTGCCAGTTCCTTCTCCAGGTGGATCACGTTTAGTCAAAACTCTCCACTATGACCTGTCCATCTTGGGTGGCTCTGCATGGCATAGCTCATAGCTTCTCTGAGTTATTCAAGCCCCTTCGCCACGACAAGGCATTGATCCATGAAGGGGACCTTTCATTTGGGACAGCATAACTGCTGAAGTGAGGCTCCCAGGAAAGAGCTTACTTACTTGGGAACAATGGGAAAGCTAATGATTATCTTTTAAATAGAAGACTTGCATGGGAAAGGGGGAAGAGGTGTGCAGTCAGGAAAGCCATTTTTTATGCCAATTTGGGGGATCATGGAATTGTTTCCCCAGATAATACTGCAGTCTCTATCTTTTTTTTTTTCTGCTGTCACGTTCCTCTTCTTTCTGGCATCTTCTGAGTTGTTGTTGTTGTTGTTGTTGTTTAGTCGTTTAGTCGTGTCCGACTCTTCGTGACCCCATGGACCATAGCACGCCAGGCACTCCTGTCTTGCACTGCCTCCCGCAGTTTGGTCAAACTCATTTTGGTCAAACTCCCTTCATGGATCAATGCCTTGTCGTGGCGAAGGGTCTTGAATAACTCAGAGAAGCTATGAGCTATGCCATGCAGGGCCACCCAAGATGGACAGGTCATAGTGGAGAGTTTTGACTAAACGTGATCCACCTGGAGAAGGAACTGGCAAGCCACTCCAGTATCCCTGCCAAGAAAACTCCATCTTCTGAGTTAGAGATCACTTAAATCCCGAATACATCAGAATGAGAGCTGCCATTACTCTGATTTGGCCTCAGTCTGTGTGACGGATTGGTCTGGTTAGCAATGGAACCCCAGGGTGTAAAGAGTTAAACCCCAACCTCCTAGATAAATGACACATTCCATTTCTGAGGGGCGGGACTGCCAGGAGTTTAAAAGGAATGGGAGGCAGTTTGTTAAAATTGGGAGAGGGTTGTGGGAGCGAGGGAGAGTGTGGGTAGGCGCAGTAGATCTTAAAGTGTTCTGAGGAGTTTAATTGAATTATATTATCTAGCCATTGTTAATTGAAACTAAGAATATGATCTAAGAGCCTGTACACATGAAACCATTACGCATTTAAAAGTCATCTAGTCTAAATAAAGCTTTCTTAAATGTTAGTGGATGTGCTTAGTTATTCCAGCTGGGTATCTAAACTCACAGAAGTGGTGGCTCAATAGAGGACAAAACTTACCTCGGGAATAGAGGCAACGGTTTGTGTCTTAGAGTTACACTGAGGAGGCTCAGGAGGATAACCTGGGGTGCTACAAAGTTGCCAGAGTGGAAAGGGCAAACTTTTGCAGTGGGGAATCAAACTGAGTGAGACCCTTTACTGTAGGCAGGAGGTTATTCCGTCAAACAGCCTAGAGTTTCTCATGATACCAGGCCACGTAAGCTGGAAGACTCTCTTTAATAAGAAACCCACAAGCAAAAGGGGTTTATCTTAAGGCAGCTGAGAAGAGGGAGGGTGGTTTCACCCCTGGATTCCTGTGTCACATTTTTAGTAATAGAGAGGGAGGACATTTTGTCACATATTAAGAAGGATCCCCGAAAGTTTAGTGACAACGCTGGGACTGGGTTTGTCGCACATTAATTGGTGGCAAAGTCCTTGGAAACACTGCTTCCTATCTAGGTGGACAGGAATGTAATGCATTTTGAGGACTGGTGTTCAGTAGCAATAGAAGCAGAGAATGCAGCTGGCAGAAAGTGGCGTGATCACTTACCCCCTATTTGCATCACCTCCACCAATTAACACCATGGATTTCACAGTCTGCAAAAGAACTGATGAAGTGGAGTTGGGAAAATAAAAATGGAATTGACACTCAAAAATGGTAACAACTTAGGGCTTAAACAAAGTTGACTTTGTTCTCTTCCACACTTAGGTCATGGTGGTCAAATGGATTGATTATCCAGATGTAGGCCGGCTGCATACATGCAACCTGCCACATGACTGCTATTTGAAAAACCACTGAACAGACTTTGTATGACAAGTTGCTTGAGTAAAATATGTGGTTCCACACATGGCTATTTCAACCACACCCAAAAGCCCTCCCGTGTAAGCCTTTGCAATACGAAATTGTTCAAGTTTCTGGGATGGCTGCTTTTTGCAAATAATTTGCTTCATGGGGCTGCACTCAAGTGCTGGTGGTCTAGGCAGGTTGCATATCATGACTGAGCCATCGTTAAAACATTCCCCCAGTGTTTGACACCAAGGATAATCATTTTTATTCTTATCACATATAGCTGTGAATCTGAACCGAGACTGATATCCTTGGGTTTACTCCTGAGTGGCAGAGACATGTGAAACATTTTGTATATAGCTTTCTCAAAGAATATTTTGTGAATATGGATGGAATATACTTGACTGAAAAGACAAGGTATATTTCAATGTGCTGTGGAACTGTCATGTTTAACTGGGTTTTACTATTCAGTGTTGATTTGTACTGCTAAATGACAGCCAGGCAGAAGACTGTGACAGAGGCTACTGCATGCAGTTGAGAATGAGAAGAGACAGAATCAGAGGTGGGAAACCTGTCTCTGCAAATGGAGCAGGCATGAACTAACTTATTCTAGCTGTTGTGTGAATCCACACTGATCATCTAGTGATCTTTCACAATGACTGCCAATAAAGCTATTACGTATATGTTAGTTTTTATGTTCCCTTTGTCCTCTCTATTTTGTAAAATTAAAATTAAAAAAGATCACTACCCTGGTACCTTGGAAGTTGAACAGAATCCATTCTGGAAGTCCGTTCAACTTCCAAAACGTTCAGAAACCAAAGCGCGGCTTCTGATTGGCTGCAGGAAGCTCCTGCAGCCAATCGAAAGCCACGGAAGCCCCATCGGATGTTCAGGTTCCAAAAAATGTTCGCAAACCAGAACACTCACTTCCGGGTTTGTGGTGTTCGGGAATCAAAATGTCCAAGTACCAAGCCGTTCAGGATCCCAGGTATGATTGCATAGTGAAATAGCCATAGAAACAGAAAAAAAATCTAATTTCTACTGAGTCAGACAATTGGGTCATCTAACTCATTATTGTCTACAATGACTGGCAGTAGCTCTCCAGGGTTTGAGACAGGTGACATTCCCTGGTCTACCTAGAGATGACCAGGATTAAATCAATGACTTTTTGGATGCAAAATAGTTGTTCCACCACTGAGTTATGTCCCTTCCCCAAATTTTTCCACTGAAGATTTTTTCATCTTTCCCCATCCTACCAGATAATAGGAAAGGTGAATAGCTATTTGCTCCTTTGTAGTAGTGTGCAACTCTTTATGTAGAATAAGGGCATATTCTAACATTCATTTTGTATTTGTCAAAATCAATGTGATTTGACCTTTCAGTAGATTTGCATAGACCCTAGCAGGGTGGCCTGCCCTGTTCCTGGGACATCTCTGCCCCTAGGCCTCATGGCTGTTTCCACATTGCAGTATTAAAAGTTCTGTGAGAAACTATGCAATGTTGAGCACTCCTGGGGACTTTCAGCTTCAAGCATCATCATATATTCCATAGCTGCCAAGTTTTCCCTTTTCTCGCGAGGAAGCCTATTCAGCATAAGGGAAAATCCCTTTTAAAAAGGGATAACTTGGCAGCTATGATATATTCTGGGAAGAAAATGGAAGTTCTGTATCTCGAATGAGCTGTCATAAGCACAATGCAGATAAGTTTGATAGTTTGGATCAAGTGTAGGATTAGTTAGACCAATATACTGGTATAGTTCTTTATTCAATTTTGAGCTAAATACTTGTTATTTTTCCCTTTTCCCTTATACTTTGAATAGACTGCTCAATGGAACTCCTGGGCAGAACTGGTTTCTGCAGAGACTCAAGGGCTAGTTAAGATCTGTGTGGTTTATTCTGCTGGCACTACTCATTGTGATTGGGAGAGCACAGGGGCTGATCCTGAAATGCGGGGAGGGGTTTGCTGTATTGTTACAGACTTACGGAAATTTACTGAGTTTGCCTGAGTTTGGTGGGAACAAAGGATTTTTAAAAACAGAGCTAATTAGAGACAAGTGAGAAATTTATTTAAGTTCACATTTAAAGGTAGACTTACTTGATTTGCACTTTCCAAAAAAAATATATCAACTGGAACACAGCCATCCTTTGAATTTTGTACTTCTTTGAATTTTGTGATGCAGTTCTCCAGCCAAGTTAGTGTACAAAAATGCATATTCTTGGGTATACAGTGTGCATAAGAATACATACATCAACAAAAATAACATTCTAAAATGTATCACATTGGTGAAAATATGCTTTTTAAAAAGTGTAACTTGGACAAACTTGCATTAAAAATGTGCATTTTAGAAGAAATTCTTACTAAAGTGCTGGTGAATTTTCACGAGCACCTTAAAAATGTATGTATAGATCACAAACTGGTGAAAATGTACAGAAATTTTCCATCTGGAAAAATGGGAGAAACCCAAATTGACAGATTTGCCTATGCCCTACAATCAATACGAGGAAGATTTGTGAATGTCTCTAGACCAAGGCATTAACACATAATGTGAAAGATTAGTCAGTTCCATTAACAAAAACCCAAAACTTGCCCTAGATGGTCTGATAGGTAGAGAGGTGTGTTTTATGTGCTGCACTGTTATAGAAAACCTATAGTAAGAGCTTTAAAAAGACCAAAAGTCTTTCTGCCCTCCTGGTTGAATATGCAGTGTAGAGCTGAAAGCATACCTTCTCCAACTGAGGACTCTGGCCTACATACTTTTATATTTATAGGAGGTAGCCTGTAACGTTAATGCTTAACTTGCTTTAAAATATCCAACATGATGAAACAAAGAGTATCCATTTGTTGCTATGTGCACTTTTGCTCCTCAGTAAGGTAAACAGGTTAACGTCTGGATAAAAGGTCAAGTACAAATTATTGGTAATTTCTGCAATTGTGTCTCTTATAATCTCTTGTAGTTTAAAATGTAGCAATGTATGAATGCTGAGAATTTTCACATGCTCCAATGAAATTTGTTGTTGAAAAATATTGCAGCATGTACAAATGCAAATATATTTTTCCTGCTAATGCAAATGTAGTAAAGTAAAATGGGAAAGAGTCTGGGTATTTGAGGGTTAATGTTGGAGACACATCTGCTTCCTATTCCTAGTTGTGTCTGTGAAATCAAAACCACTGGAGCATTCAGAGATGGCTGACTGTGTTGTAGTTGTCAGAACTTTTTGACCTAGCTATATCTTTGTAAAAAAAATTTTTTTAGCTTAGCTCTTGTCCTTTTTACCTAGCAGAGTCTTCTTTCTGAGAAGTCAGAGGACATCCATAGAAATGCATTATAATAGCAAAGACATGCACTTTTAACCACAATGAATCTGGAAATAAATAATCTCTCCATGCTGCATCTAGTAATTGTGTGTGCTTTTATGGTTTAATGTGCCATCACAACAAAATCTAAGGATTTTACTTTATTTTGATATGCCATGCTGTGTGCACAATAACCTAAAGAAGTCATGTTTCCAGATAACAATGCAAGAATCAATTCAAATTCATTCTGCATCATCTAGCTTCTATTTTGTATGGATTAATTTTTTTCATAGCCTGCAAAAATGACCTTCTATAAATTCAGGTTGCTGTTGGGTATGTAGCCTGTATAATCTAAAGAGAAACACCAAAATATTGTATGGTCTGTGTGTGTGTGTGTGTGTGTGTGTGTGTGTGTGTGTGTGTGTGTAACATATGATTGGCAGTAGATACCCATATAATATTTTTAATGTTTATTTTGTAAAATATGTATATATTTCTTGGTATTTCATATATAGTTATAGAAGCAAACAAAATGATGAATAGGATATACAGATAAAATAAGAGGTTGCTTTGAAAAATGAAAAATCTCAAGGGTAAGAGAATGTTGTTTTTGTTAATTTTTGTATATTTTCAGGTTTTTCTTTTTCTTTTTCAAGAAAGAAAGAAAATATGGCCGAAATGAGAAATGATGATGCAGTACCTCGTATTTCTGCAAACTTTGATTGTGATCATGCAAGTCTCATGCAAATCAATGGATCCTGTTTTCACTCCAGGTCTCTAAATTTGCTCATGCTACATCACCAAATGTGCATTCCAGGTGGTGGAACATGAAACAGGATGCCCCCAGAAGCCTTGCCTTCAAATTGCCCATTCTTTGCAACCCCCAAAATAGTGCAATAAGCACATTTCAACTTAGAAGGGGTCCACACAAGGCAAGTATTCTGACATAATAACTGGAAGGTGGTAAAGATACTCTCCCATTCATTTAACCCAGTCTTGTAATGCATACTTTGTTGTTGTTGTTGTTTAGTCGTGTCTGACTCTTCGTGACCCCATGGACCAGAGCACACCAGGCACTCCTGTTTTCCACTGCCTCCCGCAGTTTGGTCAAACTCATGTTCGTAGCTTCAAGAACATTGTCCAACCATCTCGTCCTCTGTCGTCCCCTTCTCCTAGTGCCCTCAATCTTTCCCACCATCAGGGTCTTTTCCAGGGAGTCCTCTCTTCTCATGAGGTGGCCAAAGTATTGGAGCCTCAGCTTCAGGATCAGATATATAAAGTGAGCTCCTAGTTCTGCTGTAGGCCTAGGAAAGGTGATGTTGCTGAACCCATCATCCCTGGCCATTGGCCATTATCCATGCTGGCTGGGGCTGATGGAAGCTGGAGTCCAATGACATCTGGAAAGCCACAGATTCCCCTACTCTGGTCTGAAATTAAGGTCTAACTAGCCCTCCCTATAGTTTCAGATACAATGAACCACTTACTCTGGGATCTTGTCTGGTTGCCCCACCTTTACCATGGGGACTAAATTAAAACTATTCTGAAATGCTCTGGTGAATTACTTGCTGCCAGCACCTACAAAGCCAAAAGAGAACTAAGTATTATGAGAAGAAAAGATCTCACTAGGGTACTGAGTCATTACTCTTTTAGCTCCCAGGTTCTGCTCAGAAAGGTCTCTAGGGGGCTACACACATATCTCCAGTAGCTTAGCAGAGAAGACAGAATCAACAGACTCTTTTCCTACTCTCCGGGCGAGTCAACAACATGGATTCCAGGAAGCATAGCTTGCTAACTGTAGCTGAATAAGACTTGGTTGTAAAATGTTTAGGTCTTTGCCTATGAGATGAAGGCAATAGACTGAACTGCTTCAGAATATTGGGTAGGGTGAAGCTATGGTGAACCCTGTTTGCAACATGCATTGCTGTCTTCTCAGGCAGACAAGCAGGCAGAAAAAAATCCTTTCAGCAGAACCTTAGAGACCAACTAAGTTTGTCATTGGTATGAGCTTTCGTGTGCATGCACACTTCTGAAGAAAGCTCATACCAATGACAAACTTAGTTGGTCTCTAAGGTGCTGCTGGAAGGAATTTTTTTATTTTTTTCGACTACGTCAGACCAACACGGCTACCTACCTGTAAGCAGGCAGAAGAGAGGGAAGTTGGGGTCCATATATTGCTGGCTGAAACACTCTCAGCATCAAAAGGGCCCTGTTTATGCAGTAACTACAAAGACTACAGACAAGTGCCCTTCCTCTGGAATTTCTCCTCTAAAGCCACCTGCTTAGGCCATCAGTGGTTTTGCCAAGTAAACTGCTTCAATTGGCAAGCTGGGGGTAGTGGGGAGTAGCCAAGTTATGACAAAAGAGGGAGTTAATATATTATGGTCCATGGGGTCACGAAGAGTCGGACATGACTAAACGACTAAACAGCAATATATATTTTTATTTCAATATGTTTATGCCACCTTAAACATATTACAAATAGCGGAGGAGAGGAGGCAAGCAAAATGCAAGGGAGATAGGGAAAGATACAGGAAACTGAATGCAGATTTCCAAAAAACAGCAAGGAGCGACAAGAGGGTCTTCTTAAATGAGCAATGCAAAGAAATAGAGGGAAACAATAGAATGGGGAAAACCAGAGATCTGTTCAAGAAAATTGGAGATATGAAAGGAACATTTCGTACAAAGATTACCATAATCAAGGACAAAAGTGGTAAGGACCTAACAGAAGCAGAAGACATCAAGAAGAGATGGCAAGAATACACAGAGGAATTATACCAGAAAGATATGGAGGTCTCGTACACCCCAGGTAGTGTGGTTGCTGACCTTGAGCCAGACATCTTGGAGAGTGAAGTCAAATGGGCCTTAGAAAGCACTGCTAATAACAAGGCCAGTGGAAGTGATGATATTCCAGCTGAACTATTTAAAATTTTAAAAGATGATGCTGTTAAGGTGCTACACCCAATATACCAGCAAGTTTGGAAAACTCAGCAATGGCCAGAGGATTGAGAAATCTCTATGTGGGACAAGAGAAATCTCTATGTGGGACAAGAAGCTACAGTTAGAACTAGATATGGAACAACTGATTGGTTCAAAATTGGGAAAGGAGTACGACAAGGTTGTATATTGTCTCCCTGCTTATTTAACTTATATGCAGAATTCATCATGCGAAAGGCTGGACTAGATGAATCCCAAGCCGGAATTAAGATTGCCGGAAGAAATATCAACAACCTCAGATATGCAGATGACACAACCTTGATGGCAGAAAGCGAGGAGGAATTAAAGAACCTTTTAATGAGGGTGAAAGAGGAGAGCGCAAAATATGGTCTGAAGCTCAACATCAAAAAAACCAAGATCATGGCCACTGGTCCCATCACCTCCTGGCAAATAGAAGGGGAAGAAATGGAGGCAGTGAGAGATTTTACTTTCTTGGGCTCCTTGATCACTGCAGATGGTGACAGCAGTCACGAAATTAAAAGACGCCTGCTTCTTGGGAGAAAAGCAATGACAAACCTAGGCAGCATCTTAAAAAGCAGAGACATCACCTTGCCGACAAAGGTCCGTATAGTTAAAGCTATGGTTTTCCCAGTAGTGATGTATGGAAGTGAGAGCTGGACCATAAAGAAGGCTGATCGCCGAAGAATTGATGCTTTTGAATTATGGTGCTGGAGGAGACTCTTGAGAGTCCCATGGACTGCTAGAAGATCAAACCTATCCATTCTGAAGGAAATCAGCCCTGAGTGCTCCCTGGAAGGACAGATTGTGAAGCTGAGGCTCCAATACTTTGGCCACCTCATGAGAAGAGAAGAATCCTTGGAAAAGACCCTGATGTTGGGAAAGATTGAGGGCACTAGGAGAAGGGGACGACAGAGGACAAGATGGTTGGACAGTGTTCTCGAAGCTACGAACATGAGTTTGACCAAACTGCGGGAGGCAGTGCAAGACAGGAGTGCCTGGCGTGCTATGGTCCATGGGGTCACGAAGAGTCGGACACGACTAAACGACTAAACAACAACAACAACAAATGCCACCTTTCAAAACCCTCTTGAGGCATTTCACACATAAAATAATAAAAGCATAAAACACAATTATCCAAAACACAATTATTCCATTTCAAACAATAAAATAAAAAGTAGCAGCCTGCAGTTAAAAATGCAGCTCACAAGATATAGAGCACAGCATTAATAAAAGCAGAAAATCTTTTAAAAGAGGCAAAACATGGTATTGATAGATCTTATGAATGTTTCCATAGCACACCTTCCTCCATGAGCAGCATACACAAATTCTATCTTCATTATACAGCAGTTGCCGGCAAACAAAGGAATAAATCTCAACAACATTTCATAAACAAAACTCAAAACTTGATTGTGACAAAAAGGTTCATTAATTCTGAATTAAATTTCAAAGGAAGTTTTATGAGCACATTTCACTATTCTTTGGGAGACTCTAAATGCAGGATAGGAAACATATAAACCTTGCTGGTAAATGTATGAGCATGTATTTTAATATGAGAATGAATAAAACACATTTGTGGGTCTCATGAACTAACTGCTTATGCAAGTGCCCTTCCTCTGGAATTTCTCCTCTAAAGCCACCTTTGCAGAAAGCACAACAGGCAAATCTGTATTGAATTCCTTGAAAACCAGGAGTTACGTAGTACTGGATGATCATGAACTGATATCATCCCCTAAAGATATGCAAACTCTAGAAGCAGAATTCCATCAGAAATGGTATCCTTTTCCTGCTTAGATCATTTGATGTGGTTTTTGCTTAGATTAGCCTCCTCCTGCAACTCTTATCAGCCCCAGACAGCATCACCAATGGTCATGGAAGTTGGGAATTGTAATCCCAAAAAATCTGAAGGGCACCAAGTTGGGGAAGGCTGTCTAGAACTATGATCCACTACAGTTCTTTTGCGGGGAGGGGACTTTCAATTGGCGTGTATCTAGCGGCCAGCAACCTTGCATAAATGTGCCAGTGAGAATATATACCAAGTGTAAATCACAGAATCATCTTACCATGTCAATTATTTATTTGTTGGCTATATAAGCCACCCGGTTTGTCCTTTGTAGAATGCAGAAGGGCACTGCTAGCAGACGACTGGCATATATCACATTGGAAGATGAGCAGGTGAATGGACTGCTGATGTTGTGGATTACATTATTAGGTCATGCTATAGGATGCATTCAGACATGGGGTTCGTAACATTAGCTTTACTAGTCATAATGGTAGTACCTCTGTTCCTATTTCTAATGTTCCTTTTACACTACATTATATGTTGCTTTATGGAACTGTGGCTTTATGGTTGATATACTGCCATGTGCTAATTTTTAAACAGGGGGGAAATAACCATATGCCAGGATACAGCCCCAAATTTTGTCACATGCAATGACAGCACAAAACACAAACAATTTCCCAAGTTATAAGGGTTGCAAACAGGTTTTTTTTTGGGGGGGGTGTTGTTGAAAGAAGTGCTAAGCTTCTTGATTCCACTAAATTTCCAGAAGTGGCTTTTGCAATGTGTTAAAGATCATAGAAACATGAAAATTAAATGGCAAGGAAACATCAGGAATGTGGCCTTTTGAATGGTGCCATAGTGTTCTCAGAGTGAATATGGGGACAGAGTGGGCCTCTGGATCTGCCATGGTGTCCTGTTCCTCTATTCATATCTCTGGATGAGTTTCAATTGGTAAGGCTTGAGGACATGGACAAGGTGCTTGGATTGTTCAGGATGACCACTTGCATATGTCAAGCCATATGTCATGAATGCTTTGATGGTGTTTCCTGCTTGGCAGGGGGTTGGGCTGGATGGCCCTTGTGGTCTCTTCCAACTCTATGATTCTATGACAACCTATAGAAAATTCAGGTTACAGGTAGGTAGCCGTGTTGGTCTGGATCGAAGTAAAATAAAAAAATTCCTTCAGTAGCACCTTAAAGACCAACTAAGTTTTTATTTTGGTATGAGCTTTCGTGTGCATGCACACTTCTTCAGATACCATTTATCTGAAGAAGTGTGCATGCACACGAAAGCTCATACCAAAATAAAAACTTAGTTGGTCTTTAAGGTGCTACTGAAGGAATTTTTTTATTTTACTATAGAAAATTCAAATTTATGGAATCCATTAACATTTACAATCAACACCAATCTTAAAATAATCAAATGAAGAGTAGAGATGTTGGCACCCATAGGCGTCTTCCAGGCATGGATCTTCCACATTCTGCCATGTTGAAAACCTTGACTGGGGGGGGGGAGGAGGCTTGGTTCAAAGCAGAAGGATATCTGTTTACACAACAGCAAACTTGCATCTACTACTCTTACAGCAGGATGTTTGGCATATCCTATGTGTCTTGATCTAACTGTGTGCTGAATGAGTATGCCAGTGTTTCATAGTCCTGAGGGAAACTGATGCTGGCATCCAGTGTTCCACATCTTGTTAAGGACACACATGGTGAAGACATTTAAAACAGGGATTTGAAAGTTATCCCACACCTACAAAGATTGCTGGCATGGAGAAGGGCGTTTTAGGAATAAGTAGCATTTAAATTGACCCTCACTTGGAGAGAGAGAAATTCAAGGAATTCCAGTTAACCTAATTGCATTTGAACTCCAGAAGAAAGTCTTTCAGGATTTGAAACTTTAGCTTTAACTTTTTCATAGGCGTCCTATTGTGGTTTATGTGGATCCTTGGAGTAAAGAATAATGTGCACTGGAAAAGCAGCTTGGTATCTGAGATTCCACTTGTGAGGGTTGTTCATGCTAAGCTTGTTTATTGCACATGAAATTACTTTCTGGTCTGATCTATTCCCAATAGCAAATAAATCTTTCAAATCTCAAAACAATTGAATGCTTTTAAACTCTTCCACTAACAACAGAGATGAAGCCCCAGAGCACTCTCAGTCTTGCTGCCTCCCAGTTTGTTAACAAATGCCAGAAATATATAGGGAGCATTTTATGATGGTGAGCTGTCCCACTAAAAGCTTTGTTAAAAGCTGCCTTTCTTCAAAAGAAATTATCACTATAACTCTGAACTTCATCTTGGGGGGAAAAGTACTGGGCTGGATTCAAAGATTCCCTGAGCAGAGATCTGTTCATGGAAAGAATATTCTTCAAACCTGCTGAAAGAAAGCTGGGAGGCAATACTTGCCATTTTCACCTCCAGAGGGTTGAGAGATCATCTTACACAGAGCTGGAATGGGCAGAGTGAGAGGCCATGGGCTGGGGATCTGCCAAAGTTGCCCCTTTCCCTTCTCATAGCAGAGACATTCATTGAATCAAAGCCCTCCTGTTCAGTGAATGATTTCTTCCATGAATGAAAGTCCACTGTTGGATCCTACCCTGGTTCCCTCCAGATGTTGTTGGCCTACAGATCCCATCATGCATGCATGCATACATATATATTATTCAATGACTCACAGTTAACCTATGGACTTCCTCTACAGTGGTACCTTGGTTTAAGAACAGCTTAGTTTATGAACGGGGAGATGGGTGGCGCTGTGGTCTAAACCACTGAGCCTAGGGCTTGCCGATTGGAAGGTTGGTGGCTTGAATCCCCGCAATGGAGTGAGCTCCCGTTGTTCGGTCACAGCTCCTGCCCACCTAGCAGTTCGAAAGCACATCAAGTGCAAGTAGATAAATAGGTACTGCTCCGGCAGGAAGGTAAATGGTGTTTCCATGTGCTGCTCCAGTTCGCCAGAAGCGGCTTAGTCATGCTGGCCACATGACCTGGAAGCTGTCTGCAGACAAACGCCGGCTCCCTCAGCCTAGAGAGCGAGATGAGCGCCGCAACCCCAGAGTCATCCACGACTGAATTTTACGGTCAGGGGTAACTTTACCTTTACCTAGTTTATGAACAACTAGGATTAAGAACGCTGCAAACCCGGAAGTAGGTGTTTTGGTTTGTGAACTTTGCTTTGGAACTTTGTGAACTTTGCTTCCTGTTGAGTTTGTTCCGTTTGTGAATTGAGTCCCCTGCTGCTATGGGAAAGCACACCTTGGTTTAAGAACGCTTTGGTTTAAGAATGGACTTCCGGAATGGATTAAGTTCGTAAACCAAGGTACCACTGTATAGTGAATGCCCTTCTATTTGAGACATTTTGCACCATTATTCAATTCTTAAAGGCATAGATCCAAACAGATCTCCAACGAGACAATTTTTTTGCATGATAGAAAAGTTTATACATGGGTATTGTGCATCTAATCTTATTTTTGTGTCATGGTGTCTACTGCTTCTAAAGAAAGATATTGCTTCCATTTCGTCCTTTGGAGTCCTATTCTCAAGAATTGTACTGCATAATGTCATGATGGTGATGGTTTCTTTAATATTTATATCTTGTTCTTCTGCCAGTAAGTACCAAGAGTGGCTTCCAAAGGGAAAAGGAACAATAATATGTTAGAGAATGAACATGCAATATTAAGCAACACAGTATTAAAACCTCCCTATAAAAAGCAATCTTTAAAAACAGCACCAAAATTAGATCTTAAAAGCTGAAGACTGCTTAGTGAGTTGTGCCTTTCATGTTCCTCTCTTCTTTGTAATGTAGAAAGAACTAGTAAGAAGCTGTTTTTGTCTAACCATAGATATAGTGATAGGACAGAGGGAAAATGGTGGTCTCTGATGGCATTCAGCCATTGATCTTGGCATTATTTCCTCTTTTCCAGCCTGTTATTGTTGTTGTCAATGACAAACTTTCATTACTGGTGATGTTCACCAACAGTCAAGCTTGTTCTCATTTTGTATCTTCTACTGGTTGGAAAACATATCTGTAACAATACATGGATGCAATGAATTAGAAAAGACTGTTTTGGAACGGTGGCATTATTTTTTTGTCCTCAAGTATACTCTCAACCATTGGAATGCTTGTGGTGCTGTGGTCTAAACCACAGAGCCTAGGGCTTGCCGATCAGAAGGTTGGCGGTTCGAATCCCTGCGACGGGGTGAGCGCCCAAGGCTCGGTCCCTGCCCCTGCCAACCTAGCAGTTTGAAAGCATGTCAGAGTGCAAGTAGATAAATACGTACTGCTCCAGCGGGGAGGTAAATGGCATTTTCGTGCACTGCTCTGGTTCGCCAGAAGCGGCTTAGTCATGCTGGCCACATGACCTGGAAGCTGTACGTCGGCTCCCTCGGCCAGTAAAGTGAGATGAGCGTCGCAACCCCAGAGTGGTTCACGAATGGACCTAACAGTAAGGGGTCCCTTTACCTATACTCTCAACCAAGATATCAAATACATTGCTTATGAGCTTTGTCTAAAATTTCTACGTTTTTCTAAAACGTACTTATTTCTCTCTCTCTCTCTCTCGCCCCTTTTACAATTCTTTTCCACTCCCTCCTCCAATTACAACAGGAAACTTCTTTACCAGCCTGCAGGCTTTGAGGAGCTGTTGGCAGGCAGCTGTTCTTCACATTACAATTTCACAGTCTGTTGTGAGAATGGGGCACCATCACTCCTAAGCTAAATCTCTGCTCCTGAATCTTGTTAAGCCCAATTATACAAGTAGAATTCTTTGGTCTGTAGTTTGAAGATTCAAGTTCAGTCCCAAACTTTACCCTGAAAGAGTGCTATTGTAGGATTAAATGTTTGTGCTCAAATAACATTTCTCCTATTGTGTTTCTAATATAAAAGGTTTCATTCATAATTTTGATTTACCTTTCTGCTCCATTTTCAGGTCTAAAGTACCCTTTTCGATATCGGCCACCAGAACTGTATATAATGCAGCTTGCACTATACTTTTAAATAAAATCATTGTTTCTGTGTTAGCATTTTCATTTTCTATCACTTTCCCAATAATTAATGCCTCATGTAAATGCTTTATCCTGTTGCCTCGAAACCATTACACATGTTTTCATTGAGTTGCTCACCATGATCCCAGTACTTCCCTTCCTAGTACGTAGCCATACTACCATTTGGAAGTTAGGATTTCTTCCTTCCATTCTTTCTTTTGTTCCACTGTGCATCATCACTTTCTTACATCGATCCACATTTCCCTTTTTGTTGCCGGTTCATCCACTTTGGAAAGACATTTCTGGAGTTCTACGCAGGCCACTTGCGTGTTCACTATCCTGATTAATAATGGTTACAGGTAGGTAGCCGTGTTGGTCTGGATCGAAGTAAAATAAAAAAATTCCTTCAGTAGCACCTTAAAGACCAACTAAGTTTTTATTTTGGTATGAGCTTTCGTGTGCATGCACACTTCTTCAGATACAGTGAAATGGAAGTTTCCAGGCACTTATGCAGAGAAGGGGTGGGGAGGGGTGGGGATGGGGAGGGGGGATCACTCAGAAGGGTGGTGGAAATGGGTGATTGACTGACTGATAGCTGTTGATGACCGCAAACGACTGCAAATGGTTTTGCATGAAAAAGCAAGGGTTGAGATGGCTGAAGATCGCTTATCATGTATAATGAGATAAGAACCCGATATCTCTGTTCAAACCAGGTCCCTCCATGGTTTTGAGCTTGGTGATAAGTTGCAATTCAGCAACTTCTCTTTCCAGTCTATTTCTGAAATTCTTTTGTAGTAAGACAGCTACTTTGAGATCTTGTATAGAATGTCCTGGGAGATTGAAGTGTTCTCCTACTGGTTTTTCTGTCTTCTGGTTCCTGATGTCAGATTTATGTCCATTTATCCTTTGGCGTAGGGTTTGGCCTGTTTGTCCAATATAGAGAGCTGAAGGGCACTGTTGGCATTTGATGGCATACACAATGTTAGAGGATGAGCAATTAAATAGTCCTGAGATGGTATGTTGGATGTTGTTGGGGCCAGTAATGGTGTTGTCTGGGTGTATGTGGCAGCAAAGTTGGCATCTGGGTTTATTGCAGGCTCTGGTACCAGTGTCCATGTTAAGTCTGGTGGTTGTGTTATTGTGGGTGAGGAGTTGTTTAAGATTGGGTGGCTGTCTGTAGGCAATGAAAGGTCTTCCTCCCAGAGCTTGAGAAAGGGAGCGGTCATTGTCCAGGAGAGGCTGTAGATCTCTGATGATGCGTTGTACTGTTTTAGCTTGGGAGCTGTATGTGATGACTAGTGGTGTTCTGTTATTTTCTTTTTTGGGTCTGTCTTGCAGCAGGTTCTCTCTAGGTATCTGTCTGGCTCTGTTGATCTGTTGTTTAACTTCATCAGGTGGATATTTTAGTTCTAAAAAGGTTTGCTGTAGATCTCTTAGGTGAGATTCTCTGTCTGTAGAGTTGGAACAGATGCGGTTGTAACGTAAGGCCTGGCTGTATACGATGGATTGTTTGGTATGTTTGGGATGGTAGCTAGAAGCATGTAGATATGTTTGTCGGTCAGTTGGTTTTCTGTATAAGGTGGTGTCTATACGTCCATCCTGTATTTTTATAGTAGTGTCCAAAAAATGTATTTCTTGCATAGATTGGTTCATTGTTAGGTTGATGGTGGGGTGTCTTGCATAGATTGGTTCATTGTTAGGTTGATGGTGGGGTGTCTTGCATAGATTGGTTCATTGTTAGGTTGATGGTGGGGTGTCTTGCATAGATTGGTTCATTGTTAGGTTGATGGTGGGGTGGGAGGAAGACCTTTCATTGCCTACAGACAGCCACCCAATCTTAAACAACTCCTCACCCACAATAACACAACCACCAGACTTAACATGGACACTGGTACCAGAGCCTGCAATAAACCCAGATGCCAACTTTGCTGCCACATACACCCAGACAACACCATTACTGGCCCCAACAACATCCAACATACCATCTCAGGACTATTTAATTGCTCATCCTCTAACATTGTGTATGCCATCAAATGCCAACAGTGCCCTTCAGCTCTCTATATTGGACAAACAGGCCAAACCCTACGCCAAAGGATAAATGGACATAAATCTGACATCAGGAACCAGAAGACAGAAAAACCAGTAGGAGAACACTTCAATCTCCCAGGACATTCTATACAAGATCTCAAAGTAGCTGTCTTACTACAAAAGAATTTCAGAAATAGACTGGAAAGAGAAGTTGCTGAATTGCAACTTATCACCAAGCTCAAAACCATGGAGGGACCTGGTTTGAACAGAGATATCGGGTTCTTATCTCATTATACATGATAAGCGATCTTCAGCCATCTCAACCCTTGCTTTTTCATGCAAAACCATTTGCAGTCGTTTGCGGTCATCAACAGCTATCAGTCAGTCAATCACCCATTTCCACCACCCTTCTGAGTGATCCCCCCTCCCCATCCCCACCCCTCCCCACCCCTTCTCTACATAAGTGCCTGGAAACTTCCATTTCACTGTATCTGAAGAAGTGTGCATGCACACGAAAGCTCATACCAAAATAAGAACTGATTAATAATGCAAGCCAGAAACATGGCTATTTCACTGCTCAGTCCAGATTATTTATTGACATATTAAATAGAACAGACCTGTCTATTTATTCCTAACCTCTGCTTTCTTTTGTTGAACCACTTATTGATCCATTAGGCTCTGCCCTTTTGCTAAGATTACTCAACAGCCCCTGGCGAGGGACTCCAGACATTTCTTATGAAGTTGGTTATTCCAAACAATTTCTTCCTGCTTCCTAGCTCTGCCTCTGTTGCTAGAAAAGAGAAATGTGAGTGTAATCAGAGAAGTCAGGGAGCCTGAGCCAATAAGCACATAAGCATTGGCTCTTGAATGGATCACCAAGAGAATGAGAGAAGTGTTGGGAGTCGGGACAGCGTCACACCAAGGGTAGGTTCTTGAAGTCAATTGGAGAAGGTTTTGTTTGTGCGTTTGTGTGTGTCAATACGGTATTTTACTTTGCAGGAAAGGTGGTATATAAATGCAATAAATAAATAATAGATAAAAGTGGCCAGGGCAGCAGATTGGGGGAGGGGATAAGGTGAGGGAGATGGGAGGTTCAGTACCCCACTTCTATACCTACCTTCAACTCTTGAAATATGAATCCCACTGCTCACTTCTGTATATGCAGATAGGGGAGACGTATGAAAAGAAATCTGTCTGTCCCCACCACGTCTAGATGGACACTCCTAAACAAGCAGATGGGACTCAGAACCCTGTCATTGTGATGTCCCTCACCACTGTCAGCATTTGCAAAGGGATCCCCAGACCTCTGTGAGTTTTTCCATTGCAATGGTTATAAAAGCATGTATATTAGGAGATACGTCTCACCAATACATAGAGCATACAGAAGATTCTCCACTATGAAGAATTTAAATGGCTCAGAGCCCCATTAACAATGCAGCACAACAAAAGCAGTTAAGATCATAGTTACTCACAAGTTTGCTGGGAAGAATTAACACTCACACAAGTACTTCAAATGCAGCCCGTGTCTCAAAAACATTTCAAGACCAACTTATTGCTCCTTTATGTTGTATTCTTTTGATTGAATCACAAGCTCTTTTGCTAAGGAAGTTAAATAAAGGCTTCCAAATCCACTAAAAGGTCTCTATTCACCACATGTTTTTCTCCAAGGAAAGTATTGCTTTTAAATCAGCCATTCATCTCATCCACACAGGAACAATGTGGATTTTCAGGTCAAGAAGATACTGTATTATTTGGTTTTAAGTGATATAGAAAAGTGATAAGGAAAAGTTTGGTTTGAAAAGTGCAGTAACTGAATGCATACATGACTTCAAAGTAAATTGAAGGACGTAAGTAGTTGGAGCTATCTTCAAAGTTTGAAAAACTGCTTTCTTTGCAATATTTAGAATAAGGCTGTATTTGTGTTGTAACATTTATTTTTGTCAAGTAATGTTACTTAATTCCTTGAGAATAGATGTAGTCCAAGGAAGTGGGCCACTGAATGCAAAGTCGATATCAAAGAGTTGAAAGAAACTTTATAAAAGGCAAACTAACTTTTTACCCCCCTTCATGGATCAATGCCTTGTCGTGGCGAAGGGGCTTGAATAACTCAGAGAAGCTATGAGCTATGCCATGCAGGGCCACCCAAGATGGACAGGTCATAGTGGAGAGTTTTGACTAAACGTGATCCACCTGGAGAAGGAACTGGCAAGCCACTCCAGTATCCCTGCCAAGAAAACTCCATGGACAAAGACAACAGGCATATAAAAGTTATGACGCTGGAAGATGAGCCCCTCAGGTCGGAAGGCGTCCAACATGCTACTGAGGAAGAGCGGAGGACAAGTACAAGTAGATTCAGAGCTGATGAAGCGGCTGGGCCAAAGCCGAAAGGACGCTCAGTTGCGGATATGCCTGGAAGCGAAAGGAAAGTCCGATGCTGTAAAGAAAAATATTGCATAGGAACCTGGAATGTAAGAACCATGAATGGAGGTAAGCTGGATGTGGTCAAAAATGAGATGACAAGAATAAATATCGACATCCTGGGCATCAGTGAACTAAAATGGAAGGGAATGGGTGAATTCAGTTCGGGTGACTATCATATCTACTACTGTGGGCAAGAATCCTGTAGAAGAAATGGAGTGGCCCTCATAGTCAACAAAAGAGTGGCAAAAGCTGTAATGGGATGCAATCTCAAAAATGACAGAATGATCTCGATACGAATCCAAGGCAGACCTTTTAACATCACAGTAATCCAAGTTTATGCACCAACTACCGGTGCTGAAGAAAGTGAAATTGACCAATTCTATGAAGACCTACAACACCTTCTAGAAATGACACCAAAGAAGGATGTTCTTCTCATTACAGGGGATTGGAATGCTAAAGTAGGGAATCAAGAGATAAAAGGAACAACTGGCAAGTTTGGCCTTGGAGTTCAAAACGAAGCAGGGCAAAGGCTAATAGAGTTCTGTCAAGAGAACAAGCTGGTCATCACAAACACTCTTTTCCAACAACACAAGAGACGACTCTACACATGGATATCACCAAATGGGCAGCATCGAAATCAGATTGATTATATTCTCTGCAGCCAAAGATGGAGAAGCTCTATACAGTCAGCAAAAACAAGACCTGGAGCTGACTGTAACTCAGATCATCAGCTTCTTATAGCAAAATTCCAGCTTAAACTGAAGAAAGTAGGAAAAACCACTGGGCCAGTAAGATACAATCTGAATCAAATCCCTTATGAATACACAGTGGAAGTGAGGAACAGGTTTAAGGATTTAGATTTGGTGGACAGAGTGCCTGAAGAACTATGGATGGAGGCTCGTAACATTATACAGGAGGCAGCAACGAAAACCATCCCAAGGAAAAGGAAATGCAAGAAGGCAAAATGGCTGTCCAACGAGGCCTTACGAATAGCGGAGGAGAGGAGGCAAGCAAAATGCAAGGGAGATAGGGAAAGATACAGGAAACTGAATGCAGATTTCCAAAAAAAGCAAGGAGAGATAAGAGGGTCTTCTTAAATGAGCAATGCAAAGAAATAGAGGAAAACAATAGAATGGGGAAAACCAGAGATCTGTTCAAGAAAATTGGAGATACGAAAGGAACATTTCGTACAAAGATTACCATAATCAAGGACAAAAGTGGTAAGGACCTAACAGAAGCAGTAGACATCAAGAAGAGGTGGCAAGAATACACAGAGGAATTATACCAGAAAGATATGGAGGTCTCGTACACCCCAGGTAGTGTGGTTGCTGACCTTGAGCCAGACATCTTGGAGAGTGAAGTCAAATGGGCCTTAGAAAGCACTGCTAATAACAAGGCCAGTGGAAGTGATGATATTCCAGCTGAACTATTTAAAATTTTAAAAGATGATGCTGTTAAGGTGCTACACCCAATATGCCAGCAAGTTTGGAAAACTCAGCAATGGCCAGAGGATTGGAGAAGATCAGTCTACATCCCAATTCCAAAGAAGGGCAGTGCCAAAGAATGCTCCAACTACCGCACAATTGCGCTCATTTCACACGCTAGCAAGGTTATGCTTAAAATTCTACAAGGCAGGCTTAGGCAGTATGTGGACCGAGAACTCCCAGAAGTGCAAGCTGGATTTCGAAAGGGCAGAGGAACCAGAGACCAAATAGCAAACATGCGCTGGATTATGGAGAAAGCTAGAGAGTTCCAGAAAAACGTCTACTTCTGCTTCATTGACTATGCAAAAGCCTTTGACTCTGTCGACCACAGCAAACTATGGCAAGTTCTTAAAGAAATGGGAGTGCCTGATCACCTCATCTGTCTCCTGAGAAATCTCTATGTGGGACAAGAAGCTACAGTTAGAACTGGATATGGAACAACTGATTGGTTCAAAATTGGGAAAGGAGTACGACAAGGTTGTATATTGTCTCCCTGCTTATTTAACTTATATGCAGAATTCATCATGCGAAAGGCTGGACTAGATGAATCCCAAGCAGGAATTAAGATTGCCGGAAGAAATATCAACAACCTCAGATATGCAGATGACACAACCTTGATGGCAGAAAGTGAGGAGGAATTAAAGAACCTTTTAATGAGGGTGAAAGAGGAGAGCGCAAAATATGGTCTGAAGCTCAACATCAAAAAAACCAAGATCATGGCCACTGGTCCCATCACCTCCTGGCAAATAGAAGGGGAAGAAATGGAGGCAGTGAGAGATTTTACTTTCTTGGGCTCCTTGATCACTGCAGATGGTGACAGCAGTCACGAAATTAAAAGACGCCTGCTTCTTGGGAGAAAAGCAATGACAAACCTAGACAGCATCTTAAAAAGCAGAGACATCACCTTGCCGACAAAGGTCCGTATAGTTAAAGCTATGGTTTTCCCAGTAGTGATGTATGGAAGTGAGAGCTGGACCATAAAGAAGGCTGATCGCCGAAGAATTGATGCTTTTGAATTATGGTGCTGGAGGAGACTCTTGAGAGTCCCATGGACTGCTAGAAGATCAAACCTATCCATTCTTAAGGAAATCAGCCCTGAGTGCTCCCTGGAAGGACAGATCGTGAAGCTGAGGCTCCAATACTTTGGCCACCTCATGAGAAGAGAGGAATCTTTGGAAAAGACCCTGATGTTGGGAAAGATTGAGGGCACTAGGAGAAGGGGACGACAGAGGACAAGATGATTGGACAGTGTTCTCGAAGCTACGAACATGAGTTTGACCAAACTACGGGAGGCAGTGCAAGACAGGAGTGCCTGGCGTGCTATGGTCCATGGGGTCACGAAGAGTCGGACACGACTAAACGACTAAACAACAACAACAACTTTTTACCATCTAACGCTTAGATACGGTAAGCCAGAGGGACTTTGCACCAGATCTTCCACTAAGGTGTTGTTCTCATGTAAGAGGGAAGAAGTGTTGGGAAGCACGGGGCTACGGTATTAGAACATAATGGCATGGGCTTCATCCTCTCCTCAATGTGAAGATGTAAAACAGCCTTCTTCAAGTGCATCCAGCGCCAAATTCACATTATCATGCTGTTTGCACATACCTTAAAGCACCCCCCCCCACCCAAATAATGGGAACTATAGTTGATTAGGGGTGCTGGGAACTGAAGTTCTATGAGATGTAAACTACAGCTCCCATGATTCTTGGATGCATGTTTTTAAAACGTATTGTGTGTACTCCAGCCTATGAATGTAGATTGTAGAACCTGTTCCATAGTCATATTGTGTTTCAAATTGGTTATTGATCACAATGTACCCAATACTCAAGTCCACGAGATTTGCTTGAGGGTATTCATGAATCTGAGAAAAAATATAGTGTTCTGAGGTCTGTCTGTGTCAAATTTCCTTTCCATCCATAAATCAGTCTGTCCAACCCTCTCACAGACGAGAGCAGGATGGATAGTGACAGGGGCTCTTTATAGGCTACCAAATCTTTCCCTACACAAAAATATCACCAATTCCTTTCCTAAGGATAGTATTTCAAACAATTTGAAAGGTTCAGATTTTATAGGCAGGCTAGCCCCTTTGCTGCCCTTCTCATAGTTGTAAAAATGCCAGCAAGGAAAGCTATCCAAGCACAATTGTCTAATTGGAAAGATATATTCACTCTGACAGGCGGCCCAGCTATACAAAATGTCATAGAAGTAGAACGGCAATGATAATCTAGTTTAATCCGCTTCCTTTTTTGGTTTGGCTCCTTCTGAAGTGGTAACATCAAAGACGGGCTGAAGACAGATAACTGAAATACTGGAAAGTCAGGAAGTTGGAAGGGGCCCAGGAGTGATAGCATCCAAGCCAAAGGTCCCATTAAAGTACATCCCACAAAGGCCAACTAAAAAATATCCATGATCATTCAGGCGCGCGCGCGCGCGCGCACACACACACACACACACACACACACACACTGTGTGTATAGTACAAATAATTTTTCAGGTTTCCCCCCAAAAAGGGAGTGATTCAAAATTATTTAATTTGCATAAAATATTTCAAATGCAAAAACTGGGGCTTTGACAGGTGCTCAGGTAAGTGCATAGAGAAATGGATTGAAGGCAGAGGCAGTAAAGGAAGAGAAAAGGTAAAAATATTGGGAAGAAGGCACTTTAAGGCAGAATGGGCATAGGCCCTAGGCTACTGAATATTGAGAAGACTTGCTGAAGGTTTTGAGTACCTTCAGAAGGCAACATCCACCACCCAGGAAAATGAAAACTATTGATATAAGTGGACTGAAGTGTGTGTGTGTGTGTGTGTGTGTGTGTGTGTGTGTGTGTACACCAAAATATCAATGCACCAGCCTGTAGCTGCCACAGTAATTGTGTTGAGACCCAGGAGTCAGGTTCCTCACTTTCAGGAGATGAAGGTGAAGACTCTGAAGCAAATGGTAAATCCAGTCCCCCCAAATGATGGCTGCTACTGCAAAGGGCCCAAGAGCTTGGTGCTAATTCCAAATTGTGTCTCCCTGCTGTCACTAGCTTTGCCACCTTTTTTGTTACTTGCTGGTGACTATTCCTCCTCTACTGCTCCACAAAAACTATTTTGTATGTATTGCCTTGTATTTTAGGCCAATTAATCCCACAGAACTTCCAAATCTTGATCAGCTTTTAAACCTGAAAAGATGGGCTCTCTAATTACAAGAAGGGCAAAGTGGGAGGGGCAAGGGATAGACATGAGACCAACATTTCAGGTAAAACAGAAATCTCCCAAATGTCTTTAGCCCAATTGGGTTCAAAATTTTTGTTTACTTCTTTAATATTCTTAATGCAGATGTGTGAGTTCTTGTGGTGGGAATACGTTGAAAGTTATACATTTTATTCCAGGCACTGATACAAAGGCTTTTTCATTTCTCCACACTCGTTTCAATATCCTCTGCCATCATAAATATGGAGGTAAAGTACTAATTAAGTTTTGATGCAATATGTGAATTGGCATTAATCTTTTATTTCCCTTTAGTAATACAGCAGATCTACAAAAAGTAACTTTTTGAGTTCTTTTCATATCACATTCTATTTTTGTTATACTGGTAGTCTCATAAAACTTATTGATGCTCAGCTAAGCTGGATTTTAGCAGCATTTATTTTTCCTTATGTTCTTCATCCTCCACAATTCAAGTTTCCTCAATGTAGTAATATGGCAACAGCATCTGTGGATACAATGAATAGGAGGTCCATTTTTCCATGCCAGTGGTATTGAATCTGATAGAAGCACTGAGATGCATGAGCTTGAGATACAGGCACAATTCAAGCATCTCTATGTGTGATGGTCATGCAATTTATTCCTTATTACTTATTTAACTGCTTTTTAATATTTATATTTATTGTGTGTTTTTCATTGTACACGTATGTATTTTTATTTTATGTTGTGAGCTGTCTTGGGTCCTGAAAGAGTTCCATTTGTTTACTCTGACCTTTCTTAGGTGCAGTGGACATTTTGAGAAGTATCAGCTCTCTTTTACACTGGAAAAGTATTGTTTTTGGATGGCCAGAAATAGGTCATATAGTTGTAGCTCAACCCACTATGCATCTGGTTCATAATATTTTATAGGTAATTTCATGTGACTTTATGATATCATAATTTCCTCATAATAAATATCCGTCATGGACAATCACCACAAATCGTGTGGAAGTATTTCACAAATGTGATGCATTAAAATGCAGAGGTGAAATACTATTTTTTCTAGAAATTGCAGAGCATGAAGTTTATGTCTCACCAAACTAATGAAAGTTATTTTTCTTTAGAATATCACAGCAGTAGAGTATAAAGGGACAAGCTGGCACTCTTCAGTGAATGCAGAATGTCATGAAATCTCTTCACATCTGCCAGCTAAAAAGACAACTAGACATAAATCTTTTACATAATAAAAAGCAGAAAATGTAGCTTATATCTTCTTACATATATTACTAGGGCTGAAAATGTAGATATTTGTTACATTTTCAGTGCTATAAATTTTTCAGAAACTATAAATTTTTCAGAAACTGTGTGCTGGCACTAAATTTTCATTTTTTCAAATAGTTTTTCCATTGCAGAGCACGTTGACTATGGAGAGTCAAAAGTACTCCCTCAACAATACATTAACTTCTTTTCTATATGCCTACTACAGCAAGGTGGGGCTCATCAGCCTGGAAGATAGCCCATCTAGGAGAAGGAAAACTCTGGTCCTAAAGCACTGCTGCCTTGCGGGGTATCTTCAAGCTAAGGAGTATACCCTACACAAATCCGGAATGGAGTCCCTAAGACAGTTGGATGGCACCTTGTATGCCTCCTTCCTTCTGGCAGCTGCTGCAGCCAAGCTGGGGCCAAACATATTGCTCTGCTTTCCTTTGGACGACATCAGTGAGGTCAATATCATCTGGGTAGCCCAGAACCTCCATACACACTGCTCAGGTTTGTGACCCAGGGAAGTCACTTTGGTGCTGCTAATGCAGCAGTTTGACTTCACCCCTGGGTGTGCACTCCATTGTCTCTTGAGGCAAACAGATGCCAACAACAACTGCAACAAGGCTGATCTTTGCAAGACAAAGAAGAAAGTGAAGAAGCAAAATAAAATGCATGAAGGAAAAATCTGGGATTCATTAATTAAAATTAAACTAACTGGGCGTTATTCAATGTAAGTCAAGCTCAGAATAGATTAATTAAAATAGATGGATTTAAGTAATGAGGCATTGATTTCAATGGGTTTGGACTTAGTAGAGTACTATCCATGGCATATAAATCTAGCAACCTCTTACCCAGCACTGCCGAGGAATTCTAAGAAATCTTAAAATCTGGGTAGTTTTGAAACCAGTGCTTAAAATCAGTGCAGTTCACTCTGCAGTGTAGGCTCAGTCTGCCATCTGAATTCAAAATGGAGTTCAATTGTATCCAAACATGGACAAAAACCTGCTCCTTGAGCTCAGAGACCATCATGCAAAACTTGGTTGTATCTTAGCAGAGGTCCAAAGGCATAGCAAACAAACACAACTTTTGGGGACTTCTTCATACAGCTGCTATATAACGCTGTTATAAGATGTGGTGATGGTTACCAACATGGATTGATCTTAAAAGAGAATTGGAGAGTTCCAGAAGGATGCAACTGTCAATGGCTGCAAGTTATGCAAATCATGAGGGCTATACCTCTTACTTCAGTGGCAATATGCACCTGTATACCATATGTTGGGCAACAGCAGCAATGGGGCCTATGGTCCTTACGTCCTGCTTGTGAGCTTCCCATAGGCATCTAGTTGGCCACTGTGGGAAACAATGGATTTTATCCTGAAGGCTGTTCTTATGGTCTGTATACTCCAGAATCATACTTTCTTCTCATGTGGCTGGCAAGACATAAATGCTATGGACTCAAACTGATATTTATCAGTCATTAGAAACTAGGAAAGGGGATATTGTTTTATTCTGATTTTCCATAATGAAGTACTTCATAACTTTAATTATACTAGATGAGTATAAGATAGCACATACCTTTACATTTCAATATCCAGCAGCACATGCAAACCTCTCCAGTTACTGCTAAAAGTAGATCACTTATGGCTATAATAAAATGCTTCATTCATGCTCTTTGTTCCTATTCTTGGATTTCTCAGAAGCTATCATTTACTGCCGAAATTAAATTAAAATTCAAGGAACTTCCACATTTGAGTTTACATTTTCTACAGTTCTGTAGTTTTATAATGAACTCCGCCCGATTCTAGCTGTGGTGCCAAAAAATAGAGTCTTTCTCTCCTTCTTCTTTACTAACACTTGAACACGGGCCTTTTGTTCTACTTTCCACAAGTTCCTAAAGGCCTTGGCTCCCAGATTGTTTCTGGGCACAATTCCAAGGACAGTTTTCAACCTATAAATCCCTAAATGGTGGGACTATTGTATGCAAAGGGACACCTCCCATATGAACATTCCCATCTGCTAACATAACCATCTGGGGCCCTGCTCCAGGAACTACCATTTTCAGAAGTTAGGTGAGTGGCTACCAGATTCAGGGACTTTTCTGTGAATACAGATGACTTGTGCCTAGCATGATGTGTACTTGGCTTCAAACACCAGTGGTGGGAGTGTGCTGGAGTCTCCTGGAGTAAAGGGTAACATGTGTACCTTGTTATTCTTTCAGTAACAAGATGGCATTGAATTGTTCTCCTTAGTCTTTCAAAGCAAATAATATTCATTAGCTTGTTTTTCAAATGATTTTAATACTTCTGTATCTTTTGGAATTTAAGCAGTGCATTTTTCTGTTGAATGCTAAGTTTACTTAAATGCCATTCTTGGTGGAAAGATGGAATGAGGGTATTCGTGACTGATAGATAGTTATTCCAATCCAGGAAGTCCAGGGATGGTTTCTTTAGGAGTGGCTGCACCACTGCATATTCCAAGGCATCTCCCCACACCATCAAGCAGTAACTACAATATGGAGCCAACTAGTCAAAGCCCGTCTGAAAGATTTAATAAGACAAGAGCAGGCTGAATAAACTGAAACATCAGCAGACAGAATAAGCTGAAACCAATCCCACACCACACCACACCACTGACTCTGGCATTGTGCACTTCATCAGGAACTCAACAGTTGCACAATCAAGGGCACTGCAGAGTCAAGCAACATTCTCATCAAAATGTGCAGCCAGTTGATCACAGTTCATTGAATGCTCCAGAATTCCCTCACCCACAGTGGGAGTCAGTAGTAACCTCTGGACTGTCCCAAAAAACTACGTTGCATTCCAAATTCCTTTAATGTTAATGACTTTTTGAAAGTGATAAGAGTTTTGCTTTCATTAGGACTATAATGGAGTAGGAACCTCTGAAATATGTTTGCTCCAGGCATCAGTTTTCATTTATTTAATCTTGATCTCCATGGTTAATAGTCATTATACTGTAAAAGAAAAATGTAACCAACATTTTAACAGTGCTTGAAACTGCTAATTCCCATAATGATAGTAAACCAAGACAGCAGAAGAATACATTCAGTACTTAAATAAAATACTGGGAAACTGGAGGGGTCGGGGAAAAGAGCATGAGAAGTGTCAATGTAGGAGCTGGGCATCAGCATATTGGCTGAGAAATCAAAACCAGAGAGGGAGAACAGCTAAACTCAAAGAAATGAAAAGGACACACTGAATAGTGACTGATGGAGAAAGAAGCAATTCAGAGCCCGGCATTTTAGAAAATACATTGACCTATCCTACAGCATTTTCAGGAAGCACCATTGATTTGGTCATCTTTTTATTGCTGCTTCCCTCCTAAAGTTCACCTGAGTCATTCTTATGATCAGACACCTTTTAGGTTTCTAGCAGTGAGTGATGGTGTGTGTGTTTGTATCCTATTGAAGTATAGTATGGCAGCCTAAGAGTTCTTTTGTACAGGGCTGGCGCCCATTGGGACTGATGCAGCAGAAGTCAGGGAGACCAACAGTTGGTGGAGCCAGAATCAATGACAAGCAGAGCCAAGTAACTTGTTGTGTCCCCATCCTTTCCCCTGTTGATTTCTACCAGGGGGCAGTGCTGAGAATGAGGAGGAAGGTGACATGTATGAACAAGCTATAGGTAAAAAGGCAGGCATTTTGGGGCAGGATGAAGGCAGACTGAGGTGTCCCATGTGTGCATATATGGCAGTCTCCACTGTTAGCCTACTTAAAGCACTAGAACATCTTGGCAAATCATCCCAGGATCTGAAAAGACGGGCAGATTCAGTCTTTGATTTGTGTTTAAGAACATAAGAAGAGCCTACTGGATCAGGTCAATGGCCCACCTAATCCAGCATCCTGTTCTCACAGTGGCCAACCAGATGCCTGTGGGAAACCTGCAAGCAGGATGCAAGCACAAGAGCACTCTCCCCTCCTGTGGTTCCCAGCAGCTGGTATTCAGAAGCATTACTGTCTCTGGAGGCAGAGCATAGCCATCATAGCTAGTAGCCTTTGACAGCCCTTTCCTCCATGAATTTGTCGAATCCTCTTTTAAAGCCATATAGAATGGTAGCCATCTCTGCCTTCTGTGGGAGCAAGTTCCATGTTTTAACTATGCACCATGTGAAGAAGTACTTTCTTTTAACTCTACGGAAACTTTCAACATTCAGCTTCATTGGGTGTTCATGAGTTCGAATGTTGTGAGAGAGGGCAAAAAAATTCCTTTATCCACTTGCTCCATGCCACACATAATGGCATAAACTTCTTTCGTGTCATCTCTTACTTGGCTTTTCTCTAAACTAAAAAGTTCCAAACACAGTAGCCTTTCTTCATAGGGAAGTTACTCAATCCCTTGATCATTTTGGCTGCCCCTTTCTGAACCTTTTCCAGCATTTACAAGTTCTCAGTAGGGCATGTGCTGTAAAGCTACTTCTGAAGTCTGTACATGAACACACACTTCCTCTTTGAAGCTCTTCTCAGGATAAACTTCTTCAACAAAGCCTTTCCTGAGATGCCCTCTCTTTGTCTTAGGTATGCTCAAACTGCTTCAAAAGTGTTTACCATTGAAGCTCTTTCACTGCTCTTTGAATCTACTCATTTACTTAAAAGTTGTGTATAAAGACCATTCAAGCAGAGTTTCCAAAAGAAGATCCTGCTGGATGAGATCAAATAACTATTTAGTCCAACTTACAGGTAGGTAGCCGTGTTGGTCTGAGTCGAAGCAAAAATAAAAAAAATTCTGAGGAAGTGTGCATGCACACGAAAGCTCATACCAAAATAAAAACTTGGTTGGTCTTTAAGGTGCTACTGAAGGATTTTTTTATTTATTTGGTCCAACGTCTTTCTCACAGTGGTCTCACAGATAATTATGGAAAACCCACAAATTGAGCCCAATGACCCTCTGCCACTATTGTTCTCCAGGATCTGGTGATTCGGATTATACTGCCTCTGAACCTGCAGACAGAATATAGTCATCATGATAATTAGCTATTGATAGCCTTAACCTCAGGTCTCCAGTGTGGAGACCCCCTGCCACCATGGCACCTTCTGGCATCTCTCCTTAGTGCCCACCATAGTTTATTGTTCTTCCATTTAAAAAAAAAGATCCTTTTTTTTGTTTGGTGGGAGGGCTTAGCTTCCTTGAGAACGTTGCCTGCTGGTTTTTTTTTTGTCTGTGTTTTATCCATTTGGGGGTGTTTTTGAGGATCACCAGTTTTTATTTTGTGAAAGGGTATTTTGTGGTATTTTATTTTTAATTATTTTAATTTTTTTATTTTGTTTCGACTCAGACCAACATGGCTACCTACCTGTAATTAGGTTTCTCATTGTACCTCTGGGTTGAAAAAGTTTTGGGGTACCCATATAATACCCCTAAAGGACATCTGTAGGAACATAATAACAGTGCTGTTCAGCTAGACCAAAGACCTACAGTATCTAGTCCAAAGTGTGATTTAATAAAATGATGTAGTGAAATCTAAAGAAATCATTACACCACAAACAAAATAACTGACAGATTCAAAGAAGCAGATTAAAGCAGATTTTTTAAAGTTTTGCAGAATATAAAATATTTGCCTGGTGCTTAAAAGATAGCATGGTAGATACCAAGAGAGCATCTCTGTAAAGGAAATTCCACAGACACACCACATATTCATCTCCTGACTATCCAGGGTGCAAAGGATAAGTCCTTTTTGGGGTGGGAGGATGAATGCCTCATTTCTGTTGAGTGCCTTTGGACAGTCAGAAGTATGGTTGACCAAAAGGTAGAAGCACCTGCAATTCCTGTTTCTGCACTTTTCCATCATGTATGAATAAATTTTTCATATTCTGTTTCCTGCCCTACTTATTTTATCATGGGAGAAGATGGAAAAGTTTAATTTCAGGTCTCAATGAGAAGTTGGATACTGGAATTTGCTGTTCCCACTTCTTATACCCAAGGCCACTTCTTGTTCTGGGCAGGTTTTAGGGAAGGAAGGAAGGAATAAAGGAAGGAAAGAAAGGAGGGGAGATAAATAGTAAAAGAAAATTGTGGGTGATACCCAACTAACTCATTCTATCAGCACTCGGATTTCTGCTAGCACGGTCAAATGTTCTCCATTCTTCTCCCTGCCCCAAAGTCCCCAGGTCTCTTCTGGGTTCTACCCAAGCCTTCTGTAGCAAATTTGGGGAGGGAGAAGGAGAGGCAAGGAGGTTCCATTGCACAAGCAGAAATCCTTGCACTGATGGAAAAAGTTAGCTGGATACCAATCAACAGTTGGAGCAAGTTAAATAGTAACTTATTCCAAGACTCTTCAAAAACATGAGTGAAATACATATTCAATGCAAGTCACAGCAAATGGCAGTATGTAGAAGACAGTGGTGCAGTAGTGTCAGCCATTTCAAATGGTTTACGTATGAAAAAAAAGTCTCTAGAAAGGCATTACAAAGTCAACTATCTAAACATAGCTTGTTTTCAAAGTATCTGAAAGCAGTTGGCCCATGGTTAAAATAGAATGCTAAGTCAAGTGGCCCTGGCAAAAAATAGAGACCAACTGCTAATTCCACTTGAGTCACTGTATTTTCATACACCACAAAAATGCCTCAGAACAGCTCCATGTTTAGCAAAGAAATGGCTACTTTGAAAGTGATTTCGCAGTGTGTGGAAATACCATAAGCAATCTCTCACAGACAGGAATGAAGATCATGCTCCATTAAAAAGTAAAAATAGAGTAGCATAACAATTTGATCTTAAGTGCTATTATATCCTGTTACTTCACTGGATTTCATTTATAAAAACTAAATTTTAATTATTCTACATGAAGATAAAATATGCTTTTTTCATTGACACGTGCGTGTGTATGCATGTTTTGTTTCAAAAATATACTCCATTAGAATTCATATAACATTTTGTGGGCCTTTATCTGATGACTGGCACTCATTTCATTCCTTTTATGTTCTTCTGCATCAAAAAGACAGAATCATTATTTTAAATAGGCAGCACATCCATTTGACTAAAAAAGTTAGGCAGCTTTTTATGGTTTTACAAGGTTCAGATAAAAAGTCAGTATGGTTTATTACTATTTGTGAATGATAATAGTACTGAGTTTGGCAAATAAGTCCGACACCAAATTAGGTGCACTTTAAAATGCCAAAGTTATGTATGTGCATGAAGATGCATTTATTATCCTAATGAGCAAAGCTAGTAATATCAGTTATTCCTGATTTCCATTATTTACAGGTTGTGAGGGTGTCTTAAACACATACTTTTAAGAGATGATAACAAACATTTAAATAATTTGAAGTACTGAGATATTAAAATATGATTTTGAAACACATACATTTATGTAGAGTTGCCATATTCCAGTTTTTCCAAATATAGAGAACCTAATTTGCATTATATGTTAATTGCTTACTCCTTATGCAAATAAAACATATTAATTGTCTACCAGTTCCTTTGTGCTTGCTCCTGGAAACTTCCATGAACAGTTGAGGTAAAATAAAAGGAAACATATATTTACCTACTTTTTCACTCATATAGCATTGGAGTGATGTAACAGTGTTTGTCCTGTGCCGTATTCAAATATGGGGTTTCTTGTGTTAGCTTTACAGTGGTACCTCTGGTTACGAACTTAATTCGCTCCGGAGGTCTGTTCTTAAGCTGAAACCGTTCTTATTCTGAGGCGCACTTTCGCTGATGCAGCCTCCCGCTGCGTGCATGCCTCTGGCGCACAATTTCCAATTGCATCCTGGGGCAAAGTTTGCAACCAGGAGCAGCTACTTCTGGGTTAGCAGAACTCATAACCTGAAGCGTTCGTAACCAGAAGCATTCGTAACCAGAGGTACCACTGTACTGGTTATAATGCTAGCACTTCTCCAATTTCTAACATTCCTTTTACACTGCAGTACCAGTTGCATTATGGAGTTATGGCTTTTTTTGTTAACATACCACTGAAGGTAAAAGTAAAGGTACCCGACTGTTAGGTCCCATCGAGGACGACTCTGGGGTTGCAGCGCTCATCTTGCTCTATAGGCTGAGGGAGCCGGCATTTGTCCGCAGACAGCTTCCGGGTCATGTGGCCAGCATGACTAAGCCGCTTCTGGCAAACCAGAGCAGTGCACAGAAACACTGTTTACCTTCCCGTCAGAGCAGTACCTATTTATCTACTTGCAGTTGACATGCTTTTGAACTGCTAGGTGGGCAGGAGCTTGGACATACCACTAGGCTGTGGTAATATTTAACCAGCAGGAAAGTACTATATGCCAGGATACTGCCCCAACTTTTGTCATGTGAAATTACAACACCCCACCCCTATTAAGAGCAGGGGCACCCAGAGCTTAATATTAGTACATTCTTCCCACTGCTACCTCCCCGACCCCACCACCATCTGAAAAATTACCTGTAGTACAGCTAGGAGAGGCTTCTGCTTTCTAAAAGCTTTTTCAGTACAGTGAGGTCAACAATGAATATGTAGCTTCTTTCTGTGTAGAATTAGGGCTATTGACTGCTGAGCTACCCAATTATCTATTGTTAACAATAGTTAAGATGAAATTTTATACCAGGAGTAATTGCAATATAGACATCACCTCAGCAAACAGTGCACGTTCCTGTGTAAACGTTAGGTAAATGACAAAATCTCTCCTGAGAATAAACCTGTAATGGACAATGTTAATGATATTATATGGTATGTTTGTACTTAAGCCTTCTTGCCTTTCTCTTTTCAAAGAATGATCCAAGCTTCCCTCAGTGCTCAAGAAGTCTGGTAAAATCACATTGTTTTCTGTGAAAAAAATATTTTAGTATAAAGAGGATAAATGGCAACTTAATTATAAGTTAATCTCAGTTTTTATTCAAAGTGCTGTGAAGTCAGCAGTGACAGCACCATTAAATCTGTTCAGAAGCAGATGTTAATTCATTTTTTAATTGACACAATATTTCCTCATTTTATCACTCCACATTTCAAGTCTTTCAAAAGAAATCAGAGTTGATCACTTGTTAGCTATCCAAAGGCACAGCAGCAAAAGATGCTTTTTGAAGGCTGAGAAGCTTTGGTTGGTGCAGAATGTTTGTCATGCCTTCTGACAGGCAATTTCCAACAACCTTGGCCTAGCATATCTATCCTTATATCTTATCAATAACTTGGAAAAGTGACCAGAAATACTGCAGTAAGTGAACCTAGTCAAAACCACAAGGACGTAAAACAGGCATTCTTCTTCGTTAGCTGCTCCTCACCTGCTCAATTCCTTTCCTGGATTTTGATGAACATATTAGGTTGGATCCATACCCAGGGTAGGTCAATGCAATTTGAGTCAATCATGGCAAAATAATGTCCCATTGATTTCACTGGGCCTTTTCTGAGTATGGATCCAAGCCGTTGTTGCCTATGGTTACTGTATGTGATCTGAAGAAGCAGGCTCTCATGTCCTGTTGTGGTAACACAACTGGCCACTGTAAGAATGGCGTTCCTGCCATTAGTGGGAATGGATTTGCTTTACCCACCCACTTACCTGAAAGACACTCTGAATTATCCCAAAGGAAGAGGGCACATGGCAATCTGAGGTGGTGACCAATCACAGGGGAGCAGCCCTGGCTAATTTAGGGACCTTCTTCCCCCTCTTTCTATTCTGCAGTGCCCTCCTTTTACATTGTGGGTTTCTGCCTGCTGCCTTTTCTTGGGGCCAAGTAGGATTCTTGTTTTTTCAGGGGGAGAATCTTCTTATCCAGAACTCTCCCATTTTTCATCTACCTCACTCTGCTCAGTTTAGTGTGCCTGTTCCTTTCATGAATCTCATCTGACTGGCAATCTTTCCATTGTCTGATTTAGTGAATCTGGTATAACTGGCATTTCCCTGGAGAATTGAGATATGATGGGTGTGAGATCTGTTGCCTTGTTTGGTGAATCTAGTCTAATTGGCGATGACCTGCTTATTTAAAGTATTGGTCTGACTGGCAATTGTTTACTGCTGAATGTGGTCACTTTGGTCTCATTGGTGTTTAGTGTAGGCAGATGAGCAAATCAAGAGGAAATTATATGTCTCCCTTAGGCATTATAGGGTTGTGGGCATGTGAGAGTCAATCACCTATAGCTTCAGGCTTGGAGTGGGCCTTCAGAGTGTCCACAGGAATAGACAGGGATACTTGGCTGTGGGGTCATGATGTACATGTTCAGCTATCATACCCCAATGCTCACCTAACAAGGGGGGGGGGAGTACACCCAATCCTTGAACAGGAAGTCACTGAGTCCAGTGGCTGACATGCCCATGAGATTATAAAAGGGGTTGTCTCCTCTATACAAAGAATAAACTCACTTGCCCATACTTATTAATTGACACAGATCTTATACTTCAATAAATATAGCAATTCTACCAAGATGCTTGCTCTCGAGTCTTCCTCAGAGTTGTGGGGGAAACTGTGTGATTGCAAGGAAACAGGATAGGCCTTTGGTCTAAGCTAGCTTCGCTGTTCTTCGGTTCTTATCCTCAGTCTTAGAGACAGCGTAATCAATACATTAAATCCAGGAATGAATGAAATAGGAAAACCCTGTGTGTAGTTTGGACTGGGCATTCTAATTCACATGTGCATATAAACTACTGCTGTATCTAATGTGTTGTTGAAAATTTAACTTTTGCAACAGAATACACCGTATAGAAAGAGCCTGTCCCAATACAATGAAACGTCTTCTTAGAACCTGTGCAATACTTAAATCACTATACTTAAATCACTATAACCATATGCCAAATGTAATTGACACTGACATTTCTTTGTGTCAACTTTTACTTTTAACCACACACTGAACTTCTTTAATGGAAATTACCCATATGCCATGCTATGTGTGCTTGACTTATTCTGCATTTGCTTAATGGCTTTATTGCAGAAAGGGGTGGGGGTAGAGGCAAAGCAGCTGAACATTCTAATAAAGAAGTGTGGGTCTGGGTGGGTTTGTGCTCAAGGAAAAAAAGCACTCAGTAACAAAAAATGTTAAATATTTTAAAATTATGAAGTCATACCAAGTGGGTTTAAAGTGATTCAGCCTAGAATTTATTTATGTCGAATTCAATTACCTTGTGTTAAGAATTTTTAAAAAGAATTTCCAGCTCAATACGTGAAAGGTCAGTACATTCACATAACCAAGCAGATGTAGACTAGAGAGCGAGAAAATGTATAGTATTCTTAGATCATACAAATATTATTTTAAAAGTAATAATATAAAAACTTTTATACATTGAACCCAGTACAATATTTGTCCTTCAGCTGTGGAATAGAATATTTTGAAAGAAGGAGTGTTTTTTACTCTTGTAGATTGGGTGGGAATATGCCCCCTCACTTCAATGGCATCACAGAGTTGATTGGGTTTTTCTTCTTCTCTTTTAACTATGGCTTGATATCAATCAGACTCAAAATCCCCAAGGTCGCTAAATTTGTACTGAATTGACATTGAAAAGTAGGGCCACAAAGAGACTCGGTGTATTGTTTATGACCTTGTTTCTCTTTTCACTAAATCACAAAAATGGCCAGTTGCACAGAGGGGAAAGCAGTCCAAGCCTTTCATTTTAACTAATGGGTCTTTAATAAAGCTACAGTGTGAATACATATAGTCAACATCTTTCATAAAGTGTAGATGCAATGCACTACCTCTGATAAGAGCTAGGCAAATTAATTTTGATTATTGCTGCTTGGAAGTTTCATTCCCTCTAATTAAAGATGTGACAAGGAGCACCACAGTGACTGTTTCAGGAGTGATCTATACCTGGTTCTTTTAACTTTGAAATGTTGCCAAAGGAACTTTGGATACATAGCATGCATATGTTTGCACAGAAATAGAAACAGGACGCAAGACCTGCTCTACAGAGAGACCATCTCAATCAGGCGCTTGTTCTCAACTCTAATCTAACAGCTGCAGGGTGTAGTGTGGGTTGTCAGTGTCTGGGATGGGGCAAGTGTTGTGCCCCCCTGGTGGACTGAGCCATGATCAGTCTCTTTGTCAGCCAGCATCTAACCAAGGGAGTCTATCCATGCAAACTAGCCGCAACCTGTGAGTTGGGCAGGGAAATGCGAAGTCAAGAGTGTCTCTGTGTCATCTTGCCCTCCTGTCCTTGCAGTGAGGTGCTCTGGGCAATGCACATAGCTCTGGCAGTGCTTCCTCACCTTCCTTTTCCTCCCTTCCTCCTAGGTGGGCAGCACCATCGCCCTCCCTCTCCCTTCCTCCTGACTGGCTTAAGGGTGGGGCATGCATGGGCATCCCTTTGCTGGCCACAAGAAAAAGGAAGTGCTGCTGCTACTAACCCCATCCCAAAGATCTGGCCTGGGCATGGCTTGCTTCTCCATGACTCCAGCCTCGATGAGTGAGTTTGTTGTGGAGGCGCCAGGTTGCACCCCCTCATAAATTTTCACCCAGGGCCATGGCCCCCATGCCCCCCTCCCACACTATGTCACTGAACAGCTGCCATTCCAGAGCTGCCTTCAGGTTGCATTCTATTCCATTTCCCTGATATTTCCTTACCTGGCATTTCTTTGCATTTTGCACAACATAAAAGCTACTTCTGGAGCTCTTGCGGAATCTAGTGGAAGTTTAATGCTCATTTCCATTTTAATGGCTTCCACGGGGGGGGGGGGGATTTGTTTGTGCAATTTGGGGCTCTGTGCTGGTGTACTGTTATTTGCCGCCATTTTCATGGGTGAATCATGGATGAACTGAAGCACACATGCACATAAAGGGTGGGGGTGGCACCATGTCCAATGAAATCTGCTGTTGTGCCACACCATGGCCACTGGTATGAATGAAATTGAGTGCTGCATGTCATTCAAAAAGCCTTCATTCCATAATGCAACAGGCAATGCAGTGTAAAAGGAAGATTGTAATGTGGGACAGAAATGCTAGCATTATAACCAGGAAAACTAATTCAGTAATCCCCTGAATGCACCCCAAGTGGCCACAGCAGCGTGAGATATGGAAACTAAAGTCCACTCCATCCTCTGAGAGGCCACTTCTGTTTGGTTCTCCATCAACTGTTTCCACACAAGCTGACTGTTATAAGAACTGCTGTACACTGCTTTTTTGAGAGACACGCTCAGAAGGCCTTAGGATAGCAGGCCATGTGAGATGTATAAAAGAGAAGTCTTTCATTTTTGGATGCAAAGCCTGAGGTCTGCTAAACTCCAAAAAGGTCTGGGCAAGAATCAGGGCATTGTTCAGTTAAGATGTTTATGTTTCTCTTACAAGGCAAAGATTGTTGCTTTGTACATCATAATAAATAATTGTTGAGTTTGAAGAATCTGGAGTGCCCTGATGTTTCCCATATACAAAAAAAAGCAAACTTTTTTATAACTTTAAGAACTCGTGTGTGAGCACATTATCAGCTCAAAGCACAACTAGGTCATTCTGTTTCTCAATTTTGTTTGGAGCTTGTTTGGGAAAATGCACATCAAAATGCGTTATTTCATAAGCAATGACAAGATACAGGATTGATCTGGATTGTGGCCAATCTCATGTGTGCATCACTTCCCACCCACCAGTGGGCACATATTATATGCTGAGTAAACAGCAGTGCAGACACAGCTCTTATGGCTTTGCTTGTTTTTCTTTTCCCTCCCCATCCCTCTTTCCTTTTGTGGACTATCTTTTATATTACAAGCCTGCAGGCTAATGTTGCCTCATTTGTTAGTGAATTCTTGCAAGTACTTTGGAAACATTTTCTTAAAATAAGTAAGAGATTTCTTTAAAAAACCCATAATGTGATGTGCATTTTTTTACATATAAAAAAGGGCTGTTGAACGATTCACATTCCAAGAACAAAAGGAAATAAAATAGCTGGAATCAGCAGTACTGACTTGGGACCCAGACTGTGGATGATCAGCCTGGCACTGTGGCGTGCTGCGCTGCTCCGAAATACCATCAAGGGTGACGTGATGTGACGTGGTAACGTCATGTGATGTCATGACAGTGCAGCATGGGGCGTGCGCACGCTCAGTGCCACAGTAGCGATTGGGCCAGAGCCTGTACCTTCTCTGCAGGGCCTCTGTTGGGGCCTACAACGGCTGCAGATGCACCCTGGAAGCACATCCACGGCTGCAGCGGGCCTCAACAGAGGTTCTGTAGCAGAGAAGCAGGCCCTGGTCCAGTTGTTCTGTCGGTGATAGAGCACCAGAGTTAAGGCTATGGCCAGCGGTGTGCAGCGATGGTGATGGCAGTCAGTGCTCAGCAGCGGTGGGGGCATGAGGGGAGGCTGGGCACCCCCAAAAAAGAATGTGGGTGCCCAGGCCTCTGGGGCCCTGGGAGTTGGTGCCACTGACTGGAACAGTTCCAGAAATAGGATTGTGGAACTCAGTGACCAGCTGTGCAAAGTGCTACATAAACTAGGCGGGATAATGGGTTGTGACTTATCCAGTTGCTTCAAGTCAGGGTGGTATTGCCCAACCAGAAGGCCCAGGGGCTCTGTGGAGAACCAGTGTGGTGTAGTGGTTAAGAGCGATAGACTCGTAATCTGAGGAACCGGGTTCATGTCTCCGCTCCTCCACATGCAGCTGCTGAGTGACCTTGGGCTAGTCACACTTCTTTGAAGTCTCTCAGCCCCACCCACCTCACAGGGTGTCTGTTGTGGGGGAGGAGGGGAAAGGAGATTGTTAGCCGCTTTGAGACTCCTTCGGGTAGTGATAAAGCGGGATATCAAATCCAAACTCTTCTTCTTCTTCTTCCTTCAGATTCGATTGCTCCATTTGCAGAAGTTCTGTTGATGATGTTGTAGATCACTGGTTTAATAAATACAGCTCTTTGCACCCAGAACCTTGTCTTATGCCTTGACCTGGAGGTGGGGCCAACTTCATTCCAACCAATAGAATCATGTTCTAAAAAACCAGTGACAAATGCGTTTGTTTAGCCTCCCCTTTCAATGCTGGTTCCCTCCCCTTAATGGTACAACTGGTGTAGATGTTCTTAGCATTTTGGTACTTATTTCTCCTGACATTTTAAGTTTTGTTAGTGTTTAATCTGCTCTGCTGCTTTTAGCTGTGTTATATGTTCAATGGTGCATTTCAGTATGCATTGTTACTTTACGCTTTGGTTGCTTTTATTTTGTGTTGTGTGCTATGATCTGGTATCTATATCAATGAAGAGTGCTTTATAAATATTTTTAAACCAATCAATAAAATTCAAGTTATCGTCTGTAGAAGATCTAAATCTTAAACTGAAATCAATGAGAACAGAGTGTCTAACTGCTCATTTTTCTTGGACTGATCACATTCCATTTGCTCAGAAATGAAAATTTATTACCTCACCATTTTAATTCAGCATGCAGTGATATTAACTGTAATGTTATGAATATCAGTCAAGAGACCCGAAACTTAAAGGAAAGCACAGCTGTTCTTTCCAGAGATTGTTTTAGACAGTTATGTAATTTACCATGGATTAATCAAACCTGCTGAGCAGGGACTGTCAAAGAACATCTTTTAATTCTGTATCCTATTAAAAAAGTGTGTGTATATCTATATCTATATCTATATCTATATCTATATCTATATCTATATCTATATCTATATCTATATCTAATCTATATCTATATCTATATCTATATCATCTATATCTATATCTATATCTATATATAAAATCTCCAGTACTTTGCACACTACCTCAGAAAGCTGTTGAAAAAGCAAAGAATTGACATCTGAGTGTCAGAACATATATGTGAATGTGCATCTTGTTGATTTTAACGGTACCTGTTTCCCCCGATTGGGTTTGACATTGCAGCATTTGTAGTCAAAATGTTTAAGAGAATGAAAGTGAGGGGATATGAGTGTTCCTACGAAAAGGCACATGATGCCACTGTATCTCCCTCCATTGAACCTCCATGGAAAAGTACTAGCAGATGCTTACAAAGGGTCACATATAATTGCCTGAAAAAGCAGAATACCTTAAAGTGACTTGTATAGCAGGGTAGTTATAAAAGCCATTATTTCTCTTAGCATTGACTTTTGGCATAGATCTCAGACGTTGTTTTTAAAGTGCTGTAAGTAACTTTCATTGTCAGTTCTGCCTTGGTTACAGGAACTGTTTCTCTCCAAGCCTCCCCCCCCCCAACCCTTTTTCCCCCTTCCACAGAAAATTTTTGTTTTAGTGATTTGAAGTAGAGGAGCACTCTGTTCAGATGAATGATAATGAGAACTGTCAAAGAGGCAGTAAAATTGAATCCCCGGCCTTTGCTGCTGGGCTGAGAGCTGCAGGAGTTAATTGTGTGAATGGTAATGAGACTGAGCAGGCAGCAGATGCTCGCGTGCCTTTACAATCCAAATCCCACCAACAAATTCCTCCCACAGAAACTTTAAGGGATATTTTGGCACCCTGGAGATGGTGATAGGCCCAGTCTCAGCCACTTGCCACCTGCTAGATCCATTGTTTATGTTTTTATTTAAAAAAGCCCCTGTTACGATAACAAAGTTGTTTGCTGTCTTCTACAATGACTTTATGGCACCAGGTTTGCCATACTGGAGCTATTGAAACATCTGATTCTTAAGGAGGAACATTTGTACTCAGCACTAACAACTGTTTTGGAATACCGGGTGTCACACTTTTTGCTGATAAACCATCATGCTTTTCCCCCCTTCACAGCTCCCCGCAAGCCTATCAGGGTTCATGTTTTCCACATATTTTCCCCCATGCAGCTGCAAAGGAGGGAAAAAAAGGGGGAGAATAGATATAAATATCTATTACTAAATAAATTAATAAATCAACCGCTCGTTAACAACAAAGATTGAAGTTATTATATCTTTTGTTTCTATAGTAGATGGCTCTGCAAAGGAAGAGATAGGGGAAAGAAAAGAAATTTATTAGTATTTATTAGAATCAAAATCTCTTGTGTCACATATTTTGCCCACATATGCAATAATGTTGGTGTTCCAGAATCCTGCTTTGACCCCAACTAAACAGAGCAGCACTATTCCTCCTATACCAGTCCTTTATTTGTGCTGTTTCTTCTGGTTTTTCATCCTGTCAGAACTGATTCTCACAGCAGCTATTCTCCCCCACTGCCACAATTACAATTATGGGTGTTTTTTTTAATATGTTGCCAAATAGGCATGCATGACTTCTGCCATGGAGTCAGGTATCCACAAACCTTCCAAACTTAAGTTGGGAAATAGCACTCATTTGCTATCTGAGTCCAATTCCACCACTTTGTTTCCATGGGACTCTTCAAACCTGATAGCATTTGAACTGTATGTAAAGAGAAAGTATGTGAAATGAATGGTAGCTTTCACCAGTTTAACCTAAGCCAAACTGTGGTGAGTGGTCCCTGAGCTTCATGGAGGTGGTCTATGGATTTGTGGCTGAAGATGGGAGACAGGGCATTCATTGCATCAAATATTCATATTTACTATTAATTGTAATTTTATTGCTTCTTTTATTTATTATATTTGACAGTATTGTATTGCAGTCTAAATTATATGGAACTGCAATTGGTACAACAGCCAGAAAAATCATTAAGTGATCCACCAAAATCCTCAGCAATTTTAAAAGGTTGGGAACCACTGATCTATGTATGATTAATGGAAAATTCAGCACATGATTTTTCGCATTGTAAGAACCATGAAAATCCCCATGGTCATTTGCACTGTTCTTCTAGAATGAAACCTCAGAAAACTGAAAACTGTGAGGACATCCAATACAACTGGGATAGGAACACAGAAAGAAGACTGGTGTTTCTTATGAAACATTCATTCTATCTTCAAACCCTTGTGATGCACATGAATCCTGCACTTGTACGTTCTGTTTTGACTCTAGTCCAAAGTGGCTGTTCTTTAACACAGAAGAAACAAACAAAAAGATCTAACATTGATCTTGTGGGGAGAGCACTGTAAGCAATATTGTGACATCCGTTTTCTCTGTCTATGTATATTGGTCTGAAATGTCAGTTCTTTTTGAAGGCAAAAAGTCTGCATAAAGACACAAACTTTGTCCAAATAGGAATGACATGATTTCATCTCTTAAATATCACTTTTCCGGGGTGCATAAATACAAGCATTGATTTCAGTGTCTGCTTAATGTTTGCTCTTTTGCAGGTTTAACTCAAGTGACTAAGATTTGTTGTCTCTAGCCACACAGCTATCACTTTCACACCATATGTTGAAAGTCCATTTATACCACTTTAACAATCATGGTATAAAGCATTTCCCCAAGTAATTGTGGTAACTGTCATTTACCCCTCCCAAAGTTGCAATTCAAAGCAACCTTCAGTTTCCAGGATTCTTTGGGGGAAAGCCATGTGCTTTAAATGTATCACAGTGGTCAGTTGATCACATGGACTACTGGTGATCCACTGTCTACGCCTTAGTTTAAAGCAGGGATGGAGAACTAGCAGCCCTCCAGATGATGTTGGACTACAGCTCTCAACATCACTCACTCTGCTATTCAAGGGGAACTGTTTCTCTTTTAAAAATTCCACTCAACATGGAACAATCTGGAAGTAGCATTCTGAGATGCACACAGGACATTCATAACAGGTTGTTTGGTCGTGTAGTAGTAGTAGTAGTAGTAGTAGTAGTAGTAGTAATAGTAATTTTATTATTTATACCCTACCCATCTGACTGGGTTTCCCCAGGCACACTGGGCAGCTCCCAACAGAATATTAAAAACAAGATAAAACATTTTTTTAAACTTCCCTAAACAGGGTTGCCTTCAGATGTCTTCTAAAAGCCAGACAGTTGTTTATTTCCTTGACATCTGATGGGAGGGCATTCCACAGGGCGGGTGCCACTACCGAGAAGGCCCTCTGCCTGGTTCCCTGTAACCTCACTTCTTGCAGTGAGGGAACTGCCAGAAGGCTCTCAGAGCTAGACCTCAGTGTCCGGGCTGAACAATGGGGGTGGAGACGCTCCTTCAGGTATACAATACTGGGCCGAGGCCATTTAGGGCTTTAAATGTCAGCACCAACACTGTGAATTGTGCTCGGAAATGTACTGGGAATCTTACAGGACCAGTGTTATATGGTTTCAGTGGCCACTCACAGACACCAGTCTAGCTGCCACATTCTGGATTAGTTGTAATTTCTGGGTTACCTTCAAAGGTAGCCTCACGTAGATCACATTGCAGTAGTCCAAGTGGGAGATAACTAGAGCATGCACCACTCTGGTGAGACAGTCTGCAGGCAGGTAGGGCCTCAGCCTGCGTGCCAGATGGAATGGTAGACAGCTGCCTTAGACACAGAATTGACCTGCACCTCCATGGACAGCTGTGAGTCCAAAATAACTCACAGGCTGCACACCTCGTCCTTCAGTGGCACAGTTACCTCATTCAGAACCAGGGAGTCCTCCACACCTGCCCACCTCCTGTCCCCCCAAAACAGTACTTCTGACTTGTCAGGATTCAACCTCAATCTGTTAGCTGCCATCCATCCTCCAACCACCTCCAGACACTCACAGACATTCACTTGCCTTCACTGGTTCTGATTTGAAGGAGAGGTAGAGCTGGGTGTCACCCATGTACAGATGAACAACCAGCCCAAACCCCCTGATGATCTGTCCCAGCGGCTTCATATAGATGTTAAAAAGCATGGGGGAGAAAATGGAACCCTGAGGCACCCCACAAGTGAGAGCCCAGGGGTCTGAACACTCAACACCCAAGACCACTTTCTGAACATGGCCCAGCTCCTGAGCAATGCCACATCACTCACACATCACTTTATAATTTTATATTGAGCTGTATTAGTGTAGATTTATTTTAAACATTTCTACATCCCCCTTCATTTGCAATACTGGGGTGCCTAGCAACTATCCAAATACATAATAAACAAAATTATGAAGAACAACAAAATAAAAAAAATCACAGAAACACATGAATAACCAGCATGAATAAAAAGCTGTTTAACATGTGTCAAAAAGCTGGTGCTTGAAAGGGAGATGATTCCATAGACTGGGCATCTTGACAGAAAAGGTCCACCCCTTGATTGTTGCAGGATGAATCTCAGCAGCCTGTGGTGCAACCAGGTAGGCCTCATCTGCAGATTATAACCTTTGGCCAGCTCTATATGAGAGAAGGTAGGACTTGCACCCTCTGCCTCTCTTTAAACAAGTTAGATATTAATAAACCCTGCCTCAGTTGGATCTAGCTCCTTGACTTAGTAGAATTTCTTTGCTGCCTTCAGCATCACACTTCTAGCCCATGTCTGGTCATCTTTGTCAGTGTTTTGAAAAATATGGCAAAGCTTCTGACCTGCTTTGCCTGGCACAAAAGACTCCACGAAGAGTGTCCTTGCAGAGTATATTCTGCTTTTATTCTTAAAAGTCTTTAACTGCAAAATGACTAACTCTACAGACATCAACACCACCAGCTTTCTCCAACCAACCAACCAACACCCCAGCAAAACACTACTCTATATATACAGGTACAATACAATTAGGTGAGAGGTTGCATGAGTCACCGCAGGCCGCTGACTCATGCTGACTCAGCTCCCCCAGCATTAAAGAAACAGCGGCCAATTTTTAGCCGTGACAATCTTTGTGGTGGTTTTCATGTCATTTGTGCTGCAGTTACATTGGCTATACCAGTGGTGTCCAATTAGGTAAGTTCTGCAGACCCCCTGTTTTTAAAAGCCAAGCCATGGACCACCTACTTTCAAAAAAAGTTGATATCTCTATGGTAGTTTTTGTAATGTGAATGGTGCTATGCACCCCCTGGGTCTGCAGGCCACCTATTGGGAACCACTGCCCAAGAGTCTGTTCAGCAGCCTCAGCCTTGGTAGATGGAGTCAGTCAGGGTCAGGTGGAAAAAGGCTTGCAAGCCAGGAAGCAGGTCTTCCAGCACTCACAGCCAAGACCAATGGTCACCAGACAATTGACTGGCCTTGCTAGACTTTAAGTTTTGTTTAGGTTTTGTTAGGATTTACAGCAACCTAAGTTAAACTCTGCTTTCAATCTTCCCTCTCTTGACTTTTGACTCTAATTATCCAATCTGATTGAATGACAAAGTTTCCCATTGAAAGGGAACATATTACAGTGCTTTTAATTGAGTGCATTTGTGAGGAAAGCAAATTTATATTTAGAGGAGGGAAACCAATAAGCTAGGAAATGGGTGAAAATGGCAGTCATACAAAACAATGCTTTGCACTGAATTTCTGAGACTGATGAAATAAGGCAGCATGGGAAAGGAAGGAGAGCCATAACATTTTCTTAACAGGGCTTGCTTCACTAAACATTCTGGAGTAGGAACTAGCCATTTTTTTTATTATTGTTCCAAGTGCCTCTTCAAATATTCTGGTCATTTTTATTAAAATAATTGCTTCCAAACACAGGCACTGCTATGCTTAAAAGCATAATCCTACTTTTGAAAGTAATCAGAGAAAAAAGGAGTCGAAAAGATTATATTCCACTCTATTCTGGGACTGAAAATAACCAAATACAATTACTGTTTGAACTAGGGAGATCAAACAGTGCTATTCCATTTGCATTCTATGCAGCTGTAAGGATGTACACAGAGCCCTGCAGGGTGAGACCGAAAACCTATCTACTTCAGCATCCTCTTTTCCCCAGGGGCCAACAAGATGCCCATGATGAGCCTGCAAACGGGACTTGAACACAACAGCCCTCTCTCTACTTGTGCTCCTCAGCAACTGGTATTTGCATGCATAACGTCTGCAATACTTCACAGTGAATTGTTTTCCTCTTCCAAGGTTTCCCATATGTGTGCTCTGGGTATTCATAGGAGCCCTGCACCTTAAAATGAATGTGTGTAAAAAGAAAAGGTTGTTAATCCCAGGGTTGGTCCAAGAGCAGGCCGCAGATGCTGTGACAGCAGTCCTCTTCTTTGTTTCTCCTGAGACTCCTATAGCCACTCCTCCTAAGTATACTGGCTATTCCCATCCTCTGGTCACCTTCTTCCACAGCTGTGTTGGAAAAGGCTCCTCATTGAGTGAGCAGGCAGAAAGACAGGTGCCTCACCCTCTAGCAGGCATTGCACAGCATTTGTTTGAGCAGGCAAAAAGTGTCATGTGTAGCAACCACGAGATGTTCAAGGCCTCAGCTGTGTATAGTCTGTCCTGCACTCTCGATGCTAGCCTGCAACCATGAGGCAGTGGAAAGTGCTGCCATATCACTGGTCATATCACCAGCATTGATAAGCCCATTCAGCATTTGTAGTTGTGATGGCAACTTGTATTTTGCGTGTTGATGGCCTGTCACCCGCGTGGAGTAAATAAGACACAAGGACACGTGATTTTAGGTTAATGGGTAAATAAAGGCCACAACATTATTGGTTATAGCATGTGAGTGGTATTGGCTTAGGCAATGGACGGGAACACAACACGTGACTCCACCCTACCAGTGTGGAGACACTTAAAGGTTAACAAACAGTGGGAGGAGCTTGTTGATGCAAATACAACTGGAAGCTTCCCCTGACGTCACTGGGGGTCGTGCCATGGCCCTAACCCCAATAGGGCATCAGACGGGATCCATGACCGCCAGATCCTCTTAACGGGATACCCCTAGGAGGTAGGTGATGGCCTTAACCTGACCTCCGGCACACAACACACAACACATATTGAATCATCCATTGCCTAACCGCCAATACCAAAAGTTGTGATGAATTGCTATGAGGTAGGCAAAAAAACCAAGAGGCTGGTGCCAATTTGCCAAATACCTTCAACCAGCCCAGGATAATCTGGTGGCCCATCCCTTTTCAAGTAAAAGTCGCATTATAAAATCATGGGATCTGGATTCACAAGAAAATGGCTGATTCTTCTATAGGGTCAAGTTCCCATTCTGGTCCTGGAGCAGCTTTCATACACTAGGACAGATCTTACTTCCCAATCATCAGTCTTAGGAGCTGGCAGATCAGACTGTCCCCACCTCCAACCTGCCCCAAGGTCAAAGGATAAGCCAGAGTGTTTCATCACTGAATTAAATGTCATACAAAACGGCAGCTTCCATCTTCCCACAAAGTGTCTTTGTTTATCATAGTTGTTACAGCTATGCCTCACAAAAAGAAACTCATAAGTTTGCTGATCCTAAAGCCCAGTTTAGATATTGGGTAATGTGATAAATAGAGAGGTGCACATACTGCTGTGGCATGTTTTGTACTTCATCAATACAACACAAGTCACTGATAAGTCTTGAGTCTATTGGCTTTATCACAGCAGGGAAACAATCCTTTTCCTAAGGTGACCCAGCCATCTATTGAGCTCCCTATTCGTGCTTCTTTCTGGGTTGTGATATGCAACCATCTGTTACAAGTAGACAAGATCCACTGCCATTTGGACCCGGGGTTTGTTATTACCACAAATAGTCCTAAAATAAAGCCAGGGAGTAGTATTCTCTCTGCCACATCTCAGGGAAAAGATTATCACACTTGAAGCAGCTTCACTGACACTAAACAATGGCCCTGTTTGTTCCTCCATGCAATGTGAATGATGTGGAGGAGGAAGCAGAAATGAGCGTGTTTGCCCCATTCTCACAATCACATTCCCTGTCATCTTCCACCATTTGGAGGGCAACCATCTGTTGTCAGGAGCCACCTCTACTCACGCAGCTGTAAATTTTAGACCTCTAAAGTCCAAAATAGCCTCTCTTCCTCCTCCACATCATTCACATTGCATGGAGGAGCAAACATCAGAATAGGGTGAATGAAGCCATCTATAAAAAGAACATATAAATAAAGGGGGGACCTAATAGATCAGGATAAATTTTCCCTAAAGCTCAAGGTTGACATGTTGCAGAGCTATGGAAAATATACTGTAATGTGGGAATAAATACATGGGTTGATGAAATCCAGCCAAGACTGAAAGTATCTAAGATATTTGATGATAGAATGAGAAATTCACAAATGAACTTTTATTATGTATCTAATATTGTAAAGAAAAACATGAAATAGTTCCTCAGGGGACAGGGGTATTAATTTGGGGTTGTAGTGCAGTAACTGAAAAAGCAGTAAACATTTTATAAAAGCATCTTAAATTGCTAAGCTCTGTTCTGTGTTCTGAGTGACCTTACCTCATCATAAATAATAATTAACTCACCAAGTTGCAATCCCAATGTCACAAACATACTGTCAAATGTTCTCTGTTATTCAAAGTTTTCTACGTCTATGATTTTTTGTGCATGTGTGTCACGAAAGTGTGTCTGCAAATATGGCACTGACAGTATAGTATTTGCGGCTGTCCCTCCACCCCCCCCCCAAAAAAAAATCATTCTACATCACAGTGTCATGTGTCACAACATGTTATTTTAGATCACTTACTCTTTGCTAAAGGAACAACCAAAATATTAGACTAAAACCATGTGCATTACAAACAGGATTTTTTCATTTTCTTGAGAAAGCAAAGGGTTATGGCAACCAACATCTCAGTGAGCAGGCGCAGGAATGATGCCATTTGTGGCTTAGTTTTGCAAGCTGTGCTGGCACAGAAAATATAAATCAGTTTAAAATAAATGTAGTTTTGAATTACAAAAACCTGAACCAGGCGATTTCAAAGGTCCATGTCATCATTAGTTCTGGGAGAGAGTTATGATCATTATTAGTGACTTTTTTCAGTGAGGTGGACGCAAAGTGACCTATAAAAACAAGTACTGTATTAAAAACAAGTTGAAAACTCCCAGCTCTAAGACAAGCTATCCTATACCTGTTAAACCTCTTTTAGGCAAGATCATGTGATTACACCTCTGAGCCATTCTGCATTCTGATTGCCTTCACGAGTCATACAAAGTCCCTTTTTGATCTTGAAGGGTTGAGAGTTTGAGACGGTTGCCATGTAACAGTGCACCAGATTTTTCAAAGATAGACAAAATGTTAGAGAACAGATAATCAATATGGGATTTACTTTAAAAAAGCAGGACACTTGAGGAGCATTTGTGTGATTGCATTCTAACACTAAAACTTCCTCACCATCAATTTCTGAGCTAAAACAAACTGTGAGTTTCAGCAGACAGAACATAGAGCTTATAAACCGAAAAGAACACAACACTGTGTATCCTCTTCAAGAAATGACGAGGAACACTGTGTATGGGTCCAAATATTTATGTAATATCAGAGGCAAATGTAGGACAGCGCAACCAGTTCCACCATACCGGGCACCGAGCCTAGGGGGTGCTGCAGGGCGTCACAACTATGACGTAGTGAATTGAGCAGAAAAGGAGGAGAGAGGTGGGGTGTGTGCCAAATTTTGACTGCTGAAATTTGAAAGATCAATGTCTGCCCCTGGTAATAACAAAGCATATCAAAATATCTTGTTGTGAATATATAGCTTCCATTGGCCTTAATATTTTTATTCATTTAAAAAGGAAAAGGTGGGAAATCAGGTAATATATTAAACTATAGGCTTGCTGAATCTTCCTCCCCACCTGCCAGTAGGTGAGTTTTTTTTTTTTTTTGACAAGCGAGTTAAATATTACTTTTTTTCATTATCATCAATCATCAGAAGAAAGGGTGGGCAAACAGATTTTTTGCTGTGTGAGTAAATTTTTGTGGTATTTCTGCAATGCTGCAGTATATATACGGAAATATCAAGTTAAACTATTCACACATGCTAAGGGCTGTACTGAGATACTTAGTCTATTTCTAGCTTGATATAATCTTCATCTCTTGCATTTATTTATAACTCAAAGGAGGTGGGTGGGTGGGGGGAACCCAAAAGGCTTAGGAAAGCTTAGGAAGCTTTCATTCAAAACAAGTTTTTTAAATACTGCCTGTAGTGTGGTGTTGGAAAGACACCAGTCAGGGAAGGGAAGGATTATATAGGGAAGACACCTACAACTTGGTGTCCTCTAGATGCTTTGAACTGCCACTCCCATGATCTCTGACTATTGCTCATGCTAGCTGGGTCTGATAGGAGTTCAAAATATCTGGATGACATCATGTTGGGGAGAGCTGATCTAGTGAGCCATTATGTAGTCTCGCCCAACACAATTCATATTTTTCTACCAGTCAGTTTTATAAAGTAGATTTTAAGCCTACTATAAATGTGTACTAGGAATGCAAATAATATACCCCAATTCTCTGAGCAGGTTTTATTGGTGCTTACCTTCTGAAATTTAGATTTTGCTTCCATGCATTCAAGTCCCCTGTGATATTTCCACTCATTTGATGTTTTGTGTAATCCTGGGCTACAGAAAGGGAGCTTGACAAACACTGCCTGGTGACCTTCATAGACAATAAGCTTAGATCCGAGTTTCCACTTCCAACATCCAAGCTACCTCTGTAGACATTGTACCACACTAGCTCTTTATCCTAGACTGGATCAAGAAGAATTTTAACTAATGGGGGATTCTTCCTCCAACCAAGAAAATCCTCTGGGTCTTCTCTTTCTGCTATTGCTAGTTGAGGTGAAGGGCTTATGCTATACTCTACCCGTGAAAAACTCCTTTGCAACTTTTCTACCCAAGACGAAGATGCTGGGTTATTCACAAAGTGGAGCTCTTGCCTCTTCCATTATGATGAAAATATTATCTTAAAATGCAATTTGGACTTGGCAAGTCATGTCTTTCACATTCATTATAAAGGTGTCAAATCACATCTCATCTGAGTACATCTTGTTTCCTAGAGCATGGAATGACATGATATAACATGATGTGACAAGGCAATACACCAGGTGGAAACTAAATATGAATTCATCTTTTAAAAATAAAGCAGAGTTAATTTCATTACTTTATAGTATTGCCTTGGAAGTTTTTAAATCCTGGTCTGGATCCAGTGTCTTTCTTTCTTTCTTTCTTTCTTTCTTTCTTTCTTTCTTTCTTTCTTTCTTTCTTTCTTTCTTGTCTATGGTCCAATAGTAAAGGACCATTTTCCTGTAGGAAGTTTTTTTTAAAAAAAACAGATTTTGGATATGCTCAAAATCTCTGCTTTGAAAGATGGGGGGAGAAATTGTAATGTGCACATTGTGCAAATATAAAGTAATATTTGGCTAAGAGCAAAGTTAATTAAGCTTCTGGATAATGGTTGATTCAGAAAGAGCTATGTCTGCCTCAGGAAATACTTCTTAGATTCAGCTTGTTTGTTCAGTCCAGGTAGGATACTTGTGGTTGGGTGGAAATTGATTTCTGCAGATAGGAGTTCTGAGGTAGAATGGAAGTGTGATATGGCAGAAGTAACCAAGATTACCCACCAGGAGGTTAACAGCACTCCACTCACGTGCCTAACAACACATCACAATGCCACACTCTGTAAGAAATGTCTGCTGACTGCACATGGGTGTTTTTTCCTTCCTTTGTGACTAAAGCCTACCATGTCAAAGGTGGGCTGGGGTTTAAGGAAATTCAAACAAAACTCTTTCATACAAAGGAAGCCTAGCGAAAGCCCCAACTGCTTGTAAGCAGTTTACTTGATGATAACCTAGAATGTCTAAATTTTCTGCCACAGTTTCACAGCCACTCAGTTTTTAAGTGAGTTTCTGCCTAGCTCCTTGGTTGTGAGGAATGTGCTACTCTTTAAAGTTGAGTTTCCCCTAACCCATTCTTAAACCTCAAAATTATCTAGGTGTTATAAATATTTGGCACACTGAGATATCAGCAGTGGCCATGAGCCTAATTCTAGACATGGCAGAGCTGTCAGTTTCATAACTGATTGATTGATTGATAACCTTTGGAAGAATAAAGCCATGTTCTAGGAGATGTCTGCAGGTATATATTTTCTGTCTAGAGGTAACACAATATGCCCCAACCTCTAAACCAAGGGAAATTGTGTAATAAAGAATGATTGTGTGAAGACAAGCTAAAAAGTGCTGTAATACTAAGAGTCATCCCTGCATTTGCTGAACTGCTATGCATAAGAACAGGTTCGTTTGGTATCTATATTAATTTACATTCCCATTTTCAATATTTCAGTGCTCAGCTCTGAAAATATTTTCTCTTATTAATTATTTAAATGCTCTTAAAAAGGGCAACAGCTTCATTTCCAACAACACAATAATATTAATGGAAATTGAAAAGGTCCTTTAATAAAACAATTTTCCAATTATGGCCAGAGAGGGGGAAATGTACTTGGAGTTTTTTTAAAAAAAAATAAGAAAGGTTTACTAGAGCTGCAAGAAAATCTGTTTGGCAGCTAATGGAATTAGGTTATCTTTGAATTCTCTTCACCCCAACTTAGAATGGACACTAATTCTTTTCTTTGCTCTTTTGGTGTTTGCAAAGGGGCTCACTAAAGCCTGCATTGATATAATTATTGGCTTGGATTGTTAGAGATTTAGGCCAGATGGCTATAGGTTTCTAAAGTCCCAGTTGCTTGTCTTAGATTTTTGAGTTTGCCTATAGGGTTTGGGGATCAGAACTTTGAAAAGGTTGCAAACTTGTAAAACAGCATTATTCATGGGGGCAGAATGTTCATCAGCGTGACCCACTACTAAATACATTCATTATAGGCAGTTCTATTCTACACAATTTGCTACACGGCACTGGTTTCTGAAAAAAAAGAGAGAGGAAGAGAAAATAGCATATGAAATGCGTTCGAATGCTTAAAAAGAAGGCGAGCTCACACTGCGACTCTTCTGTCTTCTTTTTTGCCACAAGAAGCTTCTTAGTGACTTCGGTTGAATTCTATTTTGGGGGTGGGGGTGGGGGTGGAAATTCAGAGTTTTACTTATTACATCTGGGGCATGGGTAATGAGAGAACGGAACCCAGGAGAGAGGGAGGGAAATGATGGAAAGATTATGAGCATTGCAAATAAAGCAGTGGATAAAGACATCAAAGAAATAATGTAAAGAAAATGAAAGTGCGGCAAGATAATGATGAACTTGAACAAAAATGCAGAGAAGGGGGAAGGAAAAGCATGCCATAAATCATTATCCTTGAAATGAAAGGAAATCTAGCAAGTTTCTTCACCCTGGAAGCAGGATGAAGCTCGCATAATAATCCAGAGTAAATTTTATATCCAACAGTTCCCCCAATATGATAATTGTAGAGATGTAATAATACTTTGGATCATAGTATACCATGGCTATATCATGTACCATGGAAAGCTATTGATTGGCCCAAGGTCACCCAATGAGCTTCATGATTGAATGGGGGTTTGTACCATGATCTCTCAGGATTTAGTCCAACATCTTAACCCTTACACCATACTGGCTATATACATATATTCCTAATTTCTGAAAAGATTGCTACCCAACATGTCAGAAATTGGAATAATCCTGCACCAGGGTGGAGCACTGAAGTAAAACAACAGACGGTTGTGCTCAGGGACAGACTCTAGCAGGTATCTGTCCCTGAGCCCAGTAGCAAAGGGGGAGAGCTCGTGTACCCATAACCCAGTGGTAAAGTGTAGAAACCCAAAGAAAAGATGTTGTTCATTTAAGTGATAGCCAATGCATTGCTCTATCCTTGCTGTTGGACTACAAATACCATTGGTCATGCCAGTTGGGGCTGATGGGAGTTGCAGTCCAACGACATCTGAAGGGTATTACATGGCTACCCTTAAGTAAGGGACAGATAATGCAGACCAGACAATGGTGAACTTCAAATTTAATGAATCCATGGGGGGGAAACACAAAATCTATGCAAAGCAGATCATTCAGGGAGGGGACATGCCAGAGAACACAACTCCTATGCACAGGAAGCAAGACAAGGCAAAGGCTTCAGATCAGGTGAATCCACAGAGAGAACTTAAGTTAAATGCAGTCCCAATCCCAATATGTTTGCCTAGTGACAGAACAATCAAAGAATCCATGGCAGAGAACATAGAACTCAAACAAAGAAGATCGTTCAGGAAACTCTTAGCATGCATGAACAGCCCATAACTTCAGTGGGTCTCCTCTAGGTAGGACTTGCCTTAAATACCATCTATCAAATTAAAAGGGTGGTCAAAGTCCATCTAGCTGATGATGATCCTTTGCTGATTCAGGAAGCTCACTACTATTGCATTCTGATTAGTGGCTATCCAGCCTTTGCTTACAAATCTCTAATGAAGAAGAGCCCATGACTTTCCACTCTTCCCCTGTCAAACAGCTCATTCCACCAGAAAGCTATTTCTATTGTTTAGGAGCAACAGGGGGCATGGAATTGCTCCATCCTCTTTGTGGTAGCCCTTCAAATATTTGATTATAGCTATCATATCACTTCTTACCGGTAATTGTCCCATATCTATGTAAACATGCCAACTCTTTCAACATTTCAACATTTCTTCATAGAATTGTCTCCAGGCCCTCCACCCATCTAAGTTGCTCTCTTCTGCAAATGTTCCACTTTGTCAACATCCTTCTAAAATATGAGGTGCTCAGAACAGGAAACAGTATTCTGAACAGACTTTTAGGCTAGCGTGGTGTTTGGGAAGTTTTGTGGTGGTGGTTGTTGTTGCTGCTGCTAATTTTTTGTGATCTGAACCCTATACTTCTTTCTGTTGATGCTGGCTAGAATTGCATTAGCATTTTTAGTTGACACATTGTACTTGTGACTCATGTTTAGCATGTACTCTCCATTTGATACTCTGCTACATAGCTGCCAAGTACCCCGTTTTCCCCGAGAAACCCCCGTTTTTACTTACCTTTTCCCGGTGGTCCCCCGTATCACTTCGTCTCCCGTTTTTCTCTGTTATTTTCTCCTGCCGGCGGCCATTTTTTTTCTTTCTGATTTGCCCTTCTATGGGCACCCAAAATGGCCACCGCCAGATTCAAAAGTCGCATTTACGCATGTCCGGAAGTGCATAGACGCGACTTCCTGACATGCGTAGAAGCAACTTTCGAAGCCGGCGGTGGCCATTTTTGGTGCTCGTAGAAGGGCAAAGCGCTTCCGGTTCCGGATTCTGCAGTCTGGGACATGGAAGGTAAGCAGTCTGCTATCAAATCAGTTGCCTGTCACCTGTCCTGTTTTTCTGCACCTGATTCTATCTCCCTAAATGCAAAATCTGACATTCATCTCTTAGCTAATACTGACTTAGTTTTGATCCAGTTCTCCATACTGTCAAATTCATTGTGAATTCCTGTTTTCTACAGTATTTTCTATTCCAGCCAGTTTGTCTCCTCTCTCCAGGTTTGATGTAGCCCCTCAACAGGCTTAAATCCTTCCCATGTGGTATTGTCTAGCCCACATTTAACATATCATTAATATCTTGGGGGGGGGGGACCTTGCTAAAATCAAGATATACACTGTCCACAACATTTCCTCTATCTATCAGGCTAGTAACTGTCAAAAAAAGAGATAAGATTAGTCTGGAATGACTTATTCTTGAGAAATGCTTTGTGATCACAGCTTTCCCTCCCTAAATGCTCACAGAATGACTTACTAATCTGCTATTGAACCTTTCTAGCTATTGATGTCAAGCTGACTAATCAGTTGTTGCCTTCCTCCTCTATTCCCCTTTTTAAAATATGGGGACATTTGCCTATTGCCAGGTCAAGCACATCTTACTTGACTGTGACTAAGGGTTCATCCACACTTCATTTTGTGCCACACTTTCTAGGCACAGGTCCAGGATTACCAGGTCCATATCGGAACAGTTTTTTTTCTCCTTCCCCCACCACTTTCCCTTTGAAAACCTGCATACCACTGAATCAGAGAACAAGGCAATCTGCAGAAAACCCAATTGCTGTTTGCTCCAATTAGTGAAGAAAAGTGGGTTTTCCCAGACAAAGTGGCAGAATAATAATAATCATAAACACCTAGGCACAGACCTGGAAATCGTGGATCTGTGCTTCGAAATATGGCAGTGGACCTACCATTTCCTTGTTTTTCCCCTTTCTCTGAGCATGGCCTGCAAACCATTTTATTGTTATTAAGATCTCATGCTAAGCCCTACATCCAGCTTTGAGTTGCAGTCAAAAAGCTTTCAGTAATGACAATCAAACCATATTTGCTTTCCTGCTAAAATGTGAAGCCCATTGTATTTATCTCCCATACATTGGTGTAGAGACATCAGAAACCTTCGGCTGTATCACCTCCTTTCTATTGTTTAATTACACGTTAGAATTTACTCGCATTGGCATTCCAGTTTCCCTCATATTCCAATCTCCAGCAGATGATGTCATGCTATCTTCTGCTATTTCATTGCCCTCCCATACAGGACTCAGTTTAAAGCCTTCCTTATCAGGAGGTTTCTGCCAAACACATGGGTTTGCATTTAGTGAAGTCATCACATTCATGGAATGACTTCTACTCATGCAATGGACCTTCCCCTCCCTCTTCTCCCCCACCCAGCCCTGCTGTTTGCTCCTACATCCCTTAAAGCTGTTTTGGGGGCTCCTCTGATCTTCTGGAACAGATTGGAAAATGCTGGTGTGGGGGCACAAGGGGAAGATTCATTGCAGGAGAAAGTATCATAGTTTGTTATTATGTATATATTTTTGTATTTTTATATTGTAAATCACTTTGTGATCCTTGAATGGAGGACAGTATAGAAATATTAACAACAACAACAACAACAACAACAACAACAACAACAACTGAAGTTTACCAAAGGAGTCTTAACATCACACTTTGGAGGTTGTACTGAAAGCCTGTAGGAGGTTGAATGTTTTGCTCAGGATGCCACTAACCCACTTCTTTGACCATAAATGAGAGAGCACTGCAATGGATGAAACTGTGTTCTGTTAAACTTAATGAGAACACTGCCATTGGTAGATAACACCCATCACCCTTTAAAGCAGGCATGTCCCATAGCTGCCAAGTTATCCCTTTTTTTAAAAAGGGAAATTCCCTTATGCTGAATAGGCTTCCTTGTGAGAAAAGGGAAAACTTGGCAGCTATGGCATGTCCAAAGGCTGCTTGTCAGTTTAATCTGGTCCCCATGGCAGTATATGTCTTGGGGTAAAACCCTAAGAAAAGCTCAACAACTTCGGTTGGCCCTCACACATGTTCACTTCATCAAATCTGGCCCTCTTTGGGGGGGGGGGAGGAAATGGGCACCCGGCACACTTGCTTTAGAGGATCCCTGCCATTTATGTCCTATGGTGTGCCCCACAGCTTATGATAAAATGTGTTTTACATGTGGACACAATGCTTTAGCATGCTCCATCATGCTAAAAGGAAAGGGTGCTTTTAAAAGGAAGATGAAAGGGAGCTTCTGAAGAACTACAAGGGCTACAGTAAGTGGGGCTGGGGAAAGTACAGGGAAGGCAAACACACATATCAGTGCCAAATGCTATATATACTTTCATCAGAAGCCAGTGAAAGGACAAGGCTATGCAAGCATTTTCTTGACTTTAAGATGAAGGGAAACAAATGCTTAAAAGTAAAAAGGCTATTATAGAGGGGGGGGGGAGAGAAGACAAAAGGGGAAAAGATTGCTTAGAAATCAGAAGCAGCATCTTAATATTCCTCAAAAGAGAGGCGGGGACCAAGGCTGAGGGAGGGCAAACTTCTTCACTCTGCAAAACTTACTCGAAAAAAGACTCGCTTTGGTTACAGCAACTTTGAAGTCCACGCATTAGGGGATTCTTGAAAGCGCTCATTAAAATTACAAACAAGACCCCAAACGAAAACAAAACCAAGCCCACCCCCATCGAAACCATGATAAAGAGGAGAACAAAAAAGTTGATTTAAAGTAGCTCTTTAGCCAGTCGCCTACTTTTGGGGGTTGGGGGGTGGGTGTAACGGCACGCTCACAGAAAGTGAACGAAGGGTGGGGGAGGGAGGGAGAGAGGGAGAAGGAGCTGCCCCCCTCCTTCCTCCAGCTCCTTCCTCCACCCCTCTTGCTTGTGTGTGACTTCACTGTCCTTTGATTTGGAAGCCCGCTGATTGGCTGGAAGCAATTCAACACATGCAGCCGGGCAAAAAGCTTTGTCTGAGTTGGAGTGAAGTTCCCCAGATTTTTAGACGGGAGTCAGCAATCGAGGCTGCTTAGTCGGCAGCCGAGCAGGGAAAAGGAAAAAGGATCTCTTCGGGGGAAAGAGCCCAGCGCCGAGCCAGCGTCAGTTCCTTCCTCCGTACGCACTCGGCGGAGAGTAAACTGCAGAGGCAGGAGGAGGAGGAGGAAGAGGAATAAAAGCCCTGATGTGCCAACCCTCCTGGACAAGAGCGCAGCAGCACAATCCAGCCGGCTCGCCTCCAGGATGTATAAGGGAGTCCCGCCACCATCTGCATGCATGTAAGCAACTTTTCTGAGCTCGGAGAGGATATCGGAACGGTGCTGGGTTGCACAAGGACTCTTGCTTTTTTTTTTTTTGGTACAGTTTTTGGGGGGCGTGGGGTGTGGGGTGGGGAAGGCAAATGCATGCGGAGACATCGAGCAGAAGTTGAGAGCAGCGCTTTGCGAACTTGTGGGGAAGGAAAGGCTTTCGCGATGCCGAGGCTGAGCGCCGGCAAGACGCACTTGGCCGCCCTGCTCGCCCTGGCGACGGTGGCGGCTTGCTGGGGAGGCGCCGCGGGCAAGACTTTGAAATACCGGATCTACGAGGAGCAGAGGGTAGGCTCGGTCATCGCGCGGCTCTCGGAAGACGTGGCAGACGTTTTGTACCGGCTGCCCAGCCCTTCCTCCGTACGCTTCCGAGCCATGCAGAGGGGCAACTCTCCCTTGCTGAAGGTCCGCGAGGATAACGGCGAAATCAGCATCGGCGCCAAGATCGACCGCGAGCAACTGTGCCAGAAGAATTTGAACTGCTCCATCGAGTTCGACGTGATCACGCTGCCCACCGAGCACCTCCAGCTTTTCCACATCGAAGTGGAGGTGCTGGATATTAACGACAACTCGCCGCAGTTCTCCCGAGCTCTCATCCCCCTCGAGATCTCCGAGAGCGCCGCTGTGGGCACCCGGATCCCTCTGGACAGCGCTTTCGACCCGGACGTCGGGGACAATTCCCTGTACACGTACTCGCTGTCGGCCAACGACTTCTTCACCATCGAAGTGCGCACGAGGACCGACGGGGCCAAGTATGCCGAGCTGATCGTCGTGAGTGAGCTGGACCGGGAGCTGAAATCGAGCTACGAGCTCCAGCTGACCGCCTCGGACAACGGGGTGCCTCAGCGCAGTGGGTCTTCCATCCTGAAGATCAGCATTTCCGATTCCAATGACAACAGTCCCGTTTTCGAGCAGCAGACCTACATCATCCAGCTGTTGGAGAACTCCCGAGTTGGGACTTTGCTCATCGACCTCAACGCGACTGATCCGGATGAGGGGGCGAATGGGAAAGTTGTCTATTCTTTCAGTAGCCACGTGTCTTCCAAGATCATCGAGACTTTTAAGATGGACTCTGAGAGGGGGCAGCTGACCCTTCTCAAGCCAGTGGACTATGAAACCACCAAATCCTATGAAATTGATGCCCAGGCTCAAGATCTGGGTCCCAATTCTATCCCAGCTCACTGCAAGATTATCATCAAGGTTGTGGACGTGAACGACAACAAGCCAGATATCAATTTAAACCTGATGTCTCCTGGGAAGGAGGAAATTGCTTACATTTCTGAGAAAGCTTCGGTTGAGACATTTGTGGCCCTGGTGAGAGTGCAAGACAAAGATTCTGGGTTGAATGGAGAGGTGGTGTGCAAGCTCCATGGGCATGGTCACTTTAAACTCCAAAAGACCTATGAAAACAACTATTTCATCTTAACAAATACTACTCTGGATCGAGAAAAGCGATCTGAATACAGCTTGACTGTCATAGCAGAAGACAGGGGGACCCCAAGTCTCTCCACAGTGAAACACTTTACTGTCCAGATCATTGATGAAAATGACAACCCACCTCAGTTCCAGACCAACAGATATGAAATTGTAATTCTGGAAAATAACTCTCCAGGTGCATATATCACCTCTGTTACAGCCACAGATCCAGATCTAGGAGATAATGGGCAGGTGACATACACTATCTTGGAGAGCTTTATTTTGGGAAGCTCCATAACTACCTATGTGACCATTGATCCTTCCAATGGAGCCATCTATGCACTTAGAACTTTTGATCATGAAGAAGTAAACCAAATTGCCTTTGTGGTTCAGGCTAGAGATGGAGGGAGCCAGCAACTTGCCAGCAATACAACAGTTGTGCTCACTATCATTGATGAAAATGACAACGCCCCTTGGATTATAGAGCCAGTACTGCACAACAATACAGCAAAGATTTCAATCCCCAAAGAAGCTGAAATCAACTACCCTGTCACTAGGATAAGAGCCATAGACAAAGACTCAGGGATGAACTCAGAACTCAGCTGTTCATTAGCAAGTAGTAGTGAAGACCACCTCTTCATAATGGACCCACAGACATGTGACATCTATCTCAATGCTAGCATTGAATCTGCCAAATCAACAGAATGGGAACTTTCAGTGGTGGTTCAGGACAAAGGAAGTCCTCAGCTCAGTACCAAAGCACTTCTGAAATGCAGTATTGTTAAATATGTTTATCTGCCTTCAGCTACAGAAGCTACGTACATTAGCCAACCTTCTCTAGATGTTTCCATGATCACAATTATATCCTTAGGGGCAATATGTGCTGTTTTGCTAGTTATCATGGTTGTCTTTGCTACAAGGTGCAATCGTGAGAAAAAGGACACCAGATCATATAACTGTCGCGTAGCAGAGTCCACATACCAGCATCATCCCAAAAGGCCATCAAGACAGATCCACAAAGGGGACATTACACTAGTGCCTACTGTTAATGGTACTTTGCCAATCAGGTCACACCATAAAGCTTCACCTTCATCATCTCCAACACTAGAAAGAGGGCAGATGAGCAGTCGCCAAAGCCACCACAGTCACCAGTCTCTAAACAGTCTGGTGACCATCTCATCAAATCACGTACCTGAGAATTTCTCCCTTGAGCTCACTCATGCTACACCTGCTGTTGAGGTAAGCTCACTTACTGTGCTGCATGGACCAGTAATCACTCACAAATGCAAGCAGGCACCCCTATGGCCATTTCACAGATTCATTATTTCAGAATGCAGTTGCAACCAGTGTGCCAACTGTCATGTATGATAAACTGCACACACTTGTATTCTCAATCTCTTTCTGTTTGGACTGGGAAGCCATGATTGGCAGCAACTTCCCAGCAACAGTACATCTTGGCACACAGTGCATGATTTTGAAATTGACTGTTACACTGGATTTGTTTCTGTGTGTGTGTTTGAGTTTGTTTCTCTCTGCGTGTGTGACTTTTATGTGAATCGTGAAAGGCTACACAGCTCCTTGCTACACTGCAATGCCAGATAAAAATTAAAACAGAGTTACTCTTAATGGCATTATTATTGTTGTTAATCAAGGTTTCAAGCTTTATTTGGAACATTTCCCACAAATGCTTCTAATAAAGTATGCTAAACTTGCATGTTCTTTGCCTCTCTATTTGAACACATTCCATAGTGTATTTACATATACAAATGATACAAAACAATGAGGGCATGTATTACTAATAGTGCTGCAATTCAAACTACAGCTGCTTTAACAGCTTGTGTCAACTGTGCATGCAAATCTGTTAATGAATATGTTTTAAGGCCCTGAGCCATAGCTCAAAACACTTGGATGTAAGCTGATTTTCTAGGCCCACTAACTTCAATGGAGCTAAATCCATTCACATCCAAATACTTTAGCTTGACTAGACTGAAGATCAGGTCTTTAATTATTTGGCATCCTCAGGCAAAAAAAAAAAGCAGGACTAAATTGTATTGGTAAAGTGCCATTAGATCTTTCCAATTGTCTGCTACTTTGACTGTATTGTTTTATGCCTTTGCAACATGAAGAGGTTCTAAATGATTATTTTTAACAGCTGAAGTTTTAATAGTAGTAGTAGTAGTAATAATAATAATTTTTTAAACACATGTTTTCTCTTAGGGAGATATTTGGGCATTATTTTTCAGAAATCAGTCTTCTGTGTTTTTCTTTACAGGTCTCTCAACTTCTCTCAATGCTTCATCAAGGCCAGTATCAGCCAAGGCCAAGTTTTAGGGGAAACAAATATTCCAGAAGCTACAGGTGAGGGTTTTACTCAGATCAATGTTGAAAGCAGTTTTACCTGAGGAGAGTGCCCAGCACAAAAGCCAATAGAGCATAACTCAATCCACATGTCACTTCTGTTTTATCACAGGTACGCCCTTCAAGATATGGATAAGTTCAGCTTGAAAGACAGCGGCCGTGGTGACAGTGAAGCAGGAGACAGCGATTATGATTTGGGGAGAGATTCTCCAATTGACAGACTTCTTGGAGAAGGATTCAGTGACCTTTTCCTTACAGATGGCAGAATTCCTGCAGGTAAGAAGGCAATGAAAGTTGAACAGTTTATTTACAGTGCTCCCTGCCAGTCACACTGAGACAAGTTCACAATGACGAAAAACAATTTCTTTAACTTTCATGCTTTTAAAAAAACATGTTTCCTTCTCCACATAGCAACACCTATAGCCCAATTCATGCTCAAGTGCAGCATGGCACCTTGTATACCCAAAGTGCTGCACACTTGTCCAAGTTCAATGGCCACAAACACCACAACTGGTATCACTTGCAGTCCAATGAGTTGGCTCAAAGTGGGTAGCTCTTGCTTTTTATAATGGGTGGATCCAATTTCATGGTTGCATTAAAAAACAGAATGAATGACAATTTGATATCTATTTCTGAGGATGGCGATATTCAATGCATGGGTGCTCCAGATTTTGTGTTCAAAATGCCTTTAGAGAAATATATTCAAAAGGAAAGGCTATATGAGACCCAGTTCTCTGAAAAAAATGTAGGAAAGCACATATTTAGGGAAATATGTATGCAGTTACCACAGTTGTTAGAATGGCGATTGGTGTTCCATCCTGCCATTTGTAAACTCACACTGGGTGTCTGTTACTGAATTTTTTATTGTTCTGTGCCATAGTGGGTGGCATAGTGGGGTAGCATAGCCCACTTGAACTCTGGTCAATCATATCAAAGTCAGCATGGTGCAAACACACTAATGGAGACAATCTGGTACTCTCACTGTGCATTTGCACTACACTAACCTCATCACTGACTTACCCCTCTCTACTTCCCATTACGGTAAGTAGTAGCTGCCCTGCCCTACCATGCCCTCCACAACTGGCTATGTGCAGTGATCTAAAATTCTTAAACCTTACTAAGGGGGCCCTCCTATCCTTGTACTCGCAACATTAATTCCAAATAGACTACCATGTTGCAACCTAATGAACAGTTTCTCTTATAGCAGGGATGGGGAATCTGTAGCCTTCCAGATGTTTGACTATAACCACCAACATTCCTGATGATTGGCCACACTAGCTAAGGCTGATGGGAGTTGTAGTCTTATAGGGAAATTCTATGCATGTGTCTTCTTTCTTATTTGGCTATCACTCATAGCCAAGTAAGATTGTCTTCCATGAATATGGTTTTAACGGTGTGTCCATAATGCCTTTGGTAGAGGTATGTATGTGTACATAGAAGCAGGTCCCATTGCCAAGGCTGGAATCCTATACATACTTCCCTATCTTCTGAGTAATCATGCATAGCCTTTTGCTGCATGGGAAGTAAGACCTTAAGTCAATGTGCATAGGGATGCACATGGGAGGAACAATAGTTCTATGTATTTCCAGCTTGAAAAGGGGACCAGGTAGCAGGTATGGGGGAAGACCGCTGCCTGAGACCCTGGGGAGCTATTTCTGGTCAGTGTAGACAGTACTGTACTAGGTGAATGGGTAGTTCATAAGAAGTTGTCTCCTAGCAGATCAACCTATCTCCATGGGCCAATACATCTTTACATCTTTACCCTTCTAAATACAATGTCACAGAACAACTTTTATTGAGCTGTTGAATCTGTAGTGGTAAATGAGAGCTAACATATACTCATTATTCATTGGGTTTTTCAGATATTAAACAATGGAGAGTATTAATTAACACAAATAATTTGCTAAACATTAAAGATTTGCTATTAGGTCATTCTAAAATAACTAACACAAATTTAAGCCATCAGACTCATAGGAGTTTCCCAACCTTCTATAGATATGTGCATTATGCAGATATAACAGCAGATTATTATTTTTTGCAGAATAATGTCCACCAGTTATGAATGCACCAAACATTAGGTGATATCCAATTATAGTCATGCTAAGAGAATGCCCATTTAAATTAAGGAGTTCAAGTTAGTGCTTTCATGGCTGTTGTCAGGATAGCCATGTATATATTTGTTGATACTACCGTATGTAGAGGGAGAAGGTGTTGTACAATTTGTATTGGGCTTTCTGCCAAGCAAAATGTCCACAAACATACCTCAGAGCAAAAGTGTTTTCCAGTAACTACAGAAATGCCAAAATATTTTTGTTGTTGTTGTCCTTCAACACAAACTAATGCAAATGAGAACCATTTTCAACAATTGGATGGAATCTGTGTAGTCTTAGGCTGTAAATCTTTACTTAGTTACCAAACCTGTCTATGTTTTGAGCATTTCAGTTCTCTAAACATATAGGCTTTTTGCAGCTTACCAATACACCAATAGTAACTTGACCATAGCCATCTCAACTTCTTCCAAGAACCGATATAAGGAAGCACAAAGCTAAATGATTATAAATATATTTAAGTGCAAAGAATACAATTGCATGTGTAAAAAAGCTAATCACATACATGGAACTTGGGATGGGTTTGAAGGTATATAGGTTACATTTATTTAGCCATCTTTATTAAGTTGATTAAAATGGGAAGAAACTTAAGTCAGTCTGTGAAATTCACTGTCACTAGAATATAGTGACTCAGAAAGTTGATGTTACAATGCTCATCCACATATTAATCATTTTGTCAAGTCTTCTAATTCTGCTTGCTTCCCCCCCCCCAAAAAAAACACACCACATGCTGTTCCATAGCATAACATACAAAGCAATTTACAACAAAAATGGGGTGGGAATCTACAGAGTAAAATATCCTCCAGTGTTTGAAGGAATTGGACCAGGCAATGGGGGCACAATGGAGGATAGAGGGCCAGTAGCATATCCCCATTACAATCACTTACATGAGACTTTAAATGCCTGGATGGTTATGTTAAAGTGTTGTGGAAGAGGATTGAACACACATTAAGTGATGGGGCATTCCTGTACATGCTTACTCAGATGTAATCCCTACTTAGTTTAATAGGAATTATTTCCATATAAGTGTTTATAGGAGGAATGGAGAACGTCTGGTCATTCAGTTATTGTTGGATTATAGCTCATCTCTGGCCATGCGGGTTCCTCATCACTAAAGTCATAGCCTAAATGTCTTCTGTTCAAACTACCACCACTACATTATGAATAACCACATCCCAGAAAGTTTCAAAGTTAAAAGTGACACTGTGACTGCAAGCTTAATGAATATTAAATTCTTGTTTTCATTCTACTCACAGCAATGAGACTATGCACAGAAGAATGCAGAGTCCTGGGACATTCTGACCAGTGCTGGATGCCACCTCTGCCTTCTCCATCTTCTGATTACAGAAGTAATATGTTTATTCCTGGGGAGGAATTTCAGCCACAGCAAACTCAACCACCACAACAGCAGGTGCTGGAAGAGGATGCTCAAGCCGTTGAGACGACTGAAAAGAAAAAGAGTTTTTCAACTTTTGGCAAAGAAAGTCAGAGCGAGGACGAAGCAGGTGACATGTGCACCTCATCCCTGCTGTCAGAAATGAACAGTGTTTTCCAGCGCCTTTTGCCTCCTTCCTTAGATGCCTACACGGAATGCAACGAAATGGATCCCTCCAGCTCACTAGAGCGCAGGAAAGGACATTTGCCTGCCAAGACTGTAAGCTATCCACAAGGGGTGGCAGCTTGGGCAGCCAGCACACACTTCCAAAACCCTGCAAACAACACTGGGCTTCCTTTGGGGACTCACTCAGGGGCCCAGCCATCTTCTAAATGGCTGCCAGCCATGGAGGAGATCCCAGAGAATTATGAAGAAGATGACTTTGACAATGTGCTTAACCACCTCAGTGACGGTAAACACGAACTAATGGATGCTAGTGAGCTGGTGGCAGAAATTAACAAGCTGCTACAAGATGTCCGACAGAACTAGAGAGTTTTGTTTCATGGCATATTAATTTTCCATATTTATGGAAAACAGAGATGGGAACCCAGAATGAAAAGAACTGGCATTGCCAATTAGTTACATTTATCATAAATGTGTCTGTGTATGTTGAATATTAAAATACTGTATTTTCATATGTACACAATGCAAGTGTGATTATCTTTAACTGTATTTTAAAAATACATTTGTACCTTATATTTATGTGTAATTTAACAAATAAATTTTATTTTTGTACTCCCATGGCAAGCATGTTTTCCTGCATATATGCACTTGGCACTGTTTGTGTCTGACATTCATTATTCTAACCACAAGAGTGTATAAAAACTAAGGGATGCCATTTTCCATGGGTTTCGCCCCCCCACCCCCACCCCACCCCCACAATCAACTGTTATGGTACAAAAATCAAATCAAGTGAAACCTTATCCAAATGTTAGTTTCAATAACTGATCTAACATCTTGTTACAATGTTTCATTCTTATAATAAAGAGTTGTCAACTCCCTTGAAGCCTAGAAGTTCTTTTATTTTCAGGCTGGGACAAATCCATTCTCCCACAAAGTTAAGGGGTGGGGGGTGATACGAAGAACAGCCAGGGTCTAATTCCCAAATGGGCCAATAACCCCAAGAACACACTGCATGCGCGCACGCACATGCACGCACGCACATGCACGCACGTGCGCGCACACACACACAATATTAATTTGGAGCACAACTTTCAAAATATCTCTTGAAGACCCTTTGCAGAGGATCCAGATTGTAATAGGTCAGCTGAACTCTGTTGGTAAATTGTAGAAATACCTTTTCATGTTTTGAGCTTATTTCTCCTTTCATACAACCCATGTCATATCACCCATTTTTAAAATAAAAGCCATGTTATTGATTGCTCAGTCTTTTAAACATATGCTGTATATTACAGGTGATGATGTTTTATAGATGCAAATAACATATGTCTTTTGATCAAACATTGAGGCAGAAATAGAAGCCTAGGGCAAAAAGCCAGTTTCAACCTGGTAATGATATTCCACACGTATGCATAGGGCAGCCACATGTCCTGTTTTACAGAGGATAGTGATCTGTTTGCAGATGTGCTCTATTTGAAAGGCTGTCTGGTCCAAATCACACCTTGGGGCAAGGAGCCCTGAAGTTGCCCATCAGGAGTTACTACCTGAACAGCAGGCTGAGAAGGGGGACCTGGTCAGTCTTCCCTGCTATTGTGAGATGCATTGCATTTCTATTTAGATTACTATAATTATTTCTACATTTGCATCTGTACATTTACATTGGCATATGAGAATTTCATGCAAATATAAACCTTTGTTTTTTTTGTGATGCATCTTCACTTTTTCAAAGATGTATGTATCATCATTAATGGTATATTTCTGAGTGAATAAGGGTGAATATTTTAATTACCTAACTCTCTGAGAGTGCCTATTTAATATGGATAGTTTATTCTCTCATACACACAAAAATTTGGTCTAGCCTGTCAATGTGGTTTGTATGAGTAGAATTTCTGCCTAATTCTGGACCCTGAACATGGCTTATGTTTTATTTGTGAGTCTGGGTGTTATGAACCTTAAGGGATTCTGGGGACTATTACTGATTATAATTCAGCTAGAGTTATATACAGGAACACAAGCGGTCTCCTTTCCCACTTAAGAACCATTTGGCTGCATTGTCTAAAGCTGACTGTTGCCCAAGTGTTCTAACTAAGCTGGTTAAATTGAACAGAATTTAAGTCCAAATGGGAAGTAAGTAATACAACCAAGAGCAAAACAGGGAATCATCAACAAAAGAAATTATTTGACAACCAGCAGTCTTCCAATTCTTAGGAAGCATGCTGTTTTTGTTTCTTCAGCCTGCAATCTGCTGTGTGGTGCTGAGTTATACAGTGGAATTCAGGGTGCCAGACTTTGATATTCTTATCCTTGTGCAATACGGCCTGACTCTTAATACCAGACTCAGTGAAACCAATGATGTGCTTCTCAGCAGAACCAGGTATGTAAGAATTCATCCTCTGCAAAGAGACGATAGGGTGAAAATATCAAGACCAAAAAAGCTTTTTCATTTGGGGCTTTAAAGCAATTTTCTAAACCCAGTATCAGTGTAGAGATAAGCACATGAATGCTGCTGAGTTGTAGAAGGCAAAGGATAACCAAACCCTTATTGGGAGCTAAATGGGATTGGAAGAGTTATCCAGCCCCCCAAAGGGGATGTGAAAAACATTTCCACAAATTATATAGGTGGCAGGAGGCTCAATATGAGATTCAGGAGCTGCAGTTGTGACTGAGCAAATGTGAATGAATTTCAATATATACTGTCCGTATTTAAGTAACTTTTAAACAGCTCTTGTGAGGTAGGCAAGGAATAATCAAGTGAAGGAGGAAACAGCAGCATTTTTTCATACACATACTTGCCTGTATTTAAACACAGCATAGGAGCAAGCGGAAAAAGATCAATGACAGCAACTTAAGTATGCTCAGATGACACAGTGAGGTAATTGCCTTTGCTCTATCAAAGTGAGGTAATTGCCTTGGGTAGTAGCCACTGATATCAGGCTCATGGCTTCTCCTCCTAATCCCTGGGGTCATTGCTCTCTGCTGAAGGACAGTGTCATATCCCCAGTACCAAAGTAAGATTATTTTTACTGGGTTATTATTTATTTATTTATTTATTAAATTTGTATACAGTGGTGCCTCGCTAGACGAAATTAATTCGTTCCACGGGTCTTTTCTTATAGCGAAAAATTCGTCTAGCGAATCCCATAGGAATGCATTGAATTTATTTTGATTTTTTTTTGCCCATAGGAACGCATTAATTGAATTTCAATGCATTCCTATGGGAAAATGCGATTCGCTAGACGAATTTTTCATAAAACGCATTCGTCTAGCGAGGCAACCTCCGCTCGAAAAATCCTTTCGTTAAGTGGAAATTTCATTAAGCAGGGCATTCGTTAAGCGAGGCACCACTGTACCACCTTTCATCTGTAGATCTCAGAGCAGTTCATAGCAACTAGCAATCCAGTTGGCTTCTGTACATGAAATAAGGAGGGGATGCCATCTTGTAGCATGTCTCAGGCAGCAAAATATATTGGGCACTGCCTTGAGGCAATATCAGAGTAGCCCTTGAAGCTTGTGTTATGTGGAGGCCATATATATATATATATATATATATATATATATATATATATATATATGTATATTACAGCCTTCAAACTCTAGAATGCTGCCTCACATGCTGTTGTTGTTTATCCGAAGCAGTTTTGAACGGGGGGGGGGGGGAGAGGAGTAGTAACTTCAGACAATGTTACCCTTCAGGGCCGAGCGAGATATCATTTCTAAATCTATCTTTGCACTTGATATGTACTTTGCCCCATGCAAATAGTCATGTGTGTGTGTGCGTGTGCATGCGTGTGAGGGTATGTTGGTGTCTATGTTAAGCCCTGTCTTCTGCAAACCTGATAAGTATCAGTTCCCCTGCTTGGGCTGTTCTTTCCATTAAAAATGAAAACAAATACATGTTAAAAGCAAAGGCATTACATATTTGACATCTCAATAGCCACTGTGAGAACAGGATGCTGGACCAAGTAGATCTTTGGCCTGACTCAGCAGGGCTCCTGTTATGTTCACATGTAGCTTGACCCTTATCTTCCTCACTGTTTCTTTAGTGGTTCCTCTTTTCCACTCTTTCTCTAGGAAAAAGGAAGCCATAAAAGCATTCCTTGTGGTCATTCACCAGGACAAGTCTAGCAGTTATCAACCCACCTACTTTTGGAAAAGTCATACGACGCTGCTTTTGACATTAGTGTTCAATCCCATTTTGTTCTTTAAGAAGTTACTCAATGTGCACATGGAACCAGTAGGCTGACTGGGGATTTGGAAGTTTCTGAGGTTCAAACACAAGTGGTCCCATTCTCTCACAGGGAGCCTTCTCCAAGCAAGCAGTGTGGGAATTGGCATTTCTTTACTGAAAAAAAGCAGAATTCTCCAGGCTAAATTGCAGCAACTTTTATGCTGGTATATATTTTTTTTCTAAGATAAGATAAGATATCTTTATTGTCATTGTCCCCTTGCGGGAACAACAAAATATGCATTGAGTATAACAATGCACCCATACCCAAAAATTCAAGTAGGCTTAACTACTTTGCACTGGTAGAAGTGATGAATTACTTACCATCCTGACCAACTGCCCTCAAGTAGTGTCACAAATTAAGTGAAGTCTAAACTTAATTTGTGAAGCCTGCAATGGGTGCTCCCCCTTCCCCAATAAAACTTGCTTTCCCCAGAAGAGAAAATACTACAAATGCCTTCAAACCTTAAAAAACTGTATTAGATAAATACACTTTTCACAGTCCACAGGGGATTTAACAACCTGCTTGAAATTTAAAATCCTTAAATCAGCTTGTGCCTGCCGGCCATTTTGTATGAATAGTCTCAACTAGTTAAAAGTCATTGTTATGAAAAGAAACTCTGTGGGGGGGAGGGCAAAATTCCCCAGAACTGTCAGGTGCACAGGTGACCACAATAAATATTCTGCCACTAGCAGCAATTGTGGCATGTGGCACTCTTGGGGGTATTAGGAGGAAGAAGGGTCATAACTAAGTGGTAGAGAGTCTCCAAGTAAGGTTGGGGAAACTCGATGCCAGAGGCAAGCCCCTGCCAGTCAGAATAAACAGTATGGAGTTATACGGACCAGTGGTCTGAATTAGTATAAGACTATTTCCTATCATCCTGCCAGATAATGTGTCCACTCAGTTTGTAAGCTCTGCATAATGTTTGCCACAGAAACAGAGAGGTATCTTTAAGTGTACTACTGCACTGACTTGAAGCAGTTATGACAGGAATCTCCCCCCTCCCTCCCCCCCCTCACCATATCCTAGACTTTTCTGAGAATTGCAGAGGAAGTGGTATTGCTAAAATTAAACCTTTCTCTGCCAGGTATGAAATGTAATCTCCAGGAAAAGAATGACTTTATTGGGTGGCTGTTCATGAGCAGACATGGGATGTGCATGAACCAATGAAAACAAGCGGTTGTAAGAGTGACCCCCCCCCCAATCTACTGTAGTTACAGACATGCAATGGTTCAGATTCCAATGTTTATTGGGTGAGCTATGCTGGCAAGCATCCTATCATAACTTATTAACATGGTTGGTCCAATATCCTCTAAATAGTGTTTTAAAAAGTCATATGCCTGTGCTGGTGTAATTCTGGTACTGGATGAACACAAAGGTGATGGTGTCAGGTAGGAAGGCTTTTGCACAGCTTAGGCTGCTGCAGTTGATCTGGCCATACCTCGAGAAGGTGGCCCTGGCCACGATCCCAAAGGCTTAGCTACATTAAGATTGGATTACTGTAACACTTTTTGTGGGTCTCCCTTTGAAAAGTATTTCAGGAAATGCAAAGGTTTGAGTTTTGAGCAGAGCCAATTTCTCATATCCTGTGACACCTTTATTATACAAATTGTACTGGTTTCTGGCCCATTTCCAGTGCAGCTCAGACTGATGGCTATGAATTTTAAAGGCCTAAATGCTTTGGGTCCAGGATCTATCAGTATCTTCCACTAACAGCCTGAGCAGGTGGGCAGGATTGTGTTGTAGAGGAGAGGTCTTCCACACACATCTGTTGGTGAAGGTCTTGCTACAAATCCCACCACCACCAGGGATGTAGCTGGTGAGTACCCAGCAGATACACACCTTTGTCATGTTGCTTAGACTGTGGAACGTCTTATCGCAGGAACTGCAGCAGACACTTTTTTCAATGTAAATTACCAACTTTAAAAGTTTTACATTTGTGTGCCTATGGCATGACTGATTATGGAATATTTATTTCCCTCTTGGTTTCTATAAACTGTTTTATGTGCTGCTCCTTCTTGGGGAATTTTGAGCACTATAATATTTTTAAATGTTTTTGCTGTTAGCTGAAAAGAACATATTGCTTTTGGACTAAGAGCATGGATAAAAATACTATTAAATAATTAACTAATTATTACTATTTTTTTCTAATCCAATAATTTCTCTTTCTGTTGGCAACAATAGGAAATTGCTGCTTTTATTTATCCATCCATCTGTAAATTACACTTTTGTACTAAAGTTTCCACAGACTTTCAAAAGCCAAACCAAGCCGACCATGGAATTTATACTAAAACAGAAAAGCAGATTATTTTAAAGCAAGATAACTGTGTATAAGAAAGCAGCCTTAAGAGAGGCAGTATTGTACAGTGGGTTGTGTTGGACTAGGATCTCAGAGACCAGGGTTCAAATACCCACTCAGCCATGAAAGTTCTAGGGTTGCCATATTTTTAAAAACAAAAAGATTGCACACATTTGTCGACTTCTACTTTTATGTATGGATCGCTATGACGACTCTACCCATGAAACAGAGGATGTGTCCTGGATAAAGAGGACATATGGCAACCCATCATGATGAAACTCATTGGGTGACCTTGAGCCAGTCACTGCCTCTCAGTCTAATCTATGTCACAAGCTTGTTGTGAGGATAAAACATATGAGACTTTGAGCACTTTGCAGAAAAGATGGAATAGGAACGTGTAACTGTGTACACACACACACACACACACACACACACACACACACACACACACCATTTAAAAACCATGAGTTGGTATTGATGTTCTGGCAACTCACACATAGGAGCATTGCACAGATCTCTGTGTGACCACATAAGTGGTATCAGTTATGGTGTAACAGCTAACATGGCTATAGAGCTGAGACTGAAGTACAGGTTAGGCTTTGTGTCTGTGGGATGAGAAGTTGGCCCTGTTAAAAGTCTGAAAAACACATACATGGAGATTTTCCTGGAATTTCAAAGGTGGAATTGATATCCAATGGGACCACAACTTTGAATCTGTCAAAAAAAAAGCCCAGCCATTTCTGGGTTTCCTTTCAAAAGGTGAACAATTTTTGGGTGTCCTGGTTTTCACTTTTTGAAAGATGGCAACCTTAAATAATGTATAACATGACATGCACATAATCATATGCATATATGTATTCGTTCATCACAAATGATGGTGTACATATGGTGGACTTTCCCCCTACATTCTTATGTCCATATAAGAAAACCTTTGTGTGTGAAGCGACCCATAATTTCACATTTCACTGCTTCCATGGCCCAGAACGAACAAATCATGAGCAACGTTACTACTTTTGGGTATAAACAGAGAGACAGATAGACAGGGAAGGAATTCATGCATAAATCTAGTCGTGTGTTGCTTGAGGGGCTGTATAAAAACAGTATTCGGATGAAACCCAAAAAGACAGAGATAATCACGTACAGTTCCTATAACTTTATTTGTTCTATCTACCTCTCTACCCTGCAATATTTCTTCCCTGACCTTTGTGATAAAATGCAATATTTGAAAGCCAAGCTTTGAACTGTCTTTACACGCAAAAAAGGATGAAAAGATATTAAAAATCAGTAAATTCTAATTAATATCCTTTGATTTAAAATGGTGTGCTTTCCTGAACTATAGAAATTGAAGTTCCCTGCAGGCACACTTATTATTTCCACAGCGTGTATCTTTCAAAAGAAAATAAAAAGAGATAACTCTTCATTTCATTATGAATATGATCCTAAGCTCTCTTTGTGCCTGGGATCAACTCAGCAAGGACAACATTAGAAAGGTAGAATGCAAGATCTGCATATAATACATTATAATAAGGGGACCACTATGGATAGTTGTGTTGTGCAAAAACCTGTCCTTCAATTTTCCAAATTTTTAATTAGTTCTGAAAGAGGCTTCCATTTTTCTGCCTTGTTCTCAAGGCATTTTAGGATTTATTTAGAACTAGCTGTACCAGGCCACGCGTTGCTGTGGCCCTGTGTGTTAAAGTGAAAAGAAAGGAATGTGAAAGTTTACCGGGTGGTGGGGGTGAGGCTAGGAGAGGCCCGGCCTTCATTTTGGGACGTCTCCCGGCCTTTCTGGCAGTCTTCCTCTCCGGCCAGTGGTGGGGGTGAGGAGAGGATAGGGCTGGGGTGCCTCTCGCGACGTGGGCAGTGGTGGTAGATGCGGGGTCAGTGGTGGTAGATGCGGGGTCCGACCCGACTTTCGTGGTGTGGGCGATGAAAGAGGTGGGTAATGAGGGGTCCGGCCTGCTGGGGGTGGTGGGAGGTGAGGAGCGGCGAGGCCCATCCTGTCTCCCGGGGTATCTGCTGTCCTCCCTCTCCTCTCGGCAGCTATGGTTCTGGAATGGCAAGGGAGGAGGAGGAGGAGGTGGGGGTGGGAGTTTGGAAATGTTGTTTTATCCCTCCCTCCCCCAATAGAGTGTTCTATAGGATCTTTTCCTTTGGCGTCCACCAGATGGCTACACAAACGGATATGGTGTCTGTTCCTTTGACGACCACTGGAGGGAGCTATTTTTACCCAAAATCATGTTGTTACCTGTGACAGGTGTTACATCTTTGTAATCTAAGTTGATACAAACACTCGCATATTGGAGTGGAACATTGTGTCCAAAGTTCAATGAGATCGGTCAAGCGGTTTCGGAGAAAAGTGGTCGCATGCGAACATGGACTTTTACCTTTTAATATATATAGATTTCAGCAAGCGTGGGCTTTTGAGCTTACTTTATCATTGCAATGTGCCCACAGGTGATGTATTTTTCCTCCCAATACACATTTCTGCTGCAGTCTGCAGCCTCCTTGGCTGCCCATGCTTCTTGACTGGGCAACTGAGGAGGCTGCCAAGTATAGATAAGACTCTCACAAACAACCCTTGTTCACTCAACACAAAAGTGAGCATGACAAAAACTGCATCTCACTTATGGGAATTTCACTGAAATTTTCTCTCTCTCTTGACAATTTTTGAATTTAATTTCATTACTCACTAATTGGTGCTATGCTGTGCTCAACAGCTCTCTAAAATGCAAACTCTACCACCTGATGTCCAGTTTAATTGGGGACAGAATCTGGGTCTTCATACAGATAATTAAGTGTTCTGTTGGGGAGCTGTACCCCTCAGGGCATGGCCCTAAGTGGGTGAGTGGGCTGGGCAAAATACTGGCATGAAACTGGCTCTGAAAATGTATGGCAAATGAATGGGGTTAGAGGACAGCCCCTTTAGGCGTTTGCATTCACAGCAACCTGAAGATAAACAGCAGCATTCTTTCAGTCCACTCATCAGTGTGTTCCACTCATTTTATTAGTAAACCATTCAGTGTTAATTGCTTCTTTATCATGCATGCGCCTATTCTGGCAAGCACAGACTATATTTGCGCAAGGCACTGAACCAAACATGACCAGCATTGTCTCTCAAAGAAGCTTGGCAAATAACTGGGAACACACCATTTTGGTAAACTCTTGAGAGAGGAATCTGTTTGAATTCAGGGTATCATCCTCAAGACTGTTGACTGCCTGGTTGGAAGCCAACATTTGTAGGCAGAACTCCTAAGACTGGCAGGAGGTGGGGGAATGGCTGCTAACCCAGCCAGCTCATCTGTCCATTTATGTGCTTGAATTTCAGGAAAGAATGATGTCTGAACTCTTTCTCTTTTCCCACTCCTCCCTCAATGTGTAATCACATTCCATTTCTTTTATCAACCCCAAACATAGGTGCCAACTCCCTGAGGCCCTGGGTACCCAAGCACCCACAAAATCCCCCATGAAGGGGCCAGGCACCCACAAATTTTGGTGCCAGGGTCATGGATGCTGTATGGCACCGACAGCCCCAAGAACCCACAATTGTGAGGCCAAACTGGCATTCCTGACCCCAAACCCTTTGGAGCTCACAACCAGATGAAAAGAAGGCAAACTGCTTCTGCACAAAGCCCATCTCACATCTCCAAACAGAATGGAGATGGTGGACTTTCACTGACTGATGTATTTTCACTGACTGCATCATCCTCATAATGCTAAACACACAACTGAATACAGACCATTATTATTATCTCTCCACAGGTAAAAATCTGCCAGATTTAGTAATGAAAGCAGATTCTATAAGTTTTGAAGCTGGAGGCTCCAGTGGCATTGTATATCTCCCCTGTGAAACCTGGTCAAACACAAGCTTCTGTGCCAGAACTAAATGCAGCCTGACATGGTTCTCAGAAGCAGTACAAATAAGTGCCAGTGGGAGGCAAACACAAACATATCTGAGTGTAGGAGTATCTGTTTGATGGGTCACGTTGGGTTCAAATCTGCAATGGAAGAGGAATGTCACCCTGGTGAACTGCTTATGAGAATATTGTTCCACTATCATTTCTCTCTAGAGAATGTATGTGCAATATGTGGTGTGGGCTCCCGCCCCCAGAGATGCTTGCTGTGCATGGATTAGATTGCATTAAATAAGAAATGATAGGCATTGTTGAGGCAACTTGGAGCCAGAGAGGTTCCAACTTGGGAAAAGAGATACAGAACAGATTCTGCAAACCTCTCTCTTGTGTAGAGAAATGTGAAATGTTCCAAACCAGAGTGTAGCCTCTGCATCATGGAATGATAGATAAAGTAGACCACCTTCCAGATGTTTAAGATCTGTGGTGCTAAATAAATATTTGTATACTGCATGCTTATTGGCAGAGTATGCAGAGGAAACTAAAGCAAATGATGAAAGGGTGTGGCATCTTTAAGTGAACTAGATAATATCTTCTCATCTAAGGCTCAGGATTTATAGCCAGGTGGAGAAGAAGACAGATGAGCAAATGCCAATTGAATTAGGGCATGGTTATAGCATGTGTTGGCAACTGACTAGCAGGAAAGGGGGGCAAGCATACCCATAATTATTTTTAAAATCCATTATTCTTTCACTCACTTCATTCTTTCACATCTCTCTTGATAGGAATCCTACCCTTCTTTGGTTCCTATCCATTATCACTTTTGTGTCCATGTCCCATCTAGTCACTCTTTCACAAATAAAATTATAGATCAATCTTTTTATTACAAAATGTTTGATTCCAAATTACAGGCAGTAAAGCAATTTACAATGTTCCTGGGGAATTCAAGCACATGCAGAAGAGTTTTTAGCAGGCAACAGTAGGAAGAAGTATACATGAAGACATTCCTTTCTACTATACTTGATCTTAAGCCATGCACACATTACTGTGTGCTCCCACCACTGGTGTTTGAAGCCATGTACACATGGCATTACCCACAACCCATATCTATCCTACACTTTCTTGAGATGCTGTTTGATGCACTTCCCCTTAAACCAGATTCCATCTGATTTGAAAACATAAACCACATTCATTTTGCAGTTAAACTGAGGTGTGTACATTTGAGACAGCTTTTGCACAAAAGCAGATGACAGCGCATATGACAGCTTCATGAATAGGAGTTTTCAGGCTTAAGATCGTGTAAATACCTCCCTGTCCCCTCTGGTGTGTACAGCAATGTACAAATGCAGCTTGAAACAATGACATTGCTGTGTTCTAAGAAGCTGATATGTACATAGCCTTAGCCAAAAGGCTGAGGATACCCCCTATCACAATCAGCCCTGAAACAGTCAAAGGGTAAATTCTTATACAGTGGTATCTCAGTTTAAGAACAGTCCAGTTTAAGAACAATTTGGTTTACGAACTCCACAAAACCAGAAGTAGTGTCCCGGTTTGCGAACTTTACCTCAGTCTACAAACAGAAACTGAACAGTGGAAGGGCACTGGCGGCGGGAGGCCTCATTAGGGAAAGTGCACCTCGGTTTAAGAATGGCCTTCCAAAACGGATTAAGTTCGTAAACCAAGGTACCACTGTATTGACTCTCTTGGTTAAAATTATGCCTTCAGACAGAAGGCTAATTCAGGATACACACCCAAGCCTATCTACATCTGTATTCAACAAAGTTGTGGCCAATTTTCAATCTCATAAAGTTGTGTCAATTTGTTATCCTGTCAATACATCAACCTTCCATCTGTGGGGAGCACGCTGTGCTTGGGTCTGCAGTTAGTCATGTAGTGTAGTATAATGTTATGAAATGCTTGCTGGACTTTGAATTGTAGTGGGACATTATATCACGGCGTCAGTATCAAGGGTCAGTATCAATATCTATCTGAACAGACCTTGCCAGGCAGATGGCTACGCTCTCCTTCCCAAAATGTCAGGGTTTTTGTTTTTGTTTTGGCCTTTCTGGACTTAACATGTCTAGAATTCAGCTTCACTATCCTCTCCAGCAGTAGTATAAAATATCGAGTACTAGCACGAGTTACACTTTGTAATTCTGCTGTTGGTGCAAATTCAGTTCTGAGCTCAGCCAATTCCCTTTGCTTGTGAAGCTTTCTAGCTGTACTATGCACTACTGCACACTATACTATGCACTACTGCACTAAGATAGACTAAGATCCCCTATGGAGGTTGCGATTGGCACTCGTCAGCGTGCAGATACTACATGAAGAAAGTTGTCAGGGGGTTGAAGTAGGAACTCGAGTAATGCCTCACTGTACTTCTATTGGAACTTGCCAATGAAGAAAGTGCTGAAACAGCATCATTTCAGATATCCAGAGAGCGGAATTGGAACTACTAGCTCATCAGGGACAGGGAGACACTGGGGACAAGGCAGTTTCCTGTGACCCTATAAAGCTGCTGATCCTGGTCTTATTTCTCAGTCTGAGCAGCTGTTGCTCAGGCAAGAGGCTAAGATGTTCCATCTCACACTGAAACTCACCTGACATGTTGCTTGGCTGCTACCAACCCTCCAGCTCTGATGCTAGACATGGGAAGGTTGTACAAGAACCATCTCTAAAATAGGCCTGGTGACACACATGAGCTTTCACAGATGCCTATTAACACACCATCAGGTCTATGCACAACAGCATGAGCACTCTTTTCTATGACTATCTTGGGTGCTTTGGTCATCATCATTTCAGTGCTTTAGATCTCAGAAAGTTACCCCTCTAGGATTATTGATGTTGAAATTGCTTCTGCAGTTTTGGGGGTTACATGTGTCAGATTCAATACCTGAATATATCACCATAATATCTATTTGGAATTCCATTGATATATTAGTAGGCCAAAGCAAATCTTGACACTTAAGCGAGGATCCATCCAGTTATGAGAAGATTAGGATTTCTCATAAGGTATACATTTTATTTCATAATAGCATGGTTTTCTGAGGCTATGATTCTGTGATAGCACCTGCTGGGACACTGTCTCCTTATAGCATTCACCTTCACTCCTTATGTGATGATTATATACCAGCCACTGGTAATGGAATAATCTGGAAATTGAAAAAATCCCTCTGCTGGGATTCAGATACATTGCAGAACACTGTTTCAGTAAATGGATTCGAAAGAGTTAAAATGAGCTCAGTCTCTTCATATTATAGGCTCTTTACAAGGATAGTTTTAAGGTTTTTTTCCCCCCCTTAAATGAGGACACTCCACAGTGCAGACTCTTCTCAGTGTGCTGTTCTGACTGAGTAGAACTGTTGTTACACTGAGAAATCCCTTTACATAGAAATATGCAAATCAGCTACGAGGAGGTTTTGGTGCAAGCTGTCTCTAAAGGGAGTGCTATTGTTGTCTTCCAAGAGGTTTCTAAGGGCTTGTTGGGAGTGAAGAGAAGTGCATTTGTTTGTTTGCATTTCTTATGTTTAAGGCAACTGGTACAAAGTAGGTCAAATGCCAAAAATAAAAGCAGAAAGAATGTAGTAGGATGGATGCAAAAAGACTGCAAAGGAGAAATAAGCACCCATGAAGTTCTATCTGCCAGCCTGTTTTATCTTAAACCCCAAAGTGACTCTGATCGTAACATTTATAAGAAGGTTTCCAGAACTTGTCTGCCTTTCCTTCTTTCTGTCTTTCCTTCTCCCTCACATTTATAGCCTCTGTTTGGGGAAACCTTTGCAATCCTAAAATACGTAATCTTGTCCATAAACCATCCAGCTTCTTCTATTGAATGGATACCATAGCCCTCTTCAGGTGTTAATTCTGAGTAGAATGAAAGGGCACTTCCAGATAACATGTTTCTTGAGCATTCCTTCTGGTTTGTTTTCAGGGAAATGAGGTCACATTGGCTATTTAGTGACTATTCTTTCTGAATTGTTTGTGGAGAAGTTACCGTAGATGATGTTGTGTGAAAACAAGTGTTACCACACACTTTCCATTCCATCACTTTTCTTATTACAAGAAGTCCAGTCTTTTGGAGACCTGGGTTTAATGTGCAAGAGCTCCAAATCAGCTTTAATTGCATAACCTGAATTTTCTGGTATGTGGTTGAATCCCACCTGAAAATAGCAACAATCTGGAGCTGCAGCAAGGCATTTTTATTATTAAGTTAAGTAAAAGAAAATGACTCTCACAGGTCAGTTATGCCTTAATTGCTGAACTATCCTGGGTATGGGGCTCGGTTTAAATTCACAAAGTACATCAGTGGGCCAAGAGGATTATAGCAGCAGGTGTTGAGATCCAAATATTTTGTAAATAGCTTTGTCTCCTTGTACTTTTAAATAGTTGCTAAATCAATATAAATCATTTTGCAATGGAACAACATACTTACGGCAAAGAATTCATAATCTCGTATAAATCCTTACCTATTGCCATAGCAGGTGATTTTCCTTTAATGTTTTAAGCACCTGCTAAAACCATGGTTGTTTAAGCAAGACTACACAGATATGTTTAGATAACGTGTGTGTGTGTGTGTGTGTGTGTGTGTGTGTTAGGAGTTGTGAAAACCAGGGTCTGTGGATGCCAGATTTCCTTAAATTCCTGGATCCAGTAAATGTTAGAATTGAATCAATGCTTGTAGTATTAAAGTGGCTGCCATACACTGGATTTAGCAAAGTGTCAAAATACAGGACTAAAAAATACAACAAAAAGCTCAACAATTGGTTTTTACTTTTTGAAATATGGCAACCTTAATCTCCCACCAATTTTTCCACCATCAAATACAAATCAGCTTTCATGGAGCTCCCAGACAGTGTCCCAAGCACTGAACAGATGCAGACCTTCTTAGCTTCAACAAGGTGCTTGCATCATGTGCACACTCATTCCAGAAATGATCCAGCATGCAGTTCCCATCTGGACATGTGTTTTGCTGCACAGATAATGTATGCAAATAGACCTGAAGTAGTACAATCCAGGAATGATTTTGGTCATCCAAAACTACTCATAGTAACTCTCCCCCCCCCACTAAATTCTGAAGAACTAAGGAACTGAGCCAGAGAAAAATGTCATTCTCTCAATAATGGCCATCCTTTTTTATGAGTCCGTTGACAACTGCAGAAACAAAGAAAGGAGCACATAGATTGCTAAAGTTAAACTGAAGGGCACAGAATGCAAATTTCTCTGGGCCTCAGCAAACAGATGGTGACAATGGAAAGTCTGTGACTATACGTAAAAAAAAAAAAAGACACAAAGGAGGATAAAAGAAGAGAGGAACAAAGTTGTGACTTACTTTCTTTACTGCATCCAAGTTGTTGTGTTTTGTGCTTTTGACAGCAATACAAGTTTCAGAACAGGATTTAGCAAACTGAAAATAAAGATATTAACTTTCCTCTGTTTTCCGTATTGCACACCAATATTTTACAATCAAGCAAAGAAATTTATTGTATAGTCACAGACCTGTAAAAACACTCATATTTAACACACATTTACTTGGAGGTAACTTTCACTTATTTCAATGGAACTTCACTTCAACCATGTGTCTTGAAATGCAGCCTAAGGTGGATAATTAGGTTCTTAATGGCAGATTTACGGTAACTGAAGGTATTCTAGACTTCAGCCTCTCTACATTAAATATCTTAAATCTGCTCCTGAGGGTTTGGGGAGCATTGGAGATGGGATGGGATGGGGATCCAGGTGCCACTGTGGTCTAAACCACTGAGCCTCTTGGACTTGTCGATTGGAAGGTTGGCAGTTCGAATCACGTGGATTCCTGCTACTCTGTTCCACCTTCTGCCAAACTAGCAGTTTGAAAGCATACCAGTGCAAGTAGATACATAGGTACCACTGTGGCGAAAAGGTAAATGGTGTTTCTGTGCTCTCTGGCACTCGTCACAGTAGCAGTTTAGTCATGCTGGCCACATGACCCGGAAAGCTGTCTGTGGACAAACACCAGTTCCCTTGGCCTGAAAGCAAGATGAGTGCCACACCCCATACTGTAGTTGCATTTAACTCAACTTAACCACCCAGGGTCCTTTACCTTTACATGTAGGTTGAGGGAAAATGGGTGAAAAAACCCACCATTGAATGGCCAGAAGAGCAACTCAGGCTCCAAACCATCTACTTTAAGAAGAAGCTTACATTTCATTTCTCTTACCGATTTTCATATGAACCACATTCATTTTTATAACTACAGAGATTTTATTAACAGCTGGTTTTGCAAATGCAATATGGGATTCAGACTGTTAAAAGAAGATGGTATTAAATGTAATAAAACTGCATATATGTCTCCCACTTGTGTAATTGATAAGAACAGATTTCCATCACCACCATCTCTGAGTTGGTTGGCACATGCTGCCTTTTACTTGAATGTGCAGGAGCTTAGCTAAGTTATTTCAGGGTCAGCCAAAGCTAATCCTCTTAGAATAGTGTTGCCCAGTTGGGTATGATCCACCAAGCAGTATATGTTTATATGCTTTTATGAGGGAGGCATGTGGAACTGTGGGGAACAGCCCAGACAAACAACAGAACAGTGAGGGAAGGACAACAGCTACTAGACCCAGAAGTTTAACATCAAATGCAATGGTAGACAGAAACCTGGAGGAAATGTGGGGCATGAGTGAAGAAGCTTGAGGCTCACCCCTTTATACTCACTCCTTAAAATGGCCCTCTAGCAAAATTCTTTGCCAACCAGAGAGAACAGCATGATCCAAGCAATGTTAAACACTTCTATGCCATTGATTTCAATGGGAGGAATTAACCTCCCTCTGAAACCAGTGAAACTTAAAACTGGTTAACTTTGGCTCAGCTGTGCCATACAGCAAAATTCCTCCTAAGTTGCCAAGGTAAGAAACTAAAGCTAGTTTTGCCACACAACCTCATTTAATTGAAAAGGAGGGGGAAATGCATGATCTCTGTTGAGGTCATTCTATTATTTCTGGCATTACTTTCAGGAAGAACAAAAAAAGGCAACATTTATACTCTGTTTCTATTTAAAACATTGCAACATGAGATAGGAAAATGCATATGAGATCATCTAGTCCAAGTTTCAGAACACTTTGAGGGAGCAGAGAGCGGAGAGCACAGCTCATGTCAGTCCTCAGTGTCCCTTCTGGCTGTATCCAAAAAGAAGCATTAATAGACTCTGAAGGGAGCCTCACCCAGACATTCTCAGCTTGAGGGAGGTTATCCTTGATGTGGGTATTCTGAGGATAAAGGAAGTCAAAACCCCAAAAAGATTAAATCCATAAAGAGGGCAGCAAATGGCTTCAAGGGACATAGAAAATTCTCCTAATTTGATGGGAGAATTCCCACTTTCTTTCATGGAAAGAGGGAAAGTAAAATACCGGTAGTGGTTTTAGGTTGCTGAAACACTTCATTGGTACTATTCTGCCTCTTTGTTTCTTTTTGTCTTCATTGTTCTGCCTCACAGCATACTAGGAGACAGAAACACTGGAAAAATTGGTAACTGGGTGAGTGAGAGACCAAAGTCAGACGAGGCGTGTAGACATGAATAGGTGCCAAAGAGTAAGGCTACTTGAAAGTAATTTCGATACACTGCCAATGTAAATATAATGGGTTGTGTGCTCTTTTGACTCTGTTGTCTTATAAAATGGCAAAAATCCCAAACCCAAAAACATTTAAACTTTAATGAGAAGGACAAAAAGTCCCTTAAAGACCTTCAAGTTAAAAATAGCAAAGTTTTCAACCAAAATGATATTTTGCTCCTCTTGCCTCTGTAATCTTTCGTTTATGTTTTTTTTAAAAAAGAAAGAAAGAAAGAAAGCCACATTCCTTTCAAGCGCTAGAAGCAGGACAAATCACATGGGAAAGAAAACCAAGATTGAGTGACTTTTCTAAGACTTAACGGAAAACACAGCAGCAGCAGCTTTAAGGCAGAACCAGGCTTGGAAGAGGAGCACCCATGCTGTAGGGTTGGTGGGAGTTGTGTATGCTTTGGCAAATGGTTCAGAAACCATCTGCTTTTTTGAAAGGCAAAAACTCTGTTCGCCGCAGCCCTTCTCCTCCTTCTTTCCTTCTTTGTTGCAAGTGTTTGCCAAGATTCCATTATAAAAGCACAGTCTTGAGCATCTGGAGCCCGACATTTATAGTAAACAAAATATGCTGCTCACTTTTGGAACCACAGAGCAGGGCAAGGAAATGATTGTTCACCATACGAAAAGAAGAAGAAAAGTAAACTGTTCTGGAGAGGAAGGCTCTCTCCACCCCACCCCCACACATCCCCACTGTAAACTATTTTGATATACACATCTACAAACAATTAACAAAGCCATCTCTGAGACCAGGGCTCCGATCTGGCCTTGTGAAATGTGACAATGTGAAGGGGTAAAATACTGATGTTATAGAGAACTACAGCTTGGAGTGCTTTGTGGCTGTGAAGTTACCCTCTGCCCACCCTAAATGAAAGAAAGGAAACTCAGAAATGTGTCTTGTCCAGCTCAAAAGGTACATGTGAGAAACCCTGCATCCTCCTTATGAAAATGTAACCTTCCCCCCCCTCCCCTTTGCTAACTTTCAAGTGTAAATTTCCTTTCTTGTGAATTGATAGAGATTGGAAGTGGGTGAAGGGCGGGGAAAACTTTTTTGAGGACAGCACCAATTCAAAACATTTAATGGTACTGGAAGCTCCATTTCACCTTTGTTGTTGTTGTTGTTGTTGTTGTTGTTGTTGTTGTTGTTGTTGTTGTTGCTGCTGCTGCTGCTCTTCTTCTTCTTCTTCTTCTTCTTCTTCTTCTTCTTCTTCTTCTTCTTCTTCTGTCGTTTAGTCATGTCCGACTCTTTGTGACCCCATGGACCAGAGCACGCCAGGCACTCCTGTCTTCCACTGCCTCCTGCAGTTTGGTCAAACTCATGTTAGTAGCTTTGAGAACACTGTCCAACCATCTCGTCCTCTGTTGTCCCCTTCTCCTAGTGCCCTCAATCTTTCCCAACATCAGGGTCTTTTCCAGGGTCTTCTCTTCTCATGAGGTGGCCAAAGTATTGGAGCCTCAGCTTCAGGATCTGTCCTTCCAGTAAGCACTCAGGGCTGATTTCCTTAAGAATGGATAGGTTCGATCTTCTTGCAATTCATGGGACTCTCAAGAGTCTCCTCCAGCACCATAAGTCAAAACCATCAATTCTTTGGAGTTCAACCTTCTTTATAGTCCTGCTCTCACTTCCATACATCACTACCGGGAAAACCATAGCTTTAACTATGCGGACCTTTGTCGGCAAGGTGATGTCTCTGCTTTTTAAGATGCTATTTAGGTTTGTCACTGTTTTCTCCCAATAATAATAATAATAATAATAATAATAATAATAATAATAATAATTTATTTGTACCCTACCCTGCCCAGCCACAAAGATTAAAAATACATTAAAATGTCACACATTTAAAAATTTTCCTAAATATGGCTGCCTTCAGATGTCTTCTAAATGTCAGGTAGTTGTTTATTTCTTTGACATCTGATGGGAGGGGGTTCCACAGGGCAGGCACCACTACCGAGAAGGCCCTCTGCCTGGTTCCCTGTAGCTTTACTTCTCACACTGAGGGAACCGCCAGAAGGCCCTCAGCGCTGGACGTCAGTATCCCAAGAAGCAGGCATCTTTTAATTTTGTGACTGCTGTCACCATCTGCAGTGATCATGGAGCCCAAGAAAGTAAAAAAAAACTCTCACTGCCTCCATTTCTTCCCCTTCTACTGTATTTGCCAGGAGGTGATAGGACCAGTGGCAATGATCTTAGTTTTTTTTAGTGTTGAGCTTCAGGCCATATTTTGCGCTCTCCTCTTTCACTACGCTAACACTGCAAGCATGGAATATTCTGACACGAACCACCAGGAATGGTCTAAATGGCAAATATTTTGAGAGTTAACAAAACAAACAAACACAGAAACAGCCAGAAGGTTGTCAATCTGGATGCAATTAAGGAAAGGTCATAAATGTCATGCCTGGAATTCAAAAGCCAAGGATAGTAACAAAACAGTTGGATGTGGGGCAGCACTAGGATGGGAAAGCCACAGGGAGAAGGTAAGTCCAGCTCACAGAATGAAACTATAGATATGGCTATATATAGTTCCCAGGGAAGTATATTAAAAACTACAGCAAAATGCAACATATACACACACGTGGAATGCTCTCCCCATTGAGGCTTGTCTGACACCATCTTTATCCATAATTTGGACAGCTTTTAAGTTTCATTTTAAGTATTCCCATCACCAACATGCCTCAAAATTATTCTCCAGAGTTGTGTGGGCAGGATTTGCTTGAGTAAGCAAATGGTTTGTATCAATTGCAGGGAAAGCATGGATCCTGCTGAATAAAGGATAAATGTACTGTGCAAGGTATCCAGGGGGGATATGAAGCCAGGTTTTTCAGCAGATTGATCTCTGTGCTTCAAGAGTGTCCCCTAGGCTGCAGTACCAACAGGTTTGAGTACACTCAGGCTGTGTACACACTATACTGTACATTTAAAGCATGTGACTCACCCTATATAATGTACATTTAAAGCATGTGACTCACCCCATAGAATCCTGGGAACTGTAGTTTGTGAAAGGAGCTGGGAATTGTAGCTCAGTGAGGGGGCAAACCAAAGTTCCAGGATTCTGTTGGGGGAATCACATGCTTTAAATGTATGTACTCAGCCTCAGTCAGCTCACCCCAGAGGTCAATCCCTGACTTCCAAGTCCCAAAGTTTGAGGAACAACTTATCTCTGGTGTAAGAATGTGCTTGTTTCTGCTCACTGTTTCCCGAATGCAAACCCCACCTTGCTGCTTGTTTGCCACTCTACAATATTACCTTTCTTTGCCAGTTTTGGATTGCCCACCTCCTTCCGGCCCACTTGGACAACTGTCCCCAAATTTGTGTGCCTGTCCTTGACAGCCCAGAAGGACACACCAGATGGGCAATAACACATCAGTCTTATCAATTCTGACTGCTATGACTATGTGCCGATCTGCTGTGTCCTTGCAATTTGACTTTCTCCTTGCTATATTTATGTGTCTGTCCATACACGGTTCTGTAATTAATTTTATTACATTTTATCCTACCCTTCATCCAAGGAGGTCAGGACAGTACACATGATCTTTCCTTTCAGAACAACCCTGTCACAGGTGAGGCTGAAAGAGATAGACAGAGACTGACTGGCATAGAGAACCTGCCAGTTTCACAGTAGGCTACAAGTTTCAACTTGGGTCTCTCCAGTCAAAGTCCAAAACTTGCCATTACATCATACTGGCAATGCAACATTTGTAGAAGGAATGGTCAGAACAACAGTGTTTCGTTATCAGCATATATCAGACCCTGCTGCAATTACTTTTTCAGCAAAAATGTCCCAGGTGTGGTGCACATGTAACTAATTTAATCACAGCAGTGGATTTCTTTAAACAACTTGCTTTGTCCTGCTAGCTCCTGTATGGCACAACACTCGGCACTGGCATCTGCATTAGCAGACGATCACTCGTGGAGGCCCATGAAACATTTTCCTTTGGAAGCAACAGAGCAGGAGTGAGTAACTTCAGGCCCAGGGGCCTTGTCTGGCCCTTGGGGTTCTGCCTAGGGTAGACCACATCCTCCCAGACCACATAACATTGGGACTCTTCTGTGCCCTCCCCTGGAGATCTTACTTAACTGAAATAATGTGTCCTTGAACTCTCTACCCAGGCCATCAAGATATATCATCTTGATGGCCTGGGTAGAGAGTGGTAAATGCCTGGCCACATCCTCTTACATCACAAGTGTGCAGCCCCCAATAAGAAATGTGGTCCCAGGACTAAAAAAAAAGGGGGGGATTCCCAGCTGGCAAGAGAGCTTACCTATGAGCAAGCATGCTTAAACTAGGTTCCCAAGCACACGTGACTAATGCACTACAGAAATATGTATTATGGCTTTAAAATATGTATACAGTTGTACCTTGGATCTCAAATGCCTTGCAAGTCGAACGTTTTGGCTTCCGCACGCCGCAAACCCGGAAGTGAGTGTTCCGGTTTGTGAATGTTCTTTGGAAGCCAAATGTCCGATGGGGCTTCTGTGGCTTCTGATTGGCTGCAGGAGCTTCCTGCAGCCAATCAGAAGCCGTACTTTGATTTCCAAACATTTTGGAATTCGAACGGACTTCCGGAATGGATTCCATTTGACTTCCAAGGTTTGACTGTATAAGAATGTGTAGGAAGGAGGAGGAGAAGGACTAAAAATAAAATTTCAAACACAACATCAAGTTAAAACTAATAAACAACAACAACAACAACAAAATGTTTTTGTTTTTATTTTTATTTTATTACAAAGCAAAAAAGAAAAAAAATAGAGAAAAAAGGAAAGGAAAAGGAAATACAAAACAATACATAACACTGTACACAATACTATATGCAGACATATACATATTTTCCACAATAAATTCTAAAAAGATAATAGCTAAAGACTAAGAAGTGAAAAAAGAAGAATAGAAAGTGGATAAATAGATGTGTGATATATAAAGGGAGAAAAAAAAAGAAAGGATAGAAAAAATAGAAGGAGAAGAAGAAAAAGAGAGAGAGAAAATGGCAAGTTACTTCTCTTCACCAAAAACCTTTCCGTATTGGTACTTCAGTCACTTCAATATATAGATCTTATTTAAACACTTAATAAAGGACTTCCACCACTTTCCCACACAGTTCTTAGCTATCTTATTCGAAAAAAAGCACCTGTCATTCCTGATCTGTCAATTTTTTGAGTTCTCTATATTCTTTACAAGGTTAATCTAGACAAAACCAAATTTTGGTACTTGAGCCCTGTTTGCATAAATATTCATTCAAGCATTCCCATTGTTTCTGAATTATACTCTTTGGTTTATGCCTTATCAAGTCCGTCAGTTTTGCTAACTCCAGGTACTCGCATAATTTACTTAATCATTCCCCCTTTGTTGGAATATAATTTCCTTTCCAATGGCTTGCTACTAACATTCTCACTGCCAGTTACAGGTAGGTAGCTATGTTGGTCTGACGTAGTCAAAACAAAAAATTAAAAAAAATTCCTTCCAGTAGCACCTTAGAGACCAACTAAGTTTGTCATTGGTATGAGCTTTCGTGTGCATGCACACTTCTTCAGATACCTGTTCAGATACCTGAACAGGTATCTGAAGAAGTATGCATGCACACGAAAGCTCATACCTATGACAAACTTAGTTGGTTCCTAAGGTGCTACTGGAATGAATTTTTTTATTTTTTATTCTCACTGCCGTTGTTGTGTATATAAAGATATTCATTTTATCTCTGGGGATATCATTACCCTTTTGGTATATGATGTTTAATCATTTTTTTAAATCTCTTCATGGATCATATCCCAAAATTTCTTGATTTCTGGACAGGTCTACCACCAACAAAGAATGTGTGCAGAGGTGGTTTTAGGGTAAACCAGTGCCTATTTTTCTTCAAAAACAAACAAACAAACAAACCCACTGATAGGAGCTCATGTAACAGCAAGTACATTTGTTGAATGGAGTGTAAAATATCTGTTCCAGATCAAGGTCATGGCTGGAAGTATTGTTCTGCTGTCATGAGTTGACTGAGGTTATTCCACATAAAGGTTTTGTGCAGAACTGCTAAGTGGTTCAAAACTAAGGGAAGGGTGCAAGCGGTAAGGAAGGATGGGAGAAATCCTAAAGAAATTTAATGACTGAGCAGCTCTATGGTTGCAGCTCTATGGTTGCAACTTAAGGGAAGAGAAATGTTTCGTTTTCGGTCTTAGGATGCTGCTATAGTGAAATCAGCCTGAGCTGTCTTCTATGTTATCACTTCTCTGCAAGGGCAGGGTTTTAAACTCCCCAAAATAACTGCAGATTTGGAAGACCCTAACCAAGGCTCACCGTTGAATGAGAGAATCATATAAAAATATCATGCACATTACTGTCATGCCAGATCAGAATAGGGGTAAGTTCAGTTGTTGCACTGAGTCTTTTTGACAGTGGTTAATAGCAGATTATTCAGATGTCAGGACATGGACACACACACACACACACAGAGAGAGAGAGAGAGAGAGAGAGAGAGAGAGAGAGAGAGAGAGAGAGAGAGAGAATAAATTGCTCATAACAGAAAGGACTTTCTAAGCCTGTCAGATAGTGCTGGCGTGTGCCCTTGAAGCTGGCAATTGGTAATTCTTTCCTTTAGAAAATGTTTGGCCGAGATTCTCTTGATAAATATTGTATATATGTCAATGTTTCATTCTTTCCTGAGCCTAACATTTAAGCTGTGTGTTCTACCAATTCGTTAGTCATATGAAAAAAAGACTACTCTAAAGAGATTTGACTATTTTACTTCCATATAAAATTAGGCTACATATTCTTGTGTTATTAGGAAATGGTGTGTCAAAGGACTCTGGGATGTTGTCATGGTTCTCTTGCTCCAGGGCAATGCTAATTATGTGTATCTCTTCGTTTTGTGGTGGAATTATGCATGGGAATATACATATACAGCCAAATATTTGACTGGTCACATACCACTGAGTCAGTATGTGAAATTTGACCCCTTCCTGCTCCCGTTTTTCTCTTTCCTCTAACTCTCAGTCTCCTAACTTCTTATCCTATCCTATCAATCTCACATAGCACCTCTTGTCCCTAGGTCTTGCATAAATAGAATAACAGAAGAAGCCCCCCCCCAATGGTTCAAAGGACCATCTAATCCACGGGTGTCAAACACAAGGCCTGGGGGCCAAATCCGGCCCGCCAGACCTCGTCATGTGGCCCGCCGAGCGCCCCAGCCAGCGGGACCTTGCTGCCGCGCCAACAAAGCGCCGACAAACAGCTGGGGCCGGGGAAATGCTTTTTGCCCCTGGGTCCCTTCGCGCTCTTTTCTGGCGCTGAATCAAGGCGGCGACCCCCCCCTTCCCTTTCTTTCTTCCTCTCTCTCGTTCTTATTCTTTCTTTCCCTCTCCTTCCTTCCTTCTTTCTCCCTTTCCGTCTTCTCTCCCTCTTTTTCTTTCCTTCTTTATTCTCTTCCTTATTTCCTACTCTTCTTTCTCTCCCCTCTTTCCTTCCTTCCTTCCTCTCTCCCTCCCACTCCCTCTTTTCTTCCTTCCTTCCTTCCTTCCTTCCTTCCTTCCTTCCGTCCTTCCCAACTTTCTTCCTCTCCCTCATTCTTATTCTTTCTTTCCCTCTACTTCCTTCCTTCTTTCTCCCTTTCCGTCTTCTCTCCCTCTTTTTCTTTCCTTCTTTATTCTCTTCCTTATTTCCTACTCTTCTTTCTCTCCCCTCTTTCCTTCCTTCCTTCCTCTCTCCCTCCCACTCCCTCTTTTCTTCCTTCCTTCCTTCCTTCCTTCCTTCCTTCCTTCCTTCCTTCCTTCCTCCCTCTCCCTCTCCCTCTCCCTCTCCCTCTCCCTCTCCCTCTCCCTCTCCCTCTCCCTCTCCCTCTCCCTCTCCCTCTCCTCAGAAACATAGGATGCTGCTTTATACTTCTGGCCCTTAAACCCTGGAGCCAGGAGAGCAGCTTCAGTGAGTCAACCTCAGGCAGTCCCTTTGGTGGAGGGTGGTGGCTCACTGGCAGAACATCTGTCCTGGATGCAGAAGGACCCCAGCATCTCCAGGTACTAGTAGCTCTGCAAAGGTCCTGCATGAAACCCTAGCGAGCCTCCACCACCCAGTGCAGTTACCAAAAATCATTTTTCAATAAATTGTACAATAATTGTACATTTGAATATCTATTTGCCATTATTCTGACTATGTTTCTGCTTTCAGAGCTAGTTATTACTTACATTATTACAAAAAACAGTAATAATTGAATGCAGTGACAATAATTTATGATAATAAAGAGTGGACACATAGTCCTACAGATACAACCGGCCCTTTGAGGGTGACCAAACTGCTGATGCGGCCCCCGATGAATTTGAGTTTGACACCCCTGATCTAATCCAACATCCTGATTCCTTAAATGGCTAAAAAAATGCCTATGGCAGTGGTTTTCAACCAATGTGCCGTGGTACCCCAGGCTGCCTTGAATGATGATCAGGGGTTCTGTGGGCAACACTGGCCTCTGTCCTATTCCCTCTGATGCCATCTCGTGCCTCTGCCTCCTGAAGGCTTGCACAGCTGTTTATTTCAGCAGCCCTGGCTATAAGCTCCACACATGAATGGTGCCTCTGGGTGGCACCTCTCTTTGGGGCAGGGGAGGCAGGCAGCTCAGAGACCAGGGACAGCAGCTGCTGCTGCCCAGAGGACTCCCAAGGAGAGGGAGAGGAGGGCAGGCTGAGGCAACACTCCACAAGGGAGGGTGTTTGAAGAAGGGCGAGAGGCTGCCATCTCTGCATACAAGGGATGACATAACTGGGCTCCTGAGCCCCACAGGGGTGCAGCAGAAAGAAGGTGGTTGGTTAAGGGAGCTGTGGACTTAAAAAGGTTGAAAACCTATGGTCTATGGGAAGCTCACAAGCAGGACCTGAGTGTAACAGCATCTTTCCCCCGTTGTGATTCCCAATAAAAGGTATCATGTGGCAAAGTGGAGGTAGAACATTGCTATTGTGGAAGTTCTCCGGGTAGATGAGGAGGAGTGGTGGCTGCCAGTTGCCCGGGAAGCACCAGGGAGTGACGGAGGGAGATTTTGAGCCTGACTCAGACTGGTGGGGCAAGAAAGAACAATCCACAGAGGGTATCAACAGGGAAGCTATGATGGCTATGCTCTGCCTCCAGTGTTGGAGATAGTGTACTTCTGAATACCAGTTGCTGAGAATTACAAGTAGAGAGAGTCTACTTCATGTCCTGCTTTCAGGCTTCCCATAGGCTGGCCATTGTGAAAACAGGGTGCTGGACTAGATGGGCCAATGACATAATTCAGCAGGCTCTTCTTATGATATTATAATATATGGTTTTGAAGCTTGATATAAAGGTAAAGGTAAAGGGACCCCTGACCATTAGGTCCGGTCGTGACCGACTCTGGGGTTGCGTGCTCATCTCGCATTATTGGCCGAGGGAGCCAGTGTATAGCTTCCAGGTCATGTGGCCAGCATGACAAAGCCGCTTCTGGCAAACCAGAGCAGCAAATGGAAACGCCGTTTACCTTCCCGCTGTAGCGGTTCCTTTTTATCTACTTGCATTTTGACATGCTTTCAAACTGCTAGGTTGGCAGGAGCTGGGACCAAGCAACAGGAGCTCACCCCGTCACAGGGATTCGAACCGCCGACCTTCTGATCAGCAAGCCCTAGGCTCAGTGGTTTAACCACAGCGCCACCTGGGTCCCGAAGCTTGATATAGAAATGTTTTAAATAAACAAAAACACACAAACAACAAAAAGTTAGTTATGACCAGTCTGTAGTTTCCCAGATCCACCAGTTCCAGACAGGGCCAGCTCTAGGGGTAGGCTGGGTGGTGCGGGGCTGGCAGGGGGGTGCCACGCAGCGCGCAGTGTACACTCACAAGGGTGGGGGCGCCGGAGCGATCTCCGCACCACGGCGCCAGGGCACCCGACATGCTTGAGAGGGCCCTGGTTCCAGAAATGGAAGGCTCTACACTGGCAGGGGAAGGCACCAGAACTGGTGCTGTGGCAGAAAGTATGAATGCTGGGGTACCCAATATTGAAGGGGCAGGGTGCTCCTCTGACAAGCAGCTCAGACCATTCCTCCCGGGATCAGACACTTCTGGGGGCCCCAATTCCACCTTCCCCATCTTGCTGGGATGCTCCCCTAGATCCCCCAACTCCAATTCTCTGAGAACTTTCTGTTTGTCCTTGGGACCCGGCCATCCCCTCCATGACACCTCTGCAGGCCTCGTGGCAGTGCTAGCAGTCCAGCCACAGTGTCTCAAGGCAAAAAGTTCTCTCTAGTCACTAAAGTACTGTATTAATTTAAATATGCAAAAGTAGACTCCCATTAAGAATTGCTTTGTTAACACCCTCCCCTCTCTTTGGTGTCAAATATGTTGTGAGATTACTCTGATGTGGAGAGTTTTGGAGAAAGACATTAAATGGTCGGGTCTGTTAAATTTGAGAACCAAAGAGCCTCTAACTTGTTGTTTGTGAGCTTGAATAGATGATAAATTTTCGGCAACATTGTATTGTTGCTAGAGGTCAAAATATATTTGCCGTGATTAATGACTGAAGTATGCATATTGGCTCTTTATTGTTAGCACATTACTGGGGTCACTTCATAATTTAAATACCAGTAGAGACTAAAGAACTCTTTCAGCTAAGCATGCATTAAGTCCTCTTGCTTAATTTTGGCCTAAGGGCTCAACCCTGCAGACATGCAGAATCGCAGGAGTATCTGTCTTCCTTACTCACCCAGCCACCAGCATAAATGAGGCTGAACTTTACATTTAGGGAGGAAAATCTCCTTCATGAAGAAAAGTTGATGTTACATCCCATGTGCTGTTAAGCTGAGCTAAAGGCTTTCAGCTTGCTTTCTTGCCCCCCCCCCAATTTTTACGCAGTAACTTTGATGCAAAGTTTTCTTTTGAGATTCAGCAAAAGGGAAGATCACAATTGCCCTCCAGTGCATTGTTCCTCTCTTTTATAGCACAAGTGGTTCATTAAAGATTTAAATAAAGTGGTCTCAAGGCTGTCTGTACTAAGAAAATGCCAGCTGTGCAATATTTTTTTTATATTTTAATTAAATGAAAAGAGGGGAACCCAATCAATTCCTTAATAAAGTTGGAGAAGGCTGTCATTTGTGAACAGAGACCTTCTAAACCAAATGCAACTATGTCTGAAATTATAGGCTTCATAAACTGAAATATAGCCATTTAAAGATAAATACTTGCTTGTTTTATAGTTTGCAAATGATAAATGGAATTTAGTAACAAAGCCCATAAGTGATTTCTTTTTTTAAAAAAACAAAATGTCACAGAATGCACTGTAAAAATAATTATGTCATATTAAATCCAGTGAGAAGGCTTGTATATTTTGTCTGTTGGACTCTACCACCTGGGGATACATTGTACTAAAGGTTTGTCTTAACAGCATAGTAATTTGGTCATTATTCATACGCTTTTATGTGAACAGAGATCTGTCGGTACTCTTGAGTTTCCATCATCAGCATCATTATTATTATCATCACCATCAGTCATGTTTATATTTATTTAACAGTTCTGGCATTCCAGGGTTAAATACAAGCTTTGTACGAAACTCTCAGTAAATACTTGAGGAATGATGTCTACTTATGAGTCACATAAAGTAATCTGGATGTTTGCAAATTCCTAAATGTGCTACTTATAGTCATTAAAAGTCCAGCCTAAGAAGCTGTTTCTTCTTCTTTCCGTGATTCTTCTCCCCTCCAAACCTGGAAAATTAGCATTGACACGTTTTTATGATGTGTTTGTTGCTGCTCCGATTGAACAGTGAAAACCACGAGAAAGAAGTTATCCCGAAATGGGATTGTAGATAGTGCGTTCAATGTCCTTTAAACCCTTTAAGACAGAATCCTTTTGTCAAATCATGTGAGCAATGGCTCTTTAACATTCTAAACCTGCTATGGCTGCTGGAGCAGTTTATCATGAAAGAATAGAAAAGAGCCTCTGGCATATCAGGAAAGAAAGAAAAAAAGAGAAAGAGGAAAAATCCTAGGCTCACAGACAGTGTATTGTGTAACCAGGGCTTAAAGAAGCTGCCGTTAGGTATATTTCATAATATGAAAAGACAGGCTGATTTTGGCCCCCTCGCCTAGTGGGATCAGTCCTGTCAGTGCCATTTATTTGCAATCCCCCGTGATTTCTGTATCCCACAACCCTTTTGCATAAAAATGAACCATAAAGGCAGTCAAAACACCTGCTTTACTGACAGGCCCGATTAATGCTTTGATTTATTTCTCAAAGTGAGAGCTGGTCTGCTGTTCCCGGGGCCTCGAGTTGGCGTGTAATTCATCAGAGTTTGAAGGTCTTCTTTTCTGTGTCCCTGTACTTCAGCTGTGGGTGTCATTGTACCTGCCTGTAAGTTCTGTTAACCCCAAGAACTCCCAACCCAGCTGGAAGCCGGGGGAGTTTTAATCAATATTGGTTCAAGCACCACAGTTCAAGTTATTAAGTGACAGTAAATTATTGGACTAATTTGAGAGGCCCACAGCGTACCCAGGGCTGCATTTCTCAGCATTCAGCTTGGAGAAGAAGTCCCTTGGGAAAAGCTTTACCAGATGGAAAGGAATATTATCATTCACGATCGTTCGCTACGAATTTACTCTTTCCCATAGCTGAAAAACCTGACATTTGACATCTGTGTTTTATGATACATAGAAGACCCTGCATTCCAATCCAGTGAAAACTGTTTTTTCTCTCTGCCTCCCCCTCTCTCACGCACACTGTGGGTAGTATTCAATGAGTAGACCCACTGATTTATTTTATTTTATTTTTAAAGCAAGACTAAGCTGGCTCCATTGATTTCAATAGGTCTACTTTGAGTTGAATGCCACCCTATGCTTTCAAGGAATTGCACCGCACTCAACCACCACATTCACCCAAAGGCTACAAATTAGCCAAGCACCTGAAAGATAAGGACAGAGCTGCAAAGGTGTGCTTAAAATAATTGAGCAATCACCTTCAGTAGGAAGCACCCTTGGAAGGTGTGTGTGTGCCCTTTTAAAATTAAGCGGTACTAAGCACCAATTCACACTGTACAGCAGGCATCCCCAAATCCGGCCCTCCAGATGTTTTGGGGCTACAACTCCCATCATCCCTAGCTAACAGGACCAGGGATGATGGGAATTGTAGTCCCAAAAGATCTGGAGGGCCGAGTTTGGGGGTGCCTGCTGTACGGAGTAGGCATGTCTGCAATACATGCATTACCATGTGCATTGTGGAGACATGGCAAGGAGACATGGGAGACAGCAATTAAGGGTAAATTGATTCCTAGTGCATGTTATGAGAACATGAACTCTGCTGGATCAGAGCAAGGGTCCATTTAATCCAGTATCTCTTCATCTCTTCCCAACACTGGCCAGCCAGGTGTTTCCTGCAAATTACATTTTGATTTCTTCTCCTCGTCCCTTGATGTGCCTATGCTTTTTCTTCATCCATTTTCCTGGATATATATATATATATATATATATATATATATATATATGTGTGTGTGTGTGTGTGTCTTTATTTTTGACACAGGAATGAAGTGCTAATTAAATACTATTATAGTAATATTAGTAGCAGGGCTTTGTAAGGTTTCCACTCTTGGAGTAGTAAGCTGTTCAGAATATTTTTAAAGAGAGAATGTGCTTAATATTCATATAGACAGCTGTGTGCTTCCCATTTTGTGAAGACTGCAAAAAAGGAGGGGAGGAGGAAGGGAGGGAGGCAGTAAATGGTAAAGATTGCTAAGCTCAGTGCATAAACAGATTTAAAATGTCTTTAAAAGGACAATAAAAATTAGTAACTGTAGAGAGGGATGAGTTAAATGAGACATTGGACTTGTATAATGAAATACTAAATTTCATGCTAAAGATCTCTGAGGGATTCTTTGCTATCTTAAGTGCACACCATGGGACAAATAAATCAGGTAGCTGTTTTTTTCTCCTAGTTTCCCTCTTGCTTTATGGAACTCCTGTCTATTTCAAATCTCTATCCATTGCATTCAGGTATGATTGAGCCTATCCTTCAATGGTCTAGATCAGGCACCCCCAAACTGCGGCCCTCCAGATGTTCCCTAGCTAAGAGGACCAGTGGTCAGGGATGATGGGAATTGTAGTCCAAAACATCTGGAGGGCCGAAGTTTGGGGGTGCCTGGTCTAGATGGAAACACCATTCTTTCTTCACAAACTCCAAAGTAAGAGACCTAGTTCATCTCGGAAGATGTTAGAAGCTTTAAGGGTCATCTTGCTTAAACTTGAAGAAAAAATATGTCATGTATAAAAAGGCATCTGTGCCAAGTATCTTCAGATGATGTGTGTTACATTGTACCAGGGGTCCCCAAACTAAGGCCTGGGGGCATGAGCCAATTGTGCTCCCCCGTGGTGTGTTTGCCCATTTCCGGTGCGCTGCGGCGCAAGAAATAGCTTGCGCGCATGCGCAGGTTGAAGGGTTGGGGAACGTGTTCCCATACGCACATGCACAACTATTTCTGGTGCCACGCCAACCCGAAAATGCACCGGAAATGACATCTGCGCATGCACAGAAGCCATTTCCAGCGCCGTGCTGCGCCAGAAAAAGCGAGTACACAAACATATGGGAGCGTGTTCCCCTGCCCTGCGATCGGCGCAGGAGGAACCGGCCCAAAGCTGGGTACGTTTGGGGACCCCTGCATTGTACTATGCCAGGCATAGCCAAACTTGGCCCTCCAGATGTTTTGGGACTACTATTCCCATCGTCCCTGACCATTGGTCCTATTAGCTAGGGATGATGGGAGCTATATTCCCAAAACATCTGGCGGGCCAAGTTCGGCCATTCCTGTACTATGCAGTTAAGAGTTTTAAAATGGTGCTCTGAGCCTATATTCTCTCAGAAGTAAATTGGTACATCATAGGACCATAAGAAGAACCCTGCCAGGTCAAATCAAAGGAACATCTAGTCCAGCTTTCGATTCTCATAGTGACCAAGCAAATGCCTATGAGAAGCCAGCAAAGAGGACATGAGTGCAATTGTACTCTCCTCACATGGAAGATTAAGTTCATGGAAGTCTTATCCTCCATGGATTTGTCTAACCCCCTTCTAAGCCATCCAAGTTGCCAGCTATCACTACCTCTGTATGGACTTTCATACAGTTTCATATAGTTTATGCCCTATTTGAGACCTCTGGGTATAGGGTAGTATATGAATTCAGTAAATAATTTTAAAAATATATAAATTTGTGCAGGATCTTCCACCATTCAGCTTTATTGAATAACCACAGTTTGGGCATTACGCAAAAAAGTCAAAAACTATCCATTTTGTCCACACAATGCATAATTTTATACATCTCTTATATGTCCCCTCTTTTCTCTACATGACCCAAAAGCCCCAAATGTTGTATCCTTTTCTCTCGCAGGTAGCCTGCTCCAGATCCAGGATTTTTGTTGTCTTTTTCTACATCTTTTCTAGCTCTACAGCAGGGGTGGAAAAACTCTCTCATTTCCATGTTGGCTAACCCCTGCTCTAGACTATAGTCTGGGACTGGGTTCAAGTCTTTTCCAATCTTAAATCAGGCGCACTGCTCCTAGTCCATTTCTATACCCAAACTTGTGGTCTTAAAGACTGCCTTCTCTCACACAATCCTATTCCTACTCATATATTTTAATATCTTCAGAGGGCTCTTCCAAGTACCGCCACCATCAGCAAGTGGTGAAAGAGACTTCGGGATTACTAGGAGCAATCTCTCATAACATATAGTTAGGCCTCTGCTCTAACAGTGCAAGCCTAAACATGTCTACTCAGAAGTACCGTAACTCTCATGGAGTACGATGAGGCTTACTTCAAGTTAGGTGATTAGAATCCTAATAGAATTGTAGAGTTGGAAGGGACCACAAGGTGCATCTAGTCCAATTCCCTGCATTGCAGGAATCTTTTGCCAAACATAGGATTCAAACTCATGACCCTGAGATTAAGAGTTTTATGCTCTACTGACTGAGACTATACCCCATGGCTGCTGTCTTCCAGTAGCTCCTTCCCCAGTTAAGGTATGGCTTTGAAGAATTAATCATATGGTTACTGCCCCACTCCAGTGATCTCCTGGGTCATCTTATAATAAAGACCATGGCATTATGCTAACACATTGTCCTTTGTAGCCAACTGACCATTTATTTGCAGCATCCCATGGGTGGGGTTGTGGCTCCTGTAATTGGTTAATTAAGACCTTGAAAAAAATAGATGAAATTCTTTATGTACAAATGACTTCATTCTATGGATGAACTTGAAAGTTGCTGCTGAAATGCAGTTGCAGTCAAAAGGAGCAACTAAACCTTAAAAAAATACATTAAGTTTTACATGTTCCTTTGCTTTCATACAATTTAATTTGACGTGGCTTTGGGTTTAAAGCTTATGGAAAACAACAGCATATATTCAATAATTCATGCTCTCTAATTAAACCCTGCTGGTTGTGGCTAAATGGAATTTTTACTTTGCAGGAAATGTGTTATTAGTGCTTTCTACAACAAAAATAATTTGTCAAGAAATTACAGTGTTGGAGTCGGCAAGTTTGCATGTGTCTCTTTTTGTGTGTGAATGTCATTGGGCAAAGACGGGAATTCATTTTGGATTTTCGATCTGATATCTCCTTAATGTAGCCAATGGCATGCCCTCCAAATGTTGTTGAAATACATCAGCCTCAGTCTGCCTGGTTAACTGTTTGGGACTATGGGAGTTGTAGTGGTATCCAAACTATGAGCCTATGATGGACAAGTTCACAGCATTAACACCCCAAAAGGGTGGTGTTTCTCCCTTGGATTCAAACAGAAATCAACCATTGCACTGCCTCTCTGGCTTTCCAGCTTGTTATTTTGCTTCTCATTAACATCACTGCCTCAAAACTCTAATTCAAACTCTGGCTTTGTCTGTTGAGGAAAACCCATTTGCTGTTTTACACCAAGCCCCTCAATCTTTTTGTTTTCTTCTCTTAATGGTCCATCACCTAGACCAGGCATAGGCAACCTTGGCTCTCCAGATGTTTTGGAACTACAACTCCCATGAGCCCTAGCTAACAGGGCCAGTGGTCAGGGATCATGGGAGTTGTAGTTCCAAAACATCTGGAGAGCCAAGGTTACCTATGCCTGACCTAGACCATCACCTCAACACAGGTAGCCTGTCTTATATCTTAACACTTGCTGGGTTCAGGGGTTTAGAGGAGTCTAGCACTCGGCTTAACACCACAAGCCTTGAAAAATTCCAACACTTGCCAGATCCAGGGGTTAGAGGAGTCTGGCACCCACAAACTCATAAAAGTATAAGGGTTGCAAGCACAGTTGCCTATGGAGGGGAGAGGACTTCAGTGAAGACTTCGCTGGCTCATTAGTAGTTTTGGAACATGGTTTTACCAGTATGCTAGATAAGGATATCCTAGCCACTGTAGGATATCCATGCACTCGTGACCTTGAGAATGGATTACTGCACTGCACTCTATCCAGATACTGCAGAATGCAGTGGGCAGGTGGCTGACAGCATGTGACATTTACCTCCCACATGCTACCAGGCCAAGTTTCAGTATACAAAGCTCTGAACAACTTGGATCCAGGATATCTGAAGGTTCATCCTCAGGCCTTATATCCCAGTTCGATCACTTAGATCCCCTGGAGGAGTGCTGTTAGTTTGAGAAGTCTGACTAGCTTCAAGTGGAAGTCGGGCATTTACTGCACTGGTCCAACTTCAGATGGATTTTTTTTTTAAAAAAAATGCTCTTACCGTAGTAGCTGTTTACACTTTTCAGATGAGCCAGTCATTTTGATTATTCTGTATTGTTTTCATGATGGTTTGTTCATGAGGGTGGCCTATAAATAACTTAACAAATAAAGAGATAAAGGGGTAAAGGTGTTGGAGCCGCCTTTATTTTCTCTCACTGATTATTTTTAATGCAATTATTTTATGTGCAGTTAACTCTATAACCAGGGTCTTAGTGTGGTTTACACCTGGCTCATACTGATTCCCCCAAATATTGAGGTGTACAGAGCCATGCCTGATGTCATGTATTTAAATTGTATTTTACCAAACACATTTACTAACTACAGTAGGAGAAACTGTGTTCTCTAGCTGCTGGTGGAAGACCACACCCCTTTAGCTCCAGTTATTATGGTCCATGATCAGGAACAATAGCAGTTGTAGTCCATTCCTGAACAAGGGAATATGTTTCTTAGCTCACTGCTAAAACAGGGAAATGCCTATTATTCTATGTGGAATTGAAATGGTGAATAAAGTTTCTAAGAGTATTAATAGGAAGTGCCTCAGCAGATAGGCCAATATAAAAGCAATTAAGTATTTATTCCTCTCTAACATTCTGAAAGGCTTTTAGACATAGGGGATCACAAAACTCAAACACAAGTATAAATTTTTATTACAAGCAGCATGAAAAACTGCCATTTTACAAATACATTCCTGTTCTGCTAAATTCTCTCTCTTCCCACCCCCCCAATCTTTCATTACAAGGATATAAATTGCACTAGCACGACTTAACCTCTTCAAGTTGTTGGCTTCTGTCTGTTCCCACAAATAAAAGGAAAGCTCGTATCATTTTATTGATGGCACACTTTTAATTGTCTTTCTCAAAGCCATGTAGCCTATTATGGATTTTGAACAGAGAGGGACTTGTGTTGAATAAGCCTAAAAAGGAATTCTAATAATATTTTTCCCTCCCCATCTCTTCCTGCATAGGAAAATGTTATTATAGGTCTTAATTAGAAACATACTTTTGGAGAGGGAAGCTGCAAAACGTAATGTTAGCCAGCTGAAGAACAGAGACGAGCTTCTTTGCTCAGTCTACAATCTGATGAAACAACAAACCTCCGTAAATGAATTATTCAAGGCCATGTTCATATTATTCAGTCCTACTGATACAGACCTTTAAAAACCTGGAATCCATTTTGTAAACTTCTCAAACTTCTCGTTAGATTCTCTCTCTCTCCCACCCCCGCCCCATGAGCTGCTGGGAAGAGAAAGCATTTATTCATAGGAAGCAGGCTGCCATTAATTATGTGTAAGTATTCCTACCCTCAATTCTTTTTAGGGGGTTATTCTGTGTACCCCAACAATATCAAAATAATTAAGATATGTAAGGAGGCTAAGATATGTTGGGATGCGGGTGGTGTGGTGGGTTAAACCACTGAGCTAGGGCTTGCTGATCAGAAGGTCGGCGGTTCGAATCCCTGCAACAGGGTGAGCTCCCGTTGCTTGGTCCCAGCTCCTGCCCACCTAGCAGTTCGAAAGCATGTCAAAGCGCAAGTAGATAAATAGGTACCACTACAGCGGGAAGGTAAACGGTGTTTCCGTCTGCTGCTCTGGTTTGCCAGAAGCGGCTTTGTCATACTGGCCACATGACCTGGAAGCTGTACTCCGGCTCCCTCGGCCAATAACGCGAGATGAGCACCGCAACCCCAGAGTTGGTCACGACTGGACCTAATGGTCAGGGGTCCCTTTACCTTACCTTAAGGAGGCTGAGAGAGAACACTTTGCCCATAATTGCTGTGCCAGCTTCTCCTGACATATGTGTTGTGGCATCAAGGCCACATCCACACCATATATTTAATGCAATCTTATACCACTTTAACTATCATGGCTTCCTCCACAAAATCCTGGGAACTGTAGTATGTAAAGGTTGTTGAGAGTTGTTTGGGGGAAAAACTATTCCCTTCACAGAGCTACAGTTGTTTGAGTGGTGTAACAATCCCCCTTCCTAGGGAATTCTGGGGAATGTAGCTCTGTGAGGGGACTAGGGTCTCCTAACAACTCTCAGCGCCGTTAACAAACTACAGCCCCAAGGATTATTTGGAGGGAGCTGTGACTGTTGAACTGGTATAAGAGTGCTTTAAAACATGGCGTGATGTAGCTCAAGAGTCTTAATTTGATAGGGAAGAAAGCCTACCCCTAGAATTTTGGTTAGCAAACAAATGCTACAAAATGCAAGGCTCTCTAGTCCAGCCTCAGAAAAAAATGGGGAAAGTATATTAAAAATTTGTGAATAGTTAGCAAAAGTTTAAAACTTACCGCAACACTTCCTAACTGTGGAAGCCAGTTATTACTTTTCCACCAGCAGATTAAAAAGTTATGATGCAGAACCTCTTGGATTAGTGGACAGGGTTCCATGCATTGGGTGCTGGCTGTTCTCTCTCCCCCCCCCCCCCGCCAACATATCTTGCAGGCTGTGAATATTCTATTCAAGTCTACTTCGGAATTAAGCATAGCCAGAGATCAGATGCTCAAAATATATTATGCATGCTTAGATCTCTCTGATAGAAACTATCCAGGAGAAACTTTAAATTTATGATATGTGCTCCATTGGACCAGTGAACAGGTTCCTACTTCATCCAGATTCTTCAGTATGAAATTGTGGCTCCAGATTCCAATACTGTTGTCTAAATTCAAAAATAACCATTAGTAATAACATTTATTGCAGTCTAAACTTAAATAGAAGGCATTTCTCAAACAGCCTTGTGTGCAGTAGCCTGAAATCTGGTTATTAGGGCCAAATTATTCATTGTGTGCAACTAAATGCTTGTTTTTGCTGCAAAACCTATGGTATTTAGAAGCAGGTTAAATTGAAGGGAGAAGCAGCAGAGAAAGTGCTTAACACTCCCCAGTGCCGGATTTATGTATAGGCTAAGCAGGCTGAATCCTAGGGCCTCTAAATCTAGGGGGCCTCACCAGCCTGCCTGCTCTGCAGTGCCTCAGTCTCCCCCCTCCCAAAATTGTAAACCCAAGACTTCATGCAAAGGCAGGGCAACTCAGGCCCAGCAGCTATGAGACTCAGGGCTAGCCAGTGGGGCCCAATTTGAAGCAGTGGGGTGCAACTTGAATTTTTTTTGTAGGGCTCCAGTTCACAGCCTGCAAAATCTTATAGATATAAATAAAATAAAATAAAATAAAATAAAATAAGATAAATAAAATCCACCTAGATTGCCCTGATGCGGGGGGGGGGGCTTAGGAGTGGCCCACGGGGCCCATCTTGGCCATATTGCTCCAATTGCCTTAAGGTGTAGGGGTTGGGCTGACAAGCCCTGCACCTTCTAGGTCCCTGGTGTCACTATTCAGAGTACAGACTTATGGAAATAAAGGGGGGCACTTATTGGAAATCAGTTTTGTCACTTCTTCCTCCCCCCAAACCCCAAGACAATGAGCCCAGCCACCTTTTATTCACAGTCACATAAGCACTACACTACAGCATGACCATAAACCTGTACGTTCAACCACTGAAATATACACACCCAATATGTAGCAATTGAGATTTATGTTACTGCTTTATGATTGAACACTGTGTTTTATGGCTGGACTCTGTATTTTGTGAATTACCTAAAAGCCACCAATAAGGAGCTCTAGAATCTGACAGCTAACCAATTGGGTACTACCAAACAGCAGCCCCTATTGCTAAAAGCAGGTAACCAGCAGGGAATGCTTCAGTTCAGCCTTTGCACTGTTGACTGAACACCCCCTGCTGTGCAGATAATGGAGAAAGCTTGTAGATTGTATCCCTTCTAGTGCCCTGGCCAACTCTATTATGGTAGTGTAAACCCTGGTGCACCAGAAGCCCAGAATATCAACAAATAAAATCCTCTCATATGACAGCAACTAATAAGACTTGTCAATCAGTTCTTCCAAAGTCTTCCTAAATTATAAAGCCCCAAAATACAGGCCAAAAGAGAGCAGGTCTGGGAAGAGCAAGGCATACAATGGGCACCACCAGTGAAAAGGACCTACTCCGTGTAGCTCCAGGTCCAGTACAAAGACCATAAGAAGGGAGAGCAGGGACCTTGAAGTTCCCAACAGTTGTTAATCAAGCACACAGGTCACCTTTGTCACAGTCAGGACACCTATGTCCTGGCCCGGCCTGCACCCAATCTTGCTTTTGTACAATCTTGTTTGTCCTCAGTAACCAAAATTATATTATCAACATATAAAAGCAGAAAAGTTGTTTTCCTTCATTTGCAAGGAATCATACAAAAGGGTTTTTTGCAAGGAATCATACAAAAGGGGTATCATACAAAAAGCCTTGGTGGGTGCTTACCTGTGCCTTGCGAGCAGCAGGGCCTGGCAGTGGTGGTGGTGGTGAAGGGACGATGAGCGGCATGAAAGGGCTGGCTCCGGGGAGGGGCTGCTTAAAATGGCACTCAGCCAACTGCGGCTCAACAAAGCCCAGCCCCCTTCCTCCTGTAGGCAGGGCGGGGAGAAGCCAGGAGGAGGGAGGGAGGAGGCACCGCCACCAGGGCCATCTTAAGCGTATCTGGCACCCTGGCGCCATGGTGCGAAGATCCCTCCGGCGCCCCCCCCCGCCCCGTTTCCCGGCACGGCTGCCTGGTGTTCGCAGCACGGCTGCTGCAGGCGCAGCAGTGCAGCGCACCCCTGGCGGCCCCGCGCCCTGGCGCCCTGCACCACCCAGCCGTGCCGTAGGACCAGCCCTGACTGCCACGGTGTGTGAGAGAGAGAGGTGGGGGAAATGGCGCAGCACTGCTTGTGAGCTCTGTCTAGTATGACAGTTCATCTTCATATGTCTTCCCTATAAAGATCAGTGTGAAACAGGACTGTGTTCTTGCTCCAACTGTCTTTGGAATATTTGTTTCCCTGTTGCTCTATGTTGCCTTGGTCATGTACACAGAATGGAAGATTGCAGAATCCCCAAAGTTGTGCTCTGCAGAGAGGCACTAGGCCTGTTAGCAGACCAATTGTGCACTACTAAGATGTCTGCAATTGTGATGTGAAAACTGGTAACATTAAGCCCATTGTATGGAAATCCTTTGCAGATGACTGCAGTGCCTGGAGACAATCAATCTGGTCATAATATCCATCCACAGCAGTGGTTAGAGAAGGAATGACTGCTGGGAGGAGCACAAAGAGAAGGAATGTCATGGTGCATCTTTAGCAGGAAAACTGGGCACCCCTTCATATCACTCTCCCATATCAATCTCCACAGCCACACCACGCACTGTTACTCTCCAATGGTTTGACTTTACTGCCAAAGGTGCACTCTTTCACTGTCTCTCGAGACAGACAGATGTCTACAACGTATATTCTCTTCAACCTCTTCCTTCACCTGAAATGTGTTCTGCTTTGCTGCATCCCTCAGTTCTTGGCTACAAACTGAATAAGTGACATAGATTCACAGGTGAAAAAATAATCACACTCCTTCACATTTTCAACCCAGAGGAGCTCCCCCCCAAACATTTTTATGTTTCTTTTAATGCAATAAATATGCAACTGTTACTCCCTTTGTTGCAGAGTCCAGATGTCTTCCTTCAAGGTAACACTTCTGTTCAAGAGATATTACCTTTTCTAAGGATTATCTATTGACAGGGGCCAACCAGATGTCCCAAGTAGGTCCACAAAGGAGGGAGTCCCCATAATTCCTCTCTAGCATCTGGTTGTCAGAACTAGGCTGTCTCTGAAAATGAACATTGTACTTCCTAAGCCCCTCTCACATGAATTCTCCATAAGGACTGCTATTCATCTTTTCAACATTTGGCAACATTGTGCACAGGGCTGCATAAGAGGATGTGCAAGTTCCCTGCTAAACTGGTGCAACATCATCCAACAACTGACGAGCAGCTCTTTTTCGTCTGCCAAGTTTTCACACCCAGAGACAAGGGGACTATAGGCCTGCAGTCATATGGTCCTTGCTGACTACTCTTATTCTATATACTTTTATCCTTTTGTGTTGATTGACAAGCCATTTTGTCCCCAGAATCAGAAAGTCAGATTTCAATGGAAGAAAAGCTAGTGGGTTTCTCCAGGAGAGAGATGGGGAACCTATGGCCCTCCATATTGTTTGGGGCTACAAATCCCATATTCCCTGATCATCATGAATACTTCCTAGGGATAATAGGACATGAAATCCAATTATATCTGGAGACAGCATATAGACATGAAAGACATGAGGCTCCCTCCCTTGCAAGCCAGCAGCCAGCGCCTACCGCACTGCCAACCCCACCCTCTGGTGGAGAAGCTAGGAAAGCCCTTCTCCTTTGTCTGGAGAGGGGTGTGTGGCAGTGTGTGGCATGGGGAGAATCCTGCGGGCCAGATAGAGGGAAGGGCCAATTTTTGTCCCTGGGTCTGAGATTCCCCACCCTTGTTGTACATGCTGCAGTGTGTCAATGCAATAGGAGTTATGGAACATGTACTGAAGGCATCTCACTTCACTTTTGGGAACTAGTCAGTAACTTGATGCCCTTTGTTTCCATCCTTCAGCTACCCACATGGTCTACTCCAGTCCTGCCCAGGCTGGTGTCCTCCAAATGGTGTCCCCTTGGGGCTGATGGAAGTTACAGTCTAAACATTTGAATGGTACCAGGTTGGTCAACGTCATCAAATAAGGCACAATGTTTGGAACAAAGGAAAAGAAATGACATTTTAAGTAGTAAAAGTTTTGTAAGAATAAAAATATGCCTGCCAGACAGTTTCACATTAGGGAGATCAGCTGTGCTCTACAGACTTTGGCAAGCCAAATAAAAATTCCACAATGTGTAATAATAATTCAACATTGCTGCGTACCCTTGAGCCATCATAGCAATCAGTGTTAAATTGTGCTCTTTTCGTAGATGTGTATTCATGAGAGCTTGTTCTCCACACTCACTAGGATTCTCTTCCCTCCTGGTATTGCTTACTCTGCACCACTATAATGTTTCAAGCCTGAGTTAACTTCTCTTTGAATTTAACTAGATAATAAGAAAACCCACTCATAAAAATTATATACCATTATTGATCTTTTCAACAGCCAAGTGACTAGGCAATGGAAAATGGGGTATTGTCAAAAATAAATAATCCTGTCTTGACACCTATACAATGTCCAGTTACACTTGTGCAGTCCTTGGTATTAATGGGATCACACTATAGTAAACCGCCACTACATCACTCTGGGAGTTAAAAAACAACAACAGCCTACTGTAGTGTTCCACTACCTACAGTTGTATTACAAAGTTGAAGGTCTAAGAAACTTCTTATCCATAGAGAATATAGATTTGTTGTATCACTTGACTTCCCCAAAGTTATCAGCAACGTTTGTGATCCACAAAACCAGGGATGGGGAGCCTGTGACCCTCCAGATGTTGTCAGACTACAGCTCCCATCATCCTTAGAATGATGAGGCCTCGGTGTTCTTTTGTAGGTCTGAACCTGGTGCATCACTCTACTGAAGTTGTGGATAGCATGACTCTTGGAGCTGTACAGCTGACCACACAGTTATCCTGGATCTTTACGTACCATGGGTGGTGGTGACTTGTCTTAGGAAGGGAGCATGAAAATGGCTCATGTCATAAGATCTACTGTAAGCAGATTCTTGAAAGAAAGGAGTGGTTGTAGCTTCCCTTAGAGAAGCACACAATGAGACCACACCTTCAGAAAACTTTATTATATCCCTATTATCTGGCAATTGTCAGCCAGTATTTATTTACCTGTTGGGGACAAGGGGAGGCATTCCATTGTGTTTTACTCAGAGAAGACCTACTGAGATGAATGGACTTGATGCAATCATGTTCATTAATCTTAATGGGTCTACTCTGAGAAACAGATGACTATGATGTTACACCAGGCACAGGCAAACTCGGCCCTCCAGATGTTTTGAGACTACAATTCCCATCATCCCTGACCACTGGTCCTGTTAGCTAGGGATGATGGGAGTTGTAGTCCCCAAACATCTGGAGGGCTGAGTTTGCCTATGCCTGTGTTACACTGAATGGTGCCTGTTTAGCTCCATAAAATCCAAAAATAGAAAATGTGCTGAATATTTTTGCGTGATTTTAGTGTAGTTTCGTTATATTGAGCTTTAATCCAAATAGTGTCCATCTACTGTCAGAAGGTTATTTGGCCCAGCAGAGCATTTCTTCAATTGAATCAGGAGGAAGGAATGAAGTGGAATGATAATTTTTATGCCCTTCTACAAACCCCTTACCACCTCCCATAGTGTTCCAAAGCCCCCCGTTTTTTGGAGTTTTATTTATTTATTTTAGGGGCAACTCCAAGATGGAGGGAGGGAGAATTACTTGCCTTTCTGCTAACCAGCCTCTGCTTGATTAAAGAGACTTCTGTCAGTGGAGTTACACCAACTGGATACAACCAACAAGCATGTCAAGATTATATTCATGGAAAGAGCACCCTTTTATGTCTCTGCAATATTCCTGCATTAGCTACTGTCTTTGTTTCTCTTTTGAAAATCACACTTCATGTTGTTTTCTGAGCTATTCAAGAAGTCAAATGCTGAAATAAAGAGGATTTGTGTACAAAAATCCATTATGGGATAAGGCTTCAATACCTGCTAGCCAACACCTGGAACCAAAATTACATTTCTGATTCTATTGATTTTGAATAGCAATCCACAGTGGTTTCCCGGACCATTCAATGAAGGATATCTGCAGGAGAATTCATTGCCTGCTGTGGTGTCAGCCATTCAACTAATTCTCCGGGAAGATACTCATTATGAGCTTTTCCTGAGGCAAATGTTAATGGTCCAATGTAAGAAAATATCTTGTTGCGCACTTCTTTCTTAAGACTAGCAGTCCCATGATTTTCTGCAATTCATCTTCTATGAAAGCATTTCAAACAGTAAACTTCACTGAGCAAGTGGAACATAGAAAGCTGCGAAATATCTAGTCAGGTCATTGGTCCTTCTAGCTCAATGCTGTCTACACTGAGTGGCAGTGGCTCTCCAGGGATTTGAGGCAGGGGGCTCTCCTAGCCCTACCTGGTGATGCCAAAAAATGAACCAGGGGTGCTTATATGCAAAGCAGATGCTCTTGTTGTTTAGTCATTTAGTTGTGTCCAACTCTTCATGACCCCATGGACCAGAGCACGCCAGGCACTCCTGTCTTCCACTGCCTCCCACAGTTTGGTCAGACTCATGTTTATAGCTTTGAGAACACTGTCCAACCATCTCGTCCTCTGTCATCTCCTTCTTCTTGTGCCCTCCATATTTCCCAACATCAGATGCTCTACCCCCCCCCATTACTGTATTTTGCACATTCATGATCATTTCTGCTGCTCTATCTCCATCTTAGTAGATATCCCCAGTGCTTTTTTTCTTAGTACGCATACCCCTAAACATTTTGTGGATTTAAGTTTGGCCTCATTGAGGTATTTCAATATGAGTAGGAAAATGAGAGTACCCCTAAACATTTTTTTAAAGAAAAAAGCACTGGGTATTCCTTATTCATTTACTTATAGAAGTATTTATAGACTGTCCTCACATAAGCTATCAATGCAGAAAGATATAAAACATTTTTAGAAAACCATTAAAAGCTGTACTCAATGAATTGTCAATATACCGAATGCATTTAACTTTATATCAAAAGTTTGAGAATTCCCTCTCTCTCCATGACTGCCCTTTACACCCATTGTCATTGGATACAATATCTGACTATTCTCCAGAAGACACAAAATTTCCAGGGTGACACATAATATCTAACCTGAGTTGACTATCAACAGACTGAAAAAGTTACTGGATGCTGGACTGTAGAGACTGGGCTGAAATGGTTGGTTCAGTTTTCTTAAAAATTGTACAGGGTTCCAGCTACGTGCAACACTGCTATTAAACGATAATGAACAACAAGTATTTAATTTTCTTGGAGGCATCTTAAAACCAGTTATGAAAGCCATAACTATATTTCTTGGTTTTTATTAAATGCTGCTTTTTATAGGTGTTTACTATATATGCTGTTTAGGAGATTGTATGTCTTGGCTTTAAACAATTTAATACAACAATGAGGCAAAAATATGCCTTGATGCTGCTGTTTTTTTTCCCTCTTTCTCCTGTTTACTGTTATTGGTAAGTATCAGTTTCATTAACTTTAGTTCACATAAACAGCTTATTGCATTGCATTGGTTAATCTTTTGCTGGGATTTAATTTTAGCAATTTTAGCTTTTATTCTTAGTGCAAAACAAATTATGATGGAGAAAGCAGACCCAATTTCATTAACAGTGCCATTTGCTCTGCATCTACATTCTCTGCAGGAACTTTCTAGCAGGCATAATTACATTTCAATGACTTGGGATTCTGTCCCAACTTCAGATGGAATTTTCTATTGGATGGAGCCCACCGTGAATGGGCTTATGTTATCCCATAGCAGCACTGTATTATCATTTATTCAAGTGAGCCTTCACATATGCAGGTCACTTCAGGATATTTTTATGCTTGGAGCCAGATGGAAAATGCCTTTTCAGAGTCAACAAAAGACCTGCATTCTTGACATTTCCAAATAATTTCCAACAACTGTAATTAATTTGCTTTTGACACAACTTTAATAGTATCCGCCCCCCTCGCCCAAAATGATTACCAACAGTTTGCAATATGATTGCTTTCATGGTTCACTTGACCTGCATTTTCATATAAATCCCCTTTTCATAAGATGGAACCTATTGGGCCGTGGCTCAGTGGTAGAGCATCTGTTTTGCAGGCACACGGCCTCAGGTTCAATCCCCCACAGCTCCAGTAAGGGCTGTAAGAGTCTCTCGCCTGCAACCCTGGATAGCTGATGCTAGTCAGCATAGACTTACTTAGTGTGATTGGTCAATGGTCTGACTGAGCAGAAGACAACTTCCTATGTCTCCATGCTCCAAGACAAGCTTTGAGACGGGAAATCTAATTTAGGATTAGGATACCTGGGAAGTCACAATGCTCTGGATTTGCCATGACAGTGCAAAGATAAAGTGATATTTTAGCTTACTCACTGGAGTTGGAAATAAATACTAAAGACTCATTACACTAGCTGCTCAGAGGTACTTAAATTTTCTTTGGTTAGATAGTCATTAGAGAAGAGCACCATTATGATGATATTACATCTTTCTGGCATGTTATGAACTCTGATGAGCACTTAGGCATTGTTGATTTAAATGACCATGACAAGATGTCAGACTTCCTCTTCCAAATACATTTGTAGGGCAAGAGTGCTGAATTACTATCATTATTTTTAATCTTGGAGAAATGAATGTTTCCATACCATTTCCTCAATGCTTAGGTAAGGATATTTGCTATGCGTGCTATTTTAATATAGAAGGCTGTACATGTATCTGTTCTTCTAACATTAACAAAGCATTATCCCATTTACAGTGTATCGTCTAGATACACTGGTCTCAAATAACATGCCATACTCCTTGGCTGATGCTTGCATGCTATGCAATAAAACCAAATGCTATGTGGTGTGTGTTTTCCCTCTGTCAAAATGGTTCCTTCCTGCCTGTTGCCTGTAGAGCCAGTGCTCAGCCATCATGCTATCATCTGCCATACATAAGGATGATGGGGAAAAGCAGCTGATCAAAGTCATCACACATTTTGTGAGATGTGATAAACTAAGGTGTGGTTGCCATAAAATTCACCCAAAATTTAACAGATGGTTTAGTTAAGATGGAATATTGTTGGTGAAGTTGTAGACCTAGGATCCATATAATTTCTGCTAGATTCTAGCTGATCTCATTTATTTTACAATACTTGCTTATGTTTAAGATTCTAAAACTAGAATATATGTTGAAACGTATACCCTTTGCTCACAGATACACTGTATCACCATTGCTTCATAAACAATTCTTCTTGGGGGTGCAAAAGATGGCTGTAAGTGCACTGACTGTTTATGTGGCACCTTAAGACTGCAGTTGCCATATTGCTGCATGAATCTGGATGAAGCACATAGAATCTTTGGGAGTGCAACTAAAATGAGCTGGAAATCAACAGGCTGGGTGGGGTTTTGATCAGCTGGTCTGCTGGCCAAGGCAGAGATTTCACTGAACAATTCTGCTAGGGGTATATCTGTCTGAGTGTATCAAGTCCCTGTAAATTACCCACTGCAAACACCTTTCTAGGGATGGAGTAAAAGCTCAAAAGCTGCAGGGAATAGCATATGTGATCCTTTCAACCCTGTGATTAAGAGAGTGCTGCATTAGCAGAGGTTTTCATTCTTACGAACTGCGGCTAAGAACCCATGGCTTTTTTGTGTGAGCAGCAAGCAATTTAACATAATATGAGAAATGTATGTTATGTGGCATGTTCCCACCATCTGATTTCTTAACATGAGGTTTGCATTTGCAATCTTAGCTTTCATTGTTCAGCTAGTGGTCTGTGCTCATACCTTTGTCCTGTAACACATTAGGTCATGTGGATTGCAGTGGTTTGAGTAACACACCATAAAAATAAAGTTTTACAAAGGCACTGCATTCCATCAGTCTGAAACTTGATGGCTCGTAAAGCAAAGTTGAAATACTCCAGCCTGCAAGAAAACACAGCTCTCATTATTAATCATTATTGATGTGAGAAAAGCGTATTTTATAATATCAATTCATTTCCAAGTGAGACAGTGATCCATAGCATCAAATTACAACACTGTCAATTTTGAAAAAGTGTTTCTGTTTCCATTAATATCTAAAAGTTGCTAAGATGATTCAAAAACATGTATTTATTAATAAATATACATTTTCATGGAACACTATTCAATTAAGTATGCTGGAAAACAAGGCTTCTGTGTGAAGGCCTGCCTCTTGAGTCTGGGTCTGGCTTTTTAAACATTCCCCAAAGCTCAGGTCATAACTACATTTCCAGAAGCACAATGGTGTTGTTGCTAGTTGCAAATGAACTAAACTTACACTATGGTCTAGCATAGTGTGTGTGTGTGTGTGCGCGTGCATATATATATAGTCAGAATATTAGCCCACCCAGTAAATGAATAAATTATCTCACTGATCTATTATATCCAGGGAGGCAGGCACAAAGGAGGTGACATGATCCAGCCAAAGCTAAGCACTCTTATCTCCTCTTCATTTCAAGGGGCAAAGGTATTAGACATGTACTTAAGTCCCAATTCATGGGACCAAAGATGTTTTAGACTTTAGCTGAGAATGCCATCCAAACCATTCAATTTTAGATCAGTGTTCACATCTGCAACACTTAACTGCTGTGCCTACAGAACACATTAGGGTCAGAAGTGATCTGCAGAGCAGGGGGGAATGACAAGTGGGAAGCTATTTGACCCTTCCTCTTCCATAGATGAGTGGTAGAGCACATGCTTTGTATAGAGAAGGTCCCATTTTCAATCCCTCACAACTCCAGGTGGGACTAGAAGAGATCTGTGTCTGTAATCCTGGAAAGCAACTGTTTGTTAATGCAGATAATACTGAGCTTGATCCACCAATGGTCTGACTCAGCAGAAGCTAGCTTCCTATGCTGCTATGCTCCACTCCTCTTTAACATCTCCACTTTCCACCAGCGCTTCCTGACCCATGTTCCCAATCTCAAGTCTAGAAAATGAGCTGAATCAAAAGCAGCTGATGGGAATTGTGGGGTGACATAGGCAAGCAGGGAATCACTCAAGCACCACCACCCTCCTACCGGTCCCTACTGCTTTTCCATTGCATATCTCACTCTTCCAGTCCTGGTTTGTAGAAGAAAACCATCTGCCAAGTCATAAGATCAAGGAGGCAGTACATGTCATTCTTAACCTGAAAGATGCAGCCAATTCCCCCCCCCCATGTGATTTCTTCTGAATGGCCCTGGGTATGGGATTACGTGGAGCTGACTGTGTCATCCAGGCCATAAACAGTTATGTGTGTGTGGGGGGGGATCTTCCTGCATCTGGTCTCCACCTTTGAAGCAAGGGCAGACCAAGGAGACAAACAGCTCATCTTTCAGAGCTTTTATACATGAGTGTTTTCAATATGGGGTCCTGCTAACCACACTCAAAGCACTTGCATTTTATGATCTCCTGGGTGTGCTGTGTTCTGTGAGAACAGGATGCTGGGCTAGATGGGTCTTTCCCCTGATCCAGCAGGACTCTTCTTAGGTGTAAAATTCGCCTTCAACTGAAATGCTGAGCTACACTGATGAATTCCAGCCGCACCCACCAGGTACTATTAGATCAAAAGGTTTAGCCATTTTAGCACATGCTTGTTCTTGCAATGTATTATGTGACCTGAAATTATTTTAATGCTGCTTTCCACACTTAATGGTCTTTGTATTTTATTTACATTTGCATGAAGGGATGTGGTGAGAGGAAATTCATTTTGGAAGGACTATTATGGATTTCTGGCATTTAATTGTGCTAATTTCCTACTTATCTTCTCAGATAAATGGAACCAAAAGGAAATGGATCTTAATTGCCCATGTTAGTGAGACGATTGTTCTAAGTGGCTTTGCTGGGTGTACCGCAGAGGCACCTTGACACGTTTCTATTCTTTTGGAGGCCTTAAATTATCTTGCATAAAGAAATGTGGGCTTTTTGGGGGGCGGAGGGTCTGGCATCTTGTCAGTTATGCACACTGTGATGCTTTGTCTTCTATTCCATATGTGCCTGACTCTTGCAGTCTTGTTCAGGTGGCAAGGAGACACTGGGTGTATCTTTAAGGGCATTGGGGAACCTGCATTGGCACACTCCTCCACTGTCTCCCAAGAAGGATGGATGTTACTCAACTGTGGATGCACTGAAGCAAATTTAGTGTGCATTTCAAACAAACAAAAAACAAAAAAATCGCCCCCAATGAACACATGTGTGGTGATGTTTCACTGGATACCCTGTATTGCTACACCATTTTGTTTCCATCAGCCAGAATGAAAGGATGCAGCTATATTTATTTTTAAAACAGTTCTTCTGCACAGAACTGGTATTACACAAAACAGCTGTGCTGTTAAAAATGAAAATTGCCTTTGCAGGTGCAGGAGGCAGGGAAAGAAGAGAAGCAGCTGCCTTTCACATGAGCAATTCCAAATCCTTGCCTGGCTTGGAGAGCATGGTCTGCTTTCAAGCACACTTCAAAATGCTGGTACTTACAACAGAGCCCTATATGGCTTGGGACCTTGGGGCCTGAAATAACGTTTGCCTCTACCCTACACCAAACTGCCTGTGCATTAAGATTTCCACCAGAGGCCTTCACTTCAGGTATCCTGGCAGTTGCTCACCCATAACTGAAACCTTAGTTGCTGGGCCAGCTACCCTTGGATTTTATTCCAACTTGTATGAATATCTTAACTTCTATGGCTAGATAATTAAATTGGGGGACCACATATTTCAAACAGCAAGTTCAAAGGCAACCTTCATATTGGCTTTGTTTATCTTATCCTGTTTTTAAAAAGTCCACTAGAATCAACAAATGCAGAAGCTGCAGTGGATTAAATCCATTTACCAATTTTCCCAGTCTCTATTTGGAAAGGAATTCCAGAAGAAGCTCAGTCCCCAGGTGCATTCAGAAACTTGCCACCCATCCCAGACTACACTACAATATTTTCCTTTGACTCTCCTTTCTACAAATGTCCCATAGAATAAGGACAGGAGGGAATAAGTCATAGCTATTTTTAAGTTCTTATTGCATTGTCAACAACAAAACAGTGGCTTCTCAGATTTGTAGTTTAAAGTTTCCCTGGTTTGATCCATTCTGTCAGTAACGATTAAAATTCCAAAATAGGGAGATTCTACTGTGGAGCCCTGAAAATGAATTTATTTTCAGAGTTGTAGAGGCAGACTGTAAATATAACAAAAAAGACAAAGCATTTAAGTTTGACATTTTTATGTTGGAACCCGTTTTTATGCCTAAGGATGTTAATTCTCACTTTTCCTCCAGGAGATTCACACAGACCTGTCAAAAGACTTTGGTTTGGAATCAGTGGACGTTAATATTTGGCATGTAGATAATGAACTCACTTGACTGAAAATGTCTTAAGATGATACAAAGAAAGGTTGGGCAAAGCAATTGCCACAGTTGGGGTGGGGAAAACAAAACCAAATGCCCCACAACCCAGATTACTTTTGTCTTCCAACATTGATACTAGGTTACAAAGGAAGTATATTTGCTGAATGGAGGCTATGCAGACATGAATTATTTACTTGTACATCTTTCTTCTAACTGCTTTGTCTAATTTAACTGCAAATAATTTCATTTTAAAAATAACTAAAAGAATCACACTTATCTTTGCAATTTGTGCATCTTTGGGAAAATAGATTATGTAGTTCAGTGTTTAGTTTATTTCCTTGTTTATAATCACTAGAAATATTTCCACAGCACATGTTCAGCAAGTGAAGGAGTCATATACTTTCTGCAACTTTTACAGGACAATGGAAGGCAATCATTTTATACCGTTTGATTACCATAATCCCCGAAGAGAAGACATGCTAAATCTGCTATTCAAAACTGAGTGCCATTATTACAACAATATTCAGGAAGAAATGGCAGGTAATATACCACTGTGATAAATGAAAATTGATAGGTTTGTCTTTCTTTCAGGCATCCATAAAGCTACTATGATGAAAGTTGAAAACCGCTGGAAGTTTTTGTTGCATAGATAGGAATGCTAAATCGATAGAGTTACCTAAAGCTTGCCAGATCTCAGTGATTAGCTATTGCCAAGCATACAATCATACCTGAATAGAGCAGGAAGTTCAAGTTACCCTGGCCTAAGTGAGAGAAATACATTATACAGAAAACCAGTCTGTATCCATTTTCCATGAGCTTATTCTTAAGTCCATTCCCATTTTGACATCAATCTACATTTTTAAAAAGAACAAAAAAATCATATTGAAATCCATATTTTATCACATATATGTATTTAAAATATGCATTTCATCTCAGTGTATGCACTTCTAAACATATGTTATACTATATGTTTTAATGCAATTTGTTACATTTAGATGAGTCAACAGTGTGATGCAGCAGCTAAAAAAGCCAATGCAATTCTGGGCTGCATCAATAGGAGTATAGCGTCTAGATCGAGGGAAGTAATAGTACCACTGTATTCTGCTGTGGTCAGACCTCACCTGGAGTACTGTGTCCAGTTCTGGGCACCACAGTTCAAGAAGGATACTGATAAGCTGGAACGTGTTCAGAGGAGGGCAACCAAAATGGCCAAAGGCCTGGAAACAATGCCTTATGAGGAACGGCTTAGGGAGCTGGGTATGTTTAGCCTGGAGAAGAGAAGGTTAAGGGGTGATATGATAGCCATGTTCAAATATATAAAAGGATGTCATATAGAGGAGGGAGAAAGATTGTTTTCTGCTGCTCCAGAGAAGCGGACACGGAGCAATGGATTCAAACTACAAGAAAGAAGATTCCACCTAAACATTAGAAAGAACCTCCTGACAGTAAGAGCTGTTCGACAGTGGAATTTGCTGCCAAGAAGTGTGGTGGAGTCTCCTTCTTTGGAGGTCTTTAAGCAGAGGCTTGACAGCCATATGTCCCAGTTTCAACCCCCAGTACCTCCAGGTAAGCCTGGCAGTCAGGGCTGCCTTAAGCATATGCGGCGCCCCCCCCCAGGTTGCCCAGTCCCAGGCACGCAGGAGGGTGGAGCCGGCCGGCCACCTCAGCATCTCGCTGGCTCAGTCACCCCCAAACTTGCAGTGCAGAGCCACCCGCAGCAGAAGAGCCCGTCGTGGCACTCCGACCGATGGGCAGGCTCTTCCCCGGACTCAACTCTCAGGCCCTAGACTCTCGGCCTGGCGCCCCTGAGTCCCCGATGCCCAGGTGCCCCGAACCCCTAGCACCTATGGGTAAGACGGCCCTGCTGGCAGTGTCCATAGTTTGAAACCTTGGCTAGTCACCGCTATGCAGTGCAGACCAATAGATTAGTGAGCTTAGTTTAAGGCAGCTTCCTATGCTTCTGTGTTTTTTCTATCGCCAGCATTTTGAGGATAGGCATCAAACAAATAAAAGTTCTGCAAATTGTGCTATACTGCTAATTCTTTGTTTGTTTCCTTGTTAGTTTGGGATCAGTGCAAGAGAAAGAAAAAAGCCATGAAAGCCCACCCCTCCACACACACATGCACCTTCTGTCCTGGCATAGCTAAAACAAGTGGCACTTTCTCCACCACAGAATCTCTCTCATCAGGGAAAAAAAAGTGTTTGAATTATGAAAATGCAATGGGGGGCATACATAAACATCTGATTAAAAACAAACAATTGGAAATGTTGTGCATACCATCTAGTCTTTCTTTTATGTTTGTAATGAACCCCTTTTAGATTTGAAAGAATCCTTTAGAAACTAAGCATAGAGATTTTGGTGGGATGAAGCCTAGTCACAAAAGAAGAATTGTTTGAAGGAGTTAAAATGATTTGCTTGCACCAATCTATTCTGGTTCCAGCCTGCTGCAGCTGGTTTGTGATTGTTCGACAAGCTGGTCAGCGCTTGAGTCATCTCAAAAAACTGCATGTGGAAAGGCAGCTTGAACTCAGCCCTACACACGCACGGTCCACTTTGCAGTCAATATCCGTACAGCCATGTCGCCTTCAAGTAATGTTGGATTCCTTCCAAAACCAAAACTGTATTACAGCTGGTCCCAATTATCCAAACCACACTGAGACTACACACACAAATAGCCAGCTTCTCAGCTTGGCTGTGTGGCTTAATGAATTAGTTATTTAATAATTTGACAGGAGTGCTTGTTGTGTTGTGTTTGGCCATTTGTGTCTGTTTAATCTTATCTTTAGGACTGCGTTCATACACTCCTGTGGTGCTCATTGACTACCACTGTAGTTTATTTACATGTGCAAACGCATATTGGCAGGGCATAAAAGATAATCTTGATTATTCAGAAGCCATCCAATCTGTAAAGTTGTGCTTGGGTGGCTGGCTCTATTTGCTGGCAACAAAACATTTACAGCACAGTGTGCAAGCTATACACGGACACTTTTTTTCTCCAGGCATTAGATCCAAAAGGGTGATTCTTTACAGATTAAAATACATACATTCTAAGGATCATTAATTACCTGTTTATAGAAAGGGCTGAATTTTCAAAAATTCACATTTCCAATGTATTTATACCTTCCATAAAAGTAATTTGGATGGCAACATTCAGATTTACATGTGTGATTTTAGAGGTAGCAACCTATCAATGTGCAAACAGAGCATTTGGATATTAAACTGCTGTGCAAGGATGGACTCAAAATATTCAGTGCTTTCCCCATCAGAGCTTTGTCTGTAACAAATCACTGAGAGGATTGTGTTACCAAGCAACCAAGACTTGCTAACTTACAGTGCAAGGCTGTGAATTCTAGATGACTATATAAAGATGAATTAGAAAAGTGAATGCTGCAGCCCAGCTTGGGGGGGGGGCATGAAAAGCTGAAATGCTTTTATACAATTGGTGGTGGTGTGTTGATAATGCTGCATTAAAACCTGGAAAGTAATGGTTAATTGATTTCTGGAAATCTATAACTTGTTCATCCTGAAGATTCAATATACTTCAAAATTTTCTCCCAACTGGTTCCCTCCTCAACATACTAAACAAACACTAGAAGCTGACACATACAGAATGTTGTTGCCACTTTCTCAACAGTTATGTGAACAGTCCTTCCTCTTTGTTTGTTTCTCCTCCAAAATGGACAGACCCATAGCTCATAGCAGATCTGCAGTTCTGCATGCAAAAGATCTGGGATCTCCAAGTAGGGCTGGCAGGAGAAGGACTTTGTTTGAAACTTTGGAGAGTCACTGTCAGTCAGTGTAGATTGGGGAAAGATGTTGTGATATCCTACAGATGTTGGACTCCAGCTTCCATGAGCCCCAGAATAGCTAAAAGCTGGGGGTGATGAGAGTTGTAGTCAAATAATGTTTGGTGGGCACCACCTCAGCTGCTACTGCTGTAGTCAGGGGAGCTGATAGTCTAACTCAATACAGTAATATCTCATGTTGCGTCCACTGCTGGTTGCATTTTTTCATGGTACAAACGCAGTGGACCTGAAAGTATTTACTTCCGGGTTTCGCCATGCGCTTTTGCATGCGCGAAAGCACCACTCGGGTTGCAGACTTTTTGGGTTGCGAATGGCACCCCGGAACGGATCGGGTCCACAACCCGAGGTACCACTGTATAAGGCAGCTTATGTTTCCTGCCTTCAAACTGCAGTATATTGAGATGTTGCGTCTAACTTCAACACAGATCTGTCTTCCAGTTCCACTCCTTGTCTGTCATTGTCTGACTATTTGCTGTTTTTTTCTGCCCGCTAAGCCGACAGACCCAGATTCTCCAAACATGTCGAACTCTCAGACTGAGCTCTCTCTCATCAGCTACCAACAATCATTGTTAGGTTTCCAGAAAGAAAGAGGTAGAACCAATGCCACATGAAAATACCAGGCAATGGGAGTAGCGATCTGGAAAAATCATCACAGAGGCTTAAAGATTTGATTCATGGGGACTGCTCGAAGATGGTGGCTGCTGGCTGTGAGAAGGATCTTTGGATTTCTGGACGGACTTGGCAAGATACCAGCATGCGAAGAGACAGTGCTAATTTACAGAGGAATCATAGGAATAAATTCACACAGAAACATATACGGTTTGGTCAAACTTGCTTGCTCGAATAACTCAGGGGCTTGAAAGAAGATAGAAGGATTTTAATAGATTATTGGATAAGATCTGGACTATATTGATTAGAAATGCAGTGACTATAAGAGGACTAGGGCTTTCTGAGTCTGAAGCATGGGAAGTCAAATTTAAATTTGTATAATTTGGCAGAAGATTTGGATTAATTGTTTAATTGATATTTGTATAATTTGAAAATGGATTAGATATTTAAATTGGAAAATCTAATAAAAATGTTTATTAAAAAGAAAGAAAATACCAGGCAATGGTAGGTGCACTATTAATTCTTCACCACTGCAAGGCCCAATGTTCTTCTTCAAATTCCAGCAGCTAGACCCTGGTGGAAAACAAGAAGTTTGAAAGGTGAAAGGGTGAAGCCTACATATTAGAAAACTTTCTGTTTTCTAACCCGAGAACATTAACCAGTAGGACTGCCTGGCTTTGAATACAGTAACTTTTTTCAGTGCTATGATTAATTTTACACCAAGTGCAAATCTAGGGCTGCTGAATAACTGATGTTCAGCCCACAGAGGATTTTTGCATCAAGCAAGGCTGCTGAATCCGTTTTGCAGAAATTAGATCCATCACAAGAGATCTCACAATTGTTGAGTTTTACCTTTGTTTTAGCCGGTCCTGCACAATATTTTTCATTATGCTCTCAGTATGCATTCATGCAAAGTTCAGCAGTGGCTTTAATGGTCTTTCCCACCCCACTTCTTTCTTATATCATCAGTGAACCCACAGCAGAAAAGAAGGATAAGTCATCAAAGCAACTTTCCATGAGAAATGAAGAGAAAAAAGAACATCACCAATGTATGCAGGAACTTTCTGGACCAGTTGTAAAAATGACTGAGTATCCTGATAGCAGATTTTAGAGAGACATATTTTTGGCTGTAACCATAAATGACATCTGCAAGCCAGATGGAGTTAATGAAAAACCCATTCACTTCCTGTAATGTCTTGAGGAAAACAAACACAGGTAATTTCAGTCCGAAGAACGAGAGAGAGAAAATAAGGCTCTGCACTTACATTTTATTTCTGAATGTTTGTTCCATATATATATGGAATGTATAGATATATATATGTGGAATATATATATATATATATATATATATATATATATATATACACATATATATACATATATATATATTCATCTGTATACATATATAGTGATCATCTAAAATTTATTCTAAACCATACTGGAGGCTTAGTTTGCTAAATTTCTGAACTTATAAATAACAAATTGTGTGATCTTACCTAGGGGAGGGGAATATTTAGGCCACAGGCTGTGATATTGTGATTATTTAGCAAGAATATATATCCTACCCCAGAATTAACAAATGGAGCTCTTGATTGCATGAAGTGCCTATGCATAAAGAGCTCTTCTAATGTCTTGCTGAAAGACATGGTGGGCAAGGTATGAGCTGGTCCGTCTCTCCATGACACATTTGAAGGAAAGATAGAAAGCTGCTCTGATAATTTTATTGAAGGGCATGGTATAAATCTTGCAAATTAATAAGGAACCTCTGACCCACCAAATGTCCCAACTTCCATTAGGGATGTAAGAACCTATCACTTTTCATTCTACTTTATATTCACCACATGCAGCACTGCTTCCATTTCACAGCAGTTTTTCTATTAAAAAATGGGTGGTATTCAAACAAGTTTCACTCAAGAGTAGACCTACTGACGTTAATTAACCTAACTTATTGATGTCCATTAATTTCGCTAGGTCTACTCTGAGTAAAACTTAGTTGACTATCATCCTGTGTTAGCTAGCTGTCCGTCGTGATGAAATTATGTAACTTATGCATTTTATGTAATTAATTGTTATTATGTTATCCCACTCCATTCATTTCAATGTAAAGGAAACAAAATGCAAAGTTGGGAGGAGGCAGATTGCAATCAATTATGTAACATTTGCAGACTAAAAGTAACAACTGGATCCCAACCTGGATTGATTTCCATTCCAGGCATGGGACAGATAAGTGAAAATCAGCACTTTTTGCTCCTGTTTCCATTTGGATCAAAATTGTCCAGCATGTCCAGAGGTCAGGAATGCTAGTAGTTGTAGTCTGAACAACATCTGGAGTGCTACATGTTCCTATACCTGGGCCAGAACATTGTCAGGAAAAAAGACAGGAGTCCTGGCTGAACAATACATTTTAAGCTTCAAAAGGACTAAAAGCACACACAAAAATGCCTTATAATGGGTTTCAAAAAACTTTTGCAATCTGTATTCCCCAATGAAATGTCATAGAAGCATTAGCAAATTCTGCAATGTGGACTACACCACAGAGGTCTAGCCAACAAAAGCTTGTAACAGAGTGTCCCTCATTCTCACTTGTTTCCAACTTTTTTTGGAATCCAAAATACCATGCAATACATGATATTTTACCATCTGTGCTAGCATGATAGTGACCTTTCGATGCACTGAGGTGACCAATGAAAGGCAAATTTGCAGAGAAAAGGTAACTAATAATAATAATTGATGCTTAGCACAATGTTTATTTGCAAATCTGGCTACAGCGCCACAGACTAGCTCCGAATGCCTCTCCCTGTCTGGATCCCTGAGACTAAAATTATTGACAGATTCTGAGTGATTTGTAGTTTTCATGCTTTACTGCCTCATGCTTCATATAATATTCATACTGGTGTTTGGGCAGGCTGTTGTGATTTATACTGAGCAGATGTTGGAGCAGACCTTTGTGAATTACAGAGTCAGCAATCAAAATTTAGAGATGGAAAGAGGGAGGCATCAAGCACACACCAAACCCAGAGAGGAAAGACTGTGCAAGCAGCAGAAGAGGGAAGACTGCAACAGAAACATTTCTTAGCATGAGAAAGGGCATGAGAAAGGCTATCTAGAACAGGGTGGTGGTGGGGAAAATAAATCCTGAAATGTGGTGGAGGGAAGGTTGAGAAGAAAATGGAAGCCTCACAATAGGAATTGCCCCTGCATAAAGAGTGGCTGTGTTATGATTGATTGTCCTCAGTATTGGCTCCAGGTTTTGGGGTGATAGTGGTGCTCCTTGTGAGTCCCTCCCTCATTGCTGTTACTGCTGCCCAATCACTTGCCCATTCAATGTCAAGACTGTTATCAACATCTCTTATCTAGAGATGGAAGCAAGCTGCTCCTGCTCCTCTCCCAGAAGCTCAAGTGGTCAGCAGGTATGATTCTGCCCCTCTTTACATGGCCTGTGTTCTACACAGGGCTTATAAGAACAGTGTGCAAGGTTGCTAGATCAGAGGTCAGAAGTCTGACAGTGCCTCCCAAACTAGAAAATAGTGGTAAAGTAAGTGACAATGGATTTTATCATTTAGATCAGGGTGGAAAACCCTTTTCAGCCCAAGAACTGTATTCCCCTTATGGGCAAGCTTCCAAGGGCCACATACCAATAGTGGGCAGGCCAAGATGCAAAGCTGGGTAGAGTAGTGGACATGAGTCTTTCCTTTCTACAGTAGGTTACATACCAGTTAGACAAAAGCCAGAGGTTTACACACATACACACTAATGGGTATTTGTAAGAGGATATATTAACTATATTGAATCCTGTACAGACCCGCATGTTTGAGTGAGCAAACAAAAGGAAATAAATGGCTGGTGTCTGTTTTTAAAGATGCTGAGCTTGCACCTAAAGAGCCCCAGTAGCAGAGTTTAAATTCCATCATTAAGCAGATTTGGTGAGGCATAGGAATAGACCTTTAAACCTACTTTTAATATGTTCCAACTACTTGAGGTAGCTGGACCCCTTTACCCTTCCTGCAGAGAAACAGACTACACAGTGAAGTAGGTTTAAAATATACTTTACTTACATTCATGCATTGTCCTTACGGTAGCAGTGATGATTAAATGCAGGTAAATGTTCTTAGTTGAAAAACACAACAAGGACAGATGTCTGAGGCAGAGTGTTAACGCATGTCTGCCTCCTTGCTTGCAGCATGAAGAGAGAGAGAGAGAGAGAGAAGGAACAGGAAACAAGCCTTCCTCCCTTATTGTCAGAAGAGAGGATGTGACATCACTGAACCTACTCTAGTAATTTAGAACTTTGTGATCACCCTGTTACATACTAACTAGGTTAGGTTTGACTGTAAGTTTCCACACACACACCCTAACACCACATCTCTCCATCCTGCTTCCAGGCAGACAAAGAGATGTTATCACAGCTCAAGGATGCATCACAACCACCAAAAAGCACCCCAGGAGGGTATGGCATGGGAGACTCTGAAGGAGCAAATTATAGAGGCCTGGGGTGCCACATTTGACTTCTGGACTTGAGTTTCCCCACCCTGGATTTGGATGAGAAAGAGGCAGCCATTTTTCTGTCATGGGATTGATTGATAGATTGATTTGATATGTATGGTGTCGTACATCCATAGATCCCAGGAATAATTAGTCAGGGGTCATATGCTGAAGCAGATATGAGCAGGATCAAAGCAAAAAGGTTTTGTGGCCACCCTGCCTGCCTCACTCTTTCTGACACCTCTTTTAAAAATCTCTTTTCCATACCCTTCTCTTACCCTCTCCCTCTTCCTCCAGCCCAGTAGTCTGAGAAGGGAGGGACAAATTGCTCAGTTCAGATCTGCCTGAACTGAATGCTTGAAGCAGATAACTTTTGAAATTAAGCCAAGGAGGGCTGCATAAAATTAAGCTGATGGATGCATGCAGCTCTAGGGCCTCAGGTTGCCAACCTGTGGTGCAGATCCTGACCTCTTCTATTTTAATTTCCAATCTCTTTATCAGCAGAGTTGTGCTCTGGAGCTTTCCTGGTGTGGTTTCTTTATGATTAAACAAGCCCCGAATTTTATTACTTCCCCAAAGTAAACAACAGTACTGTGGACATAAAAGGTATCTTAAATTTTATATACACTCAGGACAGCTTATCTGCGATACAGCATCTTATTTACAGTGATTTGTTCCTTTTTTCCCTTCCAGTTTTACAGGAACTGGAGAATGAATCCATTGTCAGGAGACTAATTGAATTGACCTGGGTCATTCAGTGAAGCAGTGCTTTTGCTGGGATAGCAGTATTGGATTAAAAAAAAAGTTTGAGATAACTTTAAAATCAATTGGCTGTTTTTGTAGACACAGGAGGTATACAGTGATAGATTATGAAGTTGTATATCTGCTGGGGGGAATGTACATTTATGAATACATATTATTCTGCTTCTAGGGTGGCCAGCTGAAAAATGAGGACAGGGTTCCTGCACCATTAATAGTTGTTCAGAAGAGAGGATTTCAGCAAGTGTACTTGGCATGCAAGTTACCTGCTTTCCTCTTGCACAGAGAATTTTTTCCAATTACTCCCTGTAGGTGACATATTCATTTGTCACAGTTCATCTTCCTTGCCTGCATGGAAGAAAGTGGTTGTACATTTAAGGAAACTCTCCTTCATTAGCGGTGCTTCAAGATGGGGGTCTCAATATGGGTCATTCAGATCTCACAAATGTGTTGTTGGAAACATTTCTGTCGTTCTTGTTAAAACTTACTGGGATTTTTTCCATGGAAGGAATAAACTTGGATGAAATTGGGGGATGTGGTATGGGAACTTGCATTTTGTGAGGACACTGCAAGCAAGCAAGCAAGCAAACAAACAAACAAACACGTTGCATGCATGGGAAGGACCAACCCCACAAGATGCATGTGTCTGGAAGCATCCCAATACAAAAGCACCTAGGAGTGCCGTTGAGGTGAGTATACAAACATTCAATTTGATCCCTCCCTCTGGCCATCCTTCCTTCCTTCTCTCCCTCCCTTCCCTAAAAAGTTCAAAAATTCACTGTTGTTATGTAGCTCCAGAAGTGTGCATTTAGTCTACACTCATGCAGGGTTCATTGTGTGTGTTTGATGTGGGTAGAGGAAGAATGTGCCATGACACTGCTGGCTTGCCATAGATTTGGAGAATACAACCTCTACTGTTACAACAGTTGCTAGGTCTGCTGGCAGATTCAAAGAGGTTAGCTAAAATATATGCCTTTTAGATGGTAAAGTGTTGCCTCACTCTTCTCACATTTAGCACTTGTCATTTTTCTTCCTGTGGGCAATTTCTGAAGAGCCTCCCCGTCCCAGTTGTATGCACTGCAACCAGTGGCTTTTATGCTAATCCACCCATTGAACCAAACTAGGGATGCTTGAAGAATTTACTCTGTACAAATTCCTATATGAAATGCAAGGGCTGTGGCTCAGTGGCAATGCATCCATTAGGGGAAATTGCTTGCAAAAATGTGTATATTAATCAAAATGGCATATAAAAATGTGTTTATTAAGGAGAAATTTCCATTTAAATGCCGTTGAATTTTCATGATGATTTTTTTAAAGTACAAACTGATGTGAAATAATGGAGGAAGAAAATGTGAAACAGATAGTACTAAAACTGATAGATTCCAACCCTAATATCACACAAAATCACCTGAATAAATAAATAGAATGGCAATGTGTCTTAAACTAGAGGTAAGAATGCTAGAAAAGAGACCTGCTGAATCAACTGAAGGTTCACCTAGTCTAGCATCCTTTCTTCTCCCACTGGCCAGCTAAATGCTTCCAGGAGACCATGAAAGCAATAGCTGTCCCGCATTGCCTGTTACCTAGCAACTAGTCTTCAGTGGCAGGCTACTTCTGAGGTTCTGTTTAGCTCTCATGGCCTAATAGCAGTGGATAGCCCTGTTCTCCATGAATTTCTCTAAACCCCCTTTAAAGTCATTTAAGGTCGTGGCCTTTACCCCATCCTGTGGCAGTGATTTTTACAAATTAATTTTCAGGTCTGCTTATCAACTCCAGCACAATGAGTGAACCAACGGAGAACTGCATCTACAGGTCCAATTGGTCAACTTTTCCTGATATTTCGTGTCAGCAAAGAATTTGCCTGCCTCCATCATTTTCAGGTACATTTTCCAATCTTGTGCAAGGAGACACATAATAAATTAAACCCTATCAGTACACAAGCAGAACCCTGGCTGTTAGGATAGTCATTAGCCAGATTTCAAATGGCCACACAGTGGCTATGGCGGGGTCATTAGTGATCGTTGTGTCAGCACCGGCCTTGGCGTCGCAGTAAGAAAGCTGAATTAAGAGTTTGGAAAGCATTTATTGAATGTATGCCCCTTTCTTCTGCCCAACAAAATTTGTTAGTCCAAGCACACAAGCTCAGCTCTAGAAGAATGCTATTTATTTTGTACTTGCAGCAACTCACCCAAGTGTGAACAGATTGAGCAGATTTTCCAGGTTGCCTGGCTTTCACATTTATCAGTGTGATGTCCCATACACTCTTCAGCTGCCACGTCTCCATCTCAGTAAAACAGTCTAATAATAATAACGCTGCTAATTGTAGTAGTCGTAGTAGCAGCAGCAGTACGGTTGTGGTATTTTAGTTTTCAGTATGTATGTAAACAGAGGAAGCAGGATGTGCAGGGAGGAAGAGAATCAGCCCTGTTACCTCTTCACTGTTGCTTGCTTAGTGTAAGTTCTGGAAAAGCCTGTGTACCTCCAAAATAAAATAAAAAAGTACAGGAAAACTGATTGTGCTTACAGTGTATTTGCATTTTCAGTTTCTACACAAATAGGCTCTTGCAGTAGTCATACTGAATAGGCATAGGAGCAGTGGTGGGACCACTGAGTTTCCCCAGCCTGATGGGTGGGGTATAAACAATTTATATTTATATTTATATTTATATTTTTTTATTATTTGCAATCCTGTTGCCAATCTGGGTGCATTCATCTTATCATTTCCACAGTTTTAAAGTACTTCACATGCTTTATCTGGAACAACTATCAGCTCGCTTGCTTAAACAAGCAGCTCATATAAGCGGTCTGTGCTTCTGCTACGGTAAGTCTAGTCTTATGCTCCATGCAACACCATAGCTGCAATCTTGTGATTTCTGAAATTACATTGTTCATGAGGAGGCTTTTTGCACAGGTCAGGCACTAGAATATCATTGGAACCAGTCCTGGTGAACAGCGATGATTACTCAGTCCTCTACCCTGGAGGAGCATTTTTAATTGGCACAGTCCTTCAACCCTGCTATTGCACACCACCCCTATCTCTGAGCAGTGTGAGATTCCAGGGGTTCTGGACACTTAACCGGTGTTTCTGTTTCCTTCGGGCAATGAGGCACAGCAGAGACAGTGGTTTATTTATTATATATACATATCCAGGGCTTTTTTTCCCCAGTCGGAGCTCACCAGAGCTCAGCTCCAGCACCTCTCAGGTGGGCACCATTGCTAGGGTTGCCGTATTTTGAAGAGCAACAAAAGAGGACACATTTGCCGACTTCTACTTTTAACTATGGCTCACTATGACGACTCTCACTTTATATATCCATTAGGGTGGGTCATTAAAAAAATATATATTCAAAATGTTTCCTCCCTTGATCTTATCTCAGACGTATGGTATAAACATAGTCAAATTTCAAATTTGGGACAAATCGGTTAATATTTAGACCCTGCTCCTACAGATTGAAATTTTGCCTCACTACGAGTGATAAAAACATAGGAATTTGACTCATTTAATTCCCAGTATGTTAAATTGTGAACTAATAAACATAAATTTAAGGTTTTATGTAGAGCAATAATAGTTGCATACTATTATTTTATGCAATATTTATTTATTTAAGATAAAACATGCCGATAATTTACATGAAAAACTATGTTTTTATCACTCGTAGTGAGGCAAAATTTCAATCTGTGGGAGCAGGGTCTAAATATTAACCGATTTGTCCCAAATTTGAAATTTGACTATGTTTATACTATACGCCTGAGATAAGATCAAGGGAGGAAACATTTTCGATTTTTTTTTATGACCCACCCTAATATCCATGAAAAGGAGGATGTGTCCTGAAAAAAGAGGACATATGGCGACCCTAAATTGCAGTTCTAAGAGAACAAGGGAGAAGCTCATGGTGAACTCGGGCATATCTTTTTTCTAGAAAAATAGCACATACAGTATATGCCAGGCACGTCCAACAGGTAGATCGTGATCTACCGGTAGATCACTGGATGTCTGTGGTAGATCACTGGTAGATCACTGGCTCCTCTCAAAGAAGCTCAACAACTTTGGCTCCCCTAAAAAATGCTCAACATTTTACCCTTCACCCCCCCCAAAAAAAACAGGGCTTTCCCACCTCAGAAAAGCTCAGCAACTCTGACCTGAACCCCTAACAAATGGGGCTTCCTCCTTCCTAAAAAAATCTCAACAACTTTGACCTGAACTCCTAAAAACGAGGCTTTCCTCCTACCTAAAAAAAGCTTAAGAACTTTGACCAGAACACCCCAAAGGGGGGTAGATCACTGCCAGTTTTTAACTCTGTGAGTAGATCGCAGTCTCTTCAGAGTTGGCCACCCCTGGTATATACAATTAGAGCCTACCATGAAGGGGTGCACATCATTAACAACCCAAAATGGCCTTGTTTCTCTCATAGCCACAGCCTTGGATTCAAACAGACATCAAACATTGCTCTGTCTTTTGAGTTCCCCAGCTTGCTGGTTTGCTTATGACCCCTATCACTACAACTCAACTCCAGACTCTGGCTTTGTCCTTCTAACTATCTCTGAGTCGAGGAAGGAGCCTCACTCATTTGCTGTCTCACACAGAGCCATAGCTGCCAAGTTTTCCCTTTTTCTCGTGAGGAAGCCTATTCAGCATAAGGGAAAATCCCTTTAAAAAAGGGATAACTTGGCAGCTATGCACAGAGCCCCTTTCCTTTGTTTCCCTTAATGGTCCATCACCTAGGCTATCACCAAGCTTATATGTTAACACTTACTGGATTCAGGGGTTTGAAGGATCTCACATACAGACGATCCCCCCCCCCAATCCATAACATTAGCTTTATGTGGCATACATGTACATTTCCAAAATTGCCCACAAAATGTACATTTTCCATCTTGCTTTGAACTTTCCAGAGCACAATGTTCTGTTTTCCACAAACATGAAAGCTAAGAAAAAAAGCATTTTTAATTAAACTGTGTGTTAAGATCCTTGTAGTAGTGCTGTACTCCTTCCCCCTTCCATTTTATTTCTTAGCCAACAATCTGAGAAATAACCCTTCCCCTGCTGTTTCTGCTTAATATCACAGGCTGACATGGCCAGAAAAAAAAGTTTATAACATTAACGGCATTCTTTCACAGAAAGCTGGTGATTAACACTAGGCCTGGAGTCAGAAAACTTTCAAATGTCTTTCATTACAACCTGACTGGGTGGCAAGGAGGAAACGGAATGGAGTTTTCTATTCTAGTCACATCTAGTTGCAGGATTTACTCGAAGTGGACCTCACGAAGTGAGATTATACTGAAAGCTGCTGATCTGTTTTCAGGAGAATTGTACAATCCTTGAGAGAAATAGCTCCGAGTAATAGAATTTTAACAGAAATGAATCTGTTACCAGCAAGGGGAAAATTGCTATAGCCATACAGACCTGAGGTGCCATACTTTCAATTTTGACCGTGCGGTATGAAATTATGACTAAGAACGGAAAGGGGTGGGAGCGATATATTGCAAGAAAGTTTCTATAATCCAAAACTTAAAACCCCTGTGATTTGCCCTCATCTCAGTCTCTCTCAGATAGTTCCTCTCCAGCAGTTATTAATGCGGGCAGGCAATGAACCTCTTTCAAGTCACTTCACACTGAGGTCTCACTTTCACTCTGCTAATCCAAACAATGAGAAGGAAGTTTGCTGTTTTATGCCAGTCTGCCACTTTTGACAGAGCAGAGCACTCTGCTCCCTAAAACAAACCGAGAGACCGAGAGACCGAGCAACAGCAGAGAATACAAAGAAGAAGGAGACCCTAGCAGTGCAAAGGCATGAAGCTAACACCTTCTCATTTATTAGTTTAAAACTTTAACTTACTTGCTTCTTTGACAATGCATTTTTCTGTCTGCTTAGATTCATAAGAGGCTGCTTCAGTAAAAGGCAGAAAGTCAGTGGCTGGTTACAGGCTTCAAAGTCTGAACTCAACAACTGGTTTAGTAGCACATAGGAGAAAGAAATAAAAGACAGGGCTTTTTAGCTTGAGTTTTTTGTGCCACTGTCAAACATTGATGCTTATCTGTAGGATAGGAATGTTTTTAGAAAGCATTGTGACAATTTTGATTCCATTCAAATATTCACACTTTGACAACATGAAGTAGCCTGTCTTGGATTAATGTATTGGAGAAAGGGGGCCAAAGATTATAAATGATTGTGTGTATGCAAGAGTAGAGGCTGACCTTCAGAATGTGCAGTTAAGGTTTGCTTGTCTATGACTCAATATGAGTTTTGTTGCAGTTGTTGAGAAGGCGCACTTACATTTGTCCAGATTTAACCTCGTCCTTAAGAGTTTTAGAACTTGCTTAATTGAGCTGTATCATGACAGCAAGACAACATATGAAATGAACAAGAATGAAGCCAAGGGCTGGACAAGCAGAAACACAACACAGAGACCCAAAATACATTTGGCTTCGCACATGAACACATGGAACCATGCTAGAGAAAAGGATGTCACAGTATTTTTTGCCAATACAATTCTGGAACAAATCTGAGATGCAGTTGTAACCATGCTCTATCAGAGAATATCCCATGTCCACACATAGAATCATAGAAATGTAGAATTGGACCCTGAGAGCGTCATGCAGACATTCAAGTCAGGTACTGAGTAAATGAAATTCACCAGACATCAGCCCATACTAAGGATTCAGGGCAGGTATGGGATTCGGTCCAGAAGTTTGATTTTTCCCAGTGACCACATAACAATAGCTATACCTGCACCAGAACTGTACTGCTGCATAAATCAATGAAAGCATGTCACTTTGGGAAATTGTCTTGAAAAGTACATGGTGAATACTGCTTCTCAAAGTCACACATACAATTCTTGCACAAAGAAGAAAGGCTTTAGTTGACTGTGAATAGCAATGGCAATAAAATATGAACGTTCAAATCTCAAGACACTATAACTGCAACAGTCATACCCCTCCAAAACCAGACACAGTAAAAGAAAGAAAACAATACAGGCCTGCATAAAAAGCAGTGAACTTGCTCATCAGCAGCACCAAAATAGAAATAAATGTGGGGAGAAGAAAAGAAGGGGATAGTCACAGCTCCAACCATTGCTGAGTTCACAGTAGTAATTATAGAAAAAAACAGAGTCAACTGCTTCTGAGTCACTTAGGCGAGCTTGTCCAAGAGGAATAGGCAGTGATGAATAAAAAGAAAACATACTGGCCTTGGGTATTTGGTACCGACGAATCCCAGAAGGGACTATTGGGAATATATGGGGCTAGCCCTACCCCTCATAAACACTGCTGAGAATATGGGTCATATTCTCCAGCTGGTGAATGATCAGCAGCAGTCTGAAGGGGGCTGCTTCTATGCTCATAGGGCTTCACCTGATGTGCTGGAATCTCTTTTCACATAGTACTGGGACATCCCTTCAGACTGATGCCGGATACGTGTTGGCTGGGAGCACGGCCAGCATGTGTGTCATTGTTGAGGGGACAGGGCCAGCTCCCTATGTTCCCACTGGCCCCTTCACATGCTACCAAAGGCCTGGAAAGAGTAATTCTATGCCAGGAATCATTCTAGGCTGCCACCACTACATGCTGTCAATTCATGACACAACCAAGTATGGGAAGTAGCCCAATATAATGGGAGGTGCACTGGGAGTAAGTGTTGTGTAGTGGTTTGAGCAAGGCTCCAATGGCAAGGGGACATTGATTCAAATCATCAGTCCATAGCACACAGAGTAATTATCTTTTGGTCTTAACCCCAATCACAATGTGAGCAGGGAAACCATGTATACTTCCTTAAGCTCCTTGAAGGAAGGGCAGGATAAAACTGATAAATTAGTTTTGGCAGAGGCTGTAGAGGCTACTAATCACAATGAAAGGATAGCAATGCATTCCACAGTTAGTCAGGACTGGTCACATTCAGTTATAGGGATTTGAATTATATCACTTTCCCTTCTTCGGACCCCAGCCCAAAACTATTGATGAGGTTGATTTGGAACAGAGTTCCTCCTAATTCTCAGTATGAGTCCCGTTATTGCATTCAGTGACATATTAAATAAGCAGAAGAACAAGAAATGTTGCTTTAACTACTGTAGTTTTCAAGAAAACATGGTTTAAAATAGCTTAGCAACTGTGAATATATTTTTTTAAAAGCCCCATTGGCTGATATCTGTCTGACATCACTGTTCTTTTTTACCTAGCACTGTAGATCTATCTGTAGCAACTTAATTTAGGGAAGTTTTTAATGACTGCTGTTTTAATGTATTTTTAATATTTTGTTGGAAGCCGCCCAGAGTGGCTGGGGAAACTCAGCCAGATGGGCAGGGTATAAAGAATAAATTACTGTATTATTATTATTATTATTATTATTATTATTATTATTATTTGGTTGTCATCCTCTTTTTTGACTTAAAACCCCCCAAAATTATGCTGGGCCCCAAATCCTGTCATACTTTTATAGTGAGCACAAAGTCCTTCTTCAAAGGGTGAATTCTCATTGTATCATTTTACTTTCACATATTCTAGCTCAGGGGTCAGCAAACTTTTTAAGCAGGGGGCCGGTCCACTGTCCCTCAGACCTTGTGGGGGGCTGGACTATATTTTGAAAAAATATATATGAATGAATTCCTATGCCCCACAAATAACCCAGAGATGCATTTTAAATAAAAGGACACATTCTACTCATGTAAAAACACGCTGATTCCCGGACCGTCCACGGGCTGGATTTAGAAGGCGATTGGGCCGCATCCGGCCCCTGGGCCTTAGTTTGGGGACGCCTGTTCTAGCTGAAGCTTCTCCAGCATCTCACCCCCCAAATCCTTTACAGTGCAGTGTGATGTCTACAGGAATGTATTATTATTATTATTTAAATCCCAGACCATCTCCATGGTACTCACACCATGGAAAGCTCCCCTAAGTAATTAACTATTTTAAAATGCAAATATTAGCTGCTAATGAAAAGCCATGAGATTGTTAATAGCTAGTGTCAACAAGATTAGACTGCAGGAGCTATCTTTGGTTAGCATGAACCCAACTTCTGACACCTGCAACTGCTCATGTGATCACAATTATGGCCATGATTGTGACTACAACAGCACAGTTACTAAAAAAATGCAAACCAACAAAGCTTGGTAAAGGATGCAGAGGGAATAAAAGTTGAATCCTGCATGCCCCAAGTTCTAATGGCTGTTCTGCTACTGTGTATTACCCACTGCATAGTGGGAAATCTTGCAGGATAGCATCCAGAAAACAGCTTTGCCTATGTGCCACTTAATGAGATGAGTTGCCAGAATCAGGGAAAAGATTCCATGAACCTTGTAAGAGATGATGTGCTTAATACTTGTGCTTAAGCATTCAGGGCCAGCCCTACCATTAGGCAAGGCAGTACTATGTCTGTCAGTAGATGCTAGGGAGCAGCAATCTCATCTCTAGCTCTACCCTTCTGTTGGAGGATAGAGCCATGTACTGCATCCACATGACCCACCCTGCACCCTCATAACAAGTCTGTTGCTCTCAGGTGTGGTGGGGGACACTATCCTGCTGCCAGTATTAAGATAAGCTTCAACAGCCAGTCCTGCTGGCTTCTGCACATGGAATGGCAGGGAGCTTCTTTTTGTCTACCTCAGGCATCCCCAAACTGCGGCCCTCCAGATGTTTTGGCCTACAAGTCCCATCATCCCTGGTTAACAGGTCCTGTGGTTGGGGAAGATGGGAATTGTAGTCCAAAACATCTGGAGGGCTGAAGTTTGGGGATGCCTGGTCTACCTCATGCAGAGGAATACCTTGGTGCTGGCCTGTGACCATTCATTTCAACATTATGAATTAGTGTGTGTGCCTCCCTATGCATGCTTCATAGTGTGTGCCTCCCTATGCATGCATGTGGCTGGTCTTTGCAGCATGGGTGGGGCTTTGTTGCTTCCTTGGCTTCCCAGTGCAACAGGTCACTGCTGCTTACTGAGAGGTGTGAGACATAGGGAGTGTGGTGCAGTCCCATGCCACATGATGCCACACTCTGCCATGCTCCCTGTCCCTCACTTTCTGTCCTCACTTTGAATTGGTTTTGGTCACAACCACATAGCCAAATATGATTGGCTATGTGGTGTCACCCTGAAGCCAATTCAAACTGAGGAAAGAAGCACTATCTTTACTTTGCTTTAGATCATTTGATGTCATCGTGTAGCCAACTTGTTGTGTTCACAAATTGACCCCAGGCAAACTGGAATCCCAGTCACGGGAATAATAATAAAAAGGTTAGCTAATAATGTTGGAGCAGCAGCTAAGAAGGGCTGCGAATACCATTAATTGAGTATGAAGAAGAAGAACATTAGGGATTTCTGGGGAACATCAACACTAAAACTCTCCCCCCTTTTGCAGCAAAATGTTTATTGGAGAACATTCAGAGCAGCACTAGTAAATTTATTGCTCTCATCCTGATTGAACTGAGATCACTATCTGGCTGATAAGAGAATACTATTTAGTAATTGAAAACTGTGGGGTAAACCCCCCCCCCACAAAGGACTAAAAAGGAAGGGAAGGGGGGCGTTTTCACATAAAATTTGGCACAGCCATGTTGCCATAAAAAAAAGTGCCTCAAGGAGGGATTCTTTCAAACTGATTTTTTTTGACTGACCCTCAAAGGTACTACAGTCTTTAAAATTTAAAACCAATTGGAAATGTCACAATCACAGTAAGTACTAAGTCTGTCTGAGAGGAACACTAGGTAGTAAAAGACAAGCGCTCTGGCACATCTTGTTTTGTTATAGACTCTCTTGGCAGTTCACGCTTATTCTGACTACAGCATGACCTTCAAAAACAGTTCAAAAGGCAGACTGCATAAGACCTAATGCCATGGTTAAATAATCCCCAAACTTGTGTGTCACATGAATGCTAAAGATCACGAGGACAAAAGATGTTGGGCCCTAAAGCTGTCCTCCATGGCTGCGTAGCTGATAAAATGTCCACACCCTGTAGAGTGGACATAGGCCATGTAAACAGATGTTCTCAAAGAGAAAGGGAATTGCTGAATAGCTGGATTGTTCTGGTGCAGCTCAGCTCAAACTGACAGTTTTTAAGAGTGGTTGCCATGACCAAGAAACACATCCAGCCTTTTGGAGCACAGGCTCCATCAGAATGATTCAACTCCTTGCTTTTGCCATTGAGACTCTTTGAAATCAACAGCAGCTCCCTGCCCCCCAAATTATTTGGAGTTAGACATAAGCAAATGTCCAGATGTTTGGGGGGGGGATACTCTGTAACATATTATAAAGCAGGAGTAGACAGAGGCCATTCCTTTCTTATAAAAGTCAGCTTCTGATCTTTCTTTCTTTCTTTCTTTCTTTCTTTCTTTCTTTCTTTCTTTCTTTTTTAAAAAAGATTCTAGATTGCTGTGAATCAGCTTCTTTTAAACAACAACAACATAAACTGCAGATATGTTTGCTGCTTGACTTCTTGGTTACAGTGCTAATTTGAAACACATTTTTTTTTAAAAAAAATTGTAATATGTGCAAGATTGTGTTTCTGAAACTTTCAGATGATTAAAGCACCAGTGTGCTTATTGATGAAGCATTTTGGGTCAGTTCCACAATGAAGTAATTGTTTATGTGGCTACTAAGTCTTCCCACCCTCAAGAATACTACTTTGGCAAGCGGGAGATTTTGTAAGCTTGCGAAAATGGAAGAAGAATGTTGAGAAACAAAGCAACTTTTCTCTCAAGCAGTCGCCAGCCTTTGAAGGCATTCGGTAGCTTCTCACTGAACAGCACCAAATATTTGAATATGACTAGTATAGAATGTAAGATTTGGTCTGGCAAAATGGGTCATATTTCTTTAAATATGAGGGATTTTTGGAGGAGGAAAAACAAATCCAACTGTCTGAATGCTGCTTTGTACATTCTCTTTACTAAATTGTGGTTTCCTTGGTACTATTTAATATATCTAAAATCTGTCAAGAACGAAGGGGGTGGGTGGGTGGGGGGGGGGGCAAAGTCCAAAGCTGGCAGTTCAAACTGAAGTATGAGAAGTCTTGCCAGTTTTCATAATTATTGTTCTCCATCTTGCTTTATGGATTAAGAAAGTGGAGGAGAATGGAGACAGGAGAAAATACATTTGCAGCATTTTGGGTTGCTTTCTCCACCCCTCAGAGAGTTTGTGTAGCTGCCTGAGCTCCCAAGGCCGGGCTGCGTGACACATATCTTCCTGAAACACTTCTATCTCGTGATACATATATCAGAAACGAATAGATTAGATGGTTGATCTTGTGCCTTTCTTGTTCTGCCACACGCTTTTTACTTCGGACCACATGTCATTAATAGAGCTAATGGGATTTTGGCATGGAACCAAAGGGGAAGGCGGGAAGGAGGGAGCTGGGGGAAGACGGATGGGAGCGAGATGAGCCAGCGAGAGAACGGCTGCCTTTCTGTACTCTGAAGCGATGTCAGGTCTATCGGGTTTCTTTTTAGTACTCCTTGACAGGGCTAGAAGCACTTCTCTATACATGACTGTGTCTCATGCATTCATGAGGTTCTTTGACACTACTGCATCCTTTGTTAAGCGATGAAAATGCAGATCATTGCCCTAGCTTTCTCTCAGCTGCCATATGGCATTGTGGAAAGAGGCCCACATAAAGGAGGGAGGAGAAAGGGGGGGGGAGGGAATGAAAAAGAAGGAGAAGAAAAAAGAAACCCAAACTACTAGCAGATGAAATTGATTTATTTTCACCATTGGGAAGGAAGGTGGGGGGGCCAGGCAAGAGGCTTTCTGGAATATAAACCTGTTCGAGTGCAGGCCAAGAGGCTGCTCAGATGACAGCTCTGGTAGACATTAAACAAAATAACATGGCAGGAAATAGAAGCTCCATTGTTTAGCCTCGCAACGGAGGCAAATCTATATGAAATGGAATGCTCCATATATGGAACCAAGTGGTGAAGGTTTTCTTAAACAAAAAAGAGAGAGAGAGAGGCTGCTTTAATGTTACCAGGAGGTGATAGGGGGTTCTTTTTCAAAAGGTAAAGTCTTTAAAAAGATGCTCCCCAGATCTGCCGGTAACCACCCATGTTTGCTACATTTGATATTTTCCTACTTTCTCTTCATATGACATTTGGTTTCCTCCTTTTTAACTTGAGGTAAACGTTGGCTTAAGTCATGCAGCAGTGAAGCCACTTCACTAAATTGCTTGGAATAAAACCACAGAGAAGCATGTTTGAGGGTATGACTAATAGTTTTGTTTTATTTTTGTGTGCCAGAAAGAAGTGGGGGGAAGGCAAAACAGAAATAAACATTTTGAAAGTGAAGGAACAACATCATTTGTGTGCACGATATTAGAGGCAGCCCTTTTAAAATAAATAAATGAATGAATCATTCACTGAGGTAGTAAGGAAAGTGCCCCTTCTTGAATAGAAACATAATTGCCTAATATTATAGTGGAAACTGCCATGAGCTCTCTTAATGTCTGGCAAGTAAAATGCCAGACATTGATTTGCCTGCTCAGCCGCTGCTGCTATTAAACACAATGAGACTTACTCCCAGGTACATGTGCGTAGAATTTCACCTTTCTTGTGTGAGAATTTCCTATGATTATTGTGTGCACACTGAACACAAGGAGGGAAAGCAGGATTGTGTCTGCTGCCTCTACAGCCCACCATTCCTGTGTACAACCTTCACTTGGTCTGGAATCTTGAGCAATAAAGGCTTTCAGCTTCATGGGAAGCCTTAGTGTACAGAGGTCTACACACAAGGGCTTCCTCACCTCAGGGCTCCATCCTAAAGTGTAATTGGAAGAGATGAGAGGAGGAGCTACATGTTGTCAGGGTGGGAGGGCCAAAGGTACGCCCCTTTAAGTTCTTTTCACATGCTTCCTGATGCAAGTAACACACGAGGGGGCTAGACGGTAGATATGTTTCAGAAAGATGCTTACTGGGCACTTAATTTGAGACAAGTTGTGTTAAACGCTCATCTAGTCGCTGTACATGCTGCTTGATTTATGAGAATTTTACAAATGAGCTGGCAAGTGTACCCACAACACAACATTGTGGGTATACAGTGAGTGCACCCACAACAGTACACTCACTAGGTGGCTTTAGTCAAGCCATTATATTGTCACTTTTGTTGCTGCCATCTGCAACACTGGGATAATAAGAGCAGCTTACTTTACAGAGTTATTTTGAAATGCTTTGAGCTATAAATCGATTCTCATCTGGATGCATGTTAAAATCTGGTTATGCTTTATGTTGGATTGGAATGACTTTTGGCTCCTTTGGCTGCAATTGACACGCAATGTAAATCTCCTCATCCATATATTAAGTTAAAATGGAAATAAATACACATTTGCATAGTTTTCAGCGTGGGTTCATATCAAGTTTTACTTCCAGCAAGACACCTACACATTCACATTTTGGGTTCTCATACATAAAAGTCTCCAGCTGTATTCTTAGAGTGAGAAAAATAGCAGCTATATTTCCAAACAATTTGAGTATATGCCACAGAATATTTTGCTTTCAGAAATGGAATTTCAGTATACCATATGAGGGGACCCTCAGAGCCAGGAGTCAAATGCAGCCCTTCAGGTCTCTCAGTCTGGCCCTCAGTACTCTCCCAGGGCCAAGTTTGCAAACCAGCTCACACTCTTTTCTCTGGGTTCACACCTAACATTGGTTGTGCTCCTCACTTTCTTAAAATGCTTTTGCTTGATTGGAATATGTTCTTCAGCCTCGTTTACCAGGATGGAGGATGAAAAGGGGTGTGTGTAATGACTTTTGCATGGCTGGAATGAAGCCTACTGTACAAATGTAAGAGTCACAAGCATTGCTCCACCCACTTTCACCTCTATCCACACCCACTACTGACATAGGACCCTTGAAGGTTCCATGAGGGCACATATCAATATTTATCTCTTCAAGTTTCTTCACTCCTGTTGTATACCTGTTGCAGTTGGGAACACTAGAGGCTTCTTCCAGTGCTCTTGAGTAATTTCTGGTCATACTCTGTGCATGTTGCTGCTGCTGCTGCTGTTGCAATTTGGAATTCTTAGTCACTTGTTACCTGAAGTTCTTCAAGTGACTGACATTTTAACGATAAATATCAACACATTATGCCATAAAAAAACAGAACAAAACAACCCCCATAATAGTCACAGGAAGCTGTGACAGCATACTCGTGACAAAACGTATACTTCATCTATTAAAAGCCTGTGGAAAAGATAAGCCTAGCTGGAGCTGAAAAGACATCAGCAGAGATGCCAGGAGGACCTTGCTGGGGAAAGCATTCCACAGTAAGGGAGTCACAACTGAAAAGGTCCCCTCCCTTGTCACCACCTTCAGAAGAATATCTAAATCAGGCATCCCCAAACTGCGGCCCTGCAGATGTTTTGGCCTACAACTCCCATGATCCCTAGCTAACAGGACCAGTGGTTGGGGAAGATGGGAATTGTAGTCCAAAACATCTGGAGGGCCGAAGTTTGGGGATGCCTGATCTAAGTGTTTGGGTATATTCATTTCAGGGGAGGTTTTCCAGAAGATTTTGGGGTTGTGAGCTGTAAAGAGTGTTATAGGTTAATGCTAGTACATACTTTGAGTTGCACTCAGAAGCATATAGGCAGCCAGTGTAGTTGTAAAATAATTGGTGTTATATGACATTTCACCTCAAACTTACAAGCAGTTGGGCAGCTGCATTTTGTACTATTTGAAGCTTGCAAACCATTTTCAAGGGCAGCCCTGTGTAACATGCATTGCTATAGTTCAACCTTGAGGTTACCAAACAGACAAGTTTTCCTTTTCCTAGTTGGGTCACCAGCCTAAGCTGATAGAAGGCACATAATTACTTCTTAACAATGGATTTTCCTTAGGTTGTAGGTTTCCAAAAGGGGAAGGACACCTGGCATCTGTGGAAGGCCAGACTAGGTGGACCTTTAGTCTAATCTAGCAAAGCTCTTCTTCTAAAGGTAGCCCAAAGTAAACCAGCCAAACTTCAAAAAGCATTATGTTAAGTACATACATTTAAAATTGCTAATGAAGCTGAAGAACCTTCCAGCTGGTGAAAATGAGACTTAATACAGTGGTACCTCGGTTTACAAACACAATTGGTTCTGGAAGTCTGTACTTAACCTGAAGCGTACTTAACCTGAAGCGAAATTTCCCATGGAAAGTAATGGAAAGTGGATTAATCCATTCCAGACGGTCCGTGGAGTACTTAAACTGAAGCGTACTTAACCTAAAGCGAACTTTCCCATTGAAAGTAATGAATAGTGGATTAATCCATTCCAGACGGGTCCGCGGAGTACTTAAACTGAAAATGCTCAAACCGAGGTGTACTTAAACTGAGGTATGACTGTATTATTTTGCCCTCAGAAGCACTGACAAAGCTCTCAAAGCCAGTTCAAGCAGTTCCTGGGCAGAAATACATATTTTTGTTGGTAAAATCTTGCACCAAAAGTCAATAAATTAGAGGAAGACATGTGAAAAAACTATATGGTCTTATTGCCCAAAATGTTGTACAGTCTACTGTCTGGAGAGGTTGTAGGCAAAGTCTTCCTGGGGTGTATCACTCATGTTCAGTGGAAGCTAAGTGGCAGCGCATAACTCAGTGTTGGTCAAAAATATGAGGTGAATTTGAAGCAAGAGCAACAGTTGTGTGTTGGCACTGACTAAGACTTGTGCTGGTGTCCCCTTCACCCTTGTTGAGGTAGCTGCTCCTAGGAAGAGGACCTTCTCAGAGGTTTCACCCCATTTGTAGAATGCTCTGCCCAGAGAAAGTTTTGCCTAGTAGCTACTGTCTAGACTCTTGTCCTTCTAGCATCACAGACCTTTCATTTCTCCTGAGCTTCTTATATTTAGTTTTAAACCTGATGACTCTCTTATGCTGCTTCTGCAATTTTGTGGCTTTTATTGTATTGTATTTACCCCCTCGTCATTGTTTTATTCTTTTTGCAAACTGCCCTAGAAATATGATTGAAGAGGAAAAATGCTTGTATTAAACAAATAAAGAATTCAGCTGCCAGCATTTAAGGCACAAGAAAGCACTACCTATTCTTGGAAATGATCAAATTCATCAGGTTTGAGTTTAAAAGTTTAGCATGAGGTACAAAATATTTGTTATATAACATGACAAATGATTTCAAAGCTATGTGCAGAATAGTCTAGCAGGCATGTCAAACCTGTGGCCCTCCAGATGTTTTGGCCTACAACTCCCATGATCCCTAGCTAGCAGGACCAGTGGTTGGGGAAGATGGGAATTGTAGTCCAAAACATCTGGAGGGCCGCAGGTTTGACATGCCTGGTCTAGTGCATAATGAATTTTACATTTCATTTTTTGGAGGAGGAGGAGGAGGAGGAGGAGGAGGAGGAGGAGGAGGAGGAGGAGGAGGAGGAGGAGAAGAAGAAGAAGAAGAAGAAGAAGAAGAAGAAGAAGAAGAAGAAGAAGAAGAAGAAGAAGAAGAAGAAGCTCCGAAACATTTCCATTCACTTCTTACAGTGGGCAGGAGACCCAGTCTGGTCAGTTAATGCACTTGAATGACGGGAAAAGGTATGATTCATCTTTCCTGTCTAATGCAACTGTCAAATGGAAAGATTAACCATAAATGGCCCAGTCACTCTTGGCATTTTGGACCATGAATTTATCTTTCTTCTTTTAACTTTCATGACAGTAGCCTGTCTGCTGACAACTGAACCCTACTTTAAGACTCCCTGCTTTTAATCTTTTGAAGTCTGACAGTTTAAATGGATTGGCAAAGATTGACAGAATAGAAGAGGATAGCAGGTCCAATACTAGGCTAAACTTCTGAGAGGCATTAGAGAATTCTTAACACCTCTGCTGTTTCTTTCTGATCCTGCTTCCTGAGCTTCTTCTATCACCACCTTTAAATATATATCAGAAAGCAACAGAACAGCCTCAGGAACAGCCATTGCACCATTACACATTTTTACTCAAGGAAGTCCCACTGTTTTCAAAAGGGCTTACTCCAGGCATCCCCAAACTGTGGCCCTCCAGATGTTTTGGCCTACAACTCCCATGATCCCTAGCTAACAGGACCAGTGGTCAGGGATGATGGGGGATTGTAGTCCAAAACATCTGGAGGACCGAAGTTTGGGGATGCCTGGCTTACTCATACATAAGAATGTAAGAAGCCATCATTTTTCATTCCCCATGTATTTGTTGCATGCATCACTGATTCTGTTATGCTGCAGTTCATCTTCCACCCCCATTTTTTATCTGCTGCGACAAAGTGACATTACTTACACCAGTGTGGTGTAGTGGTTAAGTAGTGTAGTGGTTAAGAGCGGTAGACTCGTAATCTGGGGAACCAGGTTCACGTCTCCGCTCCTGAACATGCAGCTGCTGGGTGACCTTGGGCTAGTCACACTTCTTTGAAGTCTCTCAGCCCCACTCACCTCACAGAGTGTTTGTTGTGGGAGAGGAGGGGAGAGGAGGGGAAAGGAGATTGTTAGCCGCTTTGAGACTCCTTCGGGTAGTGATAAAGCGGTATATCAAATCCAAATCCAAACTCTTCTTCTACATAATTTTCAACATTAATTATGTCAGTTACATAAATAGCATTGTCAATATGTTACTCCATCCCATTCATTTTAATACAAAGGAAACACACTGCAAATTGTAGGAAAGAGAATTAATTATATATCATTTGTGGACTGAAAGCAGCCACCATATCTGCTGGGTTGATTTCCATTCCTGATAGGGGGTGAATGAGTAACCATTGCCAACTTTTACTTCCATTTCCATTGGAATTCTCTGACATCCTTGTTCATAAGTAAGGGTCCATAAGCACCAATATGAAACTAAGCACTGAATACAGGAGGGGGGATTCAGCAATGGTTACTAGTTGCAGATGAGAATGAGAAAAGATGAAGTCATTTCTTAATGCTGTGAGTCAAGTTGTTTCAGGTTATTATCCTTCGAGAATATATCTGCTCATAATATGATGTGCTGGTCATTGAGTGCCCTCCTTGTGCTTCTAGTCCCAAAGAATTGTGCTGCCATGGGCCTTGTAAATGAAACATTTCTTACATTACAGTAGAAGTGTAGCTGTGAGGTTATCATGTTTTATAAATTCAGCATTTATGTACCAGTAAATTGTTTTAAACTGTGGTGGTCACATGTCCTTCTTTACAGAGTTCTCCTTTTAGTCCTCCTTTGGAAAGGCTGTCCTTTGGTCCAAGTCTGCACTTCACTTTCTGTTATTGGGATATACAGCAAGAAAAGTATGGCCTTAATAAAGACTGACTGATCGCAGGAAAGTCAGCTGAGGCAAACACACCCTGAAATGTGCCTGTTAAAACTGTATCTGCCGATGTTGTTTCAAAACAACTTGGTCATGCTTTATTTTTAAAGCACTGATGGCTTGATTCATATCTCACATTGATGCATTTGTTATTGGTCTGGGGCCTTTAGACCCACCTCACAAACAGAGACGTGCCAAAGTGAAGGTCTTCCTTCGTCTTCGCCCTAGCCCCTAGGGAATCCCACCACACAGGGGTGGCATTCCGTTTCTGCTCTGCCTTGGCAGAATGCTATCTCTGTAGACTTTATACCCAGGAGGGGAATAATGAGCACAGACTAATGGGATCAGTTCCAGTGCTTGACTGTAGGAGTAATTACACACAGACCCAGAAAAGGAAAACCTTCTAGTATGAGAAATGGACTGAGCAATGAGGAGGCTGCAGAGCCAGGAAGGACTAACCTGCTTCTCCCTATTATGTGTCTGTAATCACATGAGGGAATACACCCAACTAGGGCTCAGGGTGAGCCACATTGAACTTCTGAGTATATGTGCAAAGTATATGTGCACTATGTAATCCCCACAGCTCCTCCTTTCTCCTTATCCTTTCGTGCCTTCTGCCCCATCTCCTTTGGACACTTTTATACTTCCTGTTGGCTGATGCCTACAGCAAGCTAGTTGTTAAGCAAAGCAGAAGATAAAAAGAGTTGAAAAAGCAAGCTTGATCTTGATACCATAAACGCTTCAACAACAAGGCAGCCTCTGCCTCCACTCTGCTTAATATGCAGTCTGATAGGAACATAGGTAGCTGCCATATACTAAGTCAGACCATCTAGTTCAGTGTTATCCACACTGATTGACAGTGGCTCTCTGGGCATCAAGCAGAGGGTCTTTTCCAAGTCTTTGGACCTTCTGCATACAAAGCATGAGCTCCACCACTGAGCTTCAGTCCTTCCCCAGGTGAAAAGCCCTGGCCAGCTTAAAAGCTTGGTCAGTTTCTGACATCATTTGGGTCGCTCCATGGCTGAGGTGTTTGCTGTGATGAAACCCAAACTTTGACCTGACACGGATTTGCTACATTGCTATGAATGCAAACTTCATGTAATAAGAAAATAACACTCAAATGACCCACAGGAGCTGCTCAGTTTTATGCAGAATGTGTGTGCTTATTGTTTTGCATACAGGAGTGACCATTATTAATGGTACACTCCTGTGAGCGTAATCAATGGTCGGTGGTGAGAACGCGATGCAATAATACAACAGCCATGAAATTAAAAAGGACTAGTACTGTAGAAAGGGCATTCTTAGGGTTCCCCCATTCCTCAGAGGGTCTATTATCTCTTCATCATCACCCTTTGCTGTGAAATAGTGCCCTAGACAAAGCATGGAATGGGGGGGGGTGAGATGGCAATGCATAGCTACAGAGCAGAGTTTCACATTATTGCTTTAGTGGCTAGGTTTTTTCCCTCCTTCTTTTTAAAGAATTTAGCGACAATTCCTTTATCACTTCATCCATAACTGCCAGACACTAGAGAAAATGAGGATGAGAAAATAATCTGTTTAATTTAAAAACATGCCTGAGGCACATTTTAGTATGCTTTTCAGCTCGGTTCACATCAGCTTTCCAATGTTAATGATTCATTTAAAGACACTTGCCACTAAAAATAGAAAAGTGCTGTTTTCTGTCAAAATGAAACAGCGTGGTACCTCATCTCTACCTGAAGAGCTGGGATACTGGTTTGATTTTGCTGTCTCATCTGCATAGGGATACTGGGTACAAAGTCGTGATTGAAACTGCTATATTTTAATTTTAAAAAATGGCCATTTCTTCTATAATGCTTTTTTCTGTTGCAAAATCTATCCAAAGATGTTGCTGTGCTTGGTGGTAATTAAGTGCAATGAGTTGGAAATAGAGTTTCCATGTGTAGACCCTGCCACCAAAGAAAGGAGAGGAAAAGCAATTATTGTAAACTGCTTAACCCCACCCTGGCCCAATTGACCCTTGAAAAAATGACCCAGAGGGTTGGGAGTTCTGCTAGCACAGTGTAAGAAAGGGGTATCAGGATGAAATGGGGAATTAGTGGGAAACATTTTCTTCCACCAACAGTTGTCTCCACTGGTTCTCAGCCCCTTCTGCAAGCAGAGGCTGGATCCAACCCATGAAGTACAGCAAACGTTTGTTAACATGATAGTTTAAAAACACAATTCTGCATTGTCAGCTTGTACACCCAACTAGAATTTGCTTCATGAGGCCCAGTATTTCCTCTTGACATGCATCCATTTCAGCTTGAATGATATAATAATATCATAATAATACTTGAACACAGATGTGGCCCAAATCTGATCATGGTATGGTTAATAGCTGATGCACTGTGAATCCCGAGACATTGTAAGCAGATGATTACAGGTTGGGGGGAAAAGGGATTTCTTTTTCTTTTTGGCTTCTGTGATTTTAGGCTCCCTCTTTTCAGATAGTCTGTCAGTTATTTTGAAAATTTGAATGCATTTTACCATAGATCCTCCCCACTGTTCCTTCAACAGCTTTGCATATGGTTGTCAGTCATAGTGCAGGGCCAAGCTAAATGATACGTGAAGTGCATATTTTATTTTGCATCTGCTGTTTTTGAACAAAAATAGCAGCCATAGAAGGGGGGGGCACCTGAATCTGTGGGAGCAGCCACCACTTGTATTGGGAGGCAGGATTTAAATCTTCCTTCCATGCTGTGATCTCAAGGAAGCAACTATTCCCCCAAGGGAGGAAAGCTCCTAGAAACACCCTCGGGAAACTTCTGCCCCACTCCCAGGGCAAATAGCAGCTTGGTAGGGGAGGACTATGGTGTATGTGTGTGCTTGTGTGGTGGGGCAAGAGAGTCATGATCTGGTTGTTATTTTCATTTTGAATAACAACAGATATATGAAGTGTAATCACACTTTTCATGTGATTGTCTAGTTCTGGTCTCAGAGGAAGAGTTCATGTTGTGAATGGAGGCTTAGTTACCAACTTCTCTAGTTAAAAGGCAGTAAGGTAAAGGTAAAGGGACCTCTGACCATTAGGTCCAGTCATGACTGACTCGGGTTGCGGCGCTCATATCGCAATAAAAGGTAGTAGAGCTGAGAAAAATCTTGGAGCGCAATCGTGGAGAGCAACTACCAACCAGAATAGACAATCTTGAACTAGACAGACCAGTGGGCCAGATAAGTAAATATTAATCAACTTCATACATTCAGGTAATATCTGTCTGGGCAGTTCATGGGACTGGACCCACTAAGCAAGATCCAGTGAAACATTAGTGCAAGGAGTCAGAGTTGTACAACTATTTGAGCAAGTGATAGTGCACAGACTTACCTCCCACTGAGAATAGTAGTAGTAGTAGTGCTAGGGGTTGCACAACATTGCCTGCAAGCTCAAGATTAGAGTTCAGTTGTTGCCCTAAACTACAAACAAGACTAGAAAAATTACTATTGTGCAAATGGATTGCCACAGTGGGATGTCACCCACTGAAGCTGTAAAGATGTGTTATGTACCTTGACAACGTTCACTGGTAGCGGGCCAGATTCAACTACCCTGTTCCACTAGCTCAAGGACTCCTGCTAGTGCAATATGCTTCTCCCCAATGTAGGTCTTCACTCACCCCTTCTTTCTGGTGGCAAGGGAGTGCCATTTTGTGGTTCGCCTCAGGTTCCCAAATGTCTTGAGCTGGCCCTGGCAGGGAGACCCTCTTCTAACTCTGTGGACCCCCTTCCAAGAGCAGATCCATCTGACAGCTGACAAATTGCTCTCAAAACTTAGGATAATCTTTGGAGTGATCTCTGATTCAGCACGAGGAATCGCAGTCAGTAGAGCACCAGGATATCATATTGTGGTCACTGAAGCACTGACCTATACCTAAAGAGACTACCTGGGTAGTAGCCTAAAGTTTGACCAATGATGACTTTAAAAGGGTATTTCGGCAACGGAACAGGAAAAACAACTTAGTGCCTGCAATTAGATCATTTATTTTGGGCAATGTATTCAAGTGATATTTATTCCAGTTACTTAGGTGGAATAAATAAGGCAATATGCCTGCACAGATGTGAAGCTGCCCTGTGCATATGATGATGAGAAGAATAGCAACAAAAACAATTATGTCTGCCGTGCAGAAAGTTGATGCTTGTTGGCTGTGTTTTCGGAGCAACAAAGTGCCAAAGATGTCACAAAATGGTCTACATTATTTATACTTCCAACAGAATAGATCCAAAGTGCAGATGAATGAATTTGGCAGGAAAAATTATAAAGCAAAATTCGCCTAACTCAAATGTGGCTGCAAAATTTCAGCTTCGTATGTCTCTAATGTGATTCTGCATCTCCAATGAGGAATTTAGAAGAGATGCTATCTGTTTGCTTTCTTGAATGCTTTCAAAACCCCTTAATGCCACATTCCTGCACATAAACTGCATTCACATGGCAGTTTATTTCATTTCCCCAACTGTAAATTTCTGCATTATATTTGAACTTTCATGCAACGTAAAAGCCACTTCTAGAATGCTAATAGAATATAGTGCATGTTTAGCACTGGTGTCCTTGTTATTTGGTTCCAGAAAAATAATAATCAATTGCACCCCCCTTAACCCAGAAGATTGTGGGAGTAAAGAGACAATATTTGGGGTGGTATACCGGCATAAGGTTCCTTCCTGCTGTTTTTATGGGGCAACCATGGGGGAACAGAAGCATGCATGTGTGAAAAGGGAGGAGCTAACTTTATAATTAGGAAAGCAAACACAATATTCCCCACATCCGAATGCACCCAGAATTAGGTATGCTTAAGAACAGCACATTATGCTTTGCTGCTGGGTTGTGCTCAAGCTATAGTATTGACTGCAAGCAAAGTAGCCCCTTTCAGATCAAGATAGGAAAGTGAGGAAAAGAAAGCATAGGGCAGGGACATGGGATGAAGCGTACAATCATCAAGTGTGGGGCACATTTGGTCCTCCAGATGCAGCTGACCTACAACTCTCACTATCCCTGGTCATTAGCCATGCTTTCTGGGATCCTGGGACAGCAATCTGCCTGCTAATGGTGTAGAAATGGCTAGACCCATTGTTTTTGTTCCTGAAGAACAACCAACTGATAGTGTAACCCCCTCCCCCCAACAACAAAAAATGTAAGAAGCTTCTTAGTGTGCATCTGTTTTACTACATACAGAATACATTCCAAACTGTCATAATATTATGACAGTGGCGAGTTGAAGCAGATTGGCAGCTCATGTTTTCGGCAAAATGGACTTCCCGATAAATACATTCTAAGTGCATATTATTAGAAGACCAGAGCCCACAGTCCTGTGAACTGAGCAGCCTCAAATCATCTGAGTAGCCCACAACATCCTGTGTCATGTTTTCTTTCTATTTCCATATCTATGGGAATGGAATCTGCTGCTGAGTATTCAGCCAGCTTCCCCTCCCACTGCTGCTGCTGCCTTTCACACAGACATGACTTCTTTTTAATGATGCTTAACCACAGAGAGGACGTTAGCAGTCAGGAGATTCATCCCAGTGCAGTTCATTTGAAAATGGAACCTCGTACTGTTTCTGATCCCATCTCCTCCTTTCCACCAAATAATGCTGCCTTTTCACGTTCAGAGGGGCTGTCAATAAAACTGGCAAAATTAAGGACTTTAACCCTTGGAGTCACAGACACTGTAAAAGCAGGTTTTTAGAATCATGCCCTAGTGTTGTTAGGCAGACATTGACACCTACGTTTTCCCTGAAGTTCCCCACAATTAAATGAAGAGAAGAAAAGGGGGAGAGTGCCTCCTTGTCACTCTGTAACCAATTACTTGTTTGAAAATGCAATTTAAATTGTGTTCCAAACAACAACAAAGAGAGATGATGTACACATTTTGCTTATGTTGTATATTATCTGCACAGTATCCACGATAATCATGTTTTTCATTACATTCCAAGTATGTTTTTTTATTATTAAGTAGAATGTTTTATCTTATCCCTACAAGTCTCGCCAGAGAGTTCCATGGGTGGCACCAATTACTCTTGTTATCAGGGAAAAAAATAAAAGCTTTCAGTCTCACAGGATTTCAAGGGCAAGGCTTTTTATTTGTGTGTGGCAAAATAGACTGCAAGTGCCTAGTATTCTAGATTTGAAATGACATTCACGTTTTAATGAGTCCGGGCAATGAAATATATGCAGGGACAGTGTGGGGAAGCAAAAACTTAGTAGCTAGACTCAGCGTTAGGGCGCTGACCTCATTGTGGGAGCCGACTGCCGCTCCCCAGGTAAGCTACACCTTCTGTTGTGTGGGCAGAGCGGCCCCTCCCCTTACCTGGCCAATCCCCAGGCAACGCCTCCCTAGGCAGGATTGGGCGGTTGACTGAGGTAGGCGGAGACCCCAGGTATCCAGCCTGGGGAGGATGAAGCCAGTCGAACTACCAGGAGCTGCACTGGGATCCAGGGGGCTGCACGCGACCATGCAAAATTCGCCCCCCCCCCATTTGATGTGGGGAGTGGTCATTGTGGTTGTCCTGAAAATATGGAATGCAAAGGCCTGTCTGGTTCACTGTTCACACAAGCACAGCCATCGCTTGATGGCTGCAACATCAAGCAATGACTTGCACATGTGGATGGCCCATCACAGGTGAAAAACCACCCACCCACAGATAAAACTTCCATGTCTCCTTCCATTACTTCAATGTACCTTCCCATGAGATGTTGCATAAGTATTCTTAGCCTTCCAGAGCTACCCTATCGAGCTTGCCTTGTGCCCAAACAAGGCTGAGAGCTCAAAAGCTCTTTCATGCCAGCTAACCCAAGTGGCCCCAGTGCAAAAAGAGCCTTAAAGCTCTTCGCCTTGCTTGTTGTTCCAGCTCTGGGATTGCCAGGTATGCTCTTTTTCTCACCTTCACCCACTAGTTGCCTCAAAGGGTTTGACCATAGATGATTTTTGAATGTATAAATGTCCCCTGATTTACACAGGGGTTACGTTCTGGGTCTCTGTGCACGTAAGTGGAAATCACATAAGTGGGGAGCACCCCCTAAACACCCATTAATTGCCCTCTCTGCTGCTCTCTCTCCAATCCAGACCCAAAACCCCGCGTCCAAAATAATCCACAGCTCTGGAGGCTGGAGTATGCGCGACAAAGTGGCTATTGCTGTGGCGCTATCATGTGCACCAGCTGTTAGGCGGGGAGGCTGAGCAGCCTAAACAAAGCCCCAATGCACTTCCAGTCTCTTTGTGGCTTCCTCAGTCTCACTGATGTCCTCTTTAGGCCCCAGGGAGGGTCTCCTTGTGAGTCATGAGGGCTTTCCAGCTTCCCCCCGCCATTTACAGGTTTGAATTGAATCACTGATTTATTTCCTGGCACCACATGTATACACGGTCGTATGAAAGTCAATTGTGCATAAGTGTTAGGGGGGACACTTCCATGTGTTACCCTTGATCCTTTACCCTTGTGTAAGATCAGGGATTACTGTATTCTATTAGAGAAGCCAGTGGGAATAGCTTCATCCCCTCCTCTTTTTTACAAAAGCAACAGTAATTCACATTCAGAGACTGGCGGAAAGGGGTAACAACAAAAAGGTCAATATTCTTCCTAAGATAAGCACTCTCCATTCCCTTTATTTCTGTTACCTTTTAGGGCAGAGGACCCCCCCCCTCCCTGATTCCATTAGGTACCACTTGCCATTGGTCGATGGTGCCAGAGGCAAAGGCTTCAAAATCCAGCAGTTTCAACACCTTTCCCTGCACCTGTCTCTCCAGGGATTATAATTTTCCAAGCCATCCCAGCCAGGCAGAAGCTCTCAAGGAGGGCATGGAGCAGGGCCAGGGAAGGGTGTAGCTTGCAGAAGATGGGGCTTGAAGAAGAGCCCTGTGGCTCTGAGGGAGAAGCCCTGAGCAGCACAGTTTTCAATCTGCTTCTAGCTCAGAACCATCAACCATGCCAGCAACCCAAAATAGAATGCAAAGGAGGTCAGATAAGTTCAAAGAACATAATACAGCAAAAAAAGAGAAAAGAGGTAAAATGAGGTGTTGATTCTTTCCAGAAGGACTTTCTCCATGGGCATGTTTGTGAATAAGGAAAAATATGTTGATTGTTGAGCTGTATGTATTCTAAATGTAATCAAATTTTTCAATACTTCAAGACGAGGTAACTGCTTGGGCCTGACTATGAACTATTTCAATGAGAATATCATGGGCATGACTATGAGATTCTGGCTGAAGGCTAGCAGCATGAAAGTTTTAACATCTGAGGGCAGAACAAACCTTGCTCAAGGTGGGTTACCTGCTGAAATAGTCTGAGCATGAATTCAAAGAACTTGGGTTTAAGACTTAGAAGGCAGCTCAGAACTAAGTGCAGAACCATATCCTTGACTGAATTGATGAAATCTGAGAACTGGTAGATGGTTATTTTTCCATGAACAAGGTCAAATTCGAGCAGCCATGCTGAAAATCTGCATCGGTTGTGCTCTTCAAAGGTGGATATGTTTATAATTTAGCATTTTTTATCTCTGAGCTATTATGAGAAGTGCCAAGTCACTATCTGATTGATATTCTGTGCACACTGCTTTCTTGTGTTGTCACTATGAAGCAAAATCTGCTGAATGAAGTTCAGAACAGAGCCTAGACTTTTAGTGAATCACTGTTACACTTTGTTAATGTCAAAGCCAAAAAAACGAGTACACTGTTTTAGATATACTTGGGGAAGATTATAGCTTTGGAACTGCTGTCCCCAGCTGTCTTGTCTTTACAGAATAGCATGCTTGCTACTATTTCTGTGTTCTGAATGTTTTGTTCCCTTGCTTTGAATTTTAAACATGTACAGACAGCTTACAGCATGAAGCTTGCAAAATGACATGTTTGTTCTTTTGCTACCTTTTCCAAGTCTTCCATCTGATTACATGTTTCACCTTTCTTCAAATCTTTGTGATCCCTACCAAGAGACCAGCACAAAGAATACTTTCCATTGGAAAATCAGACCATTTTGTTGTTGTGGTTGATGACATGTGAATCCTCCTTTTTAAAGGACAAAGTATATCACACGCAAGAGACAAAGGTCTTGCTGCCTTTTGCCTAAAATGTCCTTAAAAAAACCCAACAACCCCAAGTTGGATGGATTAATAATGCAAAACTCTGTGTTTTTCCCCAAGTTAACTAATAAATCAGATTCCAGATGCCAATTGGAAAGAGAAGAAAGATCTGGCAGTGATGAAGAACCCAAAATTGAAACCATCAGCTTCGTACCTGGCAATAATTAGGAAAGCAAACAGCAAGTTAAAAGGCAAGAAGGGAAGAAATTAGAAGAGTTCAATAAAATTGAACATAGCCCTAGTCATTCAGCCTTTCCACGGGCTGCAGATCCTAGCTGATCAGAATCTGAATTCTGTTCTTCGAATCAATAGCTATTGAGGCTTTGTTTTTGCATTATGTTTGCAAGATATGAGATGACTTCTGCAGGTCCCTCATACTGTCTGCAAGATTGTGCAAATATAATGACTGAAGACATGAAGCTGACTCCCAACTAGACTCTAGATAGTCATTTACATATTCAAACAAGATGGCTGCACACCCATGCATAAAATGCAGTCCTGTGCAAGACATGGTGCTGGTGAAAATGTAGGAGAGGGAAACAACAGTGACCTTACTGTGGGTGTCTGCTATAGACTGCCAAGCATGCTGAAGATTGGATGATTCCTTCCTAGAGAAATTACCAAACATTCAAAAATGAGAGGTATAGAAGTCATGGGAGACTTCAACTACCACAATATCTGTTTAAACTCAAACTCATTGACAATTTCATTCCCCAGAAGGTGGAAGAAGCAACAAGGAGATCATATATCTTGGACCTGGTCACCACCAACAAGAAGGAACTGGTTGACAAAGTGGAAGTACTGGCAACCTTGGAAGGAAGTGATCTTGTCCTCTTGGGATTCCATTATACACAAGGCAAGGAAAGCTCAAGGGATTACTGGGTGAGATCCCATGGCTGAAAAAGACCCAGGTAACTACTGGCTAGTCAGTTTGACATCAATACAGGAAAGGTCCTAGCTAGAACAGATAATTAAACAGTTGGTATTTGAGCACTTAGAAAATGTGGCAAATGAGCTAACTGTTAGGTGGATTTGTAGCTGGTTGACTGACCAAACCCAAAGGGTGCTCACTGATGGTTCCTCATCATTCTGAAAAAAGTGACAAGTGGGGTGGCACAGGGTTCTGTCCTGGTGTCAAGGGTGCTTCTCAGTCAAGGAATGCTCATGGCAGAAAGTTAACTCTTTATTGTCAAAGATAACAGTAGATTCTATAGCTCTGGAGACCTACGCACACTAATATAGCATCTAGGCAGCTATTCCCAGGTTTGTGCTCTATGGAGCAGTTGCAGCAACTGGGGACCACTGAAGGTACATAAATAATGCAGACTATTAAGCATGCAGGGAAAGTTAACACTGTATTTAAAAAGTGAGCAAGTAGCATTCCATTTAAGAAGCTCTGGACATCGAAGGAGTTCAAGGAAATGTGCTTTCAATTATAAGTAATGAATGTGTGGAACACAGGGATTCTTTGCTACTCAAATGTAGCATAAAACAGCTGTCCAAAATCTCACAGGGCTCAGATATACATTTCAGTTTGCGATGCTCAAATGAAAAGGTCATTTCAATGGGAAAACGGGGAAAGGTGAAGAGACCAAGCTCTGTTGCCATCTCCTTGACAAAATGCAAAATAGCATCTCAGTAGAGGGCTGTTTTAGTTTGGGGTTTTAGATTCTTGCAAAAGGGTTGGAAAGGGTACATCATCTGTAATATCCCTCAGGACAATCATGTAGATAGACAAATACACACATGTAGCAGAATGCATTTATCAATTGTATATTTAAGTGAAGAAAATTAAGGGCCAGAATACCAAGTCCCAATACTTGGCATACCAATACCAAGAAAGAGCCATCAGTGGTTGTGTGTGTGAGTGTTTTGAAGGGTGGGGGTGTTAAGCACCCCATATGTTTTAAAAACTGGAATGTATAGAACAGTGAACTGCTGTATTCACTTCCTTCTTGGAAATAGTTTTTGAGCCTTGAAGTTATTCAGCACTGTAAAGCGCACGTGTGCACACACACAAACAAACCAAAACTCAACACAAACAAAAAAGGGCTATACAAAGGAGGGAAGGAGGGGGGGGGAGGATTTAGACTGCTGCTTTTAATGTTCACCATGTTTTTTATATGTTTCACAGTCTTGATCTGCTCCCCTTGTGATTTCCTTTCTCTGTCTGAAATGTGCATAACAATTAGCAGCATCTGTGGTGTCAGGAAACATACATAATAGGAAAAGGATTTCTTATTTTTAAACCTCTTTGAGTTGTAAACAGGTATTGATTTATTCTTCCCCAGCAGACTTTGGAGTCACTTTGGGGGAAAAGATGCAGAAGTTTTAAACTTGGGTTTTACTTACTGAAGTGTTTGTGTGCAGGGGAGTGATAAAGCTAAAGTATATTACATAAATATACCAAAGCAGACTAAGGTATTAAACATAAAACCTGGGGGGTGTCTAGAGTTTTCTAACTATTTGAATGTAATGGAAAGGGAGAATGGAAATCTTTCGGCATTGATGAAGATTTCAGCAACTCAGACGCATGGCAGAGAGAATGAATATCTGTTTAAAGGGAAACAGGACCAGCTGGTGCTAATGCCTGGTATTTTTTTTTTTTTTTGCTTTTTCTTTGGCATGTGTGCTGGGTGGGGGGAGAGGATGACAAGAAACACAAGTTGTGAGCAGCAAAAGGCTCAGAATTGGCTCCAGCCACAGCCCACCAGCTGCCATTTCAATGTGCATTGTGTCCCTTTCCACGGTGTAGCTTCTAATTCAGTTTTACAGTCAGGAAAGAATAGGAAGCAATCACGACAACATCCATCACCAAACATCATGATAAATAACCTGTTGTTGAGATCACATATGTATCTAACTCGGTGAAGCTTAAATGGGAAAGGAACTGACAGAGAAGTTGCTACAAGTACATTCACACACACAATTGTAGCTGAAATCAGATGAAAAAGAGAAAATGTGCCCTTCCCCATTGAATACACTCAAAATGAGTGAGATAAATATATTGGTACCTGAGTTTTTTGTTTTTAATATATAAAGAGGGTATCTCTCAATGCCCTTGATTTCCATTGTAGTGCAACTGATGAAATCCAAAACAGCATGATCAATGTTGAGGAATGTTGTGAAATTTCATAGCTATAGAGTATTTTTTGGTTGACAAGAGTTCTGAGAAAAACCAAGCCACTCTCAATGAAAGTCCAGAGACTCTGTAATCTTCCTTCTGAAGGCCAAGCAACAAAAAGGCTGAAGAAAGACCAGCAATGCAAAAGGGAACATAATTTTGCAAAGGACCAACATCTTATTAGGTTGTCGTTTCACACATTCTCCCAAGACCTGAGGCAGAGGAGCAAATGTTTCCTGTCCTAAGCCAAACTATTTTTCACCCAAGGCTAGACAAGTTATTGAAGCCCTTAAGGCAGAAAATCCAGAAAGGAACTTTCTCCAAAAGTAAAAATGCAAGAATAATAAATTAAATAGCTAAGGTGTTGCAGCTATTTCATGAGGCCCCAAATCAGCTGCCTGAGGTGGACACCCCACTCTGCTAAATCCTAGGACTGGCGCTGTACAGCAGCAAATCTGAATTTGCTCTCAAGTGTATGCACAGCGAAACTACAGCCTTTCCTAATTCTTTGCAGAGTATGCTCATATATAACACATTTTCCCCACCTGCTCCTTCATAGATTATTTTTTTAAGTGATGATGATAATTGATGAAGAGAGTCTATGGCTGCAATCCCATCCCCACTTACTTGGGGGAAAGACCCACTGAATTCAGCAGGACTGCTTAGATATGGCTAGGAAGGCACTGCAAAACAATAGGGGGGAAATACAATGTCCAATGGAGTTATCCATAAGGGCTGCACTTTGTTCATTTATTTAGAATATTTATAGATAGCTAAGCATTAACAGAATACCTTCATGATATTTTCTGTTCTTCCCATGGTTAGCAGAGTGAGACAGCCACTTCAGGAAGTGGATTTAAGGTGTCATGAAAGGTCAGCAAAAGGCTACTTTTTAGTTTATTACTGTAGTAGTTGTAGTATTTTTACTCACATTTGTACGACTTTCTGGCCCACATACCAAAATAACTTGGGTGGTGGTGGAGGGGGCAATTTGCATTTCCTTCAGGCAGCAGAATGTTCTAGGCCAGTCCATAAATAAAGACATCTCACAGGAACAATATTTTCTTTGGACCCTTATTCCATTCAATTTCAGAACAGTATTTTAAGGAAATAGCCTGAAAAGTAGAACATTCCTGTTATCACCCAGTGACACCATGACTAAAATAATCAGTAGTAATCTGGCCACATTAATTATCTGGCCCTCCAAATGCCCCACAAAGACCATTTTGCCTACTTCTAGTTTTTGAGCCCAGCTGAGCAAAAATATGTTTAAACGTTTGCAAAGAAAGTCTGGCAGCTGGGGGGGGGGGTTAAGAATCCTCTCCCACCTGTTATTTCTCAATTGAAAACTCTCTCTCTGTTTCTCTACCAGCATTATAAAGGAAAGACAGTGTTGGGACCTCACACTTTCCCCCTTAATGTCCAATTTGGTCTCGGTTTGAAAGTTGAACGCATGACTTTGAACCTCAGCTTTTTGTGTGCACTTGTACGATGACTCTCTGAAGCTGGAATGCATTCATCTTCCGGGTGTCGAAAGGCACAGGCACCAGATGTGGGTCCAGCTCAGACATCTGTCAACTCAAAGGAAACACATGCATTTCCTCTTTAGACAATGCCATGGAAGGTACATGTGAATCGCGGCACTTTCTCATCAATTGAACCTCTATTCAGGTGCCCAGAGCCAAATGTGTGAAAGTGAGTGTGGGGCTGCGCTCGCCTCTTGCCCAGCCCCATTGCCCTTCTGGTGTCAGAGGGTGAAAGTAGCAGCATGGAGCTTGCTCAGTGCACCTAGGCTCCCTTTGTGATTTAGAAACCTAATGGTTCAGGGCTCTAAGTCATTTGCAGAGCCTACATTAGCACAACAGACTTCCTGCTGCAGACCTCTAACATATGAAAGGTGATGAGACTGGGTGATGGCTATGAGGCTAAGAGGCTAGGGTCAGAATGTGCACCCCTGCTCTTCCTCTCATGTGATGTTAATCATGTGAGGACATAACTGGCATAGTCCAACCCACTGCAAGTCTGAAGCCATCCAGGACCAGATGACCCTCATGGTTCCTTCCAACTCTACAGTTCTATGATTCTATGATTAGACATCTCAAGGCAACTAGGTTGGGAACATAAAGCTCAAAAACTGACCTGTTTGGGATGTGCAACTGGGCATCAGATGTCAAAATAATAAATGGGGAAGTGTTGTAAGTCAGTATAGGACAGGGTCCCCAAACTAAGGTCCGGGGGCCGGATGTGGCCCGCACGAGCCAATTGTGCGGCCCCCAACAACCCACCACCACCTGCTCTTATCAGTGCGCCATCAGTGCATTTGCCCATCTCCGGGTTGGCGCGGCACCATAAACAGCTTGTGCGCATGCGTGGACTGGAGGGCGGGGGAACGCGCTCCCATACGCACGTGCACAAGCCATTTCCGGTGCCGCGCTGCACCAGAAAAAGTGAGTGCACGCATGTATGGGAGCGCGTTCCCCTGCCCTCCAGCCCACCGCACGATCGGCGCAGGAGGAACCGGTCCAAAGCCGGGTAAGTTTGGGGACCCCTGGTATAGGAGAATTCTGCTTTGCAGGAAGAAGATCCTGGGTTTAATCCCTGGCATCTTCAGGTAGGGAAAGATTCATTCCTGAAATACTGGAAATCAGTATAGGCAAAACTAAGCTAGATGAACCATTGCTCTAGCTCTGCATAAAGCAACTTTCTAGGTTGCTAAGGACATCGGTGCCATCTTCTAATCCCTGAGAAATTTTAAGAATAACAACTCATCTTCCCCAAAGCAACTCAAGTGGTGAGCGCCAGAAGAAATGTAGCCAAAATGGAATTAACAGGAGGCTCAAGGGAACCCTGGGACATGCAGACAGAAATATCAAAAAACCCTTTTTAAAAAATCTAAAGCGGCAACCAACAAAAAAAACCCTGCTGAATAAGGTCTGAGCATGCTCAGCAGACATGGGTTGTTAAGTGTTGGATATTAATCTGAAAAGAAAGAAGAAGTAAGAGACAAAGAAGAGTGAACGCTTCTTGGAGAAATGCTGGTTGTAACTCTGAAGAGGAGAACTCCTCTTGGAGGTCAGGATGCACTGGAAAAATTTGTTATGGGACCTGCATGTTCTGTGCTGTGGAATCAGCTTTTGGCCTTGGATATCTGTAACCACAGTGCTGTTTTTAATATAAATATATGTTCCTTCAAAAGCAAAGCCCAAACTTTATGCATCTCTGTTAAAGTATTTATTGGCCGTTTAGAATTTATGCATTTTGGTGTTATGACAGCCACTGGATGAGTACAAGGGAGACATCTACTGGCCAAAATGTGCTACGGCTTGAGACAATTTATAGCTTACAGGCATCAGTTGTAGGCTTACATTGAGAAGGGAAACTGATACACCATGGTGGACTTCCATTTGACCTACTTTCATGACAGCATAAACAAGAAAGGTACAATGAAACATTTTCTTCTTCTTCTTTCTTGACTATCTAAGTCAACCTCTTATCACCATGCCACAAAAAAATCTTAACAATGACAGATGGAACTATAAACACAGCTTTATGTAACTCATAGGGTGGTTTTTGTTACAGCTGCTCTGGAAGGCTGTGTGTGACTTACTTTTAAAAAAAATGCTTTAGTGATAAGCTCTCTAGACATCAGCCGGTTACTAAAAATTAATGAGAAAATGTTAAGCAAAAAGGAAATAGGACTAGAGGATGGTATACAACACAGGGAAATGAAATATGTGGCAGAATGCAAAGAAGCAACAGAAGAATCTCCTATTTTCTTAACAAAAATGTACATGTAAGATGAGTCCTCGGTTTTGTCATCTGTGTGGCCTGTGTACAAGTAGCAGTCAGGTTTCTGTGTGGAGCGTGTTAGTGGTTATGCTTTGGCAATCATCTGCTTTGTACCACTTCCCTCTAACTGGTGCAAGCTGTCAGCCTCTGAGCTAGGTCCAGAGGAGAGATTTGACAGATAGAGATGGCAGTACCAAGTCAATGTACTGCCCATGACAGCAATCATCAGCTGTTGACCCAAAAGTTCATCACAATAACCAGGTTTGCTGTCCCTTATTTTGCCCAACCAAAGGTGGCAACCCTACTGTATGTCCCAAAGATCATGTGAAATCTGGAGAGCCACAAGTTCCCCATCGACGAAGGACTGTTTCCTAGCATGGTAAGAAAGAGGAAAACTGCATTAGTATATTCTGCCATGGTACTGGTAAGAAAAATATTGGCCACTCAGATTTGTCAGTTGATCTGTGCTGCTTCTGTTTTCAGGGCTGGCTACAGCTGTCAAGGCCAAAGCACCCTGGATGAGGTCCTTGAATACCCTGTGGACTTACCTACAGCAAGCAGTTGTACAGGTGGCAGAGAGAGAAGCCCTTTGCAGATGCTCTTTGAATCACTCCAGAAACTTGCATCTCCAGCCTACATGCATGTTGGCTTGTGAATAAGCCCCACTAGGTCCAGTAGGCACTTAGTGTGTATAGCAGAGGTGCCCAAGTCCTCTGTATGTGGCAGTCGCAACCCTTCCAAGGCCTTCTTTTCCCAGACCACACTCCTCTCTGGCCCTGCTTTCACTTTCTTTGAATGTTTTGAGCTGGCTGGAATATGTACATGAACTTTGCTTGCCTGGATGGAGAATAGAGAGAGCTTTGTGAGTGTACGTAAACCTAGCCTGCTATACAATGATAAAATCAACATTAATTGTGCTGCCTTTTACCTCTGTTCCCTTCTTCCAGGTTGCACTGAGGGGATTGTGGCCACTGCACTACAAAATATTTCCCCACCCATACTACATATATAAACAGTTAAACAGTTGAATAATAGAATCATAGAGTTGGAAGAGACCACAAGGGCCATCCAGTCCAACCCCCTGCCAAGCAGGAAACACCATCAAAGCATTCTTGACATATGGCTGTCAAGCCTCTGATTAAAGACCTCCAAAGAAGGAGACTCCACCACACTTCTTGGCAGCAAATTCCACTGTCGAACAGCTCTTACTGTCAGGAAGTTCTTCCTAATGTTTAGGTGGAATCTTCTTTCTTGTAGTTTGAATCCATTGCTCCAAGTCCGCTTCTCTGGAGCAGCAGAAAACAACCTTTCACCCTCCTCTATATGACATCTTTTTATATATTTGAACATGGCTATCATATCACCCCTTAACCTTCTCTTCTCCAGGCTAAGCATACCCAACTCCTTAAGCCGTTCCTCATAAGGCATCGTTTCCAGGCCTTTGAGCATTTTGGTTGCCCTCTTCTGGACACGTTCCAGCTTGTCAGTATCCTTCTTGAACTGTGGTGCCCAGAACTGGACACAGTACTCCAGGTGAGGTCTGACCAGAGCAGAATACAGTGGTACTATTACTTCCCTTGATCTAGACGCTATACTCCTGTTGATGCAGCCCAGAATTGCATTGGCTTTTTTAGCTGCTGCATCACACTGTTGACTCATGTCAACAAGTTGAGCTTGATGTTCAACAAGTGTAGGGTGTGTGCACAGTAGTTGAGCTATACAAATCAACCAGGGTACACGCAAGCACTTGTACGGGTGTAGAGACAGCTTGTACACAAATGTGTGGAGGGTGTGTTTGATGGATTGTGGATGTCCATCTTCCATGTGTTCACTATAAGGTCTGAAAGAGCCCCTGTGTGTGATAAGCTATGCACCCGGACAGCTCTCTCCATTAACTGGAAACCCTGGAAAAGCAAGATTCCTCATTGCATGTGCAACTGTAGATGCTGGGCCCCTTACAGACTTATATGTGTGGACATCATCCACATATGATCCTGTCTTCACCTACAAGTTACAATAATGTCTGAAAAGTGGTCTTGAGAAGAGTTTGTGTTGATACAACATGTCTCTCAACATGACCAGAAGCCTGGGAAAAGTCCTCAGCCGTGCACACATAGCCCGTATGCATGCAACTTGTACATATATAGGCCCTATTCAGATCTTCAGATGAATATATGGAGGTCAGAAATGGGACAACAATGTATAATCCCATTTGCTTCTCTTCACACATTCACTGGATGTATGAAAAGACTTTTGTAACCACAAGACAAAAAGGAAAGTTTATGTGCAGGAATCCACACCATTTAGGGACAAGAAATCTAGCAATAGGTTTATTAATCTACTCAAAATTCCCATCCATGTGTTTGCCAAAATTCTCTGAAACAGACCAGGCCTATATAAAATTGTGGTGGGTGGGAGGAATAGACCCACGTGAATGTATCTGGGAGGAAATGTATATATCACCCACAGTGCAATGCTGTATACCAGGGACGCCCAGCTCCCAAGAGGCTGCAATCTACTCACAGAATTAAAAAGTAGCTGTGATCTACCCCCTGTTTTAGGGGTTCAGGTCACAGTTGAGCTTTTTTTAGGGAGGAGAGACAGAAATGTTCAGCTATCTATAAGGGGGAAAGAGAAAAGTCGCTCACCAAAAGATCGCTCAGGAAACAATCAGCCTCACAAAAAAGCGCTCCGTCCTCCGTTCTAGCAGTCATGCACGAAGAAGAAGAAGAAGAATTTGGATTTCCCGCTTTATCACTACCCGAAGGAGTCTCAAAGCAGCTAACAATATCCTTTCCCCTCCTCCCCCACAACAGACACCCTGTGAGGTGGGTGGGGCTGAGAGACTTCAAAGAAGTGTGACTAGCCCAAGGTCACCCAGCAGCTGCATGTGGAGGAGCGGAGACGTGAACCCGGTTCCCCAGATTACAAGTCTACCGCTCTTAACCACTACACCACACTACACTACAACACTACACTACAACACACTACACCACGAATGGTGAACCCGGTTCCCCAGATTACAAGTCTACCGCTCTTAACCACTACACCACACTACACTACAACACTACACTACAACACACTACACCACGAATGGCGGAATGGGAGAGGGGCCGGGGCCGGATGCTCTTTTGCCTCTGCAAAGGAAAAAGACAACACGATTGACCATGATCAACAGAAACCTCCCGGGGATCGACCAGTCGATCCCAATCGACCGGTTGGACATCCCTGCTATTATAATAGTTGCATGGTGAGAACGATTCATCCTAGGCACTGTTTTGTGCCTTACATATCGCTGTCTTTTCCGATTAAATTTGAGTACAGAATGGGAAATCTGCTTTCAAATTGAAGTACTTCGCATATACCGGTAGTTGCATAAAAAAATAAGCCCCCCCCCCGACTATTGATTGTACGGTATTATTTATAGCATTGTTTTATAAAGTTGGCAAAAACTTATGAGATATGATTACAGGTAGGTAGCCGTGTTGTCTGACGTAGTCGAAACAAAATAAAAAAATCCTTCCAGCAGCACCTTAGAGTTTGTCATAGGTATGAGCATGGCAAAATCTTTCAGAGGCAGATTCTTATCATTCAGACCTTTGGCTTACTTAAACCCATTCACAGCATTTGCCTCACACTTCTTTCAACTCCTTTCCTCAAAGGGCTAGATGCTACATTAAGGGCCTTTCTTTTTATAGGGCTGTTGGAAAACCAAGGCCATTTCCAACATACACAAGTTTGGCATGGAGCACCACACAAAAGCGGGCTGGCCTGCAGTACAGTATGTGGCTTTCAAACACACAGCCAAAATTCTAAAGCAACATGTCTATATTTAAACTCTTGGAGTTGTGAGTAGATTCCTGAGGAAACATGTGTTTTAGCTTAACTATTTCCAGTAAAGATGGCAGGTGCTTAGTACTTCTGAAAATACAGCCACACATATTAAAGAGACCAGGTTTAGGAACCTAGGGAACAATTAGGAAAGTCTTGGACGGCAGCAACATTTCTAATGCAGATATTAATATGCTGTTGAAGAAGTTTCCACTTGCATATGACTAGATATATAAGAAGGTGACATTTCCCATTTCTGTACAGTGGTACCTCGGGTTAAGAACCTACAGTGGTACCTTGGTATACAAACACAATGGGTTCCGGAAGTCTGTACTTAACCTGAAGCGTACTTAAGCTGAAGCGAACTTTCCCATTGAAAGTAATGGAAAGTGGATTAATCCATTCCAGATGGTCCGTGGAGTACTTAAACTGAAGCGTACTTAAGCTGAAGCGAACTTTCCCATTGAAAATAATGGAAAGTGGATTAATCCGTTCCAGACGGGTCCGCGGAGTACTCAACCTGAAGTGTACTTAACCCGAGGTATGAGTGTAATTGGTTCCGGAAGCCTGTACTTAAACTGAAGCGTACTTAACCTGAAGCGAACTTTCCCACTGAAAGTAATGGAAAGTGGATTAATCCGTTCCAGACAGGTCCGCAAAGTACTTAAACTGAAAATACTCAAACGGAGGCGTACTTAAACCGAGGTATGGCTGTAATTCGTTCTGGAGGTCCGTTCTTAAGCTGAAACTGTTCTTAACCTAAGGTACTACTTTAGCTAATGGGGCCTCTTGCTGCCGTCATGCAATTTCTGTTCTCATCCTGAAGCAAAGTTCTTAACCCGAGGTGCTATTTCTGGGTTAGTGGAGTCTGTAACCTAAAGTGTCTATAACCTGAAGTGTCTGTAACTCAAGGTACCACTGTACTCTGTATTCATCACATGCATCAATGTTTCCATTCTACTGCAGTTCATCTTCCACCCAAAACTATGTTATCCATCTTGCTGTATGCTGTGATGAAATGACAGTTTACAAAAAAAAAAAAAATATTCCACCTCATTCATTTGAATGCAAAGGAAACACAATGGAAATTTGGCATGGGGTGGGGTGACTTAATCAATTACATAATCTTAAGAGATGGAAAGCAACAGCAGCAGCAAATACCAATCATATTCTCTGGATTGATTTCTGACATGGGACACATAAGCGAACATTGGCAATCTTTGTTCCCGATTCTGTTTTCATTGGAATTCCCTAACATCCCTAATCACGACACATTTGTAACGCCAACTGATAAACAAATGCTTGGCTATGTAAAAGTTGCATCATCCAACTATTCCATTCCATATTAAATATACTTTTTGTGATAGATTCTCCATAGGATAAGCATTTTGTATGGTTACAAACAAGGTAAGCATGGATTTACACGACAAGATCCACAGGACAATTTGGTTTTGGATTACCAGGGAATTGACTGCATGGTTGACATTTGTCATTATAAGAGAACTGACCGAACTAGGTTGGATATTGTGTTGGAGGATTATACTTAACGTTCCTTATGTCCATTTTGCTGCCTATCTCTGTGCTCTTCAAGAAAATTTCACAAAGTGTCTGATACTTTCCAAGCCATGGGGTACTCAAAGCCTTCTGCTTAACCTTTCCTGGGTGACCTTGGTTTGCACTTGAAAAGTGTTGCAGAAGGAGCGTGCTCCCTACTGTGCAGCATATACAAAGTTGCAAGATCAAGGCTTTGCAGAAGATAATAGGAAGCATGCTGAAGCTACTTAGGTTGACATCATAACAAAACACCCGCACACTGCTCCGTGGATTATGCAGAGAGGCTATCGCTGAGTAAACCTTAGATTACCTTGGACCCTACAATGTCAACTCCAGAAGGTACCCTCCCTCGGTGACAACATGTCATGGTGGACCAAGAAAGGCCCCCAAGATCTGGAAATGGTTGACTACAATGTTGAAACTCTCCTGAAAGAAAGCACTTTTTCTTGTTTGTTTTACAAACAATGCCCATTGCAGCATGGTCTTCAAAGCTCATTTGCTGTGAGGCAGTCCCTATCAAGTTTAACAAGACTAGTCTGGAGTAGGTGCCTTGTATGAAACAGTATACAAGTGGAAGTGGAAGGTCAATTTAACGGTGTTATTTATTTATTTAAAAACCTTTCTAAACCACTTAATATTTTTAAAAGAACCTTCTAAGCAGTATACAAAACAAACAAACATAAAACAACAACAACAACAACAACAACAATTTATTATTTATACCTCGCCCATCCGGCTGGGTTTCCCCAGCCACTCTGGGCGGCTTCCAAGAGAATATTAAAATACAATAATCTATTAAACATTAAAAGCTTCCCTAAACAGGGCTGCCTTCAGATGTCTTCTAAAAGTCAGGTAGTTGTTTTTTCTCTTTGACATCTGGTGAGAGGGCGTTCCACAGGGCGGGAGCCACCACCGAGAAGGCCTTCTGTCTGGTTCCCTGTAACTTGGCTTCTCGCAGCAAGGGAACCCCCAGAAGGCCCTTGGCACTGGACCTCAGTATCCAGGCAGAATGATGGGGGTGGAGATGCTCCTTCAGGTATACTGGACCGAGGCCGTTTAGGGCAGGGTAGGCAACCTCAGGCCTGTGGGCCGGATGCGGCCCAATCGTCTTCTCAATCCGGCCCGCGGACGGTCCGGGAATCAGTGTGTCCTCTTATTTAAAACTAGTTGACCCTCCCACGCATTGCTGTGGGTTATCCCTGTGGCTGCCCCCACCCTGCGACGATCCATGACGATCCTTTTTTTAAGGGAAATTCCCTTATGCTGAATAGGCTTCCTCACGAGAAAAGGGAAAATTTGACAGCTCTGCTCAGGGTCAATGTTTCCCAGGAAAGGGGGAGAATGTGTCCGTTTCCCCCTGGAATATGTGCCCCCTCCCATGGTTGTGTCTCATCCCTGTGTTTACTCCCATCCTGTAGCGACCCATGAGGTATCCTGTCCCCCCTCCCCCCACCCTGTGGGGAAAACCACAGGGCTGTCTGGGCTCCATGCAATCGGAGAGGGCGCTTCGGAGCCAAATAGTCAATAGCCCTGGATAACTCCACATTCCAGTGGGCCACCCAACAGTTTTATTTTAAAATGGGAGAGAACATATAAAACAGCAAACAGTTTTACAAAAACACAAAATCTATCACCTGACGAATCTAGATCAGGTAAAGCTTGGGCAAAAAATATGCCTTTAAAATACAAGTGAAGCAACCGTTGGATGACGTTTCACTTGAAGTCCTTGAGCACAAGAAATCAAGCTAAGAAGTTAGAACCAGCATATATTTCAGATTATCAGTTTTCACACTGTTTAGTTGTTGTTTTAATCAGTGTACAGTGAGAATCCAATGGGCCAGGTTTGTTTTGATTAACTGTGCCTCTGTGTGTTGTTGTTAAAAAAAATGAGGTGCCAGTACTCATATCTTCATAAAAATGCTTTGCTTTCCAGCATAAAATGGCTGCCACAGCCCAAGTCTGTTGAAAATAACAATTGGGAGCACACTTTAAGGCTTGTGTTAGCACCTTTGCTACCGAGTACCTGCCCCACACCTGAGATCACTTTTGATATCTGGTGTGGGACAGGTAGGCCTGCTTTGGGGGCCCTATCAGACCTAATTTGGCCTATAGGCCAGAGCTTTCCAGCTGCTGATATATATGATTATGCTGTAGTATTTATTGAAGTTCACCTTAATCTGTTTTTTTAAGAGAATCTGTCACTATACACCCAAGAAACCAATAAACAGAACACAGATATGAATGTTGAGACTCTTTCAGAAAGAAAATGGGGCCTGGATGGATTAGAAAGTAGGGATTTGACTGCAAAAATCAATCTACTTAAAAAATGCATAACAGTGAAACAAAGGGGTGGGGAAGCCACTTAATGCTGTTTTCTTTATTTCTTCTTATTTCTCACTAACAATGGAGAGGACGGGGGAGATTTCTCTTGGTTAAAACTAACAATAGTGACTAATTCTTTCCATAATGCAATGTTTGTGGCCTTTAATTGAGAGTGTGCACTCGGCCTTTGTTGAAAGTACTACCCTGCTGTGTACATTTGGCTTTAATGAAGTATAGTAAAACTGCACACATTCCTGAAATATTTCCTCCACGATTTTATTGGCTGCAAAATTGGTCCAGATTGAGGATAACAATCGATGTGAAAGGGAGCAGCTAGTAGTAGTAATAATAATAAATTAACTCTTGTTGCCATAGAGACAGCTTTATTTTAGTCTTTACCTATATTAAATGGTGTATGAACAACATATATTTGCTTTGGCCCCAGAAGAAAACCTCCACACACCCCTCTGTCCTCGCCTACCATATTTTGAATGGATTTAACCAGAGATTACCATAGACACTTACATCTGAAAGAATGTTCGTATTATACTGCAAATGGAGCCATAAAGTAGGCTTAGACTTTCCATCAGTCAGTTTTATAACACGTGAAGAAGTTATACTTGCAGTCAAAGAGGCATAAAGTTTTCTCCTGGAAGAAGGAATGTATATTTGGTTTCATAAATTAAAGCGGAGTTGACTTATAAATTAGAGCACAATCGTTGCTGATCTCATTGAAGAGCAGATGCCTCAGATTTTAGCACATGCTCAAGCACTGTAAAGTTCTGCTTGGAATTAAAAGTGCCTTCAAACATGACATGTTGCATGTGTTTTTGGCTAGCGACCAATACAGCTGTGTTTGACCTTGTAAATATATGATATATAACAAAGGAGGTCGCCATTCTAATTTCAAATGCCAGCTCCTACCTGCTTATTTAATTTGAAAGCCCCAGCAGATGCATTTCCCATTTTGCATGAGCAGACACTGTCTTCCATAAACGTTAAACTTCCACAACACACATTGAAACATCTGGTCTCCCCTTATGCCTGTATCAGTTCTCCTGAATGGGAGGGACAGTTGCTTAGTGGCAGAGTACATGAGCTGCACGCCGAAGGTTCCAGATTCAATCTATGGCATCTCCAGGAATGAGGATGAGGAAGCAGCTGATACAAAAAACCAGACAGCCGTTGCCAGGTAGAGCAAATTACAAAGGGCAAGAAGGGAAAATAGTCAGATCTGCTATAAACACAGCTTCTGATGTTCCTATGAATTCAAAGATGGTGGCGAGGAGTGTTACCATAAGGGTCCCATGAGCTCAGCCTTGTGCACTGCCAGTACAGTGGAAACATGCGTACAGGCTCCACACCTGACAGCATTTGCCCACAGCCAGGTGCCACACCAGGCAAGTGAAGGGTGCTGTGCATGGATTGAGGGAATTATTCTATGATGTGAGAAATGGCCAGAGCCTTTCTATGCTTCCTGACAGTTGGGCATGTTTTTCCTCATTAGAATATAGCTTGTTGAGTGCTTGTGGAAACATAACAAGTATGTGACTTTGTCATGTTCTGGAATAGGAATCCCCAATGTAGTGCTTGTACCATCACAACACCCTCAGATATGATGATGATGATGATGATGATGATGATAATGATAATAATAATAATAATAATAATAATAATAATAATAATTAATAATAATAATAAATTATTATTTATACCCCGCCCATCTGGCTGGGCTTCCCCTGCCACTCTGGGCGGCTTCCAACAAACATTAAAATACATCAAATATCATGGATTAAAAACTTCCCTAAACAGGGCTGCCTTTAGGTATTTTCTAAATGTAGGTAGTTGTTTATCTCTCTGACCTCTGATGGGAGGGTGTTCCACAGGGCGGGTGCCACTACCGAGAAGGCCCTCTGCCTGGTTCCCTTTAGCTTTACTTCTCGCAGTGAGGGAACCGCCAGACGGCCCTCGGCGCTGGACCTCAATGTCCGGGCAGAACGATGGGGGTGGAGACGCTCCTTCAGGTATACTGGACTGAAGCCATTTAGGGTACCTTGATCGGTGCCTGTGAAGCTCTATTGTTCAACCCAAATTTTGATTTTTGTTTATTAAATGAGGTTGTTGTTGTTTTTAATGCCTTTTTGATGTTTGGTGGGGATTTTCCTTTTGGAAGGGAGAGGTTTGATTCCTTTCTACTATGTTTGATTTTTCAGGGGAGGGTTGCCTGTTCTTTGGGAGGGAGGGAGGGAGGAAGGGAGGGAGGGATGTTTCGTGCACCACAAGTTTCTGTTGATGGTGCTGCCCAGTAATAATTGTAAGAGCCTACCCTTTCAGGGATTTAGTAGAACCTTGAGTAGATCATTAATGTATGGACATACGTACCACTTGCTATGTATATATTTTGGGGTATTATGATCATGCTGCACCTGCTGTTATTGAATAAGACCAGGTGCCACTATGATTGCTACCTATTTTATTGGTAAACTGTATGATGACACCATACATTATTTTGCTATGCTCAACCTCTGACATTTCTCACCTTTTTATTATGGAAAGGGTTTTTTATCAAACTGGGAAGTACAAGTTGTTTTGGCGTGGAAAGTCTCCATCCATTAGTATAAGTAATAAGGAAAGCATGATAAAGCTAGACAAATGCTCAAATAAATAACCTCAAGTATTCAAAAGCTGCCTGTGTGAACAAAGACAATATATTTTATACTGTGAGGAAAGAAGAATATGCCAGGTTTGGATTTTCCACATCTCTGATTTCGGGGACAGCCTTGGTAGGTGGCAGAAAAGAAAATCTTTGTGCCACCCTGAATGAATTCCTAGTTTGAAGTCAACCTCCGAAAGACTTCACACATGGCAAAATCTTAACCATGTGGAACTAATGACTACTAATTTAGCTGATTTTATATTTTAAAAAATATGTCTGCCAGCCCTTTGTTTAGGGTGGCTTTGGATTTTGGGATAGCTTTTGATTCCAATTTAAATACTAGAAGCAGGACAAAAGTGCTGCGTCAGTTAAGCACTTAAATGACTCGATTAATATTGCCCACCATGCATGTTTGTTTGGCTACTTTGCTAATACACTATTAAAACACTGGTGTTTCACTTGACAATGAAACCAGCTTTGTGTAAATTGGAGCTGGATTCTCTTATCATGGAGAGAGGGAAGCAAAAGGGGCCCTGGCTGGTGGGCTGAAACCGACAGGACTTAATTGTGCAAATGGTAATGAGGCTGAACAGACGGCAGATGCTCACGTGCCTTTACAATCCAAATCCTACCAACAAATTCCTTCCACAGAAACTTTAAGGAATGCCTTGGCACCCTGGAGATGGCGATAGACCCAGTGTCTGAGCCACATGACACCTGTTAAATCTATTGTTCTCCGCCAAGCAAAACAACTTTGCTGCACAATGCTGAAGTTGTTTACTGTCGCTCGCTGTGACAAAGGGCCTTCCTTCACCATCTTATCATTGTTCTTTGCAATGTCTCTCTACGGCATCAGCCGTGCAGTGCAATAAAAATGCTCAATTCATTATAAGGGAACATCTGATTCTTTAAAAGCAACATTTGTACTTACTGCTATTGATAGCACACGCCACGCTGAAAACCGAGCTTTCACTATGATGCATGTGTCACCGGTGCCTCTGAGCCTTCTAATTAATCTTTTGTATCTCTCTTTAAGATCTCCTCTCTCTCTCTTTCCCCTGTCTCCTCCTCGTAACTGTTTCAACTTTTAGCATCTGTTTCCCCAAAGGCCTTACCATTTCCTGATTGCATTTTTATTCACTATCATCTTTGGGGTGACTTCATCCCACTTTTGAGCATATCCTGAATTATGTCTGCATAAGGGATTGCGGGGGAAAACCCTGTAATTTAGATTTTCTTCTGAACTGTAGCCTTCTGCCCTCCAAGCAATGTTGCACTCCAAGTTCCCTTTCTTTCTTTTCTTTCTTTCAGCTTTCAGTTGCGTGTTCAGACCCAGAGACCTCCCCCCTAAATAAATTCGGACTTGGCTCAAATTTTGGTTTGGTTTTTGGCAGAATTTAGGCCACAACTGTACTGATTACAGACAGTGAGTGGTTGCATAGGCTCTGGTTCAACTAGCTCCCTGCACCCTTGCAGGTAGCGCTGACCCAGGGCACCAGCATAGGTCAGCCAAGGGTGAACACCTGGATAGGCGGAAAGCCGGGAACAAGCTATGTCCTCCACCCAGATGTCCCCCTGGACTCAGGCAGGGGCACAACCCCCTCACAGGGGTTGACCAAACCATTTGAGTCTCTGGGTTCCTTTAATTAAATACCCTTCACATAGGGTTGGTGAGAGCGTTCCCCCATCCCTATCACCTGAACCAGTGCCTATCCGCAACCTTACAAGTTGTGACAATTTGCTATGCAGCAGGTGAAACCCAAATGGCACCAGCCAATCAGCCAAGTGGCGGAAATTCCTGCCGTGCCCCTGTCCCAACGACAGATGACAGATGACAGCATAGCAAGGTCATGCCAACAAGCCCTAAAAGTAGGGAGAGGTGGGCAGGTGTTCCAATGCACTCACCGAAAGAGGAAGCTCTGTGCATGGGTATATATAGGTCCCTCGATCCATTTGGACTGCGCACCATTGGCCAGATTGAACCCAACATCGAGGGACCTACCAATCGGGTGTTGTGGCTGACTAATCTTACCCACCCACAACACAGGGTATCATCCCCAGGTCTCATTGCAACATGTGCCCTCATTGAGGGAGGACCCAATCTTTCAGAAGTACCCTTTGACTCATCCCAGGTTGGTGTTGTTCTGGAAAGAAAATAAAATAAATTGTAGTACATACACAGATTGGCCCTTCATATTTCTCTGCCACTGCACATACAGTTCTGCCTTTCATATTTCTCTGGTTCATGAGAGAGAGGCCCATTCTCCTCAACAAAATACAAACAGCAGTAATGTGAAGGGGAATCAGACTCCGAGGCAATGCAGCATACTTCACATTATGAGATAGGCTTTTATTATGAAAAATTAACATCACATCCAGGTTCTCCATCAGCTAGTAGGGGAGAAGGAAGGCATATGACAACTTTATGAAATCTTAGCATGATGGCACTCTCTAATAATAGCACCAAACAGATGCTATTGCCCCCTTATACTGACAGGACATAGGATACACAAGTGCAAAACCTAATGTGGCACTGGAACACCCTTCCTTCAGTAGTGAACAATCCCTGAAGCAATGTTTTGTCCAGATGAAGCCATATCATCACTAAAACCAGAGGGGCCCCTGTCCCTATGCATACAGTGGTCTTTGAGGCATAGGGAGCAGTGGGAGTTGTACTCTAGGAGGTTGAGGCAGGCAAGGGCCCACAGCCCAGCTCCCCAGCTGGCCAGCTGGGGCTCATTATCTTGAGGTGAAGGGATGTGATTCCTCAGCTGGAGTAGGCTCATGACAGGTGAGGATCACATGCCTCATCAAGCCCAGGTGCTGCAATCAGAATGCAAAGGGCGAAAGGGAAGCAGAGCTGACGTGCTGTGTCTGCTTAACTGCCAATGTTAATGGACCTTGGCTTGGATGCTTCTTGACCTGTATGGGATTGTGCTTCAGGTTTGACTCTGGGCTGTATTCTGACTGCTGGACTGCCAACTTGGCTACTTGGATTGACCCTGGATTTTGTTTCCTGATCTTTGGACTCTGCTTGTGTGGCTTGAATCCCCGGACTTTGGACTTGACATAATGACTTGCTACCAGGTAGGCCAGGTGTTCAGGACAGTGGGGAGGTTGGCTTACTGGAGTTTAATTGGTTTGTGCAGGATGATTACCTTAGGCTGAAGTTATATTCACTATTATATTACAAAATCCACAACATTCTTTAGTCAAATGCATTCATAATGCCACAAGTTAGTTGTTGAAAATTGCAATTTCCCTCATTAAGTTCTGGACTAATATTTTAGCTATCCTATATAATAATGTCCAAGTTGTCCCTGCGTCCAGTTGTCCCGTGTGTCCCTGGGGTACTGCGCATGTACCCCAGAGACACAGGGATTGGACGGAGGGACAACGGCCAACCGCCGCTCCGCCAACCGCCGTTCCGAAGCCCAGTCTCATGCTGGAGGTGCGCGGCGAGGCGGCGGGGGAAAGAAGCGCTCCCCCTGGCAGCCTTGCCGCGCACCTCCGGCATGGGACGGCGCTTCCTCGGCCGAAGCGGCAGCGGGCGCCGAGGGAAGCCGGCTTTGGCTTGGCGGCGGCGGGAAGAAGAGGAGGAATTCCTCCTCTTTTTCCCACCGCCGCCAAGCCAGTCCCCAAGCCGAAGTGCGGCGCGGTGGGGGCTTTTCGCTGTTTGACTTCCCGGAGTGAAGGGGGAGGCAAACGGTAAAAAGCACCCGCCGCGCCGCACTTCGGCTCGGGGACTGGCTTGGCGGCGGCGGGAAGAAGGGGAGGAATTCCTCCCCTTCTTCCCGCCGCCGCCAAGCCAGTCTCCGAGCCAAAGTATGGCGCGGCGGGTTTTTTCGCCGTTTGCCTCCCCCTGGGGGGAAGGCAAACGGCGAAAAGCCCCCACTGCGGACTGGCTTGGCGGTGGCGGGAAGAAGGGGAGGAATTCCTCCCCTTCTTCCCGCCACCGCCAAGCCAGTCCCGGAGCCGAATTGCGGCGTGGCGGGGGCTTTTTGCCGTTTGCCTCCCCCTTAGCTCGGGGAAGGCAAACGGCGAAAAGCCCCCCCCCGCGCCGCAATTCGGCTCTGTCCCCCGCGCGCTTTAGTTTGGGGGAGCAGGCAGGGAGACGCAACAGCCCGGGAAGCTGCGGGCTGTTGCGTCTCCCTGCCTGCTTCCCCGAGCCGTAGCACATCGGGGGACAGCCGAAGATCGCCGATCTTCGTGTGACAGGCAGTGGGGAATGCAGGCAGGCAATAGAGCAAGCGCCTGCCTGCCTTCCCCGCCGCCAGTCCCACGGTGCTTCGTGCAGCGCTGCTGGGTGCCGACCCGGCAGGCCGCTTCCTTGATCTGGCGGCCTGCCGGGTCGGCGCTGATCAGCGCTGCACGGAGCACCGGATCGAGGAGCCGGCATGCATTCTAGCGCCCGTTTATTTAACGGGCTGAAGACACTAGTACAAAATATTTAACGGGCTGAAGACACTAGTACAAAATATATTTTGGTAGAGCTTTTTCAGTGTTAAGGAAAGCAATGTGTGGGTGAAGTAAAGAATTGAATAATCATTGGACCAACCCATTAAATGTATCTTGTTTCCTTCCTTTTCTTTGGAAACTTGCATAAAGCTTCCCTTAGATGTTTGGGCTGATATTATATTATTCCCTTGGATTGTTGAGAGACAGCCAAAAGATGCCTATACTGTAGCTTCTTGAAGCTCCAGTTGCTCACACTAAACTTTATGCTTTGCTTTCCAGACAATATTAACAGGAACTCAAATGTAATTCAGACATTACTTATTCATAAAGCTAAACTCCCTAGCTTTGTGAGGCCAGGGTCTTGAAGAGCTGAGGGAGTCATACTTTCTGTAGGGTCTTGAAGAGCTGAGGGAGTCATACTTTCTGTAGGCTTCAGGCCGAGCTGTATACAATTGACATGTTAAGATAATTCCATTTTGGTGATATTTTGTGTAGGTTTGACAAAATTTAAATGGCAATGCCTAGCCTTGTGGAAGTTAACTTGCCTGGGTTTTGCAATCCATTCGTCACTTTCATATTGCCACCAACATAACACATCTAGTGAGTGACAGACATTGAATTACATCCCTCTTTGAAACACTCTCTGATACAAAACCATACTTCTAGTTGTCATCATATTTTATTTTCAAAGCACCTAGAGTTACTAGGAACTGTACAATGATAATTAAAAAACATAAGGTTTTGCCATCAATTTATAACCTGATAATTTACAGATATGCTGAAGGGAGAAAGGAGGTGGTAAATTAGAAAGGACTGATTTTTTAATGCTACAAAGAGACTATGTTACATAGGAAGGAGCCACAATTTAACTGACCTTATGAAGAATCACATATTTCACTCATGTTTTGAAGAATTGTCCCCAGCAGTTGAACTTTTTCTAGATCAGGCTCTGGCCTCAATTTTGAAAAAAAGAAAGAATTGGAAGTGGTAAGACTTTGTAAAGCTGCAAATTATACAGTCCCTGGCATTATTGGACATCAACCAGGGCTGGTCCTCCCTGGGCCCACTGTCAGAGGAGGAACTACACCAGAAAAGACACATTGCCCAGGGCATCATCAGAACATGTGGGGAAGTATCAGAGTAAGCTTCCTTCTCATCCAACAACATCCTTTTCCTGGTGCTGGCCTGCCAAATGCTTTTGAGGTGCACAAGCACATAATGAAAGCAACAGCCACCACTGTTGTTTGCCCCTGAATTAAAATATTTGGAGGCCACTCTGAATATCACAGGTGGTGGTGCTGCAATGGCAGCAAAAGCCAAATGGAGGGATTTCCAAGGTGGCCAGGGGAACTTTGGACCTGCCGGGTGCAAAAGCCCTTCTTTCATAAGAACATAAGATGTGTCTGCTGGATCTGGCCAATGCCCCATTTATTTCAGTATCCTGTTCTCACAGTGACTGATCAGATCCCTCTGGGAAGCATGTGTATTACCTGACCAGCCCTGGAACAAGAGAGAAAGTATGCCAGTCCTAGACCCACCCACCCACAAAATAGGATTGCATTGTCCATAAAGTAACCATGAGTGGAGCAAGTCTTCACACAGGATGGCACTTGGCATGAACAAGGAGTTCTTTCCTGGGTTCTATTGCAATGCCTAAGTTCAACCCAAAGATGCTGAATTATTAACATATCAGGTGTGCTTAAAATTGAAGGGATAAAGAGAGCTGCTTCTAACGTTTCTTTCCATTCTGATATTTTCCCAAGCCTACATCTAATGCAGAAGCTATATAAGACTTTCCTTTGGGGCAAGAAGCCAGATACAGGGGGGGGGAGCAGGGGGAGGTCAGATATAACTCTGGGCTAATAATATTACAAAAAAATCTATATTTATAATCAAATGTCATTGTTTTTATTATGCATGGTGATGTTTATGTGATTGTTAATTACGCTCTGTAACAAGGATGGGTCATAAATCAAGTAAAATAGGCAGCAATATACATGCGGAAATCAAATATTTTCTTCCCTACAGCAGCTAAACTTCAGATGACATCTTAATAGGGAAGAAAAAACAAACATACACCTCTATTGTGGTTTAAGAATATCTGAAAGTTTCTTCTTGCAAGTGTTCCCCTCCAGCTGTTTTGGACTGGAATTTTCCCCAACCCCAGCCAGTTGTTCCCACAGTTGTTACTTGTCAAGATGCTTGTGTTGTCATCAACACTACTTTGTGTATGGTCACTGTAATTACTTTACACCGGCCACATTCACACCATACATTTAGAGCACTATGATGCCACTCTAAACAGTATGGTTTCCTCCAAAGAATTCTGGGAAATGTAGTTTGTTAAAGGGACAGAGTCACTTCCTGAGCTACATTCTGAGAGTTCCCTGTGAAGAGGGTTTGATTGTTAAACTACTGTGGCAACCATCCTTCTGAGTGGAATAGGGAACAACGACTGTTTAAAGTGGTGTCTTAGAGTATGGTGTGAATGTAGCCACAGTCATCACAGGCCATATTCTTGCATTTCATGTCCTTCTGGCATCACTGCTAGCATTACTTTTTTCCAAACCCATGTGCGTATAACATTCCATGACTCCAGGAAGTAGATGCTACTCCAGGAAACCTTGTGCCATAATAAATTGGTTCATTTTAAGGTACTGAAAGACATTCTTTTTACATAGAAAAGTTAAGTCCATTGGCAAGTAGTCTATAATAGCCCATCGTCCAATCACTGTTCAGAGGCTGCATACCTTTCACTACCATATGCCAAGATTAGATGTTGCTAAATGGGCTATTGCTTGAACCCGACAGGGCAATTCTTCACCAGCAAATTTAAGGAATTAAGCAGACCATGCAACATATTAACAGTATGATCTTAAATATGATAAATATGCCTATTAGTTGGCTTTAGGAAGTTGGCTTCATGTTCCTTCAAAAGTTGTCCACTATGCAAAGCCACCTGGGATTATCATACCAAACCTCTTGGGGGAAATAACCTTATTATAATTATTTATGCCTTAATGCATTCAAGTGATGATGCATAATCCAGTTTTCAAAGAGTTGTGTGCTCCCCATCCCCCACTAAACCATTAGGTCGTCTATATTTTTCCTACGGCTTGCAATTTTGTATGCAATTATTCACAAGACGTTGTTTTAAAGAAAAATTATTCCAGGCACAGACATTAGCAGAGAGCATGCTCCCCCCCTTTTTTTTGGTCATAAAATTTTCCCCTTCACTAATTAATTGCTGAATTAGTTACATGACTTGCCAAACAAGCTGTGTATCTCTTCCACTTAGCATATTTTTCCAGATAGAGTTGCATGCCAATGTATTTGCCTCATTTAATAATCAAGGTAAAATGAGTTTCTTGTTTTTTGCATATTTTACTCATTTCTTTTAATATTTTACTGGGCCAATTGCATATTTCAAGCCTGACACGCATGTTACAATTCTTAACACTCTCCTTCATAACTCAAGTCATTTTGTGTGTGTGTGCACTCCTGGTAAAATGGGATATACTGTCATTCACTGATAAAATCTTGTAGTTAACTGATTATGGGGGTAACGCGCTGTGTGCTAAGCTGATGCTGATATACATAATTTGCAAATTGAGCTATATATTTAATATGAACTTCATTTTCCAATTGTGGTATATTGTAAGATGCTTTATGAGTTATGACTGTACCATTTACTAATTGAAACTTAAAATTGATGCATTGTGCATTAAGCTGTTACATTTTCGGCATCAACAAGTTTCACAGGGGATTTTGCACTCCTTGTAAACTGCATATAACTAATACAGAGGGGGAAGCATATGCAACCAAGGAAATCACTTTGTTTCACAATGTAAAGCAGGTGTGGGAACACTTCCTCAGCCAAAAGACCACATTCTCTTGAAGATAACCTTTAATGGCCCACATTCCAGTGGTGGGCAGGACTAGTGAGAAAAGTGAATGGCACAATGGATGTGACTCTTACCTAAGAGGTTGCTTTATACTAAGTCAAACAATTGGTCAACCTAGCTCAGTATAGTCTATGCTGAGTGGTAGTGTCTCTTAATGGTAGGATCTGTCCCAGCCCTATACTCCGGGATGTCAGACACAGAACCTGGGTCCTTTTCCATGCAGAGAAGATACTCTAGTACCACTGAGCTATGTCCTTTCCAACAGGGCTGCAGTTCAGCATATGCACACGTATCTTCATCGATGTATGTAAGAGGTATTACCCCATTTCCCGGACACATTCTAGTCAGACCAATCATTCCAGCAGTGTGGTACAGGATTTGCAAGGGATATATTCTTCCCCTGGCTTGGAACAGTTATAAGACAATTGTTTGACTCATTTGAAATCGTAGGATGTTTTTTTGGGGGCAGATGCTTATTGTGTTTTGGAATGAAATGTTCAGGGCAATGGCAACTTTCTGTAGATTATGCATAAAACCCATATTGCATATCAGGTATTGAAAGTACAAGAAGTATTCATGGGAGGCATGTGGCTGAAAGAAATTACAGCAGGCTACAGTAACAAAGAATTATAAAGGGAATGATAACACTGTCAGATTTGTGGCTGGTTAAGATGAAATCATGTACATGGAGATTTACTGCTGTTCTTTCAGATCAGATACAATGGTTTTTTTAAATGTCTAATGCATGAAATTTTCTCACCAGGAGACAAGAACATCAAAGGGGGAAATCAATGTGAAATATTATGCTCATGATGTCTTTTTTAAAAGTGTAACTTTTCTACATTTTACTTCATCTGAAATGGAGCAATTACACAACTCGGTTGCAAATTGATAGCTAGTTATCTCTCCATGTGTCAATAGACCCATCCAATAAGTAGTTTCAAAGTCAAAACCTATCTTTGACAGAGAGACCTTCTTTTTCAGATAAAATTCTAGGAGTACTTTAGATTTCCCAAAACTTTTAAGATGAACTGTCTTAAAATGGGAGATTGAGGTGAGATGTGGACGATCAGGTTTCATTTTCCTAGATGACCATGAAACTTCCTGGATGACCTTAAGAACATAAGAAGCCCTTCTGGGTCAGACAAATGGCCTGTCCAGTTTCCAACTATGTAACATGACAGGTAGTTAGGATGGTGCTTGCCATATGACGCTGCTTAGTCAATTTTTTTTTTTTTTGAGGCCCAGTAACTCTTAAATGCAGGAGGACAATCATGTGCTGATTGGCATGTCAGTATCCAGTTATAAAGCACATGGTAAGCTGCAAACTTCCCAAACAGACATTTGAAACCATACAAAAAGGAAATCTAAGGGAGGAGACAAGCTATAGTGTAGAAATGTTAGATGGGAAATATATTAAGCACACCCTCCTATAAGACTTATTTCCTCCCATTTGCATCCTAAAATTCAATATATGTCAATATAGTTTCTGCAAAGTGCCTTTTATACTCTTATTTATGAGCTTTCCCATGAAAGTTTAAAAGTGCATGGTTTGACTTATTCTGCTCATGTTTCCTAGTGTCATATTACAGGCACTGAATATCTTTCTAGTTTTACATTTTCAGGTTTTTCTTCTTGGCAGTGTTTGTTTTGATATTTAACATATTTTAATATTTCATTTGGCGCTGTGGTTAAACCACTGAGCCTAGGGCTTGCTGATCAGAAGGTCGGCGGTTCGAATCCCTGTGACGGGGTGAGCTCCCGTTGCTTGGTCCCAGCTCCTGCCAACCTAGCAGTTCAAAAGCACGTCAAAATGCAAGTAGATAAATAGGAACTGCTACAGCGGGAAGGTAAACGGCATTTCCATGTGCTGCTCTGGTTTGCCAGAAGCGGCTTTGTCATGCTGGCCACATGACCTGGAAGCTATACGCCGGCTCCCTTGGCCAATAATGCGAGATGAGCGCGCAACCCCAGAGTCGGTCACGACTGGACCTAATGGTCAGGGGTCCCTTTACCTTTACCTTATCTGCAGCTTGCTTACTCTGTACTCCTGACTCAGGTGTGAAACAATGAAAAAGAAGAGGACTGTTTTCCCCAAAGTAGAACTTTCCTGCTTTTTGATCTCACATAGATTCTGCTAGTATTAATTAGCTTAGCATTTTGCCCTATTCATCTTGCCTATCATCTTGACTTCCATCAGGGCTCTGCTAGTCGTTACTTGAGCTCTTTAACCTTACCTTTTACCTTCATAAGGTTGCAGTCGTATTCACATTTACCTGGCAATAAGCCCCATAGAACTCAACAGTTTAAATCCAGCTGTTAAACGCATTGCTCTCCTGCTATTACTAAGCTTTACTTAAATATGTTTTCAAAATATACTTCCTCTGAATTTATCCTTTGGATTTGGAATTCAGAAATATACCTGGCCTTGTGTCTGTAATGGAAATGATGAATTAAGAATTTTCCATTGTTACGTTGTGGCTCCAGGACCAACCCTGGCCATTTAAAGGCTTTGGTTGATGAAAGTAGCTAATTACTGGGACTTTTCCTCTTCCTCCACCAATGGCTAATATCAATGGCTACTATTGACCCACTGAGGGTTTTTAGTTGGACCTTGGACCTGATCCAGCAGGGCTTTCCTTGTACCTTTAGCATCCAAGTTGCCCAGACAAAACAGTGCTTCATGACTGGATACTGGAAGGCCAAGCCGCATGTGTGCGCTTTGGGTTTTCAAATGTCAACAGTGCTCCATGTGACACTAAAAGTTGGGAGCCCCCTGACCGCTCACCTTCCATTCTACACCATTGATGTGGCAGCCCAGGCAGCGCCCTCCTGCTTTGGCATCCAGTGCGGGCAAACCGGTCACACTTCCCTAAATCCACTTCTGGTGTGGGTCTTTCCTCTACATTAAAGAGTTACTGGGCTTTAACAAATCAGCGAAGCAGCCTGGCTTGGCAAGAAAAATCCTAACAAATTGATAGCACTGAGTGCTATTGTGCTCATGCCCTGCTTGTGGAATAGAAAAATATAAGGCGAGTCTGCTGGATCAATTGTCCATTTAGTAAAGCAACAAGATGCCCGTGAAAATCCCTCGAGCAGGACATGAGTGCAAGAGTGCTCTGCCCACCTGTGATTCCCAATCTTAAATCCAGTTCTCCATCTTTCTCAGCAATTTGTAGTCTTTTAAGTGCAAATTTCTCCTAATAAACACATTTTTATATGAAATTTTGCCTAACGTAGATAGTTTTGCAAATTGGTTTCCTCTAAAAGAGTGCACTTTATCTTAGTATATCCAATTTTAAAGACATTTCTTGGTTGGACAACTGCATTGGAATATTCGGAGATTCGCAAATTTCAAAGGATGGCTATTTCAGTTCGTCTATATGACAATAAAGAACAAATCTGGTAGGCTGGCCTTCAAATGCAAACTTAATCAAATTTCTCCCCCGTCCCTAAGAAGAACTTCCATTTTCTGTCCCCAAAAGCCATCCCTGCCACCCCAATCACAGGATATCTTCTCTTCCTTTAACTCCATGGTGACAGGGAGATCAGCAGCAGAAGTATGTGGTGAATAGGGAGAGATTCCATTCATCTGTTCATTTCCTGATCATTCTGATTAACAGAAACAGGAGGTGTATGGACTCAATTAATTAATTAATATAATTGTATTTATATTAACAGGTATACACAGTGCATGTGTGTGCACATGTGTGTATAATATAGGCATATATTATAACAGGTAAATATAGAAATTGTAGCTCCCTCTTTACTGGATTATAATATCATTAATGTTAAGAACCATTTTAAGGCATTAAATATCCTTGGATAATAACTGCAAACTGCAAAGGAGGGCAAGTAAGCTTTAAAAATAGTGTATAAACATCTCTGTGTTTAGCTGTATATATGGGAAATATTAAAGACATTCTACGAAACATATGAAGATCAGGAACAGAGCCCCCTAACACCATCTCTAACGTCCTTATTTACAGCTAGTGTATGCCTGAAAAGGTAATGAAGTCTGAAACAATAGGGGTTTGAATTTTTGTTTTGTTGTAGCGATACTTAATTATTTTACAGTTCAAATGAGCTACAGCTCACTCGTAACAGCAGTGGTTTTATTCTCTCTAACTTAAATTGGCAATATGATCCAAAAACTGTCTGAAGGCGGTCTGGCTGCATTGGCTGCCTAGATGGGGCACAAGGAATTAAACTACGGGCTTTTCGTTTTTAATGAAGTGGGTAAAAATGTGATAAAGAAAATATCACAGTGTTCTATGATTCCCAAAATAAAAAGATATTTTTCAAAACCAAAGAAAGAGCTGTAAAGGAAAAACCAAGTATGTCTGACTACTCTATACCCAATTATCATTGCCAGACCTTTTGTTCTCTAATACGGTATCTATAAAGGGCTTAGCGCAATGTGTGGGTGGGTGTGTTTTACAACATGACACCATACAAGAGCATGGGCAATAACTGTGTTTATTAATGGAAAAAATATTTCTTGTAGGTTTTTGTAGAAAAGCAGATTATTTGAACCAAGCAATGATGGATCTGGGGTCATTAAATCCAAGCCTTTATCTGTAGCAGATGTCAAGAGATAATTGCTGCAATTTTTCACTAAAATCATTAATTATGAAAGCATGAGATGTCAGATTTGTTGTGAGGATGAGCACAAAGGTTGTAAACCATGCTGTGTGTTCAAAGTGATATATAAAGCTGCAATCTGTTCAGTTGTGCATGGACAAGATTGACGTCTATGGATCTCAAGTTGTACCTAATTATGTATAGGAATACAGTCCAAATGATTAATAATAGATTCTCATTATTTCTACAATTATAACCCTTTTATTTTCCCTCAGTTGAAACAAGCTGTGGAAAAAGAAGTTATGCTTCTTATTAACTAGCGCAGCTTAAAGTAGTGAGTCCCACCAGAACATTTGTGTGAAACATTTCTTGAATTCCTTCCTATGTAATTAGGAGTCTATGGAATACATACCAATTTAAACCACACAGTTTACTGCCCTATAGAAAGATGTTACCATTGCCCGATTTCTGTACTGTACTTTCTGTGCCAAATGTTTCACAGGGTGCACACCCCATTTCTCAGTTGTATAATTGGATGCAGTTGGTAATTTCTGTTGTTCATATGCAGTGGAAAACATGGCAAATATTTCCAAAATCTGTCTGATGATGGCGATTAATGGCTATATTTTTTGTGGACTGTCTTCATTCATGGGCTGTTCTGAATTATTTGTGGCCTGTTAGTCTGCACAGAAGAAGTGGCTGGATAGGTATTGATTGTTGTTTTCCAGATGAATCCAAGAAATGTATTTCAAAATAATTTTAGAGCAAACCCAGCAAACACAGAGAAATCTAGACTAGCAACTGTAAGGACCAAAACACACTTCAAATTTACAACAGTTAACACTTCAAGGGAAAGTTAAGACATCACACTGGACTGTATCAAAGTGCATGAGGAACATTACACTCAAGCAATGGGACTTCCACCTCCATCTTCTCTTCCTCCCACCCCACCCCATTCTGCTTCAGACTCCCCCAACACTCTGGATCAGCTTTTGAGGCTTTGTGGGGTGGTGCACAGGTGTCCACAGGGGAAAGGAAGGGAAAGAGCCATTGCACAAGTTGAAGTCTGTTGCATGAGTGGAATGGCAGCATTAGATACAACCCTATGAAATGGGAGGTCTTATCCAACTTGGCTCTGAAGAGCCAAGTTAATGTGACATTTGATGTTTAATAAGACTCCCCCAGCTGGTGTTACCTGTGGACAACATCTTGTATAAACCAGGTTGATACGCATCGTTATTTGTTAGGTCTCTAGAAATTTGTTACATACAAAAACATACAGACAAAAAGCCCATGTCACACCTCCCATGTCCCACCTCCCACCATGTCACACCACCCACCTTAATTACCCTTGTGTGTTTGAATAAAATTGGCAGGAGATGCATGGCTCTGAGCCTTCTTCCCCTGGGGATTCCCTTGAGGGTTTTCCATGACGTACCCTTCAACAATGACATGATGATATACTGGGAAAGCACCCATACATAACTTTCTTTTCCTGTGAGATTGGGTGATGTTTTGATATGGTTTGCACTGATGCCTCCTTCACCACTGCCCCATATTAAAAGGATCTACATAAAAACACCTTTTGTGGTTTCATGATGCTAATATTTTGATGTAATCCTTGAAGTAAACCTATAAGTAGAGGAAAAGCGATTAGCTGCTTGTGATCTCTCACCACTAGAAGCCAATGACTCTGCCAGGCAGCTGCACAACTGTTTCTTAAATCTGCAAATATTCTAGGAGTTCAATGCTATAGGTTTTCTTTTCATATGAAGTTTCCACCCTGCAGGGCAAAAAATATGACGGGGATTAAAACAGCACATTATGGAAAGTACCGAAATTAATACAAGAGCAGTTTCCAGAGCAATCATCATCAGGGCACTCATGCATTCACTAATAACCAAGGGTTTGTTTTTCAGTTGGGAACAAAAATCCAACATACCACAGGCATCCAGAGAATTCTTGTACGTGTGCTAACATTTAGCTTGAAGATGACAAAGACTTCTCTGAACAACAAAACTTTGCTTAACTATGCAAATAAGTGCCCCCCCTTCATCTACATACACAATGTGTATAGTATCTGTATATCTTCCAATTTATTTGCTGCATGGTGTATGGATCACATTGTGATGTTGGCAGAGGCCTTCAACTATTTAGATATCTCAGTACCAGAGATTTGATTGTTCAGTCTTTATTTATGTGAGATAGTTAATCATTAGATAAATTGGAATGATTTCCTATACATATTTCTCAGTGTGGTGAACGGAACCTACTTTACTCCTACCCTTTAATAATATATGGATGTCAGTACTTAAAAGAATAATACAGGCATCGGCAATGTTTTATGGCCGTGGGCCCGATCATTCCCACAGACGATCGTCCATGGGCCGGACTTGTCCGGGGCGCCGGAAATTGCTTCTGCGCATGCCCGGAAGCTGAAAAACATGCCTGCGCAGAAGCGATTTTCGGCATGTGAGCATGCACAGATGCGGTTTCTGGCATCTGCACATGCGCAGATGCCATTTCCGGTACCACTCAGTGAGTCCCTGTACCGCGCTGCGCCGGTTTAGTGCAGCACGCAGGGGACTTGCCGAGAGGGCGGCTCGGAACCGGGCGGCTCGTGGGGTGGATAAACGGCCTCTGTGGGCTGGATCCGGCCCATGGGCTGGAGGTTGCTGACCCCTGGAATAATGGATGTCCTCTCTATCTTTCGCTCTATGTATCTTTCTCAGGATTCCTAATAGAATTATAAGTTAATGCAAGAAAATGCTTCTTAATTAATATTTTATTGAAAATATCACAATTACAAACCAATAGAGTGATACAAAAAGCGGGTCCTCCCTCAAAGAGTGTTGCAGTGAGACCTGGGGACGACACCCTGTGTTGTGGGTTGGTAAAATTGGTCAGCCACAACACCCGATTTGAAGGTCCCTCAATGTTGGGTTCAATCTGGCCAATGGGGAGCAGTCCAAACGGATCGAGGGACCTATATATGCCCATGCACGTGACCCAGAGCTTCCTCTTTTGGTGTGTGCATTCAGAACAACAATTCCTTACAACAACCTGCCCACCTCTCCCTACTTTTAGGGCTTGTTGCGCTTGACCTTGCTATGCTTTCGTGTGTCACCTGTCGTTGGGACAGGGGCATGGCAGGAATTTTCCTCACTTGGCTGATTGGCTGGTGCCATTTGGGTTTCACCTGCTATGTAGCAAATCATCACAACTTGTAAGGTTGCGGATAGGCACTGGAACAGGTGATAGGGATGGGAGAAAGCTCTCCCCACCCCAATGTGAAGGGTATTCCGTTAAAGGAATCCAGGGACTCAAATGTTTTGGTCAACCCCTGAGAGGGGGTTGTGGCTGTGCCTGAGTCCAGGGGGACATCTGGGTGGCTGGCATAGCCTGTTCCTGGCTTTCCGCCTATCCAGGTGTTCACCCTTGGCTGACCTGTGCTGGTGCCCTGGGTCAGCGCTACCTGCAAGGATGCAGGGAGCTAGTTAAAACAGAGCCTATGAAACCACTCACTTTCTGTAATCAATAAAGTTTTGGCCTAAATTCTGCCAAAAACCAAACCAAAATTTGAGTCAAGTCTGAATTTATTTAGGGGGGATGTGAGGGACAGGGGATATCGCGAAGTCCCTCCCCTCCTGAGTTCAAGCCCATCCCCGAGCACAGGGGAAAGCAGAGAGAGTTCCGATTCCAGTGGGGAAGCAGGAAGTCGTGTCCGAGGCTCAGGCAAGGTAGAGGAGCCAGGGTCCCAGGAGGGACAGGAAGGGGCGAATAAGGGGGGGAGACCCATCCCCCCAACTCCGGAATTACGCAGAAAGAGGAGGGGAAAGAGGATGGGTCTGCCAAAGCTTTTGTGTTGGAGAAAGACGCGCCAAAAGCCATTCGGAGGTTCTGAAACCGAATGACCACATCGTTCCTTGTAAATAGCAATGACTTCAGCACTGTAAATACGCAGCACCAATAAAAGAATAAAATGCAGAGCTGCGTAGCGTCGTCACTCTGAAGTAGCCTGATCCGGCCTCTGTGACAGCAACCTCCGAATCTTTTTTTTTGGGCTACTTTGGAGTTGGCGGGATGAGTGTGTCAGAGGCGGAGAAATGGCGGCAGATCGCAGAGAAAGCCCAGCAAGACCTGCAGCAGCTGGCGCAGCAGGCGCAGGGGGAATTAAAGGCAGCTAAAGAAGAAACCAAGAAGGTCCAGGACGACAGGCTACAACTTGCAGAACAGGTGAGAGCACTTCAGGAAAGAGAGCAGCAATTAAGGGCGGCGGCGGTAGACCTCCAAAACAAGCTAGATGCAGAGAAAAACAAGGCGGGAGGGGCACCCCAAGTCCAAGTGCTGCCAGGAAGGAGTGCCGGGACCCTAGTAAGCAAGTTCAATGGAGACCCGAGGGAATATCATGGCTTTGAGACTGAGATTGTGTATGCTCTTGAGCTGCACCATGATGAGTTCCCTGATGATGAGCACAGGGTAGCGTTTATTGTGGAGCACCTTACCGGGGCAGCCAGGGAGTGGCTAAGACCGTTAATCGCAACAAAGAATCCTTGCATGAAGAATGTCAATCTATTTCTAGAAGGTCTGAAAACGATGTATTCGTCCGATAGTCATATGGACCAGACTAAGGAGGAACTTCATAATTTACGCCAAGGAAATATGACAGTTCGCGCATATTGGGCGAAATTCACCATGCTGGTGCACAGACTGGGGTGGGAACTAGAGTCAGCCCCAATGCAAGCGGCGTTCTACTTGGGTTTGCATGAGGAGGTGAAGGATGAGCTCTCGAGAGGTCCAAAGCCCAGTACTATGGATCAGCTGAGCAAAGCGGCTCTGGCGGTGGGGGTGAGACAGGAATCCCGGTGGAGCGACAAGCAAGCAACGCGCGCAAAGCGGGCTTGGTTCCCACGGTCGCAGGGGAAGCCACTCCCCCAACAACCCTTTCAAGCCACGCCTGGGGCCAGCCAGGACCAGGAACCCATGCAAATTGATAGCGCGCGCGGGCTTTTCAAACCCCAGCGGCGACAAGACGCAGGGAGGGAAGAGGCGGGAATTGCTTTCTCTGCAACTCCCCCCAGCATCTCGTCAGAGACTGCCCACATCGCAGGGAGTGGCAAGGAAAGGCGGGAACGGTTATGCCCTCCCCCACTGATGCAGCACCACAGCAGGGAAACGGGAAAGCCTGGCTGCAGGAGACAAGGGGCAGCAGCCAGGCACAGTCAGCAGACAACAGCCCCAGCCCGCCCACCCGCACAGAGAGGAGCAGAGCCAGCCCACCCCTCCCAGAGCAGGAGTGGTTCTAGAAGTGACGCTAACGCTCCCAAATGGCTATACCCTGACGGTCCTCGCCCTAATTGACAGTGGGGCGTCAGCGAACTTCTTCTCGAGGAACTTTGCAGAACAGCACCAGATCCAGCTTCTGCAGCTGGATTTTCCTCTGCACGTGGCAACCATTGACGGCAGAGAGTTGCTGGGAGGGGCCATCACTCATCAAACCCCCCCCCCCATGAGAATGACGGTGGGAAGGCACTCAGAGACACTGGCATTCAACGTCACCACCATCTCAGACCCCCCCATCGTCTTGGGCATGAGCTGGCTGGCGCGCCACGACCCCTCCATCAGTTGGCACCAGAGATGCATCACGTTTGGGTCGGACTTTTGTCTGGAACATTGCATGGAGCACCAACCAGGGGAGGGGCCTCCAATAGCCACGGTGGCCACCATGCACGTCAAAGGGGGTGAGGCGATACCCAAGCCGTACTGGGACCTGCAGGAGGTCTTCAGCGAAGCGGAGTCCGACCACCTACCCCCACACAGGCCTTTTGACTGCCAGATCAACCTGGTGCCAGGGGCAACTATACCCCCAGCCAAGCTGTACGCCATGTCAGACCAGGAACTGGAGGATCTGCGCGCTTTCATCGACAAGAACCTCAAGCGGGGGTTCATCAGAGAAAGCAAGGCAGCAGGGGGCAGCCCGGTCTTCTGGGTTGACAAGAAAGACACGCAACAGCGCCGTCTGGTGGTGGATTTTAGGCGGCTGAATTCAGTGACAGAGCCAGTGGCTTTCCCCATGCCCAGAGTGGATGATCTCCTGACAGCGGCACGCAGGGGCAAGATCTTCACCAAGCTCGACCTGAGGGGGGCGTACAACTTGATCAGGATCAGGGAAGGCGATGAATGGAAAACCACGATGTTCACGCCTCTGGGCTCTTTTGAATATCTGGTGATGCCCTTCGGGTTGCAAGGGGGCTCAGCATGCTTCCAGGCCTTCATGCACCACGTCCTGGGGTCCCTCCTCTTCAAGAACTGCTTGGTCTTCCTAGATGACATCCTTATTTACTCCAATGACCCAGTGCAGCATGTGAAAGACGTCAGGGAGGTGTTGCAGCGCCTGAAGGAGAACCACCTGTATGTGAAGCTGGAGAAGTGCAAGTTTCACACCAAAGAGGTGGACTTCCTGGGCTACAAGCTGTCAGACAAGGGGTTAGCGATGGACAAGGACAAGGTGCAGGCCATCCTGGACTGGCACAGCCCCAGGACGCGCAAAGATGCCCAACGACTACTAGGCTTCGCCAACTTCTACAGGAAGTTCATCAAGAACTTCTCTCGCGTTACGGCTCCCATCACTGACTGCCTGAGAGGCAAGCAGAAGTTCAGGTGGACACCAGAGGCGCAAGCAGCGTTCGAAAGCCTCAAGAGGGTGTTCGCCTCAGACCAGAACCTGTTCCACGTGGTTCAGGACGCGCCCCTTCGCGTGGAGACAGATGCTTCTGATAGAGCTCTGGGCGCCATTTTGTTGCAACTGGACGCCAACAGGGAGTGGAGACCTTGTGCCTTCTTCTCCAGGAAGCTGACCCAGCCAGAGCGCAACTACACGGTGTTTGATAGGGAACTTCTTGCGATCCACGCTGCGTTCCAGCATTGGAGACACTTCCTGGTGGGCGCCAAGCACCCCATCCAGGTGTGCACAGACCACAATAACCTGGAGTTCTGGAGAACGGCCAGGGTGCTCAACCAGCGACAGATACGGTGGGCAGAGTTCTTCTCGAACTTCAACTTCTCCATCCACTACATCCCGGGGGAGCAGAATGTCAGGGCGGATGCCCTCTCCCGCAAACCGGAGTACATGGAGGAGGAGGCGCCACCGGCACCCAGGCACATTTTCCCCCCGTCAGCATGGTCCTGCGGAGCAGCAGTGGTGAGTGAGGCAGAACTCACAGCACTGACAGCAGCGGATGAATTTGCCACCCGCATCTTCAGAGAACTGAGAGGGGGGAGGGAGCAGGCGAAAGACTTTGCAGAACGCAGTGGGCTGCTTTTCTACAAGGGTGCACTGTACCTGCCCACCACCCAGCTTAGACGTAAGGTCCTCAAGCAGATGCACGACAACCCAACGGCGGGTCATTTTGGGAGGGACAAGACCGCTCACCTGGTCATGAGACACTTCTGGTGGCCAGGGGTGCGGGAAGATGTTCGAGACTATGTACGGGGCTGTGACACCTGCCAGCGGGCAAAAGTGGTCAGAGCACCGCCAGCAGGATTGCTGGAGCCCTTAGCCACACCACACAGGCCGTGGGAAGTGGTGTCCATGGACTTCATCACAGACCTGCCTTCTTCCAGAGGCAAGACCGCAGTGTTGGTGGTGGTGGACCTTATGTCCAAAATGTGCCATTTTATACCGTGTGCCAGGGCGGTCTCCGCAGAAGAAACGGCCAAACTGTTTGTCGACCACGTCTTCAGACTGCATGGATTGCCTTTAAGAGTTATTTCGGATCGTGGCCGCCAATTTGTTTCCAGGTTCTGGCGGCGACTCATGAACCTCCTGCAGGTGGAGGTCAGCTTGTCGACGGCTAGACACCCGCAGACTAATGGACAGGCGGAGAGGGTCAACGCCATCCTGCAGCAGTACCTCAGATGCTACGTCAGCCAGAGGCAAACAGACTGGGTGGATCGCCTGCCACTGGCAGAATTTGCCTACAATAATGCAGTGCACGTCTCCACAGGGGTGTCGCCCTTTAAGGCCAATTATGGGCGCGACCTCAGATCTTTCCCAGAGAGGGAGGGGGAGGAGGAGGAGGAGGGCCCGCAGGCTGAGGATTGGGCAGAGGAACTGGAGACGGTGCACCAGCAGCTCAGAGAACACTTGGAGAGAGCCAAGGAAGCGTACAAGAAGGGGGCAGATCGCCACAGGCGACAAGGGGAGGTCATTAGGGTGGGGGACAAAGTTTGGTTGTCCTCGGAGGGCCTTCCCATCAGAGGGAGGTGCAAAAAGCTGGCGCCCAGAAGGTTGGGCCCCTTCACGGTCACGCAACAGGTCAACCCGGTGGCCTTCAGACTGGCACTGCCAGAGGACATGAGGGTGCACCCAGTGTTTCATAGATCGCTGCTGTCGCCGTACAGGGAAAGCAGCAGGCTCCGAGGCAGCGAACAAACCCCCGAGGGAGGGGGGGAGAGGGAAGGCAGGGAGCAACTCAATGAGGCCACGGCCATCCTGGATTCAAGGAGGGGGGTGGGGGGCCTGGAGTACCTCATGGCATGGGAGGATGCTCCACCGTCCCAGAATGAATGGGTCCCAGCCACTCAGATACAGGAGGAATTCCTGGTAGAAGAATTTCACGCCCTCTTTCCCCACAGACCCAAGCCCTGGCACATGGAAAGGGAGGGGGAGGGGGAGGAAGCACGGGAGAGCAGTTCACCATGGCGCTGGGAAGCGGAGTTTGAGGAACCAGAGGATGAGGTATGGGCGTCACCGAGATCCACCCAGTCAGAGGAAGGAGCAGATTGGCAGAACATTTTTACCCCCACCAGCTCTGACGCCACGGACTTTTTGGGATTCCCGTCCTCCCAGGCGGAAGGGGGGGGCTCGCAGGACTGGGGGGAGGTGTTCACACCAACGGGCTCGGAAAGCACTGAGTTCTTAGGCTTCCAGTCGTCACCGACACCTGGGGGGGACCTGGGGAGGGGTGAAGGAGAGCTTGGGAGGGGGGTGGATGTGAGGGACAGGGGATATCGCGAAGTCCCTCCCCTCCTGAGTTCAAGCCCATCCCCGAGCACAGGGGAAAGCAGAGAGAGTTCCGATTCCAGTGGGGAAGCAGGAAGTCGTGTCCGAGGCTCAGGCAAGGTAGAGGAGCCAGGGTCCCAGGAGGGACAGGAAGGGGCGAATAAGGGGGGGAGACCCATCCCCCCAACTCCGGAATTACGCAGAAAGAGGAGGGGAAAGAGGATGGGTCTGCCAAAGCTTTTGTGTTGGAGAAAGACGCGCCAAAAGCCATTCGGAGGTTCTGAAACCGAATGACCACATCGTTCCTTGTAAATAGCAATGACTTCAGCACTGTAAATACGCAGCACCAATAAAAGAATAAAATGCAGAGCTGCGTAGCGTCGTCACTCTGAAGTAGCCTGATCCGGCCTCTGTGACAGGGGAGGTCTCTGGGTCTGAACACGCAAAAAGAAAGCAAGGCACAAAACTGTGTAAAGGGGGAAAAAACATATGAATATGCAAGGAAATACATAATTAGAATATATATTTGCATGCCAAAGCCCTCCAAATAGGGGACTGTCTTCTGTAAGTGGGACACACTACCACCCCAGCATGGGAGAATAACCCCATAATAAACTGGGCCTTTATAACTGGGAAACCTTTTTCCAAAGGAAAATGGCTACTCAAGTTAAATGATATACAATATGACATTATTTTTTACCTCTAGTCTTCATAATAGTGATGTTGGACAGGTAAATTAACATTCTTCCAACATTTAATGTGGCAATTTATTTGGAAGAAAGTTCTCTATTCTCTTAGCATACATCATCTGGTGTTCTCTATGCTTAGTTTAACTCCAACAGTGCAAGATGGTGAAATTATAGGCTGTTCAGAAAGAAGGAATGGATTTATCAAAGAGTGAGGTAAAGAAGGCCCAGTTCTGCAATGATGCAGGAAGGGGACTGCTTTTATTTTTATGTTAAGTAATCTCTGTTCTCTTCTGGATTCCGTGATCACTCTCCCTAATTTCGGGCAGAATGTCCAAAGTGTCCTGAAGCAGATGCACTGTGTCCAGGGAAACAGCAAGAAGGGTTTGCTGCTGAATCTTTGCATAACTCTGTTGGAAATGCACACTCTACAAATAATAATAATAATAATAATAATAATAATAATAATAATAATACCCCAAAGAGCTGGAGACCAGAGATTGTGTAATGTCTTGTCCTCAACCTGTCATTGGACCCTTACAGCAGAAAAACAGAACACAGACAGAGGTCCTCAGCACTGTCACTCTTGGGCGCTGCTTGTGGGCTTCCCAAAGTTGGTTGGCCACTGTGGGAACAGAATGATGGACTAGATGGGCTTTTGTTCTGTTCCAGCAGGACTCTTCTTACATTCTTAAGTTCTTACAGCTTGCCGCTGGACTGAAAGGAAATTAGCCTTAGGGAATGCAAGATTTCAAGCGTTCATGCTGCCAAACCCAATTATCTTTTAAGTTTCAAGATGGGATGCCTCGAGCAGTTTAAAGAACTGTGGGAAGGCAGCTGGATTCAGGGTAGCAACACCTTAAGTGTACACATCTCTCAGTGGGGATTTCCATTCTTAAAGGGAGAAAGATTCCTGGTTTCTATCAATGGCTGGACATACTGGAGAAGGAGGATGTGATGATAGGTGGGGAGATAATGAGCAGAGTGAGTTTGAATGAAGGAAGAAATAGGGAGAGAGAATATGTACAGGCAGGGAGAGGTTCGGCTATGTGCAGTGAAAGAAAGGGAGGCCAGAGGTGTGTAGGGAAGCGACTGGACAAGTGATGGAAAGGAAAGGAGGAGTAATAGGAGTGAAGGTTGCAGACATGAGGGTTCGGAAGAGAAGCTTGAGACAAGCAAGGCAAGGCAATGGGTGGGGAGGGATTGGCGCAAGGGACATAAATTGAAACCCGGGAAGCAGAGAGTGTTTATTGAGGGAGTTGGGTGGTGAGAAAAGGAAGAAGGGGAGCAATTCTAATTCTCATCTAGGATCTATGGGCTGACTAGAGCTGCGGAAGTACTGCCACATCTGATGTCATGCTGCTCACACTGACCAGGGAAGGAAATGGGTTGGGGGGGGGACCTTTTATTCCTGCACCAGCTCCAAGCCAGTAGCTGGACCAGATCCCTAGCCAACCCAACTTCAATACCGTATTTTTTTCTGTCCCTTCCATGTCACAGCTGAAGTTCTATCTCTGATCTGATTTCTTGTGTAGAAATTAATTCTCAGCATAAAAAGAATAAGCTTTGAAGCTTTGCTTACAGAAGCTTGGCTCAAACATTACAAAAACCATAAATGATACAGTATCTCAGGTATACATTTCTATTCTTAAATTGATCCTAGTGTAAGGTTCAAGAACATCTCTTTGGTATGAAAGGGGCATTCATACACTGCACCTTTTTCAGAAGCAGTGCAGTGAATTAGCTATATTTTTTTTACAATATATGTTGTGTGACATGCACCTTGTAAATACACTATATCTGTTTCACACAGCTGTCATTCACATGCAGTCTAGTAAAGGTAACTGCATTCAGTGTAATCCAATGTAGAATCCATCCAAATGTATTATTCATCTGTCATGCAAAATCCCATCCAGTTTTATAAGAATGCTTGATCATTAAAAAAAAAAAATACATCAGCCTGTCATGGATAAACAATGCTAGGAATGAAACACAATAGTTTATACATCCAAACATAAACCAATGCCCTGCACTTTAAAAAGTTACATATCCTTTCGGAGAAGGCATTTAGAAACCAGTTATATTCCCTTCTGTTTGCTTGACAAACAAAGGCAAGCTGGGCTTGAAAATGTCAGTAAACCATTCTGCTCTTATAAACAGGAAAATAATTTGGTTTATTTCTCCCCCCCCCACTCCCTTTCCCAGTCACCTTTATTTTAGTTACTTTACAGTTATAAGTGAAGATGGTTCCCTCAAGTGGTAGGAGGCTGGTATGACTACTGTAAGAGCAGAGGTGAATAAAATCCATAAAGACACAAATGTCAATAGTTCTGACAAAACAATCTATTTGTTTTAGAAGCTACTTGGTCATTTTCTGCATTATACTTGATAGTTCAAAATGGCCTTGGGCCTTGCCCAAGCGAAAGCGAATCTTAGGGAAAGTGCAGCTTATTAAACATGATTAGTTGGTGCATAGGCTTTAGGGCAGGCATCCCCAAACTGCGGCCCTCCAGATGTTTTGGCCTACAACTCCCATGATCCCTAGCTAACTGGACCAGTGGTTGGGGAAGATGGGAATTGTAGTCCAAAACATCTGATCTGGAGGGCCGAAGTTTGGGGATGCCTGCTTTAGGGCTACAATGGTTGGATCCTGGCTATCAGCACAGCTGGATACATGCCTATTCAGGTCTAAGCTTCACTGGCTTCATTTGGACTTTCTCCCAGATAAATGTGTATAGCATTGCAGCCTTAGTAAGCCCTGTTTTATTCCCATAGAAATCAGCAGGAGAAGCTAGACAAGACTTTTTCAAGTCCCACTGATTTCTGTGTGGTGAACATGACTGGATCTATCACTAGGCATGTTACACTTTTGTCATTGGACTTCCTTAATCAGCTAAACTGCCATCAACCATCTCTTTATCTCTCACTTTCATCCATAAATTGTCTCTACTTGATTCCCTCCAACCAAGACTCCCTGTTTAGCCCAGTGGGAACAAATTTGCTCACACTATGGTTTCCCAACTTTTACTTACAATATCCTTATGCCTATTTCCAATGCACATTCTTGAGTTTTCTCTGTCCTACATTGGGTCAGGCCATTTCATTGCAGCCCGTCTACATTTGAGATATGGCCCAAATGGAGGTGATGCTAATCCTGCCGCAACTGTCAGGATTAGCACCCGTAACTTCCACCCCTATCCTTTTCCTCCAAACCTCCTCCTCCTATTTTGTGTGCGCTCTGGTGGGGTGGATCTCCTTCATCACTCCTCCTCTATAATGATTGGCTTATTGGGTATTGCAAAAAGTGGAAGATCTTTGACCTGAAATAAACCACCTGTAATATTTTTCAGTAAGCTTTGAAACAATAAGTTTCAAAATTTTACTTGCCGAACTTAGCTTTGAATGTTGCAAAATAACAAAGAGATATTGTTATCAGTTTTACAAACCTCCTCACACTGGTCCCAATGCAAGCCTTTAACAATATTTTACTAAAGAGTACCTTTCCAAATAAAAATCAAAACGCTACATTTCCTTCTCCTTCAGGCATGCATACTAGCCAACACTCAAAATACCCACTGCCAGAGACACCAGCTTCTCAGGATGATTTCAGGGACCCAACTGATATCTTGTGTGCAATGTTGCAAGGAACCTGGGGGACAGAGCCAAACGCCCTCTGAACATTGTGGGTGCTTGATCCCTCTAACAAAAAACATGGGGGGGGGAATGCTTTGGTCCCTAGGAGCCAGTACCTATGCCAAGTGCTATGTGCATTTCTTTGCTTGTGTGATGCAAGCAACTTCACTTGCATATATAAACACCAGCAAAGACACTGAGGTTACATCTTCTCTCACCACTGCCTAGTGAACTTCTGATCCAAATATAAAACTCGGTCACAAAGGAGCCTACCCCACCCTTGAGTGGAAAAACCTTAGTCCTATAGAAAAATACTGTTTACAGGCCCAAAGCGTTTGCAGCAACTTGATCACAATGCAATTAAAAGTGCAGCATTTTACGTAACATTAAACATAATTTCAGCAAGGCTATCATTGCATGTCTGGTGCTAGGGAAGGTAAATCTTCCCCTAGCACTGCACTCATGTTGGTTTACCCAGCATTCCTTGCATCTGGTGTGCAGACATAACAGTGTACAAAACATCAGAGGAGAGGAGAAAGAGAGAGATTTCTTTTTTAATTTATGCCATTGCAGGATCAATTCCCTTTCTGGGGCTCTGGAGCAGGCAAAGGCAACCTTGGCTCTCCAGATGTTTTGGAACTACAACTCCCATGATCCCTAGCTAACAGGGCCAGTGGTCAGGGATCATGGGAGTTGTAGTTCCAAAACATCTGGAGAGCCAAGGTTGCCTATGCCTGCTCTGGAGGGTTGTAGGGTGTCTGGAGCAGGGGGTATGTGTGTGCAGGGACTGCCGGGACAGGAGATAAAAGTACAGTTGCAGCAGTAGAAGTCCACTTGCAAGATTTTTGGATTAATCAACATTCTCATCAGTAAGTAGGGGCGGGAGTTTCTAAAAAAGAACAGTGCAGTTTAGGAGTGAAAGGCTGAATTTTGAATCTATGTTTGCAGCTGAGATTGTATCAGCAATCCAAACTGTGATATGTAGAGACCTCTAGGGACTGAAAACTTAAACTACAGCCCACAATATGCAGATAAGTTCAGTGAAGTATAATAATGAAATCACTCAGGGAGTGCTAAAGCAAGCAATAAAGGTAAAATTCCGACTGCTCAATCTATGAGATTAAAATAATGTCTAATCCTCTCAGGCTTTCCCTTCAAATGTGTCTAATGAAGGCAAAAATGTAGTTTATATTTACACTGCAGAAACAAAATAATTATACAACACATGCCCCTGCTCAGATAAAAATGCCTTGCACAATCTAGCAGCAGTTTAGCAGAAGAAGTGTTATAATGACAGAGGTGTTTTGATCACAAGTCCTAATGTATGCAGCTAATTTTTGGATTCATTGAAGTGTTATTGTTTTTATAGCGTGCCTGAATTTTCTTCTCAATGAAGGTCGAATGCTTCACAGTTGGCGGAGCCTCTTTAACACCATGACTGATAACACAAATGAACTGTCTAGTTTGGAGCAAAGTACAACATTCAAAAGAGACATTTGCAGGATTGTTCACTGAATATGTTTACATTAATAACTTTGCCCAGAGTGTCACTTCACTTTCTTTCCTAGTTAGCAGCTTCGATTCATCCGATTAGGGAGGGAAAGTTTTTCACCTTGGAATACAATGAAGCATGCAGCAATTTTAACTGCATCATTCCTGCCTAAAGGTTGTGTTATAGAGAGCACCGCAAATTGCAAATGAAGGCAGTAAATAATGAAAGAGTCAACCGTAGTTGGGATAAACTAGGGCCATTTTATTAATAATCAGATGGATTTTCAGGGAGTGTACATGTGCAGCAACCTTTTTTCTTCTTTTTTGTAGGGGGAACCTACTAAATTAGTACCACGGGCAAGCCCATCTACGTTGTTGAAGATGAGGTGGACATGTTCTTGCTTCCCAAAGCCACACCTCATTCAATGAGGAGGGAGGCCTTCCTGTTTCACACCCCCTTAGTGTCCCACAACTCCAAATGGGTGATACAGGTTAGCAAGCCCTCTTAGAGACCCAGAACATTTCCAGCTTTTGAAGTTCCTAGCCATAACACTTTTTTTTAAAAAAAATGACAACACAAAAAAGCAAAATAAAACACCCCCAAAAGTTTGAGTGGCTTGTCTGAGAGGACAGTGTTCATCATGATCTTATGTTGTGCCATCATGAAAAAACATTTCTTATTTACTTTTATGAACATTTTAAACTATTTCATATGACAAAATCTGTATCATTTAGCAAAAAAAGTCATGCTTTTTACCAAACCGCAGCTTGTGTTTGCTTAAATTTGCAGCTGTAAGCTGAGAGAGAGAGAGAGAGAGAGAGAGAGAGAGAGAGAGAGAGAGAGTCAGAGTCAGAGTCAGATTTTGGTTCAATGCACACTCAGAAATTAACAAGTTTCTAAATAGGGTTGAGAAGGGGAACTATGAGCTGGAGGTCCAGGCCTAGTGGCCTTCCTGCCCCTCCCCACTGATTGGCCCTGTAGATTATCCTCTGCCCACAGATCCCAAAGCCCTGGGTGTGAGTGTCAGGAATCACTACCCACCTGTAAAGGTACCCCAGGATGCTCCTCTATTCCTCTTCCTTTCCCCACACATCCTTGCCAGGTGACCAAATAGTGAATCAACATATTTGCACACCATTGTTATTGTTGTTGTTGTTGTTGTTGTTGTTGTTGTTATTTATTAATTATATTACCCCACCCACTTGGCTGAGTTTCCCCAGCAGAATAGTATAAACACAATATGGCATCAAACATTCAAAACCTCCCTAACCAGGGTTGCCTTCAGATGTCTTCTTAAAGTCAGATAGTTGTTTATTTCCGTGACACCTGAAGGGAGGGCGTTCCACCACTGAATAGGCCCTCTGCCTGGTTCCTTGTAACTTCACTTCTCGCAGTGAGTATATTACACTTATATACCACCTGTATCTTCCAAGGATCTCAAGGTGGTGTACATGGTTTTTCTCCCACTCATTTCATCCTTACAACAACCCTGTGAAGTAGGTTAGGGAAAGAGATAGTGACTGGCCCAAGGTCAACCAGTGATCTTCATGGCTGAGGGGATTTCAACCATGCTCTGCCAGGTCCTAATCCAACACTCTATTATACCACCTGGCTCCCTATAGTTTTAAAACCATTGACACAATTCCTGGTCAATATGAGCAACAGAATTTACTAATTGCAACCTTATTCACATACCATGAGATCCAATTGTCTCAGCTTTAGCAGGGTTAGTAAAATGTGCAGCAAACCACCACAGTTTGAATGCAAGGCAAAATTTCTGTTTGCATCCTTAAAGGCAACCAGCTCATTGGTTGGGCCAACAACAGAAAAGAATAATGGGCAAATATATGTTGACTCTGCTCCCCAATCCATAAGAATTTGGGACATGGCTGAGGGAGGTGATTTTGGGGTGGGGCTTGAGGGGATCTGGGTCTCTTAGCAGCTCCCATCCACCAAATAGAAAAATTAAGTCCCTAAGGGCCAAATAGGATTTCTTTGCCTGCCACTGTTTTGGGTCACTGTTTTTGACACTGGGTCAAAACAGCATTGATACTGGGGTGAGAGATTATTAACTAATAAATCGTTTGGTCACAATTAGTAGTGCTACCTGTACTAGGTTAGGTTTTGTTGAAGATTTTGTGTAGAATTTAATTACAGTGGTGCCTCGACTTAGGAATTTAATCCGTTCCGAAGGCACCTTCGTAGGTCAAAAAATTTGTAAGTCGAAAAGCGTCATTGGAAACGTGATTTCCCATAGGAATGCATTGGAAACAGAAAAATTCGTAAGTCGAAGCAACCCCATCTAAAAATCCGTAAGTTGAAAAAACCCTATCTAAAACCGCCACAGTTTCAGTTCGGATGTCGAGAAATTCGGAAGCGTGTGGCCATTTGCCCCATTCGTAAGTCAAAAAATTCGGTTCTCGAGTCGTTCATAATTTGAGGTACTAGATCTAGTTCACCCAATGACCGGTGTCTTTTCTCATTATTTTTGGTGTGGGTGCAAAAGTAAAATGGAACAAAAGTAGACAGTGCAGCCTTCTCTAAGTAAACAGGCCATCACCTTACTGATGGTGAAACTCATAAATTTACCTGTGTGATTAGGGCTCCCCTGGTCTTTAAAACTTCAGCTTTTAAAATCCCATTTAAACTGGAAAATTTCAACACTGATCTAATTCTTACTAATATATTCAAGAATGAAACTAACCAGAACATGGGCATGAAATCAGAATCATATATGTATATGTAAAGCCTAAAGTGACCTTAAGCTGATTTACCAGAATATACTTCAGGAGAGATAATATTTTTGATTTTAACAATGTGATAAACTCAGTTTCACATCGCCAAAAGCACTGAGACACTAAACAATGTACTCATTATTTCACACATTCTCAGATTTGCACAAAATGCACAACAAAATGCACAAAATGCATAAACTGCACAAAATGCACAAAATGCAAATCTGACATGCTTCCAGATATGTCATTCCAATTCTTTTAAAGTTATAGCTATATGAACATTTAATTAGATATAATGGGACTCGTGGATATATATAATTGCCCCTGACATTGTGAACTTTGTACCAATCATTTATCTGAAATGTGCACATTTCCATTTTTAAAAATCTATTTTTTCACCCATGAAGTATCCAACTTTATTGAATTCTGAACATATAAATTGATTATACTTCTGATACTTTAAACCAGCAAATCTGCATTTTAAGAGATTGTCATCTGAAATAGGCCAAGAGCTCCAACTACTTCTCTTACATTTGAGTTGCACATCAGGTGGCTTACCTGTTCTAAAACTACCATAAAAGGTATGGCAGACTACGACTCTTTTCCCATTCCCTTATTAAATCACACCCCCAATCCTCATAGTAGAAACTGTTTTTAGTTCTAAAGCATGATGCAAAACATTCTTTCAAAATTCTAAGCATCAGCTAGCCAGGATAGTGTTATCCATATTAATATAAGATTGCTCTTGGTCTCAAAAATATCCTGTCGCCATATTTCTCCTGTCTCAGAAAACTATGACTTGAAATCCATGCTTGAAATCTATTTTAAAGTTCATTATTTTGTATTAAAGGGCTTAGGAAAAGTCATTCAGTATATTAAAAGAAAAGTAATGCCATGCAGTCCAATCCTGGGATGTGTAATCAAATGTAGGTCCAATTCAGTTCCATGGGGCTTATTCCCAACTACTGTGAAAGTGTGCCTAAGATTGTAGTCATGATACTGCTGCAATTCTGGGTTGCTGTCCATGATGTTGTATGTCTTATAAAGCATATGTAATCTATTTTAATATACTTTAATCATTTTATTGTCTCAAGGTGGTGGGTTCGAGCCCAACATTGGGCAACAGATTCTTGCATTGCAGAGAGTTGGCCTAGATGACCCATGTGGCCTCATCCAATTCTATGAGTCTATTATGAATTGTTTAATTCAGGTATGGGGAACCTGTGGCCCTCCAGATATTGTTGAACTTTTAACTTCCATCAGCTCCAGCTAACATGGCCAATGGTCAGTAATACAGTAATGGGGATTTTTTTTAGTCCACCAACACTCAGAAGGCTAGTTTTGCGATCCTTCGCTTACACTGAACAGATATAAACAACCTTGAGTGTCTCTCTTGAGACAGATAACTCCAAAACATAATAAAGTAACTTAGAACTATATGTGGAAAAGGAAATGCTATGGAGATGCACAAAATAAAATTATGAAGTTCCACTTCATGTAGTTAACGGCATGCATAATTACCACAATTTATATTTGGGGCTGCCATCTTGATTTCATCACCACCACTCTTCCCTCTCTCCCTGCCCCGCTATTCTTTCATTTCAGATAAAGATAGAAAACATATAGAAACAAGATAAAATTATTCCATTGTTCTGGGAACAGATTAGAGTTTACAATAGGATCAAGACTTTATTCTACTTTGCCTGCTTTTCTCCACATCTTAAAGATTGTTCACACTGCATAAATCCCCCCCAACCCTCAGTAGCGTTCACCAGAGTAAGTCAAGGTAATGCATTGGTCTTTGAAGTGATCAAACAGTATGATCTAGATGTGTAGGCTTTTTGAAGTGCATCAACTGGTATTGTTCATTTGGCCCAGTTGTTTCTCACATAGGGAATAGCACAATTTTTGAAGAAAAGGTGTGAGTTTTTCATGATCTGGCTATGGAATATAAGAAATTGCCTCAGGGACTAAACTGCAAGGAACTTGGCTACATAAAAGTGAAATGGGAAGAGGAAGGGGGAGGAAAAAAAAACCTCATGCTGGTAATATGGAGCCATACAGAAGCAAAAATGTTTCATACCAGCACCGTGCATGCTTCCAACTGGCTAGGTAGCAATTATGATATATAACAGGCTTTGTTGAAATAAAATGGTTTCAACTAGACATAGCGTTTCTACAATGAATGTCCCTCCCATTGTGTTTACAGGGCCTGTAATGTTGTAAGCTCTAATGCTCATTTCCATGTGTGCTAGAAAAAAAATGGGTGCTCTGTTCTGCCAAAGATGTGCAGCAAGCCAAATCCCAGCAAATCTACAGAATATATAAAGCCATAGATTTGATACCAGATACAGATCTATTTCAAGTTAAGCTAACCTGATACTTAAGAGAAAAAAGCTAGAAGAGATAAATGGAAAAACAAATGCACTCAGGTGCATTTATTCAAAGACACTTTGAATGCGCTCAGAGGAGAATAATATCTTATAGGTATCTTGGGTGTCTATGGAATGCTAAGTGTCATGCACTTCAATCACTAATGTCATTGCAGCTCCCAAAAGAATTGCACCCCACCTTTCCTACAAGAAGCTGTGAGCTCTGTCTGTGATTTTAAGACATTAATGTTGCACATTGCTCAACCAGTTGTAGTTTTATTGGAACGCAGTTTAGTGTATGGGTGCTCTGATAGTGGCTCCCCAACTATTTCCCCCCATGGACCACTTAAAAATTTCTGAGGGATTTGGTGGACTACAGTGAATTTTCTGCCTGTTGTAGCACTTGCGTGTGAAAACCTTTAAACCTCCCCCTTAACTAAATTCAGACAAGACTCAAATTTTGGTTTGGTTTATGGCAGAATTTAGGCCACAACTTTATTGATTACAGCAAGTAAGTGGTTGCATAGGCTCTGGTTCGACTAGCTCCCTGCACCGTTGCAGGTAGTGTGACCCAGGGCACCAGCATAGGTCAGCAAAGAGGGACCACCCGGATAGGCGGAAAGCTGGGAACAGGCTATGTCCACCACCCAGATGTCCCCCCCTCGACTCAGGCACGGGCACAACCCCTTCACATGGTTGACCAAACCATTGAGTCCCTGGATTCCTTTAACGGAATACCCTTCACATAGGGATGGCGAGAGCGCTCCCCATCCCTATCACCTGAACCACAGCCTATCCGCAACCTTACAAGTTGTGACAATTTGCTACACGGTAGGCGAAACCCAAATGACACCAGCCAATCAGCCAAGAGGGGGAAATTCCTGCCGTGTCCCTGTCCCAATGACAGATGACAGACGACGGCATAGCAAGGTTAAGTGCACGAGCCATAAAAGTAGGGAGAGGTGGGCGGGTGTTCCAATGCAGGCACCAAAAGAGGAAGCTCTGGGTCACATGCATGGGTATATGTAGGTCCCTTGATTTGATTAGCCTTCGTCCCATTGCCCTGATTGAACCCTGCATCAAGGGACCTACCAATTGGGTGTTGTGGCTATCCAATCATACCCACCCACAACACAAGGGTTTGGTTGCCAGGTCTCACCGCAACACGTACCCTCTTTAAGGGAGGACCCGATTTGCAGTGCTGTAGAGATATCTACCATTGATGGGACTTACTTCTGAGTAAATTCACATAGGACCAGCTTCACAATGAGGTTTGGAGAGAAAAAGAGAGAAAGCTGTAATTCCTTTGGGAGGAAAGGGGCAGAGGAGGAAGGAAAGTGCTGACATATTTTAAGAGATTTTCCTAGGTAACTGACATCACACTTGTGGAGGGCTTTGGGTACAAGCCTTTTCAGCGCTTTCCCATCCCTTTCACAGATGCTTGCATTTTGCAGCCAATCCCTGCTACACACACAGATCCCTCAGCAAAGTCCTGCCATTTCTGTTCCCTATGCAACCATCATGTTAAACATTCATGTTGAACTTACAGTAATTGTATTTTATTGCTTCCTTTATTTCTCATATATTCCATTACAACTTGAATTCCATAGAATTCAATTTGTGATATACACAAAAGCAATAAAAGCCCAGTTATACAGCATATAGGCCTGTCCATTGCAATTGCTACCACAGACTGAAAAACGTTGTGGTTCACTAACACCTACAGTAGGTCCATGGAGGAGCAGAGAGTTTGGGAACCACTGGTTTAAGGTTGTCTTCATTGTCACATTTTGCTGACCCCCCCCCAATGCCACTCAGTTATTAAATGCTCAGATTACTCTTTAAAGTCACCCCACATCTGGAGTTTGCAAGAGGCAACCAGACAGAGTAGTAAAGACCCAAGTCAGAAAAAAATGGCTGAACTGGGCAGCATGTGCTAACTGCAGAGTCTAACTAATCACCAAACTGTGGGTGAACCAAAAGGTGAGTAGAGATGCCTTCCTGCTCCACCCCCTCATAGGGTACCACAACTCCAGGCATGTGTTCCAGGTTGATCCTGAGGGTGCTCCCTAAATTCCCTGTATAGCCACTGAAACCGCTCACCACCACAGCTGCTTCAGCCGCGGGAACGTTATCACAAATGTATATCTAAGGATGTCTTGTCAGGGTTCGTTGTTGTACCAGGATGCTGATAGGATAATTACTTTGTAGCAAGTGGCACCAACTTCAATATGCTGTAAGTTATCTTCTTTATTACCACTAGAAGCCATGGTGGTAGGGAACAACAGAATTAAAAACTTCAATTTTCCTAATAGCCCACCCACATGTGGCACATCTAAAGGTTTCCCTGTGCTGTACGATATTCATCTGCATGGTGCGATTTCTACTTTAGCAGACTGTAAATGGGAAAGAACACTACCAAATGGGACGTTTGCAGCCACATAAAACTGATTATATTTTTCCCCCTGAATACACTGAGCGCATCCAGAGTTAAGGGAGAAAGGGAATTAAAGGCAAGAGTTTTATAGGAAATTATTCCTATCTGAACACCTCACACCATTTCTATGCTCATCCTGTGATTTGGCCCTGTGCAGTGACAATAAATATTCACAGTGCATCCAAAGTTTGCTGTCTACACAAAATGTTGGTAATGACAGCTACTGCAGTGATGCACAGCAGCGTGTCTTCAGTATAACATTCGGAAAGCAGATAATCACTTGGTTGGGAATATCTTTTGCTGATGAATATGGTGCTCAGTTCATTTACCTGCTGAGATATTATTAGATGGTATATTGCTATCACATAAATACTGCTATTTTCAGACAGAGCTTTCACTGTTCTTGTCATATATACAACATATTAATCAATAAAATATTCATTCCCTAAAGGTACCGGTGTATGTTCCCTCACACTGACCCTCATAGTAGCCAGCTCTTTGAATTATTGTGCAAGAGTTTCCTCCATCACAGTGCAATCCTATGTATGTCAACTCAGACGTAAAGTTGCCTGGACTTCAATGGGACTTGCTCTCAGTTAAGTCTATAGAAGGCTATAGTTTCAAAGATCCAGTGCCATGAGCCTGATAACCTGAGGGAGTCTCAGAACAAAGAAGTTAACTAACCTCTGGGAGTCTGCCCACCTACTTTTATGACAAAGCCTTTCCTTAACTTTAGACTGCCCCATCAGTGTTCTTTATTACCAAAGGAGAAAGGCACAGGAAAGCAATACCTAGGTGGGTTAGATCATCATGCAACCAGATGTTTAACAGCCACTTGCCTAATCAGACTGGTAGGAACTGTTTCCGATTTGAAAAGATAATGGGTGAGACACTTAGAAGAAAATGTCATTGCCTCCCAGTAATCTAGAAACGATGTTTACCTTCTAGCTTATGGTTACCAGACGTCCCCGTTTCCCTGGGACAGCCCCTGGATTTACAAATATGTCCCCGGACAAAATCCGTCCCCAGAATGTTCCCAGATTTAATTTAATGTCCCCGGATTTATATTTTAAGTGTGTTAGATTTATTAGTAGGGAATGAATGTTGTGTGATTGGTTCAACAGCACAAGAGACATCATATGGGGACTTCTGGTGAGGCAAAATGACAGGCGCCATGGCAGCGAGCAGCTCCTGAAGTCAGCCAGAGCCAACTGCGCTACCAAGCTGGCTCCAGGCTGCTGAGACTGCTGCTGCTGCTGCTGCTGCCACTGCCGAAGGGGAGCCGGGGACACCCAGCACGTCAACTGGGGGAACTGCTCTCTCTCTCTCTCTCTCTCTCTCTCTCTCTCTCTCTCTCTCACACACACACACACACACACACCCCACGACCAAAATCAAGCCAGGAGTGAGAGCAACCAGCCAGTAAAAACCCTGGAGCGGATGCAAGGAGAAGGAGAAGAGGAGGAGAAGGAAGAGAGAGAAAAAGGAAGGAGAAAGAAGAGGGGAGCCCCGACCTTGCCAAGCCATTGCCGCCATTGAGAAGGAGAGCTGGGAGAGCACCGGGAGGGCAAGGACACATGGCTGAGCCCAGGCCTAACCTGAGCCTACTCCACAGCGGCTAGCGCTCTAAGAGAGCAAGCCACGCAACAGAAGAGACCACAGAAGAGAAGATATTACTTCTTAATTTTTTTAAAAAAATAACTTTTTTAAATAACTTTTTTTCTCTTTTCAAAAAAAAAGTGTCCCCGGATTCTTTGAAAAAAATCTGGTAACCTTATATTAGCTATGTGGGCATCAAATGTATAGCTCAAAGGGAGGTTTGCCATCATAAACAGGACTGTCTAGCAGAATAGATCTGAGCCCAGACATAGACCATCGGAGACCAAGGCTCCAGCCCTATATTGGCACCTTCATATTTGTTTGCTTGTTTTGCAGTTGGTTCATGCTTTTTTTTGTTTCAATTTCATCCATTTTTAACAGTTTAGGATCCAGGAGCCAGCACTTTTTCTAGGATCATCCACTGTGCACGTGGACTATCTTATTCTCTCATTTTTTTTTGTCAAACTACCTGTGTTCTGCAATGTATTCAGTTCTGATATTAGTAATATTTACCAACCAAACAGAATGGTTGGCACACTCTGGATCTCTTGGAGAAACACAATTTTGCCCAGTTGCTACAATTACTGTATTTGCCTCTGGAAAGTTCTACATGACAGTCCAAACTTAATGCATATTGTCACAGAAGTCTCACTGGACAAAGCAGCACTTTTTTCCAAATAAGGATGCTTAAGATTAAAATTCCTTGCTTGTGTACACACCTTGTCTATAAACAGACATAGTGCTGTGGTTAAAACAGCATGTGGCCTGCATGAACAGCATGTGGCCTGCATGGACATAATATAAGCGCCGTTTGGCAGTGGAACAGACTCTCACGAGAGGTAGTGGATCTCCTTCCTTGGAGGTTTTTAAACAGAGGTTGGATTACCATCTGCCATGGATGCTTCAGCTGAGATTCCTGCATTGCGGGAGGTGGGACTAGATGACCCTCGGGTCCCTTCCAACTCTATGATTCTATGTTCCTTGATTACGTAAAAGCACACTTACGTCAAAAGACACAATGCTGTCACTGTGTCATTGCTTATGTAACCAAAATGACTATTCTGATATTCCTGGGAAAAAAGAGACAGCCCATTTTTTCATGCAAGAGCATGGTGACCATTTTGGGTGCAGATTTTGCACTAAGATCTTGCCCCCCCCCAAAAAAAAACATTTTCCCTGGGACCATAATCTTGTGCTGTGCCCCCGAACACACATTTTTGGGTGTTGTGTGAGCACAGTCCTCAAAAATGTGACCCATAATCTTTTGGGCTCTGCGATCTTGCACTGGTCATGTGACTCATATGGGAGCATGGGCAGGAAGCTGCACATCCCAGTTTGGGGATTCAAAAAGTTGGAGGGTATGATTCTTATAAAAAGAGGTACCAGCAGGCAAGCAATGAAGCAGCCCATGCTAGGTCTCTCTTGGCTGCTGGAGTTAACAGACTGTAAACCAGTGATATTCTCTAACTATTTGTGAACTTCATGGAGTGAATATACACTATTTGGTTTTAATTAAACATGCCCGACATCTGTTAGAATAGATCTATTGATGATGCTGACACAGAAATAGTTTCCCAGAAGATAGTGTACTGCTGCCATTAATATTCAATATACACACAAATGAGCCTATCTGTCCTATCGTCGTACAAAAGTTCAATCTATGTAGACAAGCTATGTGTGACAGCACAAGACAAACTTTCATTAGTTTCAGATGGCCCTGATAGATTCATTAGTGATGCTATCATGCTACTGTAAGCAAAATCAATTAAAAGCCAACTGGTCAAGGAAATATGTGCTTCACATTCAAATAAGAGAGGGGTGAAAAATGAAATTATGGTGACATCAAGTAAGCCTGCTCTAGGGATTATCCTCAGTTTATTATTGACACAAATCAGGGAGTAGATAATTATGAGTCCTGAATGTTTATAAATGGGAGAGGAAAACTCTCCAGGTTATAGTCAATGCTCTGCAACGTTCTGCTGGTGGAACAGGACCTTCCATGTGGTTTCATAATAGCATACCATCCACCATTTCTCTGATGAAAATAGGGACATCCCATGCCATAATGACCTATACCCCACATATCTTACTAGGTTGCCCCAGCCACTCTGGGCAGCTTACAACATACTGTACAGTATATAAAAACATAATAAAACATTAAACTTTTTTTAAAAAACTTCCCTATACAGGCTTGCCTTCAAACAGCTTGGGAGTCAGATAACTCCATACCTTCCAACATTTCTCTGATGAAAATAGGGACATCCTAAGGAAAAGCGGGACATTCTGGGATCAAATCAGAACGATTTGATTACAACAATTTCTCTAAATCAGGGATGTCCCTAGAAAATAGGAACACTTGGAGAGTCTGTAATATGCTCTGGAGGGTCTCCCAAACCTTCTAAGATTCTGAAGGTGTGCAGTGGGTTGCTGGAGGCAGGAGAGGAAGAAGCTCCAGAAATATATTGTGTCAACAAAGTGTTAGCAGTGGATACAGCCTTAAGGTGTATCCCCTCCCCTCGAAGTAATTATTTGCAAATATGTTTACATTAAGAATCATGTGGTCAACAGCATAAAATCAACAACAGCAGCAACAAAAGTAACATAACAATTGCAAAATACTTCAAGATCGGTAAATTCCCCCTAATATGTGTTATCTGATGGTCAAAAATGGGAAACTTGCCCTTCAATCCTAAATACTTCTAGTAAATATAACATGAGAATCACTTTTCTATTAAAAAAAAGTCTTACTTTTTATCTTATAAACTTTTTCTTCTTCTTAAAGGAGTGCATTAATGCACTGTGCCACATAAAAACATTAACCAATCCTTCTTTCAAGAATAACCCCTGGAGCTTATTTTTTAAAGAATTTTCTGAAATCCTTTTTGAAGAATTAAAGAGAGGTCTCTCCCCTCCCCTCCACAATATCACATCAGTCAATGTTGTTATTTTTAAGGGTGTTTGCTTTCTGTTTTTATGTTTCTGCTGCTGCACAAAAAGAGTTTTAAGGTGTGGGTTTTTTTAATACAAACAATAAAATAAAAACATCCCCCCCCCGGCTTACTTTCTGGAAAAGTGCACCATTACACAACACACACATTAACCACTTCCAAACAACCTGTTGGACAAAAAAAGCTTTCAAAATGCTGTTTTGTCACAGATGCACATAACTTTAATGGAAGCAACAACAACCTCCTCCCACCACATTTACAATATATTATATACTTTCTTGTGCATATTCCAGAAATGCAACTCTGGAAGAACCCTGGATTCTAAAATATACAGTGGTACCTCAGGTTACAGACGCTTCAGGTTACAGACTCCGCTAACCCAGAAATAGTACCTCGGGTTAAGAACTTTGCTTCAGGATGAGAACAGAAATCGCCCGGCGGTGGCAGCGGGAGGCCCCATTAGCTAAAATGGTACTTCAGGTTAAGAACAGTTTCAGGTTAAGAACGGACCTCCAGAACTAATTAAGTTTTTAACCCAAGGAACCACTGTAACTGGTTTGATAACCCTTTTCACAATGCAGTAAGAAATTCAGAAGTGAGAGCTCTTATATATAATCCCACAGTTTAGTTGCCCGGTTCCTCACAAACAGACCAAGTTATTGCAGGAAAAGTGGCTTCCATTGCTAGGCAAGTGGGGCAAGTAGCACATTGCTGTGTTTGCTAGTTAAACCCTTCTTTTTGCTTAGCGCCAGAACATTCTCCGTTCTGTAGTGAAGTTAGGTTGCCAGCTTCCAGTTGTAACTAGTCCTGTGGGCTCTGTATCTTTTGGAAATAGTTGTACCTTGGATCCCAAACACCTTGAAAGTTGAACGTTTTGGCTCCCGAATGGCGCAAACCCAGAATTGAGTGTTCCAGTTTGTGAACGTTCTTTGGAAGCCGAATGTCTGACGGGGTTTCCATGGCTTCCAATTGGCTGCAGGAGCTTCCTTCAGCCAATCAGGAGCCACACTTTGGTTTCTGAACATTTTGGAAGTCTAACGGATTTCCAGAACGGATTCCGTTCGCCTTCCAAGGTACAACTGTAAATCCCACTGAAATCAATGGGATCCACTTCCTACTGGAAGACTTGGTTACAAATCTGCAACAAACTAGATCAACCCACTCTCAGAGAGCTCACTACATAAACCAATCTGGCCATTTTAAAGTGCAGCAGTGAGAATGTAATGACCAGTATACAACATGAGGAGTACTAAAGATTCTTAAGAAACAATTGCTGTCAGCTGTAATAAGGCTATTAGAGATCACTTGGGTAAAAGTGCCAGAATGTCATAGGAATGGATGGTGTGTGCAGTGTTGAGGGATATATGCCTGTTATTTTGTGTTTTCAAATCCCACAATCTAGTATCTTGACTAATTGAGGTCTCATTTATTGGTGTTATCTGAAATGCTATTTCAGATCGTTTGTCTTATCTTAAAGTCATTAGCTATTAATCCAGGAAATACTGTATAGATAGATGACCCAATAGCTGATTTATTCCTTAAGGCTCTGTTCTCCTTTGCAGCCAGTTAATGATTTATTCTCCACCAGCCCTGAATCTGTGCTAAATGCACCAATATGCAGAGCTGATCTTTTTAGATGCATTACATCACTCTGTGCAAACCCGGAACTTTATGCTAACGTCAGGCATTGTCTCGCATAATCTATTAGGCTGCTGCATTTTATTCTCCAACTTTTTGATAAATCTGAAATCATGACTTAAATATTTACCCTTTTCTGTAAAGATGGGGTAAGAAAAAGAGATTATGCATGCAGAATGTGTGTTGGGAGTCTGAAGATAACAAATGATACATCAAGAGTAGCCTAATGTGGTTTTACTGGAGTAGAAACAGTGGTAATAAATCACCTGCCAATGTTGATAATAAAATACTGCATTGGCCTCCATCAGCCACAAGAGAAAGGTTAAATGTTATTCCTCACAATAACCATGTGGTCTTCATAACTGACATATTCAATATTAAATTCTATCATTTTCCCCACAGAAAGTATTTGATCTTTATACTTAATGGAATGCTCTTTATAAAACCCTGCATTTGCAACCCTCTAATATCCTTGAAATACTTTTTGTGCATTTTATGGCTATCGTACCACATAAAAATAGCTGTCCATTTTTCTATGAGAACAACCTTATATGTTGAGGGCAGAAATGAGACCCTCAGAGGGATCTCTCATGATCAGTATTAACCCCTAGTGATTTGTTTCATACTGGCAGAAAACTGGCATCTGTGATTTAGTGCTCACGGTGACTGTTAAAACTATCAGTTGTGAACCATGTCTGCCTAATTTCTTGGTTATTTATTTTATCAGTGGGAAATAGTGAGACTAGTGTATAGGAAAGTAGAAATTAAACTATTACCGTAGTGAGGATCACAGCTGAAAAGCAGATAAAGTTATTGAGGGAGAAGATAGGGATTTTAGGTTCATTTTTAAACTGGAACCTACTTAAATTAATTCGGACACCAACAAAATTTCACATTTTCTGTAATTAACATACTAGTTAATAAAAAGGACAAAGTATATTTAATATATTAAATAAACTTTGCCTTACTATGATTTATTTTGCAATTTTATTGAACATTTGAAGCAAAATTATATACAATAAACAGTATGCAATGAAGATTTGGAGGAAAGCACAGAGGTGAGAGATAGGAAAACTTAAGCTGCCATCATATTATTTTTATAAGCAACATCCCTAGGAAGTTGCAACTGTTCTTTGATTTTATACATGACCATCTTCCATGTCAAAGGCAACATTTATGCATATGAATAAATAAAGGTGGAAATAGTAGGTTACCGATAAATAGCAGTGAAACCATCAAAAACCAACCCTACACCTTGTTCAGCAGGATTTAGCCATCTACAATATCAAAAGATCTGGAGAGGTCTTGAAGACTCACAATGATTACATTTCACCTGCCTGTCTCTTGGTTAAAGTTGCTTTTGTCTAAAGTAGGCGTAACCAACCTGGTCCCCTCCAAATCTTTTGAACTATAACTCCCATCACTCCCAGCCATCATGGCATGATGATGGTAGTGGTGGGCACCTGATTTAAATGGGACGAGATTAGAAATGGTGAAAGCCACCGGATGAGAGAGTGCTCTTGTGCTTGGGTCCTGCTTGCCTGTTTCCCACAGGCATCTGGTTGGCCACTGTGAGAAGAAGATGCTGGACTAGATGGTTAGCAGCTCTTCTTATGTTCTTAGGTCAACCTGTGGCCCTCCAGGTTGGACAATTATCCCTGATCATCAACCATGATGACTGGGAAGATGGAAACTGTAATCAAATAACACCTGGAAAGTTACAGATTCCCTATCCCTGGCCTATACAATTTGTGTGATCTAGGATCAAGTATAATTGCTCCACCACTGCACATTGGCACTTTTCTTAAGAACATGTTCCTAAGAAAAGAACACTTCGTTAATATTTTTATAATTTTATAATTATGTTGCCTATTATTATGTTTTTGATTATGTTTTTATCATTGTGCTCCATAAAACATGTTCTTAATGTTGTACACTGCTTTGGGAACTTTTGATAAAGAGCAGTATATAAATTGAAATACAGTGGTGTCTCGCAAGACGAAAATAATTCGTTCCGTGAGTCGCTTCGTCTTGCGATAATTTCATCTTGCAAAGCGCAGTCTGCCGCGGCAAAAAAACCAAAAACCCAACTGCCGAAAATCTTCGTCTTGCAAAGCGCGGCCATAGAAAACTTCATCTTGCGAGTCACCAAAAACATCGCAAAACGCTTTCCTCTTGCGAGTTTTGCATTGCGTGAGGCATTCGTCTTGCAAGGTACCATTGTAATAATAATAATAATAATAATAATAATAATAATAATAATAATAATAATATCCATTTCAGTTGGGGTTTATGCCTCGTTCTGGCACAGAAACTGCTTGGGTTGTCCCTATGTCGAAAGAGAGACAGAGGAAATGTGTCCCTCTTAATTCTCTCCAACCTCTCAGTGGCTTTTGATACCATCAGTCATGGCATCTACAGGTGCAGCGATGGATGTGCTGGACTGATGTTTTCCCTCAGTAATGGACTGGATGAAAGCCAGTAAACTGAAGCTCAATCCAGATAAGACTGAGGTACTGTTAGTGGGTAGTTTGCTATACCAAATGGTTGCCTGCTTTCAATGGGATTATACTCCCTCTGAAGGAGTGGGTATGTAGCTTGGGGGTACTTCTGGATGGAGGCTGTCACTTGAGGTTCAGGTGACTTTGGTGGTGTGGAGTGCCTTCCATCAGCCTCAGCTGGTGGCCCAGCTCCACCCCTAACTGGACAAGGATAGCCTAACTGGACAAGGATAGCCTAACTTCTGTCATCTGTGCTCTGGTACCCTCTAGATTAGATTACTGCAATGTGTTATCCTTGGGGCTACCTTTGAAGAAGGTTAGCAAACTTCAGCTGGTGCAGAATTCAGCCAGGTTGCTCACCGGGGTAAGGCAGTTTGAGCATATAACACCAATCCTGGCCTGACTACACTTGGCTGCCAATTGGTTTCTATACCCAATTCAAAGTTACGTGTAGACCTATAAAGCCTTAAATGGCTCAGAACTGCAATACAGTACTTCAAGAACTGCCTCTCCCCATATGAACCAACCTGAACATTCCTCTTCTCCCAAGCCTTTGGTTAATTAAACAGTCTATGGCCTTTTGAACAATGGGAGAGGGGTGTAATAATAATAATAATAATAATAATAATAATAATAATAATAATAATATTTATACCCCGCCCATCTGGCTGGGCGGCTTCCAACTAACATTAAAATACATCAAATATCACAGATTAAAAACTTCCCTAAACAGGGCTGCCTTTAGGTATTTTCTAAATGTCAGGTAGTTATTGATCTCTCTGACCTCTGATGGGAGGGTGTTCCACAGGGCGGGTGCCACTACCGAGAAGGCCCTCTGCCTGGTTCCCTGTAACTTCACTTCTCACAGTGAGGGAACCGCCAGAAGGCCCTCGGCGCTGGACCTCAGTGTCCGGGCAGAACGATGGGGTGGAGACACTCCTTCAGGTTATTGTTATTGTTTGTGTTATGTGTTTTGGTGTTTTTATATTGTAAATTGCCCTGCCATCCTCGGATGAACTAATATAAATTAATATTGTTAATCAGAGACTTGGCCTCTTCTGGTTGGCTTTGACTAGCCATGATAGGAACGTAAAATAGATAGAAGGTAGAATTCCAAACAATCTTGCTGGCAGACCTTGGGAAATCAGATGAAACTGATCCATTTGGACAGAAACAGCTTTAGATCTTAGCACAGTACCCATTTTAAAGACATTTATGAGAATTCTATGTTATTAATAATTTTTAAGGCCCACCTTCAACACATACATAAAACTATAGGGAGCAAGAAACCTTTGATTCCACAACTCTCAAGTTATTAAAAATTCTTTTGGAGCTGCAATGCCCTGATTTGACTTCCAGGTCACTGAACTAAGATCAGAGTTTAATATTTTAACCTTTTGGTCCTAAAACATCAGTTTTCCTCTGTAAAAACTGCAAAGAGAAACATTTGAGTTCATTAAAAAAAAAACACCATGCATTGCTACATGCAGATTTGTGCAGGGAATTCCAGACTGTCTTTGCACCCTCTAAGCAAAATGAGCTTTGGGAGGGTCACATTGAAGAAGAGAAACAGCAGGAAGGATCTAACCCTTTCCTCCCAGTCATTAATTTTCTGTTTCATATTGCTTTCAAAGCTGTTTGGTTTCTAAATGTGGAGAGGGAGTAAGCAGCTTTTAAGATTCTTTTGAACAGAGAAGCAACAAACAAGGCTCACTTCTCCTGCTGTGACTTTTCAACAATATCTTGAAACTACTTATGCTTTAAAAAGTGCCTCTTTTTCTTGGGGTGAGGGCATCCTTACAAACATTTATTATCTTCTTATGCAAATGTTTGCTGGAGCAGCAGTCAACAGCCCATCTAGTCCACCATCCTGTTCTCACAGTGGCCAACTAGATGCTTGTGGGAAATGTGCAAAGAACACTATCTAGCATGCATTGTAATTAAATCTCAAAACAAGAAAATATCCAGTAACTAAGGCTACTTGTTTTGCCAACCAGAATTACAGCTCAAAAGCAGCAGTTTTAAGACCTTGAAAGTAGGGGTGCCAACTTGAATAAAATATGGACGGGGCAGGTAAGCCCCAAACCGCCTAATCAGTCACATGACATAGCATGCACACACCATTTGACTGTCAATGCCCATCATCTTCGGGGGGGCCAGCCCTCTCAAATATTTTATTGGGGGCACTAAGGGACCTCGGGCCCCTAGGAGTTGGCTCCTATGCTTCAAAGGGTGGTTTCATCTAGATCAGATGTTCGTTAACTGGGGTCAGCTTTTGTTCAGGAAATACCTTTAAAATAGATCAATGAATTGTATTTGTTTCATTTATGAATTGTTTCCTATAAAACACACCACAGCGACTTAACAATAAAATCAATAACATAGCATAAATAACATAAAAACAATTTCAAATAGCAAATGGTGCTATATTGTAATGCTCCTACTTATTTTTTTTTAAAAAAACTGTTAATTGGCTGATGAGCCTGCTTAAAATCAGGAGGACTTGGTTCTTACTAAACAATTGATTATGAGTTGCAATCATGTTTCAGAGAGATTGCTAGCCTCATGTCTGAATCCTTTTGCCTCAAGATACTCATCACAAAAAACACTCCCATCAGGTTTGACACAAATTAGCAACATCATTTGTATTCTAGAGATCAACATCATTTGTCAGATGTGAACAGAGAGTGAATTATCTTCCTGTCTCTGTCTCTGGTTCCTCTAAGGTAAAACTAAAGCATATGAAAGTGTCAAGAGTCTCAAAATGCTACTGATTGTACTATGAAGGCTCTGTGGCAAAAGTCTCCAAAGTGTCAATCACACTTGCTAGCACATATACAGTATATATATATATACACACACAGTCATTTCCCCCAGCTTTTGCATGTTTGACATTTCGTCAAATTTTACAAAGTGCTTTTTGTGGCCTCCATGAATGTTTGCTTGAAGGAAGGAACATTCCCTGCAGGTCATAGGAATCCTGTCTCTCAGGAATAGGTTTCTTTTCCTTATGCCTGAAGATATCCTGCTGCATCTCATTAGAGAACTGAAAATTACATCTTTATATGGAAAATGCCACTCCAAAGTCTAAAAATATACTACATGTTTGAGAAACTGGATTCATTGGCCTAAGAACAATATTGTGTCTCTTCCCCTCATCTTAATTTTATTGTTATCCTAGAGTTGCTCTGTCATAATTGCCATTTATTGTTGACAAGGTGTTTGGCAGCTATCTTCAGCTGTGCTTCTAAATTCCTGTTCTCCTATACTCCTGTTGAACTGATAAAACATTTGACCCAGGTGTCAGACCTGCAGAGATGGCTATGTAGCCAGTATTATTAATTATATCCCTGATTTCCCAGAGCTAGCACTTGCGAACAGCAAAATCTGTTCCCAGCACTTCCACGTCAGCCAGCTGTCATTGAAAAACAATGTCTTACCACTGCCTAGTAACACAATATTGTTATCCATCTTTCATTGACCTAGAAAAATGACTGGCTTGGCTACGAAGGAGGCAGGTATCAGAGCAAACTCTGGGAACTGTAGTTCTGTGAGGGAACAGGAGTATTCTTAAAAAAAACTCTCAGCAACTTCACTGCAGCTCCCAGAATTCTTTGGGGAAAGCTATGACTGTTTGCAGCGATATCTTAGCGCTTTAAATATTTGGTGTGAATGTGGCTTCAGAGTCAGAAGCTACAGACTTCAGCTAAGGCAGCCATCCCCAAACTCGGCCCTCCAGATGTTTTGGGACTACAGTTCCCATCATCCCTGACCACTGGTCCTGTTAGCTAGGGATGATGGGAGCTGTAGTCCCAAAACATCTGGAGGGCTGAGTTTGGGGATGCCTGAGCTAAGTAGCCTTCCTTCAGGCACCTCCCCGCAGAGAACCAAATACCTCCTGCAGGACCTCACTGGTCCAGCCACCTAGGAAACACACTTGGAAAAGAAGGGTATATTCCTTCAGGCTAGAGGGTTAGCCCTTTAACAATCTAAAGTTAACTACAAGAGGGGTAGAGCCTGGGAGAGGTAGTCTAGCTAGGAGCAGAAGCTTTAAAAGGCTAAGTCTGCCCTTATCCATTGTTGGAGCAAGTTTCTCACTCAGCGTTATCTATGGTCCTGGAACTCCTCCATGGAATCTAGCAAATATCAACCCAAACAACAGACATGTGTAAAAGCCAAGTTGCTGTCAAATTCATATACAGTGTGGCAGTACGTTGGACCTCCAGGGATTGCCAAGGTGTTGCCTGCGAGTCTTAGTACCATCTTTGGTGCCTGCAAAATATACTGTTACAAATACATAACACATGAAATAGTCTTTGCTCTTTTTGCTCAGTTCCCACTTGCACTGGGTTGGTTTCTGCTACCATACATTGTACATGCTCCATCAAACATGCCCACATTTCATTGGATGCCATGGTTAGATACTCACCTTCCTTTCCATTCTTAGCAGAGAAGGTGTGCAAGGAGCTCCTATCTGTGAGGGGAAAGTATGATAGTATCTGAAGTTGATGCCTTTTCCCTCAGTGAGGGCTGGGACCCTAGGGGGTATTCCCACACCATTTTGCGGTGCTGTTTCCTAGCAGCCATTTTGTGTTATGCCACATACCCCACAGCAGCTATCTTGTGACTGGCACCCATGGCCCTCTTGAAATTCAAAGTGTGCCCTGCAGACACAAAAAGTGCCCTGTTCCATACAGTTGTGCATTTCTGCAAATATGCATCAGTCCATCCATTTTTGTGGAGATTTAGCTCCTTCTGGGAGAAGTGACAAGACGGGTGTTCCTCCTTCCTATCTATGCATGCACAATGACCAGTTTGCGCCAAAATTCTTCTCTTCCTGGTTATTTCAGGTGGATTTCAGAGCCTGGTTTGCCTGATTCCATCACATTTCTCCAATCTGAGGCAAACCAGCTCATTTCCTAATTTATATGTAAAGAAGCTAGTGACTATTTTGAGAGCTTGGTGAGCACCATACCAAATCCCTCAGTAGATCAGGTGTTTGGCAGCATTTCCTCTCTTGATCTGCTGCACAGTAATAGTGTTAATAAGGTGCTAGCAAAACAATTTTCTGGGAGTTCTGCCATTTGTACATTCTGGCATCCTTCAACCTGTTTCAAGAGGGGAGCAGCAACATTAAGGGAATAACCAAATACAGTTACCCACCATTACAGAGAGGGTCCAAAAGTGAAAATCACTACAACCTGAGACTTTGGCTGCATTCACACAATGCTTTATTTTGTTTCACCAACATGTCTCTAGCAATTAATTTCTGCATTATACTTTAGCTGTTGTTGCACAACAGCTAAAGCCATTTCCATAACTCTAGCAGAAGATAGTGGAAGTTTAGCATTCATTTCCATGTTAATTGCTTCCAGAAAATAATCTGTTTGTGGATAAAGTGATGAAATTTGGGGTGGTCTAACAGCATACAGTTTTTCCCTGCCATTTTCACGGGTGAGTCATTGGGGGGGGGAGAGTTAGAGTGTAGTGGCAGTGTCCAGTGATGTTCGTTTTTGTCAGAACATGCGGACTGGTGTGGATGAAATTTAGCACATCACATGGGCATATTGGCCCCAAAGCTCCATAATGTAACTGGTACTGAAGTGTGAAAGGAACAATAGAAAATAGAACGGAAACACTAGAATTATAATCATGAAAACTGATGCAATGTTTCTCACATCTGAATACACCCTACCTGGAAATTGCATAACAAGTAACCTTCATTTGCGATAATAATTTGGGCTGGATTGTTGCTGTTAGATGTCAACACAAAGTTGCTGTTTTGCATTTGGATTTACTGCGGTATTCTGCTTTGAGGCGCAGTTTACTACTTGCTAAAGTATGGCTGTGGGTAATTTGACATTTTATTTTGTGATATGTGTAACCAGCTTGGGACCACTTGGGGAAGGGTGGGCTTTCAATAATAACAATTCAATAACAATGCTAACAGTTTCTTCATAGTTATTTTTTGCAATACACTCATAGTCACTTCTGATTTAACATTATATGATTTTTGACTTGATTTTTTTTAATGCAAATAACATGGATACAAGCACTTAACTTCTGTTAAATTTCCAAAAATGGATTTTATGCCACATGAAAGCTCAGATATAATGTAGAAAGCAACAGTTAGGGAAACATTATGAAAACAGAATGAGCCAATGTGTGAAAGCAGCCTTGGTTAGAATGAGGGAGAGGGATGAGGTCGGGGTAACCACTGTTACCTTCTTCAGTGGGGTTCACCACACCTTTACAACATCTGTACTACTGACTCTCAAACTTTGGGATTGTTGAAATATATATACACACAAAAATTAATCAATTTGAGTTGTGAGACTCAGTTGGGTCTACCAGACCCCAACATGTTAAGCAATGTGGACTAAAATCATTTCTGGGGGCCCTCCAGGATTAGGGGCCCTGAAACTTAAACATCATTAGTTTCAAAGTAGAGCTGCCCCTACAAAACATGATTAAACCATCTATGGCCCTTTAAACTGTGTGTGGAGGGGGGAGTCTTGTTTTCATTTGTTGTTATGTTATGTATTTTTGTGTTTTTATATTGAAAACTGCCCTGAGATCTTCAGATGAAGGATGGTATAGAAATTTAAACAAACAAGCAAACAAACAAACCAAGAAACAAACCATTAAGACATCTTTAGTATGAATAAGCAGATACTGATGTAGTCAGCTATGTGTTTTGCAATGCTTCATTAATGAACTCTTGGAGAGAGAGAAACTATTGACATTTATACCTTTGAGAGAGAATTCACTTGATTTTTACATTGATGTTGTCTTATTGACTTTTCTGTCCTTAAAGTGTAGAGAGAACATATTTCCCTTGAAAGGAAAGGAAAAGAAGAAATATTACAAAAAGAAATTAGGGCATTCTGGCCTAAAGTTAACAGAACGAGGGCCACGTGAGACTCACTTTCACATAATGCAGAAAAATGTAAGATTGCTGCATGTTTGCCAAATCTCCCCATAGGGAAGAAACCATAATGTTTAAAGGACAGGTGCATCTGCAGTGCAAACACAAGTAAACGCCCTGAATCATCACGTTGCTCTACTTCAAAAGTGAGGATACTTGGCAGATGTACTGCAAACACCTTATAGTTCTGCATTATACGAACTGGTAGCCCCAAGACTAGGCATAATCTATGGTCCTCTGTACAAAAGGCTACTGAAAATCAGAGGCATCCTTCCCATAGGGGCTAGTGGCTCGTTGCGCCAGGGCACCAGCCTCTCAGGCGGGGCACAACGAGCCACTAAGTCCTATGGTTCCTCCTCCACCGCCGCTGCCTCCTCTTCCTCAGTTGCAGGAATCCCCTGCCCGCCGAGCCACTGTCACCTGAGGGAGCGCCGGATAACTGGGGGAAGCATATTGCAGCGTATGCATTATGGAGGAAAGGCTTCCTACTGCCGCTGCTGCAAGTATCTTCCCCCCTCCCCCTCCCTCTCTTTGCAAAGGACTGGGCGGCTACAGGGCGTGGAGTAGGACTGCGCCGAGAGGCGCTCTGCTGCGGCTGCCTCCGCCTAACACAATGGAAAGAGCCCCCTATAGGCTGGTGCCTGGCTACTGGATGGAAAGTGCGTGCGAGGCAGAGAGAGAGAGAGAGACTGGGGAGCTCACCTGGTGGGCTGTTGCCGCAGCTGCTTGTGCTTCTTCTTCTGCTGCTGCCAGGGCAGTCTCCAGCAGGTTGTGTGCCCTGGCGCTGAGGGGCGGAGATCGCTCCAGCGCCCCTGCCCTTGCAGGGCACAGCATGGCTTCTGCGCGGTTTCGTCGTGCGGCGCCCTGCCTACCAGCCTGGCGCCCTGGCGCCCCGCGCCACCGGGACTCTACCTAGAGCCGGCCCTGGCTGCTGCAGTCAGTTACCGCAGCCATCAGTGCACCGTCTCTTCTGTCCAGTCAAACACTCTCCCCCCACGCTGCGGCCACGACCTCTTTATTATTTGGAGAGCGCAGAGATGTATTGGTGGGACTCAGAGAAAGCCGTCCCTCCCCCACCCCCCGCGCCTTGATTTATAGACTCTGTTGGGCTTGGAAAAGCAACTTTACAGAGTGATTCTTTTTTCTCTAGTAAAGCTTCTTTGGTGGTGCAGGCAGGGATTTCCTGCTGCTGCTGTTTCTGAAGTGGGGTCTCGCTGTAGTACTTGTCAAATGCAGACAGTTTTGAGACTGTGTGTGTCCGTCCCCTTCTACCTTCCCTTGGCTTCCTCTTTATGGTGTGTGTGTGGGGGGGATACCTTGCATACTGAATGCCCTGCCAACTCTCCTCTCCCCTGCACTAAAGCTGCTGCTTGCCTTCTATCACTGCGTCATACAGAGCGTGCTCACGTATGGTTTATGTGTGTGGTACGGAAGCTGTACTTCTCAGGATAGAGCAGGGCTGTGCAGAATTATTAAAACAGCAGAGAGCATTATTGGCTGCTCACTTTCTACCTTAGAACAAATCTATACCACCAGGTGCCATAGGAAAGCACTAGACATATCAAGAGATCCAACGCACCCTGGTCACCATTTCTTTGAGCTCCTGCCATCGGGATGGAGATATAGAACAATGCAGGCAAGAACGAGCCGTCTCAGGAACAGTTTCTTCTCTAGAGCGATTTTGGCCTTAAATGGAAAGTCTGGACTTCGAAGTCATCTTATTTTACTTCCGTTGTTCCCGCAAGGGGACAATGACAATAAAAATATCTTATCTTATCTTATCTTATCATCTTATCTTATCTTATCATCTTATCTATATGCAGTTTGCGAAGAAAATAAATTAACCCTTTAAGAACGTTTCACCTGGGCAGCAGCGAGAGCGCTGGCAGGCGTACCGGGCTGTAGTCAGGTAGCCCCAACGGCGCCCTCCGCCCCAGGCTAAATTTTGGGAAAGGAAGGGGGCGCCGGAGGGACCTTTGCGCCACGGCGCTGGATGTGCTTAAGACAGTTGCTTTCATAGCCACAAGCAGCCCTGAATGGTTGGGTTTGCATTAATGTGTTTTTGGAGCAATTGTGGTGTCGACAGTGCAGTTGCATTTCAGGAAAATTGATCTGCTGTGAAGAAAATGCTAGATCTTTCCACTGTCCAGAGGCCATTTACTGCACTTTCACTATCGTTTGAGCCAATGTTTTTTGGAGCAATATTGAAGTGACTGTCACATGTTGCTGTTTTGTTGTTGTTTTTGTAGGCTGCTTGCACATTTTCCCATCCACACCAATGACAGGATGTGTTATCATAATCTCACTCTTTCCATTCCTCTTCCACAGGATGTGTGCACATGTGTATGCAGTATATATACATATAACCCAGTATCCAATATTTTTTACCCCATGGGACATCAGGAGTTGGCAGGAACTGAGCCATTTTCCATTTTAGATACTGGCCTCCTGTCTAAATAATTTGGGTAAAATACATGAAATGGATGCTACTCCCTTGCCCTTGGTCATATATAAAAGTAGAAAATTACAAAAAAAAACCCACCTTCCACACAATTAAAATACTTGAGTACCTTTCCAAATCTCTCACATGTGTTAGAATTTTGCAACAGAAGAAAAAGTCATTTGATGACCACAATATTCCAGAATGGTGATGGAATGATAAAGACATCATGTGGAAGCATGCAGAAGAATTAGGGGTGGGAGTGGGAGATCATGTTGCAGTACAAAAGTAACACCTGTGCTGCCTAAATACTACTAATACTGCTGCTTATCTTCATCATCCTTGCATATGATTTTGCTGCACTTAAATTTAGAAAATAACAAATTTAGCTAGGAAATGTGTTGGATTGTGGAAATGCTTTAAGTATTGTCACCTATTATTAGAAGAGGTAATGCACAACTTCCATAATTAATTTCATGTGTAACATGCACAGTGTAGTAGCTTACTTTCCTAATAGTGTAGGGTGTATTTACTAGTTACATAGGACATGAGCAGATTGATTTCACCAATTGGGGGATTTGTGTTTGTGAAAAGATCATTTTCATTATACTAGAGATGCCGTAGCAGCAGAAAAATGATTAACAAAATAAGGATGCTTCTTCACATCAGTGACTATAGTGTAGCAATGGGCCAGTCAGGTTTTTAAACAATAGTTTCAACCTCTCCACAATGGATATTTTTTTTTTAAAAAAATAGTCTGGTTCTCATTGGCTGACTTCTACATATAATTTGATTAGATTACAAATTTACTTCCCGCTATGGTGCCAGGTCTTCAAAACTGTTCTTGGTTTACCTCTTCGGGTTGAATTTAAGGCAGCTTTCCTTCCATTCCTGTTTTCCTAAACAATCATCAAACCACTGCTGTACTCCATAATCTGAATGGTTAATTCAAAATAAGATTACCTTTTGCTACTTACATATGTCATGTTGTATTTACAGTCATGTCTTATATTCAGGATTTAAATTTAAGTGTGAGATTGCTGAGTAACTCTTGTTGTACTAATACCTGGATTCCAGCTAAGCCTGTTTTCCTGTTCTACTCGAACAGAGATTCATTGAGTATGTTTTGTCTAATTAAATCTAAGCCTGTATTTTCATATTAGCTAGTCATAAAAGTATTAAAGCAAGCAGAGCAAAGAAGAATAATGCAGTTCTGAATGACAGAGAAAATCTTTTAAGCAACTAATTTTGGATTACTTTTATACACTAGATTTATTACTGTAACAGTCCCAAAATACCACTGACTTACAAGATTGCTGTAAGGAACAGATTAGTGATATTGACTTGGAGATCCTGTGTTACTCTTCTTGGTCTTTAATATGTGCAGGTTTAATATTGGATGCCATTCAATTTGAGGCTGAAATCATTACATTATTTGCAACTGGGGAAAGGAGTATTCCCCAAATGAGTGTTGAAAATACATTCTATGCTGCGTTGACCTGACCTACCAAGTTGCAAAAATCTTATATTCTCCATTTCCTCTGGAGATAATACTTCATTTTATTTAATCTTTCTGGTTGCTACTTGGATTGGCACAGAGGGGAGGGGAGGATGAGATTACTAATGACATTCAAAGTAGTTTCTATTTTTTTTAAAAAAAATAAGTTCATTGGTTATTTAAATGCCTCAGTTGTTATTAGTTATCATGCCATCTATCTTCTGTCAGTTTAAATATATTTTGCAATCTCCCATGCACAGAAAATTATTTACTAAAATCCTCAGCACACTTCATGCAAAAGAGAGCGTCAAGTGCACATTGATAGCATAATAAAAAGGAACAATAACTGTTCTGGGTTTGTCATTGGTTTCACCTAATGAACATTGGAAATGCTCCTGTGCTGGATCAGACCATGGACCCATTTAGAAAAGCATTTCTAATGTGGCTACATGGATCCAGGAAATTCTCAAAGAGTTCTACAAAGACTAAAGTTACCACTTTTTTTTTTAATGTCCCTGCCATTGGTCTTCAGAGGTACAGTGACTCAGAATCCGAAGGTCCATTTAACTATCGTAGCTGACATCAGAGGTGGAGCTAGCTGCTCTGGCACATGCTGTGCACCTGGGGGTGGGGCTAGCTGCCTGCAGAGGCGGGATGAGCATTCCAGGGGGGCTCCGCCCACAGCAAGCATCCCAGGGGGGCGGGGGGGGGGGGCGATGTCACCTCCCCTCAGGGATAATACCCGGGGCGGATTGCACCTACCACACACCCCTTTCTCCACCTGTGGCTGACAGAACATTCCTCTGTCATGGGCCAGGAGTTAGCTTTGCTTCCTGAACAGCAGCCTAAGGGGGAGAAAGAGGAGAGACTCCGCCTGCAGCTGATCAGCCTTCAAGGTCACAGAGCAGAATGCACTGAGAAGAACCAGGTGGTGTTTGCCTTCTTAAGCAGCAGGGGCTTAAATGTAAAAAGAAGAAGAACAAAGAACAAAAAAAACAAAAAAAACAAAACAAAATCTTTCTTTAACAATGTAATAAAAACAATTTCTTCTTCTGTCGACTTCCTCCTTCCCCCCTTCCACGCTTCTATTTATAACTAATCTAGCACTCTCTACTTCTTAAATCAATTCTTCTTCTAAGATACTCATTATACGTATTATTCTTCATCCATTAGAACCACAAATTTCTAATATTTCAAAAAATCATTAGGATCTAGAAATCATAATAATTATTTTACATTTAATCTTACTTCCTCCTTACTATATCTAATTGCTTCTTCAGCCTCTTTATACTTCCACTTCCCTTATTGTCCATTATTAATCTTATATTTCTTCTCCAAATAAATCTTGGATTTATTCCAGTCTTCTTCCACCGTCTCCTCTCCCCGATCTCGGATTCTCCCAGTCAGTTCAGACAGTTCCATAAATTCTATCAGCTTCATCTGAAGTTGCTTTTTTATTTTGGAGTTGATTGACCTTTTTATTTTCCTCATTTGGGCCAGACTTATTCTAGAATACCTTTTTACTTTTTTTGTAAATATAAAGTTGTAGCATGGATGGTAGGTGGTAGGTGGTGGTGGTGGTGGTGGTGGTGGTGGAAGGAACAAAAGCCACCCAGTGGTGGAGAGTGGTAGTGCAGTATTGTTGCCTAGCCAGAAATACCGTATTTTTCCATGTATAAGACTAGGTTATTTCCCTAAAAATAATTTCCAAAATTGGGGGGCGTCTTATACACGGGGGCATCTTATAGATGGAAAAATACGGTGTATTGTGGTGAAGGAGCTAATATACATGTGGATGGGGTGTAATGTATTTGCAACTGTTCTAACATGTTAAGGGACATATTGGTGGTTTGGCCTGTTCCAGGTCCTTCACAGTTACCCCCAATGAAGTAGGCATATGAGTGTAGGTGGTACTGTCCTGGGAACAAGGGGGTCCTGCTAAAAGGCCTCTCATACCCACCTGGTTGGCCACTGAGAACAGGATACTGGACCTAGTGGGACTTTGGTCTGATCCAGCAGAGCTCCTATGTTCTTCATAGGAATATAGATCTGGTCAGAAAAGCAGAAGTACTTTCTTCCCTTGTGGAGATTTCATTTTTTGAGGTTTGATTTTGTTGTTACAGCATTGAACTATCATATGCCGAATGCTTGCTAAGCTTTGCAGTACAGACACTACAGTGTGTAGTAATTCCTATTGGATAAAAATCATAAATAGGTTTGCTTCTTCTTCCTTGCCAAAATCCCTATTATACTGGCAGCTTCAATTTTGTTGCTTTGACAGTTTTACTGGCTGGAATCACATGGGTGGTTTCTGCCAGCTGTGATCTAGTCTGCTGTTCCTTAGGACTTGAGCTACAGAGACTAGAAGGGACTACAGGATTCTTTTTTAATGCCTCTTGCTGGTTGGAGTACTGCAATGCACTGAATTTTTTTAAAAAAACTATTTATCAGAGGTACTGCTTTCACTTGATAGCAGTATATTTTGTAACAATTTCATCATGTACCTTGCCAAAGCATACAAGAGATTCATTGACTGTGTTTGTGGAGTAACAGCAAAGCCAAAGGCTGCAGAGCTTCATTCATTCTTCTAGACCTTGGGATGAAGTGGGAAAGTTTCGAATTCCAGCTTATCTGGTTTTGTCTATGTTGTAGTGGAGGGCAACTAATAGCAGTTGTTCTTGTTACCTTCATAAATCAAGTAAAAATATTTGGAACTTCTGAACTTCACATGGTTCATATCTTCTAGGACTGCATAATTACGGAACATGGGTGGGACATCACAGATATGTTTGAATGGTGGCATATGCCATCAACTTTATACAATGACAAACAAGCAAGCGAGTAGAATTCTAACCTTTCCAGTGGCGAGCTGTTCATGTGTCTTCAATTTTTATTTTATTTTACACACATGTACATGAGTGTATGTGACTGGAAGGCTTGTGCAACCTGCTTATTCTAAATATTTGTCTCTGTATTGAGATAGAGTAGGAAGGTGCAAGTGTGATTGTGGTCCTCTGTTTCAGCATCCCTAGGAGAAATGACTGTACTCAGAAGATAAAACGCACTGTAGAAAAATGTTCCAAGAGTGCTCAAGCATAACAGTGATGAATATAGGATTGGTAGCTTGATATCTATCTACAGCATACCTGTAGCACAGCTATATCAACAGCATATCGAACAGCTTCTGTGCCATGGTAAAGGTAAAGGGACCCCTGACCGTTAGGTCCAGTCACGGACGACTCTGGGGTTGTGGCACTCATCTCGCTTTACTGGCCAAGGGAGCCAGCGTACAACTTCCGGGTCATGTGGCCAGCATGACTAAGCCGCTTCTGGCGAACCAGAGCAACGCACAGAAACTCTGTTTACCTTCCCACCGGAGCGGTAGCTATTTATCTACTTGCACATGCTTTCGAACTGTTAGGTTGGCAGGAGCAGGGAGCGAGCAACGAGAGTTCACCCCGTTGCGGGGATTTGAACCGCCAACCTTCTGATCGGCAAGCCCTAATAAAGGTCATGTACCATCTGAAAGTCAAGATAAATTTAGATTACATTTGTAGAATGTAGATTCATATTTCCTCTCCCTCCACTTGGATAAAATAACAATTTAATATAAAAGTGTAAGGCTTCAGAATTTACAAGTCACATTATCACTGAATACTCCATTACCTCACCCTTCAGAATTTTGCATTATAACACTGTACTCAGAGTGCTTTTCTTCTGCTATTTGATCACGGTCAGACATTCTCTATAGTTAGAACTGTATGAACTATTCATCGTGACTTGTTTAAATGATGAGATGTGCTGTTTTTTAAAAGCAATTTTTAAAGTTGCCTTTGAAAGCATATTTTGTGCATATATTCACTTCCTAAATCAAGCTTGGATTAAAGACCTTTCAAGTGTTCTTTTCGAATATAATAATTTCTGTTGTAGAAAAGAAATTGTAATGTTTGCAATGGGGTACAAATGCTAACTAATCATATGGAGCTAATCATAATAAATCTGCATGTGTAATTTCACAAACATATTATAACATTTAACCATATTTTGTCAGTCATTTTCCCCACTTCCAAAATAAGATAATCTCCACCTAGATGAAAAATGTATTTATTTAGAGTGCTTATATGCCACTTTATAACCCCCCAAAGCTCAAAGATTGCCAGAATTTTTTTTTAAAAAAAAACTCATTCAGGTTTGGTATCAGGAAGAGATATTTCTTTCTGAAATTTCTGATTATTTATGTTTATTTAAATATAAATTGCACTTCGGTAGAAAAAAACAACAAAAATTATTCTACCAACCTCACCACCAGCAATCTCATTGTTGAAGTAGTCTAGAAAAAGGGGTGGTACTTAAGTTTTCAAAGTAAACTATTTTGTTTAACGTATATCTAATTAATTGAAACCTAAGCTCCTGGGTGCCATTGTGAATATGTTCAGTCTAGTTATTTGGCAACTATTTTATAAAAGACTAGCAATCTCCTGATTTCCCTTTCGCTCCTGTTTCCAGGTCAGGCGATCAAAAGACCATGAGATTAAGCAGTATCTTGGCAGGGTTTCAGTGTCTTTCCAGAAACAATTAAATATGCTTAGAGGATTAACCTATGTAGTTTAGGATTGGGCCATTTGAAGATCCCCTTTCCTCTTATGAACATGTCTATTATATCATATTTGCTCAGGATACCATTACTGTTAGATATGAGCTATGGGAAACAGGGACTTTTTAGTGGGAGTACCCGAGATATGGAATGCTGTCAATAGGGGTGCTTGACTTTGGGGCAAGGCTTCAAACCAGTTTTTAACATGGTGTGTTTATTGCAGCCTTTACCATGGTTGCAGCTGTTTAATTTTGTCTTGTTTGTTCCATAAACCAGCTTGAAATGCTTTGGCTTAAAGGCAGCCTTAAAAGCTCTTTGCATAAGCTGGCGTAGCAGCAAACCACCAACTGGGGCATTTGAGACATGTGCTGACGTTGCGATATTATTTCTCACCTAGCAACTGACTGCTTTGAAATGTGGGGAGGGTTTCTAAATTTCTAGTGGACAGAGCAGTTGGATGCTTTGAGGGAAGGTATAGAGAGTTAAATGAGGTTGGGGGAGGTTAAGGAGGCCCTCAACACCCATACGAAAGTAAGTCAGCAAAAAGCTGCTGCTTTAGAACTAAAGTAAATTAAAATTAATTTCTTCATGAATGTAATTAAATTCATTGTTCATAGTAAGGTACTTGATTATACATCTGGGAAATCTTACCTAAACCGTAATAAAACAAGTCCAGCTTGGGACACCTGTAAAGAATACAGCTGGGACTTACTGGTAAAGGGCGGGAAATAAATCTAATAGATAAATAAAGCCTAGTCAAAATATTCAGTTTCTTAAAAGCCCATTTGGAGCCAATCCCTCCTCCACCTTTACCCCACAGGTAAAAGAACATGAGACCTTTGTTTCAGACACCATGGAGATAGACTTATTCAGGGAAACAAAGGAGGATTGGTCCAAAGAACTGTAACAATAATTTCCAACACTTTGAAAGACCTCACTCTTGAAAATAAAAATAAGACTGAAACACACAAGTTTCACAGCTGAGATGTTCTCACAGAATAAGATGCAAAGATGCCTGATGTCGTTTATTCAATTGGCTTGTTTTTAAAGTTTATATTTTACACCATTTTCCAGCTCTTCTTCAGATTTAAGCTGCAGCCCTTAAAGACTGAGGTGGGAGAATCCCATCAAACTCAGTGGAACTTTTTTTACTTTAAACAAAAAACAAAAAAACAAAGCGCCATTGATTCATTGCAATGTTATTTCCCCTTTCCTTTAAGAAACTCAAAACAGTTCTTGCCTCCCTTCTTTTCTTTTTCATACGTTTGTCCTCACAACAATCCTGTAAGGTAGGATAGGGTGTGAGATACTGACTGGCTGAAGGTTCCCTAATGTGTCTCATAGAAGTATGTGGAGTGCTTAAGATTGCTCTGCACAATACTGAGAGAATAAGGACTCAAGCAAACTGTCTAATTGCCTGATGAGGCAGAATGCACCAGTGGCATGCCTCTGTTGCTTTTGGGCACAGCATGCAGAGTTTGGTCTTTGAATGAAGATTCAAAATACCACCCAGAGCCGCCTCTTGAAACAATATTTGTTGAATTTGCTGCCAGCATCCAAGAGTGGATGAGTTTTGTGAAAACTTCTAGCACTTCTTCTTTGGCGATCACTCGTAGCCAAGTAAGATTGTCTCCCATAAACACAGTTTTAACAATGAGTCCGTAAGTGACTGTGGAGGCCAATTCAGGATCCACACATCCTTCTACAGTGGAGACATTGGTTTCCGGGCAGGAGTTGACCACGGTGTGGATTTGCCAAGCGTGTCTTCCTCCTAGCACGTTACCCCTTGCGTCCTTAGTTTGAGTGTCTTCAAAGCCAATGGCACCTTTTTCTTCCTTCAGTTCAGGGCAGTCTCGAGCAGGTCGGGCGCCCTGGGACTGAGGCACGGAGATCACTCCGGCGCCCCCCCCCTGCAGCGCGCAGGATGGCTTCCGCGCGGCTTTGCTGCGCAGTACCCCACCTGCCCGCCCTGGCACCCCGCACCACTGGAACTATACCTAGAGCCGGCCCTGCTTCAGTTGTCCCTCGCCTGTTCTTCAAGTCTCTTGAAGCACTGCAATATCGATGTTAAAACATCGGAGCTCTCTCGCAATGATGGCAGTTCTGCGTTCAGGACGTCCGCTGTCTGTGTTATCTGACAAAGTCTGCATATTCCATGTTCCAAAGTTCAATTATCTTTTATAACAATTCATGACTAGGGGCTTCCAGATTTCACAGTCCTGCCCCCGTTACCATTTGCCAATCACCATGGGACTTTTGGGGTTTGGGTTGGGTTTTTGGAAGATGCCTGTGCGTGAATTTGTTTTATGTGTGTAGATCAGTGCACACTGACCAACGCACAGTCTTCGCAGTAGGGCTCTGTTCCGATGGCATGAAGTAGTCACGACAAACCAGTAGATCCCTACCTGCTGCAGCCTTCATCCACCTTCACAGCCATTGTAACATACCGCTTGTTATCATCCACCCGTTCTGCTGTTGAGGACTTCTTGGATCATTCTTTGTCTAGATCATTCCCTTTGCAAGTACAAGATTCCCAATGGCTTCATTCACAAGGGTTATAGGAACATGCACGCCCACTCACCACGTCAAGGTGATGATCCAGCAAGTGGGACTTCTAGCACATAGTCATATGTACAAGAAAAGGAATATGGTAGTTTTAAACAGGTTTGTCACAACAAGGAAATGCCTACACTGGCCGTCCTGGGCACTCAGATTGCAAGTGACTCTTTCATTTCCTATTCTGCATTATATTTTTCACATAAAAAAAGCACTGAAGAGGTTCAAAAGCAGTAAGTCTCATATGGAAAACACAACTCGCCTTCTAGCTCTATTGCTGATTACTATAGTAACATATTTGTAACTGTGACATCTGGTGGCTTCTTGTGAGATTGCAACAATATGGTTACAGATTTATTCCCCTTCATAATATTCTTTATGTGCTTCAAAGGCTGGGTGTGAGTCAAGAATAATGACAAGGCTCTGAAACGATGCCCTGGGACTCCATGATCACTTATTGATCATGAATTCAAACAACAGAGCTCTTTAAGAAACAGAGAATCACTTTACACATTAAAAATATTTGATACCCCTCTTGAATCTTTTTTAAAATAATAATAATAATAATAATAATAATAATACGGTAATAGAATTGTAGAGTTGGAAGGTACCCTGGGATCATCTAGTCCAACCCCTTCAATGCAGATCAATCAAATGAACAAATATTTAATGAGAATCTATACTTATACTTGCAAAATTCAGCAGAGTGAAATAGAATGTGGATTGGAATGAAGAGAGAGAAATTACATGGGGACATGTTATGAAAAGGAGGAAGGCGCACAACCATACAGAAGAGAATAAAGGCTCAAGACAATTCCCAAAGGTAGCTCAGTCTCCTCCTAGCAGTCACTTGAGAAACTAAAGCTTGGAGCAGATATTGAATCATGAATGTCCCCTTTTGCTCATGAAACAGCTGGGTGAGTGTATCATCCATCATTCAGGCAGCAGCCTGGCCTCTCTGGTTCTGCTGGAGAGCTGTGGAAGATTCTGACAGAATTCAGTGCAACAAAGAGGATCGAAATATTTGAGTGGTGTTGAGAATGAACATGAATTGAGGGGAATGTCCCACTTGGTGGTGGCATTCTCAGTCCCTCAGGAAGCTGCCTGGGTGCCTTACTGAATCACACCACTTACACACCACTTAGACAGCTTAGTGCTGTCTACACTGACTTGCAGGGGCTCTCTAGATTTTAGAGAGGGTTTTCTTTTAGTCCTACCTGCAGATGCTAGGATCTGAACCTGCGAACTTGTCAATGTAAGGCAGATGTCTGCCAATGAGCTATGGCCTGTTCCCAAGCCATCAAGTCTCATGGATCTTTATAAAGATGATTTATTCATATGACATGTCCTATTTTATAAGAATAGAGTGCTTGTCTGGTCTGATCATGATTGCCCCCAAAATAAATAAAAAAATTTGAGTGTCCATCTTGATTGTGTGTGTTCAAGTGTGAGCATTTGAAAATTCCAATTTAGCCTAGGAATTCTAAGAAACCAAAACTACTACTACTACTACTACTACTACTACTACTACTACTTATACTTATACTTATACTTATACTTATTATTATTAGAATAGTTTGTGGGCTGTGCACACACACATCTATTGGTTGGTTCATTCATTGCATTTATACCCCATATTTCCTCTTAAGGAGTTCAGGGTGGCTTGCATCATGGTTCTCCCCCTCCTAATATAATCCCCACAAACAACCCTGTGAGGTAGGTTAGATCGAGAGGCAGTGCTAGATAGATCAATGCTCTGATTTGGCCAAAGGCAGCTTCCATTCTACAATGTGATTGTATGATATAAAACCAAAGATCCAATTTAGGGAGCCATACAAAAAAGAGGGGTAGGTGCTAGTTGGAATATAGATCAGGAGAAGAAGAAAAAAAGCAAGCCAACAAACACAAAGCGGTTTGCATTTAGAGAATACAACTCAAACTTGCATCACTTAGCTCAAGGAGAAGTTAGTGATCCTCCTTGCCTAGTCACCACAAAACTCAAAACAAAATTAATTGGAAGGCACTTTGTTTTGATTGACATTGCTATCCTGCATTGCTCTTGGCTCAAATCTCCTAAAATACTCATTACTTGCTGTGTCTCCAAGGACTTTTCTTTTGCAGTAGCCCTCAATTGATATGAGCAGCCATCGTCTGAATATATTGACTTTTTTTTTTTGCATGGGTGGGGTGGGGGTGGGGAAGAGAAAAATAATGAAATGGAAATGGGATGATGCTTCAAACCAAAAAGACTTGCCGAGACTTGTTTGTTGGGTCTAGAGACAACTTTTTACAGCATATTCTATGGTGTAGCTGGAAACAACATACCGGCTTGCACTTAAAGGCAATAGTTGCTCTGAGTATTTTACATGCCATGAATGTGGAATACAATTAGCAAATTTGGTCACACCTATACTGCACATTTAAAGCACATTTGTACTCCTTTAACAGGCATGACTTCCCTAAAGAATTCTGGGAATTGTGGTTTATCCCTCACCAAGCAGATGTGCCAACTTCTGAGGGAGATGGGTGGGGCAAATGTTGTGCATGTGACATCATATGTGCAGTGTCCTGACATCACATCAGGACGTCAGAGGACTCAGGAGGCAGGAGGCAAACATGGTGGCAGCATGGCTTCAATGTCTGGTGGTGGCTCCTCTTCCCTTGCTGTCACCACTGGGTGGGGGCTGCTTCCCACCGCCTTCCCCTCTGCAGCAGGAGGAGCCAGCCACTGAAGCCACACTGTGCTCATATCCACGCTTGACCATGATTGTTCTTAACATTGGGGAGCCCTGCGCCCCCCCCCCCAATATTACCCTCCCCCCCAGAGGGTTGGGCCATCTGGAGTTGGCATCCCTGTCACCGAGCAGATTTCCAATGCCCTTAATACACAACAATTCTCATAATTATTTGGGTGGGAGAAGCCATGTGCAGTATAAATGTGATCTGTGCTGCAAAGTGTGAACCTGAAGATAAACCTGGTAAAATTTCTTATGCTTTTATTTAGCATGCAAAATTAATTTCACAGTAATCCTGCTTTTGGACCTCCCTAAGATTTGTAAGATGTTCAGGTAAAGCGTATTGTGAATTTCTGGAAAATGTGAGAAAGGGATGGACTTTACATGAAAGGCAGCCATTCCTTGAAGTGGCTTTCAATAGAACCCATGACGTTTCTGGGTAATGTGAAGATTGGCTCCAAAAATCAATATTCTCCTATTTTCATGTGGATGACTAAATTTAGCATATTTCCTGCTCACTATTCTCTGAAAACACAAGTCAAAGATGAGTTCTAAAACCCATAAAAATGATTATTAGTAACACCATTTAAAAACAACAACAACCCATAAATAAATAAATAAATATAGTAATAAATAAATAAATATAATATAGTGGGATATATATATATATATCCATTTCAATTGCCTTTTGAAAAAGAAAGGTCTTCACTGCTGTTTGGAAGGCAACTAAGGAACTGTGAAAGGTGAGAGGTGGGACCATGCTTGCTTAGGTTGGGATGAAACCGACCTTTGCAACCCTGCTAGGATATTGTTTAGAGCTGACAGGCTGTTCCCTGGAGTCCAATTAGTGTAGGTTTGCCTCTCTTCCCGCAAGGTTTAGGGAGAGTAGGAGGCTGTCATGAAATCCACTTCTCAGAATGGTTTTCTGAAGAGGCTTTCTGAAGAGTCGCTGTCAGATTTACCAGTCAGTGGCTAATGGTCAACTGTGCTGATATGGAAGTCAGTCCAGGCTGGGGTGGGGGTGGGGTGGGACTTGATGCTCTTTTTTATTTTTGTTAGATGTGGCTGTTGTGTGCTAAAAGTAGGGTCAGTCTGACAATTTCCCTTGTGCCGATTCTTGATCTGTTCCATCCTGTTTCTGCATTCATCTTCCATCTAAAAACATAAGAGCATCACAGTATATTGAAATATGCAATTATTTAAATATATGTTTTCTCTCAGGGTATGCATTATCAACAGAGATGGAGGAGAACTCTGGTTCAGCTTGCATTTAAAAAGGAACTTACCTAATTCTCACCTTCTGAAACAGTATGCGAATCAAAACATCCTCCTTTGAAATCCACGCTTCTTCAAATTTTTGCGGTGCAGTTTTCCAGTGGTGTAATGTGCACAAGAATGTTTATTCTAGGCCAAAGCATGTATATGAATGTATATTTGTAAAAACAATATGCAAAAATACATCATATTAGAGGGAATTTATTTGCTATATATATATATATATATATAGAGAGAGAGAGAGAGAGAGAGAGAGAGAGAGAGAGAGAGGCATTACAGACATTAAAATCTGAATGTTTGTGAAATCTGTATGTCGACTGAACCAGTTCATCAGAGGCAGTACATACATAATAGACTTTCATATGGCATACTGTCAGAGGGTGGATCAGTTGAGCAGTCTTGGCTGAACAGAGACCAGTGGCAGGCTCTGTTTCTGTTTGTGAAGCAGCAACTCTGGTGAAATAGTTAAAGCTCTTGAGAATATCAACAGGCTAGCCTATAGCAAGTTAATTATAGTTGGTTGACATTTAATATGCGTTCCAGTGTATATCTACTTATCACAGTAATTTGTTATGTGGCAATTAAGTGCCTAGACATTCCCTTACTGTTCTAATGGCCAAATTAAAACTCACTCACATATTTATCCTGCATGTGGTCTTTAGTTAAAGTCAGTAGATAGAGCCCTCGGCAGCAAGGGGTAACGGATGTGTACAGCCAAGGGGAAGGGCTATAAAGGAGCATGAATTGGAAGGAGAGGATCACTGCCACAGAGGAAAGGCCTTTTTTTGTCAATCTGACTGTTAATGATTATTATGATTTGCAATTGCATTTATTGGTTGCTTTTCCATAAGAAGTGACCCAAAGTGCTACAAATATGAAAGCAGAATTCAATGAATAAAAACCAGAGTAAAATGGACACACACACACACACACACACACACACACACACACACACATTGATGAGAAAAGGAAATTCTAACTCAACCTACCCCACTTGAAGAAAAATAATAAAGAGGCCACAAATGTGCATAGTAATTGTACACTTGTGTTCAGTTTTGTAGAAAGTTTCCATTAGAAAGTGTGCAAATGATCTCTTATTGCAAACTATCTCTATCAGGTGGTATGAAGGTGCAACAGTGAATGAAAAAGGCCTGTATTATTATTTGCATTGGCTTGGTGGAATATTCCTTTTCCTCATCAAATATGGATATATGTTGTGAGCATGAAGTAAATGCTGTCTACTTTTAGCCTCCAAAAGAATATTTTATTGACCCTTTTAAGATCAGAAGGCATCAAATAACTCCTTTCTATGTTCAAAAAGCGTACAGCTGAACCTGCTTGCCTATCTGATCTGCATTTATTTATTTATTTTTTAAAAAAATGTTAATCAGGAGTTTAGCAGGCAGGTCTTCAAAAAGCAGTCTCTCTATAAGCATGAAATAATTTCTGTAAATTGCTAATGCTTCAGTGCACCTGACAATGGTAATATGTTGTCCAGGAGGGGGAAAGGACACCGGGGAGTCTTCTAGTTATCTATTTTGGTCACAACCTTTTTGGTACTAATGCTGCTACTTTAGCTTTTCACCATGAATGCTCAATGTATCAGGCAATAATAAAATCTATTTAAATTGTTCCTTGTGATACCAACTTGCCCTTTAAAAGACCTACATTACTAACTCGCCATGTCGCTGATGCCAGGAATGTTAAATTAACTGATATTGTGTTTACTTCTTTATTTAGGGCTGCACCAGTTGCTCACCCATGAACATTTCGGGCATGAAATTAAAGCCTTTTGAGGGGGAGGGGGAAGTGCTCCTTGAAACTTGTTATTGCTCATGCTTTGTGTTCGCTGTTCAAGGACTCTCACTGCCTGAATATATTGCTGTGCACCACCCAAGTCTTGGAAGGGAAAGAGAATCCAGGGATTTCCTTGTACAGTGTTACCTCGGTTTAAGTACACAATTGGTTCCAGAAGTCTGTATTTAACCTGAAGCGTACTTAACCTGAAGCGAACTTTCCCATTGAAAGTAATGGAAAGTGGATTAATCCGTTCCAGATGGGTTTGCGGAGTACTTAAACTGAAAGTACTTAAACCGAGGTATGACTGTAATGAATTTGGTGTCTTTAGGATATGTTGTTTTATTTACACAAATAGCATTAGTTGGAGGGACATAACATTCACAATACAAAAGATCTTGCTTCTCTGTTAGTCACAGCTTGGGATCCAGAATGGAGCAAGCATGTGTCTGTGCTTCCAGCTTCCACTCTGCTTCCAGTTCAGCTCTCACACACTACATTGGGTATTGTAACAAAATTTTAAAAAATCCTTCCAGTAGCACCTTAGAGACCAACTTGTCATTGGTATGAGCTTTCGTGTGCATGCACACTTCTTCAGTATTGTAGTAGCTAGGTGAGGGTGGAGAAAGGCCCACCCATTTATTCTGTGGCCCAGAGCTACTTCTTTGGTTATACTAATCATGGTGCTTAACTAGTCAGCCAAAACCATTACCTAGACAGAGGGACTGGTTTGGCAGGCATGCTCTCTTACATTCTACCCCCACAGGTACATGATCCCAAGAATTGGGAGGGACTCAGGGCATCATCCAGACCTACCCCCAAAAAAGCAACACACACACACATACACACACTGCTATCTTCTTTCAGTTATGGAATCATACAGTGAACATGTTGGCATCATGACACAATGTAGCCAGATTTGACATTGACATGGTATCATCAAGTCAATTCAAAGTGAGGGTAATTGCTTAACCTTTGTTATACAGGCTACCCCAATTGTCTTACATTGCCACTTGTGCCCTTCTCTCATAGTCAAAATGGAGATGACCCACATGAAGAACAATTCTATTTATGGCTATACAGTACTGGGAAAATAAGGCACTGCAGTTAAAAACTAGAGCTGTCCATTGAAGCAAAATATCTCCCCCAGTTCTTGCCTCTCAAGCTCTTGCTGATTCCCCAGTCAGCTTAGTTTCATTTCTCAGAAACAGAGAAGGTAGGGTGTGCATTTAACGTTATTGAAAAACTGCCACAAAAGGGCTTCTCAAGTGGTTGGGTACTTCTTGATCCACCTCAACAGTGTGTTTCAACTTTGGTATATGAGTCTGCCCTGAATTACTCCTAATTCATCTTGTTATTTGGGGTATACACAGATCCAGTGCGTAATATTAGTGCCTAAATTAGTTGGTTTTTTTCACCCGACAACTGCATGGTTCCCAACATTATTTTTTGCATTCATAATGATGAACCCACTGAAAGAGGCTGCACCACCCAGAGAAAATGCAATAATGTGATGGCCCACCAGATCATTTCAATTAAATATGCACATTGAATGCAATATCCACCCTTAAACCCCTTAGTTCTACAGAAGATCATCCTAGGGAGAAAGAGAGAGACAGGGAGGGAGAAGTTGTCTAGACAATTCCTTAAAATGTGGTAGTTTCATTGGGTCCATATTGGGGACTCTGTTTTTCATGTTACTTGAAATAGCAGCCTTACAACAAAGGTTGAAGTGTATTAGGGACAGTGGAAACAGCTGAGAATTAGACTCTTTGTCGGAAGACTGTCCTTTCTCCTCTTCACATCATGACATCATTTAAAATATGGTTTCCTTTAATCGATTCTGGAAACTGGCAAAAAGCCTGCAGCTTGGAAAAAGATACCCCTATAGAGCAGGAAGAAAGCCAGAATCAGGGATGTAAACCAGAGAGAAAGCTGCTCTTTATCTGACTGGAGCTTTGTGCAAAGATTCCCACCCCCTATTTTTTGCTTTGATATGTGTTTTATGTTTGTTTTTGTTTTAAGGTAAGGATTCCCCCAAAGCAAGCCATTTGAATGTGTCAGTTCTGTGCTTAATTTAAATGAGTGGATCCGATGCTCATTTAATGTGTGACATTAAGGACAGGCTTCCAGAAAGCTCTGCCAAATCATTTCCGTCCTGCTCTGAGACGCCCCCGCTATTCCAATCCTGGCCCTTGGGTGAGTAGCATCTGCCAATCATGGTGAACGGTGCCAAAGTGTATGGTGGCTGAATTATATACACAATCTGTGGAAAAGAACTGCCACCCAAAACAAGATGTTGCATTTCTTGCCTCAGGTTCCAAATACCTGCATGTTGCTTGCAAGTTTTTTATTGGGGGGGGGGGTGACGTGTCTTACCTTGCTCCTGCTGCTACCTGAATTAATTACTGTTCTTGTGGCTCCTCATTCACTTTATGGGTATTCCTCATATGTCTAGTGTCTCATTTAGCTTTTGACATAATTATGATGGCAGAGGGCCAATCTTCAATTAAGACACCTCTCCTGTTAACTAATGGTTTAATTCTGCATCTTGTATCTGGGCTTTAATAGCACTGAGATTGTGTGTCAGCTTGGCTTATCTCCAGTTATTACAGCTGCTGCTATTGAGTCCCCTCTGTCTTGAAAATATATTTTAGTTGTTGTCACTTTCCTTAATTTCCAATGCATCACGGTTCTGCTGAGTGGAAGGAAAGCAACACACACACCCCACTCCCCGCTACACTGCAGTCATCAAAGGTGTCTTGGAGCAGGCTGGAATCAGAAGTCTAAGCATTCAGCGTTACTTGTCTGTAATATCATCAGCACATGAATCATAAGGCTGTATGAGGCTCCTGAAGTCACACAGAGGTTTAGCAATTGGGGAAAAAGCAACCAATGAAAGGGTGACTAAGGAGTAAGGGCATCTCTCTCTCTCTCTCTCTCTCTCTCTCTCTCTCTCTCTCTCTCTCTCTCTGTGTGTGTGTGTGTGTGTGTGTGTTTTGAGTTTATTTCACCTCTCCAATCTACATCAAGTATGAATTGAACTTGCTTGAAGTTAACAAGCTGTTAAAAGTCAAGTTCTTTAATTCCCGTGCAACAACATTTTGGTGAAATCATTAGGAATTAAATTCTTAGTGTTATCATATTTGAAATGGCTTGTGTCTTCCAATATCTATGAACATAGGCTACCAATACCATCAATTCAGTGGCAGACCTTGGGGTCTCAAATTTCAGCAGTGCCCTGTGCAACCCTAAAATTTGATGCCCCTGCCTCTTACCTTCCATTCTACCTCATTGTTGTAGTGCCCCCAAGGATCGGTGCCCAGAGTGACCAAACTGTTTGTGCCCCACCTAAATCCTTCTCCGAACAATTCAGGACAAAGCTATATAAGTTCATGATGTGACTGTATATTTTGAATTAATAGATGTGCTCTATTGGTCTGCTTTTGCCTGTCTTTATCTTGGAGACTCTAAAGATACATTTCTGTATTGTGATACATTCACTTTGCCACAATTTTCCATTCACATATCGATAGGTGTTAGAGTCATACCTGCCAAGTTCCTGCCGGAAAAATAAGGGATCGGCAGACCGGAAGTAGCACTGCCGCCATTTTGGAACTGGGCGGAGCATGCTCAGAAGCGACTTTCGATGCTGCTCTGCCCAGTTCCAAAATGGCCACCACGCCGGAAGTCGTGCTGCGGCCATTTTGGAACTGGGCAGACCAGCATCAAAAGTCACTTCTGAGCATGCTCTGCCCAGTTCCAAAATGGCCACCGCACCAGAAATCGCTTCTGCGCATGTCCAGAGACTTCAGACATGCGCAGAAGGAGCCTCCCCCAGCCGGTAAGTAAACCAGGAAAAAACAAAAAAAATCGTTTTTCCAGCTGGGAACGGCTGAAAAAAACGGGGGTTTCTCGGGGAATACGGGAGACTTGGCAGCTATGGTTAGAGTTCAGCCGCTTCCAGACCTTCAACCTGAAGACAGGACACTGCAGAAGATCTCCACACCTGCCAGTATCCTTGAAGACCTGTTGAACCTAGTTAGTCCTATCCTATGACTGGAGGCACCAACATCACCTGCCTGGGTCTCTGGCCCATTCTCAGACCCCCACCCCCTTCATCTCCTCCAGGACCACAGGAGCAGAGGAGATGAGAAAGCCAGGCAGGAACTCCAGAGATTGCTGCTGAAGCTTCACAAGCTCCACTACTCCAGAAGTGCATGGAAGCATCTGCTTCACTTCCTATATAAGTTCCCAATCTTAGTTGCTTCCTTGCAGAAACACCAACTCACTTCCAAGCATTAAGGTCCAGCCTTCCAGGCCTGGGGTAACAGACAATACAACTGCATCAACCACATTAGGGTTCCCTTTTGTGTTGTGAGTGATCAGTGCACACATGCTTTTAACATTGCTAGCATGCAGTGATAGCCAGTAAAAATAAACTGTTGAAAACTATCAAACTGTTCATGTGTAGTGATCAGAACAAAGTCTGGAAATCTAAAATGGAAGAATAATAGATCATGATTGGATCTTTGATTATTTCTGTACATGTATCAACCAATACATAAAATTGATCTAAAAAATAAAGGATTAATTCTGTTGATATGTTTCTTGAACAGTCCATATTATGTTATTGAAAGGAACAGTATTATTTAGAAAGATCATGGTAACCAATTGCAGTAGTGAATATGGATGCACTTCTTGCCAGATTTTCCTTTACACAGATATGAATATGCATATGGTCCAGGGCAGTTGGAAACTCATCCAAGTAATAAGCTTTGTGTTGCAGATGCCAGTTGTTTTAGCACTGGTGCAATATTTTTGCAGCTTGCAGGAACATAAATGTCCTGTGACTCTGGGCCATGAATGAACTAATTTATCCATGCAATGACCAGTGAGGCTATTGTGCCAGCCGGAGAATGGAAGAAAGATGTTGTTCTGATTTTATTTAGTAGCATTTAGTCTGCATTTGCGAAGTGTGATGGTTTGATGAATTTCTTTTTCCATGGCACTCTGTAATCTAAGGACCAGTTCTGAAGGCCTGGCTTTCAGCTGGCCCTAGATTCCCTCTCAAAAATGAGGAATTAATAATGGAAGAAGCCAAAGGTTTTTTGCGATGTGGTGTTGATCTGAGGGGGTAGATCAAAAACATTAGCCAATGACTCTTCTTTGAAATGGATGGGGAAACATTTTCAGCCTGAGGACCACATTCCCTTGTAGGCAACTTTCTCTGGGGAGAAATACCAATGGGGGGGGCATAAATGAAAGAGTGGGTATAGAAATGCATAAGATGCATAAACCTTTTTACAGTAGTTGATGTTGCAGCTATGCTAAAACCAGAGGATTCCATACACATCTTCCATCCAGGCATGCAAGATGCATTATCACAGCCAGGCAAAAGAACTAAAGGAGAGAGCAGCCTGCAGGAGGAGAATAGCTTGGGGAGAGTCCTGAGGACCTCATAGAGAAGACTGGAAAGTTATATTTGAGATTTCCCAAGACTGCCTTATGTGGGTGCAATGTGCAAAAAATAAAATAAAATATTGCAATTGCTTTTTGTGTATTTTGTATCCCTGGTTTTAAAATATATAGCTACCACAGACTGGGAAAGAAAAAGTATATACTGGACTCTGTAGCAGTTTGCCTCATTTGTTTGCCTTAAAGAAAATTATAACGTTGCTATTCAGCAGCCATTTCCTGAGAAACAAAGCTATGATATCCCGTAACTGTATGAAGAAAGTGAGTTAGCACTAGATTGAGGACTGGTGTCCACTTAATTCTGTTGCCTGCAGTCATACCTAGTTTTGCATTGGAGATAAATTGAGATTTTTTGGGGAAATGCTTAAATACTGGGCCTCCATCCTAGTACCATTGTTAGAGGTAAATGATCGCTTTCAATATTATGGCCCACCTCAAACTCCATGACAAACTTATATGCAAATTGCAAGAAAAATCAGAATAGCTTGGTACAGCTCTGCTGGAACGATGAGAATGATGTCTGATCATCAGATATGATGCTGTTGGAATCTAAGGAAGGTTGTTGAGACTGGAAAGCTGGGGAACTGGAGCCAAACTAGCATTGCATATTTAATGGGATGGCTTTTCCTTCCTATAAAATCATTAAACCAATAAGTCAGGTTACATTTTCATCTAGCTGACTGGATGTGGCTCTCCAAGTACCATTGTCTCTAGCTGCGGAATCTGTCCTCTGAATTGAGCTTGCCAACTGACAGTTCACACTGGTCAGAGGGAAGGGGCACAAAACAGATGTTTCCCAAGCCATGCCCACCAACCTCTGCTGGATGATGCTTGTATAGATGCCATGCCAATGGAAATCTATTCTGGCTCTTTCATGAATGCCGTGTGTGTGTGTGTGTGTGTGTGTGTGTGTGTGTGTTAGATGAAAAATGTTGTATTGAGTACATTATTCTTGATTACTAATGGAATAATGACAGTGTGTCAAAAAAAAAAAACGGGGGAGGGGGGCACCCAGCAGCAATAGCACTATAAATTGTAACTGTGGAAAGGCCCTGTGGCATTTGCCTGCTCTTTTGGAAATGTCTGTACAGGGGGAGAGAAATGGTTAATAGGTAGACCAATAGAAAAGCCCAGAGGCGGAGCCTACCTGTTTTTAAAAGGCTTAGCCCAGAGGTTTAGACAGTTGAGAAAAAGCAGTTGGGAAAGCAGTTGGAAGACAGTTGGAAATAGAGAGACAGTTAGTTCAGTTGGTTTCTTGTGGGTGGGAGGCATAGGAGTCAGAGTGAGTTAGAGACAGAGGGGAGACAGAGAGAGTGAATCGGATTACAGTGTTTCAAATTATTTGAAACTTGTTTGCTTTCACAATAAACTGGAATCTTTGTTAATACGTTACAACCTGACTGAGTCTGAATATATTACCGGGGAAACCTGGTTGGTGGCAGTGGAAGAGAATAGACATGATGGAACAGGGTCAGTAGTCTGTGAAATGACCGGGGACTCTTTGTGAATGCCACAGGCCCCTTATGGAACTAAAGTAATTCTGAAATGCATTTTTCCTGGTGAAATTTCTACAAGATTAATATGCACGAAATGGGTGGATTTGTGATTCTTAATGCCCTGATATTGCTATTCACCTTTCTTGAAAGCAGAATACATTAAAGTTCAGTGGTTGTTTTCTAGGCATAACAGAATATGATGATTGGGAGGGGAAATCTTGCATGATTTCCCTGTCACAATTTTTAGTTTGTCCTGAGGGGACATTAGCACCTAAAGTAATGTTTTTATTTTTAAAAAGCACAAGTCAGAATACTGTATGAATTGTGAGCACAACTGACTTGTAACTGCATGTAAATGAGGCAATAAGTTATGCTCACAAAATGTTTTCATTCTAACAGTTTCCCTTTTCATTAGGACTTAATTTTGCTGTTGTTGTTTTTTGCTCTGAAACAGTTGTCAGCTGTGCTCTCTCTCTCTCTCTCTCTCTCTCTCTCTCTCTCTCTCTCTCTCCAGGTATTTGTTTGAATATTTGTTCAGCTTCCATTTTTAAGTGAACTCTCCTTTTTTGCATTTATCAAAGTAATGCACATATTAAAATGTGTGCTTTTGGGCTTTCACGTTTCGCCAAAATTCATGATATGGCTATTTACTGAAAAAACAAAAACTGTATATATAAAAAGTATTGTTTAGGTCAAAATGGATACTTCATATCACTAGGTGTCAGCCTAAGGTCCATGATTTATCATAATAGCATTAAGAAACCTGTTAAGAATTCGGGCAATTGGGTTTTCCTTCTAAAACACTTCAACTTACTGAATTCGGATCTTCGTCCCATTGCTTTGGGATGTTAAGTTCATTTGGGTTTTTTTGTGTGTGGAATTGCTGCTTAAATGAGCTTGAATTAGAGAGTCAAACATATTTATTCCAAAACTCCCCTGCCCCAATCTGCAAAACAAAGCAGGAACGGCAAAAATGAGCATCATTATATGGAGAAGAAAGCCCTATAATTACAACATGACTAAACAAAAGTTCAGTGAATAGGAGTTATTTGAAGATCAGAGTCTTAATTAGAGCATTTTGAGATCAGTTGAAGTGTTACTTTAACACACACATAAGCATATACACACGAGCAGCAGAGGGTTATAATTAAACTCCCAAATCTAGTTGAAGAAGATCTCACCCTTTACAACAATGATTGGCAGAAGCTTTAAGTATACCATGGGTCAGTCCACCCTATTGCTTTTCATATATTTGTAAACTGTATTCTACTTTCCTTACAGAAATGTTAATACAATTTTTAAAAAACAAAAGACAAAAACCAGTAACAAAATCAAATTGAATGAAGGCTGGCCAATGTCTGCCAGGAGTTGCATCCATTAGCTGGTGGCACAAATCCTATTGATCCCCTAGCCATATCTAGCAGACCAAGTCCCTGTAGATTTTTAGGTATCTGGTTAAGACCTAGAGTTTTGTTTGTTTGTTTGTGGGGACACAGACCTGTTTTTTTTTCTGTCCAAACTCCCTAGTCCAGAGGGCTAGTTGCAAAAATAAAATAAAATAAAAAATAGCTATAAGCACTCCTTCACGCAGCTAGCAGTTCGGTGAATTAACATGCCAAGATTGTCTTAATTATCAGAACAATTAGCATTCAGTGTAGACTGAAATGAAAAACAATCATAATTACAAATGTCATTATGTGGTGATTTCTTCTTTCTGTGCTGGTTTTAGAATGCAGGGCTGTATTTCATCTTATTGGATTTTTGTGTGTTTTAATCTATTATTATTGCTGCATGCAATATTGTATTTTGAACACATTCCCTGCTGTGGAATTAGATGTGCAGCCATTGTAACATAATGAATATGCTGCCTAACAATGGGAATCCTTTAGAAACACAATAACATTTTGAATTTCATCATTATGAAAGATTAGGAATGTACATTTTAATTCCCCGAAGTTAGCGTGAGCTGAAATATTTAAGTTTTTGGTGCCGGTTTAATTAAACATATTCATTGTCTTGAAGAAAAAAATATGATTTGCACAGTCCACATATTTCAGAATTAGATTTGCACTGAATCCACTGGAGAACATCACTGAAGATGCTTGGCAATGATGTCAAGCTCTTAACTCCTAAAACCCCTGGGATCAAAACAGAGATTCTGACTGTGTTGGTTTGGAACTGTATCCATCTTGTAGCGACTAAGTCCCAATGAGGTGCACCTCTTCAGATTCCTCATTCTATAGCAATATACACTTTCAGACTATATTTTTAAAAAAATGTGTAACTTTTTACAAAGATGGTGTTGCAGTGTACCATGTCGTCAGTTGAGATTAATGCCTCTGAATTGTAAAAAAATATTTTTTTGCCAGCATGTGTGCCTGTAATACTAGAGTAATATTCCTGCCGCACCATGTTTTGCCTGCTGTTTTACACAGCATGCTAAGCACATGTTTGCTAGCATAGACATTATTTGAATTTGGCTCATCCGCATGGAGGCTTTGAAAAATATCAGAATGTAAGACATCAAGGCTGAGGTGAGGGTAGATGGAACTCTTCCTAGGCTGTAAAATAAAAGACCTGCTAATTCAAAAGCATAGGTAATCATAAAAAAGAAGAAGAAAAGAAAACAAAGAAAGATAGGAAAACCTATTTGGAAATTCATGCCTTGTATGGAGTTCAGGTTAGTGGGTATGTTTCCTTTTCTTTCTGTTCTGTTGCTGCACTTTCATCACAGTTGGAAGCAAATAAAATATGAACCGCCTATGTTTGAGTGCAGTGGTGGCAACCATCCTGGAAGCATTAGGTGCCTGAGGTAGGTGCTGAATAGATGCTCTGTTGTACAGCATTCACCGAAAACAGAGGCAGGCTGGTGATGGTCCATAAACACATTTCTTTTTTTACTATAAAAAGTAGTGGACATCCCCAACCACACAATGTCTACAATAGTGTCTCACACCAAATGTAAACAAACTGTGAAAAAGACTGTATGAATTGAAAGTGGAGGTGCTATATGTACTGTTCCTTATTCATTTGTTTGTTTTCTAATACAGGATTTTTTTAAATAAAAGCTAATAATAAAAAGTAGTGGACATAGAATTAATATTTAAGATAATGGAAGCCCCCAAAGCAGTGGTTCTCAAATTACTTTTTTATGGGCCACACTTTCAGAATAAAAAATTGCTTGCACCACACCAATTTTTTAATTGATACATTGGAAATCAAAAAGAAACAACTCCTAGCAGTGCTTGAATTATAACACAGAACACAACTACTTTATATTATGATCATGGGACACCCAGAGAGTATAAAACAATGCAGCTACATGAGAACATTAATCATTCCCAAAGTATAATTATAAATGAGCCTCTTGTATACATACCTTAAGTATATATACAAACTCAATGAGAGGTGTGAGCTTGCCTTTGCCGGGTAATCTCATTTATATTAGGCCTAATTTGAGACAAACATATTTCTATCTCCTAATCAACAGAAACAAGCCTTTCTCTTTTCTGATCTTTCATATTTGTCAGAGTTGAAAAGTCCTGTTCACAACAGCATGTCATGGAGAACTGTAGAAGAATAGCCAATGCTCTTGAAGAGAGGTGTGGATACTGTTTCTGGTTGTATATCCAAAAAGTGTCCAGTTTCCTTTTCAAGATGCACACCATTTCCTCCTCTTCATTCAATGTCAGCCCTGAACAGATGCAATTCACAAAGGGTTCTCTCACCCACTCAAAATTTTCTGTAGACAACGATGGGAAATAATGATCAATCTTTTCTACCAGTGTTGCAAGATGTTCCAGTATGTAGCCATCCAATTCATTTCTCATCTTAAAACTTCATACCAGTGGGAACATTTTGAGGCTATGTTGCATCTCTCTTCTGCACCAGAGCTGAAGCTCTTTTTAAAAAATGCAGTTAGTTTGTCTGTAGCTGTGAGGATATTGCCATTGTGGCCTTGTATACTGGCACTGAGCTCATTCAACCAGGTAAAGAGATTGGCCAAATATACCAGCTTTGCACACCATTCATAGTCACCCAGCTGGCTGTACAACAGGTTCCCTTCTTGTTCCAATAACTCACTTAATTCCTTCTTCAGTTCCAACACCAAATTTAACATTTTCCCATGGAACAGCCAGAGTACCTCTGAGTGTAGGATTAGGCATTGATGTTTTGATCTGATGTCTTTGCAGAGTTGAGCAAATAGCCGTGTTTTCAGTGGTTTTGCTTTTATTTTATTTTTAATGTATTTTTTATTAAAGATTTCTTGAATTACAAAGGTGTGTGCAGTGTCTCTCATATTTTTACATGTATCATTTTTGCAAATCAGTTTCATTTGTTAAGACACTAAGAAGAAAGAGGGAAAACGATAGGGGGTGGGAGGGTGGATGGGGTGGGATTAGGTGACGATGATTCTGTTTTGCTTAATATATGTAGGGCTTGATGTCAGCTTTGTTTGTGTAGGTTCTCCTTTATTCGTGGTTTTGCTTTTATGAAATTCACAATGTACAAAGTCTGATCTAGAAACAACTTCAAATAAGCTACAAGGGTCTTAGCGATAAATGCCTCTCTGTGTAAAAAACAGAGAGTTGATATTACAGGGAAAATGTCTGGTATGTTTTACTGGTTGCAAAGTAAAAACTGTGTGATAATTTCATCATTGTGAATGAATCTGCTATAAGCAAGCAACAGTGCTTTTCTACTAATGTTGGTAGATTAACATCAACTTCAATGGCAAATTTAGAATTCTTCATACTTTTGGAAACACGCTTCTCAATATTAGCTGACATACAAATATTATTCTGTGAATTGTATCATCAGAGATACTGTCGCTCAGTATCATCACCAAACAATTTTTTCACATTCAAGCCGCAGGCATGCTTAATCAATTTTTCAGCTATTGCATATGGTTTTGTCTTTTGAGCAATCAATTCAGCTACTTGGTAAGATATAATTTGCATCTAATCTGAGACTTTTACTCCTTTTTTGAAATATGATTTTTTGGCATTTCTGCTATTCCAAAAGCCTTTCCAAATATTGAGACCCCTAGTTATAGGGCGGTATAGTAGTAGTAGTAGTAGTAGTAGTAGTAGTAGTAATAATAATAATAGAAGAAGGAAAATATTCTTGTTTTCCAGATTTTCCAGATGTTTTTTCACCTTCTTCGGGCCATATTGGAATTGGAACACTTCACCCCACAAATCAAACACATAGGCTGAGGGATGTTTTCATCTCCAGGCCATGTGAAACTGAAGCTCAGGTAACTATCCACATATTGTTGAAACATTTTTAGGGTGGTTTGCTTGGGCCTGCTGCTGGTGTTGAATTAAACGAGTCTTCTCTAGCTCTCTATTCAAATGGTGATTTTGGATTGCAACTAGGATTGTCCTCAGTATCACTTGATGTTCTTCATACACACACACACACACACACACACACACACACACACACACATATATATATATATATAATACTACACTACACTGAAATGTTTAAATGTTCCTTTGATTGTCCTTGAATCTTCTCACTGCACTTGCCACTGTCTCCTGCCACAAGAGTATGGTGTATTGTAGACCCATTGAGAACCACAGCCCTATAGGAACATATCTGCATCTTTCTAAGTCCATCATTTGCATTTCAGTCAGTTTGGTGTAGCACCGTTATAGACACCACTGGATTTTGTTAATTTGTGACATATCCACCACTGTCTTTTACAGCCACACAACGGTACTGGCGGATGATTTCTTTTTTCCTGCTCTGACACTCCCTCTGCTGTCTCTCAGAGCTGCTGTGTCCATCAATACTTCTTAAGTTACCATTTTTGAAAACCAAGTCTCTAGAGGTGGAGACTTAATCCATTCACCCACTGTGCCATCGAGTGACTCAGTCGCTGGCAAGTAGCTATATTCATCTCTCAACACAAAATTCCAGGAATTCAGGATAAATTGTTATTGAAAATCAGCTATACCATGAATTATCCACATCGTCCCAGATCCTTCTGATAGAGATACTGTGTCTGCAATCCACTGACATCATAGTCTTATGAGACAAGTAAAAGAAGGCAAAATCACAACATATTTACAACCCCGCTGCTCTTTTTTTAAAACAACAAACAACAACAACAACACAAAACAGCTAATCAATTTTTGAGTAGCCATAAAATGATTCTACACTTTCCTTCAATAGATCATGTTGTACCTGACTCTTATCATCCCAACATTGAAAAACACACTAATAATGGGGTCCCGTGGGTCAGGTTTTGCTAGTATAAACTGGCTATTTTCCAGATAGATCAGATAGTATCAATTTCTCAGTTAGTGGGGCAAGGCATCCTATTATATTTCCAGCTGACATACATTCTCAAATCTGGGACCCACTTCAGTAGCTGGGACTAGTGCTTAGATGCAGCTGACTATAATTCCAATCAGCTCCATTCAACATAGTCAGGAATGATGAGGACGGTAGTCAGGAAACATGTGTATGGCACCATGTTGGCTACCCCGCAATCCATAGGATGCCAAGCAATATAGAGGGGTTGACCTTGTGTCTCAGGATCTGTGCAGTGGCTCATAGTGCAGAGGACCTTTTCAGTTATGTTTCCCCATCTATGGAATGCTATCCCTAGCGAAGTCAGCTTGGCCCCCTTCATTGACATGTCTTCAGTGCCAGGCAAAGACTTATATTTTCTCAGGCATTTGATAGATTGATTTTTTTATTTTTATTTTGTTATTAGTGTGCTGCCATGCTCCCTGTGGCTATTATGGGGTTGTTCTGTTTTTAAGGTATAATGTATTTATATTTTTAATGTGTTGTAGGTTGCTTGGTAATATTTGGGTAACAAGTGACTAACAAGTCTAAAAAACAGGCTCTTTGCCTTCTGAGCTACATTGACATGCCTTTTAGATTAAGGCTAGATGCTTCCACAGCTCTGTTTTAGCAAAAGAAAAAGAAAAAAGGAGGGGGTGTTTAAGTAGTTATTGGATTGCCTTGTTATTTAAAGTGCAAGGCCACTGCCACTCACATCTGAAAATCACATGATCTCTGCAGATTTGGCCAGCCATCACTTTCACAGTTTGAAGTATTTGACCCTCAGCCAAAGGCTAAACCTGAGACTTTAGTAGACCCTGAGGTCTGCCAGCTACAGCCAGGTGAAAAATGGTGGCTCAGACAGGTAAGTATAGGGGGGGGATCAAGGTTCAGGATGCATCTGAGCACACCCTCAACTCTGGAGTTGTGATTTGTTCCAACACCAAGCTCACAAATTCGCCAAGCAAAAAATTCACTTGCCCAAAAGTTCCTTGTCAGCAACTTAACTACTGCTGTTGTCAGGTGTCCTTCCCAATCTACTTCAAGTCATCCAGGGATCTACCAGCAGGTACTGGTTGGTACACCTTGTGCCTACCCCAGAATCTGTGAAAAGACAGAAGGTTCAGTCTAGTTCTCAAATTACAATTTTATTTCATGCAATTTCTTTTTGTCTTGGATTTTTCCTTTAAAAACAAAACAAAACAAAAAACTCCACTTATTAATTATACTTTCTTTAACCAAGTAACAATGCTATTAGTTTTGGCTAAGTATAAATAAACTTAATACACTGTGAAATGAGTCACTGTTGCAAAGGAACGAGCTATGAACTAATAGCATGCCCATTTCTGGCTGATGTAAAATAGCAGATTGTATATAAGCAATTTCGACTTCTCTTCAAGAAAAGCGAGGTTAAATTGCAACAATTAGAGCATGGGAATTCTTGGCACATTTGCAAGATAGTCAGGGTGCAAGTGATTTCAAATTCTCATTCTCATGGCTATGTTTATAGACTGCAAAGCTCCCTTTGGAGAGAGAGAAATCCAATTTACTAGTTATGTTAATCTATGGGGTGAACTATGCTTCCTGTCGAGTGATTCTCAGCCCTCTCACACTGCTGTAGTTCCACTGCTTTTTGATATATTATGAACAATGAGATCAGAAGCATTCATGTCTGGAATTCTTATTGAGCTCTTCATTAAATGACATATTTGTATGAATTATTTTCCTTTCCCTCTAGTGCATCACACCTTTTATTACGATTGATCTAGTGCATAATAATCCAATTTAACGAAACAAAAGGTATTTATTTTGAAAGGTAAAGCTGTAGACTAAAATATGTTTGTTTGTGTGTGTGTTTTCCAAGAAAACATTTGTATGTGTAAACCTTACCAAATGGATCTTTTGCCGCACAAGGAATAGAAGAAATGAATACCTACTTGAAGCTGAAAGCGGGGGATATGCCTTTGTATGACCACTAGGTGGCAGCATAGTTCTTTGGCTGAGTTTGGGAAATCTCGTTTCAGCAGAGAACCATGAAAATTGCTTTGCATCACTGACAAATGTCTAATCTACTCTCTGTGCATTATTTTATCATCCCTCTCACACATGAAAACACTACACACACACACACACACACACACACACACACACACACACACACACACACACACACACATTATTTGTGCCCTACTTCAGCTTGTGGTGGGGATAATAGTGAGGCAAATGGTCGTTTTCCGAAAGACAAGAATTTGCCATTTCCCTATGGGTGGCTTGGATGAAATCTCTTTTGCTCTGGTTAGCTGAGGACACCAGTGCTGCACTGGTAAGATCTGCTGCAAGTATTACTGAGGTGGCTGACATTTTGCTTCTTATTCTCCATCTTATTCTGAAGCTAAGGGAGCCATATTTTGTTGTGAGTGCGCCAGCCCATCATCGGTACTAGCAGGGTTCCAACCGATTGCCAAGTTTCCCACCTGGTGGTGCCAGAAGTCTCTGAAATGTAATACTTATAAACCATGAGCTTTGGGCAGCCTCTGTTTTTCTTCGTGTTGGCTATCTCTCCTTGAAACCGATTGCTTAATGTGTGCATGCATGGACCCATATATGCAGCCTTTCCTGTTTAAGAAGAACCAGCATCCTTAGCTACACAAAGATGTTCACTCTGGTGGTCTTACATTGCCAATAACAGCACATAGTGAAGCCGGTGATTTTCCTTTTTGGATGACGAGAGCCCTATGTGGCTTGGCGCCAAGCTATCCGAAGGGCTGCATCTCCGTATATGAACATGCCCGGAATGCGGATTCTTCTGGGGAGGCCTTTCTCTTGGTAACACCCTCCACCTTCACAGGCATGTTTGGTATGAACACAAGAGCGGCTGTTCTTGGTGGCTGCTCCCAATGAAACTCCTTTCCATGGGAGACTAGGCTGGCTACCTCTCAGCTTTCATTTCACGAGCAGGCAAATACTTTGGCCCTTGGTCACTAAGTGGCTGTGGTGACAAGCTTTTCTGAGGCTGAGTGCAGTACATTTTCTTTTCTTTTGTTGTGCTTTTAAATAGCTGCAAGTGCTTGGATTCAGTGTTGTTTTAAATAGGGTGATTTATTGAATTCATATTTTTTAAACATATATATATTTATATTGATTGATGTGTTTTTAGGTGTGTTTCTGTTTTGATTCATGATGTGAATACCTGGGAGAAAGGCAGGATATAAATAAAAACAAAAACAATTCCCCCCCCCAGACATTCATTAATTGTATTTGTGGAGGAGCTCAGAGCCAATGATAGAATTGACTAATAAAGAATGAGGACTTATGGCTGCCTCTGAACAGAACTGACAATCCTATGCCAGTCTCCTGCCAGACCGCATCTGTGCAGGGTTCCCTTTAGAGCTGTAAACTTGCTCAGGTGAATGCAGCAATTCAGACCTTCCTGCTTAATGCAGAAAGCCTGTGTTGGAGGGGGCAGGGTTACACCTGAAGCCTTGTGGTCCCTCCTCAGATATTCAGTTAATGAATACCTGAATAGAGCTAAGAAAAGTCCTTATCTCACTATAAAGTATCATGTTACTAATGCCACCAAGGGGGTGTAGTGGTTAGAATTGTTGGACTAGGATCTGGGAGACCAGGGTTCAAATCCCTGCTCAGCCATGAAGCTCACTCGGGTGATCTTGGGCCAATCACTGTGTCTACCTCACAGGGTTGCTATGGGGATAAAAAGAATGAGAGGGAGAAACATGTACACCACCTTGAGCTCCATGAAAGAAAGCTAGGATGGAAAAGCAATAATAAATAAATAAGCATCACATATTTGGTAGAGATGGGGGTCTTAAAATCCTGCTTCTTGCCCCAGGTATGCTTGATATGTTTATCCAAAATGGTGGCTGCTTTTCCTATGCTAGTATTTCATTCCCTTCCCAGTGACAATTTACATCCAATGTTGTTGTTGTTTAGTCATTTAGTCATGTCCGACTCTTCATGACCCCATGGACCAGAGCATGCCAGGCACTCCTGTCTTCCACTGCCTCCCGCAGTTTGGTCAGACTCATGTTCGTAGCTTTGAGAACACTTTCCAACCATCTTGTCCTCTGTCGTCTCCTTCTCCTTCTGCCCTCCATTTTTCCCAACATCAGGGTCTTTTCCAGGGAGTCCTCTCTTCTCAGGAGGTGGCCAAAGTATTGGAGCCTCAGCTTCACGATCTGTCCTTCCAGTGAGCACTCAGGGCTGATTTCCTATCATAGATCAAATGTAGCAGAGCTGCTTAAGAACTTCAAGAGCTGCCTTTTTCAGTGTGTTATCAGGAGCTACTGTGTGCCATCTTGCCCACTTTTCTTAATAAGAGCACAACAAATTGCCCTCCAATGTATGAGTCTGCATACCTCCGAAATACCATAGTCATATTTGGAAAAACAGAGTAATCGTTAAAAGCTGTGCATTTTAAAAATCATAATTTTAGATTGATATTCAGAGATGGAACGTTCAGTGTTCAGTGAATGCAAAACACATACAAATGGACTTCATTGGCTCTGACGGTAAAAGTTCAGATGCAGAAATGGCCTTATAGAAGATTACATTTAAGTTTACATTAAAAAGTGAACGTGAGTGAGTTGCAGAAAGGAATTCATAGGGTTTGATTCAACACTGTATGCATCTAGCATTCTGGCCTCCTTCAAGTCTTTAACATTTTGGCATCTGAATTCCGATCTCCCTTCCCTCTGGGCAATTCTTTTATCTCTCATTGACCACACTACCTCCCTTCGCTTGCAGGATAATACATCAACGGCCACATGCTGATGGTGGGCAGAGCTAGAGCAAGAGGTGGATGGACCCAGAGGCCAATGTGTTCTGCATTAGCTGATCTAGAACCAAGTCCACTCTGCATCAATTCTCATTATGGCTAAGCTTATATTACATTTCACAATCCTATGCAAGTCTATACAGAAATAAGCCCCACTGGGTTTCGTCAGAGTTACTATGATTTTTTTGTGGGTGCCTGGGCCCTAGGGCCCCCTGGAGTTGGCCCCAGCGCCATTGATACCAGTGAAAACTAAGTCACAACTAACTTGCTGCATGGATTTCATGGGATCCAAGTTTAAGCATGGATCACAACTTCATGCTAAGAGGAACATTCTATCTATGCAAGCATGGCAACTTGCCAGATGGGAAAATCCCCCTGTGTGCAGTTCTGGGGTTCTCCCAACCCCTGAAGCTAATTTTGGTGAGAGTGGGAAGGGGTATGTGTGGGTAGAAGGTTGGGGGAAGTCTCATTATGCAAGAGGCTTACACTGATGGGGTTTGTTAGGTGAATCCTGCCCTTAGTCTGCATCCAACCCAATGTGTTTTTTCAGTACAACAGATAACAAAAAAAAAGAAAGAGTCTTGTGGCATCTTAAACACTGACAAATTTACTATGACATAAGTTTGCATGGGATATAGTCCATATCTTCAGATAGTTCTTGCGGTGCCACAAGACTCTGTTGTTGTTACTACTGCTGCTGGTAGTTTTTGTTTTGTTTGGTTTTTTGCTGCAAGACATTTACACAGTTGCCCTTTGGAAATCACTTCATTGTCTTAATAATCTTTGATAATTGTTTCAGACATAGTTGATGATGCATGCTTTTCTTCAGTGTTCCCCAATTCTATTTAAATTAATTGCAAGATATTTGAACCATTGGTCTTTTTTTGTTATTCAGTCTTAGCCTAACTTTTTGTTAAGGTTGCAATCCTTACCTGGAATTAAATCCCACTGAAAGCAGCAGGTCTTACCTATGAATGAATGTGGATAGGATTGTGCTGTGAAACTCTCAGTCATCACCCACCTTTTATCACTTCTTTGGCTGTTGTTACATTATGAGCAATCTGGTGTGACCTATTTCTAGAGGGAGGAAAATCTTTCATTATATATAAAGTCTGCAGTGAGACCGCGGGACTTAAAATTCTTCTAAAATTATTCCAGACAGATGTTTACTGTTTTATTATGGGACTCTTTTGAGGACTATAAATCACACAGGAAAGTGCCTTATGCTGACTCAAGAGTGTAGGTCCTTCTAGTTTAGTCTTTTCTATACTAACAGGAGCTCATCAGGGTTTCAGACACATGTCTTTCTCCAACCCTACCTGGAGACATCCGTGATTAAACCTCAGAGCAACAAAAGTCTGCTCTACTGCTGAGCTACATCTTTTCCCCATTGCTGAACATGTGACATGCAGTATACATATAGACAAATCTGTTAATTGGATTCCTCTCACTTTCCAATCCGAAATTAAGTTTGCCATCCTTCTTTATACAGTTTTACAATGTCCTCAAGAAAATTTGTCAGCATCTTAGTGTGCATTTCTCACAACATGCACATTATTACAGGCAATATAATGCACAATTGTATGGTATTTTCACTGATACATTTCAGTGTGCTCTGTCCCCTAACATACATATTTTTGTGCAATTCTTTCTTTTTCTCTTACAGAACCACTAAAATTTGGAGATGTTAGAAATTCAAAGCTGCATTTCTGTTCAGGGAGTACACATTAAGATAGGCTTGCATTAAAATGCAAACCAAACAAAATTTCTCCCCCATCCCCACACATAAATGCAGCACAAAGTGCAGCTCTTTTTATTAGTGTTAGTAGCTGAGATTTGGTGATGTGCAAAACTACCTGAGATGTTATGACTTGTTGACCTAATGATCTGTCCTCTTTTTGCATGGCCTTACCTTGTTTAGATTGTAATAAGTTTAGTGGAAACGATCCTCAGACTGCCTGCATATGAAATGTGGTTGTTCAGCATCTTTTAAAATTAGGAGAGTGTTTTGAGTGTGCTGTGTAATTGTACTACCCTATAAAAATGCTTTTTAATAATAATGACCATCTTAGGATTGTATGGAGTGCTTTCAATTAAGGTTTCTGGATAGTAAACTAAACTGTGGAATGGCAAAGTTATCTTAAGACTTCATTAGTTCCTGAATGTTGCTGAAACTTTAAATTATCAAAACCACTTGGGATGAAATCCTTTATAGCTACAGTCTTCAGCTTTTTTTTTCATGGGAAAAAAAAGTTCTACTGACCTTTTCTACAATTTTGTCAAGGATTCCTAAAGAACAAAAGGACCTAAGCAACATACAGCCCATTCTAAACAGGGTCAATGTAAAATCTTTTGCCCCATAGACAAGCCATCTTTACATTCCTTGGTGGAATACTGATGCAGGCAGGAAAGACATATAAACAGATCAACTCCCATGATAGCAATTTCTGTTATAATGACACTGCTGACAATGTAATCACAGGAAATGCTAGCAATGGTGTATTTCCCTACCATTAACTTACTAATTTTTTTCCCCATTAAGTATCACAATAAATAATTTTTTTAATGAAGGTGAAATGATTATAATGAAAATTAGAAGAGAATCTTAAACTTTTATTTTTTTGGAGGGGGGAGGCGGGGGGAAGTACAAAACTATCCGGAGAATTTTAAAAAAGATGATCAATAACCTACCATTTGCAGACTGAAAGCAACAACACCAGTAAATACTGATGATGTTCACTGGACTGACTTTCCTTTCGGGCCCAGGATGAATAAGCAAACATTGGCATTTTCATTTTGACAGAATTCCCTGACATCCTAGTGTGTGTGTACTAAATATAATGTTCTCTTCTACCATATGCTCTTTATGAATCACTGGTTAGACCATTGTTCTTTCTTTTAACTTCCCTATTGAACCACCATCCTAAATGACATACTTTAGGTCTAGAGACAGATAGCTCTACAAAAAAACACAAAAAACCCCATCAAAGGTCTTAAAACCCATATAAGTACCTAGATTCTTTTCTCTATTTTGAGCTAAAAGAGGAATCTCAGAAAAGGGATGGGGTGCTTTGCAAGGAGTGGAGCCTAGTTGGGAGCTTGAAGCAAGACTTCCTTTCCCATACACAGGGAAGTTCACGGGTTTGTAAAACTCATTTCTCCTTTGGAGGCTAGATTTAGTTCCAGCACCTCATCTGAAGTTCAGTTCTGAGACTGGGTTGGGTGGACATCTGTTGCATCCCTATTTAGGTCTTTGAGACTTTAACTGCTACTGCGAGCATTTTCTTTACCTTTAGTCTTAAAAGAAAAGAAAAATCCCCTTTGTTTTCTGGAGAAATAAACCCACTCACAAATATAACAAAGAATAATTAGTAGACCCATAACTTTATAAGAGGCGCTTGTTTCTGTACAGACCTGTAAGATCACTTAGATCGTCCATGGAAATTCTACATGGCACTGCATCCTAGAGAATATTAGTAGTTAAATATTAGAGTAGTTAAATATTATTAGTATTAATATTATTAGTTAAATATTAATATTAGTAGTTAAATATTAGAGTAGTTAAAGCACCAGGAGCTGTTGGCTTTTAAAAGTAGCCAGTAGACCAGAGTGGAAGCATGCACATCACAGTCTGCTAGCAAAGCTCCACCCACTTAGGTGCTCATGACTGGCAGTTTAAATTAAAGTATTTGGTGGACATTGTGGGCCACCCTGGAATGCGGCTGACTGGCTGATCTTCAATGGTTGGCCATGGAAGTCAGTTGTATTACCTGGGAATGGCTGTCAGGCACTATGGAATGACCTTCCCTTTGCCATACATGAAGTAGCAGTTGTCAGTGGCTATTTTTCCACAAAGGAAGTTAAGGATAATTTTTTAAAAAAAATACTTCAAAGAAAACTGCAAAGCATTGCCATTATCTTGCATCCCTCTGGTTGGTGAGAACTCTGTCAGCTATGGGCATGACCCCTGAAGGTGGTAAATAGAGCTTCACATAGAACGTTCTGGACCTCGTGTATGCTGAAGTTCCCAATATCTGAAGTTTTACATTTAGGTGTTAAATAGGCAATGTCAGGTGTCTGGGTGACACACCACTTTGTCATAATATTTGGTAGGCAGCTAAAATGCATAACTCTAAAGACTAGATTGTACTCTCTACTTCAGATGCCAGATGAAGCCTTATCTCAAAGATAAAAATTCCTACCTAGTGCCATCTCAGCATATAACTCACTGTAGGAAACTAATACTCTGTAAAAAGTAACCCTTTAAACCCATAGCCTGGCATGCTATGGTCTATGGGGTCACGAAGAGTCGGAAACGACTAAACAACAACAACCCTTTAAAATGCTGAGGCCCACAGGATTTTTAGGCATGAAAGGAGCATTGCTGTATACCACTTAAATCTCATTGAAATCACAATGGTTTTCTGTGGTTTGACAGTACAATGGTTTCAGGTGTCTTGCAAAGAGACTGATAAGATTAGACTGTGGTTTTTGTGTTTGAATCTCTGCTTTATTTGTTTTATATGCTTTTATGTTACTGTTTTATTTGTTTTATGTTGTACTTTTGTTTTAATGACCACTCCCCACATCTAATTGGTGGCAAATTTTGTGTGGTCGTGTGCAGCCCCCTGGATCCCAGTGCGGCTCCTGGTAGTTCGGACTGGCTTCATCCTCCCCAGGCTGGATACTTGGGGTCTCCGCCATGTTAAGTGATCAAATATCTTCTGCATACCATATAGTTCAGCCCTTAGACCCCAAACAGAAAAATTGGGACTCTATGTTTTATGTACTTACCTTCAGGCATGTCTGACTCCACATTGATATAATCCAGAGTTTATGTGCATTCCATCAACTACTTTTGAATTTTCTTAGTTCTTTGCTTTAACTCTCTTTCACCAAGCGTAATGTATTTTCCTGAGCTCAGAAACTTGAACTGCTTATTTATATTTAAATGATGGTTTCAAGTGCTCCAATAATCACTGGGATTATCTTCAGTTTAGTTTTGCATAATTGCTCCACTTCATGGCAAGGCAGAACAAAGTCCCTTTATACTTTGTTACCTTTTACTCCCTCTTTCTTTCCTGATGTTTCTCTCTTTTAAGCATAACATAATCATTTTTTTCCTGATCTATTCTTCTAATGCATTAACTATTATATGACATGTGACCATCGCAGAATATTGCCTCTCCCCCCCCCCCCTCATCTGCTACACACTGTCTTTTGTTTCTGTTTATTCCCCGGTAGCTCTCTTTGGCTGTCTATTTTCAGCAGAATGCACAAGTTGTTGTTGTTGTTGCATTTATACCCAACCGTTCTTCCAAGGAGCTCAAAGTGGTATATACAATTTCCCCCATTTCATCCTCACAACAAGCCTGTGTAGAAGCTGAGGCTGAAGTAGTGTGACTAGCCCAGGGTCACACAGTGAACTTCCTGCCTTAGTAAGGATTTGAATCTGGGCCTCCTCACTTCTAATCCAGTACTCTAAACAGTATATCACACTGGCTCACTGTATCTGCAGTACAATTATGCAAAAAAATAAAACTGAGGCTTCAACCTTACCCTAAAGCTGCTTAGCCAGAAAACCCTTTCCTGTTTGTGACATAATTATGATGTATTTGTGATGTGTGCATGATGTTTTATTAAAGGTGTTGTGGATAAAAGGGAAATCTTATAAAAGAAGGAGCCATCCTTTGTTCGGGGCTTCTTCCTGCTTCTTTCTTGTGGTTTGTAGAAGTCCTGTTGCAACAGTCTTTTGAAAAAAGATCAGGCCTACAGGCTGCTGTTTTGCTCCTATATTCTTGGCTGGTGTCTTTGTTTGACAATCCAATTGAGCCCAAGGATTTTCCTATAACAGCTTGTCTATTTCAAATTTGTCCAGGGGCTACTGCTGTGGTCATGAGTATTCTTTCAGTTTACAGTAATGCCAACTTTTGCACTCAAAACATAGACTGTGCAATACATTTGTGAAAGGTTCTTCTTTCTAATAGCCATCTTAATATTCTGCATAGGAAATCTGACAAGGAGAATCTGACAAGGGGGAGAGTAGCTGTGCAGTCCCAAACATCTCACCTCAGAAAAAGAAAACCCCATTGAGTTAAATGGGATTCACTCCCTGGATATAGGATTGAAGCCTTACGACCCGAATTTTTTTTTTCCATTTCGATGATTTAGTTAACCATAAACCATTTTGTCTTGGTGATTTTTGCTGCAAGTGTAGGATTGGCTTGCATTATGTATCCTAGTTACCACTCATGCTGACAATTGCTTTTTCTCCAGGTCATTTTCTGTGAATTATCATTTCATTGTGTGAATATAATTCATTTCACATGAGTAACATGGTAATGGATGTTTACCTATTAGAATCTGTCACATTAGCTTTTTTTTTTAAGTGCAGTTCATTTCCCAGTGATTCACCAGTAGAATGACGTTCCAACTATCATCATTTTATAGTCATGATGGCATTGTAAGCCCGAGGACAGAAACTTCCTTTCTTTCTTTTTTAGTGGTTTGTAAACTTCTCTGTGAGTAATTTATGACTGAGGAGCAGGACCAAAGATTCTTTGAAAGAATGAATTTGAGTATTGACAATTGTAGCATGTGTGGCTTTGACATATACTTAGAAGCCAGTGTTAGCTTTACTGTTTAAGGCTGTGATTATAACTCCACTTACTTGGTAGTAAGGTATCTGAAGAAGTGTGCATGCACACGAAAGCTCATACCAATGACAAACTTAGTCTCTAAGGTGCTGCTGGAAGGATTTTTAAAATTTTGTTTTGACTATGTCAGACCAACACGGCTACCTCCTGTAATTGGCAGTAAGTGTCATTGATTTCAACAGTACTTACTTCTGAGTAAACATGATTAGGCTCACACTGTAAGTCACTGCCAGTGTAGTAAAGAATTTGGAGATACTAACTATATGAATTGTGGCTATTAGTGTCAGTTGGTAGTAAACTTGCTATGTCAATGCGTATCATTGTAGCAAGAGAAACAAAGTACCAAGAAAGTTAGTTTTCCAGTGGTATCAAGCATAGAGTTTCTTGCTTATTATAATTTTTATTGTTTTACTGTGGTTGAAATTTCTGAGTCCTCTGGCTACGTTTTTTTAAAAAATGTTTTCTCCAGAAAATAATATGCTCTTACTATTAGTTCTTTAGGGCATGCTCAATAATAGCAGTACCATCTGGATCTTGATGTCAGAAGAAGCTGAATAAGCAGGTTTTTTAAGAGGTTTCTAGATCAGGATAAGCTCTTAGAATCACAGAATCATAGAATTGTAGAGTTGGAAGGGAACCCAAGGATACCTCCCAGGAAGCAGAGTCCACAACCTCTTGAGGGAGACAGTGGAGAAAATGAATGATTTTTATGCCAGTTAGTTGTAGGTAGTTTGAGTGAAAACTGACCTGTAAATAATTGAAAGTTGTCACATGTTGCATATAATTGCATATACAGTGGTACCTCTGGTTACGTACTTAATTTGTTCTGGAGGTCTGTTCTTAACCTGAAACCGTTCTTAACCTGAGGTACCACTTTAGCTAATGGGGCCTCCTGCCACTGGCGTGCGATTTCTGTTCTCATCCTGAGGTAAAGTTCTTAACCCGAGGTACTACTTCCAGGTTAGCGGAGTCTGCGACACGAAGTGTTCGTAACCCGAGGTGTTTGTAACCTGAAGTACCACTGTAGAATTGCTATTCAACAAGTGACTAACTCAAACAGAGCAAGGGTCTCTTCAAGACGACAGCACAGCTTCCTGCTCAGGTATGATGGTGCATGTTATTGCCTGCTGATCCACTACTGTATGTTTCTGACCAAAGTGAAGCATTTAGCAAAACCCCAACATTTTAAAGGCTATCAAAATGATAATGCAAATATAGTAATATGAGGCTGCTCCGGGGGGGGGGGGGCAACAACTTCTCTCTGCTATTAATAATAGAATGAATGCTTAGTTGTTGTTGTTTTACCTGTTTACTATGGTTGATTGTCAGTAACTTGGGCAGAAGCATCACATTAAACCACATTCCTTCCACAACAGCCTGGCAACTACTTTCACAGACAACAGCTAGCTTACTCCGAAGAGTTCATTATTTATAATTGCACACATACAGGTCAGTCACACAGCCCCGTGGCTGTATTCTAAGTGAGTCCCGGCAGGTACCATTCCTGACAGTAGTGAGGGGAAAGGGGACAAATCCTGAGGCTCACCCTTAGCTCCAGGTCTCAGACCCTCTTGGTTTTGCGTGCAATATAGAAGCTTCAGAGACAGCCTGTGGAAAAATCATTTTCTTTAAAAAAATAATAATAAAATCTGAACTTTGTTTTAAAACGAACATATAAGGAAATTCACACTGTTGGATGTAAAGGGCTAATTATGTAAATGATATTGACTTTCTGCTGAGAGCTGCAGAGATGTGAGGTATCGGCAGGAGGGCTGCAGGTGGTTTTTACTGTCAGTTTAACTGCCAGTTACATTCTGTCAAAACAAAAATAGATCTGAGGTTGAGGTTATATATATATATATATATATATATATATATATATATATATATATATATATATACACACACATACAGATGCAGTAGTGGCTTGAAATTTGGTGAGTTCTAATTGGTTAAGGGAGTGGGCATTCCGGCTCATCCCATTGGATGAGAGTTGTGGCTGGCAGGAGGGAGAATCCTGTCCCAATGTAAAACGATTGGCAGGAGGAAAGCCCTGTTTGAGCATAAAAGGCAGGTTTCATGGCACAGGAAGAATAAGTGGTTGTGAATGATCTTTGTGTCCCAGTATAGTAGAGGACAGAAGAAGTTGTTCTTGATTAGTCATTTAGTCGTGTCCAACTCTTTGTGACCGCATGGACCAGAGCATGCCAGGCACTCCGGTCTTCAACTGCCTCCCACAGTTTGGTCAGTCTCGTGTCAGTAGCTTTGAGAACACTGTCCAACCATCTCATCCTCTGTCGTCCCCTTCTCCTTGTGCCCTCCATCTTTCCCAACATCAGGGTCTTTTCCAGGGAGTCTGCTCTTCTCATGAGGTGACCAAAGTATGGGAGCCTCAGCTTCAGGATCTGTCCTTCCAGTGAGCACTCAGGGCTGATTTCCTTCAGAATGGATAGGTTTGATCTTCTTGCAGTCCATGGGACTCTCAAGAGTCTCCTCCAGCACCATAATTCAAAAGCATCAATTTTTGGGTGATCAGCCTTCTTTATGGTCCAGCTCTCACTTCCATACATCACTACTGAGAAAACCATCGCTTTAACTATACGGACCTTTGTCGGCAAGGTGATGTCTCTGCTTTTTAAGATGCTGTCTAGGTTTGTCATTGCTTTTCTCCCAAGAAGCAGGTGTCCTTTAATTTCATGACTACTGTCACCATCTGCAGTGAACATGGAACCCAAGAAAGTAAAATCTCTCACTGACTCCATTTCTTCCCCTTCTATTTTCCAGGAGGTGGCCATGATCTTAGTTTTGTTGATGTTCAGACCATATTTACGCTCTCCTCTTTCACCCACATTAAAAGGTTCTTTAATTCCTCTTCACTTTCTGCCATCAAGGTTGTGTCATCAGCATATCTGAGGTTGTTGATATTTCTTCCGGCAATCTTAATTCTGGCTTGGGATTCATCTAGTCCAGCCTTTCACATGATGAATTCTGCATATAAGTTAAATAAGCAGGGAGGCAATATACAGCCTTGTCATACGCCTTTCCCAATTTTGAACCAATCAGTTGTTCCATATCCAGTTCTAACTGTAGCTTCTTGTCCCACCTAGAGATTTCTCAGGAGACAGATGAGATATTCAGGCACTTCCATTTCTTTAAGAACTTGCCATAGTTTGCTGTGGTCAAATGCTTTTGTGTAGTCAATGAAGCAGAAGTAGATGTTTTTTCTGGAACCCTCTACCTTTCTCCATAATACAGTGGATGTTTGCAATTTGGTCTCTGGTTCCTCTGCCCCTTTGAAATCCAGCTTGCACTTCAGGGAGTTCTTGGTCCACATACTGCTTAAGCTTGCCCTGTAGAATTTAAAACATAACCTTGCTAGAGTGTGAAATGAGCACAATTGTGTGGTAGTTGGAGCATTCTTTAGCACTGCCCTTCTTTGGGATTGGGATGTAGACTGATCTTCTCCAATCCTCTGGCCACCGCTGAGTTCCCCAAACTTGCTGGCATATTGAGTGAAGCACCTTAACAGCATCATCATTTAAGATTTTAAATAGTTCAGCTGGAATATCATCACTTCCACTGGCCTAGTTATAAGCAGTGCTTTCTAAGGCCCATTTGACTTCACTCTCCAAGATGTCTGGCTCAAGGTCAGCAACCACACTACCTGGGATGTACAAGACCTCCATATCTTTCTAGTATAATTCCTCTGTGTATTCTTGCCACCTCTTCTTGAAGTCTTCTGCTTCTGTTAGGTCCTTTCCACCTTTCCTTTTGTCCTTTATTATGGTAATCTTTGTACGAAATGTTCCTTTCATATCTCCAATTTTCTTGAACAGATCTCTGGTTTTTCCCATTATGTTGTTGGGCAGAAGAAGAAGCTGTTCTAATTCTTCCACTGCAGGGGGTTGGACTAGATGACCCTTGGGCTCCCGTTCAACTCTCCGGTTCTTGATCAGCTTGTAATGACGGGAAAGGAAAGGGACAGCTGCATTGGTTGGTTGCCCAGTGCATTACCGTATTAGGTGCTTCATAAATAGCTTGTTATTTACTTCATAAATAACTTGTAACTTTATTTCATCAACTCAACATTATATCTTTGTTTCAAGTTTGTATATTTTACAGCTCTGGCATTTTGGGTTTGTACCCAGTGTTCCCTTTCTGCTTGTGTGAGGGATATCAACTTGCACAATTGAATTTCCCCTCCACTTCTCTCACCTTCAATCCCTTGAGCACCCTCACAATCTGCTCCAGAGGGTTGCAGGACCCCCTGGAGAAGATTTTGGAGCAGGGGCAAGGAGAGGAAAGAGTAAAATGCTGTTCACACAGCACTTCATAGGTGCCAACAGCCTGGGTGCCCGAGCACCCACAAAATTCCCCATGAAGGGGATGGGCCCCCACAAATTTTGTTGTCAGGGCTATGCATGCTGCATGGCACCCATGGCCTTGGGCACCCACAGTCACAGGACCAAGTTGGCACTCCTGCAACATTGTATACAACCCCTAATCTGCTGTCCTGTATGTGTTTAATTCTCCCATGAGTTTTGTACTTACTTTAGAAAGAGAAATTCAATCTACTATCCAAAGTAGTGTATCATGGGTTTCCTTAATCTAATTCTCACTGTAACAGGTAGTTCACCCAATCTATATCAATTAGGTCATGTTAACTCCTGTATTTGTAATGAAACTATTTAGCAAGCACATTAAGTTGCAGGGTACCTTTTACTCTCAGCAAATACTCTAGGAAGTTAATCTGGTTATCTGTCAAGAGGAGTAGTTATAAGAATTCAATAGCCTTGGTTCTCCCACAATAACTTCAAGAGCAAATGTCATTGAACATGCTCAGTTGAATCTGTACTGTTGGCAGCTGAGTACTAAAAATACAATATAATCCTTAAAATGGTCTGCATTACTGAAATCATAGATTATTTGTACTACTTTAATGCACACATCAAACAAACAAATGGAACTTTTTCAAATTATGTTATAAGGAAGGAAGATGTTGCTTTCCATTTCCCAAAGATGTGCAAGAAGATCTCATCAAAAGTGGTCCACATGGATCAGAAAACTTGCATGGGAAGAAAATTGATGCAGTTTGCATTTTCATATGAACCTATCTAATACACACTTCCTGAAGCAAGGTATGAATTTAAATACAATTAGTCTTCAAAATTCACTCTTCTACCACTCTCAGAAGTTCAAGAGGTGACTGCCTGGGAGTTGGCATTCCCCCTAAGGTGGCCCCTAAGTTGTGGGATTCCCTCCCCATAGAGATGCAACCGGCACCTTCATTATATAGTTTCTGTCTCATGCTGAAGATGCACCTGTTTGCCCTGGCCTTTTACACCTGAAATAAATACCTTTGGAGCCCACCCTAATATTTTGATTGTATTTGAGGTCATTGTAGTATTGCATTTCTAACTGCTGCTACTCACTCTGTGACACGATCATCATCATTACTAGAAGAATAAGAATGAGAAACCAAGGGAAACCTGAAAGTGACATATTGGTCCACCCTACCGACAACGTCTTTTCCAATTTATGTAGGGCGGAGCATGTAGCATGGGTAACCTGCCAGATCTTGCAGGATAAATTAATTCAAATGAGTCATGCACATTTTTTGAAGCTGCCAGCATAATAGCTACAGTGTAGCTTTAGTACGAATACTGAATCTCTTCCCTTCTGAAAACAATTTCTGAAAGCATATTGTATGTAGATTGTAATCACATTTATTAATTAGTTGCAATGTGTATTTTTATTTTTTATTTTTTTTAATCAATGGAATCATCTGAAACAAACATAAATCATGTTATAGTTGAGATTAATTTCACTGTTTAGACCTCTTTACTGACATTAATGTATATTGATCTTCCATTGGAGAAAGCTCATTCCCCCCCCCCCCAAGTGTAAGCACTAGACCATGCATACTTGAGTGTTATTAGTAATAACAAACAACAACAACACACACACACCCCATCTTGGCAAATATAAACCATAGCTCCTAATATGTATGTATATGAAAAGTGGTTTGTCAATACAGTATGTACAATGTTTAGCCAGTATATTTTGAAAACAATAATATTTGCATAATATGTTCTTGCCATTATGTACTCATATAATAATTTACTTCTTTCATCTCCCCAGAGATGATAATCATATCATATTATCATTCCCTCTGTTTCCAGTTGAAGTATTCCCATGCTTGCAGAGACATGGTATTATAATACTAACCGAATAATGGCAATGCCATGTGACAGCATGGCCCAAAGTCTGAAAGCAACCTGATAGCCAAATAAAGAGGGAGACACAGAGGCTGGGTTGAATTAGGGCCACTTTATTTGAGAATTAAACCCATAAAATCCCTGCAGAGAGAAAACACTATTGGTGTGGGAGAAAATCTGAACCTGTTCAGTTCACTCACCCCAGATGAAGCTCCTTTGATATGGGACTGATTTCTGAGTAGACATGAATATGATGGTGATGTTTAATTGCTTGTAGTTTCTTGATTTATTTTTAAATATTTCAGTGGGACTATATCTCCATCAGCTTACCTAAGCATTTCTGGCATATGGTCAAAGTCAAGTATATTTTTCATTGCTTCATTGAAAGGGGTGCAAGCAAGTGGTTGTGTGGAAGGCTCATTCACTTTCCCAGATCTGTCAAGAATATATAAGTGCACCCAACAATAGCTCACAGCTAAACATATGCAAGGAATGGTCTTGGTTGCCTTGGCCAAGGGTTTCCTAAGCGTATGAATGTTCTTTCTGCTTTGTTTGGCTTAATGCCCTACTGGATGTTTGTGACTTGTCTGCTGAGTGAAACTGCTCCCTCTGTAAAATGTCAACCTCAGGCAATTCCATGTGCTGAGAATTGATTAAGTTGCTGTGCAAAATGCAGATTAGAGTCTTCTCTTCCAAATAACACTTTCTGGGTCAAGCAACAGTGTATTGCATTGAAAATACCAACAAATGCATTCAAACAAACAAGAGACAAATAATGGGATGCGGGTAGCACTGTGGTCTAAACCATGGAGCCTAGGGCTTGCTGACCAGAAGGTCGGCGGTTCAGATCCCCACGACGGGGTGAGCTCCTGTTGCTTGGTCCCTGCTCCTGCCAACCTAGCAGTCCAAAAGCATGTCACAGTGCAAGTAGATATATAGGTACTGCTCCGGCGGGAAGGTAAATGGTGTTTCTGTGCGCTGCTCTGGTTCGCCAGAAGTGGCTTAGTCACGCTGGCCACATGACCCAGAAGCTGTCTGCGGACATACACGGGCTCCCTCAGCCAGTAAAGCGAGATGAGTGCCGCAACCCCAGAGTCATCTGCGACTGGACCTAATGGTCAGGGGTCCCGTTACCTTTACCTTTTTAGAGCTGAATCCTTCATTGCTGCTGCCCACACAAAATAATTGGGGGAGATATACCCAACATCCTTTATAACTACAGTGTGTCAAAGCAGGTTGGGAAGCAGAACTGGACACAGTATTCCAGGTGTGGTCTGACCAAGGCAGAATAGAGTGGCACCGTCACTTCCCTTGATGTGAACACTATACTTCTGTTGATGCAGCCTAGAAGAACATTAGCTTTGCTGCTGTACCACACAGTTGACTTGTGTTAAGCTTGTGGTCTAAGACTCTAGATCCTTCTCACATGTACTACTGGTAAGCCATATTTTCCCCATCTTATATCTGTGCAGCTGGTTTTTTGTTCCTAAGAGTAGAACCTTACACTTGTTTTTATTGGAATTTACTGTGTTAGTTTGGGCCCAGTTTCCCCTTTGTTAAGGTCACACTGAATCCCAATTCTGTCTTCTGCGACATTAACTACCCTTTCCTGTTTGGTGTTATCTGCAAATTTGAAGAGCAGCCTCTCAATTCCTTCACCTAAGTCATTTATAAAGATGTTGAACAACAACAGGACCAGGAGAGAACCCTGCAGGGACCCTACTTGTCACCTTTCCCCAGGATGACAAAGATGCTTGACCACTGCTGAAAATAGGGGACAGGGCTCTGCTTGTATACCGTGTTTCTCATATTATAAGACACGTCTTATATTTATTTTTTCCTCAAAAAAACACACTATGGCTTATTTTCAAGGGATGTCTTATTTTTTCCCTCCTCCTCCTGCCGCGGCTGGCATTGCTGCTGCGCCTATCACTATGTCTTATTTTCGGGGTATGGCTTATATTCCTTGAATGCTTAAAAATCCTGCTATGGCTTATTTTATGGGTATGTCTTAAAATATGAGAAACAGGGTAATGATGGATAAAACTAGCAGAGCAACTCCTTAAGCTGTTTTCTTTAACTGAACCTCAGTTCAGGGGCTATGTTTGTATAATAGTCATGCTTCTTTATTAAAATGTAAAACCATTAGTGCCTTCAAATGTTCACCTTTGTGTATGTCAGGAATATCTCATGCTGCAACAGAGCAAAACACCAGTTTTTCCTCAACTTGTGTTCATCTCAAGTCTACTTCCATTCAACAGGGAAGCAAACTTGACAGTTTAATTCTATGTTTGCAGACATAATCCTATTCAGTGCCGGATAAGGATGGCCTGCTAGTCACTTGGCCTATAAAACTATTAGCTTTAATTTTTATGCCAGCATCATGATCTTCTTAACTTGTAAACCAGCTTTTTCTTAGCAGTTTATTGGCAAAAGTATGTAACTTTTTCATAAATCTTCCTAGCTCATAACCCCTTTGCATTTAAAATGTCCTCCATGGCTCAGAATGTCTGTTACCATCTTATGCTGGTACATCAACTCAGATCCTTCTTGGAGGGAAATAGGCTGGTTACTATTATTCATCTCCTTGCAACCTCTTAATGTGATGTTGTATGTGTGACTGCCTTTGAAAAAGGTCCAGAAACTGAAGTTAGTACAGAAAAATAGTCGCAAGAGTAAATGCCAGTACTTTGCAATATTCACTAGCTCCTAGTCTGTTTCCGGTGCTAGTTCAGATCTTTAAAGATATACAATATCTGAAAGAATATTTCATATCATGTATATTTGCCTGTGCTCTGAGCTCCACAGTGGAGACCCTTCTCTGGGTGCTCCAGAAGCCGAGATATGGCAGGTGGCTACAAGAGAAGAGCCTTTTTAGAGGTAGCTCAACATCTCTGGGATGTTTCCCCCATAGAGTTTTATATCCTACAAGGGCACATTTTCTTGATTTTGAATGCTTTTAGTGGCTGTCAAGAAGGTCCTGCACTCTGTGTCATTTTCACAATTTACTAGAACCTACCGTATTTCTATTCCTGCAACTTTTGTGGTGAGAATGAGTCAGACTCCATTTCAGTGAATGCAGCTGTGCAAATTGCACAGCTATTTTTAAAGTCACAACAAAATTCAATGCCAGATCATTTCCTACCCCCTTTGAAGTGACTTTTTACATTCTTTATTTATGGTAGCCACTAGCATTCAAATACTGTCTGCTGCTAGCTAGCCATGTATGTGTTTTCTGGTGTTGTAGGGAGAGATGGCGGTACAGTTTAACGGAACGTGTCTAGCAGAGCTGTGTGAAGAAATCAAGAGTTCAAAGCTGTTTGAAGTGTGAGCTGCCCATCAACTCGTCCCCATCAGTGGTGGTGGGGAATGGAGGGGTGCAGTTCAGGAAATGCATGTGAAGAATCGCTCATATAAATGGTGCAAAATAGTCTGTGGTCCCAGAGGAGAAGTTTGGGGCCATCAGGCATGGACTGGTAGAGGGGGCTGGGGGGGGGGGAGATAGGTAACATGGAATATCAAGCACAACATGACAATTGAAGCTGAAAGACATGGCAAATGTATAAACAAATCATTTAGGAAATAGAGCCCCCCAAATTTGTAAAAAATAATTTAAAAAGGAACAAGGAATATACACATTTTTACATGCAGTTATATTAAATGCATGCCCTAAAGGACAGGTGAATCTAAATTATGAAAAGACCACAACAGTGAGTGGGCCTTTCAAGTCGCACTAGAATATTCTGTAAACAAGTGAACACAAAAATTCCTCCAAGTTCAGTTCTCACCTGACATTTACTTTGATGTCTTTTTGGTGCTAGACAAACCCTTTTTGTTCTCCCAGGCTTTAAAACCTACTGCTTTCTCTTTTAGAATACTTATTTTCCTGTAGTTTTTACTCTGTTATTTTAAGATTGTTTTTACTGTTTGATATGGCCTTTTTTATAATTGTACAATGCAGCTTTTATATTTGCCATTGTTGGTTTCTTGTATTTTGCTTTAATTTATTTTTTCTTTGAACAATGCCCAGAGAGTGATAGCTCTTGGACATGTAAGAAACCTAGAAAATAAACAAATAAATAAATAGTGGTTTGCAAATAAATCAAAAGTTATATACTTCTGCTAGAGAAGATGATTTGGCTTTTCAAAAAGGACTGGTATTTTGAATTCCCCCAAGTGCTTTGACTTTTTTTAAAAAAAACAATAATCAGCTTGATACTTCAAGAGGATGTTACTTCTAACATCACAAGACAAGACATGAAAAAGAAGAAACCAAATGAGGAATTTGCACCACATCATAACATTTTTTAAGTAAAAAAACTATCCTGCATTGGTTGGGGACTTACAAAGCATTTGTGAAACCTGAAAGTGTCAAAAGGCTAAGGAAGCATGTTTTTCTTGTAAGAATGAAAAAAATCTACAGTTTTAGTTTCTCACTGTTCCTTATTTTTCCATTCTTAGGTTTAGTTTTCTATATCTCTGCCACAGTTTGTGATATGTAATTTATTTTTAAAGGACATGAAAATCCGCCATCATTTCAGTGCAAATTTCTCCTGATATACACATTTTTACATGCAGTTATATTAAATGCATGTTTGTATGCTGTTGTCGATAACATACACATTATGAATACTTTCCCTTAATATGCACATTTCTGTACACATTTGGGTGAAAAATTGCATCACAAAATTTGGTGAAATATACTTTGTTTCAGTTTATATGTTGCTTTAGGAAGTACAAGTTAGGGAGTTTCGCCTTAAAATGTAAACTGAACCGAATTTGTGTTACACCCATATTTTCTTGATTTTTTTTTAAATTCCTTGATGCTTGCACAGTGTATTATCATAGAAATTATTATCTTAGACCAGTGGTGTCCAAACTTTTTTCAATGAGTGCCAGATTTGATGATGTTAACATGCGTGAAGGCTGACCAAGGGGCCGACCAAAGTTTTTGACCTTTTTTTAGGATTGAAGTTGGTAAGCTTTTAATTGGATTGCAGTTGTTGAGCTTCTTTTAGGACAGGGGTCCCCAAACTAAGGCCCGGGGGCCGGATGCGGCCCAATCGCCTTCTAAATCCGGCCCACGGATGGTCCGGGAATCAGCATGTTTCTACATGAGAAGAATGTGTTCTTTTATTTAAAATGCAACTCTGGGTTATTTGTGGGGCCTGCCTGGTGTTTTTACATGAGTAGAATGTGTGCTTTTATTTAAAATGCATCTCTGGGTTATTTGTGGGGCCTGCCTGGTGTTTTTACATGAGTAGAATGTGTCCTTTTATTTAAAATGCATCTCTGGGTTATTTGTGGGGCATAGGAATTCATTCATATTTTTTTCCAAAATATAGTCCGGCCCCCCACAAGTTCTGAGGGACAGTGGACCGGCCCCCTGCTGAAAAAGTTTGCTGACCCCTGTTTTAGGATTTTACCCTAGAAAATAAACTGCCACAGGGGCTGGATTAAACCGACCGGCAGGCTCGATTAGGCCCCTGAAATGGACTTTGTACATGCCTGTCTTAGACATACTGTTAAACATAGGTAAAACTATGCATAGTCTCTAGCTTAATGGAAGGAGACGTGTTCTGCATGCTGAAGTGCCCAAGTTCAATCTTTGACATCAAGAGAACCCAGCCCTGCTGGCAGTGGCACAACATGAGTTGCCAGGACCCAGGGCAAGACAGGTATTGTGTTGCCCAACCTGTGACAGCACTGGTGTGGCAATTGCAGCCCACCTACCTCTTTGATTGGCCCCCACCACCCATTTCTCCCTTTCCACCTTCAGTTCGATGTGGATTACCTGCCTATTGGATCTGGTCAAGGGTCCATCTAGTCCCAGCATCCTGTTCTCACAGTCACTAACCAGATGCCTATGAGAAGCCCACAAGCACAATCTGATCACAACAGTACTCCCCTTCCTTCGGTTTCCAGAAACTGGTATTCAAAGTATACCACCTCCAAAAGTTGGACATCAAGACCCCTGCCCTGTAACCCCAGAGAGCCACAGAAAGTGTAAGCAACAATGAACTGAATAGCCTAATGGTCTAACTCAGAATAAGATGGATTCATAGGTTCCTAATGATGTAATACGTGGATGGTCATTCTGGAAGAGATACTGTTGAATATGTTCTCCCTTGTTGTCCTCCAGATACTTTGGACTACAACACCTACCAGCTTCGGCCAGAATGCTTGTTTGGATGGGGTTGATGAAATATGTAGTCCAAAGCTTCTGGTTGGTGAAAGCTGCTTGTGTAATAAAATTTAACTGTTCCAAAATTAATCTTCTTCAAAGGGTAACAAAAACTTGCCGTTGTACTGCTCTCAAAAGTTCTGACATTGCTTGACAAATGCCAGACTTCTGGTTGCTTTAGAACTCTCTCTCTCTCTCTCTCTCTCTCTCTCTCTCTCCACCCCACCCCTCAATCATGCTGCTTACACAGTGATCAGAATTTGTAGTGGAAATACAACTGCGAAAATGCAGAATATCTTAAAACAAGTTGAAATGACATTTTGCTTTCATATTCTGCAGCTAGATTATTTCTTTATACAGTAAGAGAAATCACCATATATCAAAGTGAATGTTTCAGATATTCTCACAGGGAGGTTTTGTAAGCACGATGGCTCCTGGGTTGTCAGTCATCCAAGCACAGGATAATTAGCATCATCTGAGAATGTGTTAGGCTGAGTAATAAAGCCTCAACTGGGAAAACTGAAGGAAAGCAGATGGTTCTTTCAGTTGGTTAGCCATGGAAGTCAAACCAGAGACTCTGGGAGTCAAGTAACTCTCGCTTGTGATAGCAAACTGCTCTAGGGGCTAGAATAGCTGGACTAGACCACTGTTTGCAAGCATTTCTTTACATTTAATGTTAGAATGTTTTTAACAAAATTGTTTTTATTTATTTATTGCACTTTAATTTTCTGTTTGTGCGCATGTTTTAATTTATCACAAACCTCTTATAATCCTTCAAAATGAGAGGGTCTAAAAATCTAAAATTAGAATAAGCCTCTAATGAAATGTATTTAATCATAGTGTTGGTTCTTCTCCATTCATTTTTTCGTATTTTTTCCTTATTATTTATTAAATTTCAATACCACCCTTCATCCGAGGACCACAGGGCATTTTATAATTTAACAGCGCAAAAATGCACAACATAAAGGTAAAGGTAAAGGACCCCTGACCATTAGGTCCAGTCGTGACCGACTCTGGGGTTGCGCGCTCATCTCGCATTATTGGCCGAGAGAGCCGGCGTATAGCTTCCAGGTCATGTGGCCAGCATGACAAAGCCGCTTCTGGCAAACCAGAGCAGCACATGGAAACGCCGTTTACCTTCCCGCTGTAGCGGTTCCTATTTATCTACTTGCATTTTGACGTGCTTTCGAACTGCTAGGTTGGCAGGAGCTGGGACCAAGCAACGGGAGCTCACCCCATCACAGGGATTCGAACCGCCGACCTTCTGATCAGCAAGCTCTAGGCTCTGTGGTTTAACCACAGCGCCACCTGGGTCCCTAAGCGCAAAAATGCACAACATAGTAACAAACAAACAAAAAATACCTTCCCCAAGGTTTAAAAGAGCCATTTAAGGCTTTACTGTATATGTAAAAACCAGCACTTTCAACTGGGCCTGGAAAATAATTGGCAGCCAGAGATTTTCTATAGACCACAACAACATCCCCTTCCTAACCCTCAAATCTGCCTTGATGCTGCATCAAATACACATGAGTACAGCTGGTTGACACCAGCTCCACCCTGCTCACCCACACAGGTCTCAGTGATACAAACCAGATTGGCCTCCTCACCCACGAGGGAGATCTTATTCCAAGTTGACCTGATCTTCAACAATGGCAGCTGTAGACTCAAGGGCTGCCAGATAGGACAATGACAATTCCACAGGTGAGAAGAAGGGCTGACACATGGCACAGTCACTAATTGTCAGTGCTGTGGGCCCCTTACCCAGCCTGCTCCACCTCTCACACCATACCCCCTCCTACTTTGAACTACTGCAATTGCCCCCCTGCTTTCCCCAGCTCCTCTCCCCTCACTCAGTAAAAGCAAACAACAAACCCACACAAATGAAAAACAGTTAAAACAGTTGTAGCAGCAAAACTGCCTGATGCACTGATACAACTTGTGCAGCATGCAGGTTAGAAACAAGCTCTTTTCACCCTTTTTTATCTGGTTGGCAGGGGGCTGGCACAGCTCGGTCTCCCTCCCCCTCCCTCCAACCCCCCTCTCTTGTTTGCCTCCTTGTCACAAACAGCAGTCCTTGGTTTCTGAACCCGCACATGTTGTTGGCCCCGTTTCTGCTTTGTAGCTGGTAGGTAAAGGACCCCTGGATGGTTAAGTTCAGTCAAATGCGACTATGGGGTTGTGGTGCTCATCTTGTTTTCAGGCCAAGGGAGCCAGTGTTTGTCCACAGACAGCTTTCCAGGTCATGTGGCCAGCATGACTAAACTGCTTCTGGTGCAACAGAACACTGTGACGGAAGCCAGAGCGCACGGAAACACCGTTTAACTTTCCTGCCACAGTGGTACCTATTTATCTACTTGCACTGCCATGCTTTTGAACTGCTAGGATGGCAGGAGCTGGGACAATGGGAGCTCACTCTGTCATGGGGATTCAAACCGCCGGCCTTCTGAATAGCAAGCCCAAGAGGCTCAGTGGTTTAGACCACAGCGCCACCCATGCTGGTACTGCATCCAGGAGATGTAGGCTGCTAATCTGTTAAGAATGTAGATTTTAAAATAGCTGTTTTCTAACAATATTTTTTAAAAAATAGTAGAAAAAATATATGACAAAGCTTTTGAATGGTTGTATTAGTATTGGCGATCCTAATGACAAGCAATTAGAATACATAATGCTAGTGACATACCCATATGTGCTAGCTAAACTTTTGCAAAAGGATGATGGTTCCCCCCCCCCAAAGTTAATTCAAACTGCACAAAACAAATACCCAATTTTTCTGCACGTAATCTAGAAAAGTACTGAACGTTATTACTTTTTTCCATTAAGATTTTGGCTTAATCCCTTAATCCTTATTCTCAATTATAACTGAGCATAAGTGTCCACATTCATCCTTTTTACTCTTGCTGCCCCTTCCGCCCTTCTCCACCGATTTCCTATTTGCAATTTTTATTTAGAAGTTCTTTGAGGGCAGGGTCTCTGCTCATGAAATGGTAAAGACATGTGTACACTGATGGTACTCTATAGATAACTGGGAGTGGTCTTTCTCTCATTTGAAATGCTTCAGACGGTCCTGTTGGCAAACAGTTGATCCAGAGAATGCAAGATAATATTTCCCATCTACACAGCCTACATTTAAAGCACATGACTCCCCCCAAAGAATCTTGGGAACTGTAGTTTGGTTAAAGGTGTTGGGTATTATAGCTCTGTGAGGGGGAAACTACAGAGCTCTTATTCTTTCTATTCGTATTTGAAAGTCATATGCTTTCTATTTGTGATTTGTACTCAGCCTCAGATGACTGAGTTCCTAACAGTTTGTAGTAAAATAGCGCCACGCAAAAACAAATTTTTACATCCTCAGAAAATATTGAGGTACCTAGAAATATATATATATATATATATATATGGAAATTACAAAAAATAAAGGGGGGGAAATGAACAAGCATGTCCCAACAAGGAACTGTGAGCTTCCAGGGTGTAGATCAGGGGTAGTCAACCTTTTTATACCTACCACCCACTAATGCATCTTTCTTGATGGTAAAATTTCCTTACCACCCACCAGTGCTCGATGGAAGGAGGATTCAGCTTGTGCCGTAGAACCCCCTACCGCCAACCTAGAATCCTGAAATGCCCACTGGTGGGCGGTAGGGACCAGGTTGACAACCCCTGATGTAGATAATTCTGTGGTGACACTTGGCCCATAAAGTATTTGAATAAGGTGTCTATCAATATTAAATTCTGTGCCAGGTGCGTGCAAATAGCTATACAGTGGTACCTCGGGTTAAGAACTTAATTCGTTCTGGAGGTCCGTTCTTAACCTGAAACTGTTCTTAACCTGAAGCACCACTTTAGCTAATGGGGCCTCCCACTGCCGCTGCGCCACCACAACACGATTTCCGTTCTCATCCTGAAGCAAAGTTCTTAACCCAAGGTACTATTTCTGGGTTAGTGGAGTCTGTCACCTGAAGCGTCTGTAACCCGAGATACCACTGGATGCTCTTGAACTACAATCCCTATTCCCATTAGTATCTTGTATCTTCTGTTTCACTTTAATTGGTTGAATTTTCACACAATTTGCTTTGACATGTGCCAGCAGATAAAATATATGTATCTAATTATGACATGTATGATATGTTTTCATGGTATTGTCATGTAGGGTGTATGCACCTCTTCTTTGCATTACCCCCCCCATCATTTATTTATTTATTTATTTGGTGTCTTCTGAGCATTTTAATTAGTAGACTCCCCCTATTTCTTCAGAGAGTCTAAATATTTTCGCAGTGTTTTCTTTATTATCGTTTTACTAGTTTCATAGATGGGATGTATGGGGTGTTAGGGGAAGGGTAGTACCTCTGGTGGTGGACGTGTCATGTTCCTTCTGGAGTAGTTTATCGACCTCTGATCTCCAACCTGAGCTCAGCTCTCACCTCTCACCTGTGACTCCTAGAAGCTTTCAGAATGTGGCTGCAGCCTCACACTGGAAATGGCTTCGTCAGGATTGCTAAACCAGGTGAGGGTAGCTGATGGGTCTCAAATCCTTGGTGAGTTATGGACGGCCCTTATATGTGAAGACAGGCTCTGGCGGAGTGACCACTAGTGCAGAGGGAAGTGAAGGACTGATGGAGTTCATCAGTCTGGAAAGGTAGACCATCTAGGAGGAGGGAACCTCTGCTGCTTTTCTAAAGCTAAGGAGTAAACCCTACACAAATCTGGAGTCCCTAAAACATTCGGATGGTCCCTAGTATGCCTTCTTCCGGCAACTTGTGCATCTGAGCTGGTGCCAAATGTATTGTTCTACTTTCCTTTGAACCACATTCGCAAAGTCAAGATGGGGGTCATGTTGTCTGGGCAGCCCCAGGACCTCCATACACACAGCCTAGACTTGTTTCCTGGGGAGGCCATTTTGGTGTGATAATGCCATAATTTGACTTCACCCCTGGAGGGGCACTCCATTGTCTATCAAGACAGATGGATACCAGCAACAACAGTATTGTATTGTATATAGGCTGCTTTCAGCAATAAAGAACCTTTGCTCACATAAGAGATAAAAAAGAAGCAGAGGGGAGGGAATCACACACTGTTCAGGACAGTGGCTGTTATACATCCCCAGACAGTAATAACACATAGATATGTAGCTATTTGCATATAATGCATATATATATATATATTGGAGAACCATGGTGCATCATAATCATGGAAACACATCCCTTCTGTGTAAAGCATTGAATATGCAGATGGAAGGCTAGCTGCTTGAGAATCCATTTATGGCGGATTCCTCTGACATCCCTAATTCCCATTTAACCGCTGTATTTAGGTTAGTCATCAATAAGATTTATGGGGACTCTAGAGAAATTTTAGTGTTGAAAATCATTTTAGAGGAATGAAGGTTGGAAAGTAGAGAAATATTTTTACAACTCCAAGTTAGAAATTTGGATCGCACCCTCTGCAGAAATTAGAGTTTCTGCAGAACTGGGATTAAATTAGGTATGTATGTAAATATGTATGTATGTATGTATGCTTGTTTTTTTTAAAAAAAGCATATTATCTTGAACACGTGGTCATGAATATAAGAATGTGTAAAATCACAGCACACACAAAAACAAATATGGCATGTCTAGCCAATATGCCGAAATATTAGTTTGTTTTCCTTCAACTGAATTTACTTTTTAAGATCATGAAGTAAAATCTTTTTTGCAAGCTTTCCTAAATAATGCTGGTAGGTTTACATTACTCTGGATTGTTTTATATATGGTTTAAGGCTATCAGACTGAAACCTCTGAAATAATAAGAGATTCAGTCAAATTGAATGTGATTTAATCTCATAACGAGATTAGGCCATCATGATTTTATATGTTTTCCTGTCGAGTGTGTTGTAATGTACTTGCTGAAAGGCTCTAGTGAAAAAAACAAAAGCATTACAGTCTAAGAAGTAGTCAGGATAATGCTGGAAGTAAGGTACAAATTGCTTTGAATATGGAAAAGAAATAATGAGCATACGGTATATCTTTGAAGTAGAAAACTCTGGAAATAAAATATGTTGCATTTCTTGTTTTATTTTGGAGAGCAATTTGAAAATGCAAGAAACACACAATCTACAGCCAAGAGCAAGATTATTTCTAGGCTCTGTGTGTTTTCTGTAAAAAATATAATGAAGGGCCTTGTAGCCCTTGAGTTGTTCCTCCTTTTTCAGAAGTCACATATGCACTAAGTGATCATTTCTCGTATACCTCTAGGCAATTGCTCAGTAATAAAGTGATATGGCCATTTCCCAAATATAACTCATATGAAGCTTTGGGGGTGGGGTGGGGGTAGGCAATGAAGATGCCATCCTTTGTGCTTATTTATTATGACAAGTTTTGAGAACCATGTAGGAAGCCTCTAGCAGAAGATTGTAGCTGACTTGGATAGTGTAGATGGAGAATAGCTAACATGTTGCCTTCTGGGTGTTCTTAGACCCCAACCCCCATCAGTCGCAGCCGGAAGGGCTAATGGTCAGAGATATCATAGATACTGTAGTCAAGTAACATCCAAAGGCCATCCTATTGGCTCCCCATATTTGGACATATGCAGTTACTGCAATTAGCATTGCATGAAAATTACCAGCAGTAGAAAATATACCATAAAACAGTTTTTCTTGTCCTTGCCAGGTAGTCCCCATCTGCCCTAAAACCGCCCCTGGTTTCCCAGTCTACCACTTTGCTGTTGCTTGTGTGATATCTCTTTTGTATGTGTGATCTGTCCTCTCCCCAATTATTTAACAGAACTGGTTAGGTTTCTTCCTCTACTGTATTTGGATGAAGACACCTGTTTCCCCCCTTTACTTTCTGAACAGCCAGATAAACAACAACAACAACAACAACAACAACAACAACAACAACAACAACAATTTATTTATACCCCACCCATCTGGCTTGGTTTCCCCAGCCACTCTGGGTGGCTTCCAACAAAATATTAAAATACAATAGTCAATTAAACATTAAAAGCTTCCCTAAACAGGGCTGCCTGCAGATGTCTTCTAAAGTCTGGTAGTTGCTTTTCTCTTTGACATCTGGTGGGAGGGCGTTCCACAGGGCAGGTGCCACTACCGAGAAGGCCCTCTGCCTGGTTCCCTGTAACTTGGCTTCTCGCAGTGAGGGAATTGCCAGAAGGCCCTTGGCACTGGACCTCAGTGTCCAGGCAGAATGATGGGGGTGGAGGCGCTCCTTCAGGTATACGGGACCGAGGCCGTTTGAATTCAAATTCCTGAAGGAGGTTAAAAGTGAATCTGGAACTCCTCAACATACACAGAGAGTATTCTTTATATAATGCAGAAGTAGAATAAATTTTAAAGGCAAGGCTGGCATTTAAATGATGTGAGGTATTTTTAACAAAAAAACAAAAACAAAACAAACCACCACAAACCACATTTAAATATAATTTCAACAAACTAATGCTTTTGTGCAGTACTGTCAATTGAAAGTTTGAGAACTGATTATGGCAAGACAGAGTAGATTATAGGGTTTTAAAGCACTGGGGGGAAAGTGAGTTACACAATGATATGCTGGCATCATGATTTTCCTGTCAGAAGTAATTAAAAGAATATAGGAAGATGTCAGCAGTCAGGTTTGCTTGTCAGTCCCTAGTCCTCTGGAAAGAGCCTAAGGGATACAGACATCATTTACTCTGTTTCAGATTGAAAGGTGAGTGTAGGCAGACCGATTGTTACTGCAGTTTCAAACATATTTTCACTAAGGTAATGCTAGCCATAGTTTAATTCTTACAGTTTGGTTGTCTTGTGGAGCTTGTTTGAAATGGTCTTAGGCTACTGGCTGCTGTACTTTGCAAGCCATTTTGTTTCTATTTGCAGTCATCCCCCCACCTACCCCTCTTTGTTTCTTGCTATTACATTCTGTCATCGGGGTTTTAACAATATGGGGACAAGTCACATGCCTTGGGAGAGGTATCATGGACACACAATATAGATAAACTGGATGTTGAAACTGTTTGAGTGTGATGGATGTGCCATGATAGGATCACGAGAAGCTGCCTTATGCTAAGTCAGGCCATTGGTCCATCTAGCTATTATTGTTGACACTGACTGGCGATGGCTCTCCAGAATTTCAGAGAGGGGTCTCTGTGTTGTCTGCCATTGTCCCTCAAAGATTTGCATATTGTTGTCTGCCATTGTTTGAGAGATTTGCATATTGAAGTAAAACTGTATGTAGGGATATATTTGGAAGTTTAAGATGAGGTGTAAATGCAAGTGGGGATTTCTCTAATGAATGGAGCTCTAGGCACATATTATGAAATACAAAGAATCCAAACACTTATTGAGAACAAATATACAAGTTATACAGGTGTGTTTGGTAGGGACACAGGAGAGGGCCTTGTTGGTGGCTGTTCCTGGACTTTGGAGCACTCTTCCTAGTGACGCCAGACTGGCTCCCTCCTTGTTCAGCAAAAAAAAGGTGGGGTGTAAATAAATATGTAATAATGCTAATATTCAGCTGTTGCTATAATAATATAGATTTGCTCATTTGAACTATGTCTCATATTTGGCCAAGCTACCAAGACTGTGACAAAGTCAGTGTTAGTGTCTATAGAGTGGCAGCAGAATCACAGGAGTCAGAAGATTGAAGTATTGGAAGCTCAGAGCTGGGAACCCTATAAGGCAACAAGGAACCCAGAAGAGTTGAGAGAAATATTACCCAGCATATGGAAATGGTGATTAGAATAAATCACCTAAGTGGTGGGGTTGGAAGGAGGAGGGTGTGACAGTCTCTCTCTGCCATCCTACCAGAATATGCTGAATATTAAATCTGAGACCTTCTGCATGCAAAGCAGATGCTCTACCACAGAGCTATGGCCCTTCTTGAAGTAGTAACACAGAATTTAAATTCTAGCCAGCATTATGCTACTGAAGATGTATTTGAAGCTGCAACTGGAAGTATATCCCTGGTGCTTTGGAATTCCCACTGTAATGTCTGTAAGCTGGCATCCCACTCTCCAACTAGGCAGACTTCATGTTGTTGGACCACGCAGAAAACTCAGTGCTGTATGACATTACCACATCACCCAATCAATCTCTTCAAGCTTTATTAGGTATGTATCCCTTAATGACACACTGTCTTGTGTGTAATCAGTTGTCATTTGGGTCAGACTTAGGAACATTTTTTCTCCTTTGAAGAAGCTTTATTTGCTTTTCTGTTATTTCCCCTGGCACTCATGTGAATATTTAGGGATGATATCCCTTCTACTAATCCTTTATATACGTTGGGGAGAGGAGGCTACATTTCTTAAAAAAATAAATAAATGTTATTAATGCTTTTAAAGTGTTGCTTAGATTTGGTTGATTGTTTTAAAATGTTTTAAATATGCTTTATTTTTATTTTTAATTATATTGTTTCATCACATGGCTGTTTGCTGCCAGGACTCCTTTGCGAGAAGGAGTGGGATAGAAAATGCATGCATGCATGCATGCATAAATAAATAAATAAAACCTTTGAGTATAAATTTGGCTTGGGGTGACAGAAACTGAGTGGAGAAATAACACTCAATTTCAGACTTCTGTGCAATGCATTTTATGCATTGGTGATGATCCTGAAACTGCAGTGAGTGAAATTGCTAAGTGAGATGTCGGCATCTTCATGCCACCACAGTATGAACTTTTAGGCACCTATTACATTACTCCCATTTTTTTGTTTCCACTTCTTCTAGTCCAATAATACAATGCACTGAAATGTTGTTGCACTACTAAAAGCTTTTTCCTGTTGGTAGTGGTGTTGGAGAACTCTGACAAAAATGGAAATGTGAGATGAAATTGCTGGAGTCTGCTTAGTTGTCCCATTGTCTGGAAAAAAGAATCAATTCAGTGAATATGATTTATATTTGTTGCTGATTTCAGTGTATAAGCAATATATGATGGATTCCCCCCACCCCATTAGCATTACATTTCCTTTGCATTGCAATTAATGGGATGGAATAACATAATGACAACATAACACATTATGAATTACTTAAGTTACATAATTTTGCCACAGTGAGATTAATAATGTAGTTTGTGGCTGAAGATGAATTTCTGAGGAATGTAAAGAGAGCTGCATGCAACAAATATGCATGGAGCCTGGACGGCCCCATGGTTTCCCCCAGAGCTGAGGGCGATGAAACAATTGCGGAGATAGCTAGAGCATTGGTGGTGTAAAACTCATTCTGAGTCAGACCGAACACAGGATAGAGCTCAACTTTGAGCCTACCAAGTGCCAATAACGATGGAGAAGAGGACTTTCTTTGCCACTTCTATTGCATCTGCAGATAACAGCAGCAGGGGACTCTTTCAGGTGGTTCATAATCTAGATGAACCACCTTCACCATCAGGGCCTAATGATGACCACAAGATCTCCTGCAATGATTTTGCAAAGTTCTTTGCAGATAAAGTCATTCAGATTCAGAAAGAGGTAGATGCCACCATGGGAGCAGGGCCAGGGTGGAAGGGTGCTAGCATCCTGTCTGCTCATGTTGCATGGGATCCATTCCAATCTTTAACCTCTGAGGATATGGACATGCTGCTTGGACGAGTGAAACCAACCATCTGCCTCCTTGATCTTTGCCCATCCTGGTTTATAAAAGCAGGCCAGGAAGGGCTGGACGATGAGCTCTGCAGGTTGGTGAATGTGAGGTGGTTATTAAACTGCTTCTTAAAAAACCATCTTTGGACCCGGCCATAATGACCAACTATTGCCCAGTCTCAAATCTTCCATTCTTGGGCAAGGTGATTGAGTGGGTGATCACTGAACAACTCTAGACATTGCAGGAGGATACGGACCATTTGGATCCCTTCCAGTCAGGATTCAGGCCTCATCATAGGATTGAAACTGGTTGTACTGGTTGATGATCTCCGGCAGTCTAGGGACAGAGGTGAAAGCTGTTTCCTAATTCTGCTGGATCTCTTAGTGGCCTTTGATACCATCAACCATAACATCCTTCTGGACTGTCTAGAGTAGCTGTTCTACATTGGTTCCACTCCTTCCTCCTGGGCTGTGTCCAGAAAATGGTGTTGGGGGAGGAGTGTTCAAACTCCTGGGCTCTCACTTGTGGGGTGCCTCAGGGATCCATCCTCTCCCCCATGCTTTTTGACATCTACATGAAGCCAATGGGATACATCATCAGAAGGTTTGGGCTGGTTGTCCATCAGTATGCAGATGACACCCAGCTCTAGCTCTCCTTCAAATCAGAACCAGTGAGGGCAGTGAAGGTCCTGTGTGAGTGTCTGGAGGCAGTTGGTGGATGGATGGTGGCTAACAAATTGAGGTTGAATTCTGACAAGGCAGAAGTACTGTTCTGGGGTGACCTGGGGTGTGTGGGTGTGGAGAACTCCCTGGTCCTAAATGAGGTAACCGTGCCCCTGAAAGACCAGGTGTGCAGCCTGGGAGTCATTTTGGACTCGCAGCTGTCCATGAAGGTGCAGGTCAAATCTATGGCCAGGGCAGCTGTTTACCAGCTCCATCTGGTACCCTACCAGACATTTTAGATGTTTGTATTTCCATCTAAACTATAAATTTCATAGGAGCCTTGAGAAGAATTTGTTTAATTCTGGGGTGACAGGTCAATTCTGTGTCCAGGGCAGCTGTTTATCAGCTCCATCTGGTACGCAGGCTGAGACCCTACCTTCCCACAGACTGTCTCACCAGAGTGGGGCATGCTCTAGTCATCTCTCACTTGGACTACTGCAATGCGCTCTACATGGGGCTACCTTTGAAGGTGACTCAAAAACTACAACTAATCCAGAATGCAGCAGCTAGACTGGTGAATCGGAGTGGCCATTGGGGCCATATAATACTGGTCCTAAAATATCTTCACTGGCTCTCAGTACGTTTCCGAGCACAATTGGTGCTGACCTTTAAAGCCCTAAACGGCCTTGGTCCAATACACCTGAAGGACCATCTCCACCCCCTTCACTCAGCCTGGACACTGAGGTCCTCCTCTGAGGGTCTTCTGGTAGTTTCCTCACTGTGAGAAGTGATGTTACAGGGAACCATGCAGAGGGCCTTCTCGGTAGTGGCACCCTCCTTGTAGAATGCCCTCCCTTCAGATGTCAAGGAACTAAACAACTATCTGTCTTTTAGAAGACATCTGAAGGCAGGGAATTTTAAGGATTTATGTTTTTATTATGTTTTTAGATATGTTGTAAGCCACCCAGGCATGGGACGCGTGGGTGGCTTATTTAAGGCCAAAATCGCTCTAGAGAAGAAACTGTTCCTGAGACAAAAAATTATTATTATTATTATTATTACTATAAATACAGGACAAAGATAATGTGATAGATTCTTACATTGTTACTTGTTGGTCAGTTTGCCTAACACAACAGGATGCAACCTACATCCAGCTCCACTAGAGGTACCTCTAAATCATTTCAAGGAGAGTAATATTATCATTACAATAACAAAGCTAGTTATATCAACTTATCCTAGCTTCCCACGTGCAACCTCCACAACCCAATGGTTACAATAACCCCCAGTACTGATCAAAAGTGGATGGAATTACTAGCCATTATTCCAAATGTGAATTAGGGAAGAAAGTAGTGGTTATGTCAAGGTGGGAAATTGGGTCATTAAAAAAAGTTTTAGTGGACTTATGAATTACAGTTCTGAGCTAAGCTTCTTAACAGTTTCTCAAGGAGAGCATGTTCAAACTGTCAAGCAAGATTAAACATTTTCCTGCTGTAGACTGAAATCTGCAGATTTATTTATTCATTCTTCTAATCAGGCTGATTTTTTATTTTATTTTATTTTTTAAAAGAAACACCCTGAAAGGGGCAGAATAGATATTGCTTAATTATATGCATGTAGCAGAAAGAGACAAATGGACGAGTAGACTACAAATTATGGACACAATCCATAAAACAGTAACCAAGTCCCATTGAAATCACAGCACTGAACTGTGTGCCCAAGACTATAATCCTAGTCACATTTATATTTCAGTTCTATTCTCAGATATAACATCCAATGAGTTCACTGGAAAATACTCCCAAATACATTCAAAGGCAATAAATCCTATTGAAATTAAGATATTTCTCTGGATTTGACTATTTCTGCACTTAACTTTCTATTATTGTTCTACAATAGATATTGCGGGTGTATTAATATGTCATTAAGCATTATTATGTACGTGTACACTACTACTGAATGCTGAGAATCTCCAGGGGTACAGCTCTCACCTAGATTTCAGTTTGCTTTAGAATGAGATCACTGGAGGCTTAATTACATTTATTATATTTATACACATAAATAGGTTGAGCATAAGGGAAGTTATAGCTAAACTGCAACAGGTGTCCCAAATTCACTGCTCCTCATCAGATTTGGGGGGAGCGGGGGCAGAAACCACCTGCCTGCACAGTAAAGTCTCCTTCTCCCTCTGACATTGTGCCTACCAAAAACTAAAATTGGAGCTTCCTTCCAAAAGACGATGACATCATCAACCACAGGAAAAGTAGAAGTTATATATATATATTTATTGAAGCTGAATTCTGATTCCCAAATGGCTTCCTCCTTCCATTGAATTACATCCCCTTAATAAAACCCAGATAACTGACCACTCTGTCAGAGCCATCAAAATAATATCCGATGATCCTACTAGTTTCATTAACTCTCTCCTGGCTAAACCCCATTCTTATGACCTAAAACCACAGGGTGCTCTCTCTCTCTCTCTCTCTCTCTCTCTCTCTCTCTCTCTCTCACACACACACACACACACACACACACATTTTTTCTTTATTTTTCTTTTTTCTTTTAGTATGCAGACATGTTCTTTGTTCTCTGGAAGTTTAAACAATGCTGATTCTCACCCACCCTGCAGGGTACCTATTTCCCTAATTTTGCTCCACATGGCCCATATTGGAAAATGAATCTCACCTCTTTGCTACTGTGCATCACATTTTGCAATGCTGAAAATATTAGTATGTGGAAAATGGAATGCAGCAACGAAAATATACAAACTGCTGACATGAGAATGTTTAAGATGAAGAAATGTATATTATGCAGCAAGAATTTCAAATGTTTTTGGAGGGGTGTACCACTAGATCCTATCACACAATGCATCTCTTTTTCACTGAATCTAAAGTGAATGTATTCATTCCCTTTTGCCAGATATTGAAAGGTGGGTCTCCATATGAATCACAGAATCATAGAATTGTAGAGTTGGAAGGGACCATGAGGGTAACCAAGTCCAGCACCCTACAATGCATGAATCTTTTGCCAACATGGGGCTCAAACCCACAATGCTAAGATGAAGAGTCTCAGGCTCTACTACATTCCAGAGAGAAAATCTAATCAGTGAACAAGGGCACATTTCAAAGCCAGTTGTGTTTTTAAAGCTACCTTCAGCTGAAATATCAAGGGTGGTGGTGGCAAGGAAAGAATTGTACCTCTCTCTCTCTCTCTCTCTCTCTCTCTCTCTCTCTCTCTCTCTCTCCCTACCTACCTACAATAGCTGAGGTTTTTTTAATAATTAACATTGTTCATCAGATCTCTTCCTGCCTGCTAATGTATCATAAAGATCTCCTGCTGTTCCCAGTAGTGCCATACTAATTCAGTGCACTAGCAAAATTAGCAGCAGGAAACAAGTCTTTGAAATTTTCTCCATTTATGAATAGCATTGTTCATTCAGCAAAGAATAGTGACTCCTGCTGTAATTGTTCCTGTGTTAAGAAGGCTGTGAGTTTATTTTCATTCCATCAGGGTTTTTTTCTTTTTAAAAAATCAATAGAAATAAATACACATACAATTAAATATTGGATTAAACAGTCAACAGAGAGACCACGTTTCTTTCACTTTTGAACTCCTCGGATTTTGTCTCCAAGGGAGGACTATTGTGCTCACATTCCTTAGCAAGCACTCGATAATGCAAAAGCACTTTGATGTTGCCATTGAAGAAAATTGAACAGATGGAGCATTGAATAAGCCCGTACTGCTCTCTTTTGAATATTAAGAAAAGCCACTTTTATTGGCAAAAATATTTAATATTTAATATCATTTACATATAGGAGGTGTGTGGTTTATGTTCTGAGCTGAGAAGACAAGCACTCCCTCCAAATCATCTGCTGTGGCCAGGTGTATAAAACCCTAAAACTCATTTTGATAGCTAGCATGCAGTAGAGCGAACGTGATGGGACTTATTTGGCATTGATCTGGAAACTGATGGACACCAGTGGTTCCTTGAGTTGAAATTTTCACAAAACATGTCAGAAACCCAGTATAAACTCTGGAGCTCCTCTACAAGGCCACACAATAGCTTAAGCAATTCTGTGTGACAGCTGGAATGGTCCCACCAGATGTCTAGAGCAGTCGGGGTTACATTTCTTTTCCTCATATGGTCATTACATGGTTCCTGAGGTCCTTGCTGTTTTGTATGTATTGTTAATTTTTATGATTTCCTCTTTCTGCACTGAAGCCCAGCAAGATGAAGATGCCAATTTTCTGACTGCCAGGCTTTCATTCCCATTGCCAGCAGTCCTGGAAAAGTGATCCAGCTTCATCAGATTTAACCGTTAGCACCCAATCATAGCAGCAACCCCATTGATGGTAGGGGAAATAACATCCTTACTGTACTGCCTGCACATCATCTGATGTGCTGATTGTCTGAGAATCAGTATAAATGCTGAGCCCGGGTTTGGCAAGGATATAGGTTGCTGGTTCAGTTTCTGTGGAGGATAGAAATGTAAACTATGCAAAGAGCTTGTGTGTGACGGGTGGATCTCATACCAATATAAAAAGGCAAGCAGTGCAGAAGACTAACTATAGCTCATGGGTAGGTATTTTAATGCAGGTTGCAGGAAGTGTGCATAAAGTGGATAGAGAAAAATGTTTCCCTCTTTCTCATAACAACAGAATGTGTGGGTGGCCAATGAAGCTAAAATGTCGGATGAAGTAAATTGCTTACTTCTTCATAAATATATTCTTAAATTATGGAATTTGCTCTCACAAAAGGTAGTGGTGATCTCCAGCTTGGAGGACTTTGAAAGAGGATTAGACAAATTCCTGGAGAATGAGGCTACCACAATGGCTTTTAGTCATGATAGCTGTGATTGTTTGCCTCTCAATACCACTTGTTGAGGATCACAAGGGGAGAGGGTGATGTTTCATTCAGATTCTGCTTTGGGGCTTCCCAATGGCATCTGCTTACCCACTGAGAGCAGGATGCAGGCTCTTCTCATGTTTTCAAGAGAATAGGCAGAGGAAGGGGGGGAAATTAAACATGAATTTTTTTCCAGCTTACATAACAATTGTTTGGACAGAAATGACTTTACTAGATACATATGAGGCATATTTTATAATGCTTCGGGGCACTATCAAAAAAGTTAAGCACTTTTTAGAGCCATTGATTTCAAAAGCTGAGCTAATCATGTGTTTTTAAAACTCTTCTATTAAAATCAATGGAGCTCAAAAGTGCTTCACTTTGGCTGCCCCTTTATTTACATACTTCAGCTTCTTTGACAAGGGAGAGTGTGCACAAGTTTCTCAATTGCCCTTAAAGTATGTGCAGCGGGGAAAAACACCAGAGTATGTATTTAAAATCATTTTGAGTATGTATTTGAAAAAGGACTATGAATCATGGCTCTAATAGATAGTTGGAGAGACAACTCTGACTGTCAGTCTTAACTAAGTGCAATTCAGAATAGACCACTTGAAATTAATAGAACAAAAGCAAGTCATTCATATTAATTTAAATGAGTCTGTTCTGAGTTTGACTTTGTTTAATACAGCCCTGAGACTCAAATTCTGATGAAGGGAGGGTTGATGTATGAAAAAAGAAACTGATGTATAGACCATTTTTAAAGATACATAGGATTGTAACCCTGTGTACACTCTCCTAGGGGCCCATTGTATTGAGTGAAATAGGACTTATTTCTGAGTAAGAATGCACAAGGTTGTACTGTAAGACTGAAATCCTACACATACCTACCAGGAAGTAATTCCTAGTTAACTCAAATGAACTTGTACCAAAGTAGAAAAAGGAACTGAAATGAATGTGGATGGAAAAAGCAGCAGAAACGCAACAAGCTGCGTGTCCAGGCATAGCAAAGCTGCAGGTGACTGAGGTTGAGCTCATGGCAGCCAATGCAGTTGGCCAAAGATTGGTCTTATATGCTCAAGATACCCACTAACAGTGGCTGGATTGAGCTTCAGTTTACTGGCTGTCATCCAGTCCATTACCAAGGCAAGACAGTACCTTGTCTCGTATACCCACTGCCACAATTGCAGTAGAGCTGTGTCATCAGCATATCGCTAACAACATACTCCAAAACTCCATATGACCTTCAATGTTGTAGGGATTTTTGTTAACTTTTAGTTCAACCCAGCCTTCATGTCTGACTCGTTATTTGGCCATCAGGTTACAATAACCTCAATTTCGCCTGTTAATGTTTCCTCAGTGATTAATCAGACTCCCAATCTGAATCACAACTTTGTACAGACTCATCTTCCATGCAAAATACTCTAATTTCTAACATTCATGTAAACCAGGAATGGGCAACCTGTGAGGCTCCAGATGCTGTTGAACACCCATCAGCCCCAGTCAGCATGGCTTTAAATTCTTTCAAACCACATTTCTGTTCACTGAGCTCAAACTTGTAGCACCATTGCTATCTCCCTTTCTTAGACTCTCAGATACAGATTTAGCACTTGTACGAATCACCGTGTATTTCTTTCCTGTTTTTGACATGGCTATGCATGTTCAAGACTTTCTTCCCACCCCACCCCTTTCTATGACATGCTCCTCAAAGTGATGACTTCTTGAATCTGTTATATTGCATGTTATTTCTTGGACACTACAGAAATGAATATGAAATAAATTGCAGGAACTTACAGACTGGTTATCTTAATGTCTGTTCCAGATGAATTGGCAGAAAACATTATTAAGAAGAAAGTTATCAAACAGATAGAAGAACAAATCTTGTTGAAGAAAAATCAACATGGCTACCGCAAAGGTAAATTCTGTCTCGTTAACCTTTTGATACTATATCAACAAGCATGTCAATGCCACATGAACATTGCATACTTTTAAAAAGCTTTAAAGTCTTCCATCAAAACTTGGCAGTGATGGGATAAGAGGACAGATGCTCCTATGGATTTTTACCTGGTTAAAGAACAGGGAACTGAGATAAGAAACGAATGGGCAGTTATTACAACTTCTTCATACAGTGTATAAGAGTTCCAAGTACAGAATCTGCTTCTACAAGATATGGTGATAACCAACAATGGAGATGGCTTCAAAGAGGGATTAGACAAATTTAGGAAGAATACCACTATCAATAGCTCTGGTCCCAATGATAGTATTCTACTTTCACAATCAGAGACACCATAGCTCTCAATACCAGTTGATGGGGAAAATAGAGAAAGATCACAGTTGCATGATTTTTCTCATGTAAGCTTGCTTCTACATAGCAAATATCAGGATTTTTTGTTGTTGTGGTATGGAATTCAGATCAGATTCAGATCAGGTGATGACGTGTTAAGTACTGCCTATATCTGCACCATGCCCCTAATCTAATTCATCCCATGCAACTCCTATTAATGTTTTTAAAAATGTGGTAGTTGCTAATCATTGATCTTTCATGTCTTGTCTGAGTTTGCCCTGAGACATACATATAACAAATCCTGATTTATCTTGATCATGATGCTCATAAAATATGAATGCTATTAGGAACTGATGAAATGCCTTTAGGACACAATAAATGGGATACTGCAAATTCTATATTGGTCATGGAATTCTCTTAATTCCCTATATGGATAGATGAAATATTTTAGCACCTTTAGAAATGTAGCTGGGGTTCTAAAACATATGTCAGGCATATGTAAGGAACATGACATTATATTCTGCCCTTGTGCCCCAAACAATCTAAGGCATATGTAGAATATGCCCAGACATCTGAAGTGAACATTAAAGGGTTCCTAAGCACACTGATTTAAATTGCAATCACTTGCCCATGTAGTCCATTTGCTGGTAACCTCAAGATTAACATATTGTAATGCCCTTTTTGTGAGGCCATCCTTGGGCCTGATATGGAAAATCCAGCTGGTACAGAATGAAATGGCTAGACTGAAGATGGGGGTGGGTGTCCAACAGCATGTGACACATCTGCAAAAACATCCCCACAGCTGACCATATGCTACTGGGCCAAGTTCAATGTTCTCATGTTGATATGCAAAGCCCTGAGCAACTTGGGTCCAGAATATCTTAAGGATCACCCTGACCTGGCTTCTTGTGTTACACAGGCCCATCTGGACTCAGCTAAAAGTCAGTCAGTTAATGTCCCTGATTCCATGCAGTGGGAGACTTTTATAGCAGAGATTCAACAGACACCCTCACTTTTGACTTTCAGGCATCTCTTGAAGACTTTTTTATGCTAGCAGGCCTTTGTAGATCCTTAATTTTGATTAGTCAGGCACTCATTGTTTTAATACTCTTTTGAGTGCATCACCCTGACATTTGTGGCAGCATAGAAATACAATCAAACAAACAAACAAACAAATAGGTGTCTGCTTGCAAACACATACCACAACTGTACATCAGAATGCACATAGGGCAGGGGATGGAACCTGATGATGTAGCACCCACTTCCCATTCTGTTGTTGTTGTTCAGTCATTTAGTCGTGCCCGACTCTTCGTGACCCCATGGACCAGAGCACGCCAGGCACTCCTGTCTTGCACTGCCTCCCGCAGTTTGGTCAGACTCATGTTGGTAGCTTTGAGAATACTGTCGAACCATCTCGTCCTCTGTCGTCCCCTTTCTCCTTGTGCCTTCCATCTTTCCCAACATCAGGGTCTTTTCCAGAATGAGCCCCATTCTGTTAGCAGTCATCAAATGCATGGAATCCCAATAACACTTTTAAAAAGATCAAATTACTGGTGGGCATATGCAGACTTTACAAACACCTCTCAAGGCAGTTTACAATAAAATCCATTAAAATGCAATAAAACAATACAATAAACTGAGCAGTATTAATAGTCAGTACAAAAATTCAACAAAGCAACAACATTATGAAAAATGGCTGGCATCCTTCAACACTGTACGAATTCATCCTAAAATGTTTTAATGGTACCATATTGTAAGAATAACATTCCTTGTAGGATGCCACTCAATAGTTTTTGTATGTGGAACAGAAGAAAATGCTGTGTGTGTATCAGGAATGTTCTTCTTGGTTTTGATTATCACTTTTATTGGGGGTGGATGGGAAAGAAACCTACACAGTTTGAAAGGAAATTGATTTTGCCTTGAACAGAAAAATATTCTGACACAGAAAAAAGTGAGTATTCATATCATGTTTATTCACGTAATATAATCATGTCCTATTCATAATGGTGATAACATTATCATTATTTCTAATGCATTAGGTTTCTGTTCAAGGTTACCATTATTTGACTCTCTCTTGAATAAATGTGTGTGTGCGCACATTTGTATATATTATGTTTGTTGCTAAGCAAAGCATAGCTGAAGTAAATACTATTGATACAAAATGTTCCTTTATATTTCCTCTCCTCATCCTTTTGGTCTAATGAGAATTAATTCTACTGTTACTGATTATATATGCATAAATCTTGCAATAGCATTCTTCTAACCTACTTTATATTTCAACTAATAATTTTATTGCATTCCTTATCATTAACCAGTCCAGCAAGATCTACCATCTGAATGTATACACTTTGTAAATCAAAGATACTTTTTCTCCTTAGCTCTATTTTTAATGGATGTTGTTACAAACATGTATGGTATATTAGTGGGAAAATATATTTGAAGGGCAATTTTGCATCAATGTATTCTGCATCAGAATCTGTAGAGACAAATATTCAAGATAGGATCTCTTTCCTAACTGACTCTCCAGCAGAAGAATAACACAGAATGAATTTCAAACTGGAATTAATTCAGCAAAATGAATGAAAAATCGGATATGGAGATACACCATTCAGAATTTTCAGATCACCCTATAGACAATTTTAAGTTTCTATTGGAAAGTACCCTTTCCTTTACATTGCAACCATCAGACCTTTGAGCTAACAAAGTACGCAGATGCAGTTCTGCAGTCAACCATGCTTGGACAACCACTAGGCTTGGTATCAATATTCGGTTTTGCTGCTTGTTGCAATCAGCAAAAAAGAGGGGACAGTTCTAAGCAGCAACAAATTGTTAGCTGGGCAGCACCAGTCATTTGACTTCTGGTCAGCCATGTTGCTACTGCTTACTGAAAGAAAAGAGAGCAAGTGAAGAAGATCAGTGAGGTCAAATTTGTGCACATGCATCAGTGGAGCAAACCACTTTACAACACAGCACAGATATTTTATTTTTCTATTTATGAAATTTGCCACCCATAATATAAAGGTCTTCAGGTGCTTACAGTAAATAAGTTTTTAAAAGCATCTGAAGTACCAACTAAATCAATGCAACACAAAACTACTACTGCAACACAGGGGTGGGGATCACACCACAACTTTTGGAGAACATAGAATAAATGCGAATAAAAAATATTCTGAAACTGAGTAGAACAAAAGGTATTGTTCCAATATTAGCTCCTCAATGGAATTGCTGATAGATCTGCATTTGATGCAGACTGTGAATTAAATTGTACACAATTAGGGAACTGTGGATTCTGGTAGGTGAAGTGTCTTACGTCACAGGACGAAATGAACAGAGATGGGGACCTGTGGCACTCCAGAAGTTGTTGGACAGCAACTCTAATCATATACTGAATGGGGTTGGGGGAAATGGAATCTGAAGAGTCACAAGTATCACATCCCAGCTATACAGGTCATTGCAGCAGCAGGCAGATTTATATATATGCTTTGGGTACACCATTGTAATGGACTGGTTGGACACAGAGGACTGATGGGAGGCACCAGCTGGGGAACCTCCAAGTAGAGAAAAATCAGAGCCCAGGGATTGGTGGTGGGGTGACAGTGAGTTGTCAGAGGGAGAAGACTGGGAGAAGGAAATGTCAGGAGCTGAAGAGGTAACAGGATTTAGTGAGAAGGGAGAATCTGTGGCAGAGAGAAATCCAGAAGCAGGTGATGAGGGAGGCTAAGAGGCAGATATGAGTTGGGCTAATGAAGAAGCCAGGGTGTCTGCCCCTCCTGGTGCAAGAAGCCTCCCTACCCCCATCTCCCAGGACAAGGCAAGACATGAAGCGGGAGGAGCAAAGGCAAGCATTCTGGCACAGTCCCAGATTGTTTGAGAAAGACCCGGGAGAGAAGGAGATTTAGGCAGCTGTGGGAAGGCATGGACCTTCAGTCCCCACAACTGTTTCAAAGGGTGTGACCTACTGAATAAGTGTTGCTGTGCTCATTAGGCCTGGCACCCCTGAGCAGATCCTCTTCCTTTCAATAGAGATTTAACTTCACTTACTCCATATGATTTATTGCTGGATCAGTGAAGGGTGTTAGTGGGTGGGTGGGTGTGGGTATGTAGTACTTCCTTTCTCACACATTTTAATAATCCTCAGGGAAGTGAGAGAGTTCTGTTGAGATCCGTCATATCTAATTTGCAGAATAACTGTTACATTAATTATTTTACAACATAGAGTGAGGTACAGTTTGGTTTATTACAAAATATGGGAACTAAGTGCACAGCTTCTTCTGTAGACAGGAATGCTGTGATGATCAATATTTGAGACTGCTCCTCAAAGTAGTGACACAATTATTTATTGGTGGGGGGGAAAGATAGGCCAGAAGTGTGGGGGTGGGTGGTGGGTGGAGGGAGAGGCCTAAAACTACAATGGCTTTCAGAAGTCCAATTTGCTTTGTTCCTTGTAGACTGCAATAGGCCCAAGGATGCAAAACAAAACAAACAAACAAACAAACAAAAAAGGTGTGTGGTTTTGTTTTTGTTACAGAGAAAGATGACAAAAGCTCATATTATCTCACCCAAGATAGAGGAGAAGGGGAAGGGAATCAATTTATTGTGATGTGAGTCACGAACTGACTGCTTGAATTTTTAACCTTAATAAAGAGTAACAGAGGAATGAAAGTGTGCATTTCATAATAAATGATTTGACTGAAAGAAAAATGTTCAATATAAGTATTCATCAATCATATTTTGTCACAGAGCAGCCTCATAATATATTTTTTTCAATAATATGAAATGTTGATTTTGTCAGCACTTTTTTGCAATACATTTTCTATGGAGAGTCAGCATTTTGGTGAAGTACACATTCTGTAATAAATTCTTTAAATGCCTGCAAATATAATCAACAGTGGTTGAACTAGTGTTGGGTTTTCCTGATTTCCCTTGTTGTAGTTTTCAAATATTTCTAAACTGTGTCAGCATTAAATATAGCTACATTCTGTCCTTTGTTTTGGTTTGTACTCATGGAGAGAAATCTTGCTTTGTAATTTATATTTATTGATCCTGGTGTGTACAGCATGAGAAGCAGCAATCTTCTCTTGACCAGTTTACCTCTCATTTAGCTAAATACCTGCTTTGTTTTCATGTAGGTAGCTGAAAATAGTTCTAAATCATATTTTTTTAAATAATGAAAATGGAAGGTTTTTTATTTTTTTAAAATGCAGCTGAAAACCTAACGGGCAGAAGAAAATGTAATCTCTAAAGTATTGCAGGAATATCTTCTGGAAATTATATAATAATTTGTCATACATTTTTTTTTTCAAATCTAGGAGGGTTTAAGAGAAGGCATTTAATTCTATTGCCCTCATTCTGCTAAGCCCTGGCAGTGCTTTTGAATATATATACACCACCTTATCCTGCATTCTGTGGAGAAATTAAGAGTTGCCCTCTTACTCAGTTTTTACATAATGCCGTGCACTACTGAGGCCTCTGAGAAAATTACAACATGAATAATGCATAATACTACTGCCAATTTGTCTTCAGTTTGTTTACTGAATTATATGCAAGTTTTAAACAACTCAATTTGAATGACTCCTCCGCTCTTCCATCATACAGCTACGAAGCTAATACAGGGTGTTATTAACTGCGTTTGCATGTGCTTTCCCTTGTGTTATGCTGGCATGAAATTACTGGTTTCTTTGGTACATAACCCTCCTCCAGAAATACCTCCCTGACAGAGCAGGTATTTTACTGCCTGCTCAGTAAAAGAGGTATTTCTGGAGATGACCTTACAAGAACTGAGTTCATTTGTAAACCACCTACCCACCCCAGTATTATTATTTCATATATTTAGGTTTGATAAAACATAGGCAGCTGCAACTGGAATGACACATTGCTCCCTTTTCAAAGACCAAGAACAGCCCACTCTTGCAGGAGACAGCTACAATGGAATTGGAATAGATCTTACCATGCTAATTTAGAAAGCCCTTGTTCAGTGGCCAGTTATGTTATGTCTCTTGATGCTCACTATCAAAATATATATTTGAGAGTTTCATCTCTGGCAGTTATCTTCAGTTTCATGTGGAGTTTTGAATAGCAGTGAGTTGCAGTTGCTAAACAATGTACCAAAACAGGCTTAAGAGCATCTAGGTGCTATAAAGAAGCATATTCAGGAAGCAATATATCTCTGAACTCTGCACATCTGTCTCTGAAGGAGATCCCTAGTTGCTGGACTCAGACTTTGTGTCTGGGCCCCAATCCAGTGCCTCTCTCATTTTTGCTATTGCCTCTCTTGATGTAGCCGGTCCTTTGCCCTCTCTGACCAGCTGCAATTGATAGTAGAGGTTATGAAGAAGGTATGGCCAGAGCAGCAGCCAATGGAAATTTATATGACACCTTCCAGATTTTCATGTGAATATATGTAGAGTTATATTTAATTCCCCATAATTTCATTCACACAGTAAAGATAAATGTTTTAGATAATGAGGAAAAAACACACATTGCATATAAAAAATAAAGGAACGATATAACATTAATATGGCAATGTCTGTAATGCTGTGCCTAAGAACATGTGATGTGCATGTTTGTTCCTTAAAAATGAAGCATTTACTGATACATGGTGCCTATGATATAAAGGATTCTTAACTAGCCATAAAAGGCTCAAATAGTGAATTGGCAGATTTGCAGCAGGAATGTTGACAAAGTTCAGTGGTTTGTGACTGGATGATAGGATCATACCATGTCAGTCTTCGGTACTTTGTTTGTATAAATCTAGATCCCAGCCCCCAAACCACAGAGATTTGCGCTTTGTGCTTTCAAAAGCACAATTAGATATGGTTTATGATTTGGAGTGCAATTTTTCAAATAGGTTGGCTATTTCCATACAAAACTATTTGCAAAAAAAGTATTTATTTGCCCTCAAAGATTGTGCTGTCTTAATAAAGGGTCTGTCAACATTTTGATGGGGGGTAATTAAAGTTGACCATGTGTCAGGTTTTATTAAACTGTATTTGAAAGTATGCAAATTAATTTTGAGCTCCCTGCTTTTTTACTTTCTCACACTCTTATAGAACTAACAAGAAGTTTCCAGATCATGATGAAGTTTTGCTTTATTGAATGTAATTGCTTAATCAGATGAACTTTCTTCTACCCTAAATATAGAAGTGTTCAAGTCACAAGACCTTCCCTTTGCTAATTAATCTTTAAATGATGCTGCACATTAACACATTTCTTACATTTTGATAAATGAAATATCAGAAGTAACATTCAGTACAACACACATACATATTTCTCAGCGTTGCAAAGACTGCTTTTCAGATTAGTTACTAATGGTGTAATAAAGGAATATACCTAAAGAATATTAGGGTGATAACATTTTAAAGTAGGTATTATACAGAATTTTACAGTAAATATGTATGATTGAAGAAACATCCCATCAACCCCAGTCGATTTAAAAAGCAGAATGTCATTGTAAACATCATAGTGTTTTATGTGGGAAAAGATCACTGCTCCCATGGGCTTACCTGTGTATAAGGGTAAAAGAAAAAAGATCACCAATCCACCCCATAAAATGTTAGCACCCCACCCAGCATAAATATTGCTCACTCTTTCCTGACCTCCAAGGATGGTTTCACCACCCCAATTCATCCCCTGCAGAAGTTCCTCCGGTTAAGTCTGGTGTTTCATTAATGCAAACAAACACATTGGTAACATAAAGAAAGGGAAGATATCGTGAATGGAAGTAGCTGAAAGCTGCAACAAATGATGCACACTTTAATTTTAGAATTCAAGTTTAGAAATTATTTTAGTTTACTGGGAACTCAGGAGAATCAATCAGAGGAACAATGGAGGAATGGAATACAATAAACTGTTTCAGTTGCTATCCTTAATACTTCAGCATGGCAAGGAAAGAGGCTGCAACTATCTTGATTTTTAAAATAAAATAAAATAACAGAGATTGGGGGTGTGGGTGTGGCATTGCTGTAGAGACTCTGAGGGCTATCCATCTTGTAAGTGCATGTCAGATCAAGGGTGGGACAAAAGCAGCCATACTCAGACCCAGAGTTGGGATGGTTCCACTCCACCCACAATCTATTACTTCTTTCTCATTTGCATGTTACCCTAAAAGAGTCTGCAAACTGGTTTTCTTTATATAATGGTTCTGTAACTCTGGTGAGCTTCTATTAGAAGCTTGCATTCGAATGCTTTCCTTGCAATTTTTGGGTGCTTCCAGACAGTCACTATTTTTGGGGTATGGTTCCATTGCATACCAGCAAATTATGGTTGAATGATTAAAGTTGATTTTCCAAAGTAAAGGAGGAAATGGTGTGTGTGGGGGGGGGAGGCTATTCAGACAACAGAATTGTATTAATTGTGAGTGAAGGGGCACAGTGGGCATAACCAATAAATTAGCATAGAAAAGGCAAAAGTTTTAAGAAAAGGCAAAAGTCTTCGGCAGCTTTTACAAAGTTTATGTAGAAGCGTACTGAAATTGTATCATATTCTTCCCACACATTCGCAAGCCATAATTAAATTGCAAACGAAAATGTTGCCTTCTTTGTGGTCCTCCTACGGAATGTTATAGTATTGACATTAATTAATAGCATTTATCTTGCCTTTATTTGACAGAGAAGGGGAAAGTTTTGTGAACAATGGTCAAGGTGATTCTCAGTGAATCAATTATTTCTTGATATGTTTCAACATCCTTTCAGATTGTATGGAGATGAATATCTGAGGGTTTGAGAGACACAGGTCATATTTTCATACATTAAACCTTGACTATTCACATTCCTTCTCTGTATACAAATTCTATTAAACTCTATAGCTTTCCTTTCTTTTGGACAAATGATTGATTCAGCATTGGTGTATGACTCAAGCTAAGAACAATAAAATTCCTTTTACCATTGTTGATTTTATGACTAAGACCCTTACATGTGTTCACGGTGATGCTTGGTGTAAAAACTGAGGAAAGTTTTCCCTTAAAAAAAGAAGAAGCTCTTATTTCTTTCTCTCCCTCAACTGTGTCTGTGAGCCAGCTACTATTAGATTGTTTAATATGAACTTACTGTAGCATTAAACTAATTTCCCTCTGAAATTGGTTTGAGGTAAAAGTAAAATTAACGCTGCTTGGCATATGATAGAATAGTAATAAACAAAATATCTCAAAATAGTGATTAAATGTAAAGTAATAATGTTGCATCATAGAATTGCAGAGTTGGAAGGGACCACAAGGGTCATCTAGTCAGACGTCTGCAACACAGTAATCTTTTGCCCAACATGGGCCTTGAACACATGGCCCTGAGATTGAGTCTCTTGCTCTACTGACTGAGCTATCTAAAGTTCTCAAAGTTTATTTAATAAAGGAATGTTCATTAGTAGATTCTCATTTGCTGTTCAGTAGAACAGAGGAAGTCACTTGCTCCATACCAAGACACCCCACATTCTGTCTGCAACATTTCCAATGAAAGATTTTCAAGTAAGGTACCAGCCTGTGGAACTGAACATTTACTAGGAGTGTGCAAAGGCCCAAATACTGACTTTTTATCTAAATCCATGTGCTTTTAATTATGCTAATTTGTTTCTGAATCACAAAGTGCATTATTGGTTTTACACTGCAATCTAGGTCCTGGGCTGCCCCAAGTTTTCCCATTTACTACGATGAGAAATATAAAAATGGCTACAACTTTCCTCCCTTTTGGCCAAAGTAGACAAAATTTAAAGGCAGAGGAACACCACCACCACCCAAATGAATTACACCTACCCGTCTGCAGACAAATAGGTGGGGTGGAGATTGTGGGAAAGTAAAATGCACTCATTTTCCTCCATAATGTCTTATGGTGGTTGTCAGTGTCCTCCAGTAGAGTTTATTGTTGTTGTTGTTTAGTCGTTTAGTCGTGTCCGACTCTTTGTGACCCCATGGACCAGAGCACGCCAGGCACTCCTGTCTTCCACTGCCTCCCGCAGTTTGGTCAGACTCATGTTGGTAGCTTCGAGAACACTGTCTAACCATCTCGTCCTCTGTCGTCCCCTTCTCCTTATGCCCTCAATCTTTCCCAACATCAGGGTCTTTTCCAGGGAGTCTTCTCTTCTATAAGGTGGCCAAAGTATTGGAGAGTAGAGTTTATAGGCCTCCCCAAAGGCCTTTGCAGGTCTCCAGTAGTTCATTACAATGTGAAGCTGCCCAGACTGTTTCATTCAGAATCCTGTTGTATATTATTATTATTATTATTAAAACAGAAGCAAGATAGATTTTGTTTAAAGACTTAAATGAAGTTTTAGCTTTAAAAAAGCCTATGCTGTGGTACAATCCAGAGTTATTCAGTGTTCCACAGGCAGTGCTTTTGATAGTCTTACTTCTCGCAAAACCTCTAAAATAAGAGAAAGATTGAGACACTAAATAAGAAAGCATAGATCTGTATTAGACAAAGAGCAACATGAGGCTTACTGGGGACCTTCATCTGACTTGGAGGTTTAAAAATATTGTGCTTTGACTTGGGGAAGGGGAGACAATTTGCCTCATTATTCAGCTGCCTCACACAGCTCATGAACAACCCCTAAAATCTGCTACAAGTCATGGTTGACAGTATTAGGAAGCTGCATGTGTGTCTATGTGTTGGGATTCATGATCTAACATATAAGACATTGGAAGGTTAATTAATTTTACTGCAGGTTTAAGACAAGTGATGATACCAATGCTTGTAATTATCAGGCTTGTAATACAATTTTTGCACTCGGTAATTCATGAGCTATTTATGAACACAGTGTCAGATCTGGGAATTTTCTAGTACTTTGGAATGGTTACTGAGCTGCCATGCATGCCTCATGGCCACCAGGCACAATGTGAAATGTTTCTGATGGTTCTCATAGGGATTCATGGTCCCAGGCATATGGCGCCCTCGCAAAGCTAAATCTAAGCAGGACTGGGTGACTGTTTGGGAACCACCTGTACACAGCCATGACAGAGAAAAGGTAGGATATAAGTGTAGGAAATAAACTATAATCCAGTACTATCATCTTCCACCAGTCCTCTTTGCTAGCAGGTCCCCTTTCCTCCAAACTTACTGTGATAAGAAGCAGGACTGTTAGTCCCTGTGCCTTCCAGTAACAGTTCCGGATGCTCTTCAGTTGTTACTGGGACATGTTCATAGCGAATGTTCCATTCCTTCTTTGTTCAGTGCATTCACATGAGAAATTACAAAATGGAGGCCTTCAATATCAGGAGGCTTCTCCTGATACCTGAATACATTTGGAAAAGAGACTGCTGGGAGAAATCAATGGTGGTCAAGGCTGTAGGAGGAGGAGCAGTAGTGAGGACTCCAAAACCCTTGGTGCCTTGAGTGATATAATTAGGAGTGCAATCGTGGTGACCTTGTAGCTAGGTGGGCAGGGTGGTGACAAGGTTGGGCTTGTGCAGGCGCATTAGCAGGGGCACAGCCTCAACCCCATCCAAGTTTGGTGTTAGTGTCAGAATGACAGCTTCATGCCCCACCACCATATGAGTCATTACCGGTGTTCTTCCATCATTATTTACAACTCACTCCACTGTATCTTCAGCTTATCTTTCTTCTGACACTTGCAAATATTCCCTTCTGAGGGATAAAAGTGAAGGATGGGTCAGTTTTGGCCAGATACCAATTTGACCAGATACTGATTTGACCATCTCTGGCTGCCTTGATTTCTCAACTTTACAGTGGGAGAGGTAGGTAGTGGATGATGGCAGCCTTGGCACATTAGAATGTGTGTAAGCATGGACAGGTTAGAAGTGATCTTGTGTGATGGTGACTACCTGCCAGGGATTCCCTGCTGGCCTGCAAGAGTAAGGGTGGAAAGGGGAGACATGGGCTGGCCTCTTCACAGGGCTTCCTCAACCCTCTGCTAACATAGGAAAAAATAATTTGGGGTATACATGATTTCTGCCTAAATGCATGACTCTTGGGACCAAATCCCCATGTCTTATATGATAAAACTGTATTTGAAAGCATGTCACCAACTGGGGCTCTGGATACATTTATTGACACCCTCTTTTTCCAGGAGGAGCATCACACATATTTATTATTTGTTTGTTTCAACCATTTATATAATGCACTACAGCTTTGTCTCTCAGTGGTTTTATCTTCCAAATTGTCCGCAACACAGGTTGCTATGGTTGTTATTCCATCTGACTATAACCCAGATGGAAATGACAAAAAGGAAGAAAAAAGAAAAAATGAAAGGTCTTCTCACAACAAAACAATGTGATTGTTGATTTATGTCAAGTTAATACTTTAAATTATGATTATTATTTTTCAAAAAAATATGAAATGATGACTACTTAATATATGACCCATTCTGTGAAAGTGCACATATTAAGCAGACTAATGGAAGAAATATTTAGTTTAAGAATGCTAATACATTTAAGAGGTGAATGCTCCTGCTGAATTGCAAAGCAAGTTGAAAATAAAAAAAAAGTAACCAAATATTTTGGTACGGTTAATTACTTCTTGGTCCTGCTTCTCAGTGCCTTCATAGTTATCAGATCATGAACATTGCCATTACATGTCTGTTCCCTCCTCCTGAAAAAGGAATATTATTTTAGTGGAGGTCTTTATCCCAGCCTGTAGCTAAACTAGAACTACTTTTTAACAGTTTTCACATAATTGTATATTTTTAATTGTATATTTTATTTTTGTAACCCACCCTAGGACCTTATGGTAAAGCAAGGGTAAGAAATCCAATAAATAAAACAAAAAAAAAAGGTTGAATCGTGGAAGACTCTAGATCAAAGAATCTATTTTGCCACCATTGCTCATCAAATAAGCCCCCTACCCCAGGCCAAAAAAAAAGTTTAGAACTTTCTCTGCATCTTGGTGTCCTCAGGAGTAGGGAAAAAGGAAGCTGCCTTCTCCTGAGTCAGACCATTGGTCCATCTCACTCAGTATTGACTGGCAGTTGTTTTCCAGGGTTTCAGGTAAGAGGCAGTCTCATCTCTACTTGGAGAAGCCAGGATTGAACCTGGTACCTTCTGGATGCAAGGTAGATGCTCTCACATTGAGCTGCAATTGGGCTACAGTGCCCATCAGTCTCAGTCAGCATGCCCAAATGTCAAGGTTGGTGGGAGTTTCAACCCAGCAACATCTAGAGGGCAGCAGGTTGGCGGGGGGGGGAGCTACTTCCTTTCTCTCCATATTCCAGAAAGAAAAAAAAGCAAAAGTCGAGCCAAAAACTTCAGGCCAGCTCGGCCTCAAACTGTCATCAGCAAAATGGATTGCAGCCCCCTCCCTGCCAATTTTCTCCCCCTCTCCCAAATTATTCCAGGATTAGCTGACTTTACCACTGTAGCTACTGATACTACTCTGGGGTTCAGGTAGGGAGGCAATTCTGGTAATAACACACACTATTGATTGGATCCAAAGGTTTATTCTCCGCTTTCATCATATGAAGACTCTTTCCATTGGAGGAAAGGATCTGATTTCTTGGTTGTGATTTGCAATATTGAAGGGGGGGGGAATTAAGAGAGGGTTAGTGTCGAGGGTGATTTGCTTTACAGTCCTTGCGCAGTTGAAAAGTATATTTCTTGTTAGAGAAGTTGCCTGATAGGTCTCGATAGCTGCCCTGCAGTATTGGTAAGAAGTACCTAAAAGGGGGATACTGCTCCCCTGACCCTAACTAAAGATAATGTGATCTAGGTGTGAAAAGTAAATGATGTTAAAGGTCAAAGAATTTGGGGTCACTTCCAGATAATGATGGACAACTCAGTCAATCACAGTGCTCTAAATTTCTCATTTCCCCCCAAAATTCAGTTCTCCCTATTTCCATAGCAATTTGCATTTTTTTAAAGTCCTCATGAAAATTCATCAACATTTAAGTGGAAATTTCTCCTAATAAACACATTTTATGTAAATAGCTTTCACTAATTTACACATTTTCCCAAGCAGTTTTAGCTAATGTTATTTCCATTAACCTATGCATTTTTATACACACTTCATTGGAGTAGATGCATTTTTACTTGGCTGGGAAACTGCAAAGCAAAATTTGAAGAAGTGCTGTGTTGAAGAAGAATGGCCATGTTACAGTTCTTGTATTGTTTTATAGAGTGTGAATTTGGTTGGTTCCTCTTTAAATATTAAATTTATTGGAAAATTTCCTCTCATCCCCACTTCCAGATGACCCATTTCTTAAGGATTCATCTGGATTTGTTTGCACAAAGTTTGCAAGCAAATTAGAGAATGACAGCTATTTATGAAGCATTGGTTCCAATTGGTTTGCAGGGAGATTATATGATGATGGAGTGTCAAACAATGACACACTTTCCTCATTTTCCTCATTGCAAAATATCTGTTTTTTGTTTTGTTTTTAGTTCATTGTTGAAGAGCTACAAAACGTGCAACCTGAATTTTCTATTACGTGATTGAGTCCTACCCAACAATACTAAAAGTCTGTTAACCCCCTGGGAGAAGATGATAGACAGAAAGCAAAGTTTGATCTCTATAAGCTAACACCACTCTGATTTTCTATCTAGAAGGGAACAGTGGATTCCGATGGCCAGATGACATGTTTAAGCTATGCTTCCTTCACCTATGCTCAACTGGCCTCCAGTGATCTCTTTCCAAAGGAATCCAAACTTAATTAAGCACAGAGGTCTTGGAACATCACACTGCATTAAAATGTGGGCTGGGCGCATCCATAACAGTATATTTTATTACATCTTTTGCTGCAACACTTGTTTGGATCAAATAATCTTGTCTTAATGCTGTACTGCTACCGAGTGCCATTCCCCTCTTTTAGGAGGACCTAGTGGTGTTAATATCAAATAATTGCACTCCCCTGCAAACAAGTGATTTTTGTTTAAAGTGAGGCTGGAACAACAGAAAACCCATTAAAACACACACGCACTGAATGAGAACAGGAGCTGGCTTCTCTCAACTACTTGCCAACACATACACAGCTTCCTGAATGAAAGGGAAATGATACAGCATGGTTGTTATTAAATAAAATGTTGGTTTTTAAGCTTTTCCATGGAGGTAAAATGATTCTGCGGGATTGAATCACAAGAGTCACAATGACTCTTACATTTCATTATAACCTTATGCAGGGCTTTGTAAATTAACTCCTAAATGCTCATCTCATTCTCCTGATTGCTCCCACCTGGAGTCATAAACCTCTGCATGATCGGATAATAACCATTTCTACAGCACTGTGGAGACCTGCTGATATTGTTATGAGGGAGCTGCAGCAGGGCAAATGTACAAAGGAAGTCTCTTATGTATTCTATAGACTGCAATAATGCTGCTAATGATGCCGTTAATTTTATTTAGTGTGCTTTATGAGCCTCAGCAATAAATAATTAAAAAATAAATAGAAAATTAATCAAGCCATAATACATTTTAAATATAGATGAAACAAGCGAAGCTCAACTTTTCTTGAATTTCTGAATATACACAACTTTATGCTATTGACTACACCCTACTCACAAAATCATGCAGGCAGTCTAACTGTGTTTGCCGAAGCCAAGTCCTGTTCCCATTCCAGCACAGAGGATATGGGTGGTTGTTCCATGTGTGGTTCAGCTCTGATTCAAATGCTGGCCAAGGAGGCCTGTTAGAAAGTCTGTGACAGGGCAGATCACCTCTTCAGGAGGTAGATTAGGGCACGGGATTCAGTGTGATCACAGCCACTGGGAAATTCTTCCAGAAATGATTACTGTACCTTTGATCAAAATTCCTACAATGATCTTATCTGACCCTTTCAATTTGCATTGAGTTTTGCTGAAAACAAAAATCAGAAAGTGGAGGGGTGAGGGCAAAGTGTAGCTAGGTGATCCGTTGTCCCCATGGTGGCCTGAGCTTCAGTGCCTTGAATAGTGTTTCAGGGGGAATGTAGAGGCCACTCGTTTATTCCAGAGTAATGTTCTAGGGGATTTGTGTGTGTACAAAAAAATATTTCTGTAATAGAAATAAATAAAGGAAAAGGAAAGTTTCTGTGCTCCTAGGGTTGGCAGGGTTCCCTCACTCAGCAGTCTCCTGGATCTGGTATCCCTCCACTCTTTTAGGGACTAACTGTCTGAACTAACAACAGTTTAAATTTTTCGAACCTGTAATTGAGGCTTTAGGCACCCCCAAATCAAGCCTTTGCAGCAAGGGTGGTCAGCTTATGAGCCAATGGCTCTTGCTGCCCTTGGCTTAACCATGTGTATGGACCAGGAAAGGGAAATAGAGCGAGTAAGAAATAGGGACCCAGGTGGCGCTGTGGTTAAACCACTGAGCCTAGGGCTTGCTGATCAGAAGGTCGGCGGTTCGAATCCCTGTGACAGGGTGAGCTCCCGTTGCTTGGTCCCAGCTCCTGCCAACCTAGCAGTTTGAAAGCACGTCAAAATGCAAGTAGATAAATAGGAACCGCTACAGCGGGAAGGTAAATGGCGTTTCTATGTGCTGCTCTGGTTTGCCAGAAGTGGCTTTGTCATGCTGGCCACATGACCTGGAAGCTATACGCCGGCTCCCTCGGCCAATAATGCGAGATGAGTGCGCAACCCCAGAGTCGGTCACGACTGGACCTAATGGTCAGGGGTCACTTTACCTTTACCTTTTAAGAAATAGAAACCCAGGTCCCACTCTCTCTTACTATCACAGCGACACAGGAATCCAGAGGGGAAAACACCCACCCTCTTCTCCTGCCGCCTCAAAAATAAACCCCTTTTACTAATGGGTTTCTAAGTAAGGAGAACCTTCCAGCCTGCGTGACCTGGTACCTTAAGGAACTCTAGGCTGTCCCCCGGAATAACCTCTTGCCTCCAGTAAAGGGTCTCCCTCAGTTGGATTCCCCACTGCAGAAGTTTGCCCTATGCACTCTGGCAACTCCTTGGCACCTCAGGTTACCCTTCTAAGCCTCCTCCGTGTAACTTCAGGACACAAACTGCCACCTCCCTGCCTGAGGTGAGTTTTGCCCTCTCTTGAGTCACCACGGCTGTGAGTCCTGGTACCTCGCTGGAAAAATAAAGACGGACCTCTTTTTGGCAAAAACAGAGATGAAGTTTTATTGTGTTAAAAACATAAGTGATTTTTTAACGTGTCATTTATTAATTAGCTTTGTTCCAGTTGTACAAAATAAACTCAGTCAAACATTCAACTTTGAGTTTTCCTAGCCTCTTCACTGTCTTCATACAAGCCACCTCATAACACCACACCACACCTTCCTCCCTCTCCCTCCTAACTGACCAAACCGACACTCCCTCCTTTCAAACCGGGCACAGTCCCGCCCCCATCAGAGTTCTAAGTCAGTCAGGCTGGAGGTGGGTTAACTCTTTGCCAGCCGGGCAGAAATAAACATTTTAAAAGTGCTTCAATTTGTCACATATCTCCCCCCACCACAAAGACATTGCGTCGGCTTGCTCTTAATTAACTAGAGCAATGCCAAAGCAATGGGCTTGGGGTCAAAATTACTTCAATGCATTCTATAACATTCATATTACAAAGTCAACTAAATTAACATCTCATAAACTTGTACACAGATAAACCATGTTTGGCATGTGTCAGATTATAACGCCTAAGCACAAATGTTTTGCTAGGGTTATCACCGTTTCATATAACAATTTGCATCATTCTATACCTCTCAAAAATACCTGGATAAAGCGTCCGCTATGATGTTTTCCTTCCCACTTATATGTTTGACATCAAAAGTGTAATCCTGTAACTGCATGCTCCACCTGATTAACTTACTGTTGTTACCCTTCATTTGGTTTAGCCATTTCAGCAGTGAGTGATCGGTATATAGGGTAAACTTTCGGCCCCACAGGTAAGGCTTCAGTTTACCTACGGACCACAAAATCGCTAGGCATTCGAGTTCTATGGTAGAGAGGTGCTTTTCCCTCTCCAATAGCTTCCGGCTGATATATAACACCGGGTGTAAAAACCCTCCTTCTCCCTCCTGTGCCAGTACTGCACCTAAACCAACACCTGAAGCGTCCGTCATTAAATTAAAAGGGCAAAAGAAATCAGGTGCTTTTAAAATGGGCTCTGTCATCAGAGCAGCCTTTAAAAGTTCAAAAGCTTGTTGACACTGTGATGTCCAGATAATCTTGTCCGGGCGGCTTTTCTTCGTACAGTCACTCAACACAGCCGCGTGAGTGCTGAACTGGGGGATAAAACGCCTATAATAACCTATAGCTCCTATAAAGGCACGCACCTGCTTCTTAGTTTTGGGAGCCGGCCAGCTTCTGATGGCTTCCACTTTGTTAGTATCTGGCCTGATCACTCCCCCTCCGAGAACATGGCCTAGGTATTTTACCTGTCTTTTCCCCATCTGACACTTAGCCGCTTTTACTGTTAAACCTGCCGCTTTTATCCTCTGGAAGACCACACTTAGGTGCTGTAAGTGATCTCTCCACGATGGGCTAAATACCGCTATGTCGTCAATGTAAGCAAGGGCGAACGTTTTCAGACCCCTTAGCATCCTATCGATGAGTCGCTGGAACGTGGCTGCCGCGTTCTTTAACCCAAAAGGCAACACTTTAAATTCAAACAACCCATCTCTAGTGATGAAAGCGGTTTTGGGCTTGTCTAAGGGATCCATTTCCACTTGCCAGTACCCTTTTGTTAAGTCAAGTGTAGATGTATAATTCGCTTTTCCTATGGTTTCAACCAAGTCGTCCACCCGTGGCATGGGGTAAACGTCCGGCACGGTCACCTGGTTCAACTTTCTGAAGTCTACACAGGGACGAAAGGTATTGTCTGGCTTCCTGACCAAGAGCAGGAGCGATGACCAGGGGCTGTAAGAGGGCTCAATTAATCCCAGTGCAAGCATCTCCCTGATCTCTGAAGAGACCAAGTCGGCGTGCTCCCCCGTCACCCTGTAAGGAGGGGTAGCTATGGGTCTTGCTTCCCCCGTATCTATTTTATGAGTTGCTAGGTTGGTCCTCCCTGGGATGTTTGAGAAGATTTGAGCAAACTGAGCAAGGACTATTTTTAACTGCTCCTTTTGCTCTGGGGTCAGACCTTCATCGAATGACACCTCTGCTAGAGTTGTGCCCTTACTCAGCTCTCCCCATCCAGTTAGATGAATTCCTTGTGTCACCTTCCCCTTTACTTGTAACACCAACTTATTTCTGTCAAAATAAGGCTTAAGTAAATTTACATGAAAATGTTTACATCGGTTCCCTTCCCCATCTAACTCTACCAAATAGTTCACCGCAGAAATCCTCTCGACCACTTTGAAGGGACCGTCCCACGACATCTCCAACTTCTTTCGACGTCTTGTTCTTAACACGAGCACACTGTCACCAGGCTGGAAAGATCTGTCTCTTGCGTGTGCATCATACCACTGCTTCTGTCGACTCTGTGCCTGCTGCAAGTTGTGAGCAGCTTGCTCCCGTAGCTCTTGAAGGTCACTCTGCAGCTCCTGTAGATACGTCACAACATCAGGGCTGTCGATCTGCTCCTCCCCCGACCACGCTGCTTTCATCAAGTCTAGGGGTCCTCGTGGCTGTCGTCCAAATAGGAGTTCAAAAGGACTGAACCCTGTGCTCTCCTGCGGCACTTCGCGATAACCAAATAGGAAGTGTTGCAGCCTCTCATCCCAGTCGTTAGGATGATTGATGGAATAGGTTTTTAGCATCCGGCTCAGGGTTGAGTTAAATTTCTCCGTCAAGCCATTCGACTGTGGATGATAAGCCGTAGTTTTAACATGCTTAATCCCACAAAGAGTTAAAAGCTCTTCCATGGTCTTGGACGTGAAGGATGTCCCTAAATCTGTTATAATTTCTTTGGGGAATCCCAGCCTTAAGAACACCGACATGAGGGCTTTTGCTACAGTCTTGGAATCAATGTCCTTTAGAGGTATTGCTTCTGGATAGCGCGTAGCATAATCCACGAGGCATAAAATAAATTTATTCCCCCTTTTTGTAACTCTGGAGATAGGCCCGAGGATGTCCACTCCTACTCTGGAAAAGGGCTCAGTAATTACAGGAATAGACTGTAACAAGCCTCGCGTTTTGTCCGCTCTTTTGCCTGCTTTTTGGCAGATCACACAGGACTTGCAATACTCTTTGATGTCCTTGCCCATCCCAGGCCAGTAAAATCTTGCTTGGATTCTATCACTAGTCTTTCTAATGCCTAGATGCGCTGCTGAGGGTGCGTCGTGTGCCATTTGTAGCACTTGCAACCGGTAAGCTCTTGGCAACACTAACTGTTTCTTCCTTTCCCAAACAGCAGCAGTTTTCCTCCTCCTAGAAATTCTATACAGTCTTCCCTCAATGGTGGTAAATAAGCAGGGGTTCTCCACAGTTACTTCTGCAGTAGGACTTTGTGCTTTACCCCACAGCTCTTTTATAGTTTCATCCTCTTTTTGATCACTCAAGAATTGGGCACCGTGCTCCTGGACCACTGGCACGCTAATCAGCCCTTCATCCTCACCAGGCTCTATGGGTGACTCTATAACTGCAGGAGGATTACTCTCAGTGACTTGAGACTGTGACCTAGTTATCACTTGAATACGGTGCTTCTGACTAGCTAGGTCATTCCCTATTAAAAAGGGCACCTCCAATTCATTTAGGATTCCTACTCTCCACTTGCCACAAAATCCTTTGTAGGTAATATCAACTTCAGCTAATGGTACTTCAAAATGTGGGCCCCATATGCCTTTTAAACTATAGGACTGACCCTTGAGGTACTGCTCCTTTGGAACAAATTGTGATTTGACAAGTGAGACTTCTGCTCCTGTGTCCCTCAAACCTAAAAAAGACTGACCATTTAATTCAATTGGCTCCATGTAATCTTGGTTGCACTCCTGCTCAGCCCTCCAGACCTGCAAGACCTTAGAAGTAGTCTCAGCTGGACTGTCTGCTTTCTCTGAGCCTTCTGTCTGAGGCGAGCTATTTTCCTGTGACTGCATTACCAGTTTTACTTGTTTAGCTGCAGTAGGTGTAGTTTGCGACTTAACCAGCAGGGGGCACCTGGCACATACATGGCCCTCACGATTACAGAAAAAACAAGTGATTTTCTTAGACCCCGTCTTGTCAGAAACTGATTCCCTGACAGGAAAATTTTCTTGCCTGTCTTTATTTTCTCTGTTTCTCCATGGATTACCCTTCTGTGAGTGTTTTGGGAATGCTATTTCATTGAAATCTCCTTGTAGTTCGTCTAAGACCTCAGCAACCTCTGCCACAGTTTTCAGTTTTTTATCCCTCAAGAACCAGCGTAAATTGCTAGGGATTTGCTTTAAAAATTGTTCTAAACAAATTAACCGTTTTAACTCATCAAAGTCCTTCACTCCACTCCCTTGAATCCATCTGTCAAGTAATTTATCTAAGCGGCTAGCTAGTTGGGCATAAGTCTCTTTATGTTCCTTTTTTGCCTCACGAAAAGCCTTTCTGCTTTGTTCAGCCGTGAGTCCACATCGAACCCTGACCCTTTGCTTAAATACTTGGTAACTTGACAGCTCTTCTTCCCTCAGGTCAGCATAAATTTCACTTAGTATCCCACAAATTTGAGGTCTTAAATAAAGCATCCAGTTCTCCTCAGGTATTTGAAATTCCACACAAACGCGTTCGAAGGTAAATAGAAACGATTCGACATTATCGTCTTTTCCAAATTTGGGGAACCTTTTTAAATTAATTGCGGTACTATCATTATTAACTGGGCTACTAGTTAATTCTGATCGCAAACGTATCTCTTCAAGCTTCATTCTGTCCTGTTCTAATTGAACCCTTAACCTCTCGGACTGCATTCTCTCCTCAGCTTCAATTCTAGCTTTTTCCCTCTCACTTTCAGATGCTATCTTTTCCCTCTCAGCTTCAATTCTGGCTTTTTCTCTCTCACTTTCAATTCTAGCTTTTTCTCTCTCACTTTCAATTCTAGCTTTTTCCCTCTCACTTTCAGCTTCAATCCTAGCTCTCTCTCTCTCACTTTCAATTCTAGCTTTTTCCCTCTCACTTTCAGCTGCTATCTTTCCCCTCTCAGCTTCAATTCGGGCCATCTCAATTCGTAGTTTCATCAGTTCTACCTCAGAACCTGGGCTTCCCTCAGCCCCTTCCGTTCTTTCATCTCCTTTTGCCTCTCTGGGTTTTCTTACGTGAGTCATTTTCCTCACAGGAAAATCCTGACAGACTCAAACCAAACTAGGCGCGTGAGCTTTTAATTTCGATCACGACGCTGCCACCAAAAATGTGACAACCCAGGTCCCACTCTCTCTTACTATCACAGCGACACAGGAATCCAGAGGGGAAAACACCCACCCTCTTCTCCTGCCGCCTCAAAAATAAACCCCTTTTACTAATGGGTTTCTAAGTAAGGAGAACCTTCCAGCCTGCGTGACCTGGTACCTTAAGGAACTCTAGGCTGTCCCACGGAATAACCTCTTGCCTCCAGTAAAGGGTCTCCCTCAGTTGGATTCCCCACTGCAGAAGTTTGCCCTATGCACTCTGGCAACTCCTTGGCACCTCAGGTTACCCTTCTAAGCCTCCTCCGTGTAACTTCAGGACACAAACTGCCACCTCCCTGCCTGAGGTGAGTTTTGCCCTCTCTTGAGTCACCACGGCTGTGAGTCCTGGTACCTCGCTGGAAAAATAAAGACGGACCTCTTTTTGGCAAAAACAGAGATGAAGTTTTATTGTGTTAAAAACATAAGTGATTCTTTAACGTGTCATTTATTAATTAGCTTTGTTCCAGTTGTACAAAATAAACTCAGTCAAACATTCAACTTTGAGTTTTCCTAGCCTCTTCACTGTCTTCATACAAGCCACCTCATAACACCACACCACACCTTCCTCCCTCTCCCTCCTAACTGACCAAACCGACACTCCCTCCTTTCAAACTGGGCACAGTCCCGCCCCCATCAGAGTTCTAAGTCAGTCAGGCTGGAGGTGGGTTAACTCTTTGCCAGCCGGGCAGAAATAAACATTTTAAAAGTGCTTCAATTTGTCACAGTGGCAGAGAGACAAATAATAATAATGGCGTGCCTTGCCCACTTGTGCTTCTGGTCCCGTCCACTATTTGCTCCAGTCCCACGACTGCTACCATGTATGCAAAACACTCTGAGAGTTCAGCCCTCAACATAACAAAGCTCCTATTCATTGCATGGCTAGAAAAAATATTGACTGGCAGGTTGCATTTATCAAGCTTTGTAAAACTTTGAAACTACATTTTCCTATTTATATTTTTAACGTTTAGGAAACAAAACATAAGCAAAGACTGATTTCAAAGCAGCAACCCTCCATTAATTTGCATCTCAAACACATATCATTTTGATGACTCATACAACTGTGTACATTGCTGAAAGAGATTAAAAACTCCAACTGACCTATTTTTGTAAGACAAATGCATACCTTTGTTGTGTGTTCAAAACGATTACCAACTGGTGATACATAGCAACCAGGAGGACATGGAAGGGTGGTGAATAGACAATGCCACCGTGGTCACTTCTTTATGCTTCTTTTATCTTTTTAACCTAAAAGGGATGCCAGAGTGGCTGACAAAGCTCCATTATAAGGCTCACCCTACTCTCAAGCCTATAATAAGGTAGTGGCTAGCAGTAGGATGGCAGCACTGTGGTCATTGGGGTGGGTGAGGTCATGGCAACAATGGGGGAGCTCTGGATTGGCAGTGGTCATGCACCAATGACATACCTGAAGGAACGTCTCCACCTCCATCATTCAGCCCGGACACTATGGTCCATTTCCAAGGGTCAAATGGGGGGGGGGGTTTATAAACAATAAAATTATTACAGTGGTACCTCTGGTTAAGAACTTAATTCATTCCAGAGGTCCGTTCTTAACCTGAAACTGTTCTTGTGAGGGACAGGGGATATCGCGAAGTCCCTCCCCTCCTAAGTTCAAGCCAATCCCCGAGCACAGGGGGAAGCAGAGAGAGTTCCGATTCCAGTGGGGAAGCAGGAAGTCGTGTCCGAGGCTCAGGCAAGGTAGAGGAGCCAGGGTCCCAGGTGGGACAGGAAGGGGCGAATAAGGGCGGGAGACCCATCCCCCCAACTCCGGAATTACGCAGAAAGAGGAGGGGAAAGAGGATGGGTCTGCCAAAGCTTTTGTGTTGGAGAAAGACGCGCCAAAAGCCATTAGGAGGTTCTGAAACCGACTGACAACATCACTCCGTGTAAATAGCAATGACTTGAGCACTGTAAATACGCAGCACCAATAAAAGAATAAAATGCAGAGCTGCGTAGCGTCGTTACTCTGAAGTAGTCCACTCCGGCCACTGTGACAGCAACCTCCTAATCCTTTTTGGGCTACTTTGGAGTTGCCGGGATGAGCGTGTCAGAGGCGGAGAAATGGCGGCAGATCGCGGAGCAAGCCCAGCAAGAACTGCAGCAGCTGTCGCAGCAGGCGCAGGGGGAATTGAAGGCAGCTAAAGAGGAGACTAAGAAGGTCCAGGACGACCGGCTACAACTTGCGGAACAGGTGAGAGCGCTTCAGGAAAAAGAGCAGCAATTAAGGGCGGTGGCGGTAGACCTCCAAAACAAGCTGGATGCAGAGAAAAACAAGGCGGGAGGGGCACCCCAAGTCCAAGTGCTGCCAGGAAGGAGAGCCGGGACCCTAGTAAGCAAGTTCAATGGAGACCCGAGGGAATTTCAGGGCTTTGAGACTGAGATTGTGTATGCTCTTGAGCTGCACCACGATGAGTTCCCTGATGATGAGCACAGGGTAGCGTTTATTGTGGAGCACCTTACCGGGGCAGCCAGGGAGTGGCTAAGACCGTTAATTGCAACAAGGAATCCTTGCATGAAGAATGTCAAACTATTTCTAGAAGGTTTGAACACGATGTATTCGTCCGATAGTCATATGGATCAGACTAAGGAGGAACTTCATAATTTACGCCAAGGAAATATGACAGTTCGCGCGTATTGGGCGAAATTCACCATGCTGGTGCACAGATTGGGGTGGGAACTTGAGTCCCCCCCAATGCAAGCGGCGTTCTACTTGGGGTTGCATGAGGAGGTGAAGGATGAGCTCTCGAGAGGTCCAAAGCCCAGTAATATGGATCAGCTGAGCAAAGCGGCTCTGGCGGTGGGGATGAGACAGGAATCCCGGTGGAGCGACAAGCAAGCAACGCGCGCAAAGCGGGCTTGGTTCCCACGGTCGCAGGAGAAGCCACTCCCCCAACAACCCTTTCAAGCCACGCCTGGGGCCAGTCAGGACCAGGAACCCATGCAGATTGATAGCGCGCGCGCGCGGGCTTTTCAAACCCCAGCGGCGCCAAGACGCAAGGAGGGAAGGGGTGGGAATTGCTTTCTCTGCAACTCCCCCCAGCATCTCGTCAGAGACTGCCCACATCGCAGGGAGTGGCAAGGAAAGGCGGGAACGGTTGTGCCCTCCCCCACTGACGCAGCACCACAGCAGGGAAACGGGAAAGCCTGGCTGCAGGAGACAAGGGGCGGCAGCCAGGCACAGTCAGCAGACAACAGCCCCAGCCCACCCACCCGCACAGAGAGGAGCAGAGCCAGCCCACCTTTCCCAGAGCAGGAGTGGTTCTAGAAGTGACGCTCACGCTTCCAAATGGCTATCCCCTGACAGTCCTCGCCCTAATTGACAGTGGGGCGTCAGCGAACTTCTTCTCGAGAAACTTTGCAGAAGAGCACCAGATCCAGCTTCTGCAGCTGGATTTTCCTCTGCACGTGGCAACCATTGACGGCAGAGAGCTGCTGGGAGGGGCCATCACGCATCAAACCCCCCCCCCCCATGAGAATGACGGTTGGAAGGCACTCAGAGACACTGGCATTCAACGTCACCACCATCTCAGACCCCCCCCATCGTTTTGGGCATGAGCTGGCTGGCGCGCCATGACCCCTCCATAAGTTGGCACCAGAGATGCATCACTTTTGGATCGGACTTTTGCCTGGAACATTGCATGCAGCACCAACCAGGGGAGGGGCCTCCGATAGCCACGGTGGCCACCATGCACGTCAAAGGGGGTGAAGCGATACCCAAGCCGTACTGGGACCTGCAGGAGGTCTTCAGCGAAGCGGAGTCCGACCACCTACCCCCTCACAGGCCTTTTGACTGCCAGATCAACCTGGTGCCAGGGGCAACTATACCCCCAGCCAAGCTGTACGCCATGTCAGACCAGGAACTGGAAGATCTGCGCGCTTTCATCGACAAGAACCTCAAGCGGGGGTTCATCAGAGAAAGCAAGGCAGCAGGGGGCAGCCCGGTCTTCTGGGTGGACAAGAAAGACACGCAACAGCGCCGTCTTGTGGTGGATTTTAGACGCCTGAATTCAGTGACAGAGCCAGTGGCTTTCCCCATGCCCAGAGTGGATGATCTCCTGACAGCGGCACGCAGGGGCAAGATTTTCACCAAGCTAGACCTGAGGGGGGCGTACAACTTGATCAGGATCCGGGAAGGCGATGAATGGAAAACCACGATGTTCACGCCTCTGGGCTCTTTTGAATATCTGGTGATGCCCTTCGGGTTGCAAGGGGGCTCAGCATGCTTCCAGGCCTTCATGCACCACGTCCTGGGGTCCCTCCTCTTCAGGAAATGCTTGGTCTTCCTGGATGACATCCTTATTTACTCCAACGACCCAGTGCAGCACGTGAAAGATGTCAGGGAGGTGTTGCAGCGCCTGAAGGAGAACCACCTGTATGTGAAGCTGGAGAAGTGCAAGTTTCACACCAAGGAGGTGGACTTCCTGGGCTACAAGCTGTCAGACAAGGGGCTGGCGATGGACAAGGACAAGGTGCAGGCCATCCTGGACTGGCACAGCCCCAGGACTCGCAAAGATGCCCAACGCCTACTAGGCTTCGCCAACTTCTACAGGAAGTTCATCAAGAACTTCTCTCGCGTTACGGCTCCCATCACTGACTGCCTGAGAGGCAAGCAGAAGTTCAGGTGGACACCAGAGGCGCAAGCAGCGTTCGAAAGCCTCAAGAGGGTGTTCGCCTCAGACCAGAACCTGTTCCACGTGGTTCAGGACGCGCCCCTACGCGTGGAGACAGATGCTTCTGATAAAGCTGTGGGCGCCATTTTGTTGCAACTGGACGCCAACCGAGAGTGGAGACCCTGTGCCTTCTTCTCCAGGAAATTGACTCAGCCAGAGCGAAACTACACAGTGTTTGATCGGGAACTTCTGGCGATCCACGCTGCGTTCCAGCACTGGAGACACTTCCTGGTGGGCGCCAAGCACCCCATCCAGGTGTGCACAGACCACAAGAACCTGGAGTTCTGGAGAACTGCCAGGGTGCTCAACCAGCGGCAGATACGGTGGGCAGAGTTCTTCTCGAACTTCAACTTCTCCATACACTACATCCCGGGAGAGCAGAATGTCAGGGCGGATGCCCTCTCCCGCAAGCCAGAATACATGGAGGAGGAGGCGCCACCGGCACCCAGGCACGTTTTCCCCCCGTCAGCATGGTCCTGCGGAGCAGCAGTGGTGAGCGAGGCAGAACTCACAGCACTGACGGCAGCGGATGAATTTGCCAACCGCATCTGCAGAGAACTGAGAAGGGGGGGGGGAGCAGGCAAAAGACTTTGCAGAACGCAGGGGGCTGCTTTTCTACAAGGGTGCACTGTACCTGCCCACCACCCAGCTTAGACGTACGGTCCTCAAGCAGATGCACGACAACCCAACGGCGGGTCATTTTGGGAGGGACAAAACCACTCACCTAGTCATGAGACACTTCTGGTGGCCAGGGGTGCGGGAAGATGTTCGAGACTATGTACGGGGCTGTGACACCTGCCAGCGGGCAAAGGTGGTCAGAGCAGCGCCACCGGGATTGCTGGAGCCCTTAGCCACGCCACACAGGCCGTGGGAAGTGGTGTCCATGGACTTCATCACAGATCTGCCTTCTTCCAGGGGCAAGACCGCAGTGTTGGTGGTGGTGGACCTCATGTCCAAAATGTGCCACTTTATACCGTGTGCCAGGGCGGTCTCGGCAGAAGAGACAGCCAAACTGTTTGTGGATCACGTATTCAGACTGCATGGATTACCCTTAAGGGTTATTTCGGATCGTGGCCGCCAATTTGTTTCCAGGTTCTGGCGGCGGCTCATGAACCTCCTGCAGGTGGAGGTCAGCTTGTCGACGGCTAGACACCCGCAGACCAATGGACAGGCGGAGAGGGTCAACGCCATTCTGCAGCAGTACCTGAGATGCTACGTCAGCCAGAGGCAAACGGACTGGGTGGATCGCCTGCCACTGGCAGAATTTGCCTACAACAATGCGGTGCACGTCTCCACAGGGGTGTCGCCCTTTAAGGCCAATTACGGGCGTGACCTCAGATCTTTCCCTGAGAGGGAGGGGGAGGAGGAGGAGGAGGGCCCACAGGCTGAGGATTGGGCAGAGGAACTGGAGACGGTGCACCAGCAGCTCAGAGAACACTTGGAGAGAGCCAAGGAAGCGTACAAGAGGGGGGCAGATCGCCACAGGCGACCGGGGGAGGTCATTAGGGTGGGGGACAAAGTTTGGTTGTCCTCGGAGGGCCTTCCCATCAGAGGGCGATGCAAAAAGCTGGCGCCCAGAAGGTTGGGCCCCTTCACGGTCACGCAACAGGTCAACCCGGTGGCATACAGGCTGGCACTGCCAGAGGACATGAGGGTGCACCCAGTGTTTCATAGATCGCTGCTGTCACCGTACAGGGAAAGCAGCAGGCTCCGAGACAGCGAACAAACCCCTGAGGGAGGGGGGGAGAGGGAAGGCAGGGAGCAACTCAATGAGGCCACAGCCATCCTGGATTCAAGGTGGGGGGTGGGGGGCCTGGAGTACCTCATGGCATGGGAGGATGCTCCACCGTCCCAGAATGAATGGGTCCCAGCCACTCAGATACAGGAGGAATTCCTGGTAGAAGAATTTCACGCCCTTTTTCCCCATAGACCCAAGCCCTGGCACATGGAAAGGGAGGGGGAGGGGGAGGAAGCACGGGAGAGCAGTTCACCATGGCGCTGGGAAGCGGAGTTTGAGGAACCAGAGGATGAGGTATGGGTGTCACCGAGATCCACCCAGTCAGAGGAAGGAGCAGATTGGCAGAACATTTTTACCCCCACCAGCTCTGACGCCACAGACTTTTTGGGATTCCCGTCCTCCCAGGCGGAAGGGGGGGGCTTGCAGGACTGGGGGGAGGTGTTCACACCAACGGGCTCGGAAAGCACTGAGTTCTTAGGCTTCCAGTCGTCACCGACACCTGGGGGGGACCTGGGGAGGGGTGAAGGAGAGCTTGGGAGGGGGGTGGATGTGAGGGACAGGGGATATCGCGAAGTCCCTCCCCTTCTAAGTTCAAGCCAATCCCCGAGCACAGGGGGAAGCAGAGAGAGTTCCGATTCCAGTGGGGAAGCAGGAAGTCGTGTCCGAGGCTCAGGCAAGGTAGAGGAGCCAGGGTCCCAGGTGGGACAGGAAGGGGCGAATAAGGGCGGGAGACCCATCCCCCCAACTCCGGAATTACGCAGAAAGAGGAGGGGAAAGAGGATGGGTCTGCCAAAGCTTTTGTGTTGGAGAAAGACGCGCCAAAAGCCATTAGGAGGTTCTGAAACCGACTGACAACATCACTCCGTGTAAATAGCAATGACTTGAGCACTGTAAATACGCAGCACCAATAAAAGAATAAAATGCAGAGCTGCGTAGCGTCGTTACTCTGAAGTAGTCCACTCCGGCCACTGTGACAGTTCTTAACCTGAGATACCACTTTAGCTAATGGGGCCTCCCGCTGCCGCCGCAAGATTTCTGTTCTCATCCTGAAGCAAAGTTCTTAACCTGAGGTGCTATTTCTGGGTTAGCAGAGTCTGTAACCTGAAGCGTCTGTAACCCGAAGTGTCTGTAACCCGAGGTACCACTGTATTATTATTGTGATAACTGCCCAAGGAAAACCGGGACATCCCATTTTTTTCATGTGAGAGCATGGCAACCACTTTGGGCACTGTGATCTTGTGCTGCAATATTCCCCTGAAAATAGCACTTTTGGGGGGCTGTAATCTTGCACATTTCATGTGACTCACTTGGGAGTGTAGCCTGGAAGATGTGCAGCCTGTTTTTTTTGGCCTGGACATGTCAGAGGACAGGCTATGAGGGCCATACTGCTGACCCTAGCCCAATGAAAGGAGATCCCTGAGGGCAGGCCTTTGCAGCTGTTTAATTAGCCAGTCACTTTAATGCTTATCTGGCTTGCTTTTAGTTGTGTTTTTCAACTGAAGTACACCACTCTGATACTTTATGATAAAATATTTTTGTTAATGAATAAATATCCCCTAATTAGTCACAGGCTGGGGAAGAGAGGCTGACCCTGTTGTTATTATTATTTAGATAAAGGTAAAGGGACCCCTGACCATTAGGTCCAGTCGTGACTAACTCTGGAGTTGTGGCACTCATCTCGCTTTATTGGCCGAGGGAGCCGGCGTACAGCTTCCAAGTCATGTGGCCAGCATGACTAAGCCGCTTCTGGTTAAACCAGAGCAGCGCACGGAAACACCGTTTACCTTCCCGCTGTAGCGGTAGGCCTACCTATTTATCTACTTGCACTTTGACGTGCTTCCGAACTGCTAGGTTGGCAGGAGCTGGGACCGAGCAGCGGGAGTTCACCCCGTCACGGGGATTTGAACCGCCGACCTTCTTATCAGCAAGCTCTGGGCTCTGTGGTTTAACCACCCGTGTCCCTTTATTATTTAGATAGATGAGCCTTTTGCAATAAAACAATTTAATTTTCAGTGGGATGCTGCTATTATAAGGATAAAATCTCTGCCATCATCAGTTTAGTGTTCATCAGAAAAACTGGATTCTGTGCTTGTTTTAAGCCCCTTCACTTGACGATGACCACCATGGCCATACTGCTGCCTCTGCCCTCTGGTTATTTACTTGCAAATGTCACCACTTCAAGCTGCTCTTAAAAGCATACCCATAGCTTCCAGTTGACAACTTAGCAACTCTAATTTCCTGTATTTAAATTTTAGTTTGTGTGCAATAGTTAGCACTTTCTGGCCAACTCTTACTATCTTTTTGTATTCAGCTTTGGGAATGAGTCTCTCTCTCTCTCTCTCTCTCTCTCTCTCTCTCTCTCTCTCTATATATATATATATATATATGAGAGAGAAGCAATCAAACACTCATTTAGAGGTTTTTTTCCAAACAAGAGCCAAATTGCAAAAACCTTGAAACCAATTTCAGAAAGAGAACAAGGGTGAAAGTCTTTGAGGCAATATGAAGGAGCTTGAGTAATGAGTACCATAGAATGAAAGCAGTCCTGGGGAGTTCTCAAGAAGGTAAAGAGTTGAAGTAGGAGTCATTTGCACCTCAATGACAACAGCTGGAGGCAATTGTAAATAATTTGTTACTGGTGGCTCCAAAGCCACCAGCTGAGAGTCGTGGGAGTCACCCACCCTCTTTTAATGGTTTATTTGAAGACAGCATGATCAGTTCAAGGGCTGCCAAAAAGCACATTGGGCAGTATTAACCAAAAGCACATTGGGCAGTCTTTGTTCAGAGTAAAAAACTGATTTGGGGGGGTAAAGCAATAGTTTGCAAATTGATTGGCGTGGAGCATATAAACCTATATTTTAGAGTGCTAAAATTAATGTATTTGAAAGAGATAGAACAGTCTTAAGAAACGTTTTGGAAAGAAATGGAAAAGTAACATTTGTTTTGCAATATCAGAGTTTCTTCAAATGCCAGAAAGCTTCCTTTCTCTTTTATATATACAAAGAGGAGGGGGAATTCAAGGCCAGTAGGTACATAAAAACATATTTGGACTTTATTTATAGAGCCATCCTAAAAGAATAATACAAATAGGGAGAAAGGAGTGGGGTATGGAAAAGAGAGACTGAGAAGTTGGCAAAATTAGAGAGATAAAAGATGTCCTGCCCATCTCTGAATTTGGCCCCTATCCGCTGCTGGCATTTATTTATTTATTTATTTTGTTTGTTTTTGTTTGTTCATGTTTTCCAATAAATATTTCTAACCCACCCTATATCAGATTATCTGAGGTTAGGAAGCATATTCAATAAAAACCACAGTTCATACAATAAATATAATGGCATAAAACCACAGTCAACAATAGTATCCACTGCTATGCAGATCCCACTTCAAACTATAATTAGCAAGCCAAATGCTGGTGCAAAAATGTATCCACCATTGATCCCTGAGGTTGTTCCATCACCCAGGAACTACAACAGAAAAGGGCTTCTCTTGATACTCACATATTGTGAGTGGGTGCAGAGGAGATATCCACCACAATAATTTAATGTTCGGACAGGATAATATGGGAAAATGTGCTCCCTCAATTTTCTAGAGTGGCTGGGGAAATCTAGTCAGATGGGTGAGGTATAAATAATACAATTAGTAGTAGCAGTAGTAGCAGTAGGAATGATTTACAAACACTTTGAAATTGTACCAAAAGTGGATTGGCAGCCACTACAGCTCCCTTAGGACAGGTGTTACATGGTTGCTGTAGTGTAAGATATACAGTGGTACCTCTGGTTATGAACTTAATTTATTCCGGAGGTCCGTTCTTAACCTGAAACCGTTCTTAACCTGAGGTACCACTTTAGCTAATGGGGCCTCCCGTTGCCGCCACCACCGCCACCGCCCGATTTCTGTTTTCATCCTGAGGTAAAGTTCTTAACCTGAGGTACTACTTCTGGGTTAGCGGAGTCTGTAACCCGAAGTGTTTGTAACCCGAGGTACCACTGTATTAAACCCTATTTTGCACTAGCTGCAACTTCTGCTTTGTTCATATGTGCAGCTCCATAAAGTGTATTGCAACAGTTCAGTCAGGAGGTTATCATAACTTGGACTAGTCTGGTTAGTCTATGGCGTAGTCCAGCTGCACTTTTCCTCCCACAAAACCTGCTTCCGACTCTTTTTGGTAGCCTTTCATAGCCAGCTGTTTAATTGCATTTTGTTATTTTTCTCTCAGATAAAGCTCTTATATGTGGGAAAGCTTTATCTTGTCTCATTTGCTCCCTTGAGCCCCTAATGTAGGCTTCTTTTGGTGCATACTAGTTTGGACTACCCTCTATCAAACTGGCATCAATCTGACTGCATGAAGCCAGCATTGGGGAAAGGTTTGCCTAGCAAAACATTTCAACTAATTTCCCCCAGGCATTGGTGCTCCTGAAGTGTTCCAGAAGTACTCATTCCTTGAGCATGGATAAGAGGTCTACAGATGGAGACATGTGCCCCAAGCTAGTGTGGTCACACAAGTAGGTGTGTCTCCCTCCCATTTTCTGCATAGTAGCAATATTTTTACTTTTATTTTAAACTCGGGGGGGGGGCACAAAGCAAAAAGGCTTTAGTCTATGAGGGGGAAGACACTGATTTCTCATTCTGAATTTAATCTGCATATTAACAGCTTTCATTGTTGTTTTCATCCAAGCTTTTCTACTTTGCATTTTTAGCAGCCTACAGCTTCTCACAATCTCCATTTCCCCCCCTTTAATATTGTATGTGTCTGATTGCCTGGAAAACTACAAGAGATGTTTTAGAATTTCAGGCATGAGTCGGTAAAAGTTTTATTTTTATATTCTGGGCACTCTGATGCTGTTAAACATATGCTGAATTATTGCAAAACAGTGTGTAGTCTCATGGGCTAAGTACTAAACTCACTTGTGTAGGCAGCAGTTTTTGCAAACCTGGTAGGAAAGGCTAATCCTTTTTTTGGTGATAGGTACTTGTGATGGATTCTGTGATGTGTCACTCTGGAGGTCAAGCCAGAGAGTAGTAATATCAAACTCTGGATGTATTTTTCACTTCCTCGGTACTGAATGTGTTTATGAATATGTTAAGTTGATTTTTTAAAAAAACTTTGTGACTTCTTTCACTTTCTTTGAGATATATCTTTAACTCTTAAGGGAGGTAGAACATGGTCCCCAAATAATAATAATAATACTTATTTATTTATTTATTCTTTATACTCCGCCCATCTGGCTGGGTTTCCCCAGCCACTCTGGGTGGCTTCCAACAGAATATTAAAATACAATAGTCTATTAAACATTAAAAGCTTCCCTAAACAGGGTTGCCTTCAGATGTCTTCTAAAAGTCTGGTAGTTGTTTTTCTCTTTGACATCTGGTGGGAGGGCGTTCCACAGGGCAGGTGCCACTACCGAGAAGGCCCTCTGCCTGGTTCCCTGTAACTTGGCTTCTCGCAGTGAGGGAACCGCCAGAAGGCCTTCGGCACTGGACCTCAGTGTCCGGGCAGAACGATGGGTGTGGAGACGCTCCTTCAGGTATACTGGACCAAGGCCATTTAGGGCTTTAAAGGTCAGCACCAGCACTTTGAATTGTGCTCAGAAACGTACTGGGAGCCAATGTAGGTCTTTCAATGTGGTCTCGGTGGCTGCTCCCAGTCACCAGTCTAGCTGCCGCATTCTGGATTAGTTGTAGTTTCCGGGTCACCTTCAAAGGTAGCCCCACGTAAAGCGCATTGCAGTAGTCCAAGCAGAAGATAACTAGAGCATGCACCACTCTGGTGAGACAGTCTGTGGGCAGGTAGGACACAGAATTATCCTGTCACCCCAGAGTTAAACAACTGCTTCTCAAGACTCCTATCAAATTTATAGTTTAGCTGAAAATACAAACATCTAAAACAGCAGAGACCTCCAGCCCACAGACATAAGAATCTGGCTTCCCTTCTGGAAACAATAGCCCACCCCTGGTTTAAGACATTAGGAGTATTTTTCTGATAGATAATAAATAAATTGTAGGACTTCTGAAAATTCAGTAAGAAACAACTTTCTTGTATTATGAATGCTGCATATTATGCATCCCCTTTGGCTATGCTAGGCTTCATGTCTAGTTAACACAAGCTTTGGTCATAAAACTTATTTAGTAAGCTTGGCAGCAAAGTAATGCAACCCAAGTAACCAAACATAGCTGTTTCTCTCCCCCTCCCCATTTTGAGGAGTAGGGAAGGGGATTATATTAAATGAAAGTTGTCTTTGAATATATCCTATGTTGTTAATTATTGTATTTTCATCCTTAACAAAGTTTGAATAGGCGCCGTTTTTCATGTAGAATACCATAGCTGTCAAGTTCTCCCTTTTTTAAAGGGAAATTCCCTTATGCTAAATAGGCTTCCTCACGAGAAAAGGGAAAACTTGGCAGCTATGGAATACTGAGCTATAAAACTGTAAAACATTTACTACAAATCAAGGACTATATTAACACACTAATTTCCCTGTATCCAACACTCAGAATTGGACTGTGAATGATTTTCATACACACACAGAGAGACTCCCATATTTTGGAACTTTCTGAGTTTGCTGTTAATGTATACATGTCTCACTGGCCTCATTTGCACACAAAATGTTAGTATAGCATGAATGTACTGTACCTGAGAGTAGGATCAAGCCAGGAAAAAATAAACAGTTATACTGCACTGAAATGTTAAGCTTCATTAATTTCAATGGGACTGAAGTACACCCAGCTTCTCTAGTTTACACAAGATGTTTTCTGGCATTGCCTGTTTGGTATCTGCACTAAGTTTTCTCCCGACTACACTAAAGCTATATCTGAACCTGAATAATGTCCCTCAAGTGATGGGAAATCAAATGAATTAAGGAATATGTGCCACCTTAGTGATGGTTGATTCATCTGCGAAGATATCTTAGTAGTAAATGTGTTTGACAGTATGTCCACCATTATAACTTCCTTTCCAGAAAGCTAGTTTCACTGTGTATCAAACTTTTGGAGTATCATCAGTAACATGGTGCAGATATGCACATAAGTCTGAATTTAAATGGTTCTTCACTTTCTACTTCATTGATTCATAGCCTACTCAAGACTCTTTATTGTCATTACATGCCCAGCTGCAGTTTCAGAGTATTCCTTTTACAGGGCCATCATATTTTGATATGATCAGAATGTGACATTTCTGTAAAAGCTAGTGCTGTAATATTCCTTAAAAGACATCTCTTCATACTATTTGAGCAAACAAACATTTAGTTAGTTCCTGGTGCTCTTGTTTTTAGAACAAGTGTTCTCTGCTTGAAGAAACTTAGAATTTCCTAGATATGCCCACATTGTTACAGAGATAGTCCAATACAGAAGCCAAAACATCTAATTAAAAATAGTTAAGCTCAATTACTTCTGAGTAGACATGTAACCCCTTGGTTTTTGGTGGAGCTCACTTCCAGGAAAAGGCACAGGATTGCAACTTAAGTAATTATCATGCTGCAGCATAGATTACACTTCCTTTTGTTGGAGGAAAAACATTTTGTTTTCAGTTCTTCATAATAGGACTTCTGGATGGAGTTGGCTCAATAACATCTTCAGTGATTTCATAGTCTAAGCCAACACTGACTGCAACATGCAAATGGAGGCAATTAGATTTAATATGCTTTTCTTGGCTTTTCTGTATGATAATTTTCTGACAGCCATTTTGATTGATGCTCTTCTTTTATAGACAGTAATGCTTAGCACTTTTGCTTTATCCAAAATTTTAGCATGGCATGCACATAAATTTAAGCATTATTAAATACGTTCTTCCAGTGAATGCTATCATCTTTACCAGTCTTTTTGTTTCTATCACCATCTTTTTTTGTTTAATCCAGTATTTGCTCCTACTACTATCAAAAGGGCTAATATCAAAAGAGGTGTGTGTGTGTGTGTGGGTGTGTGTGTGTGTGTGTGGGTGTGGGTGTGGGTGTGGGTGAGAGAGAGAGAGAGTAGGAAAGAGAAACTGCCCAAACTTGAAACATGACACACAGTCACCTTACAGAAAAGTCCTGGACCTATCAGTCCTATCTCTGTTGAAACAGGTTTTTAGCATAAATAAATATAACATGAATATGCAAGTTTACTGACATGGAGTTGTATCCAGCTAAGTTCAACCAGAGTAGACTCACTGAAATAAATAGACATAAGTTACACTTATGTCCAGCTATGTCTACTCATAAGTAAAACATTGAATTCAGTAGGGCTTACTGCCAGTTAACCAGAGTACAATTTGCAACCTTAGTGATGTCCATTATTTACACAGGGTGGTATTTAACAAAGTTTTATTCAGAGTAGACACAATGAAATTAATATACCTAACCTATGGTAAGCAGCAAACAGAAAGTGATTTCAAAACATATTACAATATTTGAAGAGTCAAGTTCCTATAATGTTATTTTTTTCATAGTTAACATATTTACTAATTACTCATTTTTTTCTTGTATTTTTCTTTCTTTCTTGTAATAGGATATGATCCTATTAAACAAATTGGATGGTCTTATCCTTTTCCCAGAGAGATTACAGCCAAATTCCTACAAGGGGGAAAGCAAGTATGAGAACACTACTGGTGGATTCTTCTTCTTATATATTCTTTTTCTGTCTCTCTTTCTGGTTTCAGAAATTTTTTTAATTATTCATTTATGAATGCAGAAAATTATTCTCTAGTAATTAATTTGTGAATTCTTCCTTCTGGCATTCTGGCAAGATTTATCAAATGTTTAATTTACAGTTGGAACCACACCAATTTTATTTTAAAATTCAACAGTATTCCCAACAGCAGATTATTTCTTTCTACCAAATAGCACTTCTTCAAAGGCAATGTTTGTTGTGTTAATTAAAGTGAGAGCAGAAATCAAGTCTCAACCCTCCAAATAGGTGCAGAGATGCAGAAAGTTCAATCAAAGCACCTAACTTCTCATCATTTTAAAGGTTAATAGCATGGTGGTGGTGGTGGTGATGATGATATGTTTTGTGCACTCTTTACCATAAGAGCCTAGGACTGGTTACTGCACTGTAAAAATAAATATTTAAATCAGTTAAAACAGTAGAACAATAGCCAAACAATTTCTATGAATGGAATCATTCAAGGATGAATTGCTAAGGGTACATAAATATGGCACCTCTACATCTTATAGAGTTTTATATATGTATAGTGTAAGCACTTTTTTTTTAAGTGTATCAGTTTCCCCATTGAGCTTAATATTTATTTACAACACGTTTCCACAGCACATAGAATTAGTAGCAGTTGGTGAAGTGGGGTACAGCCACAGAGCCATTCTCCTGACTCGGCACTACAGCTTACCTCGAAAGGGGGTGTACCTCGATGAGGGATGTAAGAAGGCATCATTTCCCATTCCATCATGTAGTTGTTGTGTGCAACAGTGTTTCTGTTCCACTGCAATTTCTCTTCTGCCAAAAAAAAAAAATCTATGATGTTTCCCTCGCTGTCTGCTGTGGTGAAATAACTTAATAACTTATTACATTGTCCCAACATTATTCCACTCCTTTCATTTCAGTACAAAGGAAATGCAATGCAAAGGGTGAAAAGCAGGATCAACTGCATATTGTTTGCCAACTGAAAGCAGCAGTCAATACCAGTTGTTGGATTGGTTTCCATTCAAGACCTGCAACAAATAAGTGAACATTAGCAATTTCTGCTCCCATTTCCATTATTGTCCCATCTAATTTGCCTGCCAATGTATCCATCCATCCAGTGCTATTTTTCTAGAAAAAAAGATGCTGGAGCTCACCATGAACTTTTCCCTTGTTCTCTTAGAATGCAATGGTGCTATCTCTATGAACCATACATCTATACAAGGTATACTTGAGCAACGCTGCCCCCATTCAGAACCACCCCTATGGGTGAAGGAATTGCCTGTCATTTCCACATTTCTTTTTTTTAAAAAAAATCTGTTCCCCACCCCCTTCAAAAATAAAATAAAAATGAAGAAATATGTGAGGACCCGCACATATTGTCTCTCTCTCTGTGTGTGAGACAGACAGACAGACAGACAGACAGACAGACAGACAGACAGACAGACAGATCTGGCTGCTATTTATTGAAAAAGGCTAGTGAGGGAATGATTGAGAATGCTGCCACTTAGGTGCTGTTCTGACCAATTTAAGCAACATTTATCTATCTACCTCATGGAAATTACATTAGAGTTCTATCTTCAAATATACTTAGCACTGTTATTCCCACTTTAAAAAGTCATGAGGTTTTGGGCTATAGTCCCAGTAGTTGGAATGGAATGGCTGTTATCATCCACAAAGATTCAGCAATGCATGTTGGGACCTTATCCATATTTAAAGATCATAGCCAACAGACTGTGGTTCAGGTAGCATTTTTTTTTGCACCCCTCTATTTAATCCATTACCCACCAATATGGCAAAATAATTGTGAGAACCGCCATTGTTTGGAACACTGAAGAGCAGTGCCATAAAGTGTGCAACCTTGGCTGTGTGCTTTAGCCATGAGAGAATAGTTATCAGCATCCCAGTTCCAAAAATTTCTCCGTAAATAAATACCTGGTTAAACAATACAGACATTCTGGAAATCAATAATTCAGCTGAATGGGAATGAAACATCAAAATATTTAGATGTGCCTGCAGGGTTGCTACTTGTTACAGAACATTGCTACAAGTTTAATGTAAGTATGCCTAGTAACAATTCTGTAAATACTTGAGCTTACGGAGAGGCAGTTTCAGACCACTATGCTTTTGTGAGCAAAGAACTATTCCCTCTGCTAGAGAAAACAGGGAAGTTCTTAGATATAATGGAGAGCACCACATGCTTATCGCAACATCTGTGCCTTCAAAGATTTGTTGGTCCGGGTGCTTCTCTTGATACTTATTTCTCCTTTTTAAATTATAATTATTGGGGAAAAATGAGTTTGATATTTAATAAAGACCCCAAAGTATGTTACAGTGGGTTGACATATTACTATCTGGATCTATTTCAAATTTCTTTCAGATTCTGTTAGCTATTGTACAAACTCCAACATGTTGTGATGATTATATTTTATGTTAATTTGACATTCATTTTAGCAGCCTATCGCACTAGCAATAATCCATCTGAACCAGCAGGCACGAATACCAATTACTGAAAAGATTGGAGCTCATCCTTGAATTTTCTTCTTCGTCTTGCTAGCAGACATATGTCAGCAAGCAGGGAATAGAAGAGACGTATCAAAGTCTTTCAAGTAACCAAGTATCTAGATGTATTCTGTGTAATGGAACAGGCTGGGGCTGACATGCTCAATCTAAGGAGGACGAAAAGATTTCTGAATCTCTCTGCATATGGGAGAAAAAAGGTGAATAAGAAGTAGTAGTGTAACTCAAAGTTATGAAGATCTTTTAACAAGATTTCTGAAACTTACTGGAATAACTTGCAGGAGATGAACTACTTTTATCTTTTCTGTGTGATATGAGAACTGAGGTATTGAGTGGTGATTTGATACTTAAACTTTGCAAACTTTAAAGAATGATCATGAATCCTGAACTGAACTTACAAAGGTGGAGGATAGGAGTTGCAGCCATTAAAAGCCACATCCAATGATGTGAGCCTGCACCCCAGCCAATGGCATTTAGAGGCTGTTATCATGAACAGTCTGAGCACAAACAGGCCAAACCCTATGCCAAAGGATAAATGGACATAAATCTGACATCAGGAATCACAAGACAGAAAAACCAGTAGATGTCAAAGTAGCTGTTTTATTACAGAAAAAAATCAGAAACAGACTGGAAAGAGAAGTTGCTGAATTGCAACTCATTACCAAGCTTAAATCCCAAACCGAAATTAAGATTGCTGGAAGAAATATCAACAATCTCAGGTATGCAGATGACACAACCTTGATGGCAGAAAGTGAGGAGGAATTAAAGAACCTTTTAATGAGGGTGAAAGAGGAGAGCGCAAAATATGGTCTGAAGCTCAACATCAAAAAAACCAAGATCATGGCCACTGGTCCCATCACCTCCTGGCAAATAGAAGGGGAAGAAATGGAGGCAGTGAGAGATTTTACTTTCTTGGGCTCCTTGATCACTGCAGATGGTGGCAGCAGTCACGAAATTAAAAGACGCCTGCTTCTTGGGAGAAAAGCAATGACAAACCTAGACAGCATCTTAAAAAGCAGAGACATCACCTTGCCGACAAAGGTCCATATAGTTAAAGCTATTGTTTTCCCAGTAGTGATCTATGGAAGTGAGAGCTGGGCCATAAAGAAGGCCGATCGTCGAAGAATTGATGCTTTTGAATGATGGTGCTGGAGGAGACTCTTGAGAGTCCCATGGACTGCAAGAAGATCAAACCTATCCATTCTGAAGGAAATCAGCCCTGAGTGCCCACTGGAAGACAGATCGTGAAGCTGAGGCTCCAATACTTTGGCCACCTCATGAGAAGAGCAGACTCCCTGGAAAAGACCCTGATGTTGGGAAAGATTGAGAGCACAAGGAGAAGGGGACGACAGAGGATGAGATGGTTGGACAGTGTTCTCTAAGCTACGAACATGAGTTTGACCAAACTGCGGGAGGCAGTGCAAGACAGGAGTGCCTGGCGTGCTCTGGTCCATGGGGTCACGAAAAGTCGGACATGACCAAATGACTAAACAACAACAACCAAGCTTAAAACCATAGAGAGACCTGGTCTGAATAAAGCTTTCTTTAGCACCTCGACCCTTGCTTTTTCCTGCAAGACCAATTGCAGTTGTTAACAGTCGTTAACAGGCCATCAACAGGTTTACCACTCCTATCAGCCTATCACCCATTCCCACCACCCTACTGAGTAATACCCCTCCCCACCCTCTGACTATATTTAAGGGTCTGGTGACTTCTGTTTCAGTGTATCTGAAGAAGTGTGCATGCACACGAAAGCTTATACCTATGACAAACTTAGTTGGTCTCTAAGGTGCTACTGGAAGGATTTTTTTATTTTGTTTTGACCTACCTGTAACTAGTCTGAGCACCTACACCCATTTAGCTGCTCGAGGAAATGTGGAATAGAACCACTGATGATCGGCATGCTATGTTTTCTTTTTATAAGCAGAGAAAATAAAAGGGACCCATACCAATTTATTACCAAGGAAGTGACAGATACGAGGGAATAAAGTAGTATAATGTATGCTACAGCAAGAGGCATAACTGCTGTTACCATAGTGACCTTGTTAACATCAATCGAGCAAAAGCTTTGTGGGCAGTGGGCCCTAATTATGTAAGGAAAGGAAAGGGGAGGGGGGAAAGTGCTTTTGAAATAGCAATATCAAAAGCTGCCATCTAAAAATGTTGTTTAGGGTTCACACATGGCTAGGAAGGGGCAGATCAGCTTATTTGCATGTGTTCTACCTTACGTCCAGTCTGTCCTGTTTTCTGTTGCCACATGCACACAGCACATCTAAATTGGACACATTTTTGTGTGCACTTTCCTCTAATATCCGCATTTCGTACACATTTCATATACCTTTCCTAACTACAATGTACATTTTTATAAACCATACCTAGTTGGCTCTACCTTTAGAGTGATGCCTACGGGTGTGCAATATTTCACCGATGTGCCTGAGTGAAACTCAACATTGGTATAACACCTCACAAATGCAACCATCTGTACAATCACAAGTCCCCCCCCCTTCATTCTTATTACATCAAGTTTGGGGGTCAGGTGGGGAGACACAAATGAACTAAAGGACTTTAAATCTGCAAGAAGCTATGTAGTCACCATATTCTGTACCATGCTGGTGTGTGTGTGTGTGTGTGTGTGTGTGTGTGTGTGTGTGTGTGTGTGTGTGTGTGAACTAAACTCCTTGTGTATTTGTTCCACTTCAGAAGCAAATTTGGTCATTTAGAACTTCAAATCCAAGGACAAATTCAGACATGTAGAGTTTTGGAGGCATTCCTAGATATTAATATACTGGGGTTTCCTTGTGTACATAACATACTTTGCCATCTGCTGAACAGTTCTGTTTATGCCTTATGATTCAATAATTTAACTGCCTTGCCCCTTGAAGTGTTTGTTTTTAATTTCATTGTTTGTAGTATGTGGAATCTTGTTGCTAGGGCTAAAAATGACAGGTTGTTGCTTTTTAAAAAATCATCGAAATTAAACTTTTCTAAAAACAATACATTTGCAAAACTACTTTTGTGAAGTAAAACAAAAAAGTGCTTGGAAGTGGGTGGGGCATCTGAAGAATAGTGAACTGGGGCATGGAAAGAGAACATATCGTCCTCTCTCCCGTTCTATGTTTTAAAAGTCAGTTTGTTTGTTTTTATGGAGATGCTGGTTTGCACAGCCAGAAAGCAAAGAAGAAAGGCAAACTTTATACAAGAGAAGAGGGGAGACTTTTTATGCTTTCTGAGAAGAGACATTTTCTGGCAAGTGTCCAGCCAGAATTAAACTCAGAGCTTGTAGCACGCCATCTCAGCTTTGTTTCAAAGAACTTTTGGGTTTGTATGCATGTAGGCAGATACTAAAATGCTACAACTGAAGAGGGAATAATTATTCTGTTTTGTTTAAGGAAAAGATGATGGAAGAGGGCCATGAAGGCAGTAAGAGAACTACATTCATTAGAGAAACTGTATGCATCCTCTCAAAGTATCTTAATTAATGCAATTCAGGGTTGTTGCTTTACTTTACCCTCTTCGGTATTGCAGAAATTCCACCTCACTCCTCTCAATTAAGACAGCATTCACCTTGACTGCTGTAGCCTTCTTATCGTTGGTCTTCCATAGTCATACCTCAGCCCAGAGTAATGTGACCAAAACTCCTACAGTTTTGTGTCACTGGTTTATGTTATTGTCTTTTCTTTAAAAACCCTCAATGACCTTGCTCCACCCCATCTCTAGTCCCTTTTATCCTGGAATATCTCAGAAACTGTAGTTAGTGCAGAGTGCTGCAGAATAGTTGCTGACAGAATTTAGACCTCGTCAACATTTAGACCTTTTCAGTTCAGACAAGGCCAAGTTCAAGATGTTACTATTGGTATATGAATTCCTTAACAGCTTGGGAACAGTTTACTTGTGGGATTACTTTATTCCATACATGCCCACTCTACAACTTTGATCTGTGGAACTATCACTGTCACAAATGCCACATAACACTTGTTCTGTACTTGTAAGGATGCAATATTTTAGTGTTGCAGTATGGAATTCTCCCTAATGTCTGAAATTATCTTTCAGAATACCTCTTTCTTTCCCGTGAAAAACCTACCTACAAGATTTTGGCCTCATCCCAAACTACAAAAGGAAGTTCAAAAATGTGTCACATTCATTCCTTGTTAACCTTGCTTTCTCCTTACCTGTCTCCTCTCTGTTGTTTTCCCTACTTTTGAAAATGTAGGGTGAAGGCAGGTGTTAAATATTTTAAATGCTGCGGGTGTGGTTTGGACACATATTCTGCCCCCAAAACAGATTCCTCAGGACGTGGAGAATTTGTGCTTAAAAACAACCACTTCCACCTCACTTTTGTACATTCATCAGTACTGTTATTTGTCTTCTTTGCTTTTGGTTTCTGGAAAGTGTCATTTAAAAAAAATATTGTATTAGAGAAGAAGAAGAAGATTATTGAATAAGATTAATACATAAGATTGCTTGTATTAGTGGTCTTGTAAGCATCCAAATGTGAGTCTTGTGCAAAATGTTTACTCACTATCTCTGTACAAAAGGGCACCATTTATGTTTGTCCTTTTACAAAGCGAGTTATCACCTTTAGAAGAGCTCGGGTTGCGGAAGGGTTAACAAGACATCCCCAGGTTTGTTGGGTGGGTCAGTATGGATGGTCACATGTGTGACTGGTAGGTTTGCTGTTGCTGGGGAAATTGTTATGTTGCAAGTGATTTGATTGACAGTCATAGCAGTATATATTCTTAGGAGGCAGTTTGTGTTTCACTCTTGCTTCTTACAACAGATCTCTCTCCCTCTCTCCCTTTATTTAGGGATTATTTGCACTTGACATTGCTATGCCTGTCATGGGTTCACCTGTTTTGGAGCAGGGGCCTGGTAGGAATTTTGTCCACTTGGCTGATTGGCTGGTGCCCTGTGGTTTTTGCCTACTGCGTAGCAAATTGTCACAACTTGTAAGGTTGCGGTTAGGCATTGGTTCAAATTGGATGGGGAGGGGTAATGATTTGGCTGGGCCTGCCCCTCAAAATTGCTGCTGCCTTTAGGGCTTTTCCGTTAAAGGAATCCTGGGGCTCCACATGTTTGTCCGTACCCCCTGGTAGTGGCTAGGACCGCGCATGAGCCTCGGGGAGCATTCAGAATGTTACAAGTGGTTCTGCTGATGTGCTGATGTGGGGAACGGCACAACTGCTAGCCAGGTAGTGGTCCATGATCAGAGTCAACAAATAAAGTCCCGAACAATCCAGGAACAGGTTGCCTGAAAGACCTCCTGCCCCTGTACAAACCTGTATTATAATTCAGGTGATCTGGGAATATTCTGCTTATGGCACTGCATCCTGGGGCTGTGACTGCAAACTGGACATTTTCAGCCATTTCTCACTGTGGAATGCTCTTGCCTACCAAATATGAAGCAAACCTATCAAGTGTCCCAATTTTCCAGGGTCAGTCCCAAAGTTACAAAAGCTATCCTGGTTTCTGATTTGATCCCTGAATGGCCCTATTTCCCCTGCCTGAGCTGCCGTCGCCAAGCTCAGAAAGGAAAATGAGCTGCAGCAGTGGTGTCGAGGGAGCATCTTGTTGCCTCTCCCTGGTCTCTCCCTGGTCGCTTCTGCCGGCCTCCTTTCTTGTGCAGCTCACAGTGGTTGCTGGAGAGTGGGTGAGAAGGAGAGGCTGCCACCCCTGAAGGCTCAGCCTCATGTGATGTGCCGACTCTGAGGGGCAGGAGAAGGGCAGGGCTGCCCTGAGTGGGAAGAAAGGGGAAGCAGAGTGGAGCGGAATAAGTCTTGATGTTTGTTTTTTTTGTTTTTTTTAAAGCCCCATTGAATTCAGAAGTCCATACACCTAGATAAGTGTGCAAAGACTTGCAGCCAAAGTCTTCTGGTCTGTCTTGAAGGACAGGATCCACACTGAGAAATTATTTCCTAGAGCAGTACTTTCTCACTGCAGATCATTGTATTGATAAAATTGTGGCTCTGGTTCATACCATATATTGCCTTACATCATCATTTGGGTGAAGAGACAAAATACTTATTTCTACATTTGTTAAATGATCATCAAATAGCCTAGAAACAGTGCTGCTCTCTTGCCCCCAAATATGGATTTTTTTAAAAAAAATAAAACAATTATCCTCTATTCTTAACTAAATACCTTCAAAGTACACCTGAAACATCAGCGAGTGTATAGAGAAAGCTGTAGGCCTTGGTTGCATATTGTGTCTACATTTTATAAAGGTTGCAATAATGTGTAGACAAAAAAACTGCTTGCCCTTTTTTAAAACAAAATAAATTAGGTGTTTAAATTATTGACACCCCCATTAAGTGAAACAGTATCTCACTACATTTTCAATGACTTTTAAATTATACTTTATACCAGTGAAGCAAAACTTGATATTGCTCTTTACTTATAATGAAAGAAAATACCCAAGGATGATGTTGCTAAGGGCAACAGAATGTCATAAATGATCCTTCTTCTGCTAACAATATAGATGGATAGTCTGAGGTAGGTAGGTAGAAAATATGATTTGTAGCTCTCTGAGGGTTATCAGTCTTTCAAATTTTCCTGTCTTTTGTGATTTAAGAAAAGTCTGTTAATGTTTTATGACTTTGCCTTGGTCTTTCTTGCTTTGCTATTAATTCTTCTTCTTCCCAAATTCTGACTCCTATAGTTCTTAGGTGAAAGACTCCTGCAAGTAAACTCGAAGTGGCACCTATGCATTTTGCTTCTCCATACATGTTGTATCAAACATAAAGGTTCATACTTTCAAGATATTTTCAGGAGTTGCACTTTCAGATGTAAGCACTGCCTGGAGATAGTACTGTAGATGAAAGAAGAAATTTCATAGGGCTGGCAATGCACAGGTTGGGTCAAGATACTGTTATATGCTCCCCACTTCCTGAGTGTGAAAGGTTCCAGGGACTGTGCTGAACAGAACGGGTTCCTTTTGGAGGAGTTATCACTGCAAACTTGTCAAGAAGTGATTTTTTTGGAGTGCTGGTGGTGGTCATATTTGGTTTATTTGCCAAAAAAGAAAAGAATAAAGATGTTGGTAGCAAAATGGAGCAATGTGGAGTATTCTCAGGTCAGGATTCCAGCCACCCAACTCCATCCCTCCCAATCAAGCTCCCAATCTCCCCACCTCTACCAATAGTCACTCACCATTCCATGGTCACTAAGCACACTCACAACCCATTGGGCTGTTTTAAGGTCTTCCTTTTTATGGGTTTTTCTTTTCTAAATAGATTTTGTACTGCTGCAAACCTAATGTTTCCCCAAGCTGGCTGACAGCTCCCTCTTGTGCATGGATTGTGCCATTTTAACTACATCGGGAATGATGCTCACAGCCTGAACATCAGACATGGTGAGTAGCCCAGCACACCACCAGAGTGAATCTGACACTCTCATGATTTAGCTTGTACCACGCTCTTCCTACCACGTTGCTCCTTTCTCTCCCAGTAAACAACAGTGATGACCCACCTTGTTGGGAGGCTAGCATTATTAGTAGCTCCGACCCACCTGGTGAGACACTTCTGTCCACATTTCTTCTTCTTTTTCTAAATGCCTTATTTTGAGCAGTAGTCCGCAAGGTTTCTTCAGGTGATTCTTGAGAAAATGAATGAAAACATTGAGGGCCTTTTCCACAGCAAATTCTGCTCAAAAGTTTAAACCCAAGTTGTTCTGTGCTTAGTTGTACTCAACACCGAGAGTGGCCTAGAAAGGTGAAATACAGCAAGGAGATGACAGATATTATTCAAGCTTTGGATAGCAGTGTTTAGACTGCCAAACATCCCAATGAGACAGAACATGGGCAAATATGCCACCCGGTAACATTTCCCATTCGCTTCACTCTAGGATTCTATCTAGCTGCATCAGAGGTTGAATGAGTTGAATTATATAATACAGAGTAATCATGCCATTGTGTCCATATTGAAGCTAAGAGCTGGGAGGGGGGGGGCAAAATCTTGGCTACCATTATCTTCCGAATACTTTCTTCCTCCTCTGTTCCCCATGTTCTGAAAATAAAAATAATTCTGTAGTGAGTTGCTTTCTTTCATATTTTAGAACAGCAAGACAGTAAAGAAACTGTGGTGGAGCTATGCATATTTGATACATAAAAGAGGACTTTAACACTTGCTGTTCATGTTCACTAGAGCAGCAAGAGAACTCTGAAAGGCCCCTTGCATTGTTGCTTTCCTCATGAGAGTCACAGGAGCCCTGCATCTGTTTTCAAAGTGAATGTCATTTTTATTGATCACAAATGATAGATCTGCATTTGAAAGGTGAGCTTGATACAAGCTGCTTCTAATTTCTTAACAAAAAATCAAAAAAAAAATCCTTCTAGTAGCACCTTAGAGACCAACTAAGTTTGTCATAGGTATGAGCTTTCGTGTGCATGCACACTTCTTCAGATACGAAGAAGTGTGCATGCACACGAAAGCTCACACCTATGACAAACTTAGTTGGTCTCTAAGGTGGTACTGGAAGGATTTTTTTTATTTTTGTTTTGACTAAGTCAGACCAACACGGCTACCTACCTGTCTAATTTCTCAGTGACAAATATTTAGATGCTGTGCTGAACTCTCTCCTCCACTGTTTATTTCTTGTGGGAAATGGTGAGAAATACTCAGACTGCAAATGTATCATACTTAGCCCAATATAGATGCTAGATTTCAAATGAGACGTTTTATCCTTGCAGAAAATATGTTTACTATTTAAAGAACTGGGTAGGTTCATAGGGATGACGACGAGAACCCCAAGTCTGTCTAGCAGCTCTTTATTGCTACTGGAACATTCTCATACTGCTGATAATTGTTTGGGACCTTTGACTAGATTTTGATGAGTTTGTCTTTCTGTGAAGAGACTAATGTGCTCGGTTAAATGGAAAATGAGCATGGCAGGGCTTTCTATGACAGGCAGTTTATGCAAACAAACCATGTTTCTTTGGCACCCTCACTTTAACCTTATTTGCTACAAATAATCCAGACATGATTTTCACACAAAAGTATTTATAGATTTCTCCTGAGCAGTAAGCTAATTATAACAATACAACCTTACCAAAATCTGTCACACGCCCAAATAAATTAAATTTTGAGGGCCTTAGCTGTAAAAATATATAGGCAAGCTATATATGAATGAATTTTAATGTTTTTAACATGTGTGTATATGTGACACCAACCCACACCCACACACTGTTATTTCTAATACAGTAACTTTATTTGAATTCATTTGTCGTTTGAAGGATCTCAATGTGAGCAAAAGCAGCAAAGTCTGACAAGATGAAAGCTCCTGTCAAAGTCAATGTAAACTTGACTTTTCTGCAGAGCTCAAAGGCGTTGAAGATTAAGGTAGATTCAGGTCTCAGAGCCAGGATGACTTTGAAAGTGCATATATAAAAAGCTTGGGGGTGGGGAGGACATTCCTGTACTTAGAATTCTTTCGGGAAGAGTGTCATTTTATCTGTGTATTAAAAGTGTTTTCTAAAATACTCTTCACAATGATGTCGCCTTACTGCCTGAAAAAAAGGACTTAACTGCCTGTGTTTATCTTTGTTCCACTCTGCAAAGTAAGATTAACAATAGGCGCATGTGCAAATAGCACATTTCTTTGTCAATTTTCAGAAAGGTTCTGTAATAGTGGGTAAGATTGTGGCTGACCCTGCAAGATTTAAGTGGAGGAAACCAAACCTTACAAATCCTGCTTCATCCCCTTGCTGCTGCAGTAACTCAAAGGGACATGTGAAGTGGACAGAAAGAAGACAGCCACCTTAGCGGTATCACACAGTATTTCAAGTATTTCAGTTCACATGAGCCTGCCTGAGGTTTGATGGAGGAGCTGAAGTGTCAAGAACTTCATGTTTAAAAAAATGCTGAATGGAACATAGTTGTGATGATTAGGGAGGTTTATGAAATTCTTGCCATTCTAATCCTTCCTAGATTTTGGGATTCTAAATTATCTGGCATTGTTTCTAGAACTAATTATATATTTGTGATCCACTGTCCACATAATTTGTTGTTGTTGTTTAGTCGTTTAGTCGTGTCCGACTCTTCGTGACCCCATGGACCATAGCACGCCAGGCACTCCTGTCTTGCACTGCCTCCCGCAGTTTGGTCAAACTCATGTTCGTAGCTTCGAGAACACTGTCCAACCATCTTGTCCTCTGTCGTCCCCTTCTCCTAGTGCCCTCAATCTTTCCCAACATCAGGGTCTTTTCCAAGGATTCTTCTCTTCTCATGAGGTGGCCAAAGTATTGGAGCCTCAGCTTCACGATCTGTCCTTCCAGGGAGCACTCAGGGCTGATTTCCTTAAGAATGGATAGGTTTGATCTTCTAGCAGTCCATGGGACTCTCAAGAGTCTCCTCCAGCACCATAATTCAAAGGCATCAATTCTTCGACGATCAGCCTTCTTTATGGTCCAGCTCTCACTTCCATACATCACTACTGGGAAAACCATAGCTTTAACTATACGGACCTTTGTCGGCAAAGTGATGTCTCTGCTTTTTAAGATGCTGTCTAGGTTTGTCATTGCTTTTCTCCCAAGAAGCAGGCGTCTTTTAATTTCGTGACTGCTGTCACCATCTGCAGTGATCAAGGAGCCCAAGAAAGTAAAATCTCTCACTGCCTCCATTTCTTCCCCTTCTATTTGCCAGGAGGTGATGGGACCAGTGGCCATGATCTTGGTTTTTTTGATGTTGAGCTTCAGACCATATTTTGCGCTCTCCTCTTTCACCCTCATTAAAAGGTTCTTTAATTCCTCCTCGCTTTCTGCCATCAAGGTTGTGTCATCTGCATATCTGAGGTTGTTGATATTTCTTCCGGCAATCTTAATTCCGGCTTGGGATTCATCTAGTCCAGCCTTTCGCATGATGAATTCTGCATATAAGTTAAATAAGCAGGGAGACAATATACAACCTTGTCGTACTCCTTTCCCAATTTTGAACCAATCAGTTGTTCCATATCCAGTTCTAACTGTAGCTTCTTGTCCCACATAGAGATTTCTCAGGAGACAGATGAGGTGATCAGGCACTCCCATTTCTTTAAGAACTTGCCATAGTTTGCTGTGGTCGACACAGTCAAAGGCTTTTGCATAGTCAATGAAGCAGAAGTAGACGTTTTTCTGGAACTCTCTAGCTTTCTCCATAATCCAGCGCATGTTTGCTATTTGGTCTCTGGTTCCTCTGCCCTTTCGAAATCCAGCTTGCACTTCTGGGAGTTCTCGGTCCACATACTGCCTAAGCCTGCCTTGTAGAATTTTAAGCATAACCTTGCTAGCGTGTGAAATGAGCGCAATTGTGCGGTAGTTAGAGCATTCTTTGGCACTGCCCTTCTTTGGAATTGGGATGTAGACAGATCTTTTCCAATCCTCTGGCCATTGCTGAGTTTTCCAAACTTGCTGGCATATTGGGTGTAGCACCTTAACAGCATCATCTTTTAAAATTTTAAATAGTTCAGCTGGAATATCATCACTTCCACTGGCCTTGTTATTAGCAATGCTTTCTAAGGCCCATTTGACTTCACTCTCCAAGATGTCTGGCTCAAGGTCAGCAACCACACTACCTGGGGTGTATGAGACCTCCATATCTTTCTGGTATAATTCCTCTGTGTATTCTTGCCACCTCTTCTTGATGTCTTCTGCTTCTGTTAGGTCCTTACCACTTTTGTCCTTGATTATGGTATTCTTTGTACGAAATGTTCCTTTCATATCTCCAATTTTCTTGAACAGATCTCTGGTTTTCCCCATTCTATTGTTTTCCTCTATTTCTTTGCATTGCTCATTTAAGAAGACCCTCTTGTCTCTCCTTGCTGTTTTTTGGAAATCTGCATTCAGTTTCCTGTATCTTTCCCTATCTCCCTTGCATTTTGCTTGCCTCCTCTCCTCCGCTATTTGTAAGGCCTCGTTGGACAGCCATTTTGCTTTCTTGCATTTCCTTTTCCTTGGGATGGTTTTCGTTGCTGCCTCCTGTATAATGTTACGAGCCTCCATCCATAGTTCTTCAGGCATTCTGTCCACCAAATCTAAATCCTTAAACCTGTTCCTCACTTCCACTGTGTATTCATAAGGGATTTGATTCAGATTGTATCTTACTGGCCCAGTGGTTTTTCCTACTTTCTTCAGTTTAAGCTGGAATTTTGCTATAAGAAGCTGATGATCTGAGTTACAGTCAGCTCCAGGTCTTGTTTTTGCTGATTGTATAGAGCTTCTCCATCTTTGGCTGCAGAGAATATAATCAATCTGATTTCGATGCTGCCCATTTGGTGATATCCATGTGTAGAGTCGTCTCTTGTGTTATTGGAAGAGAGTGTTTGTGATGACCAGCTTGTTCTCTTGACAGAACTCTATTAGCCTTTGCCCTGCTTCATTTTGAACTCCAAGGCCAAACTTGCCAGTTGTTCCTTTTATCTCTTGATTCCCTACTTTAGCATTCCAATCCCCTGTAATGAGAAGAACATCCTTCTTTGGTGTCATTTCTAGAAGGTGTTGTAGGTCTTCATAGAATTGGTCAATTTCACTTTCTTCAGCTCCGGTAGTTGGTGCATAAACTTGGATTACTGTGATGTTAAAAGGTCTGCATTGGATTCGTATCGAGATCATTCTGTCATTTTTGAGATTGCATCCCATTACAGCTTTTGCCACTCTTTTGTTGACTATGAGGGCCACTCCATTTATACTACAGGATTCTTGCCCACAGTAGTAGATGTGATAGTCACCCGAACTGAATTCGCCCATTCCCTTCCATTTTAGTTCACTGATGCCCAGGATGTCGATATTTATTCTTGTCATCTCATTTTTGACCACATCCAGCTTACCTCCACTCATGGTTCTTACATTCCAGGTTCCTATGCAATATTTTTCTTTACAGCATCGGACTTTCCTTTCGCTTCCAGGCATATCCGCAACTGAGCGTCCTTTCGGCTTTGGCCCAGCCGCTTCATCAGCTCTGAATCTACTTGTACTTGTCCTCCGCTCTTCCTCAGTAGCATGTTGGACGCCTTCCGACCTGAGGGGCTCATCTTCCAGCATCATAACTTTTATATGCCTGTTGTCTTTGTCCATGGAGTTTTCTTGGCAGGGATACTGGAGTGGCTTGCCAGTTCCTTCTCCAGGTGGATCACGTTTAGTCAAAACTCTCCACTATGACCTGTCCATCTTGGGTGGCCCTGCATGGCATAGCTCATAGCTTCTCTGAGTTATTCAAGCCCCTTCGCCACGACAAGGCATTGATCCACATAATTTAGCACCATTTATTAAGGCCTTAAGTCAAACCCTTAAGATTCCCAATTTGCTGCACTTTAGTGAAAGAAAGCATCATCTTCAAAGTCAGTCATGGAGAGAAGAGCCTACTCCTCCCCATGGGCATAGGCAGGGGGGCAGAGGGGCAGTTGCCCCCCCCTAGAAGCAGGGCCACTGGCCAGCCTGCCCCGCCACTCGCCGCCGCCGCCCACCGCTGCCCGGGCTGGGTGGCACCAGGGCACCTGGCTACCAGGGCCGCTGTGGGGAGGAGGACACGGGAGGTGATCCTCCTCTGAGGCCGCTGCTGCGCGTGTCTTCCTGGAGCCGTGTGATGCAGCACGGCTTCTGATTGGCTGCAGGAAGATCCTGCAGCCAATCAGAAGCTGTGGGCACCTCTGGGAGCCACCCCTTCCTTCCCGCTGAGGTGGCCGAGCGGGAGGAAGCGGGCGAGAGTGGGAAGGAAGCAGCAGCGGTATGGAGACTGCCTCTGCCACCCAGACCAGCAGCATAGGCTCTGCGCCCCGCCGAGACAGAGGACGCCAGCGCTGCCGAAGATGAGGCGGCAGCGGCGTGAGTGGGCTTTTAGGGGGGTGCTTTTGGGAGGGGGTGGGTCCGCCCCCCCCTACAGCAGCTGAAATCGAGAGCAGCTGTGTACTGTTTCCACGGCCCTTAACTTGGTGGTCTGCTGTGACCTAGGTGTTGGATTTTTTGAATAGTCAGGTTTATTTAGAGCCGGTCTAATGTAAATACTAATAATGTCTGTTTAAGAGAAACAGGTGCCTGTGTTTCTGTTAATTGCTCACAGGCGTGGGCTCTGCTTCTTGTATATAAGGCTCTGCCAGAAAGCCTTCTGTATCTCTTAGTTAGATCTTTCAGTTTGATTCATCTCTAAGTAGATCACTCTCTCAGTTGTTCTCAGTTTAAGAGATTCCCAGTTGAATCTTAGTATGAGAGTTGCTTAGTTATAAAGCTAGTTTGCTGTTAATTCTTGGGTAGTTTAATGGGAGTTATGTGGGAGTTTGTGTGAGGTTTGGAATGGGTTGAAGGTTGGAATGTTGCTAAGAGAGAAAGCATTTATCTTTAGTTTAAAGTCTCTTTAGAGTCAGTTTGGTTTTCAGTTAAAGAAACCCAACTGCTTGTATTTTCATCTGCATACTTTTACAAGTGTGCAGCTAGTAAGGGGTTTCATATAAGGGAGATAATTCCCTACGCTCTTGGTGGTGTTTTCTTAGCCAGGTCAACTTCTGACTGCGTACACTCTGCGTGAAGCATACTTTAAAGGGCCGCTGTAAAACTGGGATATATGATTTAGATTAAGCAAGTTTCAATATCCAGTTTTCTCCAATATTATTTTTATCATATATATATTATTTTACAATACTGGGGGTGGGGGCTTGGAGAGGAGTTAGACACCCATCCTGCAGCTGTGCAGTCCTCCCACGGCAATCACTGAGGAGGAACACACATGCATGGGCTTGACCCCGCCCACGTTCCCACTTTGTGGTCCCTCCCCTCCCATGCCTTGACCCCACCCTTTGCCCCCCCCTAGTTTTGATCCTGGGTATGCCCCTGCTCCCCCCAAAAAAGGTCAACTCCTAACACCAACTGGTAGTACCTGTACTGAATTAATTGGTCAAAGGTAAGATACTGCAGTAGTAAAAAAAAAAAAGTACTGCAAAGTGAGATGGGCTCTTTCATTTGGCATATGCCAATTCCCATATTAATTTTAGAAATTCTCCAGGTTACATTGGATGACAGGAACTCTCAGAACAATTACAAAATGGAAAGGAGGATATCCAGTCATTCCTACTGAGTACAGTACTAAAGGGAAATGAGACCAATTGGGACAAATGACATGACAGGGGAAATGTAAATATAGCCAAACATTTCCAGTGATTGCAAGAGGGCAGTTCTTCCTGAAGTTCCCAAAAATCATAGAATTGTAGAGTCAGAAGAGACCACTAGGATCATCTAGTCCAACCCCCTGCAATGCAGGAATCTTTTGCCCAACTTGGGGCTTGAAGCCACAACCCTGAGATTAAGAGTCCCAAAAAACACAGTGAATACTTTCAGCCAGCTCTTGATACAAATGTGTTGATTACTACAGTCAGACTTCTTGGCTGACAGAATTTTCTACAGACATCACCACATTTGTTTGGCACCTCTGCCTTTTTAATTAAATTACCAGAATCCATTCCCCTTCCCGAGAATGAATTTCTGTATCCACATTGTGCAGAAACCACATCCATCTTAGTGCTTGAACTGAGCTGCTTTAAAGATCCCCGAAGATTCAAATAGAACAGTTCCTTTCTCATCAGAATACAGAGGTACCTTGGTTTACAAACTTAATCCATTCCAGAAGTCCGTTCTTAAACCAAAGCGTTCTAAAACCAAGATGTGCTTTCCCATAGCAGCGGGGGACTCAATTTACAAATGGAACACACTGAACAGGAAGAGGAACATGTTCTGCTTCGAAGGCAAAGTTCACAAACCAAAACACCTACTTCTGGGTTTGCAGCGTTCTTAATCCAAGTTGTTGAAAAACTAAGCTTTTCTTAAACCAAGGTACCACTGTACCTGGAAACATTCATGTTCTTTTTTTTTTACTTACTTATACTAGGTGCAGGAATAACTACAATATTAATTGTTTGGCTTACATGCAGAGCAGAGATCCACAGTACAAACCCTACAGAACTATATACCCTACAGGGCCAGACAAGACTGAGGGAAAAGAGTGATGGATACTCTCTGTGATTTGCACATGTTAAGTGGTTGCATTCATCTGTCTTGGTGTGGTCACTCTAATACTATCCATATCCTTCTTTATATATTAGTTGCCTTTCACATAAATCTCAAGGAAATTCACATCATACAATGAAAACAATATGAATAAACACCCAGGATCGAGACACTGTGTGTGTGTGTGTGTGTGTGTGTGTGTGTGTGTGTGTGTGTTTCATCCACCTGGAAAAGCTTCTTGTTTGATATATTTGACTTATAAGATTTTACAGATCAAGTAGTTCATTTTCTAGCTGCAGCCAACTCTACTTCCTAGTCACTTATCAGACACAAAGTTATAATTACTTCCATTTTTCATATTATGAACTGCATAGGACTTGGAGACTTTAAATTTTTAAAAAAGTATCAAAAGAAGTAACTATAAGGAGAGTGACAGTGCCTAGAGTAACATAACTGACACATTTCTTTTCTACACATTTTCAATGATTTCCCTTATTATAAAAAGAAATGAAGCTCTCCGGATGATAATGTCTTTCAAACCCAAATTTTAACGGGTTTTAAGTATGCAAAAGCTGTTACTTTAAAAAATGTCCCTCTATAATTCATTTTCATTATTCCATTCTTTAATGGCAAATGTTTCCTTAAACTGAAGAGAAGAAGACTTAAGAGCATTTTTAGAAATAATGACGCAGGCTAATACATTTAATACATTTAAATATTAGATATGCCCAAATATAGGTGCTTCTTAAAATGAAAGCAGCAGCAGTAGCTCCTGACAATCTGAAACAATACACTAAGGTTAACAGATTTTTTTCAATGAATCCGGGGACACTTTAATTGATTGATTGATTGATTGATTACAACACATTCGGGACGTTGATGCTGCAATGATGGTGATGGCAGAGGGGTGGCCACTGCCTTGAACTCAATTGCCATGTTTCCCCTTCCTCTGAGGCTCGGGTCGCACAATGCCTCCCTTCCCATCGGAGCAGCCCCAATCCCATTCCTACTTGCATGCAAGCAGGAGACGGTGGGGATCCCTCAGCTGGGAAGGGAGGCTTCCCCTTGCCTAACTGAGAGATCCCTGCCCCCTCCTGCTTGCACGCAAGCTCTGATAGGCAGCAGGAAGCCTCCCTTCATAGCTGAGAGATCCCCGCCCCACTCCTACTTGCACGCAAGAAGGAGTTGGGAGGCTGCTCTGTTAGGCAGCATGAAGCCTCCCTTCACAGCTTAGTTGCTGGCGTCAGGGAAGGTGGAGGCAGCCCGGAAGCTGCATCTTAGAGCCCCTGCACCACCATCATATGGGGACTTCCGAGCAGCTCCTGAAGCCAGCCAGAGCCAACTGCTCTGGGCTGCTGAGACTGCCGCTGCTGCGTTTCCCTGGGACATTGATGAAATCCGGGGACATTCCGGGGATGGAATTTGTCCGGGGACTTATTCGCAAATCCGGGGATTTTTCCCAGGAAACGGGGACGTCTGGTAACCCTGAGATACACCCACATCATGGATGAAATGGTTGGATGAAATGCATGCAGAGACAAAGCTAGCAGTCAGCATCCTTAGCTGGGACCATAACATTCTAGAATGTTCCACTTAAAATTCTTCTTGCCCCACCTACATAAGCAGGAAAACAGCAAATGGCTGGCACTACCACCAGGTCAGCTGTCCTGATTTGGCTCACTGGTCCTGATTGGGTCCTGAGAGGGCAAAGAAAGGTGGAGTTGGATGTCCTCTGCCTATTGATGACACCTCACTCCAAATCCCCTGGACATTAATAGGTGTAGTAGGCCATCCCAAGTAGAATCCTAGGCATATTTACTCAGAAGTAAACCCCTGATAGTTCTTGCAGTTTACTTTCAGGTGAGCATGCATAGAGGATTAGAACCCCAGCACATATTTTGGAATGTTAAAGTCTTAAAATATTCTGCAGGTATAATCCTAGAGGCCACGTTATCTGTTTTTTGTTTCCATAGAGAGTTACAGAAAACTACATCATGGTAAACATGGTGGATGAAACTTGGGCTGTGAACGTAGGTTCCAATTTGCCAGAGAGTTACTTGCCACTAGGTCTGTATCGAATTGTTCTTTTAGTAATTGTCCTATTATAGAAGCAGAAGCAGGATAATTACACAGCCACTTAACTTTGTTTTATAGATACAAATGAGCCTTCTGCTGAACTGCATAACGCAGGAGAGAAACACCCACGATAAGTTTGCTACTGTGAACAGATTCCACGGTTATTTTCCAAAGAAGAATGGTGATCTGTAACTCAATAGCGGCAACACTTCATTAACACATCATATAACAAGTCAAAGGAAAATTAAAACTACAGCCTTTGACTTTGACCCATGGGTTTGTCCTTTTGTTTCTGTAACAATGACTTTTATATTAAAATCCAGTCCCCTGTAGAAAAGCAGCCTATATTTCCTCAAACGTCCTTTTTTTTTTTTTTTACATTTCTGCCAGGGGACTCTGGTTCAAGAATATTGACCTAGTTTCAGGCTACAGTAGAAATGTGTGCATTCAGCAGAATAAAATGGGTGTGTCATCAGGCGAATAAATGAATGAAAATTCAGGTCCTCTATCTCTCCCAGTATTCACATATCTTCAATTTTAGTGAAAATGTGTCCTTTCCAGTTGAAGAAAGCATGACATTAGAGCAGATAGAGACAGAGATACATATTTTAAAAATGTTCTGCTAGTGGAAATCCAGGTTAGGATGCCTTACGGTCTGCCAGCCAACCAGGAGTCTGAGAATGACTGCTTCATATCCATGAGCTGACGGCAGAACAGTCCAGAAGTACTTTTATGAATTTGAATAAACCATCACACAATACATGAATTGGCATATGGAAATAGCTCTCATTTTTATAGAGAAACATTAACTAATATTTACAACCTTTGACAGAAAGATGAAGGGCTCAGTTTTTTCTTTCTTTTTCAAATATCTCATAGGGACATGAGGAGCAAATGAAAAACTGCCAGTGCAAATGCCACTGACAATTCCAGTACGGTTGAGGAGATACATGGTTATCTCTGTCAGGTTGGGCTTAAGGCAGTGGCATCCATTTTGCATTGGCCATGTGAATATGTGTGACCTGAGGAAGATTTACTGTGTGTTCACACCATATATTAAAACACATTACAAACTGTAATTTGTTATGAGTGCTGGGAAATGTAGTTCTTTGAGGAATAAGATCTCAGGATTATTTTGGGGAAGCCAAAATAAGGAACAAGTGTGGCTTCCTTCTGCTTCTGCTTTTCCTTTTCTTTCTGTCTTTCTTTCTTTCTTTCTTTCTTTCTTTCTTTCTTTCTTTCTTTCTTTCTTTCTTTCTTTCTTTCTTTCTTTCTTTCTTTGGCACCTACGCCAACTGAAGCATAAAGTACGCCCCACCCTGCTTTTTCTGTTCCCCTCGTGATTTTTTCCTTCAGGTAGCCATGATAGTCATCCATTAATAATGTTTCTAAGATTTATTAAACAACCTGGGAGTTGTTGTTTTTTAAAAGATAGTGTGGAGCCTCAAGCTCTTCACCCAGGTCCCAAAGATCCTCAGAAGGAGGTCACTTATCTTCAGAGACTCTACCTTTGATAGCAAACAGTATCTTTCTTCCCTTACTTTATTAAATGTATATATGCTTGGTGCTTTTTTTCTGCTCTAAAGTTATTTGGTGTATATGTAAAAACTCTGGACAAAATAGGGAAGTGACTGATTATATTACCACAGAGCCAGGTACTGTATTCAGAACACTGCTTCTTCTCTTTAAAACAGGAGAAACTGGTTGTGTCCATGGTTAATTAATTTTGAAGGTTTGTCTGGCCCAAAAGGGGTGACTGCAGATACACAGAATAGTGACCCCTTGATATTTGTACATATACCAGGATCAACAATATGGATGGTTTGTAAATGTCCCAAACCAGCCTTGTGCAACAAACCTTTCAGAGCCCTTCTGACCAACGTTTAACAAGGCCCAAGGAAAAATGTTGAAACTAAGCTTTATTCACTGGTTCATCTCCAGAGACAGTGTGACCTAATTTGATTATTGGTGTTGATAAATCTTTTCTTGGTAATATCATAGTTTGCTGGGATAGACTGGAAAATATCAAGAATAGTGAAGCAATGATTTTTTTTGCACATTTTATTTTATTTAGTTTTTCTCTCCTTTCTGCCTCTCACAAACTGATGTATGTAAGTTCTTTGCCAATTGTTTTTATTCTATTAAAAAATAGTCATCTTGGGTGTTATTGTTTTTTAAACAGTAGGGTGCGGCATGAATATTCTTAATTGCTTAATAAACAAGGCAACTTCCCACCTATTCACCACAGATCATTCTACACAATTCAGACAGCTGGCAGTACTGCAGAAGGGTCAACTTGAGCACAACTCCTTCTGATATGCCACAGTATTGGAAAAGGCAACCAAACCAAACCAAAAACCCTTGTCTGTGTTGTTGGCTCCAAGTCTGAAGTATGAGATTTATTATCTCTCCTAATATTTAGTTTGTAAAATGTTAACTTGGGATGTCCTGATTTATCTTTAGAATGCCATTCTTCTTGAGTGTGCTTGCAGTAAAGGATAATTCAAAATGAGAAATGGCAACAACATTTGTCATTGTCTGGACAGTTCCTTCTTTTATTTAAATGGCATGATCCAACAGGAGAAAAAGCAAAGCAGAAAAGCACAATGCAGGAGCAGAGATTTCAGGGCCTCCACCTGATCAGTTTGTATTGCAGCGGCCGCTTAGGTAAACAGGGGTGTGAATTTGCACACAAGGACTGCTCTGGTCTATGAGTAGGGAGGTTGGCGAGGTGCAAGGTGTAATGGTTAGGCAGAGTTGGTGAGCAGAGCAAACAGGGGCAGCAGCCCCTAGTCATAATAATATGGTTGGATTTTGACTCAAGGACCACATTATGGGTCTCTCCATCACTGCTTGAGCCTTACTGAAGATAGGGGTCTATTCCACATAGAGTATGTGCAAGATTCTCTCGTGTATTCTGCTCTTCCTCCAATTTGCTATACCATTCTTGGCTCACAAATGTGCAAACTGAGACATGTGTCTATGTCTATGTAGTGGGGACGCGGGTGGCGCTGTGGTCTAAACCACTGAGGGCTTGCCGATCGGAAGGTTGGCAGTTCGAATTCCCACCACGGGGTAAGCTCCCGTTGCTCGGTCCCAGCTCTTGCCAACCTAGCAGTTTGAAAGCACACCCAAAAGTGCAAGGAGATAAATAGGTACCGCTCCAGCGGGAAGGTAAACTGCATTTCTGTGTGCGGCTCTGGTTTCGCCAGAAGCGGCTTAGTCATGCTGGCCATATGACCTGGAAAAACTGTCTGCGGACAGACGTCGGCTCCCTCGGCCAGTAAGGAGAGATGAGCACTGCAACCCCAAAGTCATCTGCGACTGGACTTAACTGTCAGGGGTCCTTTACTTTAAACAACAACAACAAAAATTAATACAGAAACAAGACAAAACAGTCCTGTGCATGAAATTGGCATGAATTAGAAACGGGCTGATTTATTCATTCCTAAATCTAAGTGATATATTTCCTGCACTGTCCAAGTCCCAGTTCTGCTGCACACTATTCATATTAATTTTCTGGTGTGTACACCACTGTGGTGTATCTAACAATGGCAACTGTCAATACATGCTGCAATACATACAAGACCCTATGTTTAAAAGCTACAAACTAAAAAAAATTCACCAGTGAAGTTGCACTATGGTTTGGTACAGCTGCAGCTCATAGCATTAGGTCATTTGCATGTTTGATTTATTTAGTTAGTTACTTTTTACAACATTGCGCCAAAAAATATTATAAAAGTAATACATTCTAAACATGGGGGATTTGCAGATAAAATGTACAGTATAAAATAAACTGGGGTCTTTTTGCAGTTTAACTTGCACAAGGATTATATATATTTACTGTATGTTTCTACTGCTCATGGAAATGTCTTCAGAGAGGATATCTTGGATCATGAGAATTCAAATCCAAAGCTATTGTATTTTCAAAGCCTTATACTCTATGCAAATTTAAATTGAATTATGCAGTTAAGCTATGGGACTTGAACATCCTTTCTTATGTGAAATGAAAAGAAAAAGCTTTCAGTAAAATCACTGTAACAATCTGGCTTTAACCCACGAACGGGAGAATAAGTGGCCATTAGTTTGCTTCTTTGGGGCACTGCATATAGTTTTGCAAGGGTTAGGAATTTCAGAATTATGTATTGGCATAGAAATAGCTGTTACAGCTCCCCTGAAAACTGATTTTAAACATTTCCAAAATCATGCTTGCAATTATTTTGGTCCGTTTATTTGGAAGTAGGTCCTGTTGAAATCATTGGCAGGTATTACAGTGGGTTTAGACCCTGATGCAAGACTGGAATGCTCAGTTCATTTCCTGCAGAATAGCACTGCCAAATTCATAACTCTAATCAATACCTGTTTACTCAGAGTAGGGATGGGAAAATCTGTTCTCATTTCCCCCCCCCCCAATCTGCAATTCAGCTGCACACATCTCCACATCAGTCTGCATTTTTCCTTATCAATGTTTGTCAGAATTTTAGTGCAAATTTCTCATAGCACATAATTGTGCATGCATATTTGAATACTGTACTATACATATTTTTACAAGCTCTTTTCCCTAATAGAACACATATTTGTATGTTGTTTTCATTAATAAATATTTTCACAAACTCAGTAGACTCTTTAATTATCCTGTCAGGTAATTATGCTGCCATGTCTTGCCTTCTGTTGCCATAGCACAGTTACACCACAAATTAATGCTTTGGAGTGCCTAAAATTAACTAAAGTTCTGTTGTTGTAAGTAGAACAGTTGCACGTCAAGACCTTGGTGCACCCCCAAGTATACATACATACAAACTGACACAGAATTTTAGTTTAAGGTTAATGGGCAAAAATTTAGGCCACAACTTTATTGATTACACTCATACCTCGGGCTTAAGTATGCCTCGGTTTGAGTATTTTCAGTTTAAGTACTCCGCGGACCTGTCTGGAACGGATTAATCCACTTTCCATTACTTTCAATGGGAAAGTTTGCTTCAGGTTAAGTACGCTTCAGGTTAAGTACAGACTTCCGGAACCAATTGTGTTTGTAAACCGAGGTACCACTGTACAGCAATGTGAGTGGTATTGGCTTAGGCTAGGCATCTCCAAACTTCGGCCCTCCAGATGTTTTGGACTACAATTCCCATCTTCCCTGACCACTGGTCCTGCTAGCTAGGGATCAAGGGAGTTGTAGGCCAAAACATCTGGAGGGCCGCAGTTGCTTAGGCATTGGCAATAACTATATCTGACTCTTGCCCGCCTTGCAGTCTTGAAGGGTAAACAGCCAAACGGAGCTCCGTCGATGGCACCCTGGGGTTCCCGCTGGGTCCTGGCATGGCCCTGTTAGGATAGTCCTACTCTCATGTAGGACCCTGGTAGAGACACATGTCTGACTAGCATGTTCTCTCCCTCCTGGTTGGGAGCTTCAAAAGCTTTCTCCAGCCCCAATATCACAGCGAATGATACCAAAAGGCATTAGCAAGCTTAGGGATCCTGCAGAGTATTTGCAGTTTGCGCAAAATGCAGTAGCACAGCATTTTGGCTAATCTACTTTTATTTACGTATAATACATTCAGAGCATTAGGATTAGCTCCTTCCTCTTTCTCATCAGACAGCAAAGAGAGAAGAACAAAGGACAATAGTCCCACTTCATGGAACACAGTAACACAAACATCCTGTCTCCGTCACTTTCCACACTGTGGAATGAAAACATACACCATCATGTGATAGACAACAATCCCATGACTGCAAACATGGAGCAAGAATCCTAACAGGCCCTAGTCCCTCAAGAGGACTTCAGATGAGATCCAGACCCATGGATTCATTTACTGGAATGCCCTTGTACCTGGAGGGGCAGGTGATGGCCACCCCTCCCCTCCCCCTCATCACAATAAGCCAATGCCTAACCGCCTAGCCTTACAAAAGTTGTGATGATTGCTAAGAGGTAGGCGAAAACCAAATGGCCAGTGCCAATTTGCCAAATGGAAAAAATTCCTACCCAGCCCCTGTTCCAAAACAGGCAACGAACCGAAGTCCAGAGCAAGGCCAAAGCAGACAGCTAAAATACAGGGCGGGTGGGTGGGTGTTTGGCGTTGCGAAGCCAGGTGAATCCCCAGAAATGCACCACCACCTTTTATATGCCCCTACGATCACACCACTGATCTCTGATTGGTCAATAGAGGCCATGTTGTGATCGTGGGGCCATTGTGTGGGCCGGGCTCAATCTCCCACCCCCCCAGGAGGGGGGGGGCTTGGGCCCGCATGCAACACGGACCCTTCATTAGGAGGATCTGATTTGTTGGGTTGCACATTTAGAGAAAAGACCTCTATAGGAGTCATGGATGTGCATGTGTAAATGCATGCATTGAGCTCCATACAACCACAGTCAGCACTATTGAATGATGTTAGTAGAGAGAGTCCAGGAAAAGTCAGGAAAATTCCCCATTTTAGTCTCAGATGATGAACAGATCTAGAAGCCTGTCCAGAAATGAAGAGATGTTTGTGTCTGAACAGACTGTTCAGTACATGATTGTGCCATAGTGCCCAAGCTGGGTGAAATGCTGCTGCCATATCCTTAACCTTATATCACAATCCTGCATGTCTTGTTAAAAGTAAATCCCTCTATTTTTTAATGGGGTTTACTTACTAGTATGTGTGTTTAGGACTGCAGCCATAGTAATTGCTCAGCCATACAGAACAAGAGTGGAGGGGTGCTGGGCTTTCAGAAAATTCAGATCTCTTCTCCAAGGTACAACTTTTCAACATGACCTAAATCAGACCTTTTCAATGCTGTTAGCCAACACTGTAAATTTTCTTTCCAAGGATACAGGAAGAGCCTGCTGGATCAGGCCAATGGCCCCTCTGGTCCAGCTCCCTGTTCTCACAGTGGCTGAACAGTTACCCATGGAAAACCAGCAAACATGATTTAAGCACAAGAACAGTCTCTCCTCCTGTGGAGAGCTCTACTGATATGTACAGGATTGTGCTGTAGGTAAAATGTTATATTAATAACTCTGCATCTATCATAGGGTGTTGTAATGATAAAAAAAAGTGAACACAAATATAAACCCTGAAAGTCGCTTGGCATTCAGACTTTGAAATCAATTAAAATAGTGCTAATTTCCCCCTTTATTGCTTTTTCAGAGTTTAATCAAAACTAATTATTTTAACACTGACCAGTGTTTGATCTTTTCAAATATCTTTTAGTTTTGTTGGAATGACAGTCAGATATGCGTGGTATTAATTAAAATTCTGGAAGAGTTGGGGGATATGTAAAATGCTGGTATCTCATGGCCTTGGCCCAGAAATGCAAATATGGTATTTACACAGCTGGTCCTTCACTTTCAGTCTGTTTCTTTTTATCAAGTGAACATTCTGTGATTGGGATATTTAAAACACCTAGGATGACACTTTGTCAATATTTGCAGAGCATCTCAAATTCTAGTAAAGATCTCTGTACACGATATTTAATGATCTTGAATACCTATTGATTTTTGACACATTTATGGTTGCAATCAAGTTAAAGTTTATCTCGCTCTCAGAGATGAAGTCATTTAGCCACAGGAGCCATAGAGTGAATGATTGGGAAAGAAATAGTTCATGGGTATAGGTGACATTTCAAATCTTCTTTCAAATACCCCTATTGTAAGAAGAACAGAAATGGATAAAGCTCTGGAATAGATTGTTATCACATACTGCTGTGACTTTAATTCCACCACCACCACACTGCCAGCTATTTTCCCTACATGGTCATAATTATTTTTCAGAGGTGCTTAATTCTAACCGAAATAGATTGAATGGGGGGAGAATATATTCGATTTGCAATCAGTCTCCATTTCTGTCTTCTACTCCCAATGCAGCAAGCCTGATTTTCTTTTCATATTATTATAGAGCACTGCTGGCTGAGTTTTATACAATCTATGAAGTGATGTGAAAATGGCGCAGGAGTATTAAACAAGCATAGCTAGATGGCTATTCTCATGATAACCCTGCCTTTTTGGGGGAAAAGTTGGTGAGATGTGCTGGGATAAAATAATTTGCACTTAAATACTTCTGCTGCCTTCGCCAATGAAAATCAGCCTTGTCCTTTGCATCAGTGGAAGACAGAGGAAGGTCAAAGGATGAATTCTACTAGCTGTGAGAAGTTTCTGCAGGCTGAATTCCAACTGCATGATTAGCAGGACTCCCAACTCACGGAAAGATGTACTAGGAGCAAAAAGTAGGCAAAATGTCTCAGACATCTGAAGAAGAAAAGTTTAGGAAAAGTTTGCCTAGCAGCCAAAATTGTCTTTTTTCTTATGCCCTCCCTATCAACACCCTCCGCTTTGCTTTCTTCCACTTGTCTTTTTGACAGCACCAACATAAAATAAGAATCTTAAAATGCAGATTTCATCTTGAAGAAATAATCAGCTGAAGAAAAAAGTCAGGAGCAGGGACTTTATGGGCAAGCAAAAGAGGATCCATTATGGGAGCACTGTTGGGACTCCAAACAACTGAGGGTTAGATTTATTTTATGTCATATGTCATATTCACCCCACAGGATAATAAAGAGGACTCTACTGATTTAAGATTTGAGTTTGTGAACTTTCTTTATCTCATCTTGGAGCAGCAGGCTTCTTGTTTTGAGGTTCCTGTGCTTTTCAGAGGATTCTTGGAAAAAGCGGGAGCCTTTAAAACAAAACAAAGAAGCAAACAACTGTCCAGCTCATTCTTAATGTCCTCCTGTAATAACCTCCAGTAACCCTTTTCTCAAAACCTGCCTTTCTGCAATAGTGACATGGAAGGCTACTCCAAAGCCTTATCAACAGGAAGTTTTCCATGCAAAGATCTTTGGGAATTGTAGTTTGTTGGTGCTTTGGGTTCCTGGGAAATTAAACCCACGTGAAGCTGCCACTAGTTTAGATCATCTATGATCTCATCTGATATTAGGTGGGCGGTTACTATGGATAGGATTTCCCTGTTTTCTTCAGTGGTTCCCAAATTGTGGAATTGCCTCTCCAGAGAGGATCTGATAGCTCTATCTCATTCTGTATTAGAAATGGTATCAAAAGTTGCCAAGAGATTGAGCAGAAGTAACAGGGCCACACTCCCCCATCTCTTTTGTGATAAAGGCCATCTGTCAGGCCTACCCAGCCTGATTAATTTCTGAAATTGTGTCTGAACTCAGCCTGTAGCAGATCTAGATGATCAATCTCTTCCAAGAATACCAGTGGTCATTCCACAACTACACTCTTCAGAGGCAGCCCTATGTACATTGACATACCTCTCTCAATCCAACTGAGCTGGGAATCTGGTGAATCTGCTGATGGAACTTAAAGGTAAAGGTGCTGCGAGCAGAGGATCCCAGCCCTAGAGCGGCAAGCTGCGAGCAAGCCACGGAGCGAGGTTTTTAAAAAGCCTCGCTCTGCGGCTTGCTCGCTCACCGGCTCGGTGCACACTTTGCTTGTTCCTGGGCGAGGGGTAGGCCAGGGAGGGGCGCCCCTCCCTGGCCCGCCCCTCGCCCAGGAACAAGCGAAGCACGTGCCGAGCAAGTGAGCGAGCAGCCAGCCGCGTTAAAAGGCAAGGCGGCCTTTTAAGGCAACATGGGAGCCTCCTTTTACGGCGCTGCACTCTTGAAGAGGACCATCATTGGTGGAGGTGGCAATGGGGCACTGCCCCCCCCCAGAGTGGAGCCCAGGGTGCCCGCGCCTATCGCCCCCCTTGCTATGCCCCTGCGTTTACCTTCCTGCCGGAGTGGTACCTATTTATCTACTTGCACTTTTGGGCGTGCTTTCAAACTGCTAGGTTGGCAGGAGCTGGGCCCGAGCAACGGAAGGAGATTTTTAAATTATAAGTTTTGCAGTGCTTTGCACATTATTCGTAGGAGATATAAATAGTGTGATATATGACACATGTATGTTTGTATTAATAGTAATACTAAATAAAAGACAACTATGCTTTGCAGCTCATACTACCTGCACTAATATATTTAATCAACCCTTTTATTGTCAAGGTAAAAAGTAAAGATAGCAAATAGTTTCCATTAGTGCTCTGTATTGTTTTAAAAGTGCTCTGAAGCATTAGGGGCAGCATGGTGGTGGGCATGTGTGAGGGTGCTTTGACTTTACATTGTGGCATTATCCAGAGAAAATGAGAGCTTTGATTGGGATAGAAGCAAAGCTCTTCTTCTTTGTGCCCAGATCCTGTTTTTCCTAAATTCAATATGCCATGCATATTTAAATGCTGCTTTGCACTTCTGTAGCTCCTTTCATGTGGGAATAAATCAAAGTGCTTTTCAAATATTAATTCCAGCCTCACAAAGCACCTGTTTGCTTCAGTTCATACCTCTATCACTGAGGTTAAGGCATGTGCCCATTGTCACATACCAAGTCCCCGGCAAAACATTACATAAGGTCCCCTTTGAATCCAGTGTTGTCCTGCTTTGAATTTATGCCAGTACTTCTTTAAATTCAGTTAATTAAATATATTCATTGTTCTGAAACGGCCAGCCTTAAGCCCAGAGTCCTACACTATCTGTGGCTCCTTTTAAACATTATGGTTTACTGGCTCCTATTCTGGGTACAAAAAATAGGCGATTCCTCCTGGGATGGTGCATACTGCAGAAATGACATTTAAAAGTTCCTTACCCTAATAGCTTGCAGCGTCTGTAAAGCACTGCTGCCGCTACCACCAGAGATACTCAAAGCTGGTGTGCAGGCATTGCACAGCAAAGCTTTTAAACGTTATGCTCATCACATGGGCTACTGCCACTGGAGACATCTCAACCGTTTCCATGTGGGGGCCATAATGTTTAAATTAGCCTCCGACAGAGTCAAGGAGAAGAACTGCAAGAGACGGGCTTGAATCGGAGCATAGCAACCAAAAAATTTAAAGTGGGAATAGTAAGTGCTACTCCAGAGCTTCAGCAGATTAGCTTTCAGGCAGTGAAAAACCTTGATAAGAAGGGGAGCATGCAAATCAAAAGAAATAGGAGAGTCAATGATAATAGCAAGCTACTAACTGTAATCATACAATTGGGAGAAACATCCAGTCTGTTCGTAAGACATCTATCTCCCATGCGTTCAGTGAACTTGTGAATACAGAGTGTGATTAAGCCACTAAACCCACAACCAAATACTGATGTGCTCACTGGCCAATCAGAATTCCCACTCACCTGGAGGAGGTGTGTGTTTGTACATTTATATGCACAGAGACTCTCTTTTACAGACCCTCCAGGTGTCCCTATTTTCCAGGGACAGTCCCAGATTTACAGAAGCCGTCCTGGTTTCTGATTTGACCCCGGAATGTCCCATTTTTTCCTTAGGGAGTCCCTAATTTCATTGAAAAAATGTTGGCAGGTATGGAGTTATGTGACCTCCAAGCCAAGGAGATAAGTAACTAAATAACCCTTAGAAGTCATCTGAAGGTAGCCCTGTATAGGGAAGCTTTCTTTAATGTTAAATGCTTTGTTATGTTTTTATATATGTTGAAGGCTGCCGAAAGTGGCTGGGGCAGCCCAGTCAGATGGGTGGGGTATAAATAGTAAAGTGATGATGATTATGATGGAATAAGACATCCTTATGCAGCTTTAAAGCTTTATGTGGCTTAGGAGCCTCGTACCTACAGGACCGCCTCTCCCGGTATGTCCCGCAGAGGACATTAATAATAACATACTGGAGATCCCGAATCACAAGGTGGTTAGACTGGCCTCGACCAGGACCAGGGCCTTCTCAGTACTAGCCCCGACCTGGAGGAACACACTCTCTCAGAAGACTAGGGCCCAGAGGGAGTTGTCATCTTTTCGTAGGGCCTGCAAGATAGAGCTGTTCTGCTTGGCCTTTGGAATGACTCAGTCTGACCCCGGTGTTACCCTCTCCTAAGGTGGAATTTGCTGCCAAGAAGTGTGGTGAAGTCTCCTTCTTTGGAGGTCTTTAAGCAGAGGCTTGACAGGCATATGTCAAGAATGCTTTGATGGTGTTTCCTGCTTGGCAAGGGGTTGGACTAGATGGCCCTTGTGGTCTCTTCCAACTCTATGATTCTATGATTCTAAGGTTTTATCCTACAGATATTTAAATGAGGTTCCACTTGTAGATTCCTAATTTTAAAATTGAATTTCAACATTGCATTTAATCTGTATTTTAATTGAATTGTTTCTTTTATGCTTGTTTGATATTCTTGTTGTTAGCCGCCCTGAGCCCGGTCTTGACTGGGAAGGGCAGGGTATAAATATTATTATTATTATTATTATTATTATTATTATTATTATTATTATCCCTATTTTCATCGGAGAAATGTTGGAGGGAATGGTAATGCAAAAAGTCCAGCTGTTGGGCATGTGGAACCAGGCACACTGGTATTAGGGCATGGCAATCAGGTATGATTCTGTTCCTTCCTCACTGAATGCATTTGACAGTGCCTGATCAATCCTAATGACAAATTCTCATGTGAGATCCTGCCTTATGTGTCTGACCAAAAATATAATAGTAAGTCCTTAAACTAGTTTAGAAACAGAGGTGGTGGTTGGGTCGGCTACCAAAACAACAACAAATGGCCTAGCTTTGATCCTCTAATGTTTAGTTATGCCCATGAAATCTTCCACAACTTCTCCACTTTTTATATTTGACCTTTTCTTATTAAAAAAAGTTGTGATTATGATATATTAGAATCTTAAGCAGGCCCCACTGCTTTTGACAAGGATCAGCTTCACTTGGGATCTCATTATCAGGAATTCCCAAGTCGAAGGAAGCCCTGTGGGGCATACATTTGGCATCAATGCAAATGCAAGACCGGTGCCAAGGAACAATCAGGCTCAGATTGTGCACCCAATTGCTCCTTGGCAGTGGGTTTCATTAAGCTGCTTTCAATGGGGATTGGCTCTGCTCGCAAGCTCTGATCAGGAGCTCCCAAGTGGAACCAATCTTAACATGGCTTGCATTTATTGCCAAATTTAAACAACACCAAATACAATCCCTACTGCAACGGAACACTTTGCAGTTCCCAATTGTTCCCTGACAGCTGTGACTTTACCTGTTCTACATCTGATGTCACATAGCATCAGGTGAGCGACATTGAGCATATATATATATATATATATATATATATATATATATATATAGTTCCCCCCCCACTTTTTGTTGGGTTTCTTGAATAATCAAAGTTGCCTTTGAGCCAGTCTAATGTCAATACTGCCTGTTTAAGAAAAACAGGTGCTGGTAATTTCTGTTTAATTGCTCACAGGCGTGGGCTCTACTCCATGTATATAAGGCTCTGTTGGAAAGCATTTTGTGTGGTAGTTGTGTGGGAGTATGGTGGGAGGTTTGGAGAGGCTTGAAGGGTTGGAATGTGGGCATGTAAAGTTGCTGGGAGAGAGAGCGTTTATCTTTAGTTTAAAGTCTCTTCCAAGTCAGTTTGTTTTTCTGTTAAAGAAAGCCAACCTTTTGTTTTTCTTCTGTATACGTTAAAAAGGTATACTGCTAGTCAGGGGTTTCATGCTAGGTTGGGAAAAATCTTTAACCTCTTGGTGGTGTATTTTAGCCAAGTCAACTTCTGTTTGCGTATTTTGTTTTTCTATAAACTCTGCGTGAAGCGTACTTTGAAGGGCCACTGGGAAACTGAGCTATATGATTTATGTTAGCACTCTTCATACCCAGTTTTCCCCAAAATTATTTCGCGATACTTTTCAGGATGCAAATCCTTCCAATCCAGTCTACAGGTAACATACCTTAATGAAATCAGAAGAAAATCATATCAAAACAAATCAAGCCATCAGGAGCTTTTCCATAATGCATTTGGTGGTAGATGGCCCTGTGGAAGGTTAGTCTAATGCCTGTCTCTCTTGCACACCTGTTTTTCACCACAATGTAGTTGGTGCCAGATGCCTCAGTGGGGAGCAGACTCTGAGTTTTCCCTCCCCATGTCATGTGTTCTTGAATTCAGAGACTATTTCAGGGTGGGCGCAAAACTGGAAGTCAAGTGAAATATACCACAGGTGGTGGCAGTAGTGTGCCTTTCAGCAGCCACCCACTGGGGTTTGTTTTCTTTACCCAAAGGTTTGGTTGCCCAATTCTACATCATAACACCATCACAAAGAGGGTTGGCATCTGCCTACCAACAGTCACAAAGAAGACAGAATGCTGCTGCCACCTTTGCAAAATACAGGAGATAGGAAGAAGAACAAAAAGAGGTTAGTGGCTTCTGGGTGAAAGGAGAGCCCAAACCATCCTATGCTTTTGCTGGAAGTTTTCTTTGCAGCATGTTTGGGTCAGGATTAGGGAAAAGGAGTGGGGGGGGGTTGTGCTAAGGGCACTTTTGTCCACAAGGGATGAGGACTTTTCTGTGGTGGCCCCATGGTTGTGGAATTCTGTCCTGAGAGAAACAGTGAGCCCCCTTATTCCAGATAACAGATGAAATTTATTTATTTATAATTTAACAAGATTTATATATTGCATGGTTGTAGTAAAACCTCTAGGCACTTTAATAAGACACTGTTGCTATTATTACTAGTGTATTTTTTGTTAATTTGTATGCTTTTAAAATGTATGTGTTGTAAGTGTCCATGAAAAGAGTGCATTTTGAAGAGCAGCATATAAATAAGTTGAATGAATGAATGAATGAATGAATGAATGAATGAATAAACTTGTATACTGCTGAAAACATACTGGAACAGGGGTATAGGGATTGAAGGATTTTGCAGAAAGCCCCTCCTAGCAATAATTACTGTTGAGGTGCACATCAGTGTAATCTTAGCAGAAGCATGGAAGCAATTTCTTCACCAAATCAATGAAGATTTTAATCCCAGAAAGCCGTAAAAAGGTATAAAAATATTATTTAGTGCAAATAAGTTTACTTGCAGAACACTCCAAGTGCTTGCTATGCAAGCAAGTAAATGATTAAAAAAGATGTTGGCTGCTGTGTCATATAACAGTTTAGTTTGTATATAGAATTTACATTAAAATGTAGTTTCTCTTCATTCAAAATAGTACTTAGTGTACATGTCACAATACTGAAATATGGAATTTGCTTGGCAGAAAACATATGCGGTCTCACACATGCAAATGTGTTGAAAAGAACTTCATTGATCTTGAACATTTTGGCACATTCAGATGCATGTCACACAACTGTGTACTGAATCATTTCATCCATATTTTATTTCTCATTTATGTATATCACTAAGCCTGCAAAATTACTGATTCCCTTGTGATCTGACCCATTTTTTTTCAATTTTCTACAGCACCGCAGTCATTGAAAACTATCATAAAATTAAAGCAATATATACAAGATAATACTATATGCTAATATATAAAACAATTCTGTATACTAATAGCAAATTCATCCTCCAAGTGTGTATCTTTAAGAAGCCAAACAGCACCATCAATGCACAAAAGGGAGATGATAACAGACTTGAAGAGTGTCAAGGTTTTTAGAAACTTTAGAAAAGGACCCTCAAAGGGGCATAGCCAAAAATAGCACAATGGGAACTGGGCATGTACATTTTGCATATAAAGCTGAATGGTGGCTGCAGGAGATGGGGTGGAGATGGAAAATCAGAAGGTGAATGGGGCATCCTGTGAAAAGGTATGACTGGCTGGAATCCTGACCAGGAATGCTTCACTGCAACATTTTGTTGCACAGTTATTACTCCAAGGCTATGAGTTAAGTTGAAAATGGTATGTATCTGAAATGTTAAACAGAACAGTTTCTAACTTGCTTTGACAATTTAATTTTTTCATCAAGTAGCATGGCGTTGTGACCATGAGATGTGGTTCTCCAGGTGGGACAGGGCCGCTTCTTGGCAGGTTGGTCATGGTTGCTTATGGTGCAAACACACTGGCAGAAGTTGGATTGGCTCTGCTGGTGTGTTTGCACTGCACCAACCTCCCTGCTGCCTTGCACATCCCCATCTGGGTAAGCCATAGTGATCCACCTGCCAGGAAGCCATTGTAGTGGCTCCAGCCAACCCAGCAAGTGGCATCTGGTGACTAATGCAAAATGAGGAACTGATTTGCACAACAGAGCATTGCAATTCAGTCCAAAGCAGTGTACCAAAGGTAATTGCACTAGAGCTACAGGAAGATGCTCTTGAATGCGTTGGGCTGTAGAAGCAGTAGACCTTCCTATATTTTTCTTTAGGAGCTCAGTTCCTTTATTGGTTTCTTCTCTGCTATCCTGGGGAGAGACCCAAAGGCCAGACAGAGAGGCCTGGGCACATTCATCACTTGGTCTGACATCCTCATCCCCTACATCAGTGCCAAGTGGGAAGGAACTTTTGTAATTATTGTGTAGAATACTACCTGTATCATTAAAGCTCTCTCTCCCTCTTTATGTTCCTAGTTTCCATGTAACATTGTGAGCCATTTTTATATTTTTCAAGTAAACTTGGTTTGTTGGCCTGTGAATGTACCATATATTTGCTGCAGATGTGACCCAACTCTATAGATACAGCCGTGAATCAGTCAGTAAGGCCTGGTATGTTTATGAGCGTGATTTATTTAGTAAGTTTATATTCCACCTTTTTGTGACATTCAAGGCAAGTATCTGTCATTTTCTCCCCCTATTTCATATAGCACACAAGGTAATATAACTCCTAATTTAAACACACACAGAGGTTTCATTGCTTGCCATTTATAACGTTGAACTTTGAAGCCAAGTCCTGTTTTAAAACAATTGGAGGTGTAGGACAGTACTTGAACAATGGCAAGTTTTCTCAGGAGAGGGCAAAAGGATTACATTTTCTATATAGACACTCACTTTTATGAGATGTGCTCATCAATAGTCATCTAATTTCTTTTAGACTACTGATTAATCCTCCTAGAGATCAAAACGATTGGCAACTTGGAATAGTTTCTCTCCCAGTGGAACAGAAGAGCCTGATAAAGGCAGGGGGGAAAGAAAAGAGATGACTTAAATGTCCTGGGGGATCAGAATACTAAGATTAGCAAAGATACGTAGGAGGAATAAAAATTCACATATGCCTGTTCAAGAAGAAATGAATGACATTTAGGTGGTATAGCCAAAATGTATATTATTTTCTGGACATGCTGAAACAATGGAGGGGCTAAAGGAAGCCTGTGTAACCTAATTTGATAGCCTTCAATGTTCCACAGTATAAAGACTATTTTTTTCTAATTGCAGAACAAGGGGTAAAATTCATTTTGGTAATTTTCTTTTCATATGTGCATTTTATGTTTTCCTCTGAGTTCTGGACCTCTTTAAGTTCTGTCTCTGACAGTGTGACCCTATAAAGCACTTTATATTATGAAATATAGAGTGGGTTGTGGAAGGGCTGGAAGAGGACCCTTAGGTTTGGGCTGGGCGACTAGGCCTCACTAAAGCTGAGTAATGGGGGCGTGGTTATTTAGAAAAGTGGATGTTGATTGGCGGGAGGGCCCCTTCTTATTAACAGTCTCTTTTGCTTTCTGTTCACTGTTGCATTGGCGTCTGAATCTCCCTCCCACCGCCACTTTCTTTCAATAGGTTTAGTCTCACCTTGCTTTGCCTTTTTAGGGGTCGCCTGTATTCAGGGGCCCAGTAGGAATTTTGCCATTTGGCTGATTGGCTTTGCCACTTGGTTTTTGCCTACTGCTTAGCAAATTGTCACAACTTGTTAGGTTGGCGGTTAGGCTTTTGGTTATTGATTGGCTGGAAGAGAGGTGGGGCACCCAGATGCCTGCCTCCTTCTTAATGTTGCTCCACATAGAAGTATTCCGTTAAAGGAATCCCGGGGCTTTCGCTCTAGTCCTTACATCCCCACCATTGGCAGGGCTGGGCGGGCCTTTATGGAGTACGAGCCTTGGGGAACATTCTTGGATGAGAGGGGAGAATGTCTGGACACAGCTACCTCCTCCCAGGGGTGTTTACTTGACTTCCCTATACGCTTGGGGAAGTCAGAGCTGTTACTGTCCCAAATGGACAGATTTGAGTCCTGTCCCAACTGGACAGATGAATATGGTCCTTCATAGAGAAGGACGAGTGGTTAACCAAAAGCCTAAGCCAACACTCAAATTAATATGTATTTAAATAGAGTTGTGGCCAAAATAATACCAAAAAACCCAAACCTAAACTAATGTGTCTGTTGTGAGTTAATAGGGGGGTTTTCTGTCAGCCTCGGTATACAAATATGTCTGCTTAGAAGTTATCCCCAGGGAGTTTTTATGTGTCTTACTCCAGAGTATCTTTGTATAGGATTGCAGAGTAAATTGCCTCCCAACTTAGACACAAAACATAGAAAGGCAAGTAGTGAAATACTAAAGTGTGTGGTTTGCTTTGACAGTAGGGGTGCCATATCGGTTAAAAATTGTTTTAGTTTAAAGGGGTGGAGCCGAGAGGGTTTGAGGCAGAAAGGGAGGGACCATGGACTCCACCTGTGCCCAAGGGCCTGTAGAAATCTGGGCTTGGATGGCCTGGAGTATTTACTTGTCCTCTGGAAGGATGAACACAGGGAAGTAGTTCATTGGGATTTACTGGTGTTCTATAAGTATGTTGATTGATCTAGAATGTCTTCCTTTCACAAGACTAGCACAGGCCAGGACAGAATAACTTTCTGCATTTATTTTTCATTTAACAGGATCTGTATGCTTAATCATTGAAACCTATTAAGCACAATATATTAAATACACACAAAAATTACTTATAAAAGCAGGTGTTAAAAACAAGTTAGCCTAAACCTTTTCAAAATAACAATAAAAATGTACTTTATAAAGTAAAATTATCAATTAAAATACAACTCAGGTTTACATGACTTGCTTAAGCCAAGTAAGTTTTTAGCTGGTGCCAAAACTTGCTTGGCTCCTGCCTAACAATGAACATTTTTGGTATAAGTTGGAGTCCAGTACAAAACAAACAAAAAACAAAAAAAAACAAGCAAACCCCTTCTCTCATGGAAGGAGTCTTAAAGTAAAGAGGAGCGGAGCTCTGACAATAAGTAGGCAGTTGTGATTCACTTCTGCAGCAGGAAATTCTGCTCTGGAGGTATAAATAACATTGTACCACCTTGGAGTAAGATGAACAATTTTACCTAAGGAATTCCCCATAGTTGTGTCCTGCTGACCTGCCCTAGAATCCCAGATCTATCACTGAACATGATGAAATGATCCAAGTGGACAAGAATTATAAATATCTGAGATGCTCTAAAATTGGTCTCATGCAAGCCAGGCATTTATGACTGCTTTTCTCACTGGAGTAGACAGTATTTTTTGTTGTTGCTCTCTTGCTAAAACAAGTCCCTCAATCATAATAAAAAATGGAGCTGGGGGAGGAGCTTAAATTGTAAGTTTTTGTAAGGCACTGCCAATTAATTTTGCCTGACTTTGAATAATTATGAGTTTCTGTTCTTTCTGCATTATGATCTTTTATCATAAGTATGACTTCTAGGAACAGCTCCCTGGGAAAAAATCAAAGCGTCAAGAATAACTGCATGTCTTTTATCAAAAGGGGTCTGAATGATAATTGTGTCTAAAGATCTGGAAAGTAAATATGAATACATACCAATAGTTTTTCATTCAGCATTTATTTAAACAGAGATGCTATCAATTTGTGCACTATATTTTTAGTCACTCCTGCTGCAGAGCAGGAGATAACAGTACTGGAAAATGCATCTCAGTGGATTTAGGGCAGCACAACTGATTGCACCGCACTGGGTAACAAGCCTAAGGGGTGAAGGAGGGCATTGCAAGCATGATATAGTGAAGTGAGCAGAATGTGTGTGGGGGGGGCACGATATTTTGGGGCCACTGAAATTTGAAAGACCAGTCTGCCCCTCCCAAACCCAGACCAAGGTTAATGAAGTTTAACTGTGTGTGACATCTGAATTGACTAAGCATAATTATGTATGTTTATCTGCCTTCAGAGACCTAGAGATAGAGTCTGTAGAGAAAGAGGAGTACAGGACAGACAGACAGCGAAAGAAGACAAGTGGCTGATGCCTTTACATTTATGAGCTAAACCCCCAAAGTTTGGCTCTTAGCTTATATTGGTTAACACAAACCATGATTTGTGATGATGACTGATTTGAGCCTTCGTGCGCACACATACACACGTCTCAAACACTCTTAGCCAGTTTCGGCTTCCTCTTAGCTTTCTTGGAGAATATTATTGGAGTTTTCTTCCATCTTGTAATATTGCTGCATGCATACCAGTCTGTGTCTTTTTGTGAGGCTGCTTAGCAGCTGTATGCATGAATGAGAGTCACTTTGAAATTCATTCATCATAATCCCACCAAAACAAACACATCTGGGGACATCTGGGGACAAAAAAGGGGTTTTGAATCTCAATAGGAAATAGGAACCGCATATCAATTTCTCTCCCTCTCCCTCTCCCTCTCCCTCTCTCTCTCTCTCTCCCTCTCCCTCTCCCTCTCCCTCTCCCTCTCCCTCTGTGTGTCTGTCTGTCTGTCTGTCTGTCTGCCTGTCTGTTGAGACCACTCCTACAGGTCCCCTGTATTCTGATTCTGTGATGCTATAAGGTTTTTTGTCATCCTCCAAGATAGACATGTTACACCCCCCCCCAAAAAAATCTGTCCTTCTTAAATACTACTCTGAGGCTAACTTTAATCTTAGTTATACTTAAAAACACCAGTGGATATGTACTGCTCTATCCACAAATTTAGCAACTTGCATGATAAATTGAAGCATCTTTTAAAAAAAAAACTTTGTACAAAGGGAATTCTGCATATCTGTATACAGATGTAATATTGCTCTCCCGGATTTCTGTTTTGCTATCATTGTTTCCAGAAGTATAGATATGTGATAATAATGTGGGGTTTGAAGGGGAAAAAAGTGCTATTCCCTTTTGAGTGGGCTATCCATTTTATTCCGCTTTTATGAACTGCATTCCACCTTTAAGAAATAGCCTACTCAAAAACAATCAAGACAATCCAGAGTACTCAAGCTTGCCAAGAACAATCCGATAATTTTAAGCCTGCATTGGTTTTGCTGCCTCCATTCTCATCTTAAAAGCACACCAAATATATGCCCACTTTTCTGTAGAGACTTTATGATTAACATTGTGTACATTTCAAGCTGTCTCCTGAAATCTGTACCAGAAAGAAACTGCTCTGAGAGTTTTAAAGAACAGGACCTGATGGGTAGTTATTATTTCAGGACAGAGTGAAACTGACAGGTGTCACATTGAACTATGCATACAGCCAAATGCTTATATATAATTGCCAATGCTAATTAATATCTTGTAAATTTGGCTTTTTACCCACAGGTCCAAGATGAGTTACGACATTAGAGACAAGTAATCAGAATACTTAACAAAAACCTAACCACTAAAGGAATGCCTTGCTTACTCGTAGCAACCAAGTACTTGCATAAATGAAAAAGGTCCTACATGTCTTCTTGAAGATTATTGGGCCATTGTTTTGGTAGACTTTGATTTCCTGATTTGAGGAGGGTCTAATAAGAGTGCTTATGCCTTTGTTATTCAGGTATTGTGTATGCAGGTAGAAACTAAATGATATTTCTTGGCTGACCATGGTTATTTATTTAACTGGATTATAGGCCCTATGGATAATCAAATATATGTTGATTATTCTATACTCTACCCACTATTCCTCACTACCAAAAAAGTCTGAGTAAAAATGCCTTACACAATTGGCTTTGTGTTTGATCTTCAGCACATGTACACAGGGATTTTCTGATCCCGCTTTCCTTTTTTGTGAAATCATTTATTGCTAATAGGACACAATTTGCTTGACTGCTATTATCATGGCTAAATCAAGCTTTTTGAACACTAGCATACACGCTGCTGTTGTTTTTTTGCAGAAAAAAAAACCCCTTAACATGTTAATAGTCACCTTTTTGCTGTACCACACGAACAGTGTCTATTCCAAGCTAATGATTCCGTGAAAACAGATTGTTTGTGGAAAGACTGGAACCCAGCTGAGACCCTTCTTGGAATAAATAGATGGTCTTCAGTACTTGCAGAAGTAATTAGGAAAAAGAACTCCAACAATGCTATTGACCTCCAGCAACTGATAGATAAAGACAAAAATACCTCAGGGTTATTGTAGAAGACAAGCTATAAACAAGTTCATTAGCTGATAATGAGCAAACACTGTTTTTGAAGGTGTCAGAAGAAACTGGATGATAGGCCATATCTCTGATGCATATGTATAAAGGGTTTGTACTGATCATGAGAGTTGGTTTGGATCCCTATTTGCTGTTTTAGAAGACAGCCTACTTTGATCTGAAGCACCTTCGAGACTGCCTGATTCAGCTCAGAATCCAAGTCTGAAAGTCCAAGTGTGAAAAACAAAACTACAGTCTCTCTCTCTCTCTCTCTTTCTCCCCCACTCCCTTCTCTATTACGGAGAAATCAAAATGCATTTAGTGGATAGAATTTGCATTCATAATAGCTCCTGCATGGTGCAATGTTGTTGTTGTTTAGTCATTTAGTCGTGTCTGACTCTTCGTGACCCCCATGGACCAGAGTACGCCGGGCACTCCTGTCTTCCACTGCCTCCTGCAGTTTGGTCAGACCCATGTTGGTAGCTTCGAGAACCCTGTCCAGCCATCTCGTCCTCGGTTGTCCCCTTCTCCTTGTGCCCTCCATCTTTCCCAACATCAGTGTCTTTTCCAGGGAGTCTTCTCTTCTCATGAGGTGGCCAATGTATTGGAGCCTCAGCTTCACGATCTGTCCTTCCAGTGAGCACTCCCGCTTATTTCCTTAAGAATGGATAGGTTTGATCTTCTTGCAGTCCATGGGAGTACATCCTGCTAAATTACAAGCAAATATCCCCCCTCCCTTCCTCTTTAAAAAATGGATTCTCCCAAAAGAACTATACATAACTTTTTAATTTTAGCAGAATTGAATGGAATTTGCAGGCAGGTAGCCCCATCTGATTGGATTAATCCTGTTTAATTTCAGAATAATAGCTGCAGCAGTTTTTGCAAAAGAACACTCTTTAAAGTTTAGAGGCTGGTTGAAAAAAGGAATCCCTTATCCCGCAACCCCCAATGTTATGTGGGTAGTTGTTTTGAAAATAGCAGACATGAGAGAAGTGCCTATAGGATTTTTTTGTTTGTTTTAAAGAAGCTTGTCAAAATGCCTTTTCTGCCTAGGAGTTTTTTAAGTTGGTTTGCAGGGAGGTGAGTAAAAGGGATTCCCTTCCCTTCCTGCTAAAACCTTTGTCTGTGGGCACTAATTCAATCGTGTAGGTGGTGGTGAGACACGAGTGGCGCTGTGATCTAAACCACCAAGCCTCTTGGTCTTGCTGATCACAAGGTCAGCAAATTGAATCTGCACAATGGGATGAGCTCCTGTTGCTCTGTCCCAGCTCTTGCCAACCTAACAGTTCGAAAGCATAATAGTGCAAAAAGATATATAGGTATCACTTAAACGGGAAGGCAAACAGCATTTCCAGTCATTCTAGCTTCCATCACAGTGTTCCTTCTTCTTCGCAGGATTTTGTGCTTCATATGATATGCCAGAGATTAACCCACATTTTGTTAGAAAAATTTGGGTTCTCTTATATTTAAAAAGCTTTTTGTTGTAGCTTTCTCCCCGCACCCCCCAAAACTCTGTCAATTTAGATCTATGTTGTTTTATAATGTATCAGTGTGGTTGTTTTTTTCATGATAACGCTGCAATAAAAATAAGTCACTGCAAAACAAAACCATTTTCAAGCTAATTGAAACAGTCAAAGTGAACACAATGATAAATAAACGCTAAATGACAGCTCCATTATAGGATTCTGATATATACAGAAGGACAAATAAGGGCTAGATTTGAAAAGCTGATAGCAGAGTTTCCTATGAGTACTAAAAAAAGAACTGCTTCCAACAAGTGATGCTTGGTGATAAAGTGTGTGCTGTGAGTACTGTAGCAGTTTATTTAGGTCAATCATAGGGCAACATAATAAGGGCCAAGCTTCCCCCCCCACATATCTTCAAGTAAGAAAATGAAAGCCAATGCATTCTGGAATATTCTTTTGAGCTTCAATTAAATATGCAAAATAAATGAACCATTAAAAGGGCATGTGTACTAAAATAAGAGTTCAGTACCACAGTAATTTATAAACTGGTGTAAAGTTGTTTTCTTTTATTCAGATTCCTTTTGATTGGGCTAATCTATAAATACAGAAGTAACTGCATAACAAAGATGGAAATTCATTGCTAAGCACTTATAGTATCATTAAAGAGGTCAGCTTAATCAGATTGCCCTGCTACATATACCAAAGTTCCTATCATTGCAGAAGGGCAAATTTATTGTAACGGTGCTGGTCAAACTGTTTTATGTCACACTTTGCCTCTTGGTTGCATGTATTCACAAATGAGACAAGTATTGCAACTATGCAGGGTTTTTTTTGGTGAATTGTACCCAACACATTTCGACAAATATGAAAGATCAATCTGTGGCTTTTGATCAAAGGCTTGCCAGACTGTTTGGGAGGTTTGGAAGTTGCTCATTCCCCAAAGAGCAGCTGCAAATACTGAAAGTCGAATCGCATTACATTGCATGCAAGCGAATGTGGAATTGTAGCACTATGGTCCTTTTATAATGGAAGAACCATTTTATGACAGGAGCATGAAGACTGGAGAAGCAGTGGGTGGGGTGCTTAACCTGCGCCTGTGCACTGTTATTCCGAAACACCTGCCATGTGCCCTTTCTTCAGCAGGGCTTCAAATATTCATTTGCCCTTGAACACATGTCATGAGAGAAGAGCATTGTATGGGGCTCATGGGAGTTGTAGTCCAGCAACATCTCTAGAGGGCAAGAGGTTGGCAGTGACTGATCCTATTTGCCCCTGCCCTCCCCCTTACTGCCCTCTCCACACCAGCACAACCCTACTGCTCAAGCTGGCTACAGTGGAAGGTGGGGGGCAGGGTGATCAGGCCTGGATTGGGCCTAATGCTGACACATGATTGTTATGAAACCAGTTTAATGTCCAGTGGATACTGGGCTGGCTCAGCCCCTTCCTGCCTTCAGCACACCCCCTTTTTGGGGGGCGGGCTTTCCACCGATTACTGTAAGCAGATATCTCATCTGCAGTATGACCCACACACTTGTGTCAGCCAGTTGGCGGGAAATGTGCTTACCTGGGAAACCTGGATGGAAGGACACCTGCACATAATCAAACACCCTCAGCTTGGTGTAAGGGAGATTTGGATTGAATTGTTCTGCCCATATAGTATGGCTGTCAAGTGTTATTAGTTAAGCATTTTCCTACTGGACTGAATGTTTTGCCATCTCTTTCTTAAAATTAGGGATAGAAAAGATGCCCCCCTCCCCCCAACTCAAGTAAAAACAACTGAAAGCAAATCTAACCTAAAGACAAACATACTTTGAACTCAAAGTGTTTTGTTTAGGCAACAGATCTCTAGAAATGTTGAAGTAAATTGTTATTTATTTGCAAGGATTAAGGAACTTTCTTAAATGAAAGTTGAGGTGAACTTACAGAATTATGCCACGGCGAAGCTTCTGAGAGTAAATTTAGGATAGATTGCTTCATAAGAGTCTCAGAGAGTTACATATCTATCCTTACCCCGCCTCCCTCAAGCTATCACAGTGTGTTTGAATAAATTTATTTAAAATTATGGCTCTTTCCCTTGTAGAAGTTTTGGGTATAGGGTAAAAAGTCTGTAATACCCATTTGTGTGTTCAGACCCAGAGACCTCCCCCCTAAATAAATTCACACATGACTCAAATTTTAGTTTTGGCTTTTGGCAGAATTTAGGCCAGAACTTTATTGATTACAGAAAGTGAGTGGTTGCCTAGGCTCTGGTTCGACTAGCTCCCTGCACCCTTGCAGGCAGCGCTGACCCAGGGCACTACCATAGGTCAGCCAAGGGTGAACACCTGGATAGGTGAAAAGCTGGGAACAGACTATGTCTGCCACCCAGATGTCCCCCTGGACTCAGGCACGGACACAACCCCCTCACAGGGGTTGACCAAACCATTTGATTCCCTGGATTCCTTTAAAGGAATACCCTTCACATAGGGATGGCGAAACCGTTCTCCCATCCCTATCACCTGAACCAGTGCCTATCTGCCACACGAGTACCTACGCTCGCTGCCAACCACTCACACCTGTAACCAATCCCCTAACCCCGCTGACAAGGTGGTCAGCCACAAATCATTCCCAATCACAGACAGATGAACCCCATCAAGCCTGTAAAGGGATACATTATAGAAGGTAATGCCCGGGTGATGGATCTTGCCCAAGGCCAGACTTTCGTGGCCACTGCACTCTGGACGTGCCTCATGGCCCTCTTGGTGGCAACTGGTCCTCTTAATAGGCATCTTGATCCCTTCTTTTTCAAACCAGGGGTGTACTAATAACATACACACAATAGTAATAGCACTCTGGCAATCAAGATGGTGCTCCTGCCAAGACAAGATGGCACTCCCGCCAAACTAGATGGGGCTAAGCCTCCCCCAACTAAGAAAAGAGGACAAAATGGTGACCAGGCTAAAGGGGGGTGGGTTCCCGGCCCTAGGGGATTCCCCACCAGCCTTTATGCAGAATGGGCAAAGAAAAATTCACGGATCTAATGGAGAGGGAACTCTCAAAATGATACACAAAGTAGAACAGCCCAAACAGTGAAACTCACAAATTGCCCCAATGCTGCAATAAATTCAAAGCCCCAAAGCTGCAGCCACAGCTGGAACTGAGAATAGAAGCCACTGCGCAAGGAGCCAAAGGGCAATGTTAAACGGGCACTGGCAAGCTCTGTAAACAGGGGGTGCTCAGGGGCCAAAAGCCTTGTGGGGCGAAAGCCCCACAAGGGGGAAATGAAGGGAAAGGAATAAAATTAACAAAGGAGAGGGAAGAAAACAATTGGAAGGAATTTAGGAACAAGAAGGGACAACGGAAAGAAATCGCCAGGACAATCCGTCGAAGGTAAATCTCTCTCGGCTGCACAGAGGACACGCTGTTAGCTTGTTCCGAATGCACGAGCCAAAAGAGGAAGCTCTGGGTCACGAGTTATATATAGTTACCTCAAACTGTTTGGACTGCGCCCCATTGGCCAGATTGAAACCCAACGTCGAGGGGCCCAGCAATCGGGTGTTGTGGCTAACCAATCTTACCCACCCACAACACAGTAGGTCAGTCTCCAGCTCTCACTGCAACATGTGCCCTCTTTTAGGGAGGACACGATATAACTCCTAGCATAGCATTTCAGGAGCACAGTCGGGATTCCATTATAAATTTATAGATGATTTTTCCACATATCTCCCATCTGTGCTTTGTTCTACTGATACCCATGTACTTTTCTGGCATATGTTTACCGGTAATTGTTATAATCTGTTTGTTACCCAGAGTGCTCTGGTTATCATTGGTGTCTGCTAAATGTGATAATACTGTAAATACATCATAATCACTGAAAACTAATGCTCATTTGCCCAACACCAGAGCACATACCCTCAGCTCACATGCTGCAGATATTAAAGGAAAACATTAAAAGGTTGGGGGGGGAGACATATTGCATTATGCACAGCATCAAATCTTCTCATCCCTTTCCCTTAATAATACACTGTTTCATTACTAAACTAGTCCCTTAGTTCCTTTTTTATTGCTTTTGCTAGCAATTTGGATGGAACATTACTCGCCTTCTAGGCCTTCCCTATTCCCAGATATCTCCCAATTCCTGTAAATATTTGTGGTTTTCCTAACACAGATGTTGCTGTATTTAACTTTCACATGCCCTAGTGATCAATGAAGTCTGTGGCAAAGCAAGTATGCACATAAACTGAAAATGAATTCTGACAATGTGTGGGATTTTAGAACATAGGGAGCTGTCTTATACCATCAAACGCCTGATCCATCTTGCAGCTAGTACTGCCTACACTGGCTGGCTGCAGCGCTTCCTTGGCTTCAAAAAAGACCATTTCCTTGCCCTGCCTCTGGATTTCAGACATTAAGCTATAATGCTTTTTTGTGATCTACCTTTGAGTAGCAGTACAATTAGGTAATTTGGGGCTTTGAACTTACCGTCTTATGGGAGATGCACTTAGATGATGGTGTGTATTACTTTATTTAGTGCACAATGTAGTCAGACCATCCTGCTCATTCTGCTGAGTGGATCCCTTGGCTTATGCCCTAAAGTTTTGCCCTAACTATAACACTGCTATTGAGCTGTGGCCTACATCTTTCCTGCAAGAAAATTCTACTTTCTGCTGGTGGCTTTATAGTTACAGACCTCTGATTTAGAGAAGCCGCCCCAGATTCTGATTTGATCTCCAAATGTCCCATTTTTCCTTAGAATGCCCCTATTTTCATTAGAGAAATGTTGAAGGATATGGAGTTATCCAACCCCTGAGCCATCTGAAGCCAATTCTGTAAAGGGAAGTTTTTTTAAATGTTTAAATGTTTAATGTTTAATGTCTTATTATGTTTTTATATATGTTGGAAGCTGCCCTGAGTGGTTAGGGCAACCCAGTAAGATATGTGGAGTATAAAATTATCAATATCTCATTGATTATCAATTATCAATACAATTATCAATAAGGAATGGGACATCCCTATTTTCATCGGAGAAATGTTGGAGGGGTATGTAGTTAGAGTTCTACAGTTAGAACATGGTTTAGCTTTCAGGTGCAGAAAGCAAGGAGGAAAAAAGCACATGGACAGGGCAGATAAAACTAAAGCACTAATTCAAGTCCAGCTCCACTTTAGAGTCAAGTAACTAGTGTTACCGAGCCTCTTGGGCTTGCGGATTGGAATAGCTCCTGTTGCTCTGTCCCAGCATCTTCCAACCTAGCAGTTCAAAAGCATACCAGTACAGTGGTACCTCGGTTTATGAACACAATTGGTTCCGGAAGTCTGTTCATAAACTGAAGCGTTCATAAACTGAAGTGAAGTTTCCCATTGAAAGTAATGGAAAGTGGATTAATCCGTTCCAGATGGGTCTGCGGAGTACTCAACCTGAAGCGTACTTAACCCGGAGCATGGGTGTAATTGGTTCCGGAAGTCTGTTCATAAACTGAAGCGTTCATAAACTGAAGTGAACTTTCCCATTGAAAGTAATGGAAAGTGAATTAATCTGTTCCAGATGGGTCTGTGGCATTCGTAAACCAAGGTGTTCATAAACCAAGGTTCCACTGTACAAATAGATACATAGGTGGGAGGACAGTGTTTCCATGCGTTCCGGCACTCGTCACGGCCCTCCCATGTGCCAGTAGTGGTTTAGTCATGCTGGCCACATGGTCCAGAAAGCTGTCTGTGGGCAAATGTCGGTTCCCTTGGCCTGAAAAGTGAGATGAGCACCACACCTCATAGTCACCTTTGACTGGACTTAACCATTGTTGTTGTTTAGTCGTGTCTGACTCTTCGTGACCCCATGGACCAGAGCACACCAGGCACTCCTGTCTTCCACTGCCTTCCGCAGTTTGGTCAGACTCATGTCCGTAGGTTCGAGAACACTGTCCAACCATCTCGTCCTCTGTCGTCCCCTTCTCCTTGTGCCCTCAATCTTTCCCAACACCAGGGGCTTTTCCAGGGAATCTTCTCTTCTCATGAGGTGGCCAAAGTATTGGAGCCTTGGCTTCACGATCTGTCTTCCAGTGAGCGCTCAGGGCTGATTTCCTTCAGAATGGATAGGTTTGATCTTCTTGCAGTCCATGGGACTCTCAAGAGTCTCCTCCAGCACCATAATTCAAAAGCATCATTTTTTTGGTGATCAGCCTTCTTTATGGTCCAGCTCTCACTTCCATACATCACTACTGGGAAAACCATAGCTTTAACTATACGGACCTTTGTTGGCAAGGTGATGTCTCTGCTTTTTAAGATGCTGTCTAGGTTTGTCTTAACCATACAGGGGTCCTTTACCTTTTACACAATAGATTATTGCTGTAGAGCAGGCATCCCCAAACTGTGGCCCTCCAGATGTTTTGGCCTACAACTCCCATGATCCCTAGCTAACAGGACCAGTAGTCAGGGAAGATGGGAATTGTAGTCCAAAACATCTGGAGGGCCACAGTTTGGGGATACCTGCTCTAGAGCTTAGAAACAGTGTCAAATTACTGACATATATTTTGGGAAATGCTGATCTTTCAAAAGAGTTGCATAAGCTTTCAGTTTGATGGTCTTTGATGGTTGAGGGTAACTAGTGTTGTATGTTTGTGTATGCAACAGCCTGAAGTGAGAATGAGCTGCTCAAGTCCTGAGAAACTACAATGATCTGTGACATTACAAGAAGGGTAATAGGGTCTCATCTTTTAATAATGTCTTGCATAAAATATCCATGTAGAACAGGCCACTTACCATTTTGGCAGGGGCAACAGTTGCTGCCCAGCATGGCCACAGGTGAGCTGCTGCCCCCCCTCCCAAAAAAACCCATTTCCCAAGCAGCTGGTGAGTGGCAACGTTAGCTTCAGCTAGCCACTGCAATTACTAGGACTTTTCCTTGATTTGAAGTGAAATAGGCCAATCACAGCAAATCTAGAGAGCAGGACTTATGAGGTGGACCTGGGAGTAGTCTACCCTTGGCTAGCTTCACTCAGGTCCACCTACACATCATCTAAACCACCTGCACTTTCCTCAAACAGCACACTCAGCAACAGATATCCCACCCAGTAGGTTTTGGCCCTGCCTGAAGGTAAGTGGGCAGCACATGCTCATGAGCGTGCTGTGGATTTACTCAGTCACCATATTCAGGGCCAGGGAGGAATTCACCTGCAGACAAATTGGGCCAGTTTTGTGCTTTGTCTACCTTGCAACTTTGCCAACTGTCACAACTTGCTGGCAGAAAAGGGCTTTGTGCTGGATCCTTTGTCTAAACAGAAGGAGTGGGAAGAAACCCTACTCTCTTCCTCAATCTATGTATCAGGCTACCCCATAAAGGGGTCCAGGGGAAAGTTTTCTATCTCAATGCTCAGATGGGGGCTAACAGGCCATAGAATTCTCCAAGTGGTATCCTGCAGGGATTGCCCATATTTGATGTGCATCATACAGTGATCCTTGATACACAATTGACCCTGAAGATATAATCAGTCAGCAATTGGACTGGTTGATTTATGAAACATAGGTAAAGGTACCCCTGACCGTTAAGTCCAGTCGCGAATGACTCTAGGGTTGCAGCACTCATCTTGCTCTATAGGCTGAAGGAGCCAGTGTTTGCCCGCAGACAGCTTCCGGGTCATGTGGCCAGCATGACAAAGCCGCTTCTGGTGAACCAGAGCAGCGCACGGAAATGCTGTTTACCTTCCCGCCAGAATGGTACCTATTTATCTACAGCAGGGGTCCCCAGACTTACCGGGCTTTGGGCCGGTGCCCGCCGCGCCGACCGCGCGGCGGGCCGGAGAGCAGGGGAGTGCGCGCGCAGCGGGCCGGAGGGCGGGGGAGTGCGCGCCCGTGCGCATGCGCACATGCACACAGTCGGGGGGGAATCGCCGAAAATCGCTTGTGCGCATGCGTATGGGCCTCCCCCGACCCGGAGGTGCATCGGAAATGACCTCTTCCGGGTCGGGAGAGGCCCATACGCATGCGCATAAAGGATTTTCGGCGATTTTTTTTGCCGATTTTGAAGATCGTCGTCGCGCCGCGTGCCGTAAGAGCGGGTGGCGGCAGCGGGCGGCGGGGGTCGTCGCGGGCCGGATTGGGCAGCTAATTGGGCCGCATCCGGCCCAGGGGCCGTAGTCTGGGGACCCCTGATCTACAGTCATACCTCGGGTTAATTACACTTCAGGTTGAGTACTTTCAATTTAAGTACTCCACGGACCCATCTGGAATGGATTAATCCACTTTCTATTACTTCCAATGGGAAAGTTTGCTTCAGGTTAAGTACAGACTTCCAGAACCAATTAAGTACTTAACCTGAGGTACCACTGTACTTGCACTTTGACATGCTTTTGAGCTGCTAGGTGGGCAGCAGCAGGGACCGAGCAACAGGAGCTCACCCTGTCACGGGGATTCGAACCGCCGAGCTTCCGATCAGTAACCCCTAGGCTCTGTGGTTTAGACCACAGCGCCACCTGTGGCCCTTATGAAACATACCCAGTGTCTATTCCAAAGCCTACCGACATCAGTAATCAATGAAGTTGGGGCCAATTTGAACCCAATATGTTGTTATGTCATTATTGCTGCTTTCTGCACCCGAGCCCTGGAAGGGGAACTTGTATAGGACATACACTGAGCTTTCCTGTCTGAAGTGCATTTTTAGTTTAGTTTAGTTTTCAAGATTTTTATTTCATTTTATTAACATGAAAGGATATTAAAAAATGACACATCTCAGGATTCTATTGCCTCCTGACCCCAGGCATACCCAGACATAAGTCCCACTGGTGCACACAGTCCTAAGAGTAACACTAGAGAATCAGACAATCCAAAAGGTCAAATACCAGATCAAGTCCAAAACAATGAGCCAAGTCTGAAGTCAAGCCGTAAAGCCAGGTTCTCATCAATGCAGAAGACCCAGAAATCCTGGAGTCAGTCCCAAAATAGCCATGCAATAGCTCATTCCTGAAGCAGCCAATATGTGGTCCATCAATGGAGAAAGCTGATCAAACCCTGAGTCTCTGCCTTGCTTCCGTTGTATCTTTCCCAGTCTTGATTGCTGCAGCTGAGTTTGTTCCTGCTGAGAAGCTGTGCCTCTCCATTTGATGAAGCCTGTGATCCTCACCTGCCCTGAGATTAATCCAGCTGAGTGACCACAAACCTCCTTCCAGACCTAACAAGCCACATGATCTCCACCTGGTCCACTAGTGAGCTGGGCTGTGTTCCCTTGCCTGCCTCAGTCTGCTGGAATGCACTTCCCACTGTTCCCGATTTCTGCCTGCCATGTCTGCGGAGATGGGGACACCTCTGGTTCTGGTGATTTGTTCCCCTTCCCTGGCTCCCTTGAACTTTTGGCTGCCCCGTAACATCCCCTGATGTCCTGTAAGTACCTCTTAAGTCCCCAGCCTCCCCTTCTCCTTCTTTAGCTTGTCCCAGTTTGTACCAATCAAGAGAACTTTATATATTATTGCTGATTAAGGAATATTGCTGTTCTAACTACATGTGGCCAAAATGTTCATCAGTTGTGAAAACCAGAGTTTAACCTACCATCAATTTCATTCATTCATTTATTTATTATTAAATTTGTTTACCACCCTTCAACTGTAGGTCTCAGGGAAGCTCACAGCATAAAAACTATCTTTCCTAGACTGGATTTCAAAATAAATAAATAAATCATTATGATTTGATGATTTGGGTCAAAGGTTGACAACATGAAGCAATTGAACAACTCCTATCATCCTTGACCACTGTCCATGCAGGCAGAGGCTGATGGGAGTTGGAGCACATGGTGGGCACTATGTCGGCAAACCCTGCTTTAGATAACAGCTTTTGCAAACCTGTGTAAAAAAAATCTAACTCCATTGATGTGCCATTACTGATGATGCATCACATTTCTGGGAAGAATGAAGCTTTCTCATAAGATTTCCAAGGTTTTCCCAAGCTAACTCTCATCATCCCATATATTCTCAATCACATCCCATATATTCTCAATCATATATTCTCAATTGGGGGGTTCTCAGACAAATCCTTAGGCTGCAAAATGAAATCTACTAAGAATCATATGCTGAGAGACTGGAAAGCTTGGAAGAAATATTGATTCAGGATGGATTAGTTCTTTGATGAAGTTGCCAGGGGAAATGACGAACTGTTGGGGATAACACTTCTCATTTATTCTCAGTGGAAGACAGAGCTACTGAGAAATGCTAGCAAACACTTTTCCGGGTCTTGCAGCTGTTCAGTTAAATCTAGTTCACCCTTGAGACTTTGCTGATCATCTAGGTGTGATTCATCTAACTACCACTACTTTAGAAATGTACTCTATTGAACCATGGGTGGCTAGTGCAGTCATATGCACTATGGAAATCAGTCTAATAATTTTCCTCAAAGAAATATGCAATGGAGATCAGATATGGAAATCAGCTTAAGGCTCATATTACAAACCTACCAAACATTTGAAATATTTGTATACTAGTGCCTAATCACAATCGCATTGCAGGTGCTGTGTTTGAGCTAGTTTGATGATGTTTAGAGGTGGGAACAAATTGGGGAGAAGTTCAGGAAGCACTTTCCTGGAAAAAGTATTATTGCTCACCCTTTTGCTCTATTAATTGAAATTTTATATTAGTCGATTAGAAGTTTTAATATTGATGCATACTTCCCTTTTTATTATACTTTCCTTTTTATTAGTCCTGTCACTCTGTAAACTATGTCTGAAGTTTGGACAGTATAAAAATTGTGAGTTTTTGCAGAGAATATGGTGTCTGTAGGATTTATGCATCAGTCGGTTACATCTATGCAATTGTAAATTGTATCTAATGTCAGGACATTGATTTATTTTTTAAAAACATAAACTTTAAAATACAGCTTTTCATTAAGTTAAATATTATATCACTACTTTTATGAAATGATTGACCCAGAAGTGCTAAAAAACAGGATAAGGAAGACCTAGGGCTTTAACAGGGGAAAAAACAACAACATTGTATATAGATTTTGATGCTGAGTTATCTGCATTTAACAAATAAGGGGAGACTTATTCTGACATTAAAACTTCAGTCTTCTAAAATTCAAAAATATTTTCTACTCCTCAGAAGAGAAAAATCTTACAAATTAATCATTTAATTTGTACTAATTACACAATTACTGTATCTAAATATACCTGTATGCAAAACTTCTCTAGATTACACTTCCGAGTACTAAAAACTACTTCTAATTACATCCATAAACTACATCCTGTGTGTCTTACTGTTGTATTTGAGATGCTAATTAACTGTACACCTGGCCTGGCACAGCTTTTCACGATTCCCAAAGAGAAATACAGATGTTAAAAAACTATAGAGTGCTCCTACTGAAAACAGTAACTTATGACTCATCTCCCCACATCCTTGATGAGGTCTAGGGTTGCTCTGTAAGTAGCACTATGTTATTGTGCTGCCTATAAATTCCATCCTATGGAATAGAATTCGGGTGGGAAAATCCTACTGCGATTATGTGCTGATCATCCCTGGATAGTATAGGGAAGAAAGGAGAAAAAGACATGGTACTGATGTTTTCAGTGGCAGCTTCATGTTATTTGTAGCTCCACCATTTGCCTGAGGAATGGTTATGTGGTTGTGTTAATTTCCTATAAAATGCCTCTATGCCAATTCAGTGTTTGTTTGCAGCTCTGGGAGTTTTGCTGAAAAAGCAGGTGGAGCTCCTCTTCCTACAAGGGAATGTTTGATTTAGAGATGCTGTCCAAAACAATAGCTTGAGGTTGAATTCTTCGCCTTACTGGGCAAATGGGATTCAAATGCAATGATAGCAAACAGACTTCAAAGAGTCTCTCTCTCTCCAAGCCCATCAACTGGCACTGAGAGGAGGTGGGGTATCTCCACATATGATGTTTGGTGTTGGGCGGGCAGGTGTGGTTTGAGGGAAATGGTATTGAGGTCACAATTAGGACCCCTGGTGTCCTAATTAGGCCCAAGGACTGGAGATTCCTGACCACCACTGTAACTTTTGATGGAAATACCTATGTTGTTTTTCATGACAGTTGAGTGCCAAGCACCACACCTGCTCAGCCTTCAATAGAAAAAATATTTCCTCTGCATTGAAGAGCATGAGGAGGAATACTTAAGTGTGTGTGGAGTCCCAGGCTTGAATTATTAGGCACCATCCAAACTTACTTTTGTCCCATACTCATAACAAGGAAGCACATTGTCTGACAGCTGCTACATTCCTTCCCTCTCCTAATAGAGGACTTGACAATTGACTGTATTTCTGTGTTTCTTGTCAGATATAATAGACAATAGGAGTTATTTTCCAAACTGCTGTAAAATACTCTAACAAACAAGTGGACAGTGGATATTCTATTGACTGAGGCCCCTTTGTCCTCTAGATTTCAGATAATAAGCATGTGACCAGCACTTGGGTGAGATAATAGTGATATTTTCCCATGCCTGAATTTCAGAAATCTTTACTTGCTTCAACCCTCTTATTATGTCAGCATGTATCCATGCAGAAAAACTATATTTTTTAAAAAAGGACAATTCCATGCTAAGTCATGTATAAAAAGGGAAAGGAATGGAACAATTACAATTTTTCACCCACAGGTTTAGCTATTAGAAATAATCTGCAGTCCAATACAGTATTTCAACACTTGAAGAAGAGTAAGTTCTACTCATATTTCAGGCAGACTAATGCACATATTTTGCTTCATTCAAGTGACATTTTGCTGTCTTTGCTCCCACTGATACTTCATATTCCAATTATACTTAGTATGGAGGAGTGTGCCGAGGCTGTTATACATTCATGGGGTCATTTTTGTTGTTGTTGCCATTCCCAAACCTAGGGTTATGGGCAAATTGATTTGAACTGGTCTTTCCTTCTGCCAAGTCATTGTTGAACCATTTCAAGCTATTTGTCAAATTGCTATGCAAATAAAAAAAGAGTATAAAACCAGTTTCTATTCCCTGCCTTCTTATTTTCCTTCTGTCCTTTTCAGGTTATCAGTCACTGTAGTAAAATAAAACCATTTGAATTTAGCAGCCTATCACAACTGGATGAATTTTTGGGAAATGTTATCACAGGAGAATACTGTTGGAAGGGATGGGAGGTAAAAGCTACTAGACCAGCTGCTTACTTATGAGTAGATTGATTGGCAATTAGAGTCAGTGAGCTATGGCTGGTGAAAGGTGAGGCTGGTGAAAGACTGCAAGCTTCCAGATTTTTTCCAATGGCTTATAAATCTTGGAGTGTGTCCCAAAAGATTGAGGCAAGGTGGAGTAGCTTGAAGTAATGCAGGGTTGCATATTTCAAAATTGAAATTCCTGACAAATTGTGATTTATTTATTTTTAAGAAATCCACCCAAACTGTTGAGGGGTTTTTTAGGGATACCTCCTCTCAAAATAGGGATTTTAAGCTTTTGGAGCTGTTTCCACTGCTTTTTACATCACATTGCCATACGTCCCTGACATTTTGCTGATTTAGCAAAATTCTTCCCGTCGCCATTTTTACAGCCCCAAACCAGGACATGTCAGGAGTTTTCCTGATGTATACCAAGCCTGTAACAGGGCAAATGGAAAGATAAGCTAGAGACTGCTGGGAAGGGATAAGGGAATCTACATTCTGTTCCTTTCCATCATGAATCTGCCTATTTCTGTCAAACACTGCTGTGTTCTTTGTCAGGAGCCATTAGATCCTGCACTGAGGAAGAAAGTGTCATTTTAGTGAAGGGTGGGGGGCAGGGGAAGGGGGGTCTTCACAGAGAAAATAGGCTATAGCTTTGCCCATTAATTTAAATTTGACTTGTGAGTAGTGTGGAAACATGAGTACGAAAGGTCAACCAAACTTACTTGTTTTTATCTGCCCTTTCTCCAAAGAGCTCTGGTTAACTTATGCAGATTGCCACCCGCTGTTTTATTTTTGCAAAATTTTATTCACCATCATCTACTTTTTACTGCTTGCTTGTCATCTTTTGTCTTATTACTTACCTTGTTACTTATCTGTCTGAAAACCTAGTTTTAAAAATAATAATTTTGTAGAGGTCCAAGATAGTAACAAACAAAGTTACAATATAAAACATAGAAATACAAAGTAACAAACAAAACAATACCGCCACACACAATCTAAAAGACCATAGATTGTTCAATTAGCCAAAGGCTCGGGAGAAGAGGAATGCATTTTTGTGGCGCTTTACATACATTACGCATGTTGCATGCCTGTTGATATGCATTTCTTTAAAACGTGCACATACTATAATGTAGCGAAATGAGATGTAACATGCTGAGAAATTAACAACGGCGAAAGTGACAGACAATAAATTTAATGATCAGTCCATCCTAACATGCAAATGCCACTTTCTAGTGTTATGTGAGTCTAATTTTCACACACACACACACACACACACATGCACTAGGTGGAACATGACTAGACTAGGTAGCATTTGCTTCGCTTTTTGTTCAAAAGGAGAAAAAAAATCTTACTATACTACAGACACAAGTACAACTCCCTCTCATTCATTTGCTTTTTCAGTTACATTTTAAAATTACATATTTTACTTGATCACAATATATCTCCCTCATTTCTTTTGTGTTGCTGCTCTTTTTATTTCCTGTGTGCTTGTATGTACTGGCAGTTGTCACTTGGCTCACTGACACTTCCATCTATCCCCCCCCCCTCCCTCAAGCTCTCCTGCAAATGGTAAACTTTGGCTCATGTATAATGTGCTACAATATTTGTTATGATTTATGCACTTTTAATGTTCTGACAATTTAATAAGTATATGCCACTTCTCTCCTGCAATACCACCAAACAATAACTACACTTGAAGGTTTGAATTTTCAGCATGTTATTAAAGGGAAAGGTATGCCTCAAGGAAGTTTGTAATAATTTTGCTGTCAAAAGACTGAAATCATAAGGGACAAAATTGATCTGACACCGTTTCTGCTCATGTGAAACACTAAAGGTATTAACTTTATTCGTAAGGTAGACATAATTTAAGATTAAACATTACAACCTATTATGATTCTCCCCCACCAATAAATTGTGTTGTGAAAATAGAAATATGAGTGGTACTGAATAAAAGACTGAGATATAAACCTGGGAATGGGATGGGGTGTGGCATGATCCTGCTGCTTTTCAGGGACAGTGAACAATATGCAACTCATTTCCCCCCCTCTTCTTGTCCTATTAAAGAGATAAGCCTATTTGATTCTGGATTCTCTGGGTCTGTACCTGGTTTCACTATCACACCAAATTGTTTACATGATTAGGCCCTGTCCTGCCAATCAATATCACTATTAAACATTATTTGCATGTGGGACAATAAGGTTTCTGATTAGTTTTTATTTAAAAAGAAATCCTGGTAGACAATCTATGCCTAGTGCTTTGTGTGGTGTGAGTTTCTTAATTACTTTAGTTAAATCCTCCAGTGCTACTGGTGTCACTAAATATTGTTTTTGTTCATCTGTGTTTTTCTTAGGCATATTTGTTTGTATATATTGTTGAACTGAGTCCAGATTCAAGTTCTCCTTTGTATGTAACATATTACAAAATAATTTAAATCCATTTCTGATTAGAGTCAAATAATTTTTGCCTTGATTTTGTCTAATATATCCCTCCTTTGAAGAAGGAGAGAGTATAAACTCCAAGTGGGTCTTTCTCTAACTCCTGGTAGGAATTGGAATGTGGTTTCTAGCGTGCTTGTTTGATATCCTTTAGCTTTCAGAGGCTTATAATAAGTGATAGGGAAGATGTAGGGTCAAAGCTAGCAGATCATTCCACCATCTTTGGCAGTGATGTTACCTTCCCTCTAATAAAATGTTCTTAAGGGACAGAGGCAGTACTTCTCTGAATTCCAGTTGCTGGGAATTGCAAAAGCACTATTGTTCTCATGTCCTGCTTATAGGCTTGCCATACACTTCTAGGAGGCTACTGCAATAACTCTCCTTATATTCCTACATTCTTGAAATAATTTCAATAGAACCATTTACTACCATGCCCTGTTCAGTGGGACACCCCCCTTTAAAAATAAATAAATTAGGAAACATTTAAAGCAGCTCCTCATTTCCATCTGACATATACCCTAGTGCCTACAGATACAAGGAAAATATTACTGCCACATTTGCAGGGCTTCTTTTTAGATGTTTGAAAGAAAGCAAGTAAACAAAGAAACACATAAACACATGCATGTAAAGATTTGCTGTCTTTCTTGTGTTGTTGTTTAGTTGTTCAGTCATGTCCGACTTTTCGTGACCCCATGGACCAGAGCATGCCAGGCACTCCTGTCTTGCACTGCCTCCCGCAGTTTGGTCAAACTCATGTTGGTAGCTTCGAGAACACTGTCCAACCATCTCGTCCTCTGTCATCCCCTTCTCCTTATGCCCTTAATCTTTCCCAACATCATTGTCTTTTCCAGGGAGTCTTCTCTTCTCATGAGGTGGCCAATGTATTGGAGCCTCAGCTTCAGGATCTGTCCTTCCAGTGAGCACTCTCTTTCTTATAGACCTCTCATTAGGAAAAAATTATAACTGCAAATTAAGCTTCCTGACAGTCTCTTACTTCAGACCCACTGAGCACTTTTATCCCACAGAACTGCATTCATTTAACATTCTGAAAATCCCAAGGGAAAAAAGACACAAGGATTCATTCCATCAGGTATTACTCATCTAGGTATACGCCACATATTGATGTTTTCTACATTTGAGCAACCCTGAAAATACAAATTATATATATTATAAAAATGTCTGATGTTCTATAGGCACAAACCAACACATGCTTCATTTCCTCTGAAATTGATGAGATTTTAAAGTATCTGTCCTTAAAACTCTGAACTGTATTGGAAAGCTTTGTATATATTTGGCATCATTTGAGTATGATGGATATTTTTGAGTAAATGTTTGAAAGTGTTAATCATTGAAGCAATAAGTTTAATTTCAACATTATGGTGTCTTCTAAAAATATTCTCATTCTGAAAACAAAGACAGAATGCTTCTAGGCCCTTGGCTGTTTTCCAGTTTATTGTCAACTAGTCAGATTTGCAACCAGTGAGTAGATTAATTTCATTATGCATTAATTTTGGTTTTCACTAATATAGTGTGCATTAATTTAACATCCTGGTGGGGGAAGGTTTCCATCAGTGGCATATCGTTCCCCATGTTTAAAGGATTAATGTCATGATCGCTGACTCCACCTGCAAACCAGAGACATACCGTAGTTGTAGGCTGTAGAGGCACCAAGTTGAGGGCTCTCTGAAAGCAGCAGGAGGTCAGTGGTCTGATATTCCACTGCCCACAAGTGTTTTCGGCTGCCCAATGGGAGGCACTGAGACATTGCTGCTGCTGCTTCTCCTGCCACTGCTTCTTCTCTGGCCCTGCTGCTTGGGAGCTGTCACTGCTGAGGAATGCCAGCTGGAATGGGATGGAGGAGACTCAAAAGCTGGCGGTGGCTTAGGGGCTGCCTGCAGACACTGGCCTGAAAATGTCAGATTGTGATTTCAACATATTGAAATCATTATGTTGATGCCTAAATTGCCGTTCTCTGCAAAAAACTGTGCAATGCTAGTGTCAAAGACTAGATAGCCACTCTTTGTGATGACAGTTGCAGGCCCTTTATGAATTGATTAAGGAGTTGCTTGCCATGTCATTTTGTGCCATGCCTCCATTCTGCACCCCACCTCCATCAGCAGGAGAGGAGCAGTAGCCACTGCCAGACCAACTTCAGATCAAGTAAAACTTTTGCTACCATCTTCCTGCTTTCCTCTGCTGCTGCTCCCCCTATGAAGGGAGCAGAGAGATGCCAGACCATCCCTTGATGGTCCTTGATATAGGACCCACCCACAGCAGACCTAACTTTGGGGTAGTGTGAGGAGGGTAAAGGGATAATAGTTGTTTATCTGCTAATTAGTGAGCGAGAGTATTCTTTCTTCTTATCTGAGTATAGTTAATGCTCTCTGTTTCTATAAGTTGTGGGTTGTTGTTGTTTTTTTGCCAATTGTTGAAACCCCTTGATGACTTTTATTGAAGGACAGTCTACAATAATGATAACTTTCTTGGGCTTCCAAATCTGTCAGTGTCAGTGATTCTTTCTTCTACTTCTTTGACATTTTAGCCATTTATAGATGGTGAGAGAAACAGCCTTACCCACTTCTTTCCTACCATGCAAAACACTCCCCTACTCCACCTGAGTCATAATGTACAGAATATAACCATGGGTTATACAACTGTGACTGAACAGGAGTTTAGGAGAAGTCATTGATCATAGCCTGATAGTATTTCAAAGAACAAATCTGTTCAGGAGTTATAAAGTTGCTTAAATTCATTTTTTTGGGGGGGGGGTAGAATTGCATAAGCCCTACTTTTGCTTCAAGTTAATATGCTATTTTAGGCAAAATGCAAATAGTGCAGCTCTTTTAAGACATATTGAGTCCAAAAAGTGGAAAGAACAGTACCATCAGAACTGTAAACCTGCTAACTGGCATTGCTGAAGGCCATGTGATTTGAGGAAAAACATGCTCAGATCTGCAAGGAATAAAGAAAGGGGAAAATGAGAAAAGCAGTTGTGAAGAAGGACTTAAATGATATCCAGACTTGGGCACTGGGAAACTTGGGATAGGTGCCTTAATATTTACCTGCCACCTAGCAATGTGTCCATGATCATATGCATGGTGGGTGATTTTCACTAGAAAACTGTGCGAGGTAACTGTGACCTATATAGAGCCTCTCCCACAGCTTCTATTCATTTAAAAATACAGGATAATATTGGATAAGCATGGATCTCCTACTATCATCTCTTCTTCTTCTTTTTGCCACCAGGTGTTCTTGCAGGACATGGAGGTGTATCTCGTAAACTTAATAATGAAACCTTTATAGCTTTGCTTCCATCAGAGAAATTTTATATTGTGATGCCACCTCTTGCCACCATTTTGAATATTGGAGACAGAAGATATGAAGTTGTGGCTTGAGGCAAGGAGAAGTCTTGCTAGATAATTTAGTAGCTGGCATCTAAGAGCTTCTACGTTCCCATCACGTTGCTGTTTTTCAGAACCTTTGTGTTACAGATACTGAATGACCAGATTTTAACAAACGGGTATCATCGATTTTTTCTAAAACTCTAAATCCGTTGGAGTTTGGAAATATGACCCTCTCCTGGCAGAGAAAATGAGAGAGTAATGATTTGGAGATAGTTTGGCAGTTTGGGATTTAGGGAGTGAGAGAGCTGAAGAACAGCGTTTTGGCTGAAGCTGAAGTGCCCTTGGGTATAGTGGGCTCTCTTTGGGAATCTGATACAGGAATAGTCAATCTGCTGCCTGGTGCTAAGAGTCTTATTTGATACCAATATGTTCTGCTTTATGTTTGTAACCTTTAAAGCACACTTGAAGCACATTTCCCCCCTCAGTGAATTCTGTGCACGGTTGTTTCTCCACTCACAGAATCACTGTTTCCAGCAATCCTTACCAAACTCCAGTGCCCACCCAAATAATTTGAGGGGGAAATGTACTTTAAACATAGTGTGTATCATACAATAGAACAAATGCACATGTCCTCTTGCAGAGAGTCAGAAGTAAATAATAAAATAAATATTACAACTACATGCTTTTCCAGTGCATTTTCATCCAGAAGAAAATGAACTCTTCTGTCTTTCTCCTGCCACACAAGGAACTTAATGGTGTCCCCATCAAGGCTGCAATCATATGCACACTTACCTTAGTGAATGTCCTATTGAACCTAATGACTTTTGATTAAGCATACGTCTGATTACATAGCACAGTCATCAACCTAAAAGTAAAGGCAGCAGTGCAAGTCTTCTTTAAAGATTGTTCACAATGCAGAGAAGATTATGACAGAGAGCAGAGCTGCTAATCTTCTCCCCACTAGATTATGCCAACCAAATTATGATATTTCAGCTGTATTTAGTTACAGTCTGACTGATGGATGCAGCTGGAATGAAATCATAAACTGTGGAGCGGCATTGACATAGGGTTATATATTTAAATCGCACACCTCAAAAGGTATGTGGTATATGGATTGGAACCAAAATCCCTAAAACACTGGCCCTGTAGCACATGCTTTAGCTATTGCACTTCAAGTGGTTAGATTGTACACACATGTGAAATATGAATCATATGGTACTGTTCCTAATTTATTTTTAATTTCCCACTGGTTCCCAGTTTACCAAATTTCCAAGTGAAGCTATTACTCTTATGATTGCCAGTCCTTTAAAACTATGATGGCATCAAGGTGTTGGTGTTTTTAAAAAATGCTTGAAGATTAAACAATGTTGTTCAATTTGCCTGTCATTCTCTGACTACATTGACTGTGACCTGCCGGAAATGTTTGAGACTAATAGTTGTTGACAGTTACCACATGCTACATTGTGAGGGAGAAAGCCTTCATTGTTGCTCTGTTTCCTTTTAATCTTTTGTTGTTTCTTCACTTCTGCTTCAAGAGCTGCCATAAATACCACACAAGGAAATAAACATGAGTTTCAAAATCACTGTAGCAATATTAGATGAGGGAAATCACCAATAAGAGGTAGGACAAGGTAGGGAAATTAATGCCCATAAGGAGCGGCATTACAGTGACAGGCATCACTCACAACATAGGTAAGCTCATAAGAACATCTGGGTTGCTATATACACATGTGCATGTGTGTGAACAGGTGTATCCAGGGAGATCTTTCTCTGTGGCAGAAGGATCCTTACAAAGACTCGCCACTGATTCCCAATAAAATAGCTTGGGGTAGAGCCTGCCACCGCAATATTGCTTTTTCTCCATGCAAATTCATTTTGATGAATAGCTGAAAAGGCTAAAATGGTGGAGCTATGGATGGTAAGCCCAATGAACAGAAATATCATTTTTAGCTATTTGGAGTAGTTTGAAGGGAAGATTGTATTCCATAAATATATTGCAAGGTGAAAAAAAAGTGTGGTTTTGCAGGGTGTGGTATTGAGCTAGTAATCCAGCTCACTTAGAATCTCAGCGTCCACTTTATTAGAAACACATTCTTAGGTATTATGGCTGCGAAAATACCCTACCCCTATGAGTTGAATATGTGAGCGAGGTTGTGTAATCCAGTCCCACCTCCATCACCAAGGCATGCAGTAGCTATGCCCCCGCAATTCAGCTGTTTGGCTGGTATGGGAAGGTAGTCTATGTGTGTCCATCAGCACATGTAGAGAGCCCATTTGACGCGGGTGGAGCTGTGGGTTAAACCATAGATCCTAGGGCTTGCCAATCAGAAGGTTGGCGGTTTGAATCCCCGCGACGGGGTGAGCTCCCGTTGCTCAGTCCCAGCTCCTGCCAACCTAGCAGTTCAAAAGCATGTCAAAGTGCAAGTAGATAAACAGGTACGGCTACAGCAGGAAGGAAAATGGTGTTTCCATGTGCTGCTCTGGTTCACCAGAAGTGGCTTTGTCATGCTGGCCACATGACCTGGAAGCTCCCTCGGCCAATAACGCGAAATGAGAGCTGCAACCCCAGAGTCGGTCATGACTGGACCGAATGGTCAGGGGTCCCTTTACCTTTACCTTTACCATATCTGTGGACTGCACTGGCATGGGTACATTGTGAGCCCCACCATGCTTACTTTCCATGTGTTATCTGAACCCCTTCTGTGTGTCAATAATTGATAGTATGATCTTTTAAACCTGCGGGTTCCTTGAATGAGGTTCAAAATAACATGTGATGTGGCATGCATGGAAACATTTAACAGGGAAGGTTTGCATCCTTTCTAGTATTTGTGTGGAATGGGGCAAGCAGGGTCAGGATTGAAGTACACAGGGAGAATGTATTTAACTCTGGATGCAGAACATCAAGCCCAGGGACCCCTTAAGCTTCTCTGTCTGCAACTCTCCCAGGCCACAGACCCTATTTGAGTGTTTTTGCCTTGCTGGAATGTGTCCCTGAAATTTATACAGTAATGCATTTTGCATGCCTGGAGGATAGAGAGGGCTATGCAGAGGCTAGTCAACTGTATAAAGATAAAACTTGCATTCGCTGCTCTGCCCACTTCTGAAAGGTTGGTCTGGAGGGAATGCAGCCGCTGGCATCAAAAAGGTTTCCAAGCCCCGATTTTAACTCATTCATCACATGCTATGGTCTGATTTAAAGCTGTTATTATCCCAGAAGATAGTTTCCATTGGCATCCTTACTGTTACACTTTAATGCCACATGTAGTTTGGCCTAAGATTGCTAGTGATTGCAGGCAGGAATGTGGAGCACTTCACATTTCCTTGTGAAATGGGTTGAAGCTAAATACTAGCATCAGAAAGGAAGGGGGGGCATGGAAATTGTAAGCATTCCAGAATGGATTGCGCACAATATGAGAAGTCAAGCAAATTTCCACAATATGCTTAATTGATATAGATGCTAACTTTTCCGGTTCATAATTTGGATTGCATTTCTTTAGAATTGTAATTATCATAGAGGACACACAGCTCTAGGAAGGATGCATAAAAGTGTTCTCAGATACTGGATGGCAATGCACCAATCAACTATAAACCGGGATTGTATTTGCCATTTAAAAACTGTGGCCACAAATGCAAACCACAGCTATAATGCATTTGAGCAGATATGACACTAGATTCTAAAGGGAACTCTTTGATTTTATTGTTTGTTTCACAATTTGGATAGACTGTAAGATTCATAATTTTTCCTTATGTAATTCCATCTAATTGTCTTCACGGCCCTATTGTTTTGCCCTTCAATAATCTTCAGCAGGACTACTTGGCACACTTCTTAGCTGACTGGTTTAGAATACCTTGTTAGAGCTCTCCGTGTCTTCGATGGCAGCCTTTCTGATGGACATGAGCCTACGGGTGAAAAGTAATGAACTCAGAAACTTGAGTGCTAGAGAACAGCCTGTGGAAAATATATGGCAAGAAATGACCTTCAAACGTTGCTAATATCGCCCAAGACAAAAGTTTGAAAAAGGGAAAAAATTTCCAAAGTTAAGACTTAAATACAGTGGGCTAAATGAGTTCCCAGTGTACCTGTAAGTCCACAGCAACCGTGGAGGTCCACAAATGTAACCTCTAGCAAGAAAAAATGGAGACCTGTGTGCATTCATCAGCTTTGAAGGCCCTTAGAGAAGGTGAGGAATCAGTGAAAAGGCCAAACATATACACAGGTAGTCCAATATTTAATTACTTTTGTGCGAAATACTGGGCAGAATACTGTATCTATTCACTGCATCACAACAGATAAGAGAGCCAGAGCACAAACTTACTTCCCCCCCTCCTGAATGCAGAAAATGAAGCAGATAGGGCATCCCTGAAGGGGCTAGAACCCCCCTTCCTGTGGTTGTAGCCCTGGGACTTGAAATCTAGATCTCAACATTCATTTATTTGATTTCTAGCCAATTCTTAATTGATTCCAATATAGGTTACAATATAAAATGTTCACCATTTTTGACAATGGAAATTTCCATTGAGGTATACCAAAGCTAGAAAGAGCTGTTCGAGTTGCAAATCACCATTCTGAATGGAGTTGCCTTTCTCTTTTCATTTCACATGTAGTGGCAGAGAAACCTGGTAATTGTTCACTAGGTAAAGGTAAAGGGACCCCTGACTGACTCTGGGGTTGTGGCACTCATTTCGCTTTACTGGCTGAGGGAGCCGGCATTTGTCCTCAGACAGCTTCCAGGTCATGTGGCCAGCATGACTAAACTGCTTCTGGCGAACCAGAGCAGTGCACAGAAACACTGTTTACATTCCTGCAGGAGCGGTACCTATTTTTCCACTTGCCATTTGATGTGCTTTTGAACTGCTAGGTTGGCAGGTTGTTCAACTAGTGCCCTGTTAATTCACATAATTTGTCCAGAAAGTTCTCCTGAAGTTTGGGGAAGGGTTGTACCGGTAGGGTATTTGCTTTGCATGCAAAAGATTCCAGGTTCATTCCCCAGTATCTCCAGGTAGGGTTAACAATTTTCCCTGTCTGTATTGTCAGTATAATACAGAGCTTGATGCACCAATGGCCTGGTAAAGCAACTTCTTATATTTCTGTGTGTGTGTGTGTGTGTGTGTGTGTGTACATGCATGCATGAGTGTTTGTGTGTGTGTTTTCATACACATAACCCACAACCAGGGCATCCTGTTTTTCATGTGAGAGCACGGTGGCCATTTGGGGTGCCATGATCTTGCATGTTCTCTTGCTGTGATCTCACCCCGAAAAAGTGTGTGGCGCCCCAAAATGTGCATGACTTGTGTGGGAGTGCATCCTGGTTTTTTGCTTCAATGAATTGGAGGGTATGCACACACACACACACACACACACACACAGTAGTGTTTATTGACACTGCAGTAAATCAGCTTTGAACAATGAACAGAAACATAAAAACACAACCAGATAAAAGCCAAGAACAGCAGACATGCATATTCCATTGGGAACAAAACAAAACAAACAAACAAAATATCCAGCAGTTTCTAACCTAGCAGTTAAATATAAACCATGCCCTTGCCCGGTATTTCTCCTGAGGCAGCAAGATCCATAAAGTTGGATTACTATGCTTCAACATGACCTTAGGGTGGGAAATAGGAAAGCCACAACTGGGGGGGAATCAGCAGATTATTTATTTATTTAAAGCCTTTGATGCCATGCTGTTCTGACACAAAAATGTAATACAATAGTGTTAACGATTCACAACTGTTATAACAAACAGCAGCAGCCCAACCAAATATTAATTTTGAATTCTGGGAAGCTGAGACAGTTGTGGAGCGTGATGGCAGTGGACAGGGCTAAAGGGAAAGAAATGAAGTGAAGTAGCAGAGACAAAATAGACATGGGTAGCCCATGACTGATATTGTTGATGTCCCCCTGCCAATGCACATTTGGTTTTGCTACATTCTGCTACATACATCCACCCAGGAAAACTGTGTGCTGTTGCATTTTACGACAACAGGAGATTAAAGAATTCTGCTGTTTCCCTGATTTCTCCTAGTTTTGTAGTCACAGAGTTTAAATGTTTTATGTATGCACTGACCGTGTACCATTGAATGGTGCATGAAGATGTTCTGTTTGTTTACGACCACCCTCATAGAATTTTACCAAAGTAATTTTGTCACAGTAATTTCCTGTAGTAAGAGCAGGTCTCTGAGGCTTGTTCTGACATTGTTTCATTTGATCATGACATTGTAGAATATGGTCTCAACAGACTTTCATTGACAATATGATGAGATTGTTGTGACATCTGCAAGCCTCTTACAGGGCACTGTGCATTAGGATATCTAATGCAATGCAAGCTATCTGACGTATTTGCTCTGCTGTTCTTAGAATGGGAGTACAGAAATTCACTATTTTCAACTCTGTTTGCAATTTTATTTAAATTACTGAGGAATGACTTCAGTAGACATAAAGAACTAGGTCAAAATACAGGTTGGGATGCTGCCTTATAAAGAATTATGAAAGAACTAAGGATCTAAAACCTTTGCAAAACATTTTAGAATTTTGGGGAAGTCAGCTTATTGGTTAGAAAGACAATTTTGTTATAAATTTGTGGGTGCCAGACTCCTATAATCTCAGGATTCAGAAAGTATTTGAATTCAATCAAGACTTGGGTGTTAAAATGGGTGCAAGACTAATTTCTGGATCTAGCAAGTGTTAAAAGCTAACCCAGGCTAGCTTTCTCTTGAGGTGATGGGCCATTAAGAGAACAAAGGGGCTTGCTGTGGGATGGGAGAGGGAGAGGTTCCCTCATCATTATCATTGCCTTCTATGAAATGTTTCATTGGGCACCACTTTTCTAAAGCTGGATATGTGAGGCAACCGGCTTTGGGAAGGAAGCCTGAGGGCTCAGGCAGGGTTCTAGAGCCCTCCCATCTCCTTCACCAAAGCTAGGCAAGCACTAGGCTTTGGGAAGACACCCCCTCGGCTTGGTGTTTGTGAGGGTCACCCTGCCCTAAATCTGCCTCTGCTGCCAATGGTTTGTGGTACTTGGAAGAAAGGTGGCCTTCAGGCTCAACAGGGTTCCTCAGCCCTATACTTACAACTTCATGGCTGAGAGCAGTGGAACAGGAATGCTCAAAGGAAGTCACTGTCACAATCCTCAAGAAAAGAACCTTGGAGAAACAGTAGCAAAATGAAGTTAAATTTACAAAAGTGCAATATAAATTGATACGTAACAATGTTGTTTTGTTATGAAAACTGGTTTGTGAACGAAATGAGGGTAAAGAGTTAACACTGTGCTTTCTAAAGGAGGCCGTGGAGATAGACTGCACAGGTGGTTTTTGGTTGGCAGTCATCCAAGAAACAGTTAGGCTGATGCAGTTGAGGTGATTATGTGCCTTGCAAGGTTTTCCATTATGTCAGTTGACATTAGAGCCCATTATTTTTTATAGGGGACAGTAGAATTTAGAAAAGGTCAGGCTGTGGTAGGTCCTTTAGCAGACACTCCATTTGAACTCACTGCTTCTTAGTTGAAAGGAGGGGGGATAAGGTGTTGGATTGGCAATATCTCATTTTGTGTAACTTTTGGTTGATTAAAGGGTTCTGTCTGAAGTTAACAAAACAGCAGCACTGGAATGGGGGAAAGGTATGGTCAAGAATCTGTAGCTGGGAGCTGAAGAAGCAGCCAGAGGAAGAAGCTGAGGCAGGGCTGAGAGGCATTCAAAGTGAAATATCAGCTCATATTACAGTGATGAAAAGTGATTGACAAGTGGGAGGGCCTCTTTATCTGTCAACTTGGGCTCACCAGGAGTTCAGGGGATAAAGATCTTGCCCTACAGGCAGGAAAGGTTCTCTATCCCTGGCCTACAGCTTCAAGCGTGACAAACAAAACAGACAAACAACAATGGCCTGTAATGTGATGTTAAGTTTCTTTTTTTAAAAAAAAATCAACATCAACATCATCATCGTCATCAACATAATCTCACACACAAAGCCTAGCACGTAGTTTATTAATGTTGCATATTGTATTTAAGCATCTATTATTGTTACTCCCATTATTATTCAAAGACTACAATGCTATTAGTAGAAGGAGCAATGCAGGCACTCTTATTTTATTTATACTACTTTTTCATGTACATTAATTCAAAGTGGCTAACATCAAAAACACTAAAACATCACAATACTGCAGAGCCAAAGCATATAGCAGTGACACAGTAAACTCACTTACACTATCTCTCTGACTCACACACAGACACACAGGAAAAACTCAGAGAATCTCAAAAAGTGACTGTCAACAAAATAAAAAAATGAATAATAAAAAAGAAGAAACAATAAAAAATAAATTAACCCCAAGGCTTCCTTAAAGTTTCAGGATTTACATATGCTGTTGGGGGTAAATGAGCCCCTCTATGGACAGATAACTCCATAATGTTGGTGATGCCCCTTTGGAAAAGGCCCTGTACCTAGTAGACAGCAACCCAAATCAGCTAGTAGGAACACATGGAGCAAGCCCTGCAATGTACACAGGTAGGTACATGTGGAAGAAGGAAGCCCTTACATTGCGCAGGTGCAACTCATTTACCTTTTTTGAAGTAAGAACCAGAACCTTAAATTCACCCCAGAAATTAGCAAGCAGCCACACTTAGAAACCATTTTGGCATATAAAGGTAAAGGTAAAGGGACCCCTGACCATTAGGTCCAGTTGTGACCAACTCTGGGGTTGCGGCGCTCATCTCACATTATTGGCCGAGGGAACTGGCATACAGCTTCCAGGCTATGTGGCCAGCATGACAAAGCTGCTTCTGGCGAACCAGAGCAGCACACGGAAACACTGTTTACCTTCCCGATGCAGCGGTACCTATTTATCTACTTTCACTTTGACGTGCTTTCAAACTGCTAGGTTGGCAGGAGCTGGGACCGAGCAACAGGAGCTCACCCCGTTGTGGGGATTCGAACTGCTGATCTTCCGATCGGCAAGCCCTAGGCTCTGTGGTTTAATCCACAGTGCCACCCGCGTCTCGCATTTTGGCATATAAGTGGTATATATATAAATAAATGAAATAAACAACAGCAGCAATAGCAAATAGTACTGACAAAATAATACACTTCAGTCAGCAAGCTGGCAAACTATGGACTAAAATGCTGAATAATTCTTATAAGGATTAAAAACAAATTGCTGCAGAAATGTGGAAAACTGTGTTTAAGATTTGGAAAACCAGAAACTGAGAGAACCAAGATTGACAGATCATTTCATTTAAGCTTTTGAGATTGACTGGCCCTGAGGTTCAGGGGAAAAAACTTGTTGCCTGACCCTCCTCCTTAGTTGTTCCCACCAGCAAGGTGAAGAGGGAACGTTAAGGCATTTAGAACACTGATTAGAGAAAGCTCAGAAAAGCCACAAAATGGCCATGCTTACTATTTGAGCTAGAAGGGCGATAAATTAACAATACAAGGTTTTTTTTAGAAAGCAAATCCTTAATTTTCATTAAAAACAGCATTGGGAGGGGGGAGAAGATAAACTTTCTGTAATTCACATATATATCTACTTTGTTTTTATTATATGAAATATGATAGTTTCTCCATAGAAATCTAGTTATTTCAATGAAAAACCCATTGTTATTGGGCAGCTTTATAACAAAATATCATTAGGATGGAGAATAATATATAATGGCATTATAATGTTTATCAGAGGTTCTGTCTTATCTGGTATGTAATGTATAATATTAGTCACCTTCTCAAGAGGGGCTGGAGAATTGAAAGTGATTTGAGCATGATTAAAGGCATGGCAAAATTCTCATCTTCACAGGGACTGGAAAGTTTGCAAATGTTGACCTTAACAATCAGACAAATTAGAAGCGGCATAGTTATTTATGCAACAATATGTGGAACGGATAGGAAGGACACCGGCTCCAAGCCTGCCTCATCTGATAACACAAGGACAAAAGGAAATGAATTTGCAAGATGGTCAAATCAAAACACAAATGGGAAAATTATCCACAAAACACATACAATTAGATTGAAAAGCTCATTGCCATGAGATGAGGCAGGGGCAGAGAATGCATAATTAGAATGAGGCTCTCATTGTTGTATAAAGAAAATCAGAAAGAATGAGAGTTAAACACTATTTTCCTTGTTTCAAACTATTTTTTTGATACTTAATCTATATAATATAGGAATAGTCATAATCATGGGTTTATATTTATGTTGATGGAACACAATAGCGTCTAAACTGATCCACTGTTGTTCCAGTCCTGCAGCTTTGCCTCCCATGAGAATTTGCCCTCCCTCCCTCCACCAAATCTTCCTTCTCAATATAGCCTGGGGTGAGAAAGAAACAAATCATATACTGTACCTACTTCCCAGGTATTTCATATGGTTATTTTTTCATACATTCTGCAAAGGAAACCCAGATTTGCTATTATAGAATCACAGAACTACAGAGTTCTCAAGGATCCCTTCCAACCTCCTGCAATGTATGAATCTCAGCTAACACATCCATGACAGATGGTCATCCAATCTCTACTTAAAAACCTCCATGGGAGATGGGAGAGTCCACTACCTCCTGAGGTGTGAATCACACTAGAATAGTTGAGCATATTCCAACAAGTCTAACTTATCTTCTTGGTAGACCATCAAGTAGGGCAAAGTCATGTGGGTGAATGCACTGCTTCTATTTACTAATCTCAAATTATTTAGGGATCTAAGAATAACATTGTGAATTGTGCCCAGAAACACACATTTCTCATAAATTGGCAAAGGACTGGTGCAATGTGTTCATATTTTGTAGTCGGTGAGCACCCAGCTGAAGTTCCCAGGACATTTAACTAGTGCATGCATAACTTTACATACCCTCAGGTTGAACAAGGTAATAAGTGTAATAACAGAGCCAGATGGAGTCCTAGCTGCATTTATCACTAACTTAAAACTTAAGCCATCTTAAGTTCTAATGTGGAAATGGTTATTAGTAACTGCACAAAGGATGGTGCAAAAATACTTTACAGTAACACCTCTGGTTACGTACTGTCCTCCTTGCGAATGCTTCGGATAATGAGCTCTGCTAACCCAGAAGTAGTTACTCCTGGAAGCAAACTTTGCCCCAGGATGTGAATGGAAACCGTGCACTTTCAGTGTGCATGCAGCGGGAGTCCCCATTTATGAAAGTGCGCCTCAGGATAAGAACGGTTTCAGCTTAAGAACGGACCTCCAGAATGAATTAAGTTCATAACCGGATGTTTTATAACAAACTAAACCAACCATTAGGCATGATAAAAAGCCCACCAGAAATCTATGTCCTCAGCTGTCTTAGGGCCCAGCCTCTAAGAGTATTTCTGGGAGACCTGAACTAGAACTACCCCAGAACCTGGTGAACGCAGTGGTGGAGGAAGCCGCTCGGGCACCTGGGGGCAGCACACACAGGGGCAGGGCAAGCCCCCATAGGGGCAGGGCACACCACGGGGCCTCTGGAGTCTGCCTGCCTCCTCCCACTCAGCCGCCCTACAGCTGGGGGGGATGGCAGAGGGTGGACTGTTTGGACAGCGCAGAGCCTGTGTGCGCCTAAGCCACCATGTCTCTCCTTGTGATTGCTGCCCAGCATTTTGTCACCCCCCTCACTGGTGACATCCGGGGTGGTCCAAACCCACCACTCCCCCTTCCTGAGTGAAAAATATGGTCTGAACTCATTACAGTGGAACCTCGGTTTATGAACACCTCGGTTTATGAATTTTCGGTTTATGAACGCCGCGGACCCATCTGGAACGGATTAATTCATTTTCCATTACTTTCAATGGGAAAGTTCACTTCAGTTTATGAACGCTTCAGTTTATGAACAGACTTCCAGAACCAATTGTGTTCATAAACCGAGGTACCACTGTACAGTAACAATATCACAATATCCTTATTAACTGGTGTATAAGAGCAAAAATACACTGTGCTTCTACAATAATTAAAAAAATAATATTACCCTTTTCTAAAGATGTCAAACTCAGATGCATTGGGGTTATTTTTTTTGTAACAAACACCGAAGACAAAAATCTTTTTTCCCTTTGGTAAGCATAATGTTAGGAAATAAAATCATATTAATTTAAAAACTACTTAAATTAATCAGTGAAGAAAAAGAGCTCTACAAGTCATTATATTATCAAGGTTGCTAAAATAGCTGATAAGAAATGTACTGTATTTATTTATAGTATTAAATCTTAGTAATCACAGTGATTGAACTGCCTTACCTAGAGACTAATGAATATCTGATGGATGAGATTTAATTAATGACCCTATCATTAATCACCAAGATATGCCATGCACTAAGGTTATTTTTTGCTATTATCATAAAGAGCATATTAGAATAGAGCAGATACATTTCCCCCCTTCAACACTAGAATGCCTTTGCTCTTTCTCTTCTCTGAGCTCCCCCCCCCCCCCCGCCACTGTGAAAAGTACCTTGTCAGGAGCTGGTCATCAAAGCATCTTTAACTTGCCAAGCTGCAGGAGAATGGCAAACTGTTTATGCATTCTTAAACCTATGAAACCCACAATGCAATATAAAGATCTTTTCCACAAATTTCACATTCTTTTTGCCGATGGATCATAAAGAGCATATTAGAATAGGGCAGGTGTGTTGCTTTGCATTTTTTTTTAATTTCATGTTTACTGTTTAGCTTCATGTTTTATCACTACATTTCTATCCCACCTTTCCCCCAGGTTGCCCAAAGTAGGATACATAGTTTATGCACTCTCCAGGTTAGCTTTGCAATAACTCAGTGATGTAGGTAGGACTGGAAGAGAGTGACTCACCCAAGGCCACCCAGTGAGCTTCATGACTTAATAAGAATTTGAACGCAGGTCTCCAAAGTCCAGATGTGGCACCCTAACCACTATACTTCACTGGCTCCTGGACTCCTTTAAATTTAAGGCTACATGTCTTAACACTTATTATCAATGAACATGCACTGAGGACAGAAAACATCCAAGTACCTCTGGATTCTTAGGATCAAAGTTCTTGGGACCAGAATTCCTCCCTCTTAACATGTTGTTATTATTTTGTTTTAATTTAAATAAGTATATTACAATATTGATTGATGGACGGTCATCGTTGTGGGGACAGACTACTGCCAGGATATAACTTCTTGTTTGTGGGATTTGCACTGGCTGCCAAACTGCTACCAGGCCAAGTTCAAGGTGCTAAATTATAAGTATCTATAAAGCTCAGGATCAGGTTCCTCAAGAGACTGCCTTATCCCTTATCTATCAAATAGATAACTGCATTCTGCAGGACAGTGTCTCCTTCAAGAGTAGAATATAGGAAGTCTGCACTACAGTAACTCTGAGCAGGGCTCTCAGTGTGGCTGCCCTTGTTTTGTGGAGCAGCACAGCATCCCTTTGAGATACAAAAGGCACCCACTACCTGCACTTTCTAGAAATAATTAAAGATGTGGTGTTTTTTTCCAATCTGAAGAAAAGGATACAAATCCTATCAGCCTCAGCAAGCATGACTAGAGGTTCCCATGCTCGGAAAGCAACTTTACAAGGAATCCTCATGACACTGGGATCTTTGAGGTTCACATTACTGGCTGGTGAAGCCAAAGGACCCGGTTTCCTAATAATCCCTTCACAGAGCTACCATTTTCAGAGTGGTGGAACAAGCAATCCCCCTTTCAAGGGAACTCTGAAAATTAGAGCTCACTGAGGGGAACAGACTCTCCTAAGAACTCTCAGAAGTACCCTTAACAGTTCCCAGAATGCTTTGAGGGAAGACACGACTACTAAAATGGTATTACAGTGCTTTAAATGTGCATGTGGCCTCTGAGTTCTTCTTTTGATCTCCAGGAATTAAATCTGTTCACATTTTAGGCATAGTAAAAATGGCAAAACAACCTGAAACAATCAACAAAACTTTGGAAAAAGTGGCCTTAATTTAGCAGACCAATAATTTTCCTATTAATTAGATGTGTATTGATTGGAGAAAGAGCAATTATTGAAGTTTAACAAGAATCAAATAGATTAATCTATTTCTAAAGTCTATGAGGAAGATGAATGTAAAAACAGGCATCCAAAAAGCACAGTATTTGTAAGGGAGATTGAAGATTTATTAATAAAAGGGAGGAAATTCTATGTGGAAAATAATTAATTGAAATTTAGATGAGAAAGTATGAGAGATTATTGTTCTAGTATATCATTTATTATTCTTTAACTTCTTCTACCACAGTTCTACCACACCTTACTAATGTTGGTTGCACTATATTAATTGTGAGTCATATTTATTTTGTTGTTGTTGTTGTTGTTTAGTCATTTAGTCGTGTCCGACTCTTCGTGACCCCATGGACCATAGCACGCCAGGCACTCCTGTCTTGCACTGCCTCCCACAGTTTGGTCAAACTCATGTTCGTAGCTTCGAGAACACTGTCCAACCATCTTGTCCTCTGTTGTCCCCTTCTCCTAGTGCCCTCAATCTTTCCCAACATCAGGGTCTTTTCCAAGGATTCTTCTCTTCTCATGAGGTGGCCAAAGTATTGGAGCCTCAGCTTCACGATCTGTCCTTCCAGGGAGCACTCAGGGCTGATTTCCTTAAGAATGGATAGGTTTGATCTTCTTGCAGTCCATGGGACTCTCAACAGTCTCCTCCAGCACCATAATTCAAAAGCATCAATTCTTCGGCGATCAGCCTTCTTTATGGTCCAGCTCTCACTTCCATACATCACTACTGGGAAAACCATAGCTTTAACTATACGGACCTTTGTCGACAAGGTGATGTCTCTGCTTTTTAAGATGCTGTCTAGGTTTGTCATTGCTTTTCTCCCAAGAAGCAGGCGTCTTTTAATTTCGTGACTGCTGTCACCATCTGCAGTGATCAAGGAGCCCAAGAAAGTAAAATCTCTCACTGCCTCCATTTCTTCCCCTTCTATTTGCCAGGAGGTGATGGGACCAGTGGCCATGATCTTGGTTTTTTTGATGTTGAGCTTCAGACCATATTTTGCGCTCTCCTCTTTCACCCTCATTAAAAGGTTCTTTAATTCCTCCTCGCTTTCTGCCATCAAGGTTGTGTCATCTGCATATCTGAGGTTGTTGATATTTCTTCCGGCAATCTTAATTCCGGCTTGGGATTCATCTAGTCCAGCCTTTCGCATGATGAATTCTGCATATAAGTTACCGCACCAACTACCGCACAATTGCGCTCATTTCACACGCTAGCAAGGTTATGCTTAAAATTCTACAAGGCAGGCTTAGGCAGTATGTGGACCAAGAACTCCCAGAAGTGCAAGCTGGATTTCGAAAGGGCAGAGGAACCAGAGACCAAATAGCAAACATGCGCTGGATTATGGAGAAAACTAGAGAGTTCCAGAAAAACGTCTACTTCTGCTTCATTGACTATGCAAAAGCCTTTGACTGTGTCGACCACAGCAAACTTTGGCAAGTTCTTAAAGAAATGGGAGTGCCTGATCACCTCATCTGTCTCCTGAGAAATCTCTATGTGGGACAAGAAGCTACAGTTAGAACTGGATATGGAACAACTGATTGGTTCAAAATTGGGAAAGGAGTACGACAAGGTTGTATATTGTCTCCCTGCTTATTTAACTTATATGCAGAATATTTATTTTAAAGGAACTTAATTAAATTTCATGTAATATTAGTCTCACATAAAGAAAATCAGGGGATGCCAGAACTGCTATTTGGAATGGAGCTTAAGAGGTGGACAGGCACCAAATTTTGGCATCCCACAAGGCACCGCTGAAATTTGAGCCCCCAACATCTGGCTCTGCACCATACCACCCCGTGTTGGTCAAGAGGAGAGCTGAGTCCCTGGGGATGTTTTGCTGGGAGCAAGGGTCTGCAGTGGATGGTGTTGGGAAGCATTCCTTAGAATAATAATAATTTTATTATTTATACCCTGCCCATCTCGCTGGGTTTCATTCTGCAATCTTCTCCATCTTAACTAATCTTTGAGTCTAAGCCATAACATGAAATCTATACTATTTAAGAACTGTTCACAAATTTAAAATAAGCACATTTTGTATTATAAATTTTATGCTATTGACAACAAAACAGTTGTCTTGGGCAAAGCCATAGGAAAGAAAGAGCAGATTTGTGATTGAAATCGTTCTTCGAAAAGTGTATCTTTAAATACAATTTACCAAAGAGTTGTATGAAAGGAAATTGCAGTGAAGATGGTGTGGAAATGCAAAACAAGCAAGGCTGTTTGAATATATGCTTGCTTGGAAGTTGACTAAAATTTACACCATGGAAATCTGTGAAATTAGCTAAATTTTAAGATTATTCAGAATGTGCTTCTCCCAGCTCCTGCACTGAGTTAAAATACAAACTCCCACAGATTTCAATATTGCCAAGATCTCCAGAAAAAGATTTAGTGTTTGCTTCAAGGAGGCAAAAACAATGCAAGGAAATAAGCCTCTCTAATGAAATGATTTTTTTCAACAACTGAATGCTTAAGTCGTTTTACTGTGGAACTTTCCACAGCTGATGATTTCATTGGAAACCACTGCTTTGCTCTACATTCACCCTACATACAGGCAGCAGAGAGGGGTGTATGTTTTTTTTTCAGAAGACCATAGCTTTAAAGGTGTCACCAGCCTGGTACCTATGGCAACCAGTGCTTCCACAAATTTGCAGCTCCTGTGGCACCCATCAAAGTTCTCAGTAAATAGCCTCTTTAAAAAATCCATGTTGTGCATGCCTCACCATTTTGCGTTTCTTTGTTTGACACAGGAGATGTGTCTGTGTTGGCTACTCCTTTCCTAGGGAACAATCCTGGGGCCTTTTTCATGCAAAACCTGTGCACTACCATTGAACTAATGACTACTTTTACTTTACTGGAGGGATTTTGTAAAAATATTTGTATGGAAAAGTAGTCATTTATGTGAGCACCCACCTGCAGTTTGAAGTAGAGGTGTGTGTACGAATTGTTGGTTTACTTATTCTATTTTTTTGTGATCATAATTTCATTAGCTTTGTTATCCATTCATTTGCTTTTCATTCATATGCAGACCTAATTTGGAATTAGGTCCAATTCATTTTCATTTTTTCCACCGACAATTTCAATGGGAGAGCTTGCCAGTATTCTGTTACAAGAGCTGTTTCCCATCCAAATGGCATGAAATATTCAGGTACTCTACTGCCCTCCAGGGCATCAGACCTGCCAAATTTTAGACAAATTGAACAAAAGGTCCATGTTTTAGAGGCAATTAAAAAGGCACATATCCCATTACTTTCAGCAGGTGATTCAGCTGTTTGTAGCTTCTGCCTGCCCCCCCCTTCAAAATAGGGGTGGAGAAACTGTGGCTCCCTCATCGTCCCCAACCACTAATCCTGCTGGCTGAGGCTGTTGAGAACTGGAGTCCGATATCTAGAGGACCACAGGCTTTGCACCTGTCCTAATAATTACGAATGTAAATTGAAGGTACCATTAAGATTAAATTAAGCATTGGCTTTTGAGAAAACTTAGTTGGATCAAATTTTAAGTCCTCTTCAGGCATTTTCCTCTGCAGAAGCATTAAGATTCAAGGGGCTGGTTGTGAAGAAAGGCCCTTATCTGCCCCACCACTTCTCTAAGACAGCCTGTCACAGATTTCTTTTTAAATGTGAAAAGGGTCTTAAGATGCCTACCTGAGAGATGTGAGGGACCACCTCAGCAACTGACTTCAAATGTCATTGTTTAGAAAGAGCCAGCGGGTCACTCCTCCCAGGAGCAGGGGGAGAGATTATAAAAGCTGAGCAGGCCTCACAGTTGCAATCCCTCCCATCAGGAATCCAGACAGGATTTTCTATGAAGCTGAACTTGGTAGTAAACTAGAATTATTATGTTGTAGTATCTAGGCTGGGGGACGCGGGTGGCACTGTGGGTGCAGCACTGTGCTGCTTGGGCTTGCCGATCAAAAGGTCAGTGTTTTGAATCCCTGCAATGGGTACCGTTGTTCCGTCCCAGCTCCTGCCAACCTAGCAGTTCGAAAGCATGCAGTGCAAGTAGATAAATAGGTACCGCTCCGGCGGGAAGGTAAACGGCATTTTAGTGCACTGCTCTGGTTTCGCCAGAAGCGGCTTAGTCATGCTGGCCACATGACCCGGAAAAACTGTCTGCGGAAGCAGACAAATGCCAGCTCCCTTGGCCTGTAAAGTGAGATGAGCGGCGCAATCTCAGAGTCATTCACAACTGGACTTAATTGTCAGGGGCCCCTTTACCTTTAGTATCTAGGCTGGATATAGTCCTGTTTTAGAGCTCTGGTTTGTTTTGCATTCTGTTTTGACCTTCTCTTTGCTTTTCCTCTACCCTTTCCTTTTGAATAAAGTTTCGTAATTTGGCCACTGAAGTGTGTGTGATTGCCAACTCCAAGGGTCCAAAATCCCTGTGTACATAGACTCCTGGAATCAATGCTACTGAAAGTTAAGGATCAGAGTTGTAAGAGACCAGAACAGTCTTCTGAGATCTGGGAGAGACCCAGGGAGTGTGGGCTGCCTTTACACTCTCAGTAACTTTTAAGGAAACTGCCTGGGAAATGCAGGGTGTGTTTGTCTCAGGGTTCCTGGGTTTTAGGAAGTTTGGGGGGGGGAGTCTGCAGGAGACTTTGATCTTGGACTAGGATAAGGCAGCTGAAAACTAGCCCTGTTCTCCCCAGCATTTTGTGTGTAGGTTGAACTGAAGGGGTACTGGGTGCACTGACTCAGAACCCTTTTAAAAGTAATTCCTTTGGTGCATTCCAGGTCCTCTCTCATCTGGGGTGCAAGAAGAAGTGGGAGGGTGATGGCAGGTGGGGATTAAGACCCACTGGCAGGGCTGTTGTGTGGCAGATGGACAAAGAAGAGAGTTTTTGCATATAGGTAGGTAGGTAGGTAGGTACAGTTTTATGTACAGTTATATGTAATCATTTTTATATATAATTGTTTAAAATATGTTTTTATTATATTGTAAGTCATTTTGAGATGCCACATAGGAAGCAATTCATAAATGAAATATAATAATAATAATGATTACTGTTCTCAAGTGCAACTCTTTATAAAAGGAAGTAAAATAAAAGTGGCATCCTTTTGCAATTACTTCTGCTATGGCCATTCAACTAAAGTGCTAATGTTCTCTAAACTATTTTATATATAGAAGACAAGAGGTTGTACAAAACTGCATTGGCGGTGACTTGAAAATCTGCTTTATATAGAGGTAATCAGGCTTCCACTTATGAAGAATTTCTCTGCCCCCCCCCCCTTTATGGGGTTGAGATAGGCATTCATGATTGTTATGAATTCCGTTTTTCTTTTGTTATTTTTTTGCTTCAGGAAATGACACCTGCCATTCCTTTCACAATGCTGTGAAGCTCACCCCCACACCAAATGGGAGTGCAATTACAGCATTAGGCTCTCTAACAGCTGCCTGCTATATATAGTGCTTTTTGAAGGTGTTGCCATTTTGTGATCAATAAATCTACGCCGTTATCACTAAGTTGGACATGAGTTGGATGCTTTCTCCTGTATTAGCTCTCATCAGCTTATGTATTGCTCTAAAGAGATAAGTTAGTTGCACAGATGGAATGATTCACTGCATGTCCCTAATAGCCTCCCAAGCTCAGTCTACCAATCAATAAAGGCATGCTTAGTACTTTCTGCCACTCTTCTTGATGTTCACATTCTTCTCTCAAGGAGGAATGTCCAGCTAGTTACTGTGTCGATGCTGTTATTACAATTTATTACTCATTTAAAGTGTTTAAAGCCATAAAATAGGCAATTAAACCCTTTATTTTAGAGTTCAAAGGCCAAGCGAGAGAAAAAGCCGTTAATGGATTCGTCTGTCTATTTTTCAGCGAAGCTCACCCGCCTGGGCTTTGTGTGACTGTTTCTCTGGAAACACATTTACTTACACACAAATGGAATTAGGCTACAAAATATAGAGGGTGATCAATAGGATACGATTATCAAACTGTTAACCTTAATGGTAGTTTTCAGTTTTATTTTTAAACAAAGTTTGACTTGGATAGAAATTGTGGCCAAGGTAGCAATGAACTTGACATTCTTCCTAGTGAGAGGCAACATTCTTGTCAACAAAACTGGAAGCTGGACCCAAACTGGATTGCTTTTTAGCCATATTACTGTTCACAATGAGGAGGAGGTGTTCTGGATAGAATGAGGAAAAAACTTTTAAAACAACAACACCCTCATAGGCTCCTAAATCCTACCCCAGAAAAATGTTAGGCCAAACCTCTCTCCCCAGTTTCCTTTTCCTTCCCAAGTGATGCTCATCTTCACTCAATGTCTAATGTTTCCTCATGCTCAGTACCCATTGATGGTCCAGCAGCTCTGAAAGCCCAATTTGTCAGCTGTCATGCAACTTGAAGCATTATGACCTTCTTGCATTTTATTATACGTATAGATATATAATGCAATTGCTAATAGTATGAATAGTGTTGTGTCTGTGGCATTTTTTTTTAAAAAAAATGGTTACTAAATCTTACCAATCCAAAAAACAGAAAAATAATTTTATTCTAATTTCTTCAGCTATCAGAAGAAGTCACGGAATACAATGTATAAATACTGTGCACAGCTATTTACAGCTATTACTGGGCATGAAAAGTGAAATATGTCAGGCAAACTTTATGGGAACAGAAAAGGCTGCAAGTTGAAGCACAGTGGATAGTTGAAGGAAACTTGTATAGGGTGCACTATGTATCTGAAGTTTTCCCATCCACTGTGCCAAGATTAATTCTGCTTGTAAGTGTTTCATCTGAACCTTTAGAAAGGTTAGAAATCAGTTTCTCAAAAACAAGTCACAGTAATTGGAATTTGCCCTTTGACTTTTAGCTTTCCTCTTCTAAGGCCTGCTGTTTTGTTTTTGTTTTTATTTTTAAAAAAAGTAATATTTGTGTATGGCTGGGTAGTTTGTTTTCTTGTTGTGTTTGTTTTCTCACGCAGAGAAAATTCCTTTCATTTATAGCAGAATTTCTGGGTCCTTCCCAGAAAATAAAATATCCTCTGAAGTTAGGAGGCATATGGATAATAAATCTGTTCTTATTGCCACACATTAATAATAATAATAATAATAATTTATTATTTATACCCCGCCCATCTGGCCGGGTTCCCCCAGCCACTCTGGGCGGCTTCCAAAAAAACAGAAATTCTAAAATACAGAAATCCATCAAAATTACTCAGTGGTTCACTAGCGCAATGCAGTATGCACAGCCTACCCTTAGATTTAACAAAATAGGCCCTCCATGTGCATGTGGTGAAGGTGAATACCCAAGCACCTTCATCGTACTTGCAACATCATAGGAGGCACTGTATTATAGTGGTTCTGCTCCAGAATACAAACTTGAAGAACTGCACTTCAGCCTTACCATTTATGCTATGAGCTTCTGCAAGGTTGCATCCTGTCCTCAATGCAATTTAACATCTCTAATGAAGTCATTGAGATTGACCATTAGGTGACTGGAAGCAAGGTGCCATCAATATGCAGACGACACTCAGCTCTATTTCTTTCTGAGGTGTTTAAACATAACCAGATGCCTGTGGGATACAAGGGGGCAGAATATGAGCACAAGAGCCCTCTCTTAACGTTTGGTTTTTAGCAACTGGTATCTGGGAGCCTTGTTACCTCCAACTGTGTAGAGATACAGCATAACCATCATAGCTAGTAGCTGTTGAAAGCCCTTTCTTCCATGAATTTGTCTAATCCTCTTCCAAAGCCATTCATGTATGTTTCTGGACTGGCACTCTGGTGTCCTAGAAGAAGGACAGTAAACTTAATCCTAGCAAAACAAATGCCACATGGGAAGATATTTCACAGGATCAGGAATTAGAAAGGTTGCCTGTTCTGGGCAGAGTTGCACTCAACCTGAAGGAACAGGTCATAGTCTTGGGATGCTCCTGGGTCCACATTTGTCTTTGGAGGTGCAGGAGGCCTCCATAGCTAGGAGTGCCCATTGCCATCTTTGGGTACATAGACAAATTCAATATGCTAATTTATAAAGTCCTCCGTTGCTTGCGTTCTGGATATTTGAAGGGGCATCTTCTTCCAGACTTGCTTGTGTGTTAAGATCTATGGAGGAAGCCTATCTAGTGGCGACAGTGATCTGAAGTGTGTTATGCAGTATATGATTACCCAGCTTTTTGATGGCTGAAAGACACTCTTCCTAGTAAACCTGACATCATTGGCTGAGAATATTTTAAACTGCTTTTAGGATGTTTTAATTGTTTTTAATGTTTTATCATTCTGTGTCTGCTGCCCTGGAGTCCTTTGGGAGTAAAAGTAGGATATAAATTGAATAAATAAATCAAGAGTTGATAGCCATCTGACATTGCCTAACTGATCTTACTCATAATCCTTTCTTTCCTCCTCCTCCTCCTCCTCCTCCTCCTCCTCCTCCTCCTCCTCCTCCTCCTCCTCCCCCTCCCCCTCTCCTCCTCCTCCCCCTCCCCCCTCTCCTCCTCCTCTTCTTCTTCTTCTTCTTCTTCTTCTTCTTCTTCTTCTTCTTCTTCTTCTTCTTCTTCTTCTTCTTCTTCTTCACTTTAGCCTCTCCCCTCTTGTGCATATACCCAGGTGGTTTTCTTTCTTTTTTAGGATGAAGCTGATAGCTTACTAGTTTAATCTGTGCCCTCCCCTCCTTGTTGTTTTGAAGCAGTCTCTAATTAGTGTGAAATTATTACATGGATATAATGCATATATTGCCAAGAAACCTTTTCACATCTAATGTCTATTACTGATGTGATAAGTCACTGTGTGGCTTGCTCAGGGGATCTGTAACACATGAATTTTCTAAGGCAGAGCCAGGGAATAGAGTCCAGACAGCAGGGAATTGTGATTGTTTGTGTAAACGTGCCTATGTTATTCCTATTGGAGGCAAAGAGTTATAGCTTCAGGGTCGTTCCCTACTACACCATTTGTGCTGCTCAGTACTCAGTTTAATTTACAAAATTTTCTGTGTTAAATTGTTTACAGTGAACGATGCAGATTCACTGTACAGTAAACTGTCTATTACTGTTATCATTATTATTGGTTTCTATTGATTTATTGGTTTGTTTGCCTGCATAGGATGTTCTGGTTTTTTTAATGTTGTATTTTTGTATGTGCTGTAAGCCACCCAGAATGGTTGGGGAAACCCAGCCAGATGGGTGAGATATAAATTTAAAAATTATTAATAATTATTATTATTCTCATGCCTATTACTGAATTATTGAAGAATTACATAATAAATTTGATATAGAAACTTTTGATTCTAAGTTTAAACAAATAGAAGCTGAATTGAAGATTTACTCTGATAAGATAAAAACTGAGAAGTTGAGAAAATTCGAATGTGACCGTAGGGATTATGAACAGGATCGTGTATTCCTATGGATTCTTAAACCCATGGATTCAATTACTCGATTTAGATCCACTAAAGAATCATCTTCTAGTAGTGCCAAATTCTCAGAATACAGTGACACACAACTGGATCAGACAACATGACAACAATCAAGACAACCTAGACAATATGGACTATGTTCACACACGACTGATCGATCTAGACCACAGGATTTTCCCACGCGCCACAATCGACAATGTTGTCTTTAGTTGTGAAGCTTTCCAATCGCATACGGTATTATCTCAAGAAGAGGAGAGGATATTAAATCTTGGGTTGGGCTTTGTTCCCACTCCTAAATATAATGCATTTCAAACTAGAGTAGATATCTTTAAACTTATACGCCTTGTAAAATTAAGATGTCACTTCGGCAACTCTAAGATATCACCTCCCTAATTCCGCACTCGATTATCCTTCAACCCACATGTAGATAATGCACACCTGAATGCTTTCTATCAGATATTGTTAGAAGATGCTGAAAAGATGGAAAAACAGAGACCACCACAACACAAAAAGAATTTTACATTAAAAGACAGAGAGATTATTTCCAGTCTTTTTTCGGACAAAAACATTGTGATAAAACCTGCAGATAAAGGTGGAGCCATAGTCATCATGAATACACAGGATTATACCAATGAAGTGAACAGACAATTAAAGAATAGTATCTTTTATAAACCATTATCTAAAGATCCAACTGAGGACATATCTCGCATAATTCATACTGTATTATCGGAAGGTATTACTTTGGGATACCTGGACAAAAAACTACTGTGTTTCTTTTAAAGAAATACCCACACACTCTGATTTATTATGTACTTCCAAAAATACATAAATCTCTTAGTGCCCCACCTGGTAGACCTATCGTTTCTGGCAATGATTCCCTCTTGGAACTCTTATGCCAATATATGGAGCACTTTTTACATCCTTTTGCTATTGACACTCCATCCTACATTTTAGACATGAAAACATTCATTGGACTTATTGAAAATGTGACAAATGTGATGTTGATTCCCTAATATACTAACGTACCGCTACCAAAAGTGAAAACCACCATAGAAACACTCCTAAACTACAGATCAATGAAAGAACCTCCGACACATTTCTTAATGGACATTTTGGATATCATCTTGGACCATATTTTTTTCCACCATTTGAATCAGTTTTATTTACAAATCAAAGGTGTAGCCTTGAGATCTTCTTGTGCGCCTTCTATTGCTAATATTTATATGATATACTTTGAGGAAACTTTCATTTTAAATACCTGTAATCCATTTAGATCCAAAATACTTAGATATTATTGCTACATAGATGACTTATTTTTTGTTATACATGATCAATATGCAGCTACACAGTTCCAACAGTGGATCAATGATCAGGATCCAAATTTATGTTTATCTGGAATGATTCATGAAAGATCAGTTAATTTTCTAGATGTCACAGTATTTAAAGACCACCATCAGCAATTGAAGGTCCGTCCGTATCATAAACCCACTGACTGAAACTCATTGCTACACGCACCATCCTTTCATGCTCCCCATCTGCTTCAGAACTTACCTCATGGTCAGTATTTAAGACTTAAAGAAATGCATCATCACAACATGATTACAAATTAGCAGCTGACCAACTTACACATTCATTATTACAATGGGGATATACCTTTAACACACTCCATGCAGCCAAAAGCAGAGCTGATAAAAAAACTAGGAGTGACCTTCTTTCCACAATAACGTCTAACAAACCAAAAGAAGACTGTATAGAATCATAGAATCATAGAGTTGGAAGAGACCACAAGGGCCATCCAGTCCAACCCCCTGCCAAGCAGGAAACACCATCAAAGCATTCCTGACAGATGGCTGTCAAGCCTCTGCTTAAAGACCTCCAAAGAAGGAGACTCCACCACACTCCTTGGCAGCAAATTCCACTGCCGAACAGCTCTTACTGTCAGGAAGTTCTTCCTAATGTTTAGGTGGAATTTTCTTTCTTGTAGTTTGAATCCGTTGCTCCGTGTCCGCTTCTCTGGAGCAGCAGAAAACAACCTTTCTCCCTCCTCTATATGACATCCTTTTATATATTTGAACATGGTTATCATATCACCCCTTAACCTTCTCTTCTCCAGGCTAAACATACCCAGCTCCCTAAACATACCCAGCTCCCTATATTCAGCATTACAATATACACCTTATACTTCCACCATCAAGAAGATAATACATAAACATTGGCATCTGGTTGCCAATATTCCAGGATGCCATAAACCTCCATTGTTTGGATTAAAAAGAACCAGATCCTTATGGGACTATTTGGTCAAATCGGATTTGACCACATACCCCACAATGGGACATTATAGATGTGGAAACTGTAATATTTGCAAATATGCACTTCAAGTAAAGCAATTCATTAACGATCAGACTGGTTTTAAATTCCAGATTGGATATTTCAGTAGTTGTAACACCAAGAACTGTGTATATGAAGCCCCATTGGTAGAACACAATATACAACAGAAACACCAGGAAGATGATTTTGTATTTTTTATCATTTGGAAACCTAGAGTGGATTTATTCAACCAAAGAAATATTAATAGACTGCTACTACAACAGGGCGCCCGGTTTATCCATTTACTTAAGACCATGGCCCCTACGGGTTTGAATAGTAATCAGGACTATACGTCATTTCTATGAGACCTTTAAATTAAATTGCAGCTGTTCTCTGAGCTTTAGAACCTTGTTCCTTTAAGAAACTTTAGGGAACCACACCTATCCTTTAAAGTGAATTCATATAAAAGGTGATAAATTCATTCTCTACTTTAAGACACTCAGACAATCTTTGGATATACGTTGACCTTCTTAAACTTAGGCAAGGAGCCATATGATTATATGCCGTTTTAGAATTTTCAAGTTTAATCCATGTAATTAGTGTATATATATGATTTCTTATTCAATGTTTAATTTTTTTTTAGTTAACTCTGAGAAACGCAGAAAATAATAGGCTCTTTAAACTTAGGTGAGGAACCACATGTTTAAATGTTGTTTAATGACTTAATAATTTCAATTTCAATTTATGTAACCGGTACATAAATGTGTTTTCATGTAATGTTTAATACTTCTAGCTGATGAAGGTGAAGGCACCGAAACAGGGCCCTGTCCTAGCTTCTGATTTCTGATTAATGATTGAGACTTTAAGACTTCTACATCAAACACGACTGATATATCCTGATTTTGGACTAGCATGAACTCGACCCAATTTAAAGACTCTCACATTTAATTAACAGATATTGTTGTATATATCCTTGTAGCTTTGAGTTTACAACTTCTGTATGGCTATATGTCTCTTATTTTTGCAATTCATATTTGATTTGTTAGTAGGGATTATTCTCACTATTGAATCTTATATTGGCCTGAGTTCTTGGCCTGTTTTTTATTGGTGCATTTACTAACGAGAACTCCAATTTATTTAACTTTAGTGCCTGGTATTATGTCAAGTCACATGTACTTGTGCAATAACAGTTTGCACTTTATCACTACAATGATCCAATGGCACAAAGTGAGGTTTTGTGCCAGTAAGGCTTCTGTTGCACCCCATCCTTTACACCTCTTACTGGGTATGAGGTGCTTCACAGCATTGTGCCATAAGGCAAGCACTGTAAAGCATTGCACACAATATAGAAGAAAGAACAGTGAAAACAATATTTCAGTCTCAATTTCCGTCTGCATATTGGAGGTAATTATTGTCATAGAAGGATGCAATGGAAAGGGATTGTGAGGTAAGGGTATAGCACTGTAATAAACCACAGAGTCTAGGGCTTGCTGATCAGAAGGTCGGCGGTTCGAATCCCTGCAATGGGGTGAGCTCCCGTTGCTTGGTCCTAGCTCCTGCCCACCTAGCAGTTCGAAAGCACATCAAAGTGCAAGTAGATAAATAGGGACCGCTCCGGCGGGAAGGTAAACGGCGTTTCCGTGTGCTGCTCTGGTTCTCCAGAAGCAGCTTTGTCATGCTGGCCACATGACCCGGAAGCTGTCTGCGGACAAACGGCGGCTCCCTCGGCCTATAGAGCGAGATGAGCGCCGCAACCCCAGAGTCGGACACAACTGGACCTGATGGTCAGGGGCCCTTTATCGGTTATTGAAAACCCATTTTTGATAGCTTGCTATTATGTTTAATCTCTTCTAACACGGGAAAACTGAGCTTCACAAGGCACAACATTTCCTTTTAGCGGTCCTCTGCTGAGTTGACCAGCCAGTCCTCTTAAGGAAGAAGGCAAAATCTCGCATTTTCCTTAGATACTGTGTCAACGTTACTGTGTTTCTGACTATTATACTATATATTAGATTGCACTGTGTATTTTATTGAAATAAAATGTTTTGAATTGTTTGATACTGCTGTTGTACATTGCCTATGTGTATGGAGGTGTTTGAATAACTACAACAATGTGTTTAAAATATATTTACAGAAATGTAGTCTCTGAATTTTGTACCTCCTGCTTTGCTAACTGAGCAGAAGAAGTGAAGCTTTGATGCATAACGAGTGATAATCAACAATATTTGGGGAACTGAATTCATTTCCCCAGCTCTTCATAACTAGAATCAATAAAGGAAAGCCACCATTAGGGACTCTTTTGGAAGCATTGACTAAGAGGTAATATGTAGGACTCTTGGGAAATTAGTACTGCATATTATATAGCCAAGCAAAACAAAACAAGAGGGGAAAGGGGAAAGGTCATTCAGTACTATCATGGGACAAAACTGGTGACCATCACTGTCACTTTTCTTTTTGTGTTTGGCATGCTGCATTGTGAATAGTTCCCCCATCACTGTTCCCTTTCCCAAATTGATTTTGCTGGGCTGCCTGCATGAGACAACAGAGAAGAAAATTAGGCTTTAAAGATTTGTTCAGAGTCTATCTCTGTTCACTACAAACATCAGTTGAGCTTTAATTGCATTTGTCCTTTAAGGTGTGCATTCCAGGCTGGGTTAACTGGGTGAGGCGGGCTTTTTCTGCATTAATTATGACCCAGGTTAAGTAGTGCCTATTTCAGGACTAGCACAATCTTTAGCTTCTTGGCAAGAGGAGAAGCGTTAATTCTGCCTGTAAATGAAAAGAACAAGTGTTTGCCAATTAAATCAAGCAGCTGTTTCACAGTCAGCATTACTAATAGCCACCAACAAATCACCAAGCCATTACTCTTGATGGTTTAATGAACTGCTTTCAATGCACAAACTCTCACCCCTATATTTTATAATGGTATGCAGGGATTCAACAGTATATTTCCAGCAAACCATAGTAAAGTTATAACGTATAGTCAAGTGCTACAGTAAGCTTTGCCAATATGCTTCCATTGTGGAGACATGGTGCCCAATTAAGGAGATTAAGGCTGCAATCCTATGCACATATGCCTGGGAATAAGTTGCACCGAGCACTGCATAATTTACTTCTCAGTAAGCATACACAGGATTGTGCTTTAACTAAGAAGTGTGATTTGTGGCATTAAAAGAATCCTTCCTAAAATGGGGACTGTGTAGGAAAGGGGTCACAAAAATATGCAATGGATCCTTTTGATTTGCATGATGTGAATATTACATCTAATGAATGCCGGGAAAGTTAGGAGGATGCTTTGTAGACTTCTATCAGTTTCTGCTGTATGAAAGTGTATTGCTATGAGTTTGGGGAAGGGGCAGACTCTCCATAATCTCTAGATTCCGTAAAGAGCTAGAATTTGAGCAAACTCATAAATTCTTGACGTAAGCATAGTTTGGTTATTAAAAAGAAAGCCAGGCACTGTTGCATTCAGCTTAGGATCACAAACCCAGGCAACTTCACATAGCTAGCTGGGGATAACCCAAGCTGTTAACATGAAAAAAGGTGTTGACGGCCCATCGATAAATATGGCTTGGGCAGGCAAAGGTTGCCAAAGTGATGGGCCCTGTGTGAGGTGACAGGAAGAGGCTGTCCTTAGCAAGGAGTATTGGGAAGAAGGGGTAAAACAAAGAGAGACTGCCATTTTATTCTTGTAGAGTTTTATCTCTCATGTGATACATAATGTTTATATGTTTGGTTTCAACTGCTACTCATTTCTCCTTTGTCTATTGCCATATTTTTTAAAAAATGCAGTTTCAATTTTGAATGTCAGCTGCTGTAAGTGCCACCCTTTTTCATGAAAAGCTTGGGGTATACATATTTTTAAAATGAATAAATAAACCTTTATTTATTCTTCTGCTAATTTTGTGCTGGAAGGGTGGGATACATACGTTTACATGAATAAATAAGTCTTCATAGGATTGCACTATCCCGAAAGTGTTCTGCTACATCAGGGGTTGGGCACCTTTTTCAGTATGAGGACCCCATTCCCTTCTGGGCCACCTTCTGGGCCAAAAGGTGGTCAGAGCAACATTTAACATTTGCTCAGTAGGCTAGTTTCTAGATGCACTTGCAAACCCGTCTCTATCATCCATCCAGGCAAGCAAGGAAGACACATTGCAGTCAGTTAAAAAAGCACAGGGAAGGTGTAAAACAGGTCTGTTAGGGAAAGTCCCAAGGGCCACTTGGAGAGGCTTAGAGGGCCACATTTGGCCCCCATGCCTGAAGTTCTTCATCCCTGTCCTACATACCGCTTATGTTTATTGTAACCAGAAATTATATAGGAACAGCAGTGTCACATTCTCACAGGACAAAAAAATCACTATGTATTTTATTGGATAATTGGAATGTTGTCTGAATATGGAAGTGATTTACAAAGCAGCTCAACTCCTTGTAAGATCTAGTCCTGCATTGCTGATATATACCTACATAAATGGATGCTAAGTGTTAGAAGAATTGGCTTCCCCTTATGTATAGCTGAAAAGAGTTTGGAAAATAGGAAGTTGCACTAGAATGTTATTGGTCCTTATTGTTAGATACTCACAGACCCAATAAAAGTCTTCAGACAGATTTTCATTCCAGATCTTGACTAGAATGAGAATTTTAGCATTTGTCTTCTCTCCTCACCTTACAGAAGTGCCTTGGTAATAGTTATACGTTGCAGAAAGAAATTAGGAGCTTTTTCAGTTTCAGACATTAAATTACCATGATAGGAAAATACTGATGAACCAGTAAAATTGACATAAGAGGTCTAAGCCTTTTTCAGGCATGTAGTATCTGTGGAAAATGAGCACATGTGCCCCTCCCACCCACCCCCTCACCAAGAACACTTTCTGTAAAGAAAGGTAAGATACAGAATATTTTAATACTATACTGTTCTGTTCCATTTGGAATAGTTTCACTTGGTTTATTATTGTCAGTGTTTTATCTATTTTTATAGTTGTATATTCTATTTATGTAACCTGCCCTGGGAAGGGCAGGAAAGAAATAGAATGAATGAATGAATGAATGCGTAGATAAATAGATGTATTGTGGTGCTGCTAATGTGACTCTGGCTCTAGCTCCAGCAAGAGTGGGAAGGAGAAAGGAAAGAAGAGTTGAGCCTTTCTTAAATGGTTTCAGTGTTTCTGCAATAGCAAGACTAGCACCATGGTACTGGGCAATTATGTTTCCACAACACTACTAATATCCATCAGTAGCAGTACTCCTGGTGCTTATTCCATGGTATAGCAGGAGATGGGTGTGGGAGACCCAACTACTAAGAACATGAGCACATTGGTGGGAGAATGTGGGAAGAGATACAGAAAAACTTACCAGTATGATAGAAAAAGTTGCTAAGAGAAGCCTAGAAGGACAGAAAACTCAATAAAGAACAAAAGTACAAGGAACCTGAATGTTGGAAGATTCAGCACCAATACATGAAAGCACTTCTTCACTCATCACATATGAAACCCCAGACTTCTAAGGACAAAGACATTTCCAGAAATGTCTGTATACTGCCACTGAAATAATTTCAGTGCCCCAAAGATGCACACAACAGTCATTTCACACTGGTCCAATTCAAATGTCAGCTGCACAGTGCTGGAAACAATTAACAGAACTTGCATGCCTTATTTTAAAAAACAAGAGGGGCAGGGAAGCCAGAATATTTTGTTTTTAGTTTTTAGCACAACAGAAAGTCATGTTGGAACAGAGGGAGCAAAGTAACATTTCACAGCACCTTACCCAGCCTGACCATTTTAAGCACCATTTGGAATGGGCAGAGTTATCAATATGGCTTGAATGTCAGGCCAACAATATATGTGACACATCAGGAAACGATGGTGGCAAGACGTTTTTAAATGGCTTGAAGTTGCAGTTCAATATCCTGGTCAGCAGGACTTGGCTTTTAAAAGCTCTATTGATAAACTTTATGAGCAGGACCATGGAGAATTTCTAAAGCGTACTGAAAAGCTCGCCAAATTTGATCAGGCCATGAGAAAGTACGTGCTAAGAATAAACAATGTTAAATTTCACTGGTCTTATTTTGGTAAAGTTAGTAAACTAACTTACAAATCTGATTTTACATAATTTCATTAAACACATTTGGAACAGCAGAGAGAGAACAAACACGAATCCCTGCTTGATTATACCAGGGGATCCCAGTCATATGGGACTGCTGACAGTTGCCATTCAATTTGGGTCAATAGAACAAAGTGAAAGAAGCACTAAGAAAATAAGTAATGAAGAAAGATTATTTTTCAGTTTTAACTGACTTCATAATTCATGCTGCTGGCCTAAGAAAATGAGAACTGAAGTCTGAAAATCCTTCATAATCATATGAGGGTCAAGCTGCACATTACACCAATATAAAGGTAAAGGTCCCCCCCCCCTTATTATACCAATATACACTAGCTACAGCAGTATATTGAGCATAAGCATGAGGTATGTGGCATGGGGGAATTGCTGCTTTGGTCACAAAGAGTGACAGAGAGGAGTGATCCTATCCCTGTTTTGCTGCCATGATCAGGACAAATCATCCCTCTCTCGTGCTTGTGAGTCAAAGGGGGGGATTTTAATTGTTTGGGTTTCTGCCTCCCTCCATACAACCCAACCATCCTGTGACCCAAGATTATAATGATAATTTGAATTATACTGATGATGGATGGCTTGCGGGGAGTGTGGCATATACAAAAGTACTTGGATCCATTAAAAACTAAAGGAGTCTTATAGGAATTAAGTTCTCTCTCCCCATCCACAGGGTTTTATTGTGTTATCCATAGATCCAGAAGGTCTCTCTTCCTTCAAATATTCTGTTGATTTTTTTTTTACTATAAGAATTATTTTTTAAAAAGGAAATGTTGTGGCCATCAGAATTTTAAGTATTTTGAAATATGTTCTTTGTCAATATTACTTATTTGGGGTTTATAAACCATGTATGGAGATTAGTCATTTTCCCATTGTGCTTGATCTGGCATGTTCAGCACATTAATGGGATGTTTGAAGAAACACACCAGCAATTTGCAAATGTTTGATCTGACAGGAGATTGTCGGAACTGATGCTCTTCACCTATTTAGATTTGGGGAACATATGGCACTCTAGTCTCAGACACTGCCAGCATATATGTGTTGGAATTTAGAATTCAGCATAGCATGGTTCTGAAGCCTTGGCAAGATGACTGCAGAACTTTAGATACCTATGGTCCATTGTTAAAGCCCTTCAAATGTATTAATGGTGGCAACTTAGTTTACTGTCATCAGATGTACCTACCAGATCCTTTTACTGTTTTAGAGAATTGGGAAGGAGGAATAATATTGCTCTTATTTTTTTAAAAAAATAATATTTATTTATTTTTCACTTCAACAGCAATATTATATACATTTTTCATAAAACGAATAAAATTAAGGAATAAAAATAGAACAATTCCGTATCTGGGGAGCTTAACATAGAAAAATTAAGCTCTTAATAACAGTTATTCCTCACAGAACGTTTGTAATCAATTGTCTAAAGGAAAAAAAAAAACCAGAGAAAAAAAAAGGAAAAAAAAGAAAAAGAAAAAGAAAAAAGAAAAAAAAGAAAAAAAAGAAAACACTCTGGACTTCCTGTTACCACCGACGGCTTAGTTTTTGTTCTTCCATTATCGAATGTATATACAATCAGTACTGTTTCTACTTTCAATATGTTTTCACATTCTATTTCTTTAAGTTTCCACAAATTCAATAAATCAACTTATCCCCTTACCCTTTCACTCAAACGCTATCATTTTAATTTTATCTTCAGTATATTTTCTAACATACTTCTTGTATCTATCCCATCTTTTAACAAATTCTTCCTTGTCTTTCCCTCTCAAACTATTTGTTAGCTGTGCCATTTCGGCCATTTCCTGCAATTTTTCCTGCCAGTCTGTGATTTTTGGGGCCTCTCTTTCTTTCCAGTTTTTGGCAATAACTAAACGAGCCGCTGCTAAAGCATATAGTAAAATTTCTTTTGTTTGTGATGGTATATCTTTTTGAAATGTTATACTTAATAGGAAAATCTCTGGTCTTTTTGGAATGTTTTTCCCTAGGATTTTTTGTATCTCATCATGAATTTTATTCCAAAATTTCTTAATAGTTTCACAAGTCCACCACATGTGAAATAAGTTCCCATCGTTGCCACCACACCTCCAACAAACGTTAGCTATATTCTTATACATCTTTGATAATCTGGAAGGTGTCAGGTACCATCTGTTATTCATCTTTAACATGTTCTCCCTTATATTGCAGCTCGCCGTAAATTTCATATTGATTTTCCAAAGATTCTCCCATTCAAAACATGTAATTGGATATCCACAGTCCTGTGCCCACTTAGTCATGGCAGATGTGACCTTTTCATCCATGACTTCGTGATCTAAAAGCAATTTGTACATTTTAGAAATAAGTTTTGTATTGTTTTTCAATAAATCTTTTTCAAATTTTGTACATTCAATCTGAAATCCTATTTGTTTATCTTTTTTAAATAATTCATTCAATTGATGATAGTCCAGCCATGTGTTAAGATGTTCCCTTATATCTTCATATTTTTTAATTTTAATTTGTCCTTCCTCTTCTAATATCATCATATTGTATGTTATCCAATTGTTATCCATGTTTACTCTTTTTGGTGTTATTGCCTCCATTGGAGATATCCATCTTGGGATTTTTGGTTCAAGATATCTTTTGTATTTGTCCCATGTTCTAAATAAAGCATTTCTAATTATATGGCTTGTAAATTTTTTGTGTGTCTTTCCTTTTCCATAATATAAATAAGCGTGCCACCCAAACCTTGTTTCATGTCCTTCCAGGTCTAGTACGTCCACATTTTTTAGCAAGCACCAGTCCTTTATCCATGTGAGGCAGGAAGCTTCGTAATAAAGCCTAAGGTCTGGGAGGCCATATCCTCCTCTCTCTGGAAGATCGATAAGTATCTTGTGTTTAACCCTCGGCCTCTTATTTTGCCATAGGAATTTGGATACCTCTTTCTGCCACTTATCGATCATCGTAGTGTTTCCAATAATTGGCAGGGTTTGAAATAAATACAGTAATTTAGGTAAAATCTTCATTTTAATTACCGCAACCCTGCCGCAAAAAGATAATCTAAGCCTGCTCCATATTTCTAAACTGTTTTTGATCTCTTTCCATGTCTTTGCATAATTGTCTTCAAATAAATTGATATTTTTCGGGGTTAGCATTATTCCTAAATATTTTAATCTGGGGTAGATGTTTAATTGAGTAGCTTTTTGTACCTCTTCTTTCTCCGCTGATGTCATATTTTTTGCCAATAGTTTAGTTTTATTGTAATTTAGTCTGAATCCGGAAACTGCACTATATTCTTTTATGATGTCCAAAACTTTGATGAGGCTTTGTTTGGGGTTCTCCACAGTAATGATAAGATCGTCCGCGAAGGCTCTTAATTTATAACTTCTCTTCCCTAAAGTTATACCTTTAATTTCTTTTTCCTCCCTTATTTGTTCGCAAAGGGTTTCTAATGTCAAGATATATATTAAGGGGGACAGGGGACACCCCTGTCTAACCCCTTTATTTATTTCGCATTCTTGGGTTATATTCCCATTTATTATAACTTTGGCTTTCTGTTTCGTATATATAGCATTTATGGCATTTAGGTACCTCTCCCCAAAATCCATTTGGTAAAGTAGGTCCTTCATGAAGTCCCATGAAACTCGGTCGAATGCTTTTTCAGCATCGACCGCCATGAAAATTGCCGACTTATCTATTCTTATATCCAGGTATTCAAGCAGATTTATGATGTTTCTAGTATTGTTAGAAATGCGCCTGCCTGGGAGGAAGCCCGCCTGATTATCGTGAATGACATTCAAAAGGATTTTTTTAGTTCGTTGTGCTAGAATATATGCATACAGCTTATAGTCATTGTTGAGAAGTGCAATAGGTCTATAATTTGCTATTATCTGGTAGTCCGTTCCCTGTTTTGGTATGACCGATATGTAACTTTCCTTCCACGTATCTGGCATAGCTCCCTCTGTCATAATATTATTCATAATGTCTTTCAATGGTTCTGTTAGAATATCCTCAAAATTTTTATAATAACAAGCCGGAAACCCGTCAGGGCCCGGGGTTTTCCCAGTTTTAGCTTCTTTAATTGCACTTTGGACTTCAAAAGTTGTTATTGGCGCCTCCAACATTTCTTTCTGTTTTTTAAGGATTTTGGGCAGGCTATGTTTTTCCAAATATTTTTTAATTTCTTGTATGGATTCTCCCTCTTTTTTGTATAAATTTTTAAAAAATTCTAGAAATTTATCCTCAATTTCTTTTGGATCAGTTATTATCTTTTCATCTAATTTTATTCTATTGATAGTTCTTTCAGCTTCCCGTTTTTTAAGTTGCCAGGCTAATAATTTCCCCGGCTTGTTGGCAAATTCGAAATAGTTTTGTTTCATTGATTTTATTTTATTTTCAATTTCCTCGTTTATTAGCATTGAGAATTGAGATTGAAGAATTTTCAAATCTCTTTTTAGATCTTCCTTTTCTGGTTGTTGGTATACTTCCCTTTCTTTTTTCCTAATTTCTTCCAGTAAGTCTTGTTTTTTCTTTTCCTTTTGTTTCCTCTGGATTACGTTTTGTTGGATAAAGAACCCACGGAGTACTGCCTTGCTAGTATCCCATACTATTTTTTGATCCGTTCCCTTATTTAGATTTAATTCGAAATATTCTTTTAACATCCTTTTTGCCTTTTCCAAAATTTTCCCATTTTTTAACAGTCCTTCATTTAATCTCCATCTTTTATTTTTTTTCATTCCTCCTTTTATTTTTACATATACTGCATTGTGATCGGAGATGGTCTTAGGTTGAATTTCCGCCACAGCTATTTTTAATGTCAAGTCTTTTGTTGTCCATATAGCGTCAATTCTTCCCGCTGAATTATTTGGATAAGAATAATACGTGTAATCTCTTTCAAACGGGTTCCTAACTCTCCATGCGTCTTCCAGATTTAACAAGTCTATTAATTGGAAAAAAGTTTTTGGGAGCTTTAATTGTTTTTTTTTTTGCTGCTTTTTTGGATCTATCCAGTTCTGGTGCAACTACCCCATTTTGGTCACCTAGTAATATAATTTTTTCCCCAATTACCTCCCCTAAATTTTGCACTAAACTTTGGAAGAATTCGCTTTTCTTCTCATTGGGCGCATAGATACCTATCACAATTATCTTTTCTCCATAAACAGTGATTTGGATAGCAACCACCCTTCCTTGTGTATCCTTGTAAACTAATTTTGGTTCAAGTATAGGGTTCGCATAAATTACCATTGGGAATTGGGAAGGAGGAATAATATTGCTCTTAATTGGGTATGCAGAAAGCTGTGCTAGAAACAAGAGACTTGGTATTGGAAACTGAAATTAAACTAGTGTCTCCCTGAACAACTTCTATGCTCCCTGAGCAATTTCTGGGGACGGAGGAAGGAGACTGCTGTGATGGAGAAAATGAACCCGTTAGAACAGAGATTTGGAACAGTAATTCCATATAAATCTGTTTAACACTGTGTATGGTGAAGCAATTCAGTCCATCACTTACAGATTTGAGCAGACTGAACAACACAGTAAACATTAAGGTTGAGCCAAAAGTTTGTGTCTTTGAATTTTTGGTTCAAATTCAGAGGGACAGACCAAACAAATGACAATTTTTGGCATGGTGGGTAATGAAGAACAGCATTTTTTGTATTTAACCCCTGCCTCCACCACAGCCACCCCCATCACTTCATCTGCAGTTCCAGCAGAATTTTTTTGTCTGCGGAGGATTTGAACAAATCAAATGATTCGTTATGAGTATGAGGTCCAAATGAGGTCCTAGTCCACGGGTGTCAAACACAAGGCCCGGGGGCCAAATCCAGCCCGCCAGACCTCGTCATGTAGCCCGCTGAGCGCCCCAGCCAGCGGGACCCAGCAGCGGGACCTTGCTGCTGAAGCGCTGCGCCGACAAAGCGCTGACAAACAGCTGGGGCAGGGGGGGTAGAAAGGCGGCCGGAGCAGCGCCGCACGGAGAGTCCCGAGCCTCTGCGACACAGCAGTGCTCTGTAGCACTTTGAATCCTCCTCCTGCCACGGCTCGGCGCCTGGAAACGGCTGCTGCTCCTGCTGAAGCACAGACAAAGCACCCAGCAGCGGCGCGTGGAGGAGGAGGAGGATTCAAAGTGCTACAGAGCACTGCTGCGTCCCAGAGGCTCGGACTCTCCGCACGGCGCTGCCAGGCACCGACCCGGCAAGCCTCCTCCTCCTCCTCCTCCTCCTCTTGCCTCACCTCCTCCTCCTCCTGCCGCGGCTCAGCCTCACGAACGTGCAACTCTGAGGCTTTACGCACTTCTCCTAAAATGGACACCCGCTGCCTCACGCTGCACAGGAAATGCTTTTTGCCCCTGGGTCCCTTCGCGCTCTTTTCTGGCGCTGAATCAAGGCGGCGACCCTCCTTTCCCTTTCTTTCTTCCTCTCTCTCGTTCTTATTCTTTCTTTCCCTCTCCTTCCTTCCTTCTTTATCTCTGTCTTCTCTCCCTCTTTCTTTCTTTTTCTTTCCTTCTTTATTCCTTCTTTCCTACTCTTCTTTCTCTCACCTCTTTCCTTCCTCTCTCCCTCCTGCTCCCTCTTTTCTTTCTTCCTTTCTTCCTTCTGTCCTTCCCATCTTTCTTCCTCTCCCTCATTCTTATTCTTTCTTTCCCTCTACTTCCTTCCTTATTTCTCCCTTTCCATCTTCTCTCCCTCTTTCTTTTTCTTTCCTTCTTTATTCCCTTCCTTATTTCCTACGCTTCTTTCTCTCCCCTCTTTCCTTCCTTCCTCTCTCCCTCCCACTCCCTCTTTTCATGGGTTTGAAGGATGTCTGAGTATTTGGGGATGTGGTTGGTTTTCGGCTTTATGTTTTAATCACAGTGTAAAAGTTGCATGTAAGAATACTTTGGGGACAATCTCAAAATGTGTCAGAAGACACCACCTCTTTCTGATAGCCTCTTTTAACAGAGGTCAGATCCATTAGAGGTTTTACTGTGACGTTTAGAATATTCAGAATATCTGTTGTCTCTTTTTATTTTGCTCTCATAGATCAGTGGGGTTTAGAAGTATACAAACTGATAAATATGTTAAGATTTATTCCCCCCATAGGACCCAAGTCCTGGGGTGGAGGGTTTTTCCCTCCCTCCATAAAATATTTGAGGGAGCAGAACCCCCCAGTTGATGGGCATTGCCATTCAAATGGTGTGCAAGCACCACATCCTGTGATCAATTATGCAGGGTGGGGCTTACCTGGGTCCCCCCCAATATTTTATTCAAGTTGACACCCCTGATTTTCCCCTCCACTCCCCACATTATTAACCAATGTCTACTGCAAGAATATTATGAGCAGAAGGTAAAGAGTAAAAAAAAATAAAACAGACTACCAGTACTTTCAATCAACAGCAATTCTTTTCTGCCTGTTTACTGTCTTGTGAGCAAATCATATTAGGAAAAATTACATTTATGAGTGGACCAGGAGGAAGGGAGAAAGAAAGAGACACAAACTTCTGACTTTACAGATGGCTGTTTTTCTTAATTATATAGATAACAGTTTAGAAATACCTAATTGGTCATGCTTCAGAAGTAATAGTTTTTCCAAGATAAACAAATGTTCACATTTTTCATACTTAATCAGAGAGTTTATGTGCAAAAAATGACCAAATGTATCATCTATTCTAAGCCTCCTATGCTATTTTGCAATAAACCACCATCTGTACTTTTATTTTACTGAAACTCAGCGATGACCACAAAATCTGATTACATGGCAGATGGTTTTTGGTGGAGAAATTTGATTTTTGGAAGAAGGTGGGGGAAGCAAATACAAAAGGTCTTTTCATTACTTTCGCTATGCCCTAAAGCAAGTTCCTTTGAGATAGGTATCAGTGTGCGTTGTGAATACTCACACCTTTCTTGACTTTAGCATTGCATGCATTTCAAATGAAAGGGTACTGTTTGTGTGCCTCACTCAAAATGCGTAGCCCTTCCTTGATCGGTTGGCGGCTTCTCCTGAGAAATACACATTCAGTTTTTCAGTTCATAATCTCTGCCAATTATCTGTTAACATATTAATTTAGAAATAAGAGAGCTGTGCATTGTGTCTTTTCCCTTAAATTAGCTGTCAGTTTTATGAAACTTCAAATCTCCATGAGGGATTTCAGTTTAAATGATTATCTGTTCTAGATTCCAGTGTTCCTCCTTTGATGCAGAAAATGAGTTTGAGCTGAAGCTTTTTAGGCTTTTGCACTCAACAGAGGTAGTTATTCCATCACATCATCTGATCCTTAAAAATGATGACCAACCTGGCTGTTACCTTTTTTCATAGGTGCACAGGATGCAACACTTAGCTGCCTAATATACACATATTTGAAGGATTTTTACCAAAATACTGCATTTTGGTATGTATGCCCTTTTCAGTAATCTGCACATTTTTAAGTACACTTTCTCATAAGATAGGCCACTTTGTAAATTTTGGGGGGGGGGGGTTTGGGGGGAGTGTGCATTTCAAACGATTGATGCATTTCAGTTCACATTTCTTTTCCAGAAGTGCAAATTAGGTAGATTCCCATTAAAATGTAAATTGAACTTAATTTCTCCCCCTTCCCTAGTTTCTAAATTGTGTTTGTCACTAGCACTGTTTTAAACATTGCTCTTTTTGCGCTGTCAGGGACCTCTGAAGTTGAGTCCATTGTGATTATACATTTCATCCTATGATTAAGCTGTGCATTATTTTATGTATACACTGGAGAGTTTTTCATATGATGGTACACAGGAGACAAACTATCAACTTGACATTTGTCTTAACTTGTTTTTATTGTTCCCTTGCTAAGCTTATTTCACTTACGTCAAATAAACTTCACAAATTCCTTTCAATATTCAAAAGGAGGTAAACATAAATCAGATTATTCTTCCTTCTTTGGGCTCATGATAACACCTGCTTAGAGACTTGCTCCTGGGCTAAGAATTAATAAGAAAAGTTGGGAGTTGTATTATAATGAAGTGCTTTGTCATATAACTGTTTCGATAGAGGCTGTAATCACTATTTGTGCACATAGAGGAATACTTTTTCAATTAAGAGCAGGTTTAAAGTGCCCACCCATTACTTGTTCAACTGGATGAACTTATTTACTCTTTACACATTTCTCATCCTGAAACTCACTGGGTGACCTTGGACCAGTCAGTCTCTTCATCCAAACCCACCCACCCAAAATCAGTGAGGAGGATGAGTGGTTGAACAATCATCCTGCCAGCATATATTGACAGCACAGAGCAGTGGACAACTACAAGCCTAAAGTGAGGAGAGAACATATTAGTTAATGATTGTTTAGGGCAGTGATGGCCAAACTTGGCCCTCCAGCTGTTTTGTGACTACAACTCCCATCATCCCTATCTAGCAGGACCGGTGGTCTAGGATGATGGGAATTGTAGTGGCCATCACTAGTTTAGGGGAATTGGTCTTTGTATATACAACATCCTTTGGGTGTATGTTCGAAGCCCTAATTCCTCCCTCTCCTACATACCGCATAGGTTAAATTGGATGTGCACCCAAATGAAGTTAGTCCTCACTTCATTGCTTGCAGTGGTACATACACTCTTGATCAGGCATCCCCAAACTTAGGCCCTCCAGATGTTTTGGACTACACTTCCCATCATCCCTGACCACTGGTCCTGTTAGCTGGGGATAATGGGTGTTGTGTATTGAGTCAAAGGATTTTATATCTGTATTATTATTGTCTGTATTTGCATTAGGATAAAGTAACTGCCTTTTGGTCCCAGAGGGTACAGCTACTATTGGTTCATTTAAGCTGCTGTATTTGGATCCTCTGTCTTATTGGTTTCCTCCAAAAGGCAGCACTGTGATTGCGTGATATTAGAGCTGGATAAATTGGTCAAGCAGGGAGTTCTCTCACCCGTGGACTCTGCTAAGTGGGAGACTCCAATCGTCACACCCCTTAAAGCAAATGGGGAAGTCAGGATATGTGCAGATTACAAATGTACTATCAATAAGGCACTCAGGGGAAACTCATACCCCATTCCAGTCGTATCACATCTGTTGGCTAAACTGGCTGGGGGCAAGGTGTTCGCCAAAATTGACCTGGCACAAGCTTACCAACAGCTGCCAGTAACCCCACAATCAGCGGAAGCACAGACTATTGTCACACATAAAGGGGCGTTCAGAGTTAACAGATTACAGTTCGGCGTTTGTGTGGCCCCAGGGATTTTTCAAGGGCTCATGGAACGCCTGTTAAGAGGTCTGCCGGGGGTCTTGCCATTTTTTGATGACGTTTTGATTGCTGGAAAAGACCCACAGGAACTGGTTGCGCGTGTCCGTGCAGTGTTGCTCAAGTTCAAGGAGGTGGGGTTGCAACTGAAAAAGGAAAAATGCAGTTTTGGGGTGCCAACGGTGGATTTCTTGGGGTTTAAAATTGATGCATCAGGCATCCACCCCACAGATGCTAAGATTAAGGCCATCATCGAGGCACCACGACCACAGAACAAGACGGAGTTGCAGTCATTCCTGGGACTTATTAACTTTTATCATTCGTTCTTACCCCAGAAAGCTTCGGTAGCTGAACCATTACATAGACTATTGCAGAAAAAGAATGTGTGGCGATGGGGGCGGGAGCAGCAGAAGGCTTTTGACTCCTTGCGAGGAATGCTGAGTAGCAGGAGCGTCCTTGCTCATTATGATGAGTCAAAGCCGCTGGTCCTGGCATGTGATGCCTCTCAATACGGTCTGGGGGCTGTGCTGAGTCATAGGGAACCGGATGGGTCGGAAAAGCCCATCTCTTTCTATTCCCGTACGTTGTCGCCCACGGAGCGCAACTATGCTCAAATTGATAAAGAGGCACTGGCTATTGTGTCCGGAATCAAAAGGTTCTATGATTATTTGTACGGTCGCCAATTCTCCATTGAAACGGACCACAAACCACTGTTAGGGTTGTTCAACCCAAACAAACAAACGCCACAAATTCTCTCCCCCAGAATGTTGCGTTGGTCAATATTCCTGAATGGGTTCCAGTACACCTTGACCCATGTGCCGGGGAAACAATTGTGCCATGCTGATGCGCTGAGTCGCTTGCCCCTTCCTGGCGGGAGCAATGAGGATCCTGCTCCGGCGGAGCACATTATGATGCTAGAAACACTTCCGGGGGCTCCTGTAACAGCTACGGATATAGCTGAGAAAACGAGAAAAGAAGGGCCACATTCCTGAGCTACTGTGGGCCCGAGACCTTCAAGCTAGCCAAGGCATTACTTGCTCCAGCGAAGCTGAGTGAGACATCTCTCCAAGATATTCTTGCCTGCCTAACAAGCCACTTGGCGCCTACTGAGACCAAGATGGCCCGGCGGATGGAGTTCCATAAGAGGCAGCAGCATGCTGGGGAGTCTGTATCCGCATTTCTGGCTGAACTCCGGAAGCTCACTCAGCACTGCGGCTTCCAAAATCTGGAAGAGACTCTCCTGGATCGGTTTATTGGTGGTCTGAGCAGCAAGAAAGCCAGAAGACGCATCGTGGCTAAAGAAGAGGTTACCCTTGCTTCAGCCTTGAAGGAGGCCACCGCCACGGAGAATTATGAAAGAGAGGAGCTTGATGCCAGTCGCAAGGCCACTAAGCCACAGAAAGAAGTTGCGCATGCCATGGACGAGCTAGAGGCTACTCCAAGCCAGAGCCCAGTCCGTGGGGTTGAGTCGGTGCGTCAGGCCTGCACAGTGCACAGAGATCGCCGAGGCAGTTGCCCAGGTTGTGGCGGAAACCATGAAAGGAAGAGTTGTCGTTTCAGGGATGCTATCTGCCGGACGTGCGGAAAGACGGGTCACATCGCCAGGGTCTGTAGATCGGCGGCGTCGGGAGCGACAGGAGCACCTAGACTGGAGCATCGCAGACCGCCCACAGCAACTCGTTTTCTAAAGGACTGCCACTACGTAACGGAGATCAATGGGAGGGCCGTGCAGTTTCCAGCGCAAGGCAAGGCACACGTCAAGGTGAAGATTGAGGGTCAGCAGTGCGACATGGAGGTGGACTCCGGATCTGCATTCACCATCGTGTCAGACCAGACCGCGAAGACATTCTTCCCCAGGGGTAAGTTGCCCCCCCTGGAGCCGGCTGCACATAGATTTTGCGGGGCCATTCCAAGGGAAGGTCTTTTTGGTTATCGTTGATGCATATTCCAAATGGTTAGAAGTGGCGATGGTCCCTAGCATGGCATCAGCTGCCGTAATCAAGGTGTTGAGGCAGCTGTTTGCTACCCACGGGTTACCTGAGACCATTGTATCAGATAATGGGGCAGCTTTTGTATCCCAAGAATTCAGGGCATTCTTGGCTGATAACTTCATAAGAGGGGTCACATCCGCGCCCTTTCACCCATCCTCCAATGGGCAGGCTGAGCGCATGGTAAGAACAGCCAAAGAATCCATTGCGCGCTTAATGGAGGGTAACTGGTCGGCTCGCATTGCGCGAATGTTATTTTTGCAGCATGCGACGCCGTGTACTGCGACGGGCAAGTCGCCAGCCGAGCTGCTCTTAGGTAGAAGACTGGTAACGGTGCTGGATTATGTCCACCCAGATAAAATGCCAAACCGTAATTCAAGAGCAACCCCCCAGGCTGAGACTGACACAACAAGGTATCTCGCCCCTGAAGATCTGGTCTGGGTGAGGAACTATTCACGAGGTCCGCGGTGGGTGGCTGGTGTGATCACCCGGGCTAGTGGACCTGTGTCCTATTATGTGACCTTGGAAAATGGGCAAGTTTGGAAGAGACATATAGATCAGCTGAGGCGCCGGGCGCTCAGCAGGGAGGAGTCAGATAATTCATCCCTGGCTAATGACGCACAGCTGCGAGACCAGAGTGAAAATGGTCCAGAGGTGCAGTCACCAGGGGCTTCAGCAAATGAACCAGGGTCTGCTAGTCCTCATGATGACGAGGTACAGGTCGGGGACCCTGAGATGTCTGGGACTCCCTCTGTTCCTGATGAAACCCCTATAGCAGCCCCTCCACCACAGGTAACACCCAATCCAGAACCTGCAACACCTGTTGTCAGGAGATCAGGTAGAAGTTGTAGGACCCCACAGTACCTGAGGGATTACGTCTGCTGTGCTCACTAGGGGGGGAGGGGTGTTGTGTATTGAGTCAAAGGATTTTATATCTGTATTATTATTGTCTGTATTTGCATTAGGATAAAGTAACTGCCTTTTGGTCCCAGAGGGTACAGCTACTATTGGTTCATTTAAGCTGCTGTATTTGGATCCTCTGTCTTATTGGTTTCCTCCAAAAGGCAGCACTGTGATTGCGTGATATTGTTCCCTCCAAAATGTATCCCTTCCTAGCTAGTCCCCTGTCCCTATAAATGTAGCTTTCCTCTCCTCAGTCTTCAGTCTTGTTCACTTTAATAAAGAGCTGTTACTAGAGAACTGTCTCCAGCATGTTTTGTCAAGAGAGCTGAAATCACAAACCCCACGTCACAACAACGGGAGTTGTAGGCCAAAACATCTGGAGGACTGCAGTTTGGGGGTGCCTGCTCTTGATGCACATCCAAATATTACCTCCTAAACTGAGTTACCCATCCCGTTGTTGTTGTTGTTGTTGTTGTTGTTGTTTAGTCATTTAGTCGTGTCTGACTCTTTGTGACCCCATGGACCAGAGCACGCTAGGCACTCCTGTCTTCCACTGCCTCCCACAGCTTGGTCAGACTCATGTTGGTGGCTTCAAGAACACTGTCCAGCCATCACGTCCTCTGTTGTCCCCTTCTCCTTGTGCCCTCAATCTTTCCCAACACCAGGGTCTTTTCCAGGAAGTCTTCTCTTCTCTTTTTTTTTTTTTTTTTTCAATTTAAAAAGTAAACTTTATTGAATCATTTTTAAAAGCATGTACAATAAAATTATATGTTCACAAAATCCAAACAACAAATATGAAAATAAAACCACTTCCCAACTCTTAACGTGTCGCTTATTTCTCCTATTCACTATATTCTTGCGTTGTCATTTCTCCATTTATATCATATTAATATAAATCCCTTTCCTTTTCACTTGATTCTTTTAACAAAAAACCCCTATTCTCTTCTAACCTAAACAGACCCTTAACTCCGTTTGGATATTCTTCTTCCTAAAATATTCTTCCACATATTCCCACTTTTTAATCAATTTCTGTTTCGATACATTTCTAATTACGGCAGTCATTTTGTCAAGATTCATAAATTCAACTAGCTTTATCTGCCAATCTGCTACCCCTGGTGCCTCTTCCTTTTTCCAATTCTGACCTATCAATAATCGTGCTGCTGCACATCCATAAAGAAAAATGTCTCTTCTATCCTTAGGGAGGTTTTCTGGAAGCAAACTTAATAAAAAATATTCCGGTTTTCTTTTGAAAGTGACTTTCACTATTTTTTTTAATTCCTCATAGACCTCCCCCCAAAATTTTTTAATTTTTATGCAACCCCACCAGCAATGCATATAATCCCCTATCCTGTTACTGCACTTCCAACAATTTTTATCGGTATTTTTATATATTTTGGCAATCTTATCCGGAGTGAGGTGCCAACGATAAAGCATTTTCAGCATATTTTCTTTGATTCCTTCGCAGGCCGTGAATTTCATTGTTCTCTTAAACAAATTTTCCCATTGTACTTTATAGATTGGTTTGCCCAGATCCTGTGCCCATTTAATCATAACACACTTTATTTCCTCATCTTTTAATTCCCATTCCAAAAGATATTTATAAATTTTAGATAATAATTTGGTCTTATTGTCAATTATTAATTCCTGAATCTTGGATTTCCCTTTAGGGAACCCTTTGACTTTATGCTCCTTAAAAAGGCTTTGAACTTGGATATATTGCAGCCAACTAGCACAATTTGACCTAATCTGCTCATATGATTTCAATATTAATTGGTCTCCTTTCTTTTCTAATACGTCTTGATAAGTTAGACAATTTCTCTTTTGGATTTTCCCTCCCACTGCTGTCATTTCTAGTGGGGAAGCCCACCACGGGATTTGAGGTTCCAATAGATTCCTGAACTCCAGCCAATTTTTAAATAAAGTTTTCTTTAAAACATGATCTGAAAATTGTTTAAATTTATTTCCCTCTCCCTGAACCAGGTAAGTATGCCAACCAGATGTATTTCTAAATCCCTCCACCGTCAATATTTCCTCATCTTCCAATACAAACCATTCCTTGAGCCAGCAAAGGCAGGCGGATGCATGGTAAAGCCTAAGATCTGGAACCCCCCAACCCCCTCTTTCTTTAATATCCGTAAGCAATTTGTACTGTATCCTTGGTTTTTTCCCCATCCAAATGAAATTACTTAAATCCCTCCTCCAATTATCGAAAATTTCCTTTTTACCTACTATAGGCAGCATCTGAAATAAGAACAGCATCTTTGGGAGTATTGACATTTTAATTGCCGCAATTCTTCCTGAAAATGAGAGTTTCAAATCTTTCCATCGGTCAATATCCTTTTTAATCTCCTTCCAAACTCTTCCATAATTATTTTCAAATAAATTTATATTATTTATGCCAATTACAATGCCCAAATATTTGAATTTTTTTACTATCTCCCATCCTAAAGATTTCTCCAAATTATCCAATTCATTTCCCTTTATATTTTTGACCATCACCTTAGTTTTTTTCCCATTGATTCTAAGCCCCGATATCTCCTCAAAATTTTTTAGAACTTCCCTCAAGCCTTTAATCGTTTCCTCTGGATCTTCTACCATTACCAACATATCATCCGCGAAAGCGCTGATCTTATATTCTTTCCCCTTAACTTTAATTCCTTTAATTTCTTTGTCTTCCTTGATATCAATTAACAGGAATTCAATTGACAGGACAAACAGCAACGGGGAGAGGGGGCACCCCTGCCTCGTTCCTCTTCCTATCTCAAATTCCTCCAACACCTCCCCGTTTAAAATTAACTTTGCAAATTGTTTACTATATATCGAATTGATTCCTTCAAAAAATCTCCCATTTATGCCATATGTCTCTAGCGATTTCTTCATAAACGTTCAACATAATGAATCAAAGGCTTTTTCGATATCAAGGAAGACAAAGCCCGCTTTTTTCCCCGGGGTCCAGTCTAGGTATTCTATCAGATCCAAAAGGATTCTTATATTTCTAGACATCATTCTTCCTGGTAAAAATCCTTGCTGATTCTTCCCTATAATTCTGACCAAAATCTTTTTTAATCTACTAGCCAAGATATCCGCATAAATTTTGTAATCTGTATTAAGAAGAGAAATCGGCCTGAAATTTCCTACCTGCTTAAATTCCTCCTCATCTTTCGGAATCAAAGTCACATATGCCTCCTGCCACGTCCTTGGCACCGAGCCTCCTTCTAAGATACCATTCACCAATTTTTGATATACCCCTCCTAATTCTTCTTTAAAAATTTTATAATGCTGGCTTGAAATGCCATCTGTCCCAGGGGACTTGCCTGATTTAGCTTTATTAATAGCATCATGTATTTCCTGTAATGTCACAGGGTTATTAAGTGCTTCTCTTTCTTCCTCCGTGATTATTTCTCTCCTCCTTTCCCTGAAATAATTATTTAATTTTTCTTCATTTATCCTGCCTTTATCATATAATTTTTTATAATATTTAATAAAGCATTTTTGAATATCTTCTATTTTTGTTAACCTTACCTCACCATCCTTAATCCCACTAACTATCCTTTCCTTTTGGATCTTTCTTAATTTCCATCCTAATAGTTTCCCCGTCTTATCTCCCCACTCAAAATTTCTTTGTTTAGCCCATTTAATCTTGTTTTCTATTTCCTGGCCTATCAATGCAGAGAGCTCCTTCTGTAATATTTTAATTCTCACCCCCAACTCTTTATTATTTGGATCGTCAACTAATTCTTCCTCTTTCTTACCAATTTCTTTCTTTATCTCTTCTATGTTTTTCTCTCTTTCTCTTTTTATTCTGCTCTTTTGTTGGATATACAATCCCCTAACAAAGGCCTTCCCCGCATCCCATACTGTTGTTATATCTACTTCTTCTGAAATATTATTTTTATAGAATTCTTTTAACAGTTCTTTCATTTTTTTTACAAATGCCTCATCGTTTAAAATCCTCTCATCCATCCTCCACCTATTAAATTTCATATTTTTCCCTTTAATTTTTGTCATAATTGGGTTATGATCAGTTATTGATTTAATCATTATTGCGCATTTATTTGCTTTCTGAATTAAGCCAGGTGTTAGCCAAATCATATCAATTCTAGATGCTGATCTTTTAGCATGGGAAAAATAAGTAAATTTCTTCTCAGTCGGGTTATCCCTTCTCCAGATATCTACAAATTCATAATTCTTAATCAGATTTAGAAAATTTTCTGGTAACTTCCCTCTATCCTTTTTCCTTTCCCTTCTATTTGATCTATCTAGTTCTGGTTGTGTTACCCCGTTAAAATCTCCTAATAAGATTATTTCCTCATCCATAATATACTCTCCCATCTTTTCTCCCAATTTTTTAAAGAAATCTTTTTTACAACCGTTTGGCGCGTAGATATTTATCACTACTACATTCTTATCTGGGATAGTTAGTCTCACTCCCACCATCCTACCCTCCTCATCCTGAAATAATTTCTCCGATTTGATATTTTGTCTGACATAGATTACTACCCCCTTTTTCTTTTTCTTATTGCATGAAAAAAATTCCGTTCCTAATCTTTTATTGACTAATATTCTCTCGTGTTTTTTAGAAATATGGGTTTCTTGGAGCGCAATAACATTCCAATTATTCTTTTTCAATATGCGTTCTATCTTGTTACGTTTACACTTATTATTTAACCCGTTGGTATTCCAAGAAACAATATTAAGATCCATTACTTTATTAAATTTCACACAAAAAAAGATTTCTAAAAAATATTTCTACATAGGCAGATTATTCTCTCGAAACAGCTTTAATACAAAGTAGAATGAATTTTTCTAAAGAAGAGGTTATGATCCAGTTTGGCACTTCTGCTATTACTCTCAGGGTTACTTGTACACCTAAACTTACAAAGAAGAAAATTCAACAGATCAGATTATCTGTTCAGACTATTTTTGCTAATCTCCCATTCAATCATTCAAGTTCGTTTCCCCCTTCCTCCCCTTCCTTAAAGAGCTCTTTCCTGTTTCTATTACAGAATCTCTCCGCTTCTTCCACCGATCGGAATGTTCTTTTTCTACCTTTAAATACAAAGGTGAGCCCCTCGGGATACTCCCAAGCAAACCAAATACCCTGTTTTGTTAGGGCCTCTGTCAAGTCTTTGTAAGCCTGTCTTTTCATTCTGAACCTTCTGGGTATCTCCCTAAATATAGCTATTGTCCTTCCTTCTATAGTTAGATTTTCCTGTTTTTTCTTTTGGAAGATTTTATCTTTCAGAAATATGGAATTCAAAATTAACATGCAGTCTCCTGGCCCCTTAATATTCTTTGCTCTATCAATTCTTATTCTGTACACTTTCTCAATATCCATTGCTAAGTCCTCCTCCTTCACTTGCAGCCATTCAGCCAGTCCTTTAATTATCTTCTCTTCTACTTGTTCACCCGCAGTCTCCGGTACGCCTCTCATCCTCAGATGCAGTTCTTTTTGCTTCATCTCCAGAAGCGCAATTTGGTCCGCTAAGTCCTCCTGTATCTTCTTTCTCTTTTTTTCCTCTTCTTCGTCTTTTTCTCTTGCGGCCTTCATTTCTTTGTTTTCCATTGTCACTTTCTTTATGGCTTCCTCCTGTTTGTTCATTTTAACACTTAAGTCCTTAACCGCTTTATCCAGCTCTTTGTTTTTCCCATGCAGTTCCTTTATTTGGCCAGACAGATCTGCGATCATTTTAGAATTTCCTTCAATTTTAGATTGGAGATTGTATTCCACAGCGTCTAATTTCTCATTTATAGACTTATTCATTTCTGTTATAAGCTCCTTTATGTCCGACAGAGCATCGTTGTCACCTGGTGTAGTCATAGATTGTCTCCTTTGTTGACTTCCTGCCATTGTTGTCGCAGACCCTTGCTGTTCTTTATATTTTTTCAAAGGCATGCTCTGCTGTACAATCTCCTTCCTTTAAGTCTATCTCTCAAATGCTTTCTGTTAGTTTAAGTCCCTTAGTTTGACAGATTCCCCTTTATTCTCTTCCTTGGGAGTCCCCTCTCCCACCTTTAGAAAATCATTCTCTTTGCTTCAGTCTGCTTCAGAAGGGATCAGCGACAAGAGTGGGGGGGGGAGCTCTCCAGCGACACAGATCTTTTTTCTTTTATGGCAGCTTGCCAACAGTTCAGGTCACAGCGTTCCCTCCCACACCTCTCAGCTGTAATCCTAGCTGTGCAAGCCGTGTGAGTTGTCACGTCGCCTTCGCTTTCCCCCCTCTCCTCCTCCTCTTTCTCTCCGTTCTTCCCCCTCCTCTTCTCTGCTCAATAAGAGTCTTTTTAGCAGAGCCTGGCACTCCTCCAAGTCTCCATTTTGAAACAAGTTAAAACAAAAATCTTGGCTCAGTTATTTGGGGGTTATTCCTTTTATATTATATATTTCCTCGCTCTTCTGTTACCCCCCGTAATCAGTCCGTGGTCTGAAGCACAATTTTACTAACGATCCGCAGGGCTATCGATCGCAAGTCTCTAGCGACACATTAAAAAAGTTCCTTCGACTCTTCCCCCCGACCCGTGCAGTAATTATAGCCCTTTTAAAATGTTCTCCTCCAACTCACGGGACGGAATTTCCTATTTTTCCTTCAGCCGAAGAGCTCTGGTGCTTGCTAGGTGGATCTCTGGGGCGCCGCGTCTGCAGTTACTTTGTAGCGATCGCTGCTCTTACCGCCGCTACCGCCGAAGTCGCGTCTGGCTCCTCTCCGCCGCTTTCACCTTTTAGGGGTGCCGCGACAGAGTTCCGCCACTCTACGCCGCTTTTGTTATCTCGGCAGGGGCCCCGTACCTCTGCCTTTCTATGTGGGGGGTTTTCGGGCGCCAAACGCCCCCCGTTCTCCCACTAACTGCAGTTTTTCGCTCCGCTATTGTCGGAGCTCTTTCAACCCGATCCACTCGCTAGCGCACCTTCACCGGAAGTCAGGAAGTCTTCTCTTCTCATGAGGTGGCCAAAGTATTGGAGCCTCAGCTTCAGGATCTGTCCTTCCAGTGAGCACTCAGGGCTGATTTCCTTCAGGGTGGATAGGTTTGATTTTCTTGCAGTCTATGGGACTCTCAAGAGTCTCCTCCAGCACCATAATTCAAAAGCATCAATCCTTCGGTGATCAGCCTTCTTTATGGCCCATCCAGTACACATCCAATTGAAAGCAATGCAGTGCTGATAATAGCAACCCTCCTCCTCCTCCTCCTCTTCCTCCTCCTCCTCCAATATGGCACAGCAAGAACAACAGAATGGAACAAAATGCCAAAACCACAAACCCTTTCTGTGGGTCGACACTTCTTAGGAATATTATCTGTCACAATAACTGCTGAATGGTTTCCACTCCTCTTGAGCTGATGACAAATTATACTCCCTCGACTTGCAAAATCACACAAACTGAGCCAGAACCAAAATGTTAAATATTCATTATGCATCAATACATGCTACACCATAATGTAGTGACAAAGAAAAATACCTTAATGGGCAGGTAGCCATCTGGAGTTTATTGGGGGAAATTAAGAGAATAATGATCCAAGCAGCCTCTCAAAATGAATCAACAGTTTAACACAGGAAGCAAAGCCTTGTTAGCAAGGGAGATGAGAAATCAATCTATATTTAGAATAGATTTGGTGCTTTCCATCTGAGGATGTTTAGTTTATTAATATGCTATGTGGAAGCACCACAGAGATAATATTTAGTGCAAACTCTGTAGGAGGGGAAAGGATGAGTATTTGTCCTGTAAATGTCCTCTGGTGAAAAAAGAAACTTGTTGCCAGAGTCTTAGTATAATGCTCAGATAATACTCAGTAGTTGCCTTTATTTTTAAAATGTGTTTTGTATTATTCCTTCTTCTGGCTATACATTTCTGAGGTCTTCTCATCCAACTCTATTGAGCCCCAGTGGATCATCCACACTTCCAATGGCATTAGTCCTACAATGTGGGAATCCCATGGCTGGCCTAATAGACAATTAAGCAACATCACCTTGACGCTGAATCATATAACATGCAAAATATTTATTTCTGTTTTTTCACTGAACTACAAATGTGTTTCAGATTAAAGGCAAAACTGTAGATTTATGTACACAATTATTATGCATATTTTTCTGGAATGAATTCAGCTATAGTTGAATGCTTAATTTTCTTTCACTTAATGCCTATGAAATGAAATAGCAAAGGATTCCCTCCTCCCAACACATTTAGGAATAATGGGTAGAATACAAATATGACCTCTCTGTGGGGAAGTCATTTTCTGCTTACCGAAGGGCCACTTTACAACTCATGCTAGAACTTGCTTGAGAAAAGTGAAATTTGCATGAGAATCTCAATATATGAGCACAGTGGAAACATTCTTACATGGGCAAAGACAGAAAGACCTATTATTGTTTAATATGGAGGAATTTTTAGATAAAGTTGATATGTTTGATTAGAGAAAAACTATTGCTGCCATTTATTGATTTAGATAACCCCTTTTGGACTTTTTGTGTGAAAAGGAAAATGAATGAATTTGAGACATTTGGCTATGAAGTTTGGGGAAATATTGTTTATCAGAAAGCAGAACAATTGCATGTCAACCTTTTGAACAATCTATTGTATGTAAGTGACAGACAGAAAATCAGAAGTCCTTTTTATTTTTCTTTCTTCCTTTTTTCTTTGGTGTCCTCTGCTCTGGGCTGTTATTGGGGTAAAGGAAGGAAGGAAGGAAGGAAGGAAGGAAGGAAGGAAGGAAGGAAGGAAGGAAGGAAAAGAGGAAGAGGAAGAGGAAGAGGAAGAGGAAGGAGGAGGAGGAGGAGGAGGAGGAGAAGAAGAAGAAGAAGAAGAAGAAGAAGAAGAAGAAGAAGAAGAAGAAGAGGAAGAGGAAGAAGAAGAAGAAGAAGAAGAAGAAGAAGAAGAAGAAGAAGAAGAAGAAGAAGAAGAAGAAGAAGAAGAACAACAACAACAACAACAACAACAACAACAACAACAACTGGCTGTAAAGCCATATTATTGAAATGGAGTTAGATAATTTCGATCATTTAGCAATGGTGGAAGCATAGAAGAACAAATATAGTCTATTTACACAACAAATTGCACAATAAGTTGTTCTAGCAAAACATGAGAATGGCTAGAAAACATGGCTAGAAAATGCACTGCATGGATTATTATGAATAAGTATTTGCAGAGCATCACTAGCACCTCCCCCTCCCCCCTTTTATTCACAGTTCTTAAAAAAACCCACATATTTGCCTAACCTAAAATATGGTTCTTAAACAGCCTTGTTTCCAGAGCACCAGTGGGCTCAAGGTTGGAGATCAACATAAATTTGCATTAGGTTCAGAATTCTGTATTTATTTCTTTTTTGAAGGGGGGAACGGAATCTCATTGAGCTACTCCATTATTTCTCTGCATGTAAGTAAGTGGATTATTTGTCAACCTGTCACTGTTTTAGTGAGGGTTCTCACTGATACTTTTACAGCTTCTTGTTTTGCTTTAAAAAAAAGTTGCTAAAGAAGTTCATAATAGATAAAGCTAAAACTGTTGCAAAGGCATTGAAGCTCTCATTTGGATTTTTGAGTAGTGAAACCTTACTACCATCGTTGGCCATTTTGTTCTTCTTTTCTGATTTACAGTTTTGTAGAGGAGATCAGCTTGAATCCTTTTGGGACAAACTGGTGAGAGAAAAATTATAATTTCCCCCTACATTTCAATCAGTATTTTTCCATGCATGTTCTTCAGAGTCTATTTAAGAAGTTTCTGTCTTCTGGAGCTTGAAAGAAAATGTATTATTCAGAAGCCTTAGCCCTATGATAAAAAGCTTGTTGCTATTTTATCAACAGAGACATTTCACAGAATAAGCTAATTTATCTTGGTGACTGCAATATATGTGTGTTTGACAACCCAAGGAATTCCTGTCCCAAATTTGGATTCTACTCAGAAGCCCCAAAGTCTTTCCTTACCATTAATGCTGCTAATGCCAGTAGTTTAAGAGAGCAAACCTATTGGGATAGGTCAAAACTTGCTTGAAAGATGACTAAGGAGTGTTTATAACTTTCACTATCAGGCATCTTCTATAGACTCGTAGATGAGCATGGCTTTTCAGAAGAGACATAATCCACTGACGACTGAACACTGGAGCAGATTACCAAATATTCAAAAAGGAGAGATATAGTAGTCATGGGAGACGACATACACTGCCAAGAATGTAAGGTCCAACAAATTCCTCAGTTGCCTCAATGACCATTTTGTTTCCCAGAAGGTGGAAGAAGAAGAAGAAGAAGAAGAAGAAGAAGAAGAAGAAGAAGAGGAGGAGGAGGAGGAGTTTGGACTTGATATCCCGCCTTTCAGTTCCCTTAAGGAGTCTCAAAGCAGCTAACAATCTCCTTTCCCTTCCTCCCCCACAACAAACCCTCTGTGAGGTGAGTGCGGCTGAGAGGCTTCAAAGAAGTGTGACTAGCCCAAGGTCACCCAGCAGCTGTATGTGGGGAAGCGAACCCAGTTCACCAGATTACGAGTCCACTGCTCTTAACCACTACACCACGCAACTAAGGGGCTATCTCTCTTGGACCTAGGCTTCACCAACAGGGAGGAACTGATTAATGAAATGGAAGTACTGTGGACCTTGGGCGGAAGTGGGTTTCATTATACATAGACAAGGGAAAGCTGAGTGTAGTCAGATATGCACTCTAGACTTTAAGAAGGCCAATTTCAAAAAGCTTAAGGAACTTCTGGGTGAAGTCCTATGGTCAGAAATACACAAAGAGAAGGGAGTCCAAGATGTATGGGAATGAAATAATGAAGGGTCTGGAAACCAAGCCTTCTGGGGAATGCTTGAGGGAATTGGGTATGTTTAGCCTGGTAAAGAAGAGACTGAGAGGAAGAAGAAGAAGAAGAAGAAGAAGAAGAAGAAGAAGAAGAAGAAGAAGAAGAAGAAGAAGAAGAAGAAGAAGAAGAGTTTGGATTTGATATCCCGCTTTATCACTACCCGAAGGAGTCTCAAAGCGGCTAACAATCTCCTTTCCCCTCCTCCCCCACAACAGACACCCTGTGAGGTGAGTGGGGCTGAGAGACTTCAGAGAAGTGTGACTAGCCCAAGGTCACCCAGCAGCTGCATGTGGAGGAGTGGAGACGTGAACCCGGTTCCCCAGATTACGAGTCTATCGCACTTAACCACTGCACCACACTGGCGCTATGATAGCCATCTTTAGGGCTGTCATATGGAAGATGGACTGAGTTTCTTTTCTCCTCTTGAGGGCAGGACCCAAACCAATGGCTTCACGTTTAGTCAGAATCTCCTTTCTTGTAACATCAGGAATAACTTTCTGACAATAAGAACTGTTATACAGGGGAACAAACTCCTATGACAGGTGATGGACTCTCTTTCCTTGGGGGTTTCTAAGTACAGGTTGGATGGTCATCTTTCATGTATGATCTAGTTGAGATTCCTACATTGCTGGGGGTAGGACAATATAACACTCAGGATCCCTTCCAACTCTACAGTTCTGTGATTCTATGAGAGTTCTACCCAATCACAACTTCACTTTTGCTTTAACAATATTAAATATTTTCTTAGATTATAATAAGAAGATTCCAAATATTACAATATTTTACATGCTATGAGTGATATGCTTCTTTCTGACTTTAGATTCCTGTTGTTTTTATTTAGAACTTCATTGTGAAAAGCATTGCCCGCTAATAGGGTATTAATGTTTGGAAAGTGTGGGAGGTGGTCTAATTAATACCTAGAAGCATTCTGCCTCGGAAGACATGTACTATTGTGTGTATACATTTTCATCTAACTTTGCTGATGATCCATCTGGAGTGTATATCATTTGGTAATTGCTCTGCATGCAGTGAATTTAGAGTAAACCTCATAAAGAATAAAACCTTGTGCATAAATGAAGACATATGTTTCTGAAACCCCCCTGCTGCTTAGACTGTCTGTGCTTTAGAAGCTTATGTACTTGCTGTTGTTAGAGAATAATGGAATTGCATTTTTGAAAATCTGATATATATATTTTAAAAGAAAAGAACAAAAAAACCATTCATATCCCAAATTCTCTTTTATACTTATTGGAATTGTTAGAAGCAACTGTCTGTCTTTGCTGTTTCACAAACATGAATGACATGTTTCACTTTCCCATTAATTTCAATAGGGGCCAATCAGACTTCAGATACCTTAGAGCGTTACACTAACCATGCCTTCCCAGAACTAAGTCTGGCTGAGTTCAATGAGGCTTACTCTCAGGTGAGTGGGATTACGATTGCAGCTTTGGGAAATCGAATAGGATGAGGGGGCACAGCAGCACAACTGACCCCATAATTGTTGAAGAATAAATGGATTATAACATGCTTTAGGTTTATTAAAATAATAATAATGATAATAGATATTTCAAAGAGCTACTGAGACCCACAAAGCATTAAAATTGGCAGCAGTCATTATCTATACTGAAAATGGTCCAATGACACAGGAAAAAGGATAACACACAGCAGCTTCTCCCAGAAGCTTCTGCATAATATGCCAAACAGTATGAACTAAAGATTGTTTGGCTAAGTCTTATGCAAATTAATTGACAATCACCCTTGATCATAAGGGATAAATGACAATGAAGCATCCAAATGTAGCACACACAACACTAAAGTCTGATAATTACATAATAACACTTCTGAGATAAAGGAACATAGTTTGGGAATAAAAATTAAACCTGAAAGAAAGGATGTCACAAACACCATTAAGAATCTATGCAGCCCTTATGGCAACAGAATGGCTGACAAATGGCAACATGCATGTTAAAGAGCTTGAATCAATTAACGTCCATTAATCTAATTCAGTGTGAAGGACATCGCAGCAAGAACATCTTATATGACAATCAGCGGACAGTATTCCTTTCCCCCACAAGGAATTCATATCTACAGCAACAGAGGCGTTTAGAACAATGAAATTTCCAACTGGATAAAAATTCAATGAAGAACAAAGATTGAAATAAACCCCCATGAACATTACTTTAACTGCCGAAAGGATAAAAATTACTCATGTTGAGCAAGTACAGTAAGAACACACTGAAATATGCAGAAGAATCTGGGGAAACAGCATTGCCTGATAAACAAAAGCAGCTGTTGAGATCAGAACTTTAAACGTTCTCTAACTAAACATTTTTTTAATGGCATTTAGAGCTGACCCAAATGTTTTTTTGCTTAGCAGATTTATTGGACATCATATCTGTAAAGAGTCGCTTTCTGACATTAGCATGGCATCCTATTATGTTTGACATTTGTGGTGACCCAATTCCTTTAACAACCTGGCTGCAGGTATGAGGTGAACATGATTTGTACATTGTGATAGGTTGTGTGCAAATGATAGGGACAGTTGTTTTGAAGGCAGGGCTGGATGGAATGGTTGCATATTCTTCTGTGGGTTAGCTTTGTCTTGTGCTGAGGTCTTTTTGAATTCATTTGGAGAATATCTAATGGGAGAAACAGTGCATGCACAGTCTATTCTCACTGCAGTCTTAAACAGGGCTGGCCCAGGACATTTTGCCGCTTGAGGCAAAACAAAAGATAAGTTGCAGTCTCTTCTTCTCTGGCTATGTACCGTGATAGTTCAACAGTTAAAAAATGGTGCAATTCATATAAAAATGAATCTATCTTACAAATTTGATAGAAAAAATGAAGGTGGGCATTGTAATTTATTTTGTTCATATATTGTAGTGGCACTTTTGTTCTTTTTGTGCTTTTCTCTCATACTGTTTTTGTGAGAATATTAAAAGTCTTCAGAGAAGAGGAGGCCATTTAAAATAAATAAAAGAGAAGCAGTCTGTGTACTGAAAGAGACAATCTGTGTTTATTCCTTCTAAAGTAAATCACAATACAGTGGGCGAAAAAAAAACACAGGTGCTCAATGCCTAATTGCCCAAGTGAAAACCATATATCATCTGTGAATAACTCCCAACAGAAAGCTGAAGATTCGTCCCTTTTATTATATTCAATCAGTTCTAACTTTTTATCCTTTTTATCCTTCATACAAAAATGCTGGGGGTGGGTGGGGTTTGAACAAAGCTTCACATGACTACAAATGATAAACCAATTGGCAAATCTCTTTTAGTTTGTGGAAAATAAATTTGCAGCCTGTTCATGTTTACTTGGTAATAAATCCAATTTAGTTTAATATGACTTCCCCCTAAGAAAATGTGCAAAGTGCTGAAGCCTTTCTTTGCAAACTTCAGGCCACAGAAACTTCTCCATGCCTCCCCAAAGCAAAATGAATGAATAGTCAACTAACCTTCAAACAATTTTAAGCCCAAATGAATGAGAACAGTGCAACCACACTACAGAGAGAAGTGTGTAATTTACAGACTGGAATGATAGTTTCTCCCCAGTCCGGCAGCAAAAGGAAAATGTATCCATTATGCATGCTCTGATGTGCACAGACCTTGATGCAAACAACTTCTCCATGAATATCAGGACCTATTTTACCTATTTTACACATGCAATGGTGTCATATATGGAACACTGCTACCAGATGTTAATGGAGAACCTCTTTCCTTGCTCAGATATCCCTGTGGGCATTACACCCACATGAAACTTGGATTGAAAGCCCTGTAACATCAGGAGGTGAAAATTCAAGGATACATATATGGAACTACTGGGAGGTATTCAACTAACTTTTTGTGATGCTGTAAGTGTGGCTGTTTATGGCATGAAGACTCTCATAAAACAGAGTTGCCTGGCACACTGCCAGCAGAGTGAACACAGTTTGAGGTAAAAGTGAGTGCAATCACCCTTAGTCTGATTGACCAGCAACACAAGAGTGTTCTTTTTTATAATATTTTTATTAGAATCATAGAATCATAGAGTTGGAAGAGACCACGAGGGCCATCCAGTCCAACCCCCTGCCAAGCAGGAAACACCATCAAAGCATTCTTGACATATGCCTGTCAAGCCTCTGCTTAAAGACCTCCAAAGAAGGAGACTCCACCACACTCCTTGGTAGCAAATGCCACTGCCGAACAGCTCTTACTGTCAGGAAGTTCTTCCTAATGTTTAGGTGGAATCTTCTTTCTTGTAGTTTGAATCCATTGCTCCGTGTCCGCTTCTCTGGAGCAGCAGAAAACAATCTTTCTCCCTCATCCATATGACATCCTTTCATATATTTGAACATGGCTATCATATCACCCCTTAACCTTCTCTTCTCCAGGCTAAACATACCCAGCTCCCTAAGCCGTTCCTCATAAGGCATCATTTCCAGGCCTTTGACCATTTTGGTTGCCCTCTTCTGGACACGTTCCAGCTTGTCAGTATCCTTCTTGAACTGTGGTGCCCAGAACTGGACACAGTACTCCAGGTGAGGTCTGACCAGAGCAGAATACAGTGGTACTATTACTTCCCTTGATCTAGATGCTATACTCCTATTGATGCAGCCCAGAATTGCATTGGCTTTTTTAGCTGCTGCATCACACTGCTGACTCATGTCAAGTTTGTGGTCTACCAGGACTCCTAGATCCTTTTCACGTGTACTGCTCTCAAGCCAGGTGTCACCCATCCTGTATTTGTGCCTTTCATTTTTTTTGCCCAAGTGTAGTACTTTACATTTTTCCTTGTTAAAATTCATCTTGTTTGCTTTGGCCCAGTTGTCTAATCCGTTAAGGTCATTTTGAAGTGTGATCCTGTCCTCTGGGGTATTAGCCACCCCTCCCAATTTGGTGTCGTCTGCAAACTTGCTCAGGATGCCCTCAAGCCCATCATCCAAGTCATTGATAAAGATGTTGAATAAGACTGGGCCCAAGACAGAACCCTGTGGCACCCCACTAGTGACTACTCTCCAGGATGAGGATTTTAAAGATTTTAAGTTATATTTAAAAAAACCCAGAGCATACTTGATGGGGGGGTGGGGGGAAGAGATGAAGAGAATGCTCTGTCACTCAAACATTCACTTTAGCACTATGTTGACTACAACCCATGTGCTTGAAATAATTGGAATATAGACCACAATCTTTCTGTATGGAGGATCATCCCAATATGGGGCCAATAGAGCCTTGTTTCTTTCCTCTCTGCACCTCAGCATTGAAGTCTACATATGAAGTAACTCAACAGTTCAAAAGGAAAGGCTGGGTAAATTAATAACTCTGGTACCCTACTTCCATGAATGGCAGGAATGGGAAACCTGTGACCCTTTACTGGAGTACATCTTCTATCACCCTTGATTGTTGGTCATGCAAATTGGGGCCGACCCATCCATATGCAGGCATTCTATCCTCAAAACTACTAGGATGTGTCTGCTTTGAAGTAGCTTCTAGAAAGTAAAAGCTTACAATGGAAAAGCTTTTGCAAAGTTAGCTATCTTTCAAATGCACTTTAGGATAATTTATAAAATTTCTAATTATACACTGTGTTTTGATCACGCATCCTCCAGCAAATGCTATGTCTTAAAAATAGAAATGTAACATTAAACAGTGAATTCTGTTTTGCTGTAAAATATTGAGGTTAGTTCTTATTTTCATGTATTCATTTTTATCAAATGTGCAAGCAGTAAGGGCGAAAATTAGCCCTTCTTTTGCTATTTAGGTATCTGGAAGCTGTTAAACTTTTCTGTAGAGGAATAATTAACAACAGACAAAATCTTTTGACTATGCAGAATTGTTTTACAATGCTTAAATGATAACAAAAGGAATCACATTTATTTTTATTTTAACATAATATGGTTAATCTGGGAGACTTGTTATAATTATATTTGAAACATAATATTTTAATGAAATTCTTATGTGTTTCAAGATAAGAAACCACTGAAATAAACTGAACCCACTTCTGAATAGGATTGTGCCATAAGTTGCTATCTACCCCAAATCTTCATGTTGGGGTGTACTACAATAAAGAATAAAAATAGTTCATGTATAGGGAGAGAAAAGCACACATTATTATTATTTCAATTTATTACCAGCACTTCACCATAATGACCCTGGTTAATGCTGTAATTCAAAATACAATATTAAAAACATTTGTTAAAGTACGATCAGGAGCATAGGATGGGTCTTAAAATTCTGCTTATTTCAGATGTTCTCATAATGTCAAATCTGACTTGAAATTTCAAGTATTCGGTATTGTGAAAATCCTGATGATTCATTCAAGTTTTTCTCACGGTATGACTACCTTACAAACACCTAGAATTGACAGACCAAGATCAAGCAAAAAGGCTCACCACCAGTCAACAAAGCATATCTATTATATTCCATATGCAACAATTTTACAATTCACTTGTGTTTTTGTCCCCCCTCCCCCCCCAAAAAACCCCTCTTAAGCTCTAATGTGAATTGGGGAGGCTGTGATGGTACTTGGGGTCATAGTAGGAATGCTACAACAACAACATTTATTGCATTAAAACAAAAAACAAAAATATTTCTTCCAGTAGCACCTTAGAGACTAACTAAGTTTGTCATTGTTATGAGTTTTCGTGTGCATGCACACTTCTTCAGATACACTGAAACAGAAGTCACCAGATCCCCACATATAGTGAGAGGGTGGAGAGGGGCACCACTCAAAAGGGTGGTGGAAAACTGGACTGTTTATGGTTGCATTTGGTCTTACAGGAAGAATTTACGACTGTTTATGACTGCAAATTGGTCCCACAGGAGAAGCAATGGGTGAGATAGCTAAAGATAGCTCTATCATGTATAATGAGATAAGAATCCAATGTCTTTATTTAGACCAGGTTTCTCGGTGGTTTTAAGTTTGGTGATAAATTGCAGTTCAGGAACTTATCTTTCCAGTCTATTTCTGAAATTCTTTTTGTGATAAGACAGCTACTTTGAGATCTTGTATAGAATGTCCTGGGAGATTGAAGTGTTCTCCTACTGGTTTCTCTGTCTTGTGATTCCTGATGTCAGATTTATGTCCATTTATCCTTTGGCGTAGGGTTTGGCCTGTTTGTCCGATATAGAGAGCTGAAGGGCACTGTTGGCATTTGACTATTGCATTAGTCCTTATACTGTGGCACGGAGCAAGCTAACATTTAAACGAGATGGCATATGGCCTCAACCCCTGAGTGCTATTCTGATACCACCTGTCACATCTTTTGCACCCATCTTTTACCCCCTTCAGTTTCCAAATTGTACCTTAAGATTCAGTTTTGCTGCTTGGACAAAACAATGAAGGCAGCGAAAAGGAAATGCCCAGTTGTCATCTATTCACTAACGTGTCTTTCCAGTATATAAGATCTTCACTAGGGAGCAGGTATTACAGTGGTTATGAATTATCTGTATTCACAGCTCTGAATAGTGTGGGTCGGATAACACTTCCTCATTTGCTTTGAACACTGCTATGGCATCATTGGTAGAATGCCCCATGTTCAATCACTGACCTTTCCAGTTAGGTCTGGGAATATCCCCTATTTGAAACCTTAGAGAGTTGATGTCTATCAGTGAGTGTAGGCAACACTGAGCTAGACTGATCTGTCTCTGGACAGATTCTGATATTCTTTTCCCTGTTACCGCTGGAACTGGGGGGAGAGTTGTGAGGACAGGAAGTTATTATCTGGCTCTGATTACAATCCAGGATGGGAAAAGAGCTATCAGAAGACGGATAGTTTACTTCAGAATACTAGGATATTTTATGAGCACACCAAGTTCATAATAGAAACCAAGACATTATGAAGTTTGGTGACAGACTGATGAAAGTGCATTCATGTTTGCTGCTACTCTCTGCCTGCCACCTTCACATAAAAGTGCTATTCCTGCAATATAGTAAAGGATAAAGCCCACCCAACTCAAAGATCAATACCAAATAGCAAGAGAGAGAATCAAATTCAGATGAAACTCGCTACTTCCGTGTTGAATTTACTCCTTTAAAAAGGCACTTTTTTAAAAAGAAAGAAAATAGATTTAGTTACAATATAACAATAAAAAACCCAGTAAGAATGATCAAGCACAAGCAAATGTAACAGCAGCAGCAAGGGAACAAAACAGTAGAAATTCCTTGAATGTCACCCTTTAGCAACTTGCATGCTTTCTGTACATCTAGAGATTTGATTGAATTGCACAGAGTTCTGGCTTTTGAGGTAGTGCAGCACTATTTGGGACCAACCCTGTTGACTATAAGTGTCTTTTAATTGATTCAGCGTTCCTTAACTGAAAAAATAAATAGTTCTAAAGTTTGCATTGCAATCCTAGTTCTTGGCTGTCACCTACACAAAAGAATTTTCTTCACATTGTTTGAGAGCTATTGAATTATTTGCTCACTCTTTTAGACATGCTGCCAGAGCTGCCAATACTTTCCCACCATTCTTTGTGAATGTGAATTGCTGTAGTATATTTTCCTTCCCTTTCCTTTCTTCCTCCTGTTCTGAAAAGGACAGTTGGTGGTCAAATATAGACATGGCTTTAGCAGCCTGCTGGTAACGTTAGTCTGAGGTCTTTCTGAGAAATGTGTGATGCCTCCAGATCAAAATTAAGGGGATGAACTCCTGATTTTGTGAAAGTTAATAGACTTTTCTGTGACTTTCCCAACAGACGAAGACAGCTTTACACATTTGAAGGGCAATTAGGAAAAAAAAAAGCTCAAAATTTCAATACTTACAGCTCACCTCTTCAAGCCTGGCATTAGAAATGCAAATCCCAGCTGTCTTAAGTGTTCAAAGGGCTTGAGCGGGGGGGGGGGGAGGGTGTTTTTGTATTATCAAATAAATAAAAAAGGGTTTATATTCTAGAGCAATATTAAATCTTTGTGAGATGAATGCAAATCTGTACAAAGGCAGCTGAGATCTTAAACCAAGGCTACATTCAGGGTTAAGTCCTTGGCAGGAACTGGGATTTGTGTTTGGGGGGAAATGAGATAGAAAAATGGCCCTGAATCCTTCATTTAAAGATCTCTGAGTGTACCTTCAGATGAAATTTTGGGATATTATGCATCATTGACATATCCATGCAGAACTTTTACATGTAAAATTTCACATTTACATATACAGATGATACTGGATCCCATTCCTTATCTGACACTCAATAAAACAGGCCAGGGCAATAATTGTATGCAGGAGGTCCTAGATTCAATCCCTGGTGTCTGCAGGCAAGGCTGGAATGGATGAGACTCCTGTCTGAAATCCTGGAGAGGCCATGCCAGCCAGTGAAGTAGGCGGACTAAATGGTCTGGTCTGGTATAAGTCTGCTTCCTTTGTTCCTAATGCCTGTGTACATCAAAACATGCAATTTTGTCTGTGTATGCCAAACCCTGGAATGAAATAATACTTTCTTCTGAATATATTACATCTTCTATTTGGGTATATTTCCTGTCTTATTGTGATTTTTTTCTCAACAATTCTTTTATTTGCAATTTGCAATCGGACACCTTTGTCCCATTTTTACAAGCTGAGGATTAGAAGAAAAAAAAAGTTCAAGTGATGTAAAGCTAATTGCCCAAACTTTTTATCTTTTAGTGTACCTTGCCTTCCCCCTTTCAAGCAGATAAAGATGCTGGCCTGGATTGACTCAATGTATCACTTATGTTCTTTTTTTTATGGTTAGCTTGTCACTGTAGATTTGTGCTGTATCACTCACTGACACAATGTAAAATAAAGTTAGGAATGAAGTAATAAGATTTGGGAACTGTCAGCCCCACTCAGACTTTCAAACATTTTCATTGGCAGATGAATCAGAACATTGTTCATTTTATCCCCTTAGAACAGAACAGACAAAAAAGTTAGAAAAATGTATGACATTTCAAGCATATATCTCAACTAGGGAGAGTTCTGTAAAACCAGAAGTGTAGAAAATATCATGGGGGGAAACATGTAGTTCCTCCCTTTACCTCAGGGCAAGTCTGTTTGGGGGGGGTCACATGATATGCTAATCTTTATTTTAATTTTGCCCTGTGGCAGCTAGAGGGCAGTAGCAATTCAAATTAAACTGCGCACTAACGTTCTTCAAACTATAGACATCCAGCCAGGCTAACAAAAATGTCTCTTATGATGTCAGCTTTAATTAACTTAAGATTCTTGGCTAAAGCACCTCCCCACAAGCTCCAATTAATAGCCCATTCTGAAAGCAAGTGTGTTCCTGTCCACCTTCCAGTCTAGGATTTATAAACCTTGCTTAGAGTATAAGCGGTTTTCAGAGTGGTCACATTAGCTCATTGGAGACAGAAAAAGAGCTAACCATTTCCCAAGATATCTGTCCAGATACTGAAGCGTAGTTTCCAACCAGCTTGTATGCCCAGAAGGTAAAGCAACAGGAATTGCAATCTTGTTGTGACTTACATTCAATATGCCTTCCAGAATTTTTGAGCTTTTCTCAATATATTTGTTAGTTCAGTGAGAGAATAAGAGCTTTATAAGAAGATGCCATACATCCAATATAGGGGATCTCAAGATCCATTGAATATTAATTTGAATTTCCAGTAACTGCAGCTGAATAATCCTACATCTACATTCCAATCCAGCTAATTCATGTTCTTGGAGCCAACCTGTCCAAAGAAACTGTACAAACTACAGTGGAGCTCTTTTGCCCTCCATTTAGCTCACACAGAGAAGAAATAATGCAAAAAAAGAGAAGAGGAAGAAAAACTGTTGGCATGTAAGTAGGTTAGCCGTTAGATTCATTTGACAGATACACATATTTACTGAGGCCACATTTTGGTATTGTCAACATCATTCATACTATTGAAGGTCCTAATATAGATGTTCCTAGTGCTGGCTTGCCAGACTATACAAAACATGGTACAAGCTGCAGATGAATTCCATTTAAAAAATGCAGATAGGCATTTATATTTTGCATATTCGGTATCTCTGTATATGAATTTGATAAGGGAAAGAATTAAAGTACTGGCTTTAAATGGTTGTGTGAGCATTCATGTGAATAACATACAAGCCATGCCTCTCAAGCACATTGCCCCAGCATGTATCTGGCACCAATTTCCCCCTCCTTTCCCCTTTTCATAACTGTCCCATATGTCAACTACATTGTGTCACTCCTTGAGTCCTGAATAACATGAGAAACTTCCTTACATTGGTCACTCTAGGTCCATATTGCCCATAATAGCTGAGAGTGGTTTTCCCGGTTTCAGATGTTCCTAGTGCCACTTAGAGATGCCAGGGATTGAATTTGGGACATTAGATGTTCTACTGCTGTTGTTTACTGGAACTTCCTTTGATTACAAATAAATAGGCATTTGGGTGTGTACATGTCCACACATGTGTGGTGTAGATGTCTCAAAGAGCAGGGTATAGATAGCAATAGTAAGACTGTGCACAAGTCCCCCGGAGCCAATCTGGGACCCAACCCAAGCTCCAATCTGACCCAGGATGATCCACATTCAACCTGACCTGGATCTGAGCCCTGGAGCAAATTGGGAGCAGCACCTGTCAGGGGGAACCTGTCAGGGGGAGTTATGAATCAATATATAATACTTATAATGATAACCAGAGATTTAAACATTAATCTGTGTCCCCTTCTCCTTATTCTCTCCCTTCCTCAACACATGTTTAATGAAGGCTGATATCAACCTGATTTGGGCCAATTTGGTTCGAAATCTAGGCTTTGGACAGATGGTTGTACAGCCCTAAGCAGTAGCCACTGGGAAAGGGAATCTCCTCTATGTACCCCACTGTAAAACACTTACCCTCACCTGGCTGATCCACCCACAGAGCTGTTCCAGAGCATGGGAACAGTTTATGTATATTTGACAGGTTACCCCTTCAGACCTTCCTCCAAATGTGGGTTGCATGAGGAAGAGACTGCCATAGACCCATATGAGAATATGTGGCCCTCCTGCTTCTTTCCACATTATGTCAAAAAAATGGGGAGAAATGCCTGAAAGGGTTAAGGCAGGGGTTTTCAACCAGTGTGCCATGGTCAGGTGTGCCACGAACAACACTGGCCTCTGTCCCTCTTTCCTTTCCTCCCTCCTCCCTCTCTGCCTCCCAAAGGTTTGCACGGCTGTTTGTTTGTTTGTTTTGCAGCAGCCTTGGCTACAAGCTCCACAGGCGAATGGTGCCTCTGGGGCTGGCCAGGTGGTGCTGGTTGCCAGGAGCTGATGTGGCCTTAGAATAAGCAAGCAAATGGGTGAGGGAACCCACCCAGCCAGTCCACCAGCCCTTGCTGTTGGGAACAGGTGACAAATGGGAGGCCAGGCAGGCAGGCAGGCAGGCAGGTGCAGTGCTGGCCTTTCTTGTGCTTGCTGTGTGCAATGCCTGCTTGGGAGCTGAGTGCCCGGTGCCAAAGGGAGCCTTCCTGCCATGCAGGCCCGGCAGCGCCTGCTGCTGCCACTGCTGCCTCCCTTTGGCCAGCCTTTGACAGGCTGCTAAGGCTGGGGGCATCCTCTTTCTAGGCCCCTGGGGGGCAGCTCGAGGAGGCATCTCTCTTTGAGGTGCTGGTGGGGGGAACCTCAGAGACCAGTGGTGGTGGCAGCTGCTGCCCAAAGGAGAGGGGAGAGGAAAGGAGGCTAAGGGAACACTCCATAAGGGTGTTTGAAAACGGGTGACATAACTGGACACCTGAGGCTCAGAGCACATTTATTTCCCCACAGGAGAGCCGCAGAAAGAATGTAGTTGGCCAAGGGAGCCATTGACTGGAAAAGGTTGAAAACCTTTGGGTTAAGGTGTCTCTATATTTTGAAGGCCATGGGACCAGAAATGATCAAAGAGCCCGTGGCTGCTTGTTTATTTCCTGGCTTGCTTCTATAGAGTGAAACTGCCAGATGGGCCTTGATGGATGAAGACTGTTGGGAGTGGTTTGCTTATTAACTGGCACTTTATACATTACACCTGTGTTCCATAGACTGCATTGGGGTTGCCAATTGATTTTGGAGTGAGCATAAAGGACTTTATTTTGACCTGACATCACTCATGCAGCTTAGTTCCTGGCAAGTTTGCAGAACACCTCTCATCTTGTTATCCAATGCTAGCTACCTTGTCCAAAATGGTTTACATGCATTCCTGTCCTTCCAGTTTAAATAGAGACTCAGGGAGGATATTTTTATTGATGGAATCTTACTCACGAAAAAGCATTTTGTCCTTCAGAAAAAGCACAGCCTCTAACAAATGATTTTGCAACATTCAGCAGAGCACTTAAAATATATTTTAAGCATGAAGATGCATCTCCAAATCTAATTACATTGCTGAGAATAATGAGGTAAGATTAAAACAGGGAAGTCCTTGTGCTATTATTACGTACTTAAGTTATTTATTTGCCGATAAACAGTAACAATAATCCATTGTTCCATGTCTTGAACTGGAGAGCTCTGGAATGTAAGAGAAACATAGAAGCAAGTGAAATTCCTGAACACCATGTATCCATATTTTGGCAAACAATTTTTGCTCCCACACTCACAAATATGATTCATGAGGCAAAATGTGGAGTGGTGAATTATAGGTATTAATATAACAACTTGGAGGAACTGCAACCCAATGAGATGAATTCATGAACTGTGAGGATACATTCAGATGTGGGGATTACTGTGTTAGTTTTCCATGTTATAATGCTCTCCCAGTTTCTAACATTCCTTTAAAGCTACATTCTTTGTTGCATTATGGAATAGTGGCTTTTTGATCGATATACTGCTGTGTCACACTAAATTTCATTCACACCAGTGGGCATGGTATGACATAACAGTGGATGTCATTAGCCATGTTGCCACCCTTCATACAGACGTGCTTCTGTTCTCCCATGATTCATCTTTGAAAACGCTGGGAAAGAAGCACCACTCCAGAAACCTGAGGATGTGATGCAGCCAAAGGCTGTGGCTTCCAAAGTAAGGGTGGGGAGGAAATGATTCCCTCTTTGCTAGGTGTCACAGAGCAAGTTGTCACACTGTTCAAAGTTGGAGTTAACTCTTTATTAGCAAAACACAATCTTCACAAACTTGGCTGAGTATCAGGCCTAATGAGCACAGCAGCTCATCCCTGGTACTCGTAGGTATTACCCCAAGAATCAATTGCCAAGATTAAAAGTCCTTGCCTCCCCACAGCTAGCTAAGTCCCCTCCACCCCAGGGCTTTCCCCCAAGCAATTGGAGACTGCACATGCATGCAGCCTGTCTTTGTTCTGCCCATTTCAGCCATCTTTGGTTCTGGAAGACAGGGGGAAGGGGAGCTTATCCCAGCAGGAGGGGAAGACCCCCATGACTCTTCACCAGCCTGACTCATCTCTGTCTCTTAGCCTCACAATCCACTCATTCACCTGCTTCTGCTTCTGCCTCTGATTCTTGATTTTTCTCTGGCACATACTTTACCCAGCTCATCAAGCCCTGTTAACTCTTCAGCTTCTAATAACTCCTCTTCGCCATCTTTTCCCTCTGCTCCCTCTGACCACTCATCGTTGTCCCGCCACAACTCCCTGGGCTCTGAGACAACTTCCTTGGTGGTTCCCCAGCTGGTTCCATTCCTCTGCATCCAGCCAGTCATGACACTAAGTGAGCCTTGGGTTTGAACCCAACACATGCACCCAGGCCCTGCTGTCTAGCACTCACCCAAATCTTGCATGATAGTCCCAGATTATCCCCAGGCCAGATGCATGAATGAGGAGATATATAGATATATTTCTCCTCACTTTCCTTACCTGCCCAGACTCACAACCCCAATGGGCAACCAAACCACAACATTTCCAGATGCTATAATAATTCAAGGAGTAGATGAAAAATGAGGCAACATAAAATCAATCAGTCACAGCTCCCCCTCCCTCCACAATCCCATCACTTAGGGTACAACTCTCAAGTTATCTTTGCAGAAGGGGAGGGGGCGAGGGTAACTGCACCTCTACTATACAAGAGGGAATAATGCCTACAGTTTATTTCCATTGTTAGCATAAATTGTTATCTCAGCTCTGGCTTTCTGAACTTGCTTTTAAACCTCTGGGCTGCTGGGCAAATGAATCAATATTGTGCTGTAAAAATTATTATCATCAACCAGATGTATTTATAAATGTAAATATATAAGTAAAGTAATAGATGTTAGAAAAATTATAAAGTGTTTGGGAAAAGAGAGTGATCACAGTCCAGTGCTGTATTGTTAAACTTCTACATTTCTTTTCTTCCCATTTTATGGTTGATCATTTTCTTGTACTCATTTCTGGCATATTTATCTTCATATTTTCTCTTCTTCCTATGCACCAATCACCAGTCATGAATTCAAACATATGATTTCACATTGCAATAATTAGATTGCAATCTACATTTTTGTTCCATATTTTTCATCTGCATTTCTTTAAAACAGCATGACATAATCTCCATCTATTAAAAAACCCTCAAGCCCTCCCGTTGCACAGTACCCTAATCTAGAAATTATTGTGTAAAGATAATTGGGGAAATTATTAAAAGGTCAGACATTTATTGGTCCAAACTGTTCACTTGCTAAATACAAGTACAGCAGCCTGAGAAACTCACTTTCCGTTTACTACATACAAATTATCTTCTTATTGTGTAATACTTAGATATATTTCCTCACATTCTGATTTCTAGCATTTGGTTAAATGACCATGTTATATAATGAAGCATAGATAAGACACTGGTATAGGAGACAACCAAGATAGGCTTTATATCCCAATTTGCTCATTTATGTGTTATTATATGCCTCTCTGCCTCTGAGTCACTTCTATTACACAGAAGATGGATATTTGTATGAAACAAAATGGAGGACTTTGGGATATGTTTTCAAGATTTCACAGAACATTTTTTTGGGTAGTCATAGTGTGTGCGTGTGATGGACACAACTGTTTTTTAATCTTATAGCTTAGAAATGTGTAGAGTAGGCCTGCAACTTACGCTGTCGTGTTTATGGAAGACAATCTTACCTTTGATGAAGTTAAAAAGAATTTTTTAAAAATTAAACCCCTCAGGCTACTTCACATTGATGTAAATGTATTTACATCCACTATGTGTCCAAGCTGGGACCCTGATCTTTGAAAGGAAGTTCAACTCCATCCAATACATGTTGAATGTACCCCTCTGTCACCTGATGAGTCACCACTACCAGCAACACTGAGATGGATTTTTCTACATGATTCTTGTATTTTACCAGTTCTGAATGGTCGCAATTGTGTAAAGTTTATTGTCCATCAACCATAACTGCCAAGTCTCCCGCTGAAAAATGTGGGATCAGTGCCGCTCTACCCAATTTTCAGTGCCCAGGCATGGGCAGCGCGGCACCGGAAGTCACTTCTACGCATGTCTGGACATGCGTAGAAGCAACTTCCGGTGCCACGCTACCCATGTCTGGGCACCGGAAATCGGGCAGCGCCGGCACCCAAAATGGAGCCTCCTTTGCAGGTAGGAAATCCAGGGGATTTACGGGATTTCTCCCAATCTGGACTGCCAGCGGGAAACTGTTTAAAATACGGGGGTTTCCTGCGAAAAACAGGAGACTTGCAGCTATGCCATCAACCGACCATTTTCACTTCTTGGCCCCTGTAAATATCTAAAGAAGACATTCCCTCTTTGTTCCTTAGCTTCACAGAACATTGTTTTTGCCTGTAAATTTTATGGAACCCTCTGAATCACACTGAGAGAATCTGCACAGGACTCGTTCAACTTTAGTAAGTTTCACAGAAGCCTACTGATTGGCTGTGATTTCTTTTTTCCAACTTTGTCCCAATATGCTCTCTGCAGTTGTGTGTGTTTGTGTTTTAACTAGAGATGTAAATATGAATATGTGGATTTGGGGGAAATGCATTTTTTATTTTTTTGTTGTGAAAGCTTTCCTTTACTTAGCTTAAAAGAAGTGCACCTATTTGCCTCTTAGGATACACTGTAGGATATGTGTTATTCCTAAATCCTACCATGGGTGGCCAGTTTTTAAACATGCATATACAGGTAATGGTCCTACGGTGTTGAACAATGCTGCAAAGCATTTGCAACCACAGACACTGCTAAAAAAAGACTCATCAGCCTCATCAAAAGCTGTAGAATATACAACAATAATAATTGTGTGAACAGAGAAATCAAAGATCCCCTGCTTTAAATCAGCACATAAAATGGAGGTGGGGGGACTCAAGAGCTAGCCAAATCGGTTGAAGTATTTATCACCAGAAGAGCAGAGGGAGCCTGCAGGATTACTGATGATCACCTCAGGCTTGGCAGAGCAGCAGGAAATTTATCCCAGTTTTCTACCCAGCAGGAAAACTAAATTTCATACGTTGGCAACCACTGCGTTCAACTCAAAGCTAATTGTTCCATGACAAAATAGCTGCAAGTATGAGACAGGAGGCAACAAAAACCATTCAGCACTAGTGAAATATTATCAGAATGTCACATGCTGGCAAGAATAATAATTTCTGTCACTTTCCCTAAATTTTAAGAAATAGCCTCACAATTTGAAAACACTCACAGAAGTTACAGCAAAAAATAATAATATATCCCCTTCCCTGAAATTGCCTGTTTAGTCATATTCAGATTTATACTTTGGCTAAGTGCTTAGGCATCTTCTGCCATAATAAAAGTGGCACTTAGTGTCTCTGCACTAAAGTTTTATGAAATGTACAAATTTGGTTGTGATCTGGTGAAAAAGCTCCCAGGCAAGGAAGATATTGGCTGTGCCCAGATTACTGCCTTAGAGCATAGTCATGTCCCAGGTCCCCAAAGCCTTGGATAGCAACTCACTTCCACTCAATGTATATTGTGTGCATGCATGCAGTCAAATGTGCTGCCCCTGTACCATATAAATGCATAATAAGCTCAAAATGACTGGTCAAAGACTCAACGTGGAACCACCTTTCGTAAGGCAGTGCTTTGAGTGTGTCCCCTTTCAGTTTGTTGAACAGAAAGCTTTTAGCCACAGTACATTTCTGGGCAACTTTCTGGGACCTGCATGCCAGTGGTGTAATGTTATTTACCTGTGTCCAGTAGTGTAGTTTTTATACACACTTCTCTATCCTCCATGCAGGAAAGCAAGAGGTGTTGTTGCAAGGATACACTCCAGCCAGGCAAAAGCATTACAGGAGAGTGTAAAGCAGGGCTGGTGGAGGATGTGGAGGGGTGTGGCATATGAGACCCAAGGACATTAGGCATTACTACTCTCTGCAGGGCTAATCAGTGTTTTGTTCTACCATTAACTCAAACTTGAAGTGAGTTTTTGTGTAAACATCAGGAGACAATGCAGTTACCGGTAGTAGTCTGTCCCTTTTCCCCAAATGCTCTGGAATACACTATATTCTGGGGAAATAAATGACAGTCAACCAGAGGGGACTTGTAGCCTTTGAGAGGACTCCCAGTTAAAGTATCCCCACCCCAAAATGAATGGTGGATGGTGTGATGACAATGAGCCCTCTTCATTATGTTGACTGTCTGTTTTGTTAAAAGAAAAACTGAACCAAATTTGCTCCAGCTTTTCATTCTTTACAGATTAAATGGCCATTTCTGCTAGCTGGCTTTCATGTGAGTCAGCAATTAGAGGTTCCTTTCTGCCCCAGTTTATCTGCCATGCTGCTGCCAAAGTATGGAAATGAACAAAAATAGGTAAGAGGTTGCCTTTTACTGTTATAAGTGCATGTATGCATTTGACTTACTAAGAAACCCTTACCATGCACACTAATGAGAGTTTGCATACATCTGTGTCCGTAGAAATTGGTGCCATGGCACACCCTTTACAATGTTACATTTCTTAATTAATTTCTATTGAAATTAATTCAATATGGCTTGGCCTCTCACCTCTAATTGGGCCATGGTTCTGATATATTTCCCACAGAAAACATTCTAAAACATTGTGCTGCAATCAGCTACTAACATCCAAATGCTCTGTTTCGGTGACCTTTGATGCTGGAATAGGAATTTATGGCACAATTAGTTAGATAGCTATTTATTTACTTATTTGGCAGCAATGTCAAGATCTGAGCTCTGTGGTTATTGTGTGTTTTAAAAGGTTTAAAAATATATTTCTCCATATAACTGTGCTACAGTTCCATGGATTTCATTATAATGGAATTGGTACCCCCTCCCTCCCATTTCAATTAAATATGCGATTCAGTTAAAAAGCTCACTTTTCTGGCAATTACTTTGTTGACGGTTCAGATTGCTAATCACGTTTACCTTCCAATTGGTTTCAGTCACTTAAAGGTAATAAAAGGTTGCCTAGGATCTATAGCCTTTTAGTGGAAATTCATACCTGAATCCGAGTCTGAAGAATATGAGTCATAAAAAGCATGCTTGCTATTTTCAAATGTAGGAGCTTGGCACTATGCATTATGTAGTACATATCTAGGTATGTACACCAAAAGAAAATTCCACTCAGCTCAGTGCTTTCCCCAAATAAGTGTGCCTAGGATTCTTCTAGCCTTAGGATGTAATCTTCACCACACCTGGGTGTAAACCCCATTAAACATGGTAGGACTTACTTCTGAGTAAACATGCACAGGATCATACTGCATAGTTCATTTGCCTATGGCAATAAAAGCCAGATGCAAGCAGCTAGCTCCATGTTGCCAGTGGCAGCTGCTCAAATCTAATATGCATGTCCAATACAGTCAAACCTCAGTTTGCGACTGTCTCCGTTTGTGACCGCTTCGGTTTCTGACCACCGCAGATCTGGAGGTGTTTACATCCAGGTTCCGCGGTGCTCGGATGTGCAGAAGTGTTCTATCGGCGCTTCACGCACGCGCAGAAGCGTGCCTTCGGGGAGCAACCAATTCGGGGAGCGGCCGGCTCCGCGGAATGGATTGCGGTCGCAAACCGAGGTACCACTGTAGTGGCAATTGTGGAATATGGTTTAGGAAACAAAGTACAACTAAGTATTGGGATCTGATATATTTGCTGCGGTATTCTCATAAAACCACAACCTTGGGTTTAATTCAAGACAGCTGGCATGGCACGGAGAGGCATGCTGCCTCAGTGCCTCTTCCTGCTTGAAATTCTGTGTTCCCCATTCACTATAAAGGGGTATCTAAAAATGACTATCACAATTTGTACTTTTGGCCAAAGTGGATTACATTTATGGGGCACAGGAGTCCTTCCAGAATGGGTTACAACAAAGGTTCAGAGTCTTTATGTGGGAGAAAAAAGGGATTTACTTACCTCCATAACCCCTCAGGAAGGTTGGGAGCAGGGGTTTGCCTCTAGCTCTTTCTTACCTTAAAATAATTATGAGGTGGCCAAGTGGTGTATTCTTGCTTAAACATTTTTAGAACTTTGCATCTTCTCTTCATCCTGGCCTTTTCTTTCTGGCCCCTTTGTCTTCCAATAGGCTTTTCATGTCTAAAATGTTGCCTACAGAGTTCTAAAGTGCTCCTTTTGCTTTGCTTTGTTTAAGCATAGCAAAGCAACATAGAATTTTTTAAACATGTAAATGAAGCTTTTAACTTTTAACAATATCCTCTGCTACTCTGATTTAAAAACTTTTCAGACAATATTTTAGATGGCCATATTTCTTGCAAAGCCCATGACTTAAAGAAACAGAGAAAATGACAAAAAATGGCAGGGGTCCTGAACCCTCATGGGAAGACAGCTGAAACATGCTAATCCCCTCATTATTTGGCTACCCCCTACCAGTAGAAGCCATGTGCACTATGTTCCACAATCTAAGAGCCACCACAGTTCGTATGAAGTTTGAATTGTAGTCTGAGATGCAGAAAATATATGATAGAATTCTACAGAATAATCTGCCTCTGAATCAAACTAGTGTAGTTTCCAGTAGAACTTTTGAGTCTCCTGTAAGTCTTTGCAAATTATTGGTTTCATGGGCTTGAAACCTGGGTCAGTGGAAATGGTATTTCTTGCCACTGATGCCTTCAGATATAAGTTTGGTTGAGATTTTTTTTATTAAAAAATAGCTTTTGTGGGGCCTATTATTTCATAATAAAGAAATTCCCATGGGGCTATTTGGCTGGCATTCTGCTCATCATTTCCCAGCTTTGCTACAATGCTTGAGTGCACAGGCAGCAAGCAGAGAACCGGTGTTACATTATGTGGGATATTTCTTGTTGCTGGATTGAGCAAGCACAAGCAAATGCAAAACACTTCTAGCTGTGTTTAGGCATATCATGCATTGGCTAAGGGTGCCCATGACAAGCTAATTTATCTGGGGAAAGAGCAAGACACAGTGAAGGATATGTTTCGTCTTCTAAGCTGACAGGATGGATGCTTAAAGCATTATGAAAGCAAAGAAATGGGTCACCCTGGAACAAATCTACCTTCACCTTTCTTTTCTAGGCATAGTTATCCTAGACTCCATTCCTGTAGCATCTGCAATATGTGTTTTCATGTAGTGTTTCCAATACAGAGCTGTTGTAGATGTTATTGGCTTCTTACATTGACACACTTCTGCCTTACATAGAGGGGTGGAGGGAGAGAACAATAGTTTTGTATGTTTGAATGAAGTGGGTATTGATGGTGTTTTCTCTCTCCTGGAAAGTATGTTCATGGCTATGCCACAATCCTTTTTTCAGGTGATTTTTTCCCCCCACTCCTTCTATCCACAAGCAGAGATAAGTAAACAGGGCTGCAATCAGAAACAACTCGCCTAGTGGCGGAGCACAGCAGTAATAGCCTCCTGGTGGCAGCATTTCTGCTACAGCTTAGGACAGAGAGGGACAAGGTTGTGGTTGCGGCTGTGCAGTTGACCTTGAGCCTCTCCCTTGCAGTGGTGACAGTGATGCTGTGACTCTACCCCATCAGAGAAGCTGCTCCTGGCTGAAAGCCTATACCCACTCATCTGGGGCTGAGCTTCACTGAACTCAGTGGGATCTACTTTTGAGAAGACAAGTATAGGATTGCACTGTAAATCACAATAACAGAGTACCATTGGTCCATCTAGTTCAATATTGTTCTCATTGATGAGGACTGAGGGACAATAGAAAGTGGGGAACTCCCACTTTCTACATCCCTTCATTGGGAGAACTGCCCATTTTATTTTTATTCACTGCTTCCTGAACCAGTTGCTGATCCTAATGAATCAGTGCTTGGTTAAGGAAGAAAAGAGTAGGAATAAATGGACTGTCCACCCAATTAAGGGATATAGAAAGTGGAGTCCCCAAGGATCAGTATGGATGTCTGTACTTTTCAACTTGTTCATAAATAATCAAGAGTTGGGGTCAGCAGTGACTTAATTGCTTGTGATTTCAAATGGTTCAGGGTGGTTAAAACAAAATTTTAAAAAGGATTGTTGGGAGCTCCAGCAACTAGATGATTCACTCACTCTTGAATATTCCCATGACTGAACTTGCTTGATCCATGCAGAGATTCAAGCGGTAAAAGAGTCAGGGCCCAAAGACACTGCTGTTTTTTGAGCATATGAAAAGCTAGAAGCTGGTCTTGAGATTTTCTATAGGCAAATAAACCATTGGAGCTTGTTTTCTCATGGCTGCTAGCCTTGCTTTTAAGGAGCTGGGACCATGACAGTTTTTATTGGATAAGTTACAATTCAAAAACACAGCAGGAATAGATGTTGTAATTCACCCATGATTTGTAAGCACCTGATGTATTATATTAATCAGTCACATCTATGTAAATGTGTGTACACAAAGATTTAGTGCCACCTCTTACAATGTAGTATAGAATTTAATTTTTAATTTTTTGCTTGTTTAATATAAATGGAAATAAGAAAGTCTTGACATTAACAGTAGCTTAGCAAATCTATTTTCAGAGAAAGCTTTGATTTGCAATACTGTGTAAATCACTCATTGTTCTTTGAAAGCTATTTCTTCAGCATGAGAGGGTAATATTAAATGGTGATGGAAACTAGAATATAATCATCTCGGCCATTGAGTTATCTCAGATTTTCCAGATGATGCTAATTTCCTAGCAAAGAGGCTACAGGAATGCAAACAAGGCTAGAAGCAACGCAGAGCAATATCCGCCGTTTTACCCTTTAGAAGACAGATTAGAGGAAAGTGCAAATAGAAGGAAAATCAACTAAAGTATATTAGCAAAATGCCTGTCATTATGATGGGTGAAAGGGCCAGAAGATCACAAGGAGCTCACAGACTGCTATCAGCTTTGGCACTAATCCTATTTGAGCATTCAACAACAAACTGCAAGTGAGGAGAGTGGAATTGCACTCACTTGCCCTTGTGCCTCTGTACGATGCTGCCTGTGGGATGAGGACCTGTCTGGAGCAGGACAGCCTCTTGAAATATACATCAGCTGCAACTTTGGACACTCATGGTTCTAGTACATAGGGGCAGCCTCCATGCACTCACCAGGCTATCCCTGCTAACTCATGGACATCCTTATGGAGAAGCCAGCATAGGTTTCAGTAGTGGGGGTAAGTCTTGCAAGTGTGGCCCCTTCCCCTTCCTCATGTGATTATCATTGTGGTATTATTTATTAATAACTTAACAGGGCAATTGTCATCACTGTGGAAAAACTGATGAGGGAATGCCTTGTCAGAGGCAGTAGACCAGGCTTCCTCAAACTCAGCCCTTCAGATGTTTTTGGCCTACAACTCCCATGATCCCTAGCTAGCAGGACCAGTGGTCAGGGATGATGGGAATTGTAGCCTCAAAACATCTGGAGAGCCAAGTCTGAGGAAGCATGCAGTAGACCTCTGAATACTAGTTGCTGTGAAACACTGGTGGGGAGAGTGCTGTTGCTATCACATCCTGCTTGAGGGTTCAATAGGCATCTGGTGTGCCCCAGAGAGAACAGGATGCTGAACTAGATGGGCCTTTGGCCTGATCCAGCAGGGTGGTAACATTGATGTGGGGCCACTGATGGAAGATGGCACTCTTTAGAGATTGACTGTTTCCATTCCAAGCTGTTTTCAAACATGTCAATCCCTTCTGGTTTATGCATTAATCTGTTGTTCGTTTCTTTCTTCTTTCTTTTAAAGAATCCACATAAATATTGCATTTAAATAATATTAAATAGATATATTTTCAGGTAGCGGTATTTTCCCTCAAAAAATAAATTACTAATTATTTAGCCAGTGGGTGGGGCCAGATTAGTTTCTTCTTTGCCACAATGTTCTTCTTAGGAGCAACCATTCTGTAGCTCTTGGTCCCCTGTCTAATGGCAGAGGCTGAAGTCTTTGGTTCTTCAGCTCCACAGTCACAGGACAACGGTCAGTTGAAACCAAGTGATCTCCCTGACAGGGCAGAAGGCTCACTGCAGCCACTCCTTTTTTGACTGATGGACAAAGACAGGCTGATCTCCCCCTTGCCATGATGTTATCCTTGGAAGGAGGGGAAGCAGCATGTTTGCAATAAATTTACCCTAATAGAATGCATTTTTATATATTTCTCTCTACTAATATATTCATTTTAACAAACATTTTTTACTTAATATCTGCATTTTGGGAAACACTGATTGGAGAACTACACTGCAAAGCCAGATTAATGCAAATGTTCATGGATGGCTTCTTTCAGTTCTTGTATTGTTTTGGAAAGTGTGAATTTTATACATTTGGTTTTGAATGTGAAATGAACTGAATTCTCCCCATCCCTGGAAGGCATTCCAAGAAGTGCAGAGAGCCTTGGATTGACTGAGTAGCATGGATGTTATTTGAATGTTTAAATACCAAGGGAAGAAAGGGGGAGAACTCTCAGCCACCCCAAATGGAGTAAATATCTTTTCCCACCCAGAAATGATTTTTGGAGGCTTTTATTTTGTCCCCACCTACCCAAAGAATGGTTGATTTTTATTATTATTATTATATTATTATTATTATTATTATTATTATTATTATTATTATTATTATTTTGCACTGCTCTAATTATTGCAGTATATGCAATAAATATGGTGGAAGCCAACTTTCCAATACATCTGTTTTCTGCGAATGGTACAATTTGTTCCCTGCATGACAGACATGATGTTGCAAACAGCTCTTCCACCTACACAGAAAGTATGTTGATGTAGGGGGGGGGGGGGGAATGACATGAATGATCCTCTCTCATAATGTATGCCCTGGAGATCAGTGGAATATGATTCTACTGTGCCTCTAACTCAATGTCCACAAGATATATTGCATCTATTCATTTCACTGTATTGCTTAAGAACCACATTTTGAAGAGTTCAAGGACCACACGATGGTTCCTGAGCTGTGAGCCGGTCATTGCTTTTGCTGTATTGTTTGTTCTCTGCATAATATATATTTCACTTACTTTAATTCTTTTACTACGCAAATCCTTTTCTCATGGCATAAAACATGAACTTGTTTCTTGACATACTTTCTGAAACGAGTAGTTAAGATTTACAATTTCCATTATGAATGATATCTTGCAAGAGAAGAAAAACATGACTGTAAGGCAAGCATACATTTCCCATCACTGCACAGCAGTTCGTCTTCAGTGACTGATGTTGTTTGTAGTTTGGGAAAGTAATATTAGAGAAACAACAAATAAGAATTATATTTTAGCAGATACACTCATTGTTCATCCCATATTTTGTTCCATTCTCCAGTAAAGTGAGAGCTTATTACTGCCAATAATGAAGATAAAAAGCCAGTAAACCTTTTCTCATAGCTTAATATAACTATAAACATTGATGAATTACACATAATGAAATAGTCATTATGACAGAATTGTCTTTTAAAATGATGTATTTAGGGGCGAAGTCTATAGCACACAACATGCAGATAAATACAGACACGATAAATAATGGAGAGAGTGAAACTGTAAAATGTGCATGTGTTCCTTTCAAATAAAAATAGCAGCATGTACAACTGCGAAAGAACTGAGAAAGGCTTGTGGATTAAAGTTGGGCATGGAGGATTTGTAGAGCATGAATTGAGGGTCAGCTTCTGTACCTTTGAATCATCATATGAGAACGTGTCTCTGTTAGCTATTGCAATTCAGTCCTTAAAATATTGCCTTTGAACTTAGGTCATATCCAGAATGTTGGTTTTGAACCTGACCCATGTCCACATTCCTGTTGAGAGAGAAAAGGGGAGTGGGAGAGATGAAATATCAAGGGAGCTCAAAAAATATTGATCAGATTTTGAAATGCACTTCTCTTCAAAAATAAAATAAAAAATAAAAAAGGCATTGTGTTTTGTACTCTGTAACACTACACAATATAGGGACCCAGGTGGCGCTGTGGTTAAACCACTGAGCCTAGGGCTTGCTGATCAGAAGGTTGGTGGTTCGAATCCCTGTGATGGGGTGAACTCCCATTGCTTGGTCCCAGCTCCTGCCAACCTAGCAGTTCGAAAGCACGTCAAAATGCAAGTAGATAAACCGCTACAGCGGGAAGGTAAACGGCATTTCCATGTACTGCTCTGGTTTGCCAGAAGTGGCTTTGTCATGCTGGCCACATGACCTGGAAGCTATACGCCGGCTCCCTCGGCCAATAATGTGAGATGAATGCGCAACCCCAGAGTCGGTCACGACTGGACCTAATGGTCAGGGGTCCCTTTACCTTTACCTTAACACTACACAATACCACACTAGGAAATCAGGTGGTTTTGAGTTTTTTCCAGTTATTGGTGCCTTGTCTCCTATGAGATCTCAAATCCCTGTAAAGCTATGTCCCAGCGATGGTAAGGGACAACCACATCGTTCCAACAGCATCTACCTATAGGACTTCTTTGAGTTATTGGTGACAATTTCCAGCTCCTCCACACCCAATATTGCTAATCTGATGGCCCCTCCTAGGCAGAGTCTAGGCTGCCGCCTAGGATAGTGTCTTGACACTGAAAAGCTAACTGCTTGCAACCTCCACAGCAGTGCCGATCCTCCCTGGGCAGATTCTGTCTAATTCAGCCTCACCATCTCTTGCCACCCCATCTAGTGAATGTGTTGTAGAAAAAATATTAAGTGAACCTTCAAAACCAAGAACATGTGGGATGGGTGAGCTAAAACAGGACAGCATTTCTCACAATGGTAGTTTTCTATACAAATTAAGAAGTAAGTGTTGGAATAAAAGTATGGTTCACAATAGAAGATGCACTTATAATAAAACGATGCTTTTAAGTAAGTGACATTTTCACATTGTTCTTTATGTGAAATGTAGAAATGTAAGGATAACGGAAATCCAAGACAAAGGAAGTATTACAAAGTGTATCTCATATGTAGCATTGAACCACCAATTATATGAGATAATTTCTTTGAACTACACTTTAAACTTTACTTTCTTATTTTTGGAGATTTTTGCTTAGAGAATCACTAAACGGACTCAGGAAAATTCCATACTTTTGTGAAGTACATGGAATCTAAACATAGTTGTGAAGATCCTTTGGAAGACAAATGAGTAGCTTTACAAATTTACTGTGCAAAGTCTAAGGTGTTTTTGACACCTGAGATGTGTGTTTTCAGCGCCCAAACTATTTTTGTAATCTGTTTTACCTTTTTTTAGTTTTGTAACCCACCCTGATACCAGCTAGTGTATGGCTGGTAGTAAACAAAAACAAAAACATAATAAGTGCAAAGTGCTTCGTACCTGTTCTAACCTGGAGTATTTACTTAGCAGAGATAGCTAACCATTTATCCTCCTGGTGTTTTGGGTTCTGAATGCCATCAACTGCAACCAGCAACCATCTAGTCCAGGATGATGGAGGATTTAGTCCAACAGCATCTGGAAGATCACAGGTTAGCACAGGACTCTGGACTTAGGGAATAGCCAGGTAACAGCAGCACATATTTCCACTTATGTAACCAGGACTTTGGGGATCTTTTCCAGAAAAAGTGGAAGCTCACAGTTAAAAGTCAAGTGAAGTGTTGGTATATTCTGTAGGAATTGAAAGTACTTGCAAGAGTACTCTAATACTTTAATTTAGGGCTGTATGGAGGAAAACCTGGCTTGCCACTCCCCAACTGGCTTCATGCTGCTAGAGTAGAAGGAGCTGATTAAATGCTTCCTGCCCAGCTGGAAGGCTGCAGTGATCAAAGAGCCTGTCTGCCTCTTCTGTCTTATCAAGTGGCTAAAAAAATAAACAATGCATAGAACAAGAGCTCTGAATACTGCAGCCTGTCTAGAAGTCAGTGTCAGAAATGTCTGTGCCATGAGATGATTTTTATTATTTTATTATTTTTGAAGACTTGCAGATTTGCCATGGTAAATGTTGTTCTCCATTGTAAATAATGAATAAAAGAATAAAAGTTGTTCATAGGGCAAAGCTTCTAGGGTGGACTTTATACATATAAAGTTTTGTTACATTTCACCCTGGGTTCTTCAAGCCAGTGAATCATGGAACTGTAGTGTTGGAAGGGACCACGAGGGTCTTCTAGTCCAACCCCCTGCAATGCAGGGATATTTTGCCCAACATGGGGCTTGAACGCATGACCCTAAGATTAAGAGTCTCATGCTCTACCAACTGTGCTACAAGACAAACATCACAGAACTTCTGGTCTGCCCTGTATTAGACATACAAAGACAGCAAAGAAAGACATTGCTTAGATATTGAATATCTTCTCATGTCATAGGAACACATACTCAACATTTGCTTGAAGCTAGCTAGGAGAATTTGTAGATGTCTCCCCTCCCTGCAACGAATTTATTTGTAAATGTGTGATTATAAGCTTTTCTTGTGTTACAAACCAGTGCACTTACATAAGGCCTTCAGGTGCTTACTTGAAATGGGAATTGGTGGAAGGGGAAATGGTAAGTTGAGTAACTTTATGAAAATAACAAGCTTCATAGTTCTAGTATATGAAGTATAATCCTGTCTATACAGTATCATAAAATATTTAGTCCTCTAGCACATCGGTGGACAGATACACCTGAGGACAACACATGCCCTCTCACTACTGGATGAAAACTGACAATGCTGGAAATTTCTTTGACAACAACTCAGGTATAGTGAGCAACAAGAAGTGAGCATCTCTGCACATATCTGGCCAATGATCTCCCGTCTGCCCCGAAGCGTTGGATGCCTCTATGTTTAGCAGGTCATTTGCTTTCGCCATTGTATACTTGTTTGGCTTTTCGCTACATTGAATTTTATGCCATTTTAAAGTTACCTGTTGTGAAGGGTCAAGTGAGCGTTTGTGTTCGATGCAGTGCAGTGAAAGAAATTACAGCTGCTTGCTGAGTATATTTTTACACAGATAAGCAGAATTTCTGGGTGGCATCTAACAAAAGAGGTATTTATAGCTCCTCTCTTGCAGCAGTGATGGATGACAGGACACAGTTTAACATGTACAAGTATTTTCACAACAATTTCATTTATATACCGAAGTAGCCATAAATCAGAGAGTAGATGGAAGCTAATAGGATGAAATTGAGGAGAGACTTACATTTGTGTAATATACTTTACACTGATGTCCAACTGTAGAAACAGTTCTCCCGGTGAAGAAATAAATAGAATTAAGCACATTGATTTGGGGCATTTCGGTGGCTAGAGGGACTATGCACAGCAGCAGATGAGTGTTTTGGGGGCATCATGCAGCTATAAAAAACTTTCATTTTTTGGGGGGGGGGAGGGAAGACTTTAGGGATGATAAACATTAACAAACTGAGCTTATGGTATATAGCTAGGAGTGGAAGGTAATTCAGTTAAACATATATTTTCTAAGAATAAAGTAAATTTTTAGTTGGATTTGTTCTGAAGCTGACTCACATCTTAGTAATCAGTTGGAATGCTTCCCCGTGGATACATCTAGGCTTTGAATTTTGTCTCGTAATAAAATATTTGTTGAATTTATTTATTTATCTTTGGTATTTCTAAGCCACCTTTCCTGACTCTGGGTTCCACATAGAGTCTTACCGGTACGACAATAACAACAATATGCAATTCTTTTTCTGAAACTACAGCCATTCATTAAAACTCACAATAAAACAACCAGGTAATAAAGTCCAATAACATATCAACATACAGCCCAGGAATATTTTATACAATAAAACCTTTCCATTAAAATCAAAGGACAACAGTGTTTCTGTTGTTTAAAAAATAAAGATCTAAATAGAAGGAATCAGCCACATCTCTATCAGCTCAAAGCTAGCATTTGGGTTGGGGCCAGACACACAGTTCAACCAGTTCAACTATATTAAATAGGTTCACTGTACACACAGGTCCCACCATCCAAATGCTTGTTATACGAAGGTTCACTTATCCAAACAGGATGAATTAGTACACAAATCTAGCTATACACAACAAAGATTCAGATATCCAAATAGCTGGATAGAAGCTGTCATATAAACTGAAATTGCCACCTATGCTTCCATAGACAGCAACAAGTCCAGGAAGATGCTCAAGCTATGCACTTAGAATAACAGAATCATAGAATCATAGAGTTGGAAGAGACCACAAGGGCCATCCAGTCCAACCCCCTGCCAAGCAGGAAACACCATCAAAGCATTCTTGACATATGGCTGTCAAGCCTCTGCTTAAAGACCTCCAAAGAAGGAGACTCCACCACACTTCTTGGCAGCAAATTCCACTGTCGAACAGCTCGTACTTTCAGGAAGTTTTTCCTAATGTTTAGGTGGAATCTTCTTTCTTGTAGTTTGAATCCATTGCTCCGTGTCCGCTTCTCTGGAGCAGCAGAAAACAATCTTTCTCTCTCCTCTATATGACATCCTTTTATATATTTGAACATGGCTATCATATCACCCCTTAACCTCTTGTCCAGGCTAAACATACCCAGCTCCCTAAGCCGTTCCTCATAAGGCATCGTTTCCAGGCCTTTGACCATTTTGGTTGCCCTCTTCTGGACACGTTCCAGCTTGTCAGTATCCTTCTTGAACTGTGGTGCCCAGAACTGGACACAGTACTCCAGGTGAGGTCTGACCAGAGCAGAATACAGTGGCACTATTACTTCCCTTGATTTAGACGCTATACTCCTATTGATGCAGCCCAGAATTGCATTGGCTTTTTTAGCTGCTGCGTCACACTGTTGACACATGTCAAGTTTGTGGTCTACCAGGACTCCTAGATCCTTTTCACATGTACTGCTCTCAAGCCAGGTGTCACCCATCCTGTATTTGTGTCGTTCATTTTTTTTTTTTGCCCAAGTCTAGTATTTTACATTTCTCCTTGTTAAAATTCATCTTGTTTGCTTTGGCCCAGTTGTCTAATCCATTAAGGTCATTTTGAAGTGTGATCCTGTCCTCTGGGGTATTAGCCACCCCTCCCAATTTGGTGTCATCTGCAAACTTGCTCAGGATGCCCTCAAGCCCATCATCCAAGTCATTGATAAAGATGTTGAATAAGACTGGGCCCAAGACAGAACCCTGTGGCACCCCACTAGTCACTACTCTCCAGCATGAAGAGGAGCCATTGATGAGCACCCTTTGCATTCGGTCAGCCAGTCAGTTACAAATTCACTGAATGGTAGCACTGTCTAGCCCACACTTGATCCTTTAGGATGGTGCAACCATGTCCATTTTGGGTTGGCTCCCTCTTAGCATGTGTTGTGTGGAAGCTACTTTATTTAGAGGTGTAAATAAAAGGTCTGTTTCTCATACGGTATGCTCTGCCCTCTCAAACAAAAATGTGCTCTTCCGACCCCATGTTCCCAGCATGTTTGCACTCCTGTCTCAATGACATCTACGCTGACTTGGTCATGTCCACAGAATGGAAGATGGAAGATGGCAGGATCCCCAAGGACTTGCTCTATGGAGAGCTTGCTTCAGGCACAATGCCCATTGAGCAGGTAAAACAAAAGATGAGTAAATGGTTAATGGAACACTCGGGTCTTCTGAACCAACCCAACAACTTGTACCAAAAAAGCCATGGGCATTCAGCACAATCCAAGCATTTCTCCTATTTTGCAGGTTTAAGTCATTAAGTTAATTACTTTCTTAAATGGCTACTGTGCTGTCCTCCCAAAATTCTTGAAATCCTTTGGGAACTAGGGATATGACCAATTCTACTCGCTATCTTTCAGGTTAATCCTAGTATTTCCTCCAGTTTGCAGTCTAAATTATTGTACTACACAGTCAATGGATAGAAATTGCACAGCCATTTGAACATATGCTCCCTTCCCTAAAACTGAAAGCATTTTGCACCACATTCTCTAACATCTTGTTTAGCTATGCCATGAGACTTTGGTGCGCCACATGCTGCAATATAACATAATGTAAGCTCCAGCAATCTGGAAATGTAACAAAATGTCGAAAAGTTATTTTTCAAGTGCACAAAAACAGGTTGCAATTTTTACAGCGTTGTGGTTGTTCTCTTTGGTTTGAGAATCTAAACATTTACTAGGTGGTGAACAAATGAGATATGTCTAGAAAAGAAATGTAATGACTGGGATTATGCTGAAGTGTTCTCCAATAAAAATGTGCCAACTTCTGTCACTGGTGTCTGAGCCTCTATGGATTATCAGATGGCTGCAGTGTTTCACCACATAGAAAAAGCTAAAAGTAACTCTTATGCTCCTTTTCTTAGGTTAAAATGCTATTTTTTTCCAAGTAAAAATTATTTCTCATAAATTCTTTAATGGGCCAGCTCTATCATCTGGCTAAATGAAGTCATTGGCTCAGGCAGCAGGCAAATGTGTGCTCCCTGTGCCTGCTTCTTGCTTGTTCTAATAGATTATCCAGCCATTCCTACCCACCAAGCCACCATGTTTGTATATGGTTTCCAGGAACAATCCTTCTTCTGTGCTGTTGCCATGGCCTGTTTGCTCATCTTCCTTCCCCAATTGCTTTTCACTCCTTTGTACTTTCTAGCTATGGTAGCAATTTTTTGACAGCACGGGAAATTGCTTGGACCATGTTCTCCGCCCTTCCTCAGAGGGAGAAAGATGGCAGGATCAGCCACAGTCAAATGCACGGCCAGCATTTGCAGCAGCAAAGCAATGGGGGCTAGAAAGTTGTGGGCTGGCGAGAGGAGTAAACTGGACAGAGGGGTGGTGGCATCTACATCAGGTGGTACAATGTCTTTTTCTGGTCCTGAGGTTAATAAACTCTGGTGAGATGTTTAACTTCCTGCATTGCAAGGGATTGGACTAGATTGCCCTTGGGGGCCCTTCTAACTCTACAATTCTACCTCTAGTCAAAGGTCTCATACTATCAATAAAAAATAAAACTACACAGAATTCACTTGGGCAAATACAAATTATTTTAAACATAATGACCTGTTATCTGAGAGTCCTGGATTCTTTAAAGTTGATGTAAATGTCATCTCCATATTATCTCCTCCCTCTGCCCTCTGCCCTTTAATCATATACAGGTGTATCTGATTAGTTGCAGGGTCAGAATAACTTTTAGAATGTTTTAAATACCAGCACCAAGCCTTCTGAAGAAACAATACCTGATCAAAACCATATCATTTATCTGAATTGCTTTTGGAACTGATCTCCGTAAGCTCTCCCACACTCAGACTGAATACCAGGACTGCTAGAGGCAGTCTTTGCTTCATGGCTGGTACTGCAGTAACTTCCCATGTTCCAAGTTCCACTTATATTAGCATTACAGTATTAGGCCACCATTACTACAGTTGCTTACTGGTGCCTGTGAGCATCCCCATGCTTAGCAAGGACCTACCTTGGTACCCACAGTTTTCCCTCCCTTCATGCTGAAGTTAGGTTGAAAGCAGGGTGATGTTGTAGCCAAAAAGATGTGGTGTGTGCTTGGTTGTGGTGTTTGTGTGTGATACTCAATATAGTTTATCCATTTTGCAGATATCCCCACAGGATCAAAAAGTTTTTGGACCTTTTAGATCCACATTTGCACACATATTGAAAGGTGTTACCAAAGTCTTCACACTCACTTGTTTGACAACTGTTAAATCCCTTGATTTTTTGTGTGAATAATTTAAGTTTCTTCCCCACATTTTATATTAAAATATGGTATATATATATTTCCAGGCTACTTGTTGGTTTGGACATTTAACACTGATAAATCTGTTATAACACATATCAAAATATTTTAACCATTTTTGCAAATTAGGATGCAGTAAAGTTTAGTGGAATGCTTCAAACCTCCATTGGATTAGTTTTTTAATTTAATTCTTGTTAATCTGGCCCTGACTAGAGAGGCATGGAATATACGGTATATAGAAATAACCTGTTTTACAGTACAGAACATCATTACTATAAAGAGACTCTTGGCCTTGGCAGTCAGATTTTCAGAATTACAAAGGGATATATCTTCATGACTCATGTTTAAAACCATCAGGCTTGCAGTCTAAAGATCACACAAAAGGAAAAGGCTTGGGAATGAGGAGGGGGGGAAGAAAACTCCCAAGTGTACATTACAGAAATAATCTACCACTAATGTTAGTCTTAACAGTGTTACTAAACCAAGCAACCTTTCCTAATGACATATACAGTGGTACCTCGGTTTAAGTACACAATTGGTTCCGGAAGTCTGTACTTAACCTGAAGCATACTTAACCTGAAGCGAAGTGGATTAATCCATTCCAGATGGGTCCACGGAGTACTTAAATTGAAAGTACTCAAACCGAAGCATACTTAAACCGAGGTATGACTGTATTTTCAAAGTATTTTCTAAAGCAGAAGAAACAGTTCATAGAATAAGAATACTGATGGCACTCAGAAATGGAGTTTTGGACCTTGATCATACTTGTGTGGCAGAAACTAGAAGCAGTTCAAACACAGACCATAAATACTGTACATATTGAGCAAACATTTGCATCAGATAAATATATTTCTCTACCTCTTTCAGTGTTCAGTGGCTGAATTGCCATCTGGTATGTGTTTCAAATGACTAAAGTTGGAGCACAAACAGTTGCTGCCAACATCTAAAACCTACATGTAACATGGTCAAATGTCATGCATGCCCATCAGATAACTGATGACTAATTGGCTATTGTGAGTAAGACAGAGGTGGGTAAAATTTGAAGGTGTTTCACCCACTTGCCACTTCTTGCCACTTACAAGCACTTGAGGATTACGGTGCATGTTGCAACTTGATGACCATTCTCTGACACTCTTTTGTTATCTGGAGTGCAGAAATGTCAAATTTTGGAGACCATTCCACAGATTTTCACAAAGTTAATTAATGCTGATATGTTTCCCCTATCAGAATGAAAGGGGCAACGATTCAGCAGATTGGATCTCCTGTATCCAAAACAAATGCAAGAGAGGGAGAAAGAGAAAGAGTTCATGCACACAATTTTGAAGTTGTAGAGTGTATGGGGCATGTGTCTCCTTGCAGACATGCCTAGAACCCAGTAGTTGCCTCCCTGAGTGGAGCAGGAAAATGGGGACAGTCCAGTTTCGGTGTTTTATTTACAGCAGGAGTGATGGCATCATCTGCTGGCATAGTATCTGCCAGTAGTGCAAGCTGGTTGCAGGTGGACGGGCCATAGCTCACAATCCCTTTGTTAGATAGGCTAAACTTAGACACTGACTAGCCCAAAGGTTACCCAGTTGAATTCATGACTGAAGTAAACCTAAGCCTTCCCAGTCACAATCCAACCATTGCAGCAGCCTTTCCCAGATTACTATTCTATCACTGTCAGAATAACCGGTATGGGAAGCAGTCTTTAGAGAGATAGTTGACAATTTAACTCTTTGCGGGTATAAATCTGATTATTTGATCTGCAATCCATATGAAAAGCTCTCATGCAGTTAAAAGCTGAGAGAGGTGCAATATAATCCTGTCATGAAGAGTGGTGAGTTTTTATAGCACCTTGTGAATTTATTTTCTTTCTAGGACATCCAATTCATTTTATGTGCACTGTAAATGCAAGCAGATGATGGTTCTATACCAAAAGGGGGGAAATAACCAGATCAGACAATCCTTTGCAGGGCATGATTAAACAGAAGAGAAAAACACTATAGGTTTCACCAATGGACTTAATGGAGGAAATGTAAGTAAAAAATGTGATGGAAAAAATGAATATTCTATCCTTTGGAGGGGGGAGTTTAATTATTGTGAAATTTTAGAACATTCCACAATAATCCAGACACACAATATCCCCTATAATAGGCCATACATTTCACAATGCAATTTTAATTAAAAAGCAGATATTAGGTGTTTACTCTTCCCTCCAATGGCTGAGTTTGTTAAGACATTCCATAACCTTTCCTTCCTTCATGGCATTTTTGGCTTAAAGAGCCTCCCCCAACTTGCTATCCTTAAAATGTTTCATTTTACTGGCATCATCCCTGACCATGTGGCCATGCCAGCTGGGCATGATTGCAATTGCAGTTGAAAGTTTCTCAAGGGCCCTAGGATGGGGAAAGCTGCAAGTGGGAATCACACATGATTTAATGTTATTCCCCTTCCTCCCAAACATAGGTGCCAACTCCTTGGGGCCCTGGGTGCCCAAGCACCCACAAAATTCCCCATGAAGGCACTGGGCATAGGGTTGCCATATGTCTGGAATTTCCTGCAGTTGGCTGCAGTGTCTGTGTGGAAATTAGCGAAAATGTCCGGGAAAATCCAGACGCATGTTGGCAGTGCCATTGTTGCCTACAAATTTCAGTGCCAGGGCCATGCACGGTGCATGGCACCCAGAGCACTGGGCACCCATGGTCGTGGGGCTAACTTGGAACTTCTGCTCCCCAAACCCACACTGTTCCTACAATATATAAAACTAATATGCCTAATTTAATACCCTTTTTACTGACATCTATATTTGAAGGGTTCCCCCCCCCCCCAGGTATGAGGGATTTAATCAAGTGAGATCCTTGTGGCTGTCTACAATCCCAAACACAGGTTTAGGTGAGAACTAGGCCAGTATATGCTCTTTCTGTTTTTGATTTTAAAAATAATAATAACCCAATAATTCATCTGAGTTTGCACTGCATATAAGGGCCATAACTTAGTTTTAGAGCAAAAGTCCCTACAGATTCTGGCCTCTCTAGCTAAGGCTGGGGAAGTCTCTCTTAAAACCCTGAAGGACTGCTGTTGGTCATTGTAGACCAGGTTTTCCCAACCTGGTGTCCTCCAGGTGTTGTTGGATCCCACTCCCATCATCCCCAATCAGCATGACCAGTGGTCAGGGGAAAATAGGATTTGTATTCCACAAAATCTGGAGAGTACCACATTGCAGGAGGTTGACGTATTAAGTTAGGTGGATCAAGGGTTGTACCTCCACATACCATTCAGAGCAAGCCTCTGGCCACCACATGGAACGGGGAAAACATCAGGAGAGACACAGATAGTTTGGAAATAAAATAGTGGACTAGACAGAATTTTGGTATGACCCAGCAATGCTATTCTTTTGTTCTTAGGCTGACCTTGCTATTGACTTACAAAAGGGAGGGACACTGATATTAACATGGAGAAATATATTGAAATTATGAATTTGAAAATATGATTCAGTTGCACTTTTTGCCCCATGGTTGTGTTATTGAAACTCCTTATTTATTTATTTATTTATTTATTTATCTTCTTTAGAAAAAAATGAAGAAAGAGAAAAATATTTTGTCGCAGACAAGGTCTTAGCAAGGTTCAGGAATGTTAATATCTCATATTACCATTCTTTTCCTGCTAATTGCAAAAACACTCAGATATATGTATATAAGCAAGTTTAAAGTAAAGAAGAAGCAAGAAGTGCCAATTGCAGTGTTCAATCATAGTCTCCTTTAGTTTTGCAGTCAGCAGAATATTGCCATCATTTATAATAAAGAAGACTTTGTGTTCTGAAGCTGAAAACATTAACAGTATGCAAATTGGCAAAAATGTATCAACACAGCAGTTCACACAGGTGTATAATATATCTCTGAGTTAACTTCATAATCCTTTGCACGGAAAAAAAAACATTCTGGAATGTTGAGGAATTCTGCATGGTTTGGATATTTATCATCAATATCAAAATGTTACAGATTTTTAAAAGCATTTTTATTTGGGTAGTTGTTATTAAAAATCAGTGGATAATATATAGAAAAATAAACATATTTTATATAACCTGCCTAGAGAGTCTGCCTAGAATTGTACATAACATAGAAAGATGCTTTCTGGTCCGTCTAGCTCAGTATTGTCTACACAGATATTCAGTGTCTCTTCTAGATTTTGGGCAGGGGTCTGTCCCAACCCTACCTGGATATGCCATAGATTGAACCTGGAACTTCCTGCAGATGAACTTTGGACCTATCTTGAGGCTGTACTCCTTCAGCCTTAATGTATCCTCACTTCATCCACTCTGGCCCTCCAGACATTGTTGGACTCCAGCACCCATCATCCCCAACTATTGGCCATGGTGGCTGGAGCTGATGGAAGTTGGGAGTCCTTTAATATAATCCATTAGTATGTATCCAAAAGACAGTCAACACCATAGCTGCCAAGTTCTCCCTTTTTTAAAGGGAAATTCCCTTATGCTGAATAGGCTTCCTCGTGAGAAAAGGGGAAACTTGGCAGCTATGGTCAGCACATAAGATGATTGGTAGTATATCATGCTAAATTTGACACCTAGATGACTTTGGAAACTAGAGATGCTGGACTTTGTGATACCTTCAATGAGTCTGAAATTAATTCCCTAGATTAGTGAGTGGTAGATGCCATTATATTTGAATTATGAGTGAGCACAGAGAACAGCATGAAGCCTCGGAAAATACCAAGGTTCCATTGAATTTTTAGCATGGACCAATCAAATTAGTATAATTACAGTGGAAGACATTATAATGAAATAAAATATTTCATGAGGTCATCAAAAATTAAATCAAGGTAGCATTTTATAGCAAGATTGATAAACGAAATGAAATAAATAAACATATAAATATTATTGCTAGTCCTTTCCTTATATGTGATCATGGAATACAAGGATCTTTCACAGACACTTGGGACAGCCATTTTATTATATACAATGTCCCTGGAAGAGGATAGCAGGTCATCATGTCCCGTCATCACTCCTCTAGTCATTTGCAACCCCACGTCCAATGCATCATTTGTTTCATTTTTAAAATGTAGGCCTTGGGCCACCTTGCAACTTTCACTGCAGTGGAGAGGGTAAAGATGAATGACATCCTAGTACACAAATTCCGCTTTGGAATGTGGTCCTGGTGAATTTGTGAAGCATCCCCCTTGAAATCCAGGATGAAAACCAAAGAAAGAATGCAGACATTTCCCAAAAGGGTTTTGTGGTTGTTGTTGGAAAAGCATATATGCTTTAGGAATGTGGATTTATGAAAGGGATAAAAATATTTACAAATTAATTGAAATACTGAAATCAGAAAAGGGATCAACATTTAATCCTGCCAACTAGCTCATTTCCCCCCCTCCCTTTGTTTATTCATCTATTTATTTTCTATCACCTATTTAAGATTATGTTTTGCTCTCCTTTTTTCCAGCCATGATGACCAGATTAACACTTCTTCTTTTTTTGTGGCTTCCTTCTTAACATGTGAAATAATGCTTTGTAGGTGCCTGGCCTTCTCCACTATCTCTGCAGAAAAGCTACTGAAACAAATATTACTCTTTCCCACTTTGTCACATTCAAAGCTTTGCTACCGGTGCTGGGCTAGAAATGCAAAATGAGTTTCTAGCACAGCACTGACACTTGCATTGTTAATGCGCCTTCAGGCATGTAATTAGCCGAGGAATTTTATCTTTTTTGCTCTGTAGTTTGATCAGAATGCATAAGCTCAGAGGAACTCTAAAGTATTGACCAGCATCTTCGATAAAGGGAAGTTATAAGAGCCACTTGAAGGTACTTTCATAAACTTGAGTGCACATCATTACCTTTCCACAACTATATTAAGAGAGGAAGTGCAGCAATAATGATGATTATTTTTGCAGTTCAGCCAGCTCCAATAATGTCATTCGTTTCTCAATTTCCCTTCATTTGCTTTAGAAATATTGTTGGCCTCCTGTTCTTGGCAAATATTTCTACTCCAGCATTTTAACAAGCTTAGGGGAAAATCCAATATCCACTGGGAAGGCAGCTTAGGGGAACAGGATGCTGGTACTTGCCTATCTGTCAGTGATGGGCCAGAAATGTAGCATTTGGGTAAGCAGGTTCTCCCCTTAAGGAGAGCATGGGTTGCGGAAGGGTTAACAAGACCTTCCCTGGCCAGCAGGGGCAGGTCAATTTGGATGGCCACTGGGGGCTTGTTGCTGGGGAGAATGTTATGTTGCTAATTTTTATTGACAGCCGCAGCCTTTAAAAGGGTGCAAGCAGGTTGCGCTTTCGCTTTCGGGTGCTTGCAAACGGATCTCCTGCCCACCCTCCCTATATTTAGGGGTGTTTTGCTGTGCTTGACGTTGCTGTGTCTCTCACGGGGTCGTCTGTATTCGGGGGCCTAGTAGGAATTTTGCCATCTGGCTGATTGGCTGGTGCCAGGTGGTTTTTGCCTACTACATAGCAAACTGTCACAACTTCTAAGGTTGGCAGTTAGGCATTGGTTCACATTGGATGGGGAGGGGTAAGGATTTGGCTGGGCCTGCCCCTCAAATTGCTGCCTTTAGGGGTATTCCATTAAAGGAATCCTGGGGCTCAACATGTTTGTCCATACCCCCGCAAGGGGCTAGGACCGCACATGAGCCTCGGGGAGCACCTGGGGGAGAGGTCATAGGGTGTGGTGCCCTGCCCCAGCCTCTCTCAGAGGGTGCTTACCTATCCTGACATCCCCAGTACGCTGGGGAGTCAGATCTGTCCCAGGCGGGGGACAGATGGCATGGGAACCAATGCCTAAGCAACCACTCACATTCAATTGTATTTAAATAAAGTTGTGGCCAAAATTAATGCCAAAAACCAAAACTTAATTTCCGTGTGATGTGTGAAATTATTTGGTGGGAAGTCTTGGTACCTCGGCACGCAAAGTGTGTCAGGCATGAGTTGAGGAGATCATGATCCTAAGCCCCTTTGCTCCCTTGCCACACACCCCCAAACCAGGCTCAGGTCACCTCCAGACTGTTACTATTTTGACGAAGGGATTCAATCACCTACCTGAAATGTGGGTTTGCACAAGCAGGGCTTTTTTTTCCAGCTGGAACTTGCCAGAACTCAGTTCTGGCACCTCTCAGGTGGATGCAACTGCCATTATAAGAGAACAAGGGAGGCATTAATGGTGAGTTCTGGCACCTCTCTTTCTAGAAAAATAGCACTGTGCAGAAATATATAAAAATCTCTGTTAGCTTATTTCAGTAATCTGAATAACAGTAAAGTATTCCCCTTATTTCAATATGCTTAAAAACATAAATAATTCGGATTGGCTACATCTGGTGTCAGAGAACTGAGGCAGGGCCGTCTTAAGCCCACCCAGAGCCCTGGCGCTAGGTCCCTCCAGCGCCCCCCTCCTGCGCCTCTCCAAGGGCCAGGGAGTGCCAAGCAGACCGCGGCAGCAGCGGGAGGCCACCTCCGAGGACTCCGCGCTGCGCCTCCTTCTCGTTTCCCCAGCGCTGGTTTCCGCTCAGTCAAGCTTCGCCACCAGCGCGCGGACCACAGGACCAGCAAGAGCGCTGGTGGTGAAGCTCGACTGAGCAGAACCCAGCTCTGTAGGCCTCACCATTGCCCAGTAGGCCACAGGCAAAAACAAACAAAATATGGGGCTTTCACAACGGGGGGGGGGGGTGGGTCACAGGGATGAGGCACAACAAAGGGTGCAGGGAAACACATAGCCATTGGGGGGGGGAGGAATAACCCTGAGTCAGCCAAAGCAGTGGGGGGTTGGTTGGGACAGGGAAAACTGAGTAGGCCGCAGCATTGCCCAGCAGGGAAAAATGAGTAGGCCTCACCATTGCCCAGTAGGCCTCAAGCAAAAACAAACATGGGCCTTTCACAGGGTGGGGGGAATCACAGGGATGAGGCACAACAACGGGGGAGGGGGCTCACAGGGATGAGGCACAACAAAGGGAGCGGGGGGGGACACATAGCCATGGGGGAAGGTAGGACCCTGAGTCAGCCAAAGCAGTGGTGGGTGGGGACTTTTTCAGGAACACGTATGGGTGGGGGAGTCTTATTTTTGAAACTTACAGTAGGGGAGTCAGGGTTGGGACAGGGCAGGTGAGGGGACTCTAAAGGGAGACTCTGAAGGTCCATTTAACAGAAAAGGGTCCATTTAACACAAAAACCCACAGCAACGCGTGGCCGGGCCAGCTAGTCACTCAATAAACTGGGAATAGAAAGGAATGGGATAAGAGAGGAAAGCTGTTATAAGAGGAAGAGGTGAATGTATAAGGATCTGGAAAAAAATATGACACGAAGTTTCTGTGTTTTTTCAGGGGGGGGGGGTGCACCACCATTTTGTGACTGGCGGGCCTATGTCGTTTTCAACCAGTGTGTCACCAGAGTAGAAAGTGTGAGAACGCCTGAAGTAGGCAATATTGTCCAGGTGGATAAATTATCTGAGCTAACATAAGGTTGCACCCTGTGCTCCTATGCGCTGCCTTAGCAACATTTCAAGCCTGTAATCAGTGCTTTCAGAGCCACCTTAACAAGCAGAAGTGTCATATTGTGGAGGAGGAAAGAAAATCTATACAACACTTTTCAGAGCAAATAATTCCCATCAGAATTATGTATTTTAAAAAGTTTGTAGGCGGCATAAAGCAATGTGCTTATTAAAGCATTTTACTATCAGGAGAAATGACGGAGAAAGTCATAGCACACCTGCACCAACTTGAGGCAGGTGTGATATTTAGCTCTCCCTCTCTACTTTGCTGATGTGCCCAGAACAGAGCCATGGTTGCACAAAGTTCAAAAGCAAACATGATTAAAAACTTTTTTTTGTTGAACAATCGGAAACATTCATGATTGACTCAGGGATAGAATGGGTGATAAAATTCATCCTGAAACAAAGCAGAACTTTTTGACGAACCAAGGATATCACACCATCCATTGAAACAATAAAATATTCAATTGTCATTTCTGAGTATCTTCATAAGATTAAATCAGGAGACCCCAAAATTATTGACAAGGACTGTAATGTTGTTTAAATGTCACATATGCACATCACATCACAGTAGTTACAACACAATTGTATTGAAATAATATATAGCCTGAAACTATGCATGTTTCTTCAGGAGATAGCAAAGGGCTGCAGACTTAGGCCAAGTTCCAAAGACCTACTTTGGATATGCCCAAAGTCTGCAGCCCTTTGTTATCTCCTGTGATGATGCTGGATATTTTCTTCCTCTATTCCTTGTAATGTAAATTTAAGAAACTTACAGTCTTTCTCATAGGTATCAGAAAAATGTGGGGGTTTTATGTTTCAAGTAAGAGAGACACAAGGGAAAAGAGTCTGCCTTATATTATCTTGGAGATGTTGATAAGGTATAGGAAAATGTGTGGCCACACTCTCAGCTATGATCTTTCACAAAACACTCATATTGGGAAAAATAATCAAATCATATTCCTATCAGAGCAATATTTTAACGTATTGAATGAGTATAGCAGAATTGGTCCACGGATACTCCCTATGCAAAACAATGGTCGAAATGTCTCTCCCCGAAAGAAACGGTCTTCTAAACATTTCATCAAAATCTATATGGCATTCTACACATATTCAACCCCTGCTGTTCTTTGGTATATATTACTGTGCATTCTGGAAATGTCAACCTACGAACACAGCTGAATGGATTCTATTGCTTGCAGTGGCTAGAAAATGTAATTCTTTGATATTTGCTCCCTCATTCTACTCATCAAACCCTTTCCCCCTGCAATATGTGAGATATAACTTGCACATCTGAGTCACAGTAGCCTTTTCAGATGAAGTATTAACATGTTCAGTGAGTTTGTGAGATGGAGCAGGGTGTCCTGATCTATGGGGATTCCTATCACCACAGATAGGTGGTAGCTCAAGCATGGGGGAGGTTCAAGGCAGACAGGAAGGTTAGACAAGTAAGGGAGGATCAACTTAGGGTTCTTTTCAGCACTCTGCCTCCAAGGATTCCTGGCCTGGGATCATGACATAAGGATGTGCTAACATGGACACACCCTTCTGGCTATTCCCCCAATGTCTGTGTGTCCAGAACATGTTCCATGTGATCAAATTGAAGCACCTATGCCTATACAATGGTGTGCATGTTGGGCCTTCCATGTGATCAGTAAACCTGTTTGACTGGACTTCCTAATCACATGCTTGTATGTTCACATATGATGTGTGTGGACCTTTTCATGCATTCAGCTGAATGTATGGATGCTGAGGCACGGCCAGACATGCATGCTGATATTGGGATTGTACACCACCAATATGGCATTGAACTACTATGTATCAGAAAACAATACATAGGATTGAAGTAATGATGATCCCAATGAAATGCATGTTATGCTATGTATTGCCTTTGTGTTGTGAGCAGGTCATCAACTTAGTTGCAAACATTTTTGGACTATCCTTGGAACCATGACTTTGGAGAATGTCATAATGAATTATAGAATTGTAGAGTTGGAAGGGATCACAAGGGTTATCTGTCCAACCCCCTGCAGTGCAGGAATCTTTTACTTTCTTCTTCTTCTTCTTCTTCGAGCACTTGTAGCCGAGTAAGATTGTCTTCCATAAACACGGTTTTAACAATGAGTCTGTAAGTGACTGTGGAGGCCAATTCTGAATCCGCACGTCCTTCCACAGTGGGGACATAGGTTTCTGGGCAAGAGTTGATCATGGTGAGGGTTTGCCAAGTGTGCCCTCCTCTTAGCACATTTCTCCCTCCACCTTGGGTGACCCTGCTGGGAGCGCAAGATTCCTGGCATCTTCACTCACAAGGGTCATAGGAATTTGCAAGCCCACTCACCATTACAAGGTGATGATCCAGTGAGTGAGAATCTTTTACCCAATGGGCAGCTCGAACCCACAACCTTGAGATTAAACATCTCACGCTCTGCTGACTGAGCCATCCCAGGCTGAGCTCCTAAGCTTAATATTTACCATCACATCACTTTGGGGATAATAGGGATTGAACCAGGGATCAGTTTCATTCAAACTATGTGCTCTGTTACTGACCTTTGCTCTTTCCCTAGTAAGTTAATTAAATGTCAACCAGTTGCATTTATTTCTTGTACTTAGAATTAAAAATTGTTCCTGTTTTTCACTTTCTCCCACTTTTAATAATACTTTTAAAATACCAGGATGAATGATAGGGGAGAAAGTGTGTCGGGAATGATGAGGTGCTTTGGAATAAGGTCACAATCACTGCCTACTGATCTGTGCTAAATTTGATAGAAATTGCATCAGCTAACTTAGAGGAGTTGCAAGAGTCTAGCCACGAGCTGAATGCAGATAAGCATACAGTGAGGTTGTGTCTCCTTCCCCAGTAAGTGACAAGATATAGTAAACAAATCTCTCCTATATTAAAGACTGCTTCTTATGTGAGTTTCCTTGCTAATAGTTTGAAAGTGCGTTTAGAAAAGCAAGCAGAAAATGTTTGCATGTTAGCTGTAATCCACAAGTCTGAAACATACATCATAGTGCAAAGCGTGAAGGAAATTTGCTGCCATTCACATATCTTAAATGCTCATACAACCATCCCTACAAGTGATTACTTGCTAGAATCTTTTTGCTCAAATCTATTTTCAATGTCAGAGGTGGAAATGAGAAGCAAAATCAAAGGAGCAAGTAGCTTTCCGCATATGCAAAATGTGCTTCCGCCTGACTGAGTACAGTGGTACCTCGGTTTGCGACCACAATCCGTTCCGCAGAGCGGTCGCTTCTGCGCATGCACAAGCTGCGCAGATCGCGTCTGCGCATCCGACGCCGTGGAACCCGGATGTAAACACCGCGGAACCTGGTGGAAAGAACATTGAGTTAGATGGACAAATGGTCTGACATGCTCCTAAATCCTGAATCCGTCCCTAGAATTCTTGATGGGCTAACTGGCGACCATTACACTGACTCTCAATCTTGATGAGACAGAGATGCTGCTGGTGGAGGGTTCATCTGCTTTGGGAAATGGCATTCAGGTGCTTCTAAATAGAATTGCAGCCCCTCTAAAGATTGCACCTTTTTGTTGACTTCACAGTGTTATGCCATGCCATTGGTGCATACAATGACTTGGCTGATTAGCTGCTCCAAGGCATACTCTAGTCACAACTATAGTAGCAGGTTGTGCAGGGAAGGAGGGACATATCCTGGTGAGCACTCATAGGCACTTACTTGGTGGTTGAAGAATCACTGTTCCGATTTTCCTTTCATTGCTGTATGGTGCAAGGGGACATGAGGAAGAAGCTTCCCTGGAGTCTTTAGCCTATCAAATGCTCCCCTATGAGAGGAAGGTGGAGCAGAGAGAGCCCCCCCCCACTGTCTTCCCTGTAAGGAGAGTTGACTATGAAACTCATGGATTAGCAAACTGCTTGATCCAGCATGCTGTGCATGAATGGTGTCACTGGAATTAATATGTAGGCTCTTCCTGCTGTCTCCTCCAGTTATTGGAAGCCTGCATGGGAGTTAAAAGGGATAGGATTTCATGCAGATCCTTGTTCGTAATAACATTAGTCTAGAGTATGGCTGTGAGGCTACTAACTGTGACCCTTACACACAATGCCTATTCCATGCCTTTGGGGCTGGAGAAGATTAAAATTGCTGAAGACAGGAATTCTAAAATCAAAGAGCATAGCTGACTATTACTCTGTAGATATGAAAATAGCAACCCACGAGAACCCCTAGTGAATAAATGAAATAATCAAACTTTTGCCTGACTAGAGTTCTGTATAATTGCACATAAATGACTTTCATATAATAATTGCACTATAAAAAAACACACCATGAAGAGAAAGGAAACTAGAAAAATTAAGATAATAACCTGTTATTGTGCATGATTTCTCTTGGGCGACAAATATTCATTTAGGTTAGTATTTCACTAGGCATGATCGATAACATACATTAACACTTTCTGATTACTATTCCAACAGGATAGTAAGTTCAAAGCACATCTGCACTGGACTTCCACATAAAATGTACAGCTTCACATTGTATTGCAAGGGAAGAAATTAGGGCTGTAATGTTAAATTTTGCGAGGAAGTACGACAGAGGGATTTGAAGCAGAAGGCAAGTCTAGCTCATTCTCCCTAGGTCTCACATGCGTAAATGTTTTTCATGTCTATCTGTGGGCTTTTGCCAGCTGCTGAGTACTTTGCTCCCACAGAGCAAAGGGACAGGAAATCATCTTATACCAGTGTTAACTGCTAACAACTAGCAACATAACTATCATTTTAATCTTTTAAAAAACAAGACACATAAGTGACAAAAATTGCATTTTAAACAATGGTTAAAAGTATTATCTGTATTAAGCATTCTAGATAGTTACCCACCACTAACTTCTAATCAGTGGCAACATCCATTTTCATTAGTGAGGTGTGAAAAGATTTTCACACAGAGTGATTCCCCATTCTATAAATGTTCATGTTATCCGTTCCACCCACACAGTGGAGTTGTGCTCTAGATCTGTAAATTGAAGTCGTGACTCTGTTCTATAGGTTTCTGCAGTGTAGAAAATAGTATGACAAAAACCTACTCAGGGCACTCCTAGAAATTCCTCCTGTAACAGAAATATTGTGTATCACGATTGTGTGTGGTACTGGATGTTGTGGCGGCAGCTGAGCCCCAATACAGTGATACCTCGGTTTACAAACACAATTGGTTCCAGAAGTCTGTACTTAACCTGAAGCGAACTTTCCCGTTGAAAGTAATGGAAAGTGGATTAATCTGTTCCAGATGGGTCCATGGAGTACTTAAACTGAAAATACTCAAACCGAGGCGTAATTAAACCGAGGTATGCCTGTACTTGTTTTCTTTGCCCTTCTTTACACAGAAATGGACTGATGGAGCAACCAAGTCAATAAATATCTATTTCCTCTGTAGAATTAATAAATCATTATGGTAAATGATTCCAGTTTTTTGGGTGGATGGGTGGGTGAATGGGATGTTGTAAACTCTGATCTGGTGATATGGCTTCTCTGTTGTTGGTTTTTTTGGGGGGAGGTTAATTTTCATAGACCAGGATCCAATGCACAGTATAAAGTGTTACATCATTAATAATAATAATAATAATAATAATAATAATAATAATAATAATAATTTATTTATACACCGTCCATCTGGCTGTGTTTCCCCAGCCACTCTGGGTGGCTTCCAACAGAATATTAAAATACAATAATCTATTAAACATTAAAAGCTTCCCTAAAAAGGGCTGCCTTCAGATGTCTTCTAAAAGTCTGGAAGAAACTACTGAAACTATGGCTACCCATTCCCATTAGGACTCCTGATTTTTTTTCCTGAAAGTAATGTATTTCATCTATTTGTTGCTAGAAATCAGGGTGGGATGGCATTTCTCTGCTGTCTTTCCATAAAAAGTGCCACAAATGTTTCCATGGCACACTTGGGATCTGAGCCATTATTTCTCCAAAAACGTTTTTCTTTTCTTTCTTTCTTTTTTAAAAATAATAATCTGATGTCATTAGGTATATATAAGGAATTTGATTTCTGTGAATGCCCAGTGTGAACTTGACCTAATCCATATCCCTCAGATGAATGTGCACATAGTTTGCAAAATCCTTCTGATAGCGCACTTACTCAAAGTTTGTTATGCAATGCTCAACTCCATACTCACACACAGTATGTTAAAAATGTGTGTTTCATATATATATCAATCACCGATTAACACAGATTGGGGCAGAATGAACACATGTGGAATTGAGGTAAAATGGAAATAGATTGATCGTTACAATTGTAGCTGCCCGACATCCTTTATACATTGCCATGCTGCTGAAGGGATAGAAGGAATTGCACTAATATTGTTAGGGAGACAGCAGAGAGTGTCAAATTGCCGCTGTCATGTAGAAAAGGCAGGGAAAAGGTGGCTCTTGGTGACCTCTCCACATGGTGCTATATAAGAAAAAACTACTCATGTTTTTGAATAGAAGGTTACCCACTCTATTGTTTTTTAAATCCTTTCACTTTTTAACATTCTGAAGAGAACCTGCATGCCTTCAAGTGTTATCATGTATCAGACACTGTGGTTTGTCCTAATCAATTCAGCTGATGGTGAAGGGAAAGTCATAATGATGTGAGCCAAAGGTCTCCTCCACATGCTGCGGTGCTAGGCAAAGGTACACAAGGTTTTCCATCAGCACTGCAAATATTTATATATATATATATATATATATATATATATATATATATATATATATATAATTAGAATGTCCTAATGTACTCTGATTTACTCAGTTGGACTTGTTTGAACCTTATTTCTCAATTATCTCGTTCACCACCTGCTCCTGCATAGCTTTGGTGCCTTTAATGTCCCTTTCCATGATCCCTTTCTTTATTTAACAGTGTGTGCCAACATACCATGTTATTACCCTAGCTGATATTGTTTAAATTAATTCCATCCCACCATCACTCCTGCTTCCCCAATTATTTTTATGTCTAGTAAAGAAGATTTGTATATTTAAAATGTGTCTAAATATAACATGCATCTTTGAAAACCACAAGTGCACCCCAGCTCTATTAGCACCAATGGGAGTTTTTCTATTATTTTCAGTAGGAGGGAAATTGCACACCATGTTTCCTTGTCTTGCAATGTAATTTTCAATTATTTACTTTTAGTCATCCAGAGAGAATGTCACTGTGACAATAACGGGTGGTGGGGTGTGTGAAATCATTTTTACTTCTTTGCATTTTAGTATAGTCTGTTGTGCAATAACTAAACACATTGGAAGCAAAGCGGTGCATCTTCAGAGATCCACTGAATGTGATGTTCAGTATGGAGCTCAACATTTGGACTCTCAAACATATCAGGCTTATTATTTTTTAATGTGATATTGTAATCCTGTGGCTTGTAAACCTGCTTTTGAAAACTGCATGCAGACTCACACAATCAAGTGATGCTTAGTGCAATGACACCTACCCGCCTTCCTCAAACAGGGCGGGTACGATTGGATAGCCACAACACCCGACTGGTAGGTCCCTTGATGCTGGGTTTAATCTGACCAATGGGACGCTGGCCAAATGGATCAAGGGATCTATATATGCCAATGCACGTGATCCCAAGCTTTCTCTCTTGGTCAGTGCATTGGAACACCCGCCCACCTCTCCCTATATTTAGGGCTCGCGCGCTTGACCTTGCTATGCCATCGCCTGTCGCCTGTTGTTGGGACAGGGGCACGGCAGGAATTCTCCCCACTTGGCTGATTGGCTGGTGCCATTTGGGTTTCACCTGCCGCGTAGCAAATCATCACAACTTGTAAGGTTGTGGATAGGCTCTGGTTCAGGTGATAGGGATGGGGGAACACTCTCACCATCCAGGTGTTCACCCTAGGCTGACCTATGCTGGTGCCCTGGGTCAGCACTACCTGCAACGGTGCAGGGAGCTAGTTGAACCAGAGCCTATGCAACCACTCACTTGCTGTAATCAATAAAGTTGTGGCCTAAATTCTGCTGAAAACCAAACCAAAAATTTGAGTTTTGTGTGAATTTATTTAAGGGGGAGGTTTAAAGGTCTAAACACGCAACACCCAATTGGGTGGTATGAATATGAAGTTGCGAAGAAGAGGCTTTTGTTTGTTCCTTGTCTGCCATGCATTTGGGGAGGGGGAACTGACGTGATGATCCAGCGTAATCTGAATAAGTGTTATTCAGTAAGATGCTATTGAATTCATCTCAAGTAGGGATGTGAGAGAATTCCAATGAAAACAAAAACAGAATCAGAAATTGCTAATGTTTGCTGATTCATCCCATATCAAGAATGAAAAGCTCTCATTATGAAATGACACATAACTGGTTATGCTACCCCACCCCTCAAGGTATTCCTTTTGCATTGAAATGAATGGGCTGGAATACCACCGGGCTCATACTGGTCCCACAGAGAGAAGAATGAGGAAAAGCAGAACTTTCTGGGTGAATAAGTTAGAGGTTTCCATTCCTAAGGAGGTAGCAACAGAATAATATTGGTCAGAATGAACCCCAGAATGAAAAGAGGTTTCAAAGAGGGCAAGGTGAAGGGTGGAGTGGTCCGGATATGTTTGATGCAGGGTCTCAAGATGCAGCCCTACCCCCTAACATACTTGTTACCCTTACTCTGGATGCCCAAAGAAATCCCCTAACATCCCCTGGTCAGGGAGAGGGTTTAATTACAAAGATATTTCATGTTTACAATGTCTTTTATAACATAACATGCTGACTGCCAGCCTGTGCTTCTGGAAGGAGGAAGAGGCTTGGCATCTTACAATTGTTTGTTTCATTTTAAAAGAAGGAAAGGAAACGGAATTGCACTGTCCATATTACTTCCCGATTCGAAACTACATGTGGAATCTTTCTTGACTGCATTCACGATATGTTTAACTTGGTAGAACATGCACTATCTCCAGTTTTAAGCATCAGAAAGAATATTACCCTCACACCAATATGAAATCTGACAGGTAAAGAATTCATTGAGCAACAGAAAGGAACAAGAATGGGTGGTCTTTATTTGTACTGCAGAAGGTAAGAAAAGCTTCCCAGGTATTGTCTTTATTATTAAACAGGATAACCTAGAAAAATAACTTTTAAAATGCAAAGGTAAAGTTTAACATATCACCCGCTCCCTTGCCTCCCTCAGTTCCATTTCTATTTTGTTTCATGGATTCTCTCTACCTTTTATTTTTATTCAATTACTGTTTTCATGCATCGGGAACCTCAACATTGTATTGCTGTAGAGCAGTGTTTCTCAACCAGTGTGCCTCCAGATGTTTTGGGACTACAACTCCCATCATCCCTAGCTAGCAAGACCAGTGGTCAGGAATGATGGGAGTTGTAGTCCCAAAACATCTGGAGGCACACTGGTTGAGAAACACTGCTTTAGAGTAGACTATATGTGAGGTTGCCCTTGTACCTGGTTTGGATGGGTCAGCTGGTGCAAAACACTGGTAGGTATAGACTGCTGCCAGAACATAACTCCAGCGTTTACACCTTGCACTATCCGCTCACACGTTACCTGCCAAGGTTCAAAGTTGTTGTTGGTTTGGGCCCACTTAGCCAATAAGTTAAGATCATATTGAATATCCTGATTCTGTCTTCTGTGGCATTAGCTACCCCTCTCCGTTTGGGGTTACCTGCAATTTTAATGATCATTTCCTCAATTCCTTCATCCAAGACTCCTTGGATGGGAGTAGAACCTCTCTTCGGAACAGGTTGTATATCTAATACTGGCCTGCATTGTTTCAACTTGTCCTCCCATGTCAACACCACCACTGCTTCAAGGCAATAGCTTAGAAGTTTCACAGCGTCCTTGGCACCACAGTATTTGAACAGGGAAGAGGAAGCTGGGTGCCATCAGCATATGCCATGATTATGTAAGCTGAGAAGGTCCAACAGAACCTATAGGACTATGCTCCCCTTATCTAGCTTCAGGCTGAGGTTGATCTACCCTCATTCTCTCTAAGTTGTTGCTCAACAAAGCAATAATAGGGACTGGCCAGATAACTATTGAGAATGGTGGGATCAAGTAAAGCCTTCTTTATCAATGGTCTTGCATCTGCTTTCTTTAATAATATAGGAACACAGCCCTCCTTCAAAGAGGTGTATATATAATCACCATCACTCACCTCTGACAGTCATCCTCTGGCAGCTTTTATCAGCTGGGATGTTCAAGCATTTAACAAGCAAGTGATTGGGCTCACTTCTCCAAGCAGCTTTTCTCCATCCTCTGACTGAACAAGATGAAATTCATCCATCAAAATTAGCCACACAGATACCTGAGTCACAATCATGAATCCTCCTCTTAATGTGGAGGCCAAGTCAGAGCAGATGTGAGCAATTTGTAGAGAGTATTAAATGCCCCATGAATTCTGTTTTAACTAGGAAATTTTCCAGTTCCTGCATTAAAACCATGGGTGTAGCGGGGGGGGGGGCAGGGAGGGGCAGCTGCTCCCCAATAAATAAAAAATCAATAAAAATACATAGCAAACTGAGATTATTTCCCCCCTAACAAAAGGCCTGTCCCCCAGCAAAAGGCCTACCCACCCCCCAACAAAAATCCTGGCTACACACATGATTAGAACATGCAAAGTTTGCTGTGACTTACAATTATTTTAGTTGTTTTGCATCTGCCATTCTATGTGTAACTGATGCACATACATAAAGCACTGCAAAAAGTAATATTTTGGTCAGGAATATGATTGTGTCAAGATGGTTTCTGAGTGGTTTTTCACTGACCTGTGTGTTGGTAAAATACAACACAAAAAGAAGCTTGATAAAACATCCTATCAAGATTGCTTTTATGCTGTGAGAATGGTAATGTGGAACAAATAGTTAATTAAAATCCAGAGAACTGAGGGCTTGTATTGCTTGCCTCATTCTTATGGAACGTATTATGAGTTACCAAGGTTTGTAGTATGAGTCTTCTCTACCACCAACTGTTTAATTGTAGGTAGCATGGATTGAACTACAAAATATGTTTTCTATTACTATGGCCTTTCAGCTATGCTGTGTTTTGTTTCAATGTGAGATGCTTTGCTTTTGCCTCTCTTTAAAAACACACATACAAAGAAAGCCCAGTTGCATTGTTAACTTTAAATGTGAAAGCAAAATACCATGCTTTGCATTTCCTTTTTATTTTATGGTGAAGCACAAAACAAAGCCATTTATGTTTCTGCCTTGGCATGAATGAGTTATTTCTCCTGTGAAATGCCTATTACAGTATACAAAAATAACAGCAAAAGGGGAAGAATGGGAAATGTTCAGATAAAAAAAATTAATTGAATCTCTTTTTATCATTTCTACACTGCAAGATGGCACTAATGTGAGTCAGAGCTAGATTTATAAAAAACTTCCTGCTCTTCAGAGTTCCATAAAGCAGAATAAGAAAACACCATGCCATTTCTATCACAGGACCAAGGACTACAGAGCTGTTTTAGGAAAACTCAACAATGGCTTGTGCATGTGTGGTCAGTTGTTGTTGTTGTTTTTTAAAAAAATCCCCTTTGAACATCAGGTCCCTATACCATATTGCAGACAGGTGACAGTTTCATAAAAGATAGTAATTTCTGCAGGGAAAGAGGCATTATGAAATGCTTATCAATTTCCAGAAGTGCAATACAAAAAGTAATCCTCAAACTGATTTGCAAATGTTACAAGCTTAATTTTAGATTGGAGAAATTGAGAAAACAGAAATTGATAGATTCATCTAATTGTGTACAGTGGTGAGAGAGGAGGGTTGTTTATTCCAGCATTATAAATCTAAACCCTCCTTGGGTTTAGAAGATTCATACCTTGGGTACATAGAACTAATCTCTGGATCCAACTATATGCTCTTGAATGCCTTGAAATTATCTGGCTAATTTAAAAGCATTACTAATGAATCATACAATAGTTGATTCAATAGCTAATTATTTGTTATTGGTCTTTATTGTTTTATTTCACCAGGGCTGCATTCAGATGTCACCTTATTTCATCTTCATGATGTTACTCCTCCTCTCTTCTGCACCCACAAATCTGCTCTGGTGGGTGGTGTGTTTATGAACACATCAGGTAGATAATCCACAAAACAATATAAGCATTTCAGGCTAAAACAACTCCTAATTAATACAGTTACAGGTGCAATGGAATTGAGACTCTTTTGACTTTAAGTACTTTTGAACTAATTCAGTAAATAATGTTGCACTGATGACTCCTGGCATGTGTAAGACTTTATTATCATCTATACCAAAGCATGACATAAACTGATTGTATGGTGGGCCTCAAAGAGGCAAATAAATGTACATAAATTAAAGTTAGTTTGCCACATGCCAGACAAATTGCACAGCAGGGTTGAAGGTTCTGAAATAGTCTGGTTTATCTGTCACTATGTCTCCAAAGTCACCATTAGGTTGACTCAAACCATCAATCTATATGTTGGCTAGGGGAAATATTTCCATATAAAAGCTTTCCGTGAAGAATATCCAGTCAATAGACATTTTTTTTCAAATGAAACTTCCTTGCTTGTCATGTACATATTTTTGATATAACATTTATTTAAGATTTAACCCTTCTACTAGTCTAACAATGAGATCAAAGAGGCTGCAGCCTCTTCTCTGACAAGATGCTCACCTGCTTTTATTGTTGCTGGAGGTAAGAACTTGGTTGGGAGAAAAGCCATTCCTTCTTTTGGGACAATCCATTCCTGGTTGCTATGCAAGACAGGAGTTACTGAGCTGGAGGTGATATTGGGGAAGCAAGGGAGTGGAAACTGGCCACAGACTCACTACAAAGATGCAGAGCACCATCCAGGGATGTTGAAAGCCAAGATTTCTCATGTTTCCTGCCTTGTTGCTACTGTGTGTGCTTGCAGTAGGGTCCATTACAAGGCTGGGGAACCAGTGGCTCTACAGATGGTATACAAATCCCATCTTCCATGACAAGTAGTCATTGGTACTCCATCCTTGGCTTGAGGCCTGAAGCCCAACCATAGTAGTTCCTCTGCATGTTCTCTGTTGCTCCCTCAAGTTGGCAAGCATGAAAAGAGAGCTGGGAAACTTTCTATTCCAGAACCTCTGTAGTCTGAAGTGCATTCAGCATGAAACTCCAGAAATATGGTATATGTTACTCTATTCTGCCTTTTCTGATTCTTTACTTTCATTATATTTATGTTCTCCGTATACACCAGGATTCTCAAATGATACATTATTGCTGCAAATCAGTAGCTGTGGGAGTATTTTAGGAAGAAAGGGAAAGGTAACATGCTTCTGTATGTTCTCCCAGTGTACCAGATTTTATACATGCATGGAACAGTATTCATTTTCAGTCAATCACTATTGCAATATATTTTAAATGAACAAAAATGAGTATACTTTGCTTGTTATTACTGTACATGACTAACTCCTAAGAAACATTGAAGTGAGTTGTGATTTAGTTATAGTTATGCTGAAAAGAATAAAAAATGAAAAATGATGATGCTTTGGGAAATGCATTATATATGATTTAAGGAATTATTATGCAAAAAAGAATACTATGCATCAGACTGAAACTGTGTGTACAATACCCCATGATGATAATTCCTGTAGTTATGTTTTATTGATATGAAAGTGAATAACGCAAGCTTATGTATGATTGACTTGAAATGATATTAAATTGTCAAGTATGATAAAATATATTGATGTCTTATTTGTAAGAAAAAATAAAACATTAAGTCATGGTGAAAGAACACAACCAAATGGCTGCTCTTACCCAAATTTATATATTATATTTGGAATATAAACAAGCCTCATCAGCCATAATGTGGTGGGGGGGGCAGATTAGTATTCGCTCACTTGTGAGGACATGGTGCTTGCTAGAGCAGGAGTGGGGTGGCCCAAGGTGGTAGTGGGGCAAGTTTGGCAGTGGCAGCAGCCTTGAGCTCCCACAACCCAACCGCCTTGCCCTGCCCTGCCCCATCCCATTCCAGCAAGTGTCATCACCTCTGGAACCACTGGTGCTCTGCCCCTCCACCCCACACACGTGCCACTGCTGAGCCTAATGTGTAATAGATTCTGTTCATGTATTATTATTAAGATTTATAACCATTTTGTTTATTATTTACAATGCACTCCTATGTATTGTAAACTCAGAAATAAGGCCCACTAAGTTCAATAGGATATGCTGATGACACAACCTTGATGGCAGAAAGTGAGGAGGAATTAAAGAACCTTTTAATGAGGGTGAAAGAGGAGAGTGCAAAATAGCCACTTCCGCATCCTACGGAGGTGGGGTTGTGGGCGGCCCGACTGAACCATCACGTAGGGGCTGCGAGTCAGCTCCTGCGCGATGGATGGTTCCCGCCTGCGTCATCCCTGGGCCAACCAATAAGGTCGGCCGGGGGCGGGGCTTGGCAGTTTAAAGCCCCCTGCAGGCAGGAACACATCCTCTTTCACCCCTGTTCGCCGGAGCGAACAATTCTTGCTTGCTTCCTGCTTTGTTCTCCTGGAAAAGACCCAGATGTTGAGAAAGATGGAGGGCACAAGGAGAAGGAGACAACAGAGGATGAGATGGTTGGACAGTGTTCTCAAAGCTATCAACATGAGTCTGACCAAACTGTGGGAGGCAGTGGAAGAGAGGAGTGCCTGGCGTGCTCTGGTCCATGGGGTCACGAAGAGTCGGACACGACTAAACGACTAAACAACAACAACAAGTTCAATAGACCTTACTCCCTGGTAAGTGAGCAAAAAACCCCAACCTAACCCACTGAATAATCTAACTTGAGAATCAGAGGGCTTAGCTGAAACATGTGGGATGGAGTATGGCAGAAAGTGGGAGGGAGGGGAATCACCTTAAACCAGACAGATGTTCTGTGCAATTTTGAGTCTTTCCTAACTTTCCAGCCCAAATTATTTGCAAGTGTGTGTGTCGGGGGGGGGAACAGTTGACTTCAGGGGACAAGGAAATGGCAAGCTTTCTTATATGAACTCTCTTACGCCAATACCTTACGTTCATTGGCTCTCTCTCTGTCTCCTCCCCCACCGAGACTGCTAATGCACTTCCAGAAGCTGGTATTGTGCTTCCAGAAGTGTGGCACAACTTCCTGAAGTATGATGGTGGTGACAACAGAGGCCATGGTAGCAGTGGGACATCCAGGATTTCAAACAGTAGCTGGGGCAGTTTCTGCAAATCCAGGATGCACTGTTCAAAGTGGGAAAGTTGGCTGGCATGCCATAATGCATAGCAATACCACATGAATTAAAACAACAACAACAACAACAACACGGCAATTGTCATAGATGAATTTTACAACTGAAGAGCTTTGTCTTATTAATATTTTGTTGAGGGAAAGGTGTAGACACTCATGCGAGGACAACTGCAACAGAGCAACCTCACAGCTTCTGAAAGCAAATAAGCTCCAGTTTGAAGGAGGTGTGAGTTGTGTGCCTATGTGTGGGGAGAGAAGGAGGCGAACAGTTTGACTTTGCATTTCAAGTAAATGATGTTTTACCCTGGACTTCTGCTTAATTTATGGAATTCACTGTCACAACATGTGGTAATGGCCAGTAGCCTGTGTGACTTTAAAAGGGAATTAGTAAGAAGAAGAAAATGTGGATGATAGGTCTATTAGTGTGCCATCCCATGGCCCCTGGGATAATGTCCTACGGCAGGCATCCCCAAACTGCAGCCCTCCAGATGTTTTGGCCTACAACTCCCATAATCCCTAGCTAACAGGACCAGTGGTCGGGGAAGATGGGAATTGTAGTCCAAAACATCTGGAGGACCGAAGTTTGGAGATGCCTGTCCTACGGGGTGCATTGCACAAAGCAGATGTTACCTTTTGCCCACAGAGAGAGATGTCTGTGGGTGGAGGGGGATATCCGGCCTTGCAAGTTACCCCACAGTGGGCATAGAAACCTTCACTATCCTGGCAGCAGTACCAGCAAAAGGAAGCATGTCAGCATGATGCCAGAAGGGAACCGATTAGTCTTTGCATCCACTGGCTCCCCGCGTTCCCACAAATAGGAAAAATAAAATCCATAAAATACCTCCTCATATACACTTGCCAGTGTAAGCCCTGCAGGGATTTGGATTTTGCGGTTCCTACATGCATCTTCACTTCTTCCATCCCCTTTTTATTGCTCTGCTTGCTGTGATGGATACATGGAAGCTCCATCTATCCCACTAAATACTGGTTGACGGGCAGCAATGCCAGGAGGCAGCTACTGCCTTCATCCTTTGTGCCAACTTTATTAGGAAAATTGAAGCAAGACAGCACAGAGAAAGGCAATGATGAATGCAGATTCCATGCCATATTTATGTCAGCACAGCAAAAAGAAATGGTGTTTTTATTACCATTGCTGGGCTCAGATGTAGGTAATCTCTTTGCACAAAACTACACACTTGGTTGGTATGCTGGGGTCTGCCAGCCCATAGGAATTGCAAATCATTAAAACTTGACTAAAGTAACTCTACCAGCTAATGAGCGTTAGGTGTTTTTTGTTATTAAAATGATTAAAAAACTATTAGGATCATGTGTACTTAAAAGGATGCATTTAAACATTGTGCAGGTTTGCCTTTCATTATGAAACCTAGCAGCATTTGATGTGATTTACAACAAATCTTATTTAAAAGCTAATATACTGTGTAAGGCTCTGTATTAATGCTATTTGCCTGTCAGTATTTTGTACCACATTGTCATTAAGTATCTAATGATTCCATATATGTTTATTACAATCAGCATGTTTCCTCCTCCTCAGATGCCCCAAAGGAAAAAATATAATAATATGCAGTGAAACCAACATTTAGAAGCCAGCCAGCCATGCTGCCGCAAGAGTTTTGCTCTGCTCTGCCCTGATCAGCATAACAAAACAAGCCAGTTCTTTAATAGCACAATCTTATGCATGCTTATTCCAAAGAAAGTCCCATTGTGTCCTATAGTGCCTACTTCCTAGTAGGTCTGCTTTAGATTGTGGCCTGAAACGCTTTCATTCTTTTCATTCTTTATCCCTTTGCCCCTTTACAGTCAGTACTTCTTGTAGAATGCAAGAAGGTTGTATAGGTTAATTATTAAGGACCATGTTCCATAAAATGAACCGTAAAATATCTTAGCAGTTAACATAAAAATAATAAACTTGTTCCTAAGACACAGAATGCACATAGCTGAATCACATATCAGGGAAAGCCTGAATAAATAAAGTATTAGTTTCCCACCCTCCTGTCAGTTCCCCCCTTACATAGCTGCCAGGTTTTCCCTTTTCTCGTGAGGAAGCCTATTCAGCATAAGGGAAAATCCCTTTAAAAAAGGGACAACTTGGCAGCTATGCCCCCTTACATCCATGAGAAACCCAAGTCAGTAGACTGGATTTAATCTTGGAGGAATTGTACCAACTGCTGTACTGCTTAAAACAGGCCACTGATGAAGAAATAACTATTTCTCCCCTTTGTTCTTCAGAGCCCTTCAGAGTACTACTGACAGGCTTAATTAAGACGGAATACATTCACATTTTTCATGTGTTAAATACATGTAATGTTATGGCAAGTCCAAGATGGAAGCAGACTGCACCCACCCTTGATCCTAACCCTCAATGTCCTCAGATTCAGCTGTGCATGCGCAGATGCATGACATGATCAGGTCCCTTCTGAACATGTGGGATAGCTACACGTGAGCATCCATATATGACTCTTTAGCTGTCTATGTATTGGGGGCAGGTGAACAATGTTGAGAGCAGGGTTGGTCGATGCAGCCCCACTCAGCCTCTACACACAAGACTAAAGCATGGAGGTAAATTTCTGAATGGGACTTATGTGGGAGGAAAGCCACAATGCTCTGGGTGAGTGTAGATCTACAAATACTCTACATTGCAAGTGTGTTCCCAGATGTTTCTCTTCCTAGTTAGTCAGGTTGGTGACCTAGGGCCAGATACTTTGAGGTGGCATATTATGGGTTAGCAAACAGAAGAGCCTCGGCATCAGGGTTCTGCAATTCATGGGAAGCCTCTACATGGAAAGGAGGCTCCCTGCTTGAAAAGTTCACCCTCCAATTCATGAAGTGTGATGGGAATTGGGAAGGGTAGGGCTAGTGCTCTCATTCACACACCCCTCCCACCTTGTACTTTTGTTTAACTTAGCACCTAATCAGAACTCATGAAGGCGGCTTCTGTGTTGCTATCCAACACTTTTTACCAATACTTTTAATTCTGCTTATTAATTGCTCATAAATGTTTATGAATTTCTGTGTCACTCAAATGAGTGTGTTAGCTCATGTGCAAGTCATTAATTATTCATTCGTAAGTAATTATGCTCCTGATTTATTTATTTGTTTCCTATATTGCTGCTCATTAGGTAAACCAGCAATGTTAAGGGTCACTCCACTGATTCAGGGACAGGACTTATGCTTATCAGAACCTGAGGCAAATAACTATAAATGCATTCTCATAAAAATCTAGAATAGGCACTTTTCAGGACTAATGAAAATGCAGCCTTGAACACAAGAATGTATCACGAGATATATATACAGTATTCATATTCCTAGCTGCATCAGTGATGATTAACTAAATATCAAGAAAATAATAATTTTTTTTTAAAAAAAACCCAGCTTGGGATGGGAAGATGGAAAGGCACAAACCACCAGTGCAGGTCCGATTGAAAGGCACATCAAGAATGTGGATGGGAATTGAAGGAACGTGTCCCTTCTCCTCAACTCAACTGCCCAACTCAACTCAACTGCTATACATTTTTTGTATAGCAAAAAATGATATTAATTTGATGTTTCTTCAGGGGATCTTGTCAATAAGTGTTGGTCCATCATGAAGCTAAATCAGGATAAAGGCAATATTTAATATGCTTATCCTGGTACAAATGTTGAGGGAGAAATGGAATGTTGTAGTTAAGAGATGGTAGTTGTCATTGCCATGACTTCAAAGAGATGGAAAAGAGAGTGAGAAAGGAGGGACAATTCTGAAAATTTCCATTCCCACATCTCATATGCTCCCCTCCCAAATTGAAAATGCAGTGGTACCTCTACTTACGAATTTAATGCGTTACGAATGCACATTCGTAAGTAGAAAAAAATTGTAAGTCGAATCCTATAGGAATGCACTGAGAGAAAAAAAAATTGTAAGTCGAAGCAACCCTATCTAAAAATTCGTAAGTAGAAAAAATCCTATCTAAACCGCATCCAAGATGGCGGACAGAGCTCCATTCGTAAGTAGAAACATTCGTAGGTAGAGTTATTCGTAAGTAGAGGTACCACTGTGTTTGTTTTAGAACAATTGGCTCAACCACACTACAAACTGAAGAATGCTAAATGGGTGTTGACATAATTTGGAGTTTTACTGATCCAATGTCCATTTCAAATATATGATAGGGACACCACATGACTGCAGGCAGTTGGAGTATGTAACATATGGACTAGCCAAACTATGATGCTTCCTGGCAGTGATTTAACAGAGTGTGTAAAAAGAAAAGAAAAGTGCTATCTATTCACCCAAATCCTCATTGAGTAACTACATGATCTAATGTGCCAATACAGTCTTCCCCAACCTAGCATTTTCCAGATGTTCTGAGCTACAACTGCAACTGATAGCCAGTTAATAGTCCAAAACATCTGGAGTGTGCCAGCTTGGGGAAGACTGTGTATAGTGGTACCTCGGTTTATGAACACAATTGGTTCCGGAAGTCTGTTCATAAACTGAAGCGTTCATAAACTGAAGCGAACTTTCCCATTGAAAGTAATGGAAAATGAATTAATCCATTCCAGATGGGTCCGCAGCGTTCATAAACCGAAAATTCATAAACCGAGGTGTTCATAAACCGAGGTTCCACTGTATTACTTTTTCTGTAATAGTGTTACGTGTGGATTCTAGCACATATGAACCAGATGTGCATGTGAATGTTCTTGCACTCAAATCTAGTTTTGCATCATTGATTATATTATAGTTTTGCATCATTGATTATATCCTGTAGAACATGCTTATTTGGATTTTGCTTTGACATGTTAGCTGGCCCTGAAAAATGTACCCCCCCCCCTTTGAAGGTTTTATTTCTGGGGAAGGGGGAGCCCGCAAAACTGCGCTGCCGGACCGTCCATGTTCTCAAGAAGCCCCTCTTGAGATTTCTAAGGGCGCCCGCTTCGCCGGAGCAGGGCGCCCAGTCCTTGACGCATCGGTTTCAGCTCAGCTGAACTGAAACCCGACTGAATGGCTGCGCGGCACGACAGGAAAGGCTTAATTTTGAGCCCCCGAGAGCGAGGGGGTCGGAGCTGCAGCGCTATGGTGGACACAGCACTCTCCTTGACAGCGTGAAGCCGCAGGACTGAATGGCAACAGCGGGCGATTCTTCCTAACAAAAGGCTAAAGAATGGACCGTGAGTACTTAGGATATTAATCTGACTTAATTTGGAATAAATTGGCCACGGATAAGGGGTTTAAAAGAAGGAAGCCAGCCCCTTTCTACTGATTGAAACGGCAGCAGCAAAAGTTACTGAAGCCGCAAAGACTTTTTTTTTTTCTAAGACTCTTTCTGGAGAGCTGTCAAACCTCCCCCATAGAGAGGGGGGGGGAGACGATTTAGGTGTACTTAGAGAGCAATTAAGCAATTAAGCAATAAAGATCTAAAGGGAGTCATTTGCTGGAAACGGAGGACCTGTCAGCTCAGCCAGAGAATAGAGGCTTTGTTAGTGTAACAATGCCTCAAAAGAACTGAAAAAGAGCTGTTGAAGTCTGCCTCTTTTTAACTATTTGTAAAATTGGAGACAGTGTTATTTGAGAGTTAAGGACTTGCCACATTGTTGGAACTAAGTTATATTAAGAAGACTGCAATAGACTTTGTTGGATTTTGACTATACCCCTATGGACAGAAAGAAAGTACTTGCCGCCTGTGAGAAAGGAGCCTGATTTCCAGCACCTACCCAGTTGTTTGGGTTACAAGAAGGTTTGATGACCTTGGGAGCCAGCTGGGGAAAAGTGAGTGTTTTCCAGCATTGCAGCCTCTGTTGGTAATACAGGGGTGTTTCGAACTAAGAGGAAACGAAAGTAAATTCCAGCACGTTGGCTGCTGTGTGGATTACAAAATATTTTGGGTTTTGGAGAAAGAGAAAGTGTGTTCCAGCACATCAGCTGCTGTGTGGATTACAAATGATTTTTGGTTTGGTTGTGGAAGAACTTATGTGATTTCCAGCACGTTGGCTGCTGTGTGGATTACAAAATAATTTTAAGGGCAGGAATCCCACTGGTCTAGCACGCTAGCTGCTAAGTGGATTATAAAATTGGGGACTCTGCAAAGAAGGCATCTCTTTGGAATTAGAGACATAATAATTGCATTGTGGATTACAGTTTTCTGGCTTGGAAAGGCACATTAGCTGCCTGGTGGATTACAAATTATTTGGCAATCATAAAGGTGGAATATATAAATAAAAAATGTCGGGCACCGACAAAAAAATGCAATTGAGAAGGGATTCTAAAGATCAAGCTATTCAAGAGCAAATTTTGGAATTTATGAAAGAAAATAAGCAGAGTCTACAAAGTTTAACTAAAGAGGTAAAAGCCACCACAAAGTGTCTCCAGGAATTTAAAGAAGAATTTGGTGTGATGAAAAAAGATCTTCAGGAAGTTAAAACACAGGTCTCTGGTTTAAATGTGAGAGTAACAGACATTGAAACAACTAAGCTAACAGACTTAGAAAAGTTGCAGGAAGAAACACAAATTAGGCTTGCTTTTATTGAACTACGGGATAAGGAGAATCAATTAAGACTCAGGAATTTGCCGGAGCTGGAGAAGGGAAAAGGAGATTTGGGAGATTTAATCGCACAAGAATTTTCTGATTGGTGGGGCCTGGACAAAGAAGAGATAAAAGCCACTATTTTGAGGGCTTACAGAGTAGGCCCAAAAAAGAAAAAGGATTCCAATTTCTTGAATGACTGTATAGTGGTTTTTCAAACAAAGGAGCAAAGAGATAAGATACTAGGTCACCACTACCAGAAAAAATTGGAAGTTCTCCAGCATACGGTAATTTTGTTTAAAGAAACTCCTAAATTCTTTTTGGCTAAAAGAAATAAATATTTAGACCTGACAACGATTCTGACGAGGAAAAATATTTTCTTTAAATGGAAATTTCCAGAAGGCCTGGCATTTAAATACAAACAAAAAGAATATAAGATCCGATCGGTTGAGGATAAAAGAAGATTTTTGGAAAGCCACGCAGAGGATTTTAAATCACCAACTGGAAGAGGCCAAGGCTTGGGAGCAGGAGCTGGACCAGGAGCATTCGATTTAGAATTGCTGGCAGGAGCAGGAGCAGGGATTGGCGCTGGACCAGGAGACGAAGATTAAACTTTAAAGTAAAACAAGATGGCGTTAAGAGTACTTTCGTGGAACGTGAATGGACTAAATTCATGCGTTAGAAGAAGGAAGATTTATCATGTAGTTAAAAAACAGAATTTGGACATTATCTGTTTACAAGAGACCCATGTAATTAGGACTCATAGAAGAATTTTACAAAATAAGTTATTGGGCCAAGAATTTATATCTTCTGATAAAGTTAAGAAAAGAGGGGTAGTCATCTATGTAAAGGAAAAATATAACCCTAGACTATTGTTTAAGGATGAAACAGGGAGATATATCGCAGTGGAAATATCTCTGCAAGGCGAAAAATGTTTGATACTTGGAATTTATGCACCAAATGAAGCTAAATCAGACTTTTTCAAGAACATTCATACTGCGCTGTTGGAATATTTGGATTATAAGATCATAATGATGGGAGATTTTAATGGGGCTGTATCGACTATGATGGATAGAACTCAAAGACAAAAAATATCTAATGATGGCAAGCTTCCAAAAACATTCTTTGATTTGGTGGAGAATTTTGATTTAGTAGATGTTTGGAGGCTAAAAAATCCATTAGAAAAAGAGTTCACCTTTTTCTCGGACTCGCAAAAGTCAGGAAGTAGATTGGACTATATTTGGATTACAAAGGACTTATGTCCAAAAGTGACAAAAAGCGAGATATGCCCCAGAACTTATTCAGACCACAACGCAGTTTTAATGGAGTTAAAACAGTACCTGCAGGGTTCTTTTAGATGGAGGATGAATGACTCTTTACTGAGAAATGAGCAGATAAGTAATAAGGCCCAGAAGATGTTGAAAGATTATTTTGAATTAAATCTGAACAAAGGACAAAATATTACAATGGTTTGGGATGCCGGCAAAGCAGTAATGAGAGGATTCTTGATTCAACAGAATACAATTTGGAAGAAGAGGAGGAATGAAAAGAAGGAAAAGATTTTAGACAAATTGAAAGAAAAAGAAAAAAAATTGAGAGATAATCCAAAAAGTCAGGAAGTTCAAAAAGAGATAAAAGCTTTGCAGGTGCAGTACTCCCAAATAATAAATGAAGAAATTGAATGGAAAATTAGAAGAATGAAGCAAAGATCTTTCGAATCGGCCAATAAATGTGGAAAATTGTTGGCTTGGCAATTGAAGAAAAGACAAAAAGAGAATACAATTATAAAGATTATGGATGAAGGAAAATCTATTGAGAACCCTGCAGAGATACGGAAATGCTTTACAAAATATTACAAACAGTTATATAAAAGGGAAAAAGAAGATTTAGATGGAATTGAGAAGTTTATAAAAGAAAATGGACTGCAAAAAATTCCAACACAACAAAAGAGCCTACTGAATGGATTGATTACAAGACAGGAGGTTGAAACAGCAATACAAGAATTGAAAAACGACAAAGCCCCAGGACCTGATGGACTTACCTCCAAGTATTACAAAACATTAAAAAACTGGTTGATACAACCATTAATGGAGGTAGCAAATGAGATTTTAGGGGGGGGCAAAGCACCAGAGACTTGGAAAGAAGCTTTTATCTCTCTGATACCAAAACCGGATGTGGATAAGACTCAGGTTAAAAATTACAGACCAATCTCCTTATTAAATGTGGACTATAAGATATTTGCTAGTATTTTGGCATCAAGATTGAAAAGGGTGTTGAAAGACTTAATTCATAAAGACCAGGCAGGATTCCTGCCTGGTAGACATATGAAAGACAATGTGAGAATTATAATAGATATTCTTGAGAGATTGGAAGTGAAAATAAACACCAAAGCAATGTTAATTTTTGTAGATGCCGAAAAAGCTTTTGATAATATCTCTTGGAATTTTATGAAAAGAAATTTTGTAAAAATGGAGGTTGGCCAAAACTTTGTTAATGGGATTAATGGTATTTACTCTGAGCAAAGAGCTAAGATTATTGTAAATAATGTGGTCTCAGAAGAGATAAGAATTGAGAAAGGAACAAGACAAGGGTGCCCACTCTCCCCCCTGCTATTCATTTCCGTTCTGGAGGTTTTGTTGAACATGATAAGGAACGATGATGGTGTTAAAGGAATTACAGTGGGTACAAAACAATATAAGTTAAAAGCCTTTGCAGACGATTTAGTACTGACCTTGCAGAACCCTGAACAGAGTGCAGTGAGAGTACTGCAGATAATTCAAGAGTTTGGCAGTGTGGCAGGCTTTAAGTTAAATAAAGGGAAAACTAAAGTACTAGAAAAGAACTTGACATTGCAAGAGAGACAGAATATAGAGGATTGCACAGGACTGAAGTGTGTAAAAAAGGTGAAATACCTAGGAGTTAATATGACGTCAAAAAATTTGAATTTGTATAAAGACAATTATGAGAAACTCTGGAAAGAAATCCAAAGAGATTTGGAAGTATGGTCAAGGCTGAAATTGTCCTTAATGGGAAGAATTGCAACTGTTAAAATGAATGTATTGCCGAGAATGTTGTTTTTATTTCAGGCCCTACCGATAGTTGACAAAATGAAATGTTTTCAAGAGTGGCAGAAGACACTGTCTAAATTTGTCTGGCAGGGGAAGAAACCCAGGATTAAATACAAACTTTTGACTGATGTAAAAGAAAGAGGAGGATTCTCCTTGCCAGACTTAAAGATTTATTTTGAAGCCGCAGCTTTTTGTTGGTTGAAGGAATGGTTTTTGTTAGACAATGATGACTTGTTGGATTTAGAGGGCCATGATAATGCGTTTGGTTGGCATGCATATTTATGGTATGATAAAGTAAAATTACACAAAGGTTTTAAAAGCCATATAATTAGGAAATCATTGTTTAATGTTTGGATTAGATACAAAGATCTATTGGAAAGAAAAACTCCTAGGTGGATCTCACCACTTGAGGCAAAGAAACCTAAAAGGACAAATATGGATGAGAATAGGTTGAAATACAAAGATATCCTGATGGAGGTGGGAAACCACTTTAAGTTAAGGCCATATGAACAACTGAAAGATAGGTTGAGTGACTGGTTTCAGTATGTGCAGATAAATGAAGCATTCAAGCTAGATAAAAAAATAGGATTCCAGACAGAAAAGTCGAAATTAGAAACGGAGTTATTAGAGACAGACTACAAGAATTTGTCTAGAATGTATAATTTGTTGCTAGAATGGCATTTGAAAGATGAGCAAATAAAATCAGTGATGATTGAATGGGCCAAGGACTTGGGTCATAATGTGATGATGTCGGAGTGGGAAAAATTGTGGAAGAAGGGAATGAAATTTACGGCTTGTACTGTGTTGAAGGAAAATTTGATGAAAATGATGTATAGATGGTATTTGACGCCGGTCAAGCTGGCTAAAATGTATCACAAAAGCGACAATAAATGTTGGAAATGTAAGCAGGATGTTGGCTCATTCTACCATATGTGGTGGACATGCCCTAAGATAAAAGGCTTCTGGGAAATGATTTATAATGAGTTGAAAAAGATGTTTAAAAACACATTTTTGAAAAAACCGGAAGCCTTTTTGCTTGGAATAATTGGGGAAGAAATCCCCAAGGACGATGTTAATTTGTTTATGTATGCCACCACAGCCGCTAGGATCTTAATAGCACAATATTGGAAAAAAGAGGAACTGCCTTCGAGGCAGGAATGGCAAATGAAAATGATGGATTATATGGAATTGGCAGAATTGACAGGAAGACTCCGGGACCAAACAAATGACAAAGTTTTAAAAGATTGGAAGAAATTTAAAATATACATAGGGTATGAATTTGAAAACTAGATTTTGAACATCCAGGAAAATAAAGAAGTTAAGGCAATAGGGAAATAATAGAAGATTGAAAGGGAGAAAACATGATAGATGATATAAAGATGAAATTTTTGAAGTGTTAAAGAGACTATATGATGGGTAAGAAGGATGATTTAGAAACTGCTACAGAAGTTTATAAAAAAGAAAATCAGATAGTAGGGAATTGGGGAAGCCAGAGGACAATGAATATTAAAATGGATTAGAGATGATATAATTTTTTTTTGTTGTTGTTGCATTTTTGTATTTTTGTATTTCTGTATTTTGATGTCTACTTTTTTGTATTTGTGTTCTGTATGTGTGTTGATAAAATGTTTAATAAAAAATATAATTAAAAAAAAAATGAAGGTTTTATTTCTGTGGAAAGTATTCAAGCACAAACTTTGAGCATCTCGATTCCTGATTTAATACAGAAAGTTGGCACCCGCTGAAAATCCCAACATTGCTTTTTTAAAAAATAGTAATTGCTGAGGAATAATCCATAAAGTAAAGGACTATCTAGCGACACTTAACATGAATCATGAAGAATGGCTTTAGGAAACTGTTCTGCTAGTTTAAGTGTAGGAAATGATATTTTCCTCACATTTTGCCCTTTGCTGTCCTAATCTTTCCTCTAATGCAAAATTTATCAGATTTGGGATTTTGTTGATCTCAGCAGTATATCATGTATATCTTTCTATATTTCTCTAGTAAGCTCATGCACTCATTCTTTGTATTTATTTTTCATATCTCCAGTAAAACTTATGAAGGAAATTTTTGTTTTGTTTTTGTCGTCGTCATTATGGTTGCTGACCTCTATGATTTTTCTATTTTCCTGCAATGGTGGATTTATAAATAACTGATATGGTATAATAAGATAATCTTGCAGAGCATTTGGAACTGTGACAGTCGAACAGCACTTTCAAAATAGCCCTTCTTTGTGATACCCAGTTATTATTAAACAAAGGGGGCATGGACACTTCAAAGGTGTAATCCTATTTAGTTACTTGGGAGTAGGTTACAGGTAGGTAGCCGTGTTGGTCTGAGTTGAAGCAAAATAAAAAAATTCCTTTAGTAGCACCTTAAAGACCAACTAAGTTTTTATTTTGGTATGAGCTTTTGTGTGCATGCACACTTCTTCAGATACACTGAAACAGAAGAGCCAGACCCTTATGTATATTCAGAGGGGGGTGGGGGTGGGAGGGAATGGGAGATGGGCTGATAGGAGTGGTAAACGACTGCTGATGACTCCAATAGGTCCTGCGGGGGGGGGGAGCAAGGGCTGAGGCGCTAAAGAAAACTTGATCATGCATAATGAGATAAGAATCCTATGTCTTTGTTCATCCCAGGTGGCTCCATGGTTTAAGCTTGGTAATGAGTTCCAATTCAGAAACTTCTCTTTCCAGTCTGTTTCTGAAATTTTTCTGTAATAAAACAGCTGCTTTGAGATCTTGTATAGAATGTCCTGGGAGATTGAAGTGTTCTCCTACTGGTTTCTCTGTCTTGTGGTTCCTGATGTCAGATTTATGTCCATTTATCCTTTGGCGTAGGGTTTGGCCTGTTTGTCCAATATAGAGAGCTGAAGGGCACTGTTGGCATTTGACTATTGCATTAGTCCTTATACCGTAGAACAGAGCAACAGTGCCCTTCAGCTCTCTATATTGCTCTATTCGCTTTCGAACTGCTAGGTGGGCAGGAGCTGGGACCGAGCAACGGGAGCTCACCCCGTCGCAGGGATTCGAACCGCCGACCTTCTGATCGGCAAGCCCTAGGCTCTGTGGTTTAACCCATACACTGCGCAAAAACAAAACTATGCCGTGATAAATCCCTGAAACGAGATATTGATAAGGTGAATAATACTAAAACTCAACTAATGATTACTCAAAGAAACATAATAGGTTTAAATTTCCCCAAAGAAACTAGGATATAGAAAAGACATGAATATCTCAAAATAACCTCTAAATAAAGTAAACCTTGGTGCCGGCTAAGTGACTCGTTTCACTGGAAAATCTCTATCTGTTTCCTCAGAAGGAAAATGTTAAGGGGCTGGGGTTTCCTTATAATCAAAACTCAACAGGAGCTGTAAGCTCTGAAAAGAATTGAAAATTAGATAGCAGTCAGGGATAAACTTCCCCAAGATAAGACTATAGTTGTTAGCTATAACTAACTAACTAAAGGTTAGCTAACCTATGGGACAGTTCAACTAATGAATATCATTGCTCTTAGAAAAGATTAAGTAAAGGGCTGTAAAAGCTCTCCTAGTTGTGATGGTGTGACGCCATTGTTCAGACTGTGCAGACATTTATGCCACATGTAAAGAAATACTAGTCTTTGAATGCGCACGGGCAGTTCAGTGGGGCTTATGCCTAAGTAAGTGCAACTTTAGAGTAGTTTAGTATAACAGTAAAAAAGGGGGGGGGGATGCATTGCAAGGATAAAGTTCTGCAAAATGAACCAGCTCTTGCTGCTCCCACTGGTCAGTATTGGAGGGCAATAAATGACGCCAGAGCTGTGATTGATAAGTGATATCACTGGGCAAGAGGAATCCCTGGGGCCCTAAAGAGCTGCTGTTTTCCGCTTCCTGCTTGTGTCTTATTTTCTAGTCCTCGGATCCACTTGTTTGATGCTCTATTTGCTTTGTGTTGCTGCCTACCCGTCACATGGAGCAGGCAGCTCCTTGAGAAGCTTTTTAAAAATATGTGTGTCAGGGTATAAGAAGTGCAGCCAATATCAAATATTTGAGATTATGCATGTTCATGGCTGGCAGTAGTAATATACAATATTTTCTGTATTCAGTTGCCTTTTATTTTCTAGCTGTAATCTAGAGCAACACACCAGCCACAGACAATGTTGCAACCAAGACTTAATAGGGTATGGGAAACACTGTTAACAGCAGCAAAAAAGAAAAAAAAGAAAAAAAATAATAATCTCTTTTCCATATTTAACCATTTTATGTTCTCATCTCTTTCCTTTTTCTGCTGTTTTGGAAGTGGCATCCATTTGGTCTTCTAACTTGAGCCCTTGACTTAAAGCATAACCATACATGTCTACTCCAAAGTTAGCCCATTGGGTTCAAGGTAAGTAGGTACAAGATGACAGCCTTAATCATTGGCTGTCTGAAAGTTTTTGTTTGTTTATCTCAGACTCCTGTCCACTAGATGGCAATGCAGCAAGCAATTCTTATATGAAAGCAATGCTAGAGAATTAAAAGGCTGCAAAACTGGGAAAAAACCTGCATATTGCCATAAAGCAAAACTGCAGAAAAAGATGTAAAATGCAGTGATATGTGACAGTGGTAGAAACACCCCACATTTTGTTATGCTTTTATGTATGCTTTTATATATGCTTGGTACCTACTTTTATATAAAACTATATGGAGATGAGCTTGTGATCTTTCTAGTATTATCATTATTAATTTTGAATGGTAAAATCAAATCTATGATAAAAAATCATGCATAAATTAACTATTATTGTTGTAGACATAGGTTTATGCAGGCTGGATTATTACACGTGTTATCTATTAAAGACTTTCTGAGAAAAGCCCAATCATAAATACATAAAGCTTGGGGGATTTTAAAATTTTAATATGCTAGAATTTGGTATGCCAGAGCAATATTGGACAACATTGAAAATGGCCTGGAAATAGGGATGCCTGAGAATTTCAATCAAAACACAACTGGCTGCAGAAATTGACTCTGTTTGCGTATTTGCTCCTTTTCTGGGCCAGATTAACATTATGCAAATATAAGCAGGCAGTTGTTGACAACAGATTTCAAAGCTGTGAAGAACATGCATCCAAGTTAAGGTACTCCATTGAATCAACTGCAACTTACTTCTCACCAATAAGTCCCATTAAGTTATGTGGTGCTTACTCTCAGGTAAGCCTTTGCATTTATAGTCCCACTGTTCAGCACAGTAAATATCTATTGTCTAATTATACACCATGTGCAGCCTTACTGTGCAATCCTAAACATGTCTACTCAGAGTAAGTTCCCCATTGAAATAATGGGGCTTACTCCCTAGTAAGTTTAGGATTGCAGCCTTAGTGTATGCATGTTCGCTCAAAATTAAATTCAGGTATGGTTTAGGCAGCACAAAATCCCTATAACAACTTTAATTTATATCCCTCCCTTCCTCCCCAGGGCGGCAATCCTAAATGCAAGTGTTTATTAGCTCTAATAGCAGACCCACCTCATCCCTTCATGAGTAAATAAATGCCCAATACACTGGGGAAGGGGAGTGGAAATACTAGGACAAGCTCTTAATGTGTCTAGTCAGATAAACTCCAAGTAACTAAGTTCAGGATTCAACCTTAGTCTGTTTACTGAAGAGTAAATCTCAACATTAATTGTGGTTTGGATATCAAATCATTCTTGTGATATATGTCTTGGGTGCAGCGTGAAGGAATACTCTTAGTTTTGGAAACCCCTCCCCCATAGGAAACAAACCTGTTTATAGCTTTTCAAGGTTCATTTTGGGCAGATAGTAAAGAATCCTCTCATGCTGTTTTTGGATTCTCACCACCACAATCTCAAAGGGTTTCATATGGGTTTCTCCCACCTCACTCCACTGCCTTCATTTTACAGTGTGGGTCTGTCATGTGCACCTTGGGGAATGCTGGACAGCACAGCCAGGTGCACATGTCAGGGTCAAATGCCCTAGTTTCACTTAGCAAGCACCCCAGTTCTTTCCCTGCTTGCATGCCCAGTGGTCTTGAGCAGGGATCCCCAAACTAAGGCCGGGGGGCTGGATGCGGCCCAATCGCCTTCTAAATCCGGCCCACGGATGGTCCGGGAACCAGCATGTTTTTACATGAGTAGAATGTGTCCTTTTATTTAAAATGCATCACTGGGTTATTTGTGGGGCATAGGACCGGGCCCCTGCTGAAAAAGTTTGCTGACCCCTGGTCTTGAGTGATGTTTTCCTTAAACCTGTCAATTAACTTAACTGCCCACACTTGCTCAATTGGCTTATCTTTTGCAGATTTAAATAAATATAAGCTTTCCACCAATATTCTGTTTCACAAATCTTATTCCAGGATGTATGCACCATAAAAGGACACAATAGCAAAGAGAACACAGTAGAATAAAGTAAAGTTACATGCCACCCAAATCTCCAAGTGACATTCCAGCAGTTCCAGGCACATACCTAGGATCCATGTTACCTTTTGGAAATGAGGCACAGTAGAGACTGTGGTGTCTTTATGATATATGGTTTATTTACACATATATACAACCTGATCCTACAATGGAGGGTCTCACAGCATTGACACTCCAAGAAGGTCTGGTTCCTTCCATAGCTGCAGCCTTGGATCCAAACAGACACCAACCATGGCTCTGATTTTCTGCAGCTTGCTGACCTTTAAAGGCTGCATCATTTTCACCCTAGTAATATCACTACCATTGCGGTCCTAAACTAGGCACTAAAACTCTACTTCAGAATTGCCCTCTGTCTTCCAAACTAAATCTGGGTTGAGGGAGGGGTCCTTCATATTTGATTTCTTAATGGACCATTACCTCCCCTTTGTCTTTCCTAATGGCTCGTCTCCCAGGCAATTACCAGACTGCCCTGGCTATTCCAGCAGTTGAATCTGTGCTGGATCCAAGAATAAGAAGGGAGATCCAGGAATTAGGTCCAGGCAAACCTCACCAGTGTCAGAAGACTCATTCTTGGTTTCCATAGGCTGGCATTCCATAGGCTGGCATGGGTACTTTCTAACCCATCCTCCCTTCCATACTGTGTCACTACTGCTGCATTTTATGCATTTGATTTGTTGCTGTCATGATAACCTATTAGCAATTATTGTGGGAAATAAATGCAATAAATGATCTCAGCGATTTCTGCTCTCCATCAAAATAAAATATGCAAATGATTTGATCCTAAGTGTAGAATGAAATCCTTTTAAAACAAAACCAAAAGGGCCTACCTGTCCCCAAGCCTGTCTTCTTAGCTGATTTACTCAAAAGTAATAAGCTGTCGTCGCAACCCCCGCTTTAAATCTATGCATATCACATTTATCTTCAAGTCTATGTTCTTTGCTTTTCTGAGTCAGCATGGTATTGAAATATACAAGAGCCTTTCTCCCCAGAGAGCACACAGAGCAGGCTTTTGCATACTTAAGCGCACTACTTGTTCACAAGGCTGCTGCAGATAGGCAGATGAAGGTCAAAGTGCAACACACACACATATCCATACAAAACAAAGCACAGCTGGTATGTTTAATTTAGACTTGGTGCCCTTAAGTGGATCAAAAACAGTGCATTAATTAAGCTGCTTTTATGAGAACTCTGGTGTTGTTTTTACATCTGTCCCTTTCCAGTAGGCAATGCCTTTGTTTCCTTGCAGCATGCTTAGGAGAAGTTTAAATTCAGGTCTCTAAATTTATGCCATCACGCACAGACAATTTTACTGCCAAACCAGGTGTCAAGCGTGGGTCTCTGAGATGTTCATTTTAAATTCATCCATATGGTTGAATGAATCCCACTGCTGCTGCTGCACCCAAAACAGCTATGGTGGCAAATAGCCTTTGTGGCTGCTTTGGGAAAAGGAGTCCTGGCATCTGGCTTCAGTCTGCATCTGCATCACCATGCCAAAACAGGGGAATAGCTGTTTAAGCCCTTCCCAATCAGGCTTTGGTTTCTAGTTTTCAGGTGCCCACCTTCCTGCCCTTTATGCAGCACAGGCATTGCTGGTGCCAATTGGCGGCCCAGTAGGATTTTTTTTTGCCTGTCACCAAGTTAGTCTTGCTGGTGGTTTTTTGGCCTACTCTGTCCTGATTTGGTGACAAGTGTAGATAGTGGGAAGGCAACTGCTAAATATATTCATTGGGAACATTGTCAGGTTGTTGTGGGAAGTTATCAGACAGTTAAGGTTTGATGAATCCCCTTATTCACCTTTAAGGGTGGATGATGCAGTTCCAAGCCTTGTTTTCAAGACCATGGACTCGTTGGCAGAGTAGGGAAGAGCCATAGCTTAGTGGCATACCATCTGCCTTGCATATTGAAGGTCCCAGATTCAATCCCCAGCATATCCAGCTAGGGCTGGAAAGGACTAGAGAGAGAGAGTGAGAGAGCAGCTACCAGTCAGTATAGATAATACTAAACTAGTTGGACCAATGGTATGATTCAGTATAAGGTAGCATTCTATGTTCTGGTGAGCACATTTGAGGTCAACCTGTAGCCTCCACCTGGAGCTATGAGGCCCTGGGAGGGGGTGAAGAATGGAGGCTTCCCTCCTCACCTGAAAAGGATGGGGCTTAAGAGGAGGAGTCAGTGACAAGCATACCTCACCCTTGGCTGGGTTGCCCTGGGCAAGTTTGTTATGTGCATCTAGTATGCCACACCATGCTTCCCCATTGCAGATCTGTTGTGTTAAAATAAAGAAATGTGGCCCAGTTCCCATAATCTTGTGTCATGGCTTTTTATTTCCCAGTGTGGTTGCAACAATTAGGAATTTTTGTAGGAAGTACCAGCATCTGAGATGTCAGAGGGTGAAGGTGACTTGTAACCCAGAACTCCTTGGAGAATTCAGGGCACCAACGGAAAGGATGATGCTATTGTGTCATGTTGAAAGAAGCTCCAAAGAAGAGAGTAGGGGCACAATGACAATTAACTCAGGGGTTAGGGCAGAGGACTGAGGCATGGTCAGCTAGAGCCCAGTCCCCAAAAACCCGCTCCTTAAACTCAAATATTCTCAAAGAGATGATGTTGCATTATGCTGTACCATCCTAAACAGGGTTTTTTCGTTATTATTCTTGTGGGTAATAAAGTATACTTCCGTAAAGAATATTGGAAATCTTTTTCACCTCTCTTTTACAGAGCTCTAACCCATTCCCATTAAGCTGCTTTTTGGCTCGGTATCTACAATAAATTCTACCGCACCACCAAGATAGTGGGTTTCTTAGAAGTTTGTTGAGTATGGTAAAATTAAAAGGGATTAGAACTTAACAAGACACTTTCCATTAACATCTTCATTATATTCTGCAGAAAGAAGTAATTTGGATTTGAAATGCATTACTGTTTATTTGATGAATGAACAGTGTAGGTAATTTGCAAGTAGGAACAAGCCTTTCTTTTTTTAAAAAAAATGCACTGTAGTTATTAAAAATACTTGACTCTCACATTTCAAGATGCAGACAATTTTTTTGGGTTTTATTCTAAAATGTGGGTTTTGCCACTCCTAAGTTCCCAGTCTTTCCCTATACTGTAACTCTACATATATCTGTCTGTCTCTGTCTGCTCCTCCCGATAACCTGTTTATTCAGCATTCATCCTGATTTGCTTGCTCAAAGCTTAAGTGGAAGCTACACTAGGCCTAGTCCTTATTGAACATTCATTATGATTTGTTTGCAGGGAGGTTATACAACAATGTGCTTGAATCCATCCCACAAAATAGTGACAGTCTGGACTCTGGAAGTACTCTCCTTCTCCATCTCCTATTAATAATAATTTCTTTAGTTCCAGTTTACAAACAATAAGTTTACTTCTATTTAGCCCCAGTGCTTTTTTTCTTAAAAAATAAATAAAAATGTTAACGGTACTCTCATTTTCCTACTCATATTGAAATACTGCCCCTCAATGAGGCCAATCTTAGATTCACAAAATGTTTAGGGGTATGCATACCCCTGCGTCATCCCAGAAAAAAAGCGCTGGTGAGCCCATTTCTGCATTCAGTGGGTTTGAAGCTTGTTAGCTTTCCCTATCATTTAAGGAGGGTTTGTCCTCCCCAGCCTTTTCATTGGAATGCTCAGTTCTCTGCTCACGTGTTCATGGGAACTTTAACCACACAAGCTCCAAAGAGCAAGTCAATTTAACCTGGTGTCTGTTCATCCCAGTCTCAGTTTCCTAGACTAGAAGCAAACACACCAGTCCATCTAAAATATCATATCACCCTTTATAAACCCAATTGATAACTGTGCTCTGTGAGGACCACCTGCAGATAGCATCTCATCAGGAGGTCTGTTCTTCAACAATATATGAATTGGGCTTTTGGTGTGGTAGCATCTACTCGTCCCATTACATACCAGGCAGGTGCTGCCCTTGTTGTCCTTTTAGTGCCAAGTGAAAATATTCCTTTTTCAACAAGCCTTTTAAGTGGAGATCTTCATCCCAGTCTTTACCTGTATTGGAACTTGAATTGCTTTTACATATATTAATTATTTGTATATATTTTAGTAATTATTTTTTACTGTAAAAGCACTTCTAAAGGAAGTAAATGAAATCTCAGACATATTTTGGAATCTCTAACTCTGCACATATAGTTAGAATTAAAAAGTTTGTGTCAGTTCAGCACCCCTTAAACTAGATGGTATTATTAGACTAATTTATTATCAAACCAGCAAGACATTTATTAAGGAATTAATGGGGTGAGCTGGGAATGGGTGGTTAGAGAATAAAGCAGAAAGGGTTGCACAGAAATATAATTACCGACTTTCTTAACAACCATGATGGCTAAGCCTGTATTATTAGATTCTTCACTTCTCCTCTATCAAAATTGTTATGATTAGAGTGTCAACTATGTGGCAAGAATGTGAGCAAATGCAACTTGAAGTCACCATTCTTCCAAAGCTCACCCAGTGCATGTGTGTGCAGTGTCTGAAAAAGATTGTACTTTGGCTTGGTTATGTGTGAAGTGTGTGTATGCATCCAACATTGTGATTTCTACTAGTGAATCAAGAAGAGACAAGTCTTTCCCCAAAGTGCATACTTAAATAGGGATTTGAAGCTAGACAGAGCACAGCTCCTCTGAGAGAATATAGCTTCATTGAGACAGAAATTACAAGCTGTAGTGTGAGATCCTAAGGACTCCCTAAAGGAAAGGAAATTGGACAATTCCCCCCCAAAACTAGGCTTGTAGTTAGCCCACCGTACAACTGGTGTGATAGCCTGGAAACCAGGTTAGATGGGGGAAGCATTAAATCTAAACAGGTGTAGGCATTAAAGTTAATCTTGTTCAGAGGTCATTTCTCAAGAGAACTGCATTGATCTTACCTTACTATTTAGTCATTTTACATAATTTTATCATGATTTAGAAAGGAGTCAAATTATTTACCCTATTTTTAAATAGAACATTGTGTTTTCCAACATGACTGAAACATACGCAGAGAAAGGCAGGGGGGAGAGAAGATTTTAGTTGATGACATATGCAGCAAAGGTGTGTTTTCAAGGTGGGAGCAAGGTTGCCGTAGAAGGGGAGGCATGCTGGAAGTAGACAGGTTGATGGGAGATGGCAGGAAAGAATGAAAGATGAGGAAGTAAAGGGAAGTTGAATAAAGGGAAGTAGAGAAGAAGATATGAATAGAGGCTGGGTGAAGTGACGGATGAAGGATGTTGAGGAAATAAGAAAGGGGATTGACATTTAGAAAACATCTGAAGGCAGCCCTGTTTAGGGAAGTTTTTAATGTGTGACATTTTAATGTATTTTAATCTTGGTTGGAAGCCGCCCAGAGTGGCTGGGGAAACCCAGCCGGATGGGCGGGATACAAATAATAAATTAATATTAATAAATTAATATTAATAAATTAATATTAATATATTATTATTATTATTATTGGAAGGAAGAAAGGAGGTTAGCAGAAGTGTTGAGCAGCAGAAAGAGAAAGCTCTTAGAGGGCTTCAAAAATGATTAGACAAATTCATGAAGGATAAGTCTACCAGTGGCTACTTGTTAAGATGGAGTCTGCCAACCAGCGCCGTCTTAAGCGCTCCCGGCGCCGTGGTGTGCCGGATCCTCTGGCGCCCGCCGGATCCCTTCAGCGCCCTCCCACCCCGTTCCGGCGCCATCCCACCCCGTTTCCCAGCGCGGTGGGTGGGTGGGCGCCACGCGCCGCGCGGGTGCAACAGGCGCTGCTGTGCGGAAGGCGGGCGGGCAGGCGCAGCTGCGTGGCGGACCGATCGGCTAGTGGGTGGGCGCAGCTCGCGGCGCCCTCCTGGCGGGCTGGCGCCATGGTGCCCTGCGCCACCCAGCCTGCACGTAGGGCCGGGCCTGCTGCCAACTGAACACCAGTTGCTGGAAACCTCATGAGGAGAGATTTCTGCTCAGGCTCTTGTGCTCAGGTCCTGTTTGTAGGTTTCCCACAGGCATCTGCTTGGTGCCTGTGAGAATAGAATGCTGGACTATGGGACATTGGCCTGAGCTAGCAGGCTATTTCCCCCTCCATGTATCTTCTCAGCAGCAAGGGACTGAGCACTTGACTTTAAATTAGGGCAAGAGAGAGACACATTGCCCTTAGAGTTCACTCTCCCCAACATTTTCCCCACTGTAGGAAAGTCTTTTGAGCTGCCTCCTTGCAGCCAGCCAGGAAGCATGTGTAGGAGTGGATTTTCCCCACAGGTCTCAACTGTTGCGTTGTTCTTTTGTAAGTATAAATTTCATTAAATTCCTTCAAGTCAATAAGTTGCTGACAACACTTTCTGCTGATGTGCTTATCATCATTTATAATTCATGCAACTTACATTGGTAACACACTTACAACTTCTATTAGTGATTTCTAAAGCCTTTTCTAATGAGATAATGTACTATAAATAAAATGTGGCAATAGTTCCTATTAAAAGCAGGGCATGCTGTGTGGTGGGAGGGTGACATTCATATTCTCCATGTTTCAGCTCCCGAGGATGATGAGCCACTGTGAGTGTGAAATACAGATTCAGCTGGATCTTTTCTTATTGCCTAGATTTTGTCCATATGACTGACATCATTTAAGGAGGCACATCGTTAAGGTTAGTAAAATTATTCTAAGAAATTTTGTGAATTTCATTTCTCCTTAATTTCCTCCAATTTCATTTCATGTAGAATTCTGCATTTTATGTAGAATTAATTGGCAACTTTTGGATGTGACAAACAGAAGTCCATGAAATTTACTTCTGAGTAAATACGCATATGATCATGATGCTGTAGTATGCCTCACAATTCACTCAACCTAATATGCTCAAAATTCATGATCGGAGCATCCTCATTATCACTCACAGAAGAATAAAATTCAAGCATACAGCCCTTAAGCTGGTGTGGGAAAATTGGCTCATCACCATGACTAGCTTCACCTGGGGTCATTGCAAACTGATTCTCAGATGTTCCATTCATTGAACCAGTGATTTTCACCACTTAGCACAAATATTCCATGGGATGGGGTGAGAGTCACATAGGAGGGGCATGAGAAGCTCCCCCCCCCAAAAAAGAGAGAGGTTATATTCCCATAATGGTGTTGGCATGGTAACATAGTATTCATCTGTCACAAAAGCAGCGTGAACAGGTTGTGTGAACAAGGTCTATTTGACATGACAGGGAATGATATTTCTATTCTCTGGTGTTTACTCTCTGTGATTCCTAACCCTTTTCAGGCATTCTGAGAGTTCTGACTGAACCGAGGTGGGATGCAGCAATAGCATCACAGCAGTAGGCTTCTTCTGGACAATTCACATTCATTCAAATGTTCAGTTGTATGTGTAAGATGGCTCTCCCCACAATCTTAGAGAAATTGTTCTCTTCATATCTAGTATCATATGGATCTTTCGGGCATTCTGCAATATTCTTTGTACTTCAGTTCCATATTGGATTTTAAATGAAGATGATGTATTCCAAGATATATGTTGACAAAAATAAGTAAATATGCTGGTTTAGACCTGCCTTTGTCAATCTGGTGCCCTCAGAATGTTTTGGACTACAGCTCCATGAAAGTCTGCTGCCGATTAGTTGGACACCATCTGGAGGTACTAAGTTAGCAAAGGTTGTTTTAGGTGATCAATGCTCATCATATTTTAAAACATTTCTGAGCACATTCTATAATAACAACAACAACAACAACAACAATTTATTTATACCCCGCCCCTCTGGGTGGCTTCCAACAGAAAAATAAAATAAAATAATCTATTAAACATTAAAAGCTTCCCTAAACAGGGCTGCCTTCAGATGTCTTCTAAAAATCTGGCAGCTGTTTTTCTCTTTGACATCTGATGGGAGGGCGTTCCACAGGGCAGGTGCCACTACCGAGAAGGCCCTCTGCCTGGTTCCCTGTAACTTGGCTTCTCGCAACGAGGGAACTACCAGAAGGCCCTCGGCGCTGGACCTCAGTGTCCGGGCAGAACGATGGGGGTGGAGATGTTCCTTCAGGTTGTATTCTAACACACAACAATCCAATGAGCTTTTCTTTTAATAATTATAAGGGGGAAAGCATATCCTAAGATGAACTATAGTTTGAAGGGCTGCGAAGATAAATGTAAGAGTAAAGTAGCATAAGCACTGTCACTCAAGACCAGTTAAATCAGACAGGATGTTGTTTTTGTGGTACCCGAGAGCACAGAAGTTCATACTGATTTCTATAGTGCAATATATCTACAAACCCCAAATGAGCTGTTTTCTGACAGCAATATCAAAACGAGAAGTATATGTGGAAAACTCAGTGCAAAAGAGAACCACCACTGAGATATATTACACTTTTTAAAAGAAATCCACTTCAATGGGAAAATAAAACAAAACCCATGCATAACATTACCTCCAAATTCGGTCACGCTCATTTTACTGCTTCAGATGGGAATGGAGAGAAGTGGAATGAAAGATGGATCATTTTTATATCAAGTCATTGGTTGAGGTCCAAAGATTTACTTTAGGCTGCACTGCTGAACATGCTTTCTAGGGAGTAATGTTAATTGAACTCAGTGGAATTTACTTCTGAGTAAACACACTTAAGGCTACACTGTGTTTCCAGTGGTGGTTTTGACTCCCTTCTGCCCTTGTGAATAGTAAGCCCTTATTCCAGGTCATAAATTGCTTAGGAAACTCTCTGTAGTTTCAAAATACATTTTCCATGGAATATTAAGGGGCTGCTGTTTTGAGAAACACAAATCCTGATCAGCCTTGGGCCCTTGAAACAAGTGGCATGATCGTTTGGATCCAGGGCATAAGAAGAGATGTGGTAGAACCAGCCTACACACACATGCAGAATGGTTATCTGGTGACTGATTGCTGTAATTAGATTTACGCAAACGATTCACAGTGAATAATTCATTTGCTGAATTTTAGCCCCCTTTCAGTGAGGAATTATTTATGAACATTTCTTAATTATGATGAGCTGTCTCTTCACTTGAAAGTAAGAATTTATTCAGACATATCCCACTCCATGTGCTTCTCATGCTATGCTTCCCTGTTGTTCTTGAGACACAATTCTAACCTTAGGCATAACCAACTTAAACAGCCCTTTGACCTTTGGGGAAAGAAAAACATTTAACTTTGAATAGATTTCACCCATTCATAGGGCTATGGAGTGCATAACACTTATTACATATGAAGGGACTTTACCTATTATTTGCATTACCCCCTGCATATAATTATGTCTAGTTTTGTACCCCCCTCGCCCAACTCAGAATTCGGTGCCTACTGAGCATGCATAGTTTTTGCTCCGCTGTTCTGGCATTCACCCACAGTTTTCCCCCTTCTAAAAACATACTTCTGCAAAACTTGGGATTCCCCCAAGCCCAATTTGTGCATATATTGTACTATTCTGAATATCATCACTTAGGGATGGGGGAGAAGATACTTTGGGAATTTATTGACTAAGAGAAATCAAAAAATGAGGGTCTCAGAGACCAACACTTGACACCTGGTTTGAAATATTGTTGTTTGGCAGTAAAATTGTAAGTGCATGATGGCTTACCTGGGAGGAAGCACTGCACTACATAACTTAATAGGATGTATAGCTGAGAGCTAAGTTTTTGAGTGATCGCTGCTGCCATTCTACCCCCACTCACGTCCTGTTGGACCTATATATTATTAGGCAGTGGACTCTCCATATTGATCTCACCTCTAATAATTTGCATGACACTTCAGGGTAGTCAAAACTACAACTCCCAGGGTTAGATGGAGAAGGGTGCCAGGGGAGCACAACAATGAGATTTAAACTGGTTTACATCTGCTGTAAGTTTGTAGAGCATTCCTCCAGATCTTGAGAATTTTAAAACCAGATTATTGTAATTCTGCACCAGCTGGGTGCACTATTTTGGCATTGCAGCAGAACACCCTTTTAAATAAAAGCTGAGATAATTCAAAGTTTTAAAAAGCTTAGATTTTTAAAAGAGGTAGGAAAACTTGCAATGGGGGTGGGGCAGAACCTACGTTTCTGAGTAAAGAATCTTCAGTGCAGTGTCTAGTTAAAAGTGACCTTCACTAGGCATCCTAATCAGGTATCAAGTACAAGCATCTTGTAGAAAACCATATTCTCCAGTGCTGTATGTTTTCCTTTCTGCATTCAGGGTAATTAATTTTAGTCATTTCACATTTTCACTCAGAATCCCGATACACTTCTGAAGTCTGTATGTCTCAACTTTGTTTTAAAAGAATGCTATGTGTCAGTGTTCATTTGTTTGAATATTACAATTCATTTTTAAAACAAAAAAAGTAGAAAGCCTTGGGTTGTGTGTTTTGTTTTTGGCCTTTGTTTTTGCCCACAAGAAGTGGATCATTATTTCCACAGACAGCGCTTTAATTATTAGAGGCTTGTTTGTTTCCCATAATTGAAGGGCTGGAAATCATGGAGGTCAAGTCTTTAGTAATGAGAAGCATCTAGAAAGGAAACTCAAGCAACTTAAAGCTACTCATGTTTATTTTCTGATAATGAACAGCACTATCCTAAGCATGCTTATCTAGAACTAAGTTACCCACCCTCAAGGTGGGCAACCATTTCTCTATTGAGGGCCAGTTTCAATTGGGAGTAATCTGTCAGGGGCTGTATGCTTTTAATGGATGAAGCCAAAACTGATGATACAGGGAGCCATAGACAAATACTGGATTAACTAATCCATTATCATTTTCAGACCATAATTATCTCATGCCTTTGAATACCAGTTGCCGGGGATCTGAAGTGGGAACATGCTATTAAGCTCAGTGCCTGCTTGCAGGCTTCCCATAAGCATCTGGTTGGCCTCTGTTAGAAATTTTCCCCCCTATGATCAACACCACTATGATGTCAGCACAGAGGAGCCTGAGCATTTTAGACATTTGTTAAAATACAGTAATGTGCATTACCAAAGCCCAGGAATATTAACTAGATATAATGCCATTTACCACAAGGTATTAGGGATGTACCATACAGAAATAAATAAAACAAAAGGAAATCCAGTAGCCAATGAACACTGGGAAAGTGAAATGCAAAACTAACAACTTGGATTGCTAGTGGGAAATAGGAAGTACCGGTATACACAATGACTAAACCAAACCTAACCAATTAGCTGCTGCTAACGGTTTGGATAAATGCAAATATATGTTGCAAACAACAACTTTTTAGGGATGTAGGTACTTGACTGGCATGTCTGGATAGAATGTTCCAGAATCTCTGCTTCACAGAGAAGACCCTGTCTGCAACAGCCACTTACCCATCTCACATACAAAGTAAATTCTATTTTAAGATTGTCGTGCTATGAGAATAGAATATAGGCTTGATTCATAAGTGTTTTACATCAACCCAAGTTAAAGAAATTGTACCAGAGTCCTTAACATGGCACCTATCAGGAAGCAGCTGGTCCTTACTGTTTTGATGTATGAGTTTACTTAATATATGTGTTTTGTTAGCCTCTTTCTGCAAGATACCTGCTCCCTACTGGTAGCATGCTGAGACTTGAATAGTGATGGTGGAACTGTGTGGTGATTGATGGACAGATGGTTCCCCCTTGCTATAGGGGTCTGGATAGCCTCTTTGTCTCTTTCAGCTCTAATTCAGTGACTTAATATTTACTGTCCTTTCCAGCCTACAACAACATATTAGACTTTTAGAAGACATCTGAAGGCAGCCTTGTTTAGGGAAGCTTTTAATGTTTAATAGATTGTTTTATTTTAATATTTTGTGGAAGCTACCCAGAGTGGTGGGGTATGTATAAATAAATAAATAAATAAATAAATTATTATTATTATTATTATTATTATTATTATTATTATTAATTTATTTGCATATGTGTAGGGAAGCTGTTAGTGTCATTACATCTGAAATTAGTATTTCTTTGGGTTTTTTAAAGGGTTTGTTTACTGGACACAAAAATTCAGTTTGTCACTTCAGGACGCAGCTCAATTTCCCTGTGATCTGTTCCACATGAGTCATGTTTCAGGTTCAAAGCACCTTAATTTAACACAAAGCTGTGTTTCTGAGCATACATTGGAATGGGGAATCAAATAGCAGCTGTACCTCTTGGCTTTTATAAAAGTGGGTGAAAGTGGTTTCCATGCAATGAGTGTTTTGGGGGCTTGCCCTGTGCCTCTACAAGTGGGAAATTAAAATATAGCTGTAATTATTTTTCCTGTTTGACAAAAGTGAATGAAATTTGCAGTCATAGAAGCCTATTCAGGGGGGATTAGATCGACCAAATTATAGGCAAATACATCCAAAGGTCGTTTTCTTTTGGGGACTGGACCATTTTATATTTTAGAAAAACAAAACCTCTTATTTTTATTATTATATTCGGGGGGGAAGTATATTTCTGAAAACATGAGCCCTACCAAATTTCAGGAGAATTTCTGCAATGGTTTTCATGCAAAGATAGCCATTATAGTTGGGTGATCATAAAAAAGCAACCATTGAAATTCAGTGTTTCGTTCCCAATTGGTATGAAAAATTAGATATGTGTAGATGCCTCTAGTTATCAAATTTGGGGCTTCAGACAACCAGCTTTAAGTACTTTTGCTCCATCACTTTCAGTCAAAAGAATTTCACATGTTTAACTGTGGCTGCATTGTAGCAACCTATGTAACAATGCTAGTCTTCCACAGATTGTTTATCTTGTTCAATGAAGTTAGGGAGACATCCACAAATTTGCTAAAGGCATTTATACTTTAATGTGTATAGTGGTACCTCGGGCTACAAACGCTTCAGGTTACAAACTCCAGTAACCCAGAAATAGTACCTCAGGTTAAAAACTTTGCTTCAGGATGAGAACACAAATCGTGCTCCAGCTAAAGTGGTGCTTCAGGTTAAGAACAGTTTCAGGTTAAGAACGGACCTTGGGACGAATTAAGTTCTTAACCAGAGGTACCATTGTACCTTAAAATAAATTAGATACTTAATTCAATAACAGGTAGGATTCCTTTAATCACTCCCATCATAAAAAGAGTTAATGCTTCACGATCTTTGGACAAGTCATAGTAAAACAAGATGATCTACAAGTATTATAGAGATTTATTGTCTTCATTTACAAAGGATATATACAGTATGGTTTTTTTTTAAAAAAAATCTGATTCAACTAAACTAACAGAAAGTTCCTGAACACAGGTTAATTAAATTAGAACTGATTTTCTACTGACATATGGTTTTCTGTGCAGTTTCTGAAATTATTTGTAGAGTCAGCCTTTTTGTGTGTGTGTGATTAAAACACTTTTCTCTAAATGAAGATAAAGTAGTTTATATATATATATATATATATATATATATATATATATATATGGTGTGTGTGTGTGTGTGTGTGTGTGTGTTGCCCTATATGGCCTCTTCCAGCAGAGAAATTATATATAGACAAATAGAAATAGCAGACAAAATATACCTGCCAATTCAATCAGAGCTGAATTTCCTGCCCTCCCACGCTTTGCAACAAACTCTGGTCCTGCTCAAAGTTGAGTGGGCAGGCCATGTGTGAGGCTTTGCTATGCAAATACTTGGTCATCATACTCAGGGCCAGGGAGGAAATTTGCTGCAGACAAATTGGGCCTGTCTGAAGGTTTCGCCTACCTCATAGCAATTATAATGACTTGTTGGTGGATAAGACATTGGATTGGATCCTGAATCTATTCAGCGGCAGGGGTTGAGGGCACACCCACCCGTACAAGGAAATGGGGGTATTCAGATAATGGGGTCCAGGAGGGGGTGCTTCTGTCTGGATGACCAGATGGGGGCTTGTGGACCATAGCACCCCCATGGAAGTCCTGGTGGGATCACCCAGATTTGATGTATGTTTTAGGGTGACAAGTAACCCAGGTCTAAGCCAGTCTCAATAATCCACCAACAGATGGCTTTGTTCATTCAGCATATATACTCAATGTTTGTGCTAAAGCCTTATCTGTAATCAATAAAGTTGTGGTGTATTTGATCCCAAGATCTTTGTCAGGTGCAATGTTGTTTTTTTCTGGCAGTACTCAATGATTTGATCCCAAGATCTTTGTCAGGTGCAATGTTGTTTTTTTCTGGCAGTACTCAATGGTACGCAGTACTGGTACTTTTCTTCCAAATCACATGCACACGGTTTCTCTCTGTGTGTTGATCTCAACTGCACAGCTGCACTAGTTTCTCATCAGACTTTTAGCCTTAGAGCCAGACAACTAGCCTGGAAACTGACAAAACAAGCAGCAGCCCAATTTGACCAATCCAGAGAGAGGAGCCTCTAGTAACAGCCAATGACCCTGCTCTGAAGAGTGACCATGAAGGGGCATAGCTGCCAAGTTATCCCTTTTTTACAGGGATTTTCCCTTATGCTGAATAGGCTTCCTCATGAGAAAAGCGAAAACTTGGCAGCTATGTGAAGGGGTAGGAAGAGCACGTTAGGATGTGTGAATTAAAAAGGAAGTGAGAGGCACAGAGAGATCAAGCCACATTGGTGTTCTTATGTTTGGGGACAGAAAGGGCTGCTGGAGGGAGCTGAAAAAGGAAATGATGGGGCTTGTGAATGGGCAGTGGGCAAGAACTGGGCAAGAGAAAGAAGTTGTTGGTTTTCAAAGCTAGCTGGGAGAAAGGGTAGGCGAGGAGAAGGAAGAAGAATAAATATTGGCATTTGAATTAGTGTTGAGAGAAGCAGGAGGAGTACAATAGTGAGTATCAACACTTTCCCCCCCTAAAACAACAACAACAGTGGTCACGTGTCTTTAATTATCTTCCTTGCTGTGGGCCCTGCCAGTCATGCACTCCTTGTGATTGGGCCCACAAATGGCCATACAAACTCTGCCAGAAAACCTCTAGTGAAAGAGAGTTCATCACCTTTCAAGGGAGCCCATTCTACTGTCGAACAGCTTCTACTGTCAGAAAAAGATCTCCCTGATGGTTAGTTGGAATCTGCTTTATTGTAACTTGAAGCCATTGGTTCAGGTCCTACCTTCCAGAGCAGGAGAAAATTGCTCAATCTTCCATGTAACAGCCCTTGAGATATTTGAAGGTAACTAACATCTCTCCTCTCAGGGGGGAGGTGTGTGATTGTCAGCTGGAGTAGCCTTAGAACAGGTGGCGGCCACATGCCTCATCAAGCACAGATGCTGCAATCAACATGCAAAGTATAAAAGGGCAGCAGAGCTGAGATGCAGTATCAGCTCAACTGCCCATGTTGAGGGACTTTGATTTGAATGCTCCTGGGCCTCCGTGGGTCTGTGCTTCTGGTTTGACCCTGGACTGTAGCCTGTTGCTGGACTTTGGACCTGGCAACTTGGATTGACCCTCATCCTCGTTTCCTGCACTGAGGCTTTTGGACTTCGCTTGTGTGGATTGACCCTTCAACTTTGAACTGGGCATACTGACTTGCTGCCAGGTAGGCCAGGGGTTCAGGACACTGTTTATTTTATCCGTTCTGTGATCTATCCTGGCATTGATGTCAAGCCGTGGTTCAGCAGTGGTTCAATAATTAAGGTATTCCTGCCTCGTAGGAAAATTATTTTAGCATTTTTTAAAAAAATACAGAAAAAGTAAATAAGGCTTACATGACTAATAATACAAAACAGGGCAATATTAGGCATCTTTGCCAATCCCAAACACATACACACACACACACACACACACACACCTCTCTGGATCTGGACCTGAAAGGCAAAGGAAAATGTAGCTGCATGAACAGTAAGCAGTATAATTTGTGGCATTGCACAACAACATTGCTGATCATGGGGCAAGTATGCCAAGACATCTGCCTTGACTTCCAAGTTCCTGGTTTTGCAGAGGTTGAGCCAACATGAGAGAGCTTTGTGTCTGAGTTTAAGCCAGCAGTTTTTTTAAAAAAATCATTGAATAACTTAATAAATAAAAGCAAATGTTATAAAAGGGTTTTTTTTCAAAGGAACACTGTGAAACCAGCCTCCTGGTTCATTATCATATGTACTGGTATGTATCAAAAGCATGTATTTTGCTTAGAGCAATATTAACCCAACTTCAGTTATTTGGTGTAAGCAAGAATGATGCACTGGCCAGTTGCCTGCACAAAGCTGACTGTAGGAACATTCCACTGTTTTACCTGGTGCTAGGTAAATGATAGGTTTGACAGTGATATAAGTTGGCACATTTTTAAAAAGAAAGAAAATTGTGCAGGGGAGATGTGTATAATGAATTTGGTCTCTCAGCCCAGACTCTCTGATGATATTTAATTAGCTCATTAATTAAATTTTAATAAATGCACCGATCAAAGGCGTCTCAGAGCATATAGGAATAGTGGAGCAAAACAAAATAGTTTTAATTAACCTTTCCCAAAATAACCTGTTGAAGATGGACGGCTCATCATCTGCAATTTGATAAAATCCCACTCCATCACTCACATGAATGTTAGTATATACACATGTTAGATAAACTATAAGAGGTTTGATTGGTACTTCATTGGCCCTGTAAACTATACTTTCCCACTGCAATCCACAGACTAGGCGAGGCTGTTTACTAGGGAGTAACTGAGTGCAATTCAGAAGTTACTTATTATAGCAGAAATTCTATATTCAATTACGATATTTGGAAGTAAACTCTGTTGAACTCAATGGGACTTACATTTGCACAGAACTGTATAGGATTGAACTGTAATTGTTTGTGGTTTATTGAATACTAGATATATGGATATCATTGTTGGAATATCTTGTACGTTTCAACATACTCCATTCTAGGGTTGCTATACATCCAGAATTTTTGGGACATAGCCAGCATTCAGCCTCTTTAAGCAGAATCTGAGTGGAAATCACTGAAATGTCCAGGAAAATCTAGATGTATGACAACTCATGTTGGTAGTGTAGGTTTTGGTGATTTTCATTAAAAATAGCTTTAAAAATCCTCTTTTTTGTTGATTTCACAAAAAAGCTCAATAACCTGTGTCCAGAGTTTTACTTTTTGAAATATGGCAACCCTACAAGGTGTCAGTTGAGTGTGATTTGTAAAAGGCTGAATTCCAACTTTTGAACAACTGAAAAAATGACGTTTACAAGCCAGGGTTCTAGGTTACAGCTGGAGCATTCAGTAAAACAAAAAACAAAAAAAAACCCCACTGCATTGATTATTAGGCCAGAAAATGTGCAACACTGGTGTAATCTGCTTTATAGACCACAATCATTTGCAAACACTTTGGCTATGGCATGGAATGACCAAAGGATTGTCATTCTATGCTTCTTCTTTTTTTACCTTTTTGTTTTGACTGCTTTGTTAATATATTATTTATGCAACTCTATGCCCACTTACCCAGGAATGCTTCTGGGTAGGCTTGTTTAGGATTGCTCTCTTGATGTTTACTGTTTTCCATTTATTTTCTTTGCTGCTGATGCTGCCACTGCCTTGGAAGTCTATGGCGAAAGACAGCCTGTAAATATCTTAAAATAACCAAATCAATTAAGAAATAGGTTGTTGGTAAAAAAAAAGAGCCTTCCTTGATCTGTGTGAACTTAGCTCTGTTAAAAGGGTGCAGCTTTACAAACAAGCTTGCAAGATTTACTCTAAAACATTCTCTATGCCATTCTTACTGTAATTAATTGGCATGTGAAATGCTCAGGCGTGTTTGTATGGGATTTATGGAGTCAGAGAAAGACTGTTTCTGAATTATTCTAAGGGTTTGTGTTCTTCACTCCAAAGGTTGTTCTCAGTGTATACCTGGCATTCTCTTTGACCTTTCCCATCATTAGAGTTGTTCTTTATGCCTGCAGGAAAGTCAGATTATATTTCTGTGGGACATGGTGAAATAGGCTTTGCTTTTATTTCATGTCATGCTCTTATGCAAAGCATCTGTAGCATCCATTTCTTCTCCAACAGCCAGCTGGTTTGCTATCTTTTGTGTTTGCTTTATAGCCATGAATTTAAAAACAACAGCAAAAAGGCAACCCTAAAGGGAACTATCTGTACTCTGTATTAGGTTGTCTTTTGCTTTGAAATAGTTTATCGATGCTTCCCTCAAATAATATCAAAAGGCCAATTTATACAATATTTTTGGGAAGTGTTTTCTAACAGGCAATAATAAAATGTTACCAAAGCTTATAAGCTGGTAGAATTTGACCTCCTTTGAGCTGCTTTAACTATTTATTGGAAATGATTCATGAACTTAGAATCTTGGAGGAAAAGGAAATCTAATGTTGGCTGTAAAGTAGCAGAACATGGGGAGAAAAAGAATATGAACGACATAATTTTCAACATAATTGGAGGTGATCCCACGTGTCCATGAGAGTTTGGAGCTGTGTTTGCAAGAACAGAAGAAAACAGTAGTCATAGAAGACACATTGATCACTGACACTAAGGCAAGATGAACAAATGAAAACTCCATGTTCAGAAAGTATCCATGTTGTGGACAAACAGTGGGGGGCGGTTGGGGTTGGTGGCACTGTCATCCACTTTGTGTAGGGATCTGACTAGCATATTCATGCACCAGAATGGAACCTGAATTACATGATTTCTGGTATAATTCAGCAAAAGTGTTATTTTATGCTTCTTTGAGATGTCTGTGAAATAGTCATTATCTGAAGCTCTCCCGAGAATTTATTTGCGGGTGAGAACTGATGCATTTGTGTATGTGTGTGTATGTTTTGAGAGACAATGGAATGCGTCCCCTGAGTGAGGGGGTAAAGTCAAACCTCTGTGTTAAGAGCAGCAAAGTGTCCTCCCCAGGGCCCAAGCCTGGACAGTGTTTATGGAGGTCCTTGGCTGCCCAGATTACCACACACCCCTTTTGGCTGATGCAGTGCAAAAGAAAGCAGAGCAATGTTTTTGACACCAGCTTGACTGTAGGAGTTGCCAGAAGGAGAAATACAAGGTACCATCCAACCATTTTAGGGGCTCCACTCTGGATTTGTGCAGGGCTTACTCCTTAGCATTGTATTCTTCCAAAGACATCCCACAAGGCAGAAGAGGTTTAGGACCAGAGGTTTCCTTCCCCTAGATGAGCTACCTTTCCAGGTTGACAAGCTCAATCTGCCCCTCACTTCCCTCTACAGTATGGGCAGAAACGGCCTTCTTGACCATTGGACCCACTATTGGTCTTGTCCACTCAATCAGCTGGAGCCTGTCTTTGCATACAGGGGATGTATGCAACTCATTGGGGGTTTGAGACCCATTGGCTACCCTCACCTGGTTTAGCCAGCCAGTCAAAGCCATTCCTGGGGTGTGGCCACTGTCACATGCTGACAGCTATTAGGAGCCATAGGTTAGAGCTGGGTGCAGGGTCCCACACCAGAGCTACACTCCATATTGACTTCAATTGGAATCACTGCCCCGGTTTACCATTCACACTTTTTCTTGCATGTCACCAATTGTGCACCAGCTTATCTGTGCACTGATTTAATCACCACCTGAAAAGGAATCTTGATGCAATTGTATACCACATCATAATTCCTTTCAAGTCACACATGCACTTATTCCTTAAACAGCAGTGCAAAGAGAAATCCTGATGTCATTATGCAACTGCCTCAAGTTTCCTTTTTTGCATGCTGCTTTAATCAATGCATATACAGTATACTTGGTCATATTGGTAACCTATAAGGGGAAAAAAGAAGTGTTGATTAGGAATGATAGGAAAAATGTGTCTGTACAAGTTCTGGAATTAGTTTTAGAAATCAGGCAGAATGAAGCAGGTTGCAGCCACCTTTTGTTTCTGGGGAGGCTGTGTAACTCTTGAACAGGAGTCTGGAGGCAGTTTGACATTGATAAGGGCAAACAAAATATAATCAGGCAAAATGTGGGAGTGAAGGCCATCTGTTACAGATTGAAGAATTCAACTGGTTCTGAACGGTGTTGTACTCCCTCTGAAAATCGAAGATCAGAGCTTAGGGGTCATCCTGAACATGATGCAATCTGTGAAATCTCAGGTGCTGGAAATGACTAGAAGACAATTTTTGAGAGAGAGGCTATAAAACTTCGATTTTGTTGGTAACTTAGCAAAATAAGAAAAAATAAAATTACCATACAGTTTCCCCAAATGCCAATAAATTGCTATTTTTTTTGGTGTGTGTGTGTGTGGCAGCTTTGTGGGGTGAGAGACACAAAGGAGTTAAGAATTTTTTAGGCTTCTGAACTAAAGCTTAGTTGCACTAGATGTAAGAAAGGGCACTGAGGAAAATTTCTTCTTCTTTGGGAAAAAAAAACAGCAGTAGAGGGAATAAAGAAAGGGGGGAAAGGAGGTGAAAAATAAATGTTACATTGCATAGGTTCCAGATGGCAGAAATAAGATCTACTAATAACATTAACATTCTCTATAGATTTACAGGGACTATCATGTCTTAATGACTTTATTTGTAGATGAATTCTACAGTATATGTTGACATAATGACTGAAAGTTGATTATAATATCTGGAAATTATTTATATACACGGTGCTTTTAAAGAAAATGTTGTGACCTCTGAACTGGTATCATTTCCCTTGCAAACTGATATGCTCCTTTTTTCTCCTTTTGGTAATACTCAAAGCACTAGGAAATGTGGATCTGATTACTTCTTCCTTCAAGTTTCTGGGACAACGGCAATCTGGTTTGCAGACTTCTTCATAGCATCACAAGCATGTGTGTTTGTGCTTATCTGTGACTCCTCTGATTACAGATTTGCAATTTCAGGAATGGCATCACTCGGGTCAGGAAGAATGCAATATTTTTCATCATTAGTTCTCATGCAATTTTTATAAAAAACAAAGTTATCCTTCTTCTTTTTTTAAAAAAAACCCAACAACCTTAATTTGGTTCTGTGAACATTTCGCCTTTGTGTAGTGACACCTGGAAGAAAATGTACCTTTTAATATTCAGATTGTTCTATCTTTAAATAAATTGGGGTGGAGGTGAGCTGAACATGACTGTAAACAATCAACTACTGTTTGAAGTACTATAAAGACAAAGTGCATAATCAGCCTGAAGATGAGTTTTGGAGAACTCCAAAGAATGTTCACCACTTTGGGCAGGTTTGGCCCACCCATGAGGTTGCCTCAGGTAACAGGATCCACAGGGGCAGTAGATCTTGATATAGACCTATATTTGCCACTTGTCCCTGATGTAGATATTCACTCACCCCTACTTTCCTGGTGGGGAGGGTGGGTACTTTCTGTGGTTCACCTCAGGTGTCAAAATGTCTTGGTATGGCTCTGACTTTGGGTGCCTCCAGATTGCTGTCATTGCGCAGGAGTGATTCAAACACATACCAGAACTTTAATTCAGTTTCCGTGTGAAAACCTAAAGTGTTGTGGTGCTCTAGTGTAACAAATCCACCTAAAAACACACAGTTGCCTTTTTTTGCAGTTAGGAAAGTGATTGGGCAATGCACTGAGAAGTGTAGGAGGAATGAAATGCAGGAGGAATGTTCATTGCCGTAGAACCATCTGTAAACAGATAAGAATGAATACTCAAAAAATAATGTAACCACCTAATCTAACCAAAAAATAATCTAAGCACACAATCTAACCACCATTTAAGCTTTGTACAAGCATATCGAGATAGATACTCAATAAACAGGTTGTTTGGAGGATCCCCTTGGCATATTCTTAGGGCTTTATTTAAGATATTACCCTTCTGTGTCATAAGGATCTTTGTCCCTAATAAACCAACATGGTTGCTTACAATTTTGAAATAAATGAGAATATGATTTGGTGACTACTGAAACACAGGAAGATCGAATCAAGATTAAAAAGTTGTGTTGCAGATACACCAGTGCAAATGTTTAGGATTGGCTTCCACTAGAGTTTTGCTTAATGCAACTTTTGGAAGCTATCTGGTTTCTTTAAGAAACAGAAGTAATTTTGAACCTCTTCCCTTTGTTGTGGAAATTACAGGTTTTGTGTCAGTTTGATTGCAAGCTCAGCAGGTGGTATCTTATAGATTGGCTGCACTCAGCAGCAGGAGGCCACTTGTCCCATTCAGAGTTTCTCAAGATGGTAGTTAAGAAAGACAGGATCGCCTATTCCAAAACAAGTTTTCTCCCTCAGAACTTTCAGTCTTTTTGTCTTAAAGGTGTCCATTATGCATCTCTGTGGATGCAACTTTCAAAGACACAAAAGAAAAAACCTTAAGATATGATCCATGAATCGCATTTGCTTCATTTTCCCCTGCTTCACCATCCATATAGTAAATAAACATTTATAAAAAATAAAACAAAAAGAAGTCAAAATCAGATCTCCATTGATGCCAAAAAAGACAATATCCCCACTCTATGGTGCTTCCTCCGTTGCAAAAATCCTTAGTTCTCAGTGACAGGATGTCAATAAGATTTGGGAGAAGCATATATATATATATATATAGGCTAGATTTTTATTTAATCCATTCCTTTCTTCAAAACAGAAAACAGTTCTCTTCTGTAGAAAGAGGCATTCCTTCCATTCAGTGTCTGAGCAGACCATCATCTTTGGCATAGAGCTCATATATGGAGGGGGGATGGAAATGTCCATAAATGGCTTAGCAATTACTCAACTAGAGTAATTAGAGATCTGCAGAGACTCCTACCCAAAACCTTTGATCTCACTATGAAAGCACACAGTGAACCTTCAATGTTCACTGTGAGGGAAGGGAGGCAAGCAAACCATCCACTGTGAGGGAAGGGAGGCAAGCAAACCATCCAAGAAACGCTCCACTCTACCCAATCCTCTTAACCCCATTGCTGCCACCAAGTAGATAACAATTTTTTATTTCTCTGCCTCCATTAAACAACCTTTTAACTAGCCTAATAGTTAAGCATGGGATGAATAACCAGGCATCAGATGAATTCAACCCCTCCCAAAAATTAGATTTTTACTTAAAGAAGTAAAGGGCTTTTATCCAAGAAAATTATTGCAGAAAAAAGTTGAATTTGGAGTTTCATTGGTTACACATTAGAACACATTAGAGATAAACACATCAGTTATACCTATTCAGGATTCTTTTCCTAATCAAGCCAATACTTTTCAACTTGCATTTTTCAGTTCAGCTGCTGGGTTCCTTCCTCTTGCAGCATCCAAGTAGTCTTTCTTAAAAGGTCTCAGCCCTTTGTCCCTCTTGTATCAAGTTTCTGAACTACATAACTTTCTGGCTTTTGCTTACCCCCATTTTCTAGCTTGACTTACATACCACATCTTCCAGTCAGGAGAACAGGAAAGTCTTGGTTTAGTTTAGTTGTCCTTAATTGCCCTCAGGTGAATCTTTGACCCTACTGTGCCCATATTCCCTTGTACAACTCCCATGTATGTCCCCCTGTACTTCTAGCTTTTCTGGGGCCTTCTGACTCTCCTAAGAGTACCTTCTAAAGCAAAAGCAACAATTTTAGAATTCAAATGTTTTAGAACCGTGAGATTCCATATTACACGGGGAGCCTCCATAAGTAGACCTGGTTTTCTAAAGCTGTTTAGCCCTGTTGGATTTCCACAAATGTACGGTAATCTAGTCTAGGATATTTTCCCAAGATGCTTCTCTGAAACCCACAACCAGGGCATGAACATTTGCCATTGCTCCCCAGCTAGAAATATAGAGGTATATAGAGATTTCATATAACCATATATGGAGAGAGAGAAAAAAGCACTCTTCTGCTTCCTAAAGGCACCTGAACTGCCGAGGAAAATGAGCAAAAGGAGTGTTCAAGTTGGATGTTTAGGCACAATTCTAGTTTCAGAAATTAAATACTGCAACAACTCCTGTATCATTAGGGATAAATTTAAAATATGTAAATAGGAAACATTTTCAATTGACAGGCAAATACATGGCAACAAAGCAAATCAAATACAAAAGATGCATCAATCTGAGTAAAAAATTACAAAAGCGACTTGAAAGCCTCAGACAGTATTCAGCAAACTATGAAATTCCATTTTCCACATCTCTAAATATTGTAAATATCTGTCATTCCTCATCAGCACCATTCATTTTCATTCTTTTGTCTACATACTCTGTGATCATAATATCACAAAGAAAAGTGTGGCAAGGGGAAATATTTTTTTCTTTGAAGGCCATATTTCTATTCTAGTTATGGATCAATGGCCCAAATCAATCAGTAAGTTGTATGCAAGAGCACTTTTATTTATTATTTATTTGCAAACAATTCTATATCACCAATACTAAAATAAAAAGCATGGTGGTGCACAGCATAAACTCAACAATAAAATTACATTCATAAAAAAGTACAAAATATATGAAACGTTGGTGCATTTCCGTTTCATCTCAAAATGGCTTTTATTATTATTATTGCAAGAATTGCAGTCAAACCATACTACATAGCTGCCAAGTCCGGGGCGTAAAGATCCGGGATCGGCAGTGCGCGCATGACCGGAAGTTGCGTGACGCAACTTCCGGTGGCGCGGCGCCCTTCTATGGGCACCAAAAAATGGCGCCGCCAGCGCCGGAAGTCGCTTCCGCGCATGACCGGAAACACGTAAAAGCAACTTCCGGCGCCACCACCATTTTCTGATGCCCATAGAAGGGCAAACCGCCACCGGAAGTCGCGTCACGCAACTTCCGGTCATGTGCGGAAGCGACTTCCGGCGCCGGCGCCGCCATTTTCTGGTGCCCATAGAAGGGCAAAGCGGCACCAGAAAAATGGCCGCCGGGCAGAAGCCAATTTAAGGGACAATACCGGGATTTTTCACCAAACGGGAGACCGCCGGGAAACGGTAAGAAAAAAGGGGTATCCCCGGCGGATACGGGATACTTGGCAGCTATGCCATACTATCCACTTAAATTGGTTGAAATGACTATGTCAAAAACAGACTGTATACACACACACACACACACACACACACACACAGCATTAGATTAAATGGCCACAGAAAACCAATTGTGAGCCTTCAGTAAAGGGCCACCCAAAGATTTACCTTCACCAGATCTTTATTCCCATTTGAAGGTATGTGAGTGTGACTTTCAGGATATGTGGGATGAAAGTTAAATTACTTCTCTCTGTGTGTCTATTTGTAATTCCTTGTGATTTAGGTCGGGGGTGGTTGAGGATTATGGCCCCTCCCTATCTTAAGGGGCAAAACATGCCACTCTACTGGCAGCTAAGTGCCCATTGCCACAGAGACGTGCATTAAAAATGGAGTCCACAACTCGCCCAAGAAGGAACAATGCTACATGACCCTGCTATGCAACCACATGGTGTTATTCCTTCTTAGGTGCATTACCCAAGCAAGCATCACCAATCTTCGCTGCACAGGCTTTTAAAATGGAGGGTAAAATATAACCCCTACTCTAACCATTAGACCTGCTCTTGTATGCAATGTCATTTTGCCTTACCCAACCATTTGCTCACACCCAATCTTCCAAAGGCATTTTGCCCGCCCCATGGCACTGCCCCCACACCTGTTTAGAGAAATTCAGCGTGTGTGTGTGTCAGATGTTAGACCAGCCCTGGATACAGGATTGGGGAAAACCTTTTCCAAATAAGCTTTCCATGCACACTTGATCATGTTGCTACTATAAAAATCAAATCTTTCTTTCTTTTCTTGTTACAGTCAATTACCAGACTAGGAAGCACATAGAACATATTATCCAGATGTTTATAGTGGAGTAAACTAAAACAAGTAAAAGTGGAATGTTGCTATATGTTACTATAACTACTGGCCCATTTGTATGCTAACATTAAGGTGTTTGTCTGAACACTGTATAGATGGGACAGGAGGCATGCATGCAATATTAGAGTTGTTTCCTAGAATCCCTGATCTGGACCTCGTAAATGAGCTTTCTCATTTGAAGAATGAACTTCAAAGCTTTACTAGAGAAGAGTCTTAAAACTAGTTACATATAAACATTACTAAGAACAAATAGAAGGGGAAGAAATGGAGGCAGTGAGAGATTTTACTTTCTTGGGTTCCATGATCACTGCAGATGGCGACAGCAGTCACAAAATTAAAAGACACTTGCTTCTTGGGAGAAAAGCAATGACAAACCTAGACAGCATCTTAAAAAGCAGAGACATCACCTTGCCAACAAACGTCTGTATAATTAAAGCTATGGTTTTCCCAGTAGTGATGTATGGAAGTGAGAGCTGGACCATAAAGAGGGCTGATCACCGAAGAATTGATGCTTTTGAATTATGGTGCTGGAGCTCTTTTTTTTTTTTAAGGATCACCCACATTTGGAAAACAGAACATTTGCAATACAATCGCAGGAGTAAAAATGCACACACACACACATTTCAAGTGGCATTTCCTTCTACATCTCTAAAGTTCTTAAGGGCTACTTTGCTGCTGTCAAGGGGTTCTGTAACTTAAGGCTACAGTTAGGAAAATACACAGCCAGCCTAGTTATGAATTCAATTTACTAGTGCCTGCCTCTGAGTTTCAGACATGTATGAATTCAAATGACCGGTGGAGGGAAGGTTATAATGAAACGGTTACCTAGGAGTGTTCTTCTAGTTCTCACAGAGGACAAAGCAAAGGACCCTGTTTATGTAGTCAAAAGTGGTTTCATTTGCCAGGAGGGGTTCACAGTGTGACTGGCAAGTCACAGATCCAGGTTTCCTCTGGGCTTTCTTCTCTAGTCATTATCATCTGCTTGTGAATTCCTCATCCCCTTCTTCCCAGTAATAGGTACAAAGCTATGCTGAAGGTCAAAAGACGGTGCCAAGATAACTTTGGGTTTGATTTTGATGAATTCTACTGGTATAATGTAGCCCTTGCAATTTCCCCCCTTTCGTTTTGGAACATTGCTACAGGACAAGTGATAAAATCAACCTGGAGCATGGTTTTTAAGAAGGATTATTGTGAAATCTAGCTTTTTAAAGAGAAGGAAGGAAGGAAGGAAGGAAGGAAGGAAGGAAGGAAGGAAGGAAGCTCAAAAAAATACTTGCAAGTGCTTCAAAATAACTTTAAGAGAAAGAAGAGGCACTGTTCCATCACACCAGTAGTGCCTTAAAAATCCTATTTGCCTAGGATACGGAGCATTATGTTTCTCAGTCAGGGATCCCTAGCTATTGCCCCTTATCCCAAGTCTACTGATTTTCCTGCTTGGTTGGTTCCTGAGGGCCTGACTTCTCTTTAGCTTGTGTACACATTACCCACTTTAAAAGTAGTTCAATTCTTATTCTCTACTTGAATTGAAGGTGGTTTCAGGGGGAAATGCATTGTAACACAGTATTATGTAAGAAACAACAGGAGAGATGTGGGTTGTGGTTAATGTCATGTGTACACCACTTTTCAAACCAGTGGTGGGAGTGCACCGGATGTGAAGTAAATAGGAGTGTGTACATGACCTTCCTTTATGTGCTACCCATATCCTGGATACTTGATGAAGTGCCATTGATCAGTCAAGTCATTTATTGTCATCTTTTGTTTGCCTACCCACTCTGCCTTTCTTTTTCACTGCTGACTTCCTTCCAAATCTGCGAAATGCACTGAGAGAGAGAGAACATCTTTTTGTCAGTAGGTTTGTGGCACCTTTGTCCTACACAATGGACAAAAAAAAGTTTTCCAGGCGCAAGTTTTCTTCACATATTTGGAAATCAAGGTGCTCCAACTGTACAGGGGAAATGTATATCACCAGAGGGAGGGAAGCGGAGAAAAATGAGGATCAGCAACTCTATGTGCTAGTTAAGATACCTTGAATCAGTTCTCTCCATGTTGGCCATTTTCATATTTCTAAAATTCCAGGCTATGATCCTAAGAAGCTGCTCAACCACAGCCAAGGGAATATAGGGCTATCACTGCAGCTTTCCCTCTGTGTCTCCCACAGGTGGGTGGGTAACCACAGTCTAAAATGGAAGAATACCTTCTGTAGTACAGTAGCTATGGAACTTCCAATAGTGAAAGCAACAGTGAACTTTCATTTTCAGAACTTTCATTTTTGTAGTGCTCTAATTTGCCTTCATTTTTTTAAAAAAAATTAAAAACAAAACATTTGCTATAATCCTTCTGCTCTAAAATGGTTGGAGTGTACAATATTATGTTGCTATTGTTTTAAAGGATCACAGGACATAAATATAGTAAATTCAAAACAGCTTCCTTATTAGGGCTATGAAGAATTTGCAGCCTTCCAGATGTTTCTGAACAACAAATCCCATTATCTCTCACCATTGACCGTGCTGAGTAAGGCTGGAATCAAACAATGCATGGGAGATTGATCCATCATCCTACAAGTACAGCATGTAACTTGTGTCAGGGTCCTGAAGGAGGCAGTCAGACTTGCTAGATATTGATATAGTGTCTATATGCATGAAGCATTTGTTGAGATGAATTGCTGATGTCTATTGAGAAATGGGCTATAATCTCTAGGTAAAACTATCCAATTTCAGATGGGTGATCTCTTGATGGTGATCTTTGGATGTGTTGCATACCATCCTTGGAACCTTTGGACTGAAAGGCAGTTAAAAGCTTTTAATACTACTAGTAAGGTAAAGGTAAAGGACCCCTGGATGGTTAAGTCCAGTCAAAGGCGACTATGGGGTGTGGTGCTCACCTCGCTTCAGGCCGAGGGAGCTGGCGTTTGTCCACAGACAGCTTTCCAGATCATATGGACAGCATGACTAAACTGTTTCTGGTGCAAAGGAACACCATGACAAGAAGCCAGAGTGCATGGAAATGCCACTTACCTTCCTGCCACCTATTTATCTACTTGCACTGGTATGCTTTCAAACTGCTAGGTTGGCAGAAGCTGGGATTCGAACCGCCAACCTTCTGATCAGCAAGCCCAAAAGGTTCAGAGGTTTAGATTACACCACCTATAGTCAAGAAACCCTTTACTAGTGTCAGTGTGCTAAGCATGGAGTGTAAAGTAAGAAGGCCAAATGATCTCTATGCTCTCTATCCTCAAGGGATGGATCATGACCTTGACGTGTTTATTTTCTAGCCTTTATGTTTAGTTGTAGAAATGCTTCACTTTTCTTCTTCTGCCAATGACCTTAAAAGAGCTTATGCAGATTGGAGAGTAACTAAAACAATGGATGTGATTGAAAGCTTTGTGGGTAGAGATTGCTGTTGAGCTGTTCCCAAATAACAAAATAACTTGCAGAATGATAATCATTTGTTAATCATATGTAGAATGTTAATCATCAGGAACGTTGATGGTAATGCGTGCTTTCTAGTTGCTTACAGAGTACTGATTTTAGATACATAGCATGCTATAGGCAAAAATACGAATGAAAATTTATGTTCACTTCCTAGGTTTAAATGACATGAAACAATGCAAATTTATTTTAGCTATTTCATCTTTTAAAAGAAAACTAAGTGCATTTTCTCTATTTTTTCATACCTCTTTAAATCGCCTCCTCTCTATGATAGAGGTTTTCCCCACAATGCATACTCTGTATTTATTTAATCTTGCCACAGATCAAAAAGCATGCATGGTTTCCAGTGTACAATAAGGTTAGAAGTAAATCAATTTGCAGGCTGTTGAAAAATGATTTAGAAGTACAGGAGACTTCCAGTGCAGCTAAAACCCAGGGAAATTTTTACACACACACACACACACACACACAATCATTCTGGCTAATAACCAACAACATTGGCCATATTATATATATATATATAAATGCACCTAGCTTTGAATACCCAATAAAATTGGCAAGTTAATTAGAAAACTATTCTTAACTGGGCATACTGATTCATCATTTTAAATGAGTTTTATAGATTATTGTCAGTGTCCAAAACAGCTGTGAGCTCCATAAGAGAAATTATGATGGGTCTTTCAGATGACTTCCCTATAGATCCCTATCTGTTGTAATTCTTGGGGGGGAGGGAGACCCATTTTGGAATAATAGTCTGAATCCGTCTGTGTATCATCTAACAAAAGATGCACATAATGTATGTTGCCATTCCTGCTTGATCCTAATGAATCAGTATTTCATGTGTACCTATTTGTTGTAAAAAAAATACATCAAAGAAAATGAGTCATGTTATGAAAGTATAGTACACATCACTATTACAAGCTTCCCTGAGTATTCTGCATTTCACTAAACACAACTAAATCAGTGTGACCCAAAGTCATATAATGATATCTTGAAGCAAAGAACTATTTTCATACCACATTACATAATAGACTAGGTGTGAAATTAGTTTTACGGTGAATGGACACCCTGAAGGTTGTTAACTTTAAGTGTAGTGTGCCCTGTACATAGTAAGGTTAGGTTTTCTTTGTGTGTGTTTGTGTGTAAGAAATATATCTGCATACATACGCAACACTATGCTTGTGCTTGTGTACATACAGACAGACACACTTGTAAATGTAAGAGAATGAATAATGTATATAAATCAGATGCTTGGAATCACACTATTCGTTATTTCTGACCATGTAAGTCAGAAATAAACAAACAATCCGTTTGTTTACATTCTGCTGCATCTGTTAGCATTCAAACCTGGCTAAGGCACCAAAGGCGCTGGTCCAAACCAACTCTATACGAGCTCTGTAAGTTTAAAGGCCATTTTGGGTACAAAAGACTAGTACCTCAGTGGAAGACTAGTAAAAGCTCAGCTATGAACATGGTAGAAGTTTATAAAATTGTGTATGGAATGGAGAAAGTGGATACAGAAAAGTCTCTCTCTCTCTCTCTCTCTCTCTCTCTCTCTCTCTCTCTCTCTCTCTCTCTCTCTCATATAACACTAGAACTCATGAATACTCAAGGAAACTGAACATTGAAAGATGTACGACAGATAAAAACAAAATACTTATTCACATTTCTTCATAGTCAAACTCTGGAAGTCGCTCCCCAGCAGGCAGTGATAACCACCAACTTGCATGGCTTTAAGAGAGGATTAGACAAATCCATGGAAGAAAGGACTATCAATGGCTATTAGCCATGATGGCTATGCTCTACTTCCACAGTTGGAGGCAATAATGCTGCTAAATTCAAGTTGCTGGAAGCCATGGAAAGGGAGAGTGCTCTGAAGGCAGCTCTGTTTAGGGAGGCTTTTAATTTTTAATCGATTATTTTATTTCATTTTTCTGTTGTAAGCCACCCAGAGTGGCTGGGGAAATCCAGCCAGATGGGCGGGGTATAAATAATATATTATTATTATTATTATTATTATTATTATTATTATTATTATTATGCTCTTCTACTCCCTTGTTTCCCACAAGCATCAGTAGGCTACTGTGATAACAGGATGCTGTGCTAGATGGGCCATTGACCTGATCTAGCAGACTGTTCTTATGTTCTTATGCAGATATATCATTGAGCTGCCTAGACAATCATATTCTTGGTCTTACGTAACCAACCAGTAGTCCTAACAATACCTGATGGATTTTGCGCACAAAATATGTGGAAATATATTCTAACCAAATGTGTCTGGAAGTGACATAATGCTTTGCAGATCCACTGTTTCATAAATCAATCCAGTGTGAGACTGAGCCCTATCCAGTCATTCCTCCATCCTCTATGCAATTACTGTAAGTGGCCTTGGATGTTGGAGTTTCCTTATGTCTAGTAACAAAGGGCACAAGGACTACAAGTCCTGAGCCCATAGAAAAGAAGCAATACAAGGGGTAGCTGATCTGCCCTTGGTCAGTTGTACATTAGATCACTTCTGCTATTTATAACTGCCAAGGGTTTCCATTCAGCTATTCAAGCAGTCCATGGTATGGCAGAAGTTGGAGTGAAGGCAATTGCCTCCTCAACGATAAGTGTTGCAAAGCCTCTTCTCATAAGTTTGAATCTCAGATCATTTCAGCAAACATCTGTGCTAGCCAGAGCCTTGACAAGCTACAAGAAACCCCACCTGTTGTGCAGCAGACTGTTGAAAAGTTAGTCTTTGATGCCAAGGCCTTGCCATAGGTGCCAAGGAACCTGTTTGCAGCAGTGTCGACAGCAAAGGAGGCAGTGTCAAGACTGGTAGGTTTCGCCCCAAAGGCTGTCTAGGTAAGCATGAAGATAGTCATATCTGTAGGGATGATTGGCATGAACACTGTAATGGAGTTCAGTATAAGGCAGGTGATTCCTAGTGATAAAATGATACATATTTGGGTTTATGATAGAGTACTACCTGCCAGTAATGGATGAAGAGCTATGTAATAACATTGCAGCTGCTTCTGTGGGTGAGAATGTACTTGGCCTCTAAGGATGCGGCAGAACCATTTATTATCCCTCTTCCTGTATTGTACCTCATCTACTGGAGCTATAAAAGCTTGATATGATGTGTTGTGAAGCTACCTACATTCATAATAGTTGGTAGTCTTTGATTTTTCAATTCTTACATTCTTTTTATTATATAGAGAGATATTTTTGTAAACTGTTTGTTTGTTTTTGTTTTGCCGGTCTGCCGCGCAGCTGTGGCCACGGCAACTGTGCTGTGCCTGCCTGCCTGCCGCGCAGCAGCGCCCACCTGCCCACCGCGCTGGGAAACGGGGTGGGAGGGCGCCGGAAGGATCCGGTGCACCACGGCGCCAGGGGCGCTTAAGACGGCCCTGTAACCGAGTACCATTTTTAAATAAATATATTAAATTTACTATTGTGGAAAAGCAAGGCACAGAGGTTCTCTCCCTGGCCCCTCCTCCTCCTCCATTGCACAATAGCCACTATTCCCACAACCCTCCATATAATTGAAGCCAATGTTCGGCATCCTAGAGTCTTTTCTGCGCATGTCGCCCCCTGTGAAATTTAGAATCCTGAGAGATGAGAGTTCTATGTCACATGGTGAGCCTAGACAAGTAGGAAAGGGAAAGGCTCCCTGCCATAGAGTTTCAGCCCCAGCCACATGGAGAGCTGCAGCAGTGCCAATGGTGATGTAAGGGGTGGAGCCGTGTGGAAGGGGAGAGGCCCCTGAAGAAGGTTCCAGTCTCCTTTTGATCCAGCATTCTGTTTTCATTGTTTTACACTTTGGCAACGTGAACAAAAGTAGGGACAAAAGGTGAAGGAAAAAAATCTCGCAAAGATAATGCACAATAAACTTGCTGCATTAAATTAACCTTTTAAAAGTATAACCGTACAGAGTTTTTGAAATAATAGACAAGCAACTGAACTGTGAAACAACTGGGGAATTTAAAATGTCAGGTCACTAAACTCAGTAAAGGAAACATCAAAATAAATCAGGAAGAGGGGTGGCAATAATAGCAAAGGGCAGAATTAAAAAAATAAAAGGAGAGATTAGATACACATTCTGTCATGTTAGTTTCCAATGCCCACTTTTATTCATGATATCCACAGTGTATCAAAAAGCTTACCTTGCACACACCAACCTTTACCCAAAGAAAAACAGTATAAGAATTCCCATCTACAGGCATGCACATTGGCGATCTAACTCTGCTCTCAACAATGGCAACCTTGAAGAAACAACAGAGAACCAATGTGGTGTACTTATTATGGCCAGGATCTGGGAGACCAGGGCTCAAAACTCCACTAAGTCATGAACCTTCCTAGGTAAACTTGAGCCAATCACTTTATCTCAGTCTATTCTACTTCACAGGGTTGTTGTGAAGATGAAAGGGAGGCAGGAGGGAAGAACAGATTCCTCACACATCCCTAGTATTTGTAGAGGAATGGAGCAGGTGAATCCTGGCTTCCTCCTAAAGCCATGTGCAGGGAAGCCATATTTGTCCCATGTCTGGAACGGAAATCAACCCAGTGAACATGATCAATATTCACTGTAGTTGTTGCTTTCAAATCACAATGATACCTGATTACACACCCACACACCATTGTGTTGCCTTTGTATTGAAATGGATGAGGTTGAATAATGGCATGACAATGTAATGTATGTAATTAATTACATACATTAAGTTACATAATTTTGCAGCAGGAGACAGAGTTTTTAGTGGAAGACAAAACTGCAGTGAAACGGAAAGAGTTTGCATGCAACAAGTACAGAAAATAACGCCTTCTTACATACCTGCTTAGAAACAGTATGGCTTAGTGAGTGTCCTGTGCCAGGAGCATTAGCCCCACCCAAATCTTGCCTGGGGGTGTCAGTAAGGATCCACCTTAGGGTGCTATCTTTCCTGGAATTGCATCTCAAGCCCAGTAAGGGAGAGACAGTTTTAGAACCACTGTCTTAAATAAGAGGAGCTACCCTGCTAGATAATTATAGACATTAGAAATTCTGCATGACTTGGTAGAAACAAATTATAATATGGAAACAAAACTACCATGCATTAGTGACAAGCTTTATGTAGCTGGAAGTCTACAGCAACCCACTAAAAACAAACACTCTATATTTTTGCTCATGGGTATGCATGCAAATGTTGTAATAAATGTAACTACCGGTATGTTGCCATTTTCTTTAGATGAAACAGAAAATGCTTCCCAGTTCCCAAAAGTTTTAAGAAGGGAACTGGAAGGGATGGGTAATATTAAAAGTCTGAGTTATCTGGATCTAAAAGGATAGGTATTCAGGAAAAAGGAGAATGGTGAAAATTATAGTATAAGTGTGAAGAGCACAACCACCTCTCCAATAATGTTAATCAGTTTTTGTTGCTGACTTCTTATTGAAGTCCTGTTGAATTCTATGATAACTTTTCTTAACTGAGCAATCAGCAAGCATAGGATCAAGCTCCTGAAAGGTCCTTCTGTTCCTCAGCAACATCATATTATTAGAAACAGTACAAAGTAGAGCATAGTACTTGTTACCAAGTCTTGATGAGATAAGAAGATTGCAGCAATCACTCTAGAATTTGGTGTTGTATCCTACATTCCTTGCTCAAAGTACTAGCAGATTATAATACTGGTGAAGATTGAACTAATAAATACTCCTGCAGAAATACAGAGCTGCATTATGATTAAAAATCTGATTTTACTTTTGGAGATAACTAATCTATAAAAGACATTCAAACGCAGCCATTTTAATACATTTTACCTCCAGGAAATGAAGGAATATGTTAATTTAATGCATTCAGACTGAGAACATCAAGACTGCATTCAGACATGAAGTTTATTGCATTAATTTTACTGGTTATTATGCTGGTGATTTTGTCCCAGTTTCTTACTTTCCCACAGGGAAACTCTGGGGTTTTGATCACTATACTACCATGCCATGTTAAATTTTGAATAGCAGGAAGGAACTGCATACCACCCAAATTTTTGACATGTGGGGGGAAGTGGTGTGATCATGAAGACCACTGCAAAATTCCATGTCCATGTACCTTTTGAGTAGGAAGCAGAAGTTGTGGCTTAGCATAGGCCATGGCAGGGAGTTGTATCCTGGCTCCTGCACAACCAGCAGGAGGGATGACAGTTCCTTCTCCAATGGCCGTGCAGGCTAATGGGGCCTACCTGCAGTTCTTGCCAATTGTGGGCGGGGGAATCTGATTGGGAGTGGACTGGAGGGAAAACTGCTTCCCTCCTTGACTGGTCCACTCCTCGACTGTAAAGCCAAGCCATGCCCCAGACCCACCTCAGTCTGCAATTGGATACCCCACAGTCCCACACCCACTCAGGAAGAGTTCTCTCCCCCACACCCCCAGCAAGTTGATATTTTCTCTTCAATTTACTATGTCCTGACCTAAAGATGCCACGTGCTTTTTCATGAGCTGTAACCAATGACGTGGAATGAGATCATGGAAATGTTGTGACATAGGATATGGGCATTTTTCTCCGCACATTATGAAGGAAGAATAAGGCAATGCAACACAAGTGTACTATATTTCAGTGGTAGTCACAGGAGTATAATGTATAGTTTCATACTGAGTACTGGATGTTATGCATCATTTCACACTGATTACTAGATATTCTGTAGATTTCTCTTCAGGTTTCAGTTGGTGAAGGCTTCACAGCTCCTGTCCTAAATTTTATTAAGTTTAGAATATATGATTCCTAACCAAACTGGCTGGCCACATCACTTCTCCCATAAAGTGGTTGTGTGATTTATTCACTTGCAATGAAACTCATTTTTCCTTAACAGACAGTTTTGTTGCTATGCATAAGTAGGGCTTAAATGTTTTAAACCTTCTTAAAATACAGGAATTTATAAACTTGCATCACTAGGACCAAAGCTTGCTTTTAATGTCTTGCAATGATATTATTCTCTGTAGTATTTCTGAATTATATATCCACAACTATGCTCATTCCTTTGAACTCATCCATTGCAGGGACTTTAAAACTAGATTATAACTCATTTACTTTCTCTTTAACCTGCCAGTGTTTAAGATTTCCAAGCATTATAGAGCACTCTTATTTTGTAAGAATGTCATTTAAAGCAGCTAGAATCCTCTGGTGGAGGAAAAAAGCAGTTAAAAGATCACCCACTTAACTCTAATCACAGCTGCATGACTGACAAATTTTAATATTTTGGGGGAGTTTCATTTAAAGAGGAGTCAAGGTGTTAATCCAAAGTCTATTAATTGGCATTAAGTTCTGCATTTTTTAAAAGGATCTTGCTTTAATAGAATAAACTTTTAAAATTCATGAGTTTAAAAGATATGCCTGGACAAAGTAATCCACAATTAATTATCTCTGAAGGCTATTGTTGTGGTAGCATGGAACTGATCAGACAACGCATAAAGTGCCATATGTACTACCTGCTCTGGGAGGGCAATATACTCCACCGAAGGAACAGTTTCTGAAGGAACAGTCTGGGAGTACTACTGGATTCCAACTTGTTACTAGAGTCTCACATGACTTCTGTAGCTAAGCATGCTTATACCCAGCTTAGACTGATTTGTCAGTTACAGGTATTCCTGGCTGGAATAGTCTTGCCTCAGTTGTTCATGTTCTGTTGACACACCCCTCCTGTCTCAGGTACAGGAGATGCTTGAGTTAGAGACGCTTCAGGTTACAGACTCCACTAACCCGGAAGTAGTACCTCGGGTTAAGAACTTTGCTTCAGGATGAGAACAGAAATCGTGCGGCGGCAGCAATGGGAAGCCCCATTAGCTAAAGTGGTATCTCAGGTTAAGAATGGTTTCAGGTTAAGAACGGACCTCCAGAACAAATTAAGTTCTTAACCCGAGGTACCACTGTACTGCAATGTCCTGTATGTGGGTCTGTCCTTGAAGATACATGCTATCTCTACTTTTTTCTAATTATTTAGTATGTCTCCCTGCTTTTCCAAATTATCTTGCTTAGCAGGAATGTATAAATAAAACTGTGGTGCTTGTTTCATAATGATTAGGAATTATGGTCACCATTTGGGTAGCTTTAGAACAGCAACAGCTCAACATTGCCATGAACCTGCATACACACAAACACTAAAAATAAGCCTCATGCAATTGCACATCACCCACTCTTGTAATCAAACCAGATGGCATGGAAATCAGGTCTTTCTATCTGGTTGCCTGCAGTCCTCATACTTTATAAACTTAGCACCCATCTGTTTTTCAGGGAAATTGGGCAAAGGTCACATATATGTTTGCTCAATTCCAGCATGAGATTTCTGTTCAGAAACTAATCAGAGCATTTATTTCAAAACTGTTCCTGAACAAACATATCATATTGAAATTGAAAAATAAGCAGCACAAGCCTAACCGTGCCTACTTAAAAGATATTATTATTATTATTATTATTATTATTATTATTATTTATTAATTAATATGCCATCCACCTCACTGGGTTACCCCAGCCACTCCAACAAATTAAAACATAGTTTTGATTGAATTCAATGGGGCTTACCCCCAGGAAAGTGGGGCTAGAATTACAGTCTATGCTTGGCTGGTCTATCGGAGGACAGTAGGCTAATCTATAGTGGGACTGTTTTAAGAACTCTTGACTGTGTCCTGAACAGTAATTGAATCATAGGATGGAAGGGACCAGAAAGTTACCAAGTCCTGCTAGGGCCTCGCAGGATGGATGAAAACAGGTAAACTAAAGCACACTCCTTTACGGTAGATGGCTATGTAGCTGAGGACTTCAGAAGGTACTCACAAACAGAAAGGCTCTTTATAGTGAGTGATATATTTGTTCATCTTATGATGTATCTCTTGATATCTTTTACAAAGCTGGATGGACACTATTCAAAGTGGCTGAAGTAGTGGATTTCCTGCACTATCAAAAGGTTCAGCTAATGATCTTTGATGTCCCAATGCTTTGATTCCATACTGTGTAATCTGATGACAAGTAGCAGTTTCCCACAGTACCAGGCAAAAAAAGGGTAAAGGTAAAGGACCCCTGGACAGTTAAGTCCAGTCAAAGGCGACTATGGGGTTGCAGCACTCATCTCGCTTTCAGGCCGATGGAGCTGGTGATAGTCCACAGACAGCTTTCCGGGTCATGTGGCCAGCATGAGTAAGCCGCTTCTAGCGCAACAAGACACCGTGACTGAAACCAGAATGCACGGAAACACTGTTTACCTTCCTACCACAGCGTTACCTATTTATCTATTTGCATTGGTGTGCTTTCGAACTGCTAGGTTGGCAAGAGCTGGGACAGAGCAACGGGAGTTCATTCCATTGCGGGGATTCAAACTGCCGACCTTCCGATTGGCAAGCCCAAGAGCCTCAGTGGTTTAGACCACAGCGGCACCCGCAAAAGTCTCTACCAGCACTACTAGGGGTGATGCATGGAGTGGGCTTCCAATCCCCACCCCCATGCCAGATCACTATCAGGTCCCGGGTGCAGGGCCACAATGCCGCCCACTAGAAAAGATGAGCGGACTTGGAAATGAACTTCCTCTGACATACCCCATTAGTTACATTTGTGTATTAAAAAAGACATAACATGTAAATTAAAGGAAAAGGGACCCCTGACCATTAGGTCCAGTCATGACTGACTCTGGGGTTGCACGCTCATCTCGCATTATTGGCCAAGGTAGCCGGCGTATAGCTTCCAGGTCATGTGGCCACTTCTGGCAAACCAGAGCAGCACACGGAAACTCCGTTTACCTTCCCGCTGTAGCGGTTCCTATTTATCTACTTGCATTTTGACATGCTTTCAAACTGCTAGGTTGGCAGGAGCTGGGAACGAGCAATGGGAGCTCACCCCGTCACAGGGATTCGAACCACTGACCTTCTGTTCAGCAAGCCCTAGGCTCAGTGGTTTAACCCACAGTGCCACCTGGGTCCCTAACATGTAAATTAGGGCCTTGCAAACTCTATTAAATATATTACATAGAGACCTGTACCAGTTTAGTCTTCTCCCCCACAACCCAGATTTAATAAGGTTTCTCGACAGTCCCTTCCCCCCAACACTACCCAGAAACACTGTGATTCTAGAGATAACTAAGCAACTCATTATTCTTTTTCTTTTGGGGGGGCAGGGTTCCCCCACAGGTGTTTTTGTTAAAGGATTTGGGGGGGGGGGGTACTGCTACTTGTTTCTCAGTAGTTTCATTTTGGATGCACTCTTGTTGGCTTGGAAAAACCTAGTTTGCCATTAGTGGGAGTGATGTGTGTGAAACTGCAGGCTACTTATATTCTGTTCAAATATTATGGCATACACTCTGCAGCACGTTCAATCATGGTGCTAAAGTTAAGAACAAGCAGAGAAATACCTTCCTATATAACGATTTTACACAATCTGGACAATTTAACTCACGTCTGAATAGTGTGCTTCAGTTGATCAAAGAGAATTTTATGATCAAAGGTGCTTCTCAGAGAGAGAAAGTGAGAAAATAACCTTCATGGAGTAAGCATAAATTTACTCTGCCTCTCATTACCCTTACTAACAATGGACCAAAATCTGTGCTGGAAATTAGCCTGTAGAATGCATTAAGAAATATCTTTCATCTATTATACATAGGATCATTGAAAAAATCTTGAGGGCTAGAAAATAAAGTACTGTAAATGGATCACACTTGTAACAGTTAAAAAACAAGAGGTCTCCCACAATTGATGTACACGAGCCCCCACAGATGTGAAGAAAGAATGTTTTAGTTGTGATTTTAGTAGTTGTGTGGAATTACCATTTAGACAGCACTGAATATTGTAAAAAAATACTATAATGATTCTACCTAGTGTGAGAATTATTTTGGAAACCAGTGATTGCCTGAAAGAACCTTTCATCCTCATTTCTTAATCTATTTGTTTTAGAATCCATAATTCAGGGGTTAAAAAGTAACCATTAAAAGCATAAAACCAAAAATTTAGGAGCTAAAATTAATGTATGTTATAACTTGGAATGGACAAATCTGTCAGTTTAGGTTTGTTTTGGTTTTCCATATTCCTGCATAAGTTTGCATTTTTATTTTTAAAAAGACTTCATGAGATTTTGTCAACATTATTGTGTACCTCCTGATATGCATAATTTTAAGTGGGATTTCCTATTATATGACATTTTAACATGCTTTCCCCCCCCCAACATATGCATTTTTATGCACACTTATTTGGTTGGGGATCTCTGTCACAAAATTCAGAGCTGCATTTCAGTTTACATATTGTTCCCAGAACTGTAAATTAGGTAGTTTCTTATTGAAATAGAAACTGAATCAAATTTCTCCCCATCCCTAGTTTCAACTGTTGGAGTCCTTGAATAAAATGCAAATCCCAGAATGCACTGCATCTGAAATTATTCTTGAGGGTAACAAAATGGGGAGGTAGAGAAAGAGAGAAATCCTTCCCCCCTCCCCCATTTTTCTTGTCAGTGCCGCTTCTGCTGTTCCTTATCTACTTAAATGGTATGGGGCAAAGGAAATGAATGTGTTTGACTGCTGGGAGGTGGCAGGGTGACACCTTCCCAGCAATCATTTTGATGCAGAAACTTTTCCAAGGTTTTTCCTCCCACTCTGGCAGGGAACTTGTGGGGGTGCCAGTGGGCGTATGTGTTGAGGAATGAGCCAAACAAAAAAGAGTGGATTTGCCCCTCTCTGTTATTATGCCCCATATTTTCTTTCTGTTTCTTCTTGCTCTTGCTCTCCTCTTAAGGTTTAAACATGGTAATTGCCTTACTCATTAGTCAGAGCATTGCTTTTCCTAGTCAGTATTATCTACTCTGACAGAAAGTAGAAGGTTTTTCCAGACTTACTTGAAGATACAGTGATTTGGATCTGGGACTGTTTGCATGCAAAGGAACAGCCTTCCACAAAGTCGGAAATTTTTATTTTTCTGTCTTCTATCTCTGTTTTTTTTAAAGGCCTAATTTTACTGCTGTTACCCTACCCATCTTGCTGATGAGATGCTGCTGCTAAATTTCATGGATGAAATATGGCTAGTGGCCAATATGACAGTATGCAGTATGCAGCTCACAATTATTCTCCCTGCTTTGTGTCAGATTTTGTGGAAAAGGCTCAAAAATAGTCTGATCTTCAAGGGTTGGGAAGAACTGATGCCATTATTACCTTTTAATCTACAAAACCCTAGCTTTTATGTCCAAACACTGTGCAACAGCTTACTGATTAATTCTCAACCTCTCTTTGAAAGAGATCAGTCTTCCGATTCAATTCTAAGAAGCCTCTAAGCAGCTCTGTATTGCCTAGGATACACTATGTTTTCATGAAGGGACGTGGTTTATTAGTGGCTGTCATTGGGGTGAATATGCTTTGGATATAAGGCAGAATACGGCAGAATGTATAATGGCAGGCTTTGATGGGGTGACATCTTAAAATGAAAGGGGGCGGGACCACACATATAAAGCTTATTTCTCTTTCTACCATTCCTATTAACATCTTGGATTTTAAGATAATATTAAAGGCCTGACTTCTCAACATAGTTCGAAGCCACTTTAAGGAATCAATTTGGACCATAATAGACTCTTCAGAAACCTGTGGTAAATGCCCATGAAAATGCACTAGTTTGAAGTTTAAAGGGGGAGAAAAAGGCTTTGCAAATTGATCAGGGATAATTGCCTTAATGGATGCTTAAGGAGAAAGGGGTCAAGTGAAAAATCTAACGATACAGCAAATAACGGGCAGGGGATAGAGGAATGAATTTGCACACCTTTCAGAGGCTTATAGCATCATAACCTAGTAATATAGATTGCCGGTATATCCTATAGGTAAGATAATCTTCAGTAGCAAAAATTCACTGAGGTATGTTAGAAATCAGCATTACAGATTTAACAGTGGTCCTCTTAGCCAACATGCTGAAAAAATGTCTGGGTGGGCAGGCATCTCTCATCCCAAACCTCAAGTATCCTGTGAACCCTAAAATCCCTTGTCCACCACATCTTGCACCTCAGCCAGAAGCCCCACGGCAGCCAACTTAGCTTGTATGCAACAAATGGCTACTCCCTTCTGCTGAAGAACCATGCAGAACGAAGGATTTTAAGTACAGGCCCCCCGTAACATATTGCTACATTTTGAAAGTATCTGAAAGATGATGTCAATTTTGCTTAACTTAGATTTAAGGCTTGACCCATCTCCCTGTGGATAGCTTCATATCCACAGAGGGTTAAGGGCAGATATCTGTGTGTGTGTGTGTGTGTGTGTGTGTGTGAGAGAGAGAGAGAGAGAGAGAGAGAGAGAGAGAGAGAGAGAGAGAGAGAGAGAGAGAGAGAGTCTTCCCCTTCTGGAGTTGAAACATCAAGAAGAGATGGCAAAGGAGCTATTGATCCAAGGGCTGACCCCTCTATTTGTGAGCATCAGAACAAGTAGAAATGTCTCTTAACCTAGAATCAGATTTGAGAACATGAACTATAGAATATTTCCTAGAAAGTGTAGCAACAAAATTATTTCTGACAAGGTTGCTTAAATAAGATTAAAGCTTTTTAACAGAAGAGCCTACCATTGGAATGGACTCATACTTGATCTCGCTTAAAGTAGACTCACTGAAATCAATGGTACTTAAGTTATCCTGTTCATTTCAGGAAGTCTGTTTTAAGCATGGCTTACTGAGCAATCCTTAGAAGAGCCAGGGAGGGGATCGTGGTATTATTATTAATAGCTCCACCAGCTCCACACTGGTGTTGCTGAGGGGCCAAAGGATGGGGTCCCTTGGGGGTTTGTGAATCCAAAGTTCCAAATCCCTCTGAACTCCAACTATAACCCCACATCAAAATTCCCAATTTTGGGGCTTTCCACCAGCTGCTTCAGATAGGAGGACCAGCAGCAGCTCTGTACAGCCTTCTTTGCTGCAGTGGCATGCCCGCCATCATTTCTCCAATAAAAATAAGGATGTCCCATTCCATAATGATAGTTTTGCTATTTATACCCAACACATCTTACTGGGTTTCCCCGGCAACTCTGGGCAGCTTCCAACATATATAAAAACATAATAAATCATTAAACATTCAAAAACCTACACATACAGGATTGCCTTCAGATGGCTCCATACCCGCCAACATTTCTCCAAAGAAAGTACAGTCATACCTCGGTTTAAGTATGCCTCGGTTTGAGTATTTTCAGTTTAAGTACTCCGTGGACCTGTCTGGAATGGATTAATCCACTTTGCATTACTTTCAATGGGAAAGTTCGCTTCAGGTTAAGTACGCTTCAAGTTAAGTACAGACTTCCGGAACCGAGGTACCACAATAGGGACATCCTAAGGAAAAAGCAGGACATTCAGGGATCAAATCAGAAACCGGGATGGCTTCTCTAAATCAGGGACATCCCTGGAAAATAGGGACACTTGGGGGGGGGGTCTGCCATGGGGTTATTTATTAGTTTGAATGTGACACATTTGTGGTGTGAGTCACTGGAAATTAATCATGTAATCTGATGTGAAAGCAAAAGCTAACTTCTTTTTGGGGAGTGAGTGTTCATAGAATTTCATCATAATTTTGCATGGGGAAAATGCTGAAGCTCTGTGCACTTTTCTTGACACCATGTGACCATGATATGTACTAATAAATGAATGAAGGAAATGCAGCAGAATCTTCAATGGGTGTGTGATGCTGTCATTTCCAGAAACAACCAAAATAGCACTTCTCAATAATTGCTCATTTGTTTCCCTCATAGAGAGAAAGCAAACTGGCTGTGGCTTGAACAGGGTGACCTATAATTTAGGAAGAATTCAAGAGCCCTCTAAAAGTCCTTTGCCTTTTAAGAAAGTCAAGGTGATGCAAATGGCAAGTCTTTAACAGATTGATAATATATACTAATAAGATATATTTTACTACAAACATAACACTAGTCTAGGCTTGGTTGTGTTAGCTTTGTCAAAGGGGATTTCAATAACATTCACAACACTCGTGGATGAAAGGTGCATATTTCAATTTTCCAGCCTGCCAGATATTAATATTGGGGTTTAAAGAGAAGAGGACTTTTGCTCATGTTGAGAGCAGTGATTAATGACTACTGTAGGTATAATAGCCTGGTTTTCTTAACGGAGCAATTAAGTACCGGTAGCTGTAAGCACAAACATGCTTGTTTTGTTTATTTAACCAAGCAATTACAAGCTATCCCATGCGCTGATGCCATGTTCTGTTACTTAGTGCTAGCAACAGTAGAAAGTTCCCTTTGAGGCTGAGATTTCAGCAATTTATGTCCTATCGGCTGGTCAATTAATCACCAGTTCTGGGCTCACCGTCACTACTAGGTTGATGGTGCTCATTTTAATTGTGCAAATATGTTTGACATTCACTTGGTAGTGCTCTCATTACAGAACTGTATTTTCCGCCTTTCCATTTTAAATCCTAGGTGGCAGAATAACATTTTGCTTAATTCCAAGGATAGCAGAAATACTAATTGCTTCATATTAGTTGGAACTGAGGAATTGGTGCTGGGCTTTCTTGTTGCTGAGCTGCGATAACCGAAAATATTTGTTCTTCAAAAATTGGGATTTTGATAAAGGTGGACAACCATGACTTTACATCATGACCAGCATATGGGTTGGTAGGCCCTCGTTTTTTTAAAAAAGAATATGGCAAAAGAATGAAAGAAACTGGCTATCTGGGATAAGGTAGATGTTGAGTGTAAAAGGAGAATGGGTTAAGAAATTAGAGGAAGTGGGTAATATTTTAAGAGGCACGTGGGGGTGGGAAGGGAACTACCTTCCCCATGTAGAGGCTCTTGAGTGAAAATTCTGCAAAAAGTGTGAAAGTAAAGTATTCTATTCATGAAACTGGCTGAGCACACATATACCATAGTAATTACTGGTAATCCTTTTCCCCCTCTATCAACTATCTGCAGCTTTTCAGTTTAGAATAATCAAAACTCTACAGTGTTATTTTTATGTCTTATGTACTTCTGCCTACCAACTTGCCCAGCTTTTCAAGTGAGAGGAAGATGTCATTTTCTATAAATAATAAAAACAAATCACAATCTGATGGGAAAAAAATAAAGAAAAAGAGAGTGACCTTTAAATGATCCAAAGAGCTTTGGTTATATTCCAGTACAATTTATTTAACCTTTAAGAAAGTGCTCATTTTAGTCACTCCAGTTCATTTCTTTAAAACATGGAAAAATGAGCTGTGCCACTGAAACAGAGAATTGAGCATACAAAATAAGGAATTCTGTGTGCATTATTATGTGTGGTCACTTATTATAGATTTTACTCAACAGGCATAAGTCATTCGTAGTGGTAAACATCAAACAAATTGCTCACTGCTGAGCTGAAGGGGAAAGGAGCGATTTATTGTGTTGTGTGTGTTTGTGGGGAGGTTTCTTTTGCCACACTTTTGTATTGGAAATCATTCCAGGTGAGAGGGCTAACTTTTATGCTGCTATGAATATAAATCTCTGATTTGCACACTATCTTTGATAAATGCATTTGAGATAAATGCATGAGATGCGAATAAATCTACAATAAGTACAGCGAAAGGGTTACCATTCTGTCAGTTCACAAAGTGTCTAATCATAAATATCACATTAGCAAGAGCCCTACAGTCAGCCCTAGGTAGATCCAAAGGCTTGAATCTTAAGAAATATGTGACTGGTTTTGCATTTCCAAGATAGCTTTGTATTTGTGTCTCTCAAATTTCATCCTGTGATGCCATATGACAGTTATAGGAACTTGAAGTGAGTTTCAGAGCAGTTAGTGCTTTGGCAAGAGTGCCCGCTCTTCAAAGAAAAAAGTCAAAGTTCGACTAGCTGCAGCAAAAGCAACTGAGTTCTTTTTAAATAGGTGTACAGGAGAATAATTCTAGGGATACATTTTCATAGCTCAGGACAACAGAGAAAATCTTGGTTAAAACTTTTTTAATTAAAGGAAAGGGCAGAAGAAGGATAACCTTTGAGAGGTACTGACCTAAGGGTCGGGCCTAATGCTTGTTTCTCAGCCTGATTGGGAGACATGTATTTTGGAAATTAATAAAATCCATGACAGGATTAATGAGGTTTTTTTTGTAATTTACTATCAATCAGCACCTAATGAAATGCTAAAGAGTTCCAAAAAGTTCTTTAATATATTAATTTTAAAATTAATTTCAGGAGGCAATATAATTTTATTGCAATATCTTTTGTCATACCTTTATGACTTTTCTACAATCCTGCATTGCCTTCCACATTTGTTTTAGTCACAAGGAAAGCATCTTAAGAAGATCACAGAGGAATGAAAGTAGTGTAATAGTCTCCCCACATACACACACCTGAGTGGACATTCAAACCCGTTGTGTGAGCATTTCAAATAATGTTGGGTTAGCAGTACTGGGGGAATCAGAATTTGGGAATGCAATCAGTTATGTATATGTTAATCCTTTTGCCAAGAAACAACTAACTGACATGGAATGCATATACTCAGATTTAAAATACTGTATCCAAACTTCCAAATCCTTTACATATCACTCTTCAGAAATGAGGGAGTGGAGTTAATGTTTACACATCTCTGAATGGGGCCACTAATTTTCTAGACTTCAATTTTCACCCATGTAATGTTCTGTTTTGTGGTGCTTCCAGGCAATGGAAGTCCCAAAATGAGTATAAGGATGAAGTTCAGGCAGTGCTCTAGGAACACATAACTCTGACATTATTCTAACAAGAAACTATCAAAACTGAGCTCTTATGCTGCAGCAGCAGATGAAGCCTAATTGCTAGCAATACCTGTGCTTAAAGATGCTGCTTTAATTAAAGGGGTTCAGCTTTGTCCAGTAATTGCCTACTATAGCAGAGTGAGGTAGTCTGAATGGGTCTTCTGCTCAAGCCTCCTCTATTCAACATTATTGTTCATGTCATTGCTATTGCCCATCTGCAAAAATCTATACAAGTACAAATGTAAAAGTGAAAACAATCACTGAACCTAGGGAACTGCATTAATTGGTACCCAAATATAGTCCCCAGCTACCTTCCTTGACTCCTGTTGCCTTTATATGATGTATAATGTTGACTGGGAAAGAACTTGCTTGAAAAAAGTTCAAAAATGAATGTAGAGATAAGTTCACCACTTAGGTAGCTCTTAAATTTGGCTCACTGTGACAGCTGTAAAAGGAAGAAGCTCAAATAAGTACTCCATAATGACTTCTTTTCCCCTTTGAGACTAATGCACTTTCAAAAACAGCTCACTGAAATAATGCAAGTTTCATCCTCTGTTAATCTTGAGCACATTGAGCAGTCACGGTTCAAAATTGGCCATCAACCAGCTTCAGAAAACAGTAGCACTGCTTTACTTAAATATTCTACTAAGGCTCCCCCCCCCAAAAAAAAATATTGAATTCTAATGTTCAGTGCTTTGTTGTTTCAGTGTGAAAATTCTAGTATAACATACCAATCGTCTCATTTTTGGACATTTGGGATGAAATGTGAAGATGAAAGTTTGTAAGATTGCAAGCTCAAGATTGCAAGATGAAAGCCACAATGGCCACAGAAGAACAAAAATTTAGTAAAACTCAAAAGTGTGTGTGCGTGTGCTGCATTTGTGACTCATGCTTTTGAAATAAGTCTAATATATAATTTTGATATATAATACACCAAATAGATACAATTTTCATTGAAACAGATTTTAATATGAGTGTAATATTTCCTTTTCGTTATACTTGAATGAATCCTTGCAAAGACTAAGAAAGCTTAGAAAGCTGGTCTAAATGTGTTTTTGAATCAATATTATATTTGTTGGATTTGTTGAATTCAGGACACTGGACTGTTTGAGATTTTGGTCTGACCCAGTAACAAAGCCAAACTGAAAACTGAATAAACTGCTCGTGATATTTCTGCTGACTTTGATTGATCAATGCCTTCATGGATCAATGCCTTGTCATTGCGAAGGGGCTTGAATAACTCAGAGAAGCTATGAGCTATGCCATTCAGGGCAACCCAAGATGGACAGGTCATAGTGGAGAGTTTTGACTAAATGTGATCCACCTGGAGAAGGAACTGGCAAGCCACTCCAGTATCCCTGCCAAGAAAACTCCATGGACAAAGACAACAGGCATATAAAAGTTGTGACGCTGGAAGATGAGCCCCTCAGGTCGGAAGGTGTCCAACAAGCTACTGAGGAAGAGCAGAGGACAAGTACAAGTAGATTCAGAGCTGATGAAGCGGCTGGGCCAAAGCCGAAAGGTCGCTCAGTTGCGGATATGCCTGGAAATGAAAGGAAAGTCCAATGCTGTAAAGAAAAATATTGCATAGGAACCTGGAATGTAAGAACCATGGATAATGGTAAGCTGGATGTGGTCAAAAATGAGATGGCAAGAAAAAATATTGACATCCTGGGCATCAGTGAACTAAAATGGAAGGGAATGGGCGAATTCAGTTCGGATGACTATCATATCTACTACTGTGGGCAAGAATCCCATAGAAGAAATGAAGCGGCCCTCATAGTCAATAAAAGAGTGGCAAAAGCTGTAATGGGATGCAATCTCAAAAATGACAGAATGATCTCAATACGAATCCAAGGCAGACCTTTTAACATCACAGTAATCCAAGTTTATGCACCAACTACCGGTGCTGAAGAAAGTGAAATTGACCAGTTCTATGAAGACTTACAACACCTTCTAGAAATGACACCAAAGAAGGATGTTCTTCTCATTACAGGGGATTGGAATGCTAAAGTAGGGAATCAAGAGATAAAAGGAACAACTGGCAAGTTTGGCCTTGGAGTTCAAAATGAAGCAGGGCAAAGGCTAATAGAGTTCTGTGAAGAGAACAAGCTGGTCATCACAAACACATAGTGCAGGGCGTGGTGCAGGGACCGACTTCCGGGTTGATGGCTCCTGTGCACATGCACACGGGTGCTCCTCCAACCAGGATGTGCACCGGAAATAGCGTGTGCACATGCGTGCGGGACGGAGAAGCGTCCGTGTGCATGCACACATGCTATTTCCGGTGCACTTCTGAGCGTCCCTCAGATAAGGTTGCCAACGTCTGTGTTAGCCTGATCAGAAATAGGAAGGTATAGAGCTGTATTGTTATCATTACTGATCTATAAAAGAAGTTGTGCAACTTTATTTTCCCCCATTCACTGTTGTCCTTGTCTTTCTCCCTAGGTCTGTGAGCAATTATATTTATTTATATCTGTCCTATCCTTCCTTTGCTCAAGGAAATGGCATCTGTTGCTACTCTGTCATGCTTTGCCAATCTTTCCCCAAATACAAAACTTTCCTATGCACCTGTTTCTCCGACTATTATGCATTAGAAACTGTCAATTATTTCATTTTTTTGGATACTTATACACTGTTCAAAAGTTACATCTACAAAGTCATAGTAATAAAGGGAACACTGAACAAACTGTGCTACAACTGCAAACGTTTTAATATGAATATTTCATCCAGCAATCAAATATACTGTGCTTATTGCATTTTGTTGTGGGACAGATTGCAAAACTTGTATTCTTCTCCAGCAAAACATCAAGAAGCTATTTTCTCCAGCAGCTGCTCATAAGTTTGACTTGTAATGGTTGTTAGCACAAAGAAAGCTACTTCGGCATTGGATCAGGCTGATGAAAAGACTCTAGGAATCTTGATTCACCCGGTTAGTGCTTGGCTCTCACAGGATAAAGATGCTCAAATTGCCACCAAATGGTCTGCCAGCCTAACAGACACAAGCCAAATACACAATAAAGTGTTTTCTGTTGCTTTAATGAGTGGACACTTTAATTTGTTTCATATCATCCCCCCAATCTATATCATTATAACCTTGTTTCCACTTGCCCATCCGTCAACAACCTCACTTTAAAATGTCTTATTTATTATGCTTGATTTGAATATAGAGCCTGGCATAAGCTCCTCACATGCTTATTATTGCTTTTTGCAACACACACACTTAGGAAGTACTGTTATTTCATTAGGAAAGCATTTTTCTAATCTAAATGAAGTAATTGAACTTGTTAACCCTTCACAGGTCAGGCAAGCAGTAAGTTAGCAAAGAGAAGATTTTACTAGTCATTTAATATTCTGGACCCTTGTCCAGAATTTATGATGATTTCAATTGTCAGAGTGATTACTCAGTTCTATTACTCATCATAGAATCATAGAGTTGGAAGAGACCACAAGGGCCATCCAGTCCAACCCCTTGCCAAGCAGGAAACACAATCAAAGCATTCTTGACATATGGCTGTCAAGCCTCTGCTTAAAGACCTCCAAAGAAGGAGACTCCACCACACTCCTTGGTAGCAAATTCCACTGCTGAACAGCTCTTACTGTCAGGAAGTTCTTCCTAATGTTTAGGTGGAATCTTCTTTCTTGAAGTTTGAATCCATTGCTCCGTGTCCACTTCTCTGGAGCAGCAGAAAACAACCTTTCTCCCTCCTCCGTATGACATCCTTTTATATATTTGAACATGGCTATCATATCACCCCTTAACCTTCTCTTCTCCAGGCTAAACATACCCAGCTCCCTAAGCCATTCCTCATAAGGCATCGTTTCCAGGCCTTTGACCATTTTGGTTGCCCTCTTCTGGACACGTTCCAGCTTGTCAGTGTCCTTCTTGAACTGTGGTGCCCAGAACTGGACACAGTACTCCAGGTGAGGTCTGACCAGAGCAGAATACAGTGGTACTATTACTTCCCTAGATCTAGATGCTATACTCCTATTGATGCAGCCCAGAATTGCATTGGCTTTTTTAGCTGCTGCATCACACTGCTGACTCATGTCAAGTCTGTGGTCTACCAAGACTCCTAGGTCCTTTTCACATGTACTGCTCTCAAGCCAGGTGTCACCCATCCTGTATTTGTGCCTTTCATTTTTTTTGCCCAAGTGTAGTACTTTACATTTCTCCTTGTTAAAATTCATCTTGTCTGCTTTGGCCCAATTGTCTAATCTGTTAAGGTCATTTTGAAGTGTGATCCTGTCCTCTGGGGTATTAGCCACCCCTCCCAATTTGGTGTCGTCTGCAAACTTGCTCAGGATGCCCTCAAGCCCATCATCTAAGTCATTGATAAAGATGTTGAATAAGACTGGGCCCAAGACAGAACCCTGTGGCACCCCACTAGTCACTACTCTCCAGGATGAGGAGGAGCCATTGATGAGCACCCTTTGGGTTCGGTCAGTAAGCCAGTTACAAATCCACTGAATGGTAGCATTGTCTAGCCCACATTTTACCAGCTTCTTTACAAGAATATCATGGGCCACCTTGTCAACGGCCTTGCTGAAATCAAGATAGGCTACATCCACAGTGTTCCCTTCATCTACCAGGCTTGTAATTCTGTCAAAAAACGAGATCAGATTAGTCTGACATGACTTATTTTTCAGAAACCCATGCTGACTTTTGGTGATCACAGTGTTCCTTTCTAGGTGCTCACAGACTGTTTGCTTAATGATCTGCTCTAGAATCTTTCCTGGTATTGATGTCAGGCTGACTGGGCGGTAATTGTTTGGGCCCTCTCTTTCCCCCTTTTTGAAAATAGGGACAACATTTGCCCTCCTCCAGTCTGCTGGAACTTCGCCTGTTCTCCAGGAATTTTCAAAGATTATTGCCAGTGGTTCTGAAATCACCTCTGCCAGTTCTTTTAATACTCTTGGATGTAGTTCATCTGGCCCTGGAGACTTGAATATATCTAAACTAGCCAAGTATTCTTGTACTACCTCCTTACTTATTCTGGGCTGTGTTTCCCCTGCTGAATGATCAGCTCCATATTCTTCAGGACAGGAATTGTTTTCTTTTTTGGAGAAGACTGAGGCAAAGAAGGCATTGAGGAGTTCTGCCCTTTCTCTGTCCCCTGTTTGCATTTCACCATCTTCTCCTCTAAGTGACCCCACTGTTTCCATGTTCTTCCTTTTGCTACGGACATACCCATAAAAGCCCTTTTTGTTGCTTTTAACCTCTCTGGCGAGCCTGAGTTCATTCTGTGCTTTAGCTTTTCTGACTTTGTCTCTACATGTGCTGGCTATATGTTTGAATTCCTCTCTGGTGATTTTCCCCCCTTTTCCATTTTTTGTACATATCCCTTTTAAATCTTAACTCAGTTAAAAGTTCTTTAGATAGCCACCCTGGCTTCTTTAGGCACCTTCCATGTTTCCGTCTCATTGGTATTGCCTGAAGTTGTGCTTTTAATATCTCTCTTTTAACAAACTCCCAACCATCATGAACTCCCTTCCCTTTTAGTATTTCTGTCCATGGGATCTCACCCAGCGCTTCCCTAAGTTTTCTGAAGTCGGCTTTCTTAAAGTCTAGGATTTGAGTCTTAGTATGCTTGGTTGCTCCTTTCCTCTGAACGATAAACTCCAGAAGAGCATGATCACTCCCACCCAATCTTAAAATTCCCCACCCATGGCTTCCACCCCTGTTATTGGCAGCAACTAACTGCATTAGGAACTGGATTTCAGCTTATGTTGTTGTTGTTTAGTCGTTTAGTCGTGTCCGACTCTTCGTGACCCCATGGACCATAGCACGCCAGGCACTCCTGTCTTGCACTGCCTCCTGCAGTTTGGTCAAACTCATGTTATTTCAGCTTATATATTTGGTTTAATAATGGATGGTTCATTGTAAATGAGTGGAGTACCATAGTTTAAGTACCTGATTGGAATTGCTGCTTAAAACTCTCAATTTATTTTTGTGTAAGAAAAAAATATGTATATTAATTTTAGTTGTATAAGTAATTTATAATATAGACATATTGTTATGAGAATTTTTTTCCAGGGGCAGTGGGGTGTACACAAAGGCTATCCTAACCCCTGGTCCAACAAGTGTTAAAATATAAGCCAGACTCACTTTCTGTTGGGCCATTATGGTAACAAAGGAAGTAGATCTGTTTGAGAAAGCAAATGTGAGAGTCCAGCAGCACCGCCAAGAGATCATCCAAGACTTGGCTGCCATGGTCAGGGAGCTGCTGATTCAGTTCTACAAATCAACCCGATTCAAACCAAATGGGTGGAACCCCTTCCCTCAACTTGCCTTGCTAATACAGCTTGTTTCTCCCTCTGCATTGTATGAGGGCAGTGTGCAATGCTGGTTTCACTCAGCAATATATTGCTGGTGAAACTGCCACTGCTCCTGAGTCTCTTTGCTAGCAACACAGCTGGAGAACGGAAATCTAGTGGACACTGCTAGGAGAGGGACTCAGGAGCAGTGGTAGTATATTGCTGAGTGAAGCCGACACCTTGATATACTGGTCCTGGCAATATATCGATATATCATTTGGGCCTAGACACCACAGTCTCAGCTGTGCCTCATTCTGAAGGAAACATGATTCTGTTATTCTTTATTCTCCTCATAGCAGCTGAGATGGGGAGCCGGATCAGTTTTAGCTCTGTTGCAGATGCTCAGTGCAGATACTTTTGATGGCACATTTGTTAATGTGCCATCAGGAACAATATACGTATGAGAACCATTTAACAATACCTTGGTTCCCCCAATAGTTATATCAGGGGGATCATGGGGAAAGTACATGCATTTATACTCAGATTCTTTGTTGACCAATAGTACTATCTAGGATGGTAGTGTATTATTTTTCTGATATATGAGAATATAGTGATGCAGGAGCATCCCTTTATTTGTCCTGAACAATATTGATCCTTTGGGAGCATCCCTACATGTGCCTCATGGGATGCAGTTGCAACGTATTGCTTTAGGAAAGGCCTTTCTGTAGCTCTTCTTGGGCATATTAGGCAGTGCTTTTTTCCAAAAAAATGTTTAGGGGCGCTCTCATTTTGACTTAAGAAAATCATAATTTTATAGTTCAGGGAAAATAAATACAGTAAATGGACAAAAGTAAAAAGATTCACAAAATGTTTAGGGGTATGCGTATCCCTGCACCCCCCAGAAAAAAACACTGATATTAGGGTTTTTCAAAAGTGGGGAATGGATAGTACAAAATGGCCCTTGCTAAACAAGGAGAAAATGCCTAATCAAGGCCAACAATACGTAAAAATAATTGTTTTTCTTCTTTCTAGTAACTAGTGAGGCAATTGTGCAGAATGAACGTGTTTGCTGCATGTTAGAATCAATGGAATTTTTCTGAGCTGCTATCTTGCCTTCTGCATTTTGGAATACCAGTAGTGTTATGCCGAAACTCAATTTGCTGATTATTCTAAAAAGCCCGTATACTACAAATTCGTTTTTATAGATCAGACCAGATGGTGTTTTGAAGGAAAGATATGCTAAACTACTATGAAGGTATAGTTACTGGAATACTGTTTGGTGGCAGATGTTGTAGTGGTTTATGGGATCTAAAATTTACTTTATTGTAGCTTTATAGTGCTTTTAAAACAGTTTGAAACAAAATCATGTCTGTTTTGCCCAAAAAGTTTCTGTTGAGAAATTGAGGTTTTTGGAGTTTTTTAGCTGCTGCTTACAGAAAGGGTTTAGTAGAGATGGATAGACGGAATCAGAGCAGTGAACAAATGGCAAAAAGCTATCATCCTGTTTGAGGGCAGAAAAATTGTGGGGCAGTTTTATGAATGGGAAGGAGAAATTTTCTTAAAACTTCTCATTTCAACATTGTTAGGAACAGTAACACAATGGCTTCCTTTTTTCCAAATGTTTCCTTTCCCCTCCTTTTTGCTGTGGTTGCAAAGGAAAATAGAAGAAACTGTGTTAGGAATCTGGTCACTATCTTGCATCTTCCACAACACCTCAGCCCTAGGCAGCATTTCACAACACTGCATGTGGAATGGGAGAGAATTTTCACTTTCTTTCTTTTTTGCAAAGTTGCCTTCTTTTTCTCATTAGGTAGGAAAAAGAAAAGCATTCTCTGAAAAAGTCTTCTGGGAAAATTGAAACAGCTTTAGAAGGAACTGTCATTTCCCTCTCCCCATAACTTCAGTAGAGGGTGGAATTAAATCGTTTGAGCCCACCCAAACTCTGGAGTGTATATCAGAAGCTAGAATTGCTTCTACAGTTCACTTTGGGCATGATCAAAGAGCTCCTTGTTCATTTCAGTTGGGTTTTATATGCCTACTTCCTGATTCCCTGGGACACACTAGAGTTCCACCTCATAACATGATGCCCCTTGAATGCAATGAGGAGGTGCTATTGTTATGGACCTCTCATTGCACTGGATAGTTCTGCATTCAGATGCAGAATCCAATAATCCTCAAGGATTTCTCAGTGGTAAGCTTGAACTTTATTTGTCCATTAGATAACATACCCAACACCTCCAAAGTAGCAATGGAGAAGCAAAAATACCTCTGCATTGGGTCCAGAAATCCTAGGGCGCTGGACCCACTGGAAATGTTTCTATCTTATTGGTAGTCATGAATTCAGCATGGAGTGCAACACAGTTCCATTGTTAGGTAGGGTTGCTATATTTCAAAAAGTAAAAGCCAGGACACCCCAAAGTGTCCTTGTAGACACGATTTTTCGTTTGACTTGCCTAAGATCCAGGACAAAGCATTGCCTTTCAGAAATTTCCCCTGGACATCTATTCCACCTTTGAAATTCCAGCAATGTCTGGGAAAATCTAGATGTAAGGCCGCCCTATGGTTAGGGCCAGCAGAATTTTATATTTGCTTAATTCTGGTGGAAAGTGGGTTGTAGATATCAGAATGGCTTCTACAGGCCACTCGGGGGATGAATAAAGAGACATAGTTGACTCTTGGGCATGCTTAGTTTGAAGATTATAAATAGGGCTGCTTTAGGAATTCAGCCCAGCATGACAAAATGGTCACTGGAAATGCCACAGCCCACCAACAGTCAAGATCCAACATTTTTTTCAGAGTTGGGCATCATCATCAAATATAACTCCCCGTAAAGGTAAAGGGACCCCTGATCATTAGGTCCAGTCGCGGATGACTCTGGGGTTGTAGCGCTCATCTCGTTTTATTGGTCGAGAGAGCCGGTGTACAGCTTCCGGTTCATGTGGCCAGCATGATTAAGCAGCTTCTGGCAAACCAGAGCAGCACACGGAAACGCCATTTACCTTCCTGCCAGAGCGGTACCTATTTATCTACTTGCACTGAATGCTTTCAAACTGCTAGGTTGGCAGGAGCAGGGACCGAGCAACGGGAGCTCATCCCATCGTGGGGATTTGAACCATCGACCTTCTTAATGGCAAGCCCTAGGCTCTGTGGTTTAACCCACAGTGCCACCCGCATCCCTTATACAGTGGTACCTCGCAAGACGAATCCCTCGCGCAATGAAAAACTCGCTAGACGAAAGCGTCTAGTGATTCTTTGTTGCCTCGCAAGATGAAGCTTTCTATAGCCGCGTCTCGCAAGACTTTTTTTGCCATCTGCCTTTTGTTTCTGCAAGATGAAAATTTTCGTAAGATGGCACAACCCGAGGAAATAATTATTTTCGTCTTGCGAGGTACCACTGTATAACATAACTTATATAACTTATATTGCTCCCCATAGTCCTTAATAAATTGTTAGTATAATCTCATGTGAAATAGGTGTCATAAGCATCTGGAAAATGGAAATGTGACTGCATGGCATAGACTCGTATTGTTGTTGTTGTTTAGTCGTTTAGTCGTGTCCGACTCTTCGTGACCCCATGGACCAGAGCACGCCAGGCACTCCTGTCTTGCACTGCCTCCCGTAGTTTGGTCAAACTCATGTTCGTAGCTTCGAGAACACTGTCCAACCATCTCGTCCTCTGTCGTCCTCTGTCGGACGACAGACTCGTATTACTCAGGTGTAAAAGAGCTTTCAAATTTTAGAAATGATTTGCAATTGTTTTGTTCCAAGGTGCCCTATTGCACTGTGGGCATCAGTCTTCTGGCCCAACTATTCCCATAGCTGCCAAGTTTTCCCTTTTCTCGCGAGGAAGCCTATTCAGCATAAGGGAAAATCCCTTTAAAAAAGGGATAACTTGGCAGCTATGTATTCCATCAACCTCTCTGTGTCTTCATTTCAGTCCACTGTTCTTCAGTGGCACCAAACATGGGCCCATCAAGTGAGCAGTGAAAGTGAATGCTGTGAAAGATCATTCCTGCAAACCATTGTAGATAATTAGTTGAAAATATTATCATTGCCACAGACTATTTTTATCCTTATAGGAGGCAGCATTTTTTCAGAACAACAGTGAAGGGTAAGAAGAAATTTAGAACCTCTCAAGAGGATTAGCAATCACTGTCTGATTTATTATTTTTAAATTTTAGTATTTTGAATAAAATCCATCAACAGTCAGTATTTAGAACCGTATTTTTCACCGCGGGTGCTCAAATATCTCTGTTTTATGATACCTTGTGAATGGAGAGATTGTGATTCTAATGGTGCTGCCACCACATAAAGCTCATTAAGTGACAGTAAACAAGAGGGCAGAGAAAGAAGTGAGGAAAACAAAACAGCAGACGAAAATGTTGATTGGATGGGGAATGGGGGATGAAGAGAGGCATTTTACATTCCAACCTTGCAGCAAAAAAAATCCAGTTGCCAATTCTATACATCCATATCAATAGCAAAGTGCTATACTGCCAGGAAAACATATTATATCGGTATACTGTATCTTTGCAACTATATGGAAGCCGGGAAACATGCAGCCAAGCATTAAACGGATAAATATGCATACAGATTGTATTTGGCTGGGCAAGATACAGAAGGCTGGCAGAGGAGATCTTGGTGACACAACACAGTGAGCACTTTGCGTCTCGTTGGATTAAGGACTAGATTTGTGTCTCAGCCAATATAATGTCATGTTGAGTTATGTAAATCCCATCACAGAAATGCAAACACAATGCAGCAGCAGCATTCTTTGGCTTGGGCTCCTCAGCTATTTCACTGAAACCAATTTGATGTCTTGCTACAGATTGTTTTTCCCTTGCGGCTCAACGACACTGCTTGCTGAATTTAGCTTTCCCCACTCCCCTTTTTTAACCATTAGGTTTTATGAAAGTAAACACATATTTTAATAACTGGCATTCTTCTAAAGTGCATGTGGTAAAGAGAGACTTTTGCTCTTGTTACCCTAGCGAAGTGTATGAGAATAGCATTGCACCACATAATGCTAATAATTCACATTTAGCTACCTAGTAAGTCATATTGTTAAGTGCAGGGAGCACATTTTCAGGTCTTGATTTTGAAGTCGTCTTCAGGTGATGCACCAGAGTGGTATGGCCATCAGCCGTCCAAGCCTCTCTATCCAGCCCTTATGATTTTGCCCCATGTCATGCCATCTCACCCAGATAGTGCCCCCCTCAAAGATCCCCATGCCTCAATGTTCCTACTCTGTATCCTCCTTGAATGCTGGCTGAAATAAACAGTATGATTCTGTATCCTTATGCCTCCTCTTCTTGAAATATAAAACATCTTTATAATATCTATCAGAAAGACTGTGCTTCTTAAATTTATATTATGAGATATGCCTAGAAAATAAAGATATGGTGCAAAAGCATTATTACATAATTTCCAAAAAGGTTTAGTATGCCAAATGTCATCCAACACAAATTTATGATAAACCTATTTAGTGAATAATCAGTGCTTGGGGGGTGGGGGTGCTACTTTGAGGATCATGAGAACCTGGGTGTTCTCTGTGTTGGAGCCAACCAACTGTGCAACTTACTTACCTGTCTTGATTAATACAGTGTTTTCAAACCTGTCAAACTGGTTGTCATAAAGCATTCTTGTTTGTTAATGTACTGGTAGCAAATAAGTTGTGATAGTATGGTTATTTAAGGCTTCCATCGTGCTTTATTTTTTCCCATAGGGATTCTGCAATACAAAGTTGTTTACTTGAATTGGCATCAACAGATCAATTGAAGTGATCAAAAGCTAGTTAATGTTGTATTATTCATTTCATTTATGAATTTCTTCCTATGAGGCTTCTCAACATGATTTATAATACAATAACAAATTAAGCACACACACCTATTATCAAATAATTGCATTTTTTTAAAAAAACAAACCCCATCAACCTCAAACAATTACATGTAAAACAATATAAAAACATGCTACAGGTTCCTGCTACAATCGAGGTTAGTTAAATCTCTTCCTAGATGGTATGAATCAGTGAGTATCCCCCTTCACTGATTTTTCCACCAGGGAAGAGAGACAGGCCAGGGGGAATCTGATCATCTACTAAAACTCTGAACTGCACCACTTTCTTGTTGTGACCTGAAGCTTCTGGGGACAGAAGGAGGAAAAAGTACATTCCTTCCCCGTGGGAAAGACCTATTTTCCTATTTCCTTAACTCAGTACCTTCTAGGGATTTAGAACACTGCAAATTAGGGGAGATGAAGAAACCACGTATCCTCCAGCTAAGCTGCCTGAGTTGACACTTGGAAAGGCAACATTTTCTAATCGACAGTTGGAAGTGAGAAAGAAGCACCAACTTTCATGCCCTTGTGAACATCCATTTAGACAGAATGACAGCATATTTTAATCAAACCAAGGAATGAATCTGAGATTTGTTTGAAAACACACAGATACACACACAAATAACACATGTCCCTTCTTTGCTAGTTGCATTCAAGACAAGTCTCACAAACTCACTCGTCTCTAAAACAATGGTGTATATGAGCAACACGAGTCATGATTGACAAGCACTTGAAAACCTGATGTCCCTCATCTCTGAACAAACACACCTGGGGACAAGAATTTTTTTAGATTTAAATGAGAGACAACTACCTGATAAAACTCTTGTGATAAAATTTCAAGTTGAATGACACCAAGACAGCCAGCAAAATGAGTGGCTACTTCCTTGAGTCGTCTGGCCAATCATTTAGTGAAGGATCCTTAGAGGAAGAACTCAACCAATTCCTGGCTTTCTGCACACAAGTCCTCCTGATCCTAAATCTCATCTAATTTGATTTAGACTAGTTTTCATAGTTTATAGAACAAGGTAGGGCAAGTGAAACCAGAGCCATAAAATAGTGTCTTAAAATGGCAAGGCACAGTGGTTTACCACATGTATATGAAATTGAGAGGAGATGTATTCTGGAGGAGCTTCAATGTTAGGTGGAATTAATGCACAGATATCACTCAGCTCTATAGTTCTCTTCAGGACTGCTTACCCATGCACTGTAAGAAGAAGAAGGGGTGGGTTGCAATGCCCCATTCTTCCAGTGCATGAGTGGGAAGACAACATTCTGAAATTAGAGTCTACTCCATTCACGTGGGCTCCATGTGGGACTGAGAACCCTGATCTTCCAGAGTTCTAAGTAATTTGGCATTTCAGGCTGTCCTTGTAAAGCAACTGGAAATGGCAACTAGTTCCAAAATGTAGCAGCCAGACTGCCAACATGAGCCACTTGCTACAAGTGCATTAACCATCTTGCCTTGCTATGCTAGAAAATGGATTGGCTCAGATACTCCCTGGTAAGGAAAGCATGAAGGTCCCATGCACTATGAGGACACACCATGCCATGACGGAAATAGCTTCTTTGGCTCTTCAAAGTGCCGTCATACTAGTCCTGTAACCATCTTTTCGCAATAGATTCATCATCATACGAATCCAGAAGGTTTGCATTTGTTGTAACCTTAGGGAAAGCAGCCCAGACTCTTAGCAGAGCTCACTGTATGCATAATATATTTCCTTCACAGCTTGTAAACAGAATTCATGAAAGCTCCATCTCCAGGCTCTGCAATGCTCCTGAGCAGGCTTACACTAATGACAGCACATCAAGATTATAGCATAATCTTCTTAAACTATACACATACTGGAGTTTATTTTCTTTCACATAATAGCAATTATGATTAAATAGCCTATCATTGTGGAAACATGAGCTTAGCTGCATCTCATTTAGTTGTATTCTGTAGTTCCTTTTCTGTGTGCTCCCCCCCCCCCAAACAGTATTTGAAGGTGGTGCATCTCCACGTGGCAATTTTCACTTGTCTCCTCCCTTATTTTATTTTTCAAAGAACCTTAAATAAATGCCACTTCAGCTTTCCATAGGGTTGGGACAATGCACACTTTCTAGTTTCGGATAATTTAGGCTATAATCACAAATGAGCAACCCACAATCTAAAACTGTAATTTAAAAGTATTTGATATTTGACATCTACTTTTTTATTTTAATAAATTTGTATATTGCCCTTCCTCCGAAGATCTCATGGTGGTTCTCAGAATAAAAATACAAAATAAAAACACAAAATATATAATAAAAACAAGAACAAAACAAATGAATACACCCTGACACAAACACATTTGTACCTCACAATAGCAATAGAGATACAGTGAAATCCACATCAATTATATTCAGAGCAGACCCATTGAAATCAAAGAAACCAATTAATAATATAATAATTTATTATTTATACCCCACCCATCTGGGGTATAAAATACAATAATTTATTAAACATTAAAAGCTTCCCTAAACAGGGCTGCCTTCAGATGTCTTCTAAAAGTCTGGTGGAAGTTTTTCTCTTTGAAATCTGGTGAGAGGGTGTTCCACAGGGCGGGTGCCACTACCAAGAAGGCCCTCTGCCTGGTTCCCTGTAACTTGGCTTCTCGCAGTGAGGGAACCACCAGAAGGCTCTCAGCACTGGACCTCAGTGTCCAGGTAGAACGATGGAGATAGAGACGCTCCTTCAGGTATACTGGACCGAGGCCATTTAGGGCTTTAAAGGTCAGCACCAACACTTTGAATTGTGCTCGGAAACGTACTGGGAGCCAATGTAGGTCTTTCAAGGCCCGTGTTATGTGGTCTCGGCAGCCACTCCCAGTCACCAGTCTAGCTGCCGCATTAACTCAAGCTAATGAATTTCATTGGATTTTATCTGAGTACAGCTAGCAATGGAAGACACCCATAGATACAGATGCTCAATGGAATATGAGCCGAAACATTTGAACAGGTGTGTTCTAATTCTCCCTGGGTGGCAACTGCAATGATTATTTTGCCTTTTACAGTAAACATTAAATCTGTTGTCTTTTCACAGGTCACTTCCGATAACATTTATTTCTGTTCAGAAGACATTGCTGTCATAGGTAGGTTTGACACTAATTCTATGTAACAGTTGTTTGCAAACTTGCAAGTGTACTAGCCACTGAGGCCTGCAGAAGTATAATGACTGGGGAACTGTCTAAAGTTGGCAATGGAGAAATCAAATTAAAATGGGAAATCAAACTGATCAAATTAAACTGAGAAAATCCAAGTTACCTTGTGAAAAAGTTACAAAGAACTGTCATTTGAGCACTGAGGTCCCATCAGCACTATGCATTTAAAGCATAGCACTATGAATTTAAGAATACCACTTTAGACAGTCACAGCTTTCCGCAAAGAATCCTGGGAACTACAGTTTGTTAAGGGTACTGAGAATGTTTGAAGACTCTCTTAACCAGAATATAGTTCCCAGAGTCACCCTGAAGCAGAAATTTATTTATTTTTCATTGTAATTGGCAGAATGTCCACTGAATAACAATCAAGATGGCTGGAGGAAGGAAATATTCCACATTTTTGGGCCAGTTTGATGGAGGTTGGGTAAGGGTGGACTTGAAGTGCCTCCATGCCTTCCAGCTTCTTGTGACACCTTTATGCCTTTGAGCACTGAGAGGCTCTGGAACAACATAAATTTCCTCTGCTTCTTTTTATCTTACATCCAGATCACACATTCAGAAAAAGAATGTTGTTCTGGAAGTCATGGTAGTTCACTAAGGGGGATTTAATGACCTTTCTCAATGTCATTGCAGGAGTGTTCACATATTAAATTCAATGGGTCTTCAATCCGTGTAGAGAGTTGTATGCTTGTATTGTTATTTACATATAATAGTCGCTGATTGTACACAATAGTTGAGCTGTACAAATCAACAAAAGTACACAGAAACATTTGTCAATATGTAGATACACCTTAACTGTTTTCCATGAAATGTGTGAAAACTCTACTCAAATATCTGAATCTCTGAGCTCTGCTAGCACATGGAGGGAGTGTGGGGGAGGGGAGGCTTCTATCATGATTTTATAACCCCTAAATTACAGATTCAAGAAATTTGTTTGGCAACATGAAGCTCTGCTATCATAATTTTCTTTGTGATTATTTTGTTTTGTAAAAAACTCTGCCTCTGAAACAAATGTATAATTTCACATTCAGCTGAATTGCTCATTAGTGTCTTTCTTTATGCAGCCTTAAGATAAAACAAATACTGTGCCCAGTTTAGATTATCCATCTTCCTGCCAAGTGCTCTACTAATACTTGGGGAATAGTTTTAGGAATTAGTTAGTGCAACATGAAGCATTTAATTAGTTCACTTCACAGCTTAGTGTTTGAGATTACTAGATATTTTTCATAAGAAATCATGTGTCTGTTTAGCTGTGAAACATAGCACAGAGCACACAGCTATGGCTTTCGCCTCCGCAACTATGCCTGCTAAAATGCAGAAAGGGTTCCTTTTAAATGCTAGTGCAAAGCCAATGTTGAACTCTAGCAAGTTGTGTTAATCTTTGCTTTTCAAATTAGTCCTGCCAAACAGCTTTTGCTCTTAATTAAAATTTCCATGTGTGATTCTGGTTGTTAACATCATATGTCACCTAGTCCTGCCTGTTCAAAAAATAAAGGGCATTGTTTTCTAATAAAGTTCAGGATTCATTTTATGTGCTTTGATAAAGAAATAAATGATACTTTCCCTCAATATTTGTTATTCATACTTGTCTGTCTTATCTCAATGGATCAGAGGAGTATTATACATATGAAAAGGTTCTAGTTGCCTTACCCGAAGGCTTAATGAGTTGCTTTTACAAGCTGGGATGAAAAAGGAATGCTAACAAAACAAACATAAAACCATTATCTTTCACCCACAGGACCAGGGGCTGGCAACATTGGGCACAGAAAGGAGCCATGTCAATCACTCAACCCACACAATTTCTTCCTACACACTCTGCTGAGGTTGTCAGATCTTACTGTCTTTCCCAGCTGTAATGCTTTATGACACAATACTTCATTCCAACATTGCTGGATTGGAGCAGATTTTCTGCACTTTTGCAGAATTTCCTGTACACCATCACGCACACACACAGCCCTTTGAGGCAAGAGCTAAAAGTGGATTTTCATTGTGTGAATACAATGATTGCACTGAATGCATTTCAGCTGTTTGTAAAATGTTGTTTCTGAATCTACTAGGCTACATTTGTGTGGTCTAGTGTAGTAGCATTTCTTATTTGACATTAACAGGGTGGCACATCAACCCTCACTGGTATCCAAACAATTTATTTCTTCACAGTTTTCATGTCTCAAGCCGCTTACAGCTGAAATAACTGAATAAACAGTGACCTGTAGATGTGTTTGATGCATGAAGTACATTGCTATTCTGTGCACTTAAAACCAGCCCAAGGCAATTTTCAGCAAGTGTTGCCTAAGGTTTTAATAGTAAAAGAACATCCATATGTCACTTTGGTTCCAAAAGCAGATAAGGCACTCAACTACATTCTTTAATGCAAATCCCTCTAAAACCTTATATGCTATTAGTAGTCCGCTAGTTATTTGATGAAAGAGAAAATTAACTTTTCAAAGAGCAAGGAAAAAATAGCAACTGTGTCTATTACACCAACCAATCCAATATTCTTCACAATGAGATAGTGTTTCTTTTTACTCATTATGCTTAGCAAAAGCAATCAACACAAGCCTGAAATGATAATTGTACAGAAATGAGATCTGATTAAAAGTAGAGATCGGCAGGTACTGGGGGAAAACGACCCATCTCTGAAATGAAGAGAAAATGCAGTGTAGTGTCAGGATTAGGCTATTAGTCCTTAAGGTGTCACTAGGTCCTATGCCTTTTTAGCATTAGAGGGGAAAATAAAATAAAAATCAAGTTCCACATCTTGCTAAAAAAAAGAGTGTCATGGAAAACAATTTATATACCAGTAAACATGGGTAGGATTCATGGAACCATAGCCTCACTGGAATAAATTCCACAAGTCAAATGACTGGAATATTTTAGTCAGCATAGCATTTATGTAAAAGAGAGGTGAATGAATCTCAGCAATAGTCATGCGCTAGAAATAAATTCCAAGTTAGGATACCCATTACTTTCTCTCCCAAAGCACCGGGGGGGGGGCGCAGCATCAAAGCTACAACGTTCAGAACAGTACTGATGTTATTCATATTTTCCTTAACATTAAGTCCACTCTTCTAAAAAAAAAAAAAATGTGTGGCAATAGTGGTGGGGTGTGACATGCCACCATTGCCAGGTTCCCTTTTTTGGCTTCCGCATTGCCAGTTCCCCCATCCTATATTTGTGCACCTGGTTCTTCCTGTCTAAGTGGAGAACCTTACATTTGTCCCTATTGAAATTCATTTTGTTAGCTTGCACCCAGTTCTCCAATCTGTTAAGGTCATTTTGAATTCTGATTCTGTCTTCTGTGGCATTAGCTACCCCCTCCCAGTTTGGTGTCATCTGCAAAGTTGATGAGCATCCACTCAATTCCTTCATCCAAGTCATTTATAAAGACCTTAAACAACAACGGGCCCAGGACAAAACCCTGCAGCACCCCACTTGCCACTTTTTTCCAGGATGATGAGGAACCATTGATGAGTACTCTTTGGGTTGGTCAGTCAACCAGCTACAAATCCACCTAACAGTTACCTCATTCAACCCACATTTTACCAGCTTCCTCACAAGAATATCATGGGGGAACTTTGTCAAAAGCCTTACTGAAATCAATATACACTATGTCCACAGCATTTTCCTGATCCACAAGTTTGTAATTCCATCAGATTGCTCTGGCATGACTTGTTTCTCAGAAACCCATGCTGGGTCTTAGTAATCACAGCATCCTTTTCTAAATGCTCACCAACCGACTGTTGAATTATCTGTTCTGAGCTGTAGCCAGCCTGACTTCCTCCAGCACCTGTTGTGATTTCCCATTTCGTATACAGGCCCTTCTTAACTCTCCACTCATTTGTAAACTCCTTATTCAGCCAAGTCAGTTTCCTTAGATGCCTTCCTTAGAGCCAGTGTGGTGTTAAGAGCGGTAGACTCATAATCTGGGGAACCTGGTTTGTGTCTCCACTCCTCCACATGCAGCTGCTGGGTGACCTTGGGCTAGTCACACTTCTTTAAAGTCTCTCAGCCTCACTCACCTCACAGAGTGTGTGGTGTTGGGGAGGAATGTTAGCCGCTTTGAGACTCCTTTGGGTAGTGATAAAGCGGGATATCAAATTCAAACTCCTTCTTCTTCCACTTTTCTTTCTTGTTGGTATTGTCTGCATTTGGGCCTTCAATATTTCTCCTTTTAGGAGAATTTAAACAAAGCAGGAATCGAGAGGTTGTTGGACTCCCACCAGCCTCAGCCCAGACAGTCAATGACTCGGAATGATGAGAGCTGGAGCCCAGCAATGTCTGGAAGCCAACCATTTAGGTGTTAGCATTATCAGATCATAGTAAGGACCACTTCACAGGTTTAGCATTTGAAAATTGAACATTCACTGCTGTCACAGGTTCACTGGCAGCTACTCTAGAGTAACGACTCCGGCACGTTGCCTTTTCATGCTTTTATTATGTGCAGACTATTTACAGTGCAGCAGCTGTACAATATACATGTTCTCAGTCTGGGTCAGTACCCCGGAATGGGGATTCCCGCGTCTTTTTCCAGCAAAGTAGTCTGGGAATTCCCAATCTCCTCCCCCTTTTCTTTACACGCAACTCCGGAACTGGAGGGAGGGGTCTCCTGGCCGTGCTTTCCTGCCTCCCTCTTTGCCTCTCCCTTCCTTCTTCTCCCGGTCGGCGCAGAGGCTCTGTGACCCTGTCAGAGCCCTGCCCTCTGCTTCCTGTTTCTCCGCTACAGTCATCTCCTTCCCCGCTCCCACTGGTGCTCGGAGAGGAACTCGTTGTCACGATGGGAGGGGGCAGCCTATAGTTCCTGCATTCTGTGGAAACACAAAGAGTGGGAAGAAGTTGCAGCCAGGCATTATATGCTTAGAAATTACCATGCACTCAAATACAGAATAGCCATTATAATTTTATTATGTGAACCACCCTGAAACCTCCCGAGTATAGGGCAGTATATAAATTCAATAAATAATAATAATAATAATACAGGGTAGCATTAAAAGAAAGACTGCTACCATTGTTGTCTGCTATTATATGTATTACTCACCCTCTACTATGAGGTAGCAGGGTGAAGTCAAGAGAATTTATCAACCATCTTATTATCACAAAAGGTAAAGTCTTAGAATTATATAGTCAATTAAGAATCATCTAGGTTAGTCAATATGGCAAGAGGAAGAAAGAAACTTGAGGATTATTTTATTACTGCAATTTATTCAGGTGAATGCTGGGGTGGCCACTTCTGCATCACCAAAAAAAGACAAATGTGCCTTCCATCAGCTTTGGCTGGTGGCCCAGCTATGCCCCTGTCTGGACAGAGATAGCCTAACTACTGTTGTCTATGCACTGGTAACCTCAATGTTAGGTTACTGCAATGCATTATAAGTAGGGCTGCCTCTGAAGACGGTTCAGAAACTTCAGGTGGTGCAGAATTCGGTGCCTAGGTTGCTCACCGGAGCTCACCGGGTTAAGCATATTATACCGATACCGATCCAACTGCACTGGCTACCAACTAGTTTCCAGGTCCAATTCAAAGTGCTGGTTTTGACCTATAAAGCCTTAAACGGCTCAGAACCGCAATACCTCAGACCCTGAGATCATCTTCTGAAGCCCTCCTTCGTGTGCCCCCTCCTCAAGAGGTCCAGAGGGTGGTAACATGAGAATGAGGCTTCTCTGAAGTGGCTCCCTGTCTGTGGAATGCTCTCCCCAGAGATGTTCACCTGGTGCCTTCATTATACACCTTTAGGCACCAGGCAAAAACATTCCTTTTTAACCAGGTTGATCCAACTTACATCCTATATATCCTATCCTTAAAAATAAAATAAAAAATGGGGCGCTTGCTATTGAGTAGTTGTTTTTATTAGGCATTTTGTGGTTTTATATCTTGATTTTATTCTGTGAAATGCTCTGAGACCCCAAGGTATAGGGCGGTGTATAAATTCAATATATAATTAAATAATAGCCTTAAACATTACCATCTTATTCTCCTGGCTTTTTGTCCTGTTGAGTGCTGACAGAGCCCAAATATCCCCTACTGTGTTCTGTCAGTTATTCTTTACCCCACAGACCTTTCATTCAGGCCTGGTTCCTAAGTTACAAATTAAGGATGTCCTTTTTTTAACTCTCTGAAAAAGGGAACATGTAGGAAAAGGAAAAATGTAAATATTGTTCCACCTCGTCTCTGAACTGACTTCTGTTCCCCTGGATTCAATCAAAACCAGGAAATAAGTATGTCACCTGTAGTAAAACAGATAAAGACTCTGGCAGATTGACTAGTACAGAAACTAAAAGACTATGTCTAAATTCAAGGAAGCATGTGGATTTTTGAAACAATATAATTACCGCAAGAGTTTTCTTTTGTTAAAGTTATAAAAGGAAAGTATGTGGAACTAAGTAAGAGAGTTAAGGGTCTAGTTGGTGAGATAGGGATGTGGGTGGTGCTGTGGTCTAAAACCACTGAGCCTCTTGGGCTTGCCGATCGTGAGGTCGGCGGTTCGAATCCCCGCAACAGGGTGAGCTCTCATTGCTCTGTCCCAGCTCCTGCCAACCTAGCAGTTCGAAAGCATGCCAGTGCAAGTAGATAAATAGGTACTGCTGTGGTGGGAAGGTAAACAGCATTTCCGTTTGCTGTGGTAGCAGTTTAGTCATGCTGGCCACATGACCCGGAAAGCTGTCTGTGGACAAACACCAGCTCCCTCACCCTGAAAGCAAGATGAACGCCACAACGCCATAGTCGCCTTTGACTGGACTTCACCATCCAGGGGTCCTTTACCTTTACCTTTACCTAGTCAGGGAGATGAATTTAGGGCTCATCCACACTTATTGCTCTGCCCCTTTCCGCCAGTAAAGTGGAAAGGAAACATAGGGAAACCCTATTTTTAAAACTGAATTGGAGCACACACTCAACCCACTGTGCTGCTGGAATCCCTTTCCTATTTCCTAGTACTAGTTACAGGTAGGTAGCCGTGTTGGTCTGAGTCGAAGCAAAATAAAAAAAATCCTTCAGTAGCACCTAAAAGACCAACTAAGTTTATATTTTGGTATGAGCTATTTCCTAGTAGTTTCCTGCTGACCTTATTGTTTCCCTGCCATTCTCAGTACTAGAAGTATATGAACAAAGGCAACACCTGAAAGATGACTAAATTTTGACAGAGAGCTATAGCCAGCATTATTCTGCTAGGAAGTAAGTTCATGTGCCAACTGGTAAGACTGTCTATTATTCACTGTGGGAAATAGAAGACTTTCTAAGAATTACCAAGTGTAGAAAGAAGAAAAAATGCTTAACCTTTCCTAAAAGAAGTTTCTATGAGCCCTTAATTGTTTTGTTACTATGTCCATACAGCTTATTTTATTTAAGCATCTGTCCTTCTTCTTTCGATCTATATCTATCACAAAATCACATAGATTTATTAGCTAATAGGGTGCTGATATATTTTATATCTCTTAGAGGACAATGAAAAACATGGGAATGGGGCAGAGAGAGTTTGTACTTTGAATATTTAAATCGAAATTTATTACTGCCGATAACTTTGGCAGATGCCAATCACATCTGCTTTTCTCATTTATCATTTGACAATTTTTGCTATCACTCTGATAGCTGTTTAAGAGAATAGTGCTGAAATGTTCTCTTTAAAGGTCCCTAATAGAACCCAATAGCTTGTATTTTCAGTTTTATAATTTTTGCTTTATGTAATTTGTGCCGTGCTTTTACAAAAAATGCCCAATCCTATATTACATTCCAGCCTGTAGTTAGGTGCTCTAAAATTATTCTTCAGGCAAAAACACTAGTCACCGACTTCTCACATGCTACTAGGTCTTTCTGGAGAGGGACCACACTTTCAGCCCCTACACATTGTGAATGATTGCTTGAACAGAAAGCCTATTGTGTGAGTTCCTATTGGTGTGCAGTGGCTCTGCATGATGGGCAAACCTGCATGCCACTGTCTGATCACTCCTCTAAAAAAAGAGAGACAGGTCTGGTTTTTTTTTTTTTACAAAATTTTCACTGAATATTCTGTGTCATATTTTTGCCATGGCTGCCAGCCCCGTCCCCACAAAATGCTCCAAAACAATGTTAGGTCACAGGTTTAGTAGAAGAAACAAAGTTCCTTTGGTTGCCACCTGCAGCAGCAGGTAAAAGAATCAAGAAAGGAAAGAATAGAGCTACGCTGCTTCCACACATAATGCTCAGCCCCGTCGGTAAAAAAAAAAGTTGGACAATTTATCCTTCTGGAGAAATTTGGTGAAATGGTTCCCCCAATTTCACTGCCCACAGAGAATAAAAATATCAGCTAGCTGTAGCTCTTGAAAAGTGAAATTATCTGTTGCTCCCTCTGTGGCCTGAACAAAATGCTGGATTTATTCTTGGATTTATTAGAGCACCAAAATTCAGCTCAACCACAGATTGATGCTTTGTCAAGCCTTTCAGTGCTCACTCCTATAAATCTTTGTGCTGAACTTCAGCGGCTAATTTTATTTGGTGTGAACACAGGATTGTTATACTTCTAGTTATTTCTAGACTTCTTTCTCTTCTCTTTGAAACAAGCAATTCAGACCCAATAAATACTTAAGCTTCAGTTAAACATCTGAGTGTATGTGGCGCATTCGGTTTCACACTGTGGACCTAAATTACCTCCATGGGTGCTTCTAACACATTCTGCATCACTTTAAAAGTGATTGAATTGCCTCAAGACATTGAAAACACAAATAATCTATTCTCATAAGCTTCCTCACTCCCCCTGCCCCTGCCACAATGTTAACCATAGAACCCAAGCCAGGCTTTTCTCCTGCTGTTTGTGGACAATTACTCTGGACTAGAATGTGTCATACTACATGTGCTTCTTTGTATTTTGCATAACAAAGCAATCCATCCATATAAAACAGTTATGGCTTCATCCCAATAATGCAAACCAGCAGAGTCTTCAAATACATCAGGTGGTATAGTGGAAGAATCTCTATGGTGAGTGGTTGGATAGCAGAGCGATCCTAACTTCCCAGTGTTGCTACCACAGTATCCTCAGCCTGGCTGCTCATGTCAATGGAAGATGGGAAGGCCCCATCTCTGTGCCTGATCTAGGCTCTGAGTTACACAGGAGCCAGCAGACCAATGTGTAGCTCAGCCCTGTCCCCACTCCACCCTTGAAAAGCCAGATTTCAGCACCATCTTCAAGGCTTACTGGCAGTAATACCACCAATGGCGCCTGCCTATCTGCATGTGACAGGTTCAGGGTGGGATCTGTGGTCCTAAAATGATGCTTGTGGTGAAGGGAGCCTGGCACAGCTAACAAGAGTAAGCAGAGAGTCACCTCTGACCCACCCAGATCTCCAAGGCCCCATGCAATTAATTCATTGCCTAATTAATTGGAATTTTGGCTAACTACCTACTATTCTAGGGACGCGGGTCGGCAGTTCTAATCCCCACGATGGGGCGAGCTCCCGTTGCTTGGTCCCAGCTCCTGCCAACCTAGCAGTTAGAAAGCATGTCAAAGTGCAAGTAGATAAATAAGGACCGCTACAGCAAGAAGGTAAATGGTGTTTCCATGTGCTGCTCTGGTTTGCCAGAAATGGCTTTGTCATGCTGGCCACATGACCTGGAAGCTGTACGCCGGCTCTCTCGGCCAATAACACGAGATGAGCGCTGCAACCCCAGAGTCGGTCATGACTGGACCTAATGGTCAGGGGTCCCTTTACCTACTATTCTAACTTTAAGGAATCTAATTTTAAAGATAAGTTCGTGAAATAGTATGTTCCTGCTACATGAGGAAATTGAGATGCGCCAATCTTGTGGAAGTCTTTTAATCTGAAACCTCAATGATTCTGTTCCTTCTCCTTATGGAGGGGACTGCATTTGCTGCACACTCCTCCCCTGAAAGAAGAGGAAGATGGAGTCTCCCATGGGAGTAATGTGGGCAACCATGTTGGGTGGGATATTTGCCTTATAGGGGGCAAGTGGAGATCAGACTATAATAAGCCTGCCAGTATCCTGTTCTTTAGTCATTTGATTTTGTTTTGGGCCCACAAGCAAGCTTTCTTGTCTATGTTTGGGACATAGCTGCAGTTGTACAACAGTGATACCTGTCAATGGCTGACCTGAAGGGGAAGGTTTTGGGCTGAGTTTTTGCCCACCATGCATTGCCAGTGTATAGAAGGTTCCTAGCCCAATATTCTAGTCATTCATTTGGGAGAGAATGATTGGGTTCAGCAGACAGACTTGGAGCTGCTTGCAGAGATTCTTAAGGATCTTTGTTGCCTTTGTTTCCATATCCCAGAAGTAATGCTTGTGTGGTCAGAGCTTTAGGAACCTATTATAAATATATATAAAGCAACATCTATATTGATTAAATAAATATGGATAATAAATGCCACTCATGAAATATTTCATACATCATACGCATGATGTATGAAAATAAAGCCCAAGGATGTTTTCATGTTCAGATAAAATGTGTTGTCTGTCTGTCTGTCTGTCTGTCTATCTATCTATCTATCTATCTATCATAGTGCTACCCTTTCAAAAATAACAAATAAAGCCTGACACTAACCTAGTCAAACTGGGAAGCCTCAGGCTAACATTCCAAGAATCAATGGATGCCTGCACTATTTGACGACAATTATTAATGCTGTCAATCTTTTTTATATGACTTTGAAAGACACAGCTCCTACAATGGCTGAACTATTTGTAAATCAGTCAGTGCAATGGGAGCATTGGAACCTACAGCTTACTGAGAATGTGCCAATGGGTGATTTCATTACTCACATGAGCAGATTCCGTATACAATATAGACAAAGATCCCTTGGCAAGAACTGAAACTAAATTCCTCCCACAAAGACAAGCTTCCAAGATGCTGATTCAACAAAATAAAATGCATTGAATCTCACGAGTAACAAGCTTGTAATAGCCTAAAGAGAAAGTACTTGGGCAAATTCTACTTCTCAGACCTATGACAAGTTAGCTAAAAAGAGAATTAGACAAGACAGAATTGTGGTGTGAAGCAGAGGTCACCTAAAGGCTTTGATAGCTGTTAATTTGTGTTATGTTCACTGGGAGCAATCCCAGTAACAAACAGTGTAATTACAATTCAATAACAATCCCCAAAATTATTCTGCACCCCTAGCATCTTGCAATGATGCAATTGTTGTGTTTCAGGTGCCAAGGAACATGGGAAATGTAATTAGTGTAGATGCAAATGGTCTGGAAAGTAGGCTTCCCAGGGCTACTTGCAGCTAGAATATGTGCACAACAACGTATAGCTTACCGGGGGGGGGGGGGGGGTTTGTCCATAGCATGTCCAAATGACCGGCTACCTTGCATGCTGCCATGGTAGTAAACAATGGATGAAGGTGGAAAGCCTCATCCAGGATCTCTGCTGCTACCAGTTTAGATGAAGGTTAAGGAGTGATGGTTCAAGAAATTGCAGGAGGAGGAGGCATCCAGAACCTGTCATGCTCATGATGACATCAATATTCACTGTGTGGTAGGGTACCAAAATATGAATTGGGACGGGGGCACTTTAGTTGCCTGACAGTAAGAGCTGTTCGGCAGTGGAATTTGCTACCAAGGAGTGTGGTGGAGTCTCCTTCTTTGGAGGTCTTTAAGCAGAGGCTTGACAGCCATATGTCAAGAATGCTTTGATGGTGTTTCCTGCTTGGCAGGGGGTTGGACTGGATGGCCCTTGTGGTCTCTTCCAACTCTACGATTCTATGATTCTAGTTATTTATTTTGGGGAAAGCAGCTCAGTGTGCAGTACCCATTATCCATAAAAGATAGAAGCCTTGGATTATGATGACATCATGATGTGCATTTATTATGACATCCTGATTGATGTGCATTTATTATGACATCCTGATGTCATGGATTTCTTTCTCTTCACCAGGATAAACCATGATGTGGCAAGCAGGTGAGAAAATGAACAATGTCCTGACATGCTGAATGAACAAGACTTTGACACTGCCAGCCCTTCCTGGCAGCATTATTGTGTTTCCCATGATGCCTAGTTCCACAGAGTGCATTTGAAAGGATGGAGCGCTGCTGTGGGAAAAGAATAAGTGTATGCTTGATGTGATCATAAAAAAATGAATGCCCAATTTAGAAAAATTACTTCAGAATTTTAAAATGTTTGAAATCTTAACTTTACTAACTGTCAAGATGAAAGTGCACTCCATTTTAGCTCAAACATCAAAGCCTTGAAATAAGATAGAGAAGAAATAGATCACTAATTCTTACTGAAAGCACTAATTCTTAATGAAAGTAATGATATTCGTAAAAGAATATGCTCCCCCCTTCCCCCCCCCATGGACTTGATAATATTATGCACAATGAGGGAGAAGACTACTGCTAAGGAGGGAGCTGAGAAATGCCATTTATAACCATTCTGCTTCTACAAACAAAAATAGGAAATAAGTTGACCTCTTTGTTGACAGGCAGGTCTCTTGAAAGAATTATACAGGCTACTGTATGGTTGTACAGAATGGAAAACACAAACACAGTCTTATGGGTTTTTTATTTGAATGGCTTAGAATCAAAGGAAAATGATTTGTTTTTTAGGCATATTCTTCTTTTGTTGGTGTTGGCATGTCATGTCAAAGAACAATTCCCTAAATGGCCTCGGTCCAGTATACCTGAAGGAGCGTCTCCACCCCCATCGTTCTGCCCGGACACTGAGGTCCAGCTCCGAGGGCCTTCTGGCGGTTCCCTCGCTACGAGAAGCCAAGTTACAGGGAACCAGGCAGAGGGCCTTCTCGGTAGTGGCACCCACCCTGTGGAATGCCCTCCCACTAGAGGTCAAAGAGAACAACAATTACCAGACCTTTAGAAGGCATCTCAAGGCAGCCCTGTTTAGGGAAGCTTTTAATGTTTGATTTCTGTATTTTAATGTTTTGTTGGAAGCCGCCCAGAGTGGCTGGGGGAACCCGGCCAGATGGGCGGGATATAAATAAATAATTATTATTATTATTATTATTATTATTATTATTATTATTATTATTATTATTATTATTCCAGGGCCAAACTATGTACTCAGCAGAAAACACTGTCTGGGAACCAAGGTTTCTGCTTCTTTGACACAAACTGGCAGGGTAGCACGGCTTTGCAGGTTTTTGGATATGGGCTGATAGGTACATCTTATTCAAGCTATTGGCATTTCTGTTTATTCATCCTTGTATTCTTAAAAAGCATGTAGGACAGTAGCCCAAACATTAGTGCTGCCTGGATGGTACTGTAGAAATAAAAAGCATCCTATGACTCATGGTGTCCAATTCTGCCTTGGTGGGATAGAGTGGCCTGTCTGTGCCAGGAACTTTGCTCCATATAGTCGACAGTTCGATTTACCTATATTGGAGGTAGTGTTTTAAATGTGCAGACTAAGTAATGCTTCTCAGTGGATATCAAAATGTCTGCTTGCATAATTGAATCTCTATCCTGCTGGATCTAATACTCATCTAAGGCTAGTGTGTCTTAATTGATCACCAACTACGGTATGTAGATTGGCTTTGAGATGGCTATACATAAAAGAGATTTCACATTAACTTGGAGGCCAATGAAATCTAACAGCTCAATGCAGTTAGATCTAGGAGACATTTAAAACCTCTAATGATCTAACTTTCCTTCATTTATGTTGCATTTGCACATTTGACTTCCCATACCTTCCATTTTCTGTCTACTGTTTTAATTTTGGCTTTTCATTATTAGTGGCATTAAACTGCTGTCTAACTGCATCAATATAGACCTACATTTTCCTAAATGAGAGCAAATGAGGTAAATCAGTGTATTTTATTTGATGTTTATGGTGCAATCAAAATGTTCGGAAGATGCTCACACAGTGTCCTAGAGACATTCTTTAGCAAAGGATAACGTAAATCAGCCCAAATAGTACAAGCATCAGGAAGGCCCAATTGATTCTTCACTGAAACTCTCTAGAGTCAGCAAACTTTACACAGAAGAACATGTTGGCTCAATATCCTGTTAAATGCTATTAGATTGTTCAACCCATTCAAGTCTGCAAAGGTTATTGACTCTCATGTCCATTATTTTATATATGATATACTCCATGTGCTGAAGTACATAATATGCCATGCACAGTTGTTAGATTTTTTTTTTTTAAAAGTGAAACCATTGCAATATTGCTGTACACTGTATGAACATTTAATATATTGAAAAACTAAATATAAATACACACAAACAGGTAACATTGTAGGCATTTCTCCTCTGGCATTTCTCTGTGCCTCTGTTTTTTTGTTTTTTAAATAGATTTATTCAACTGTTTAAGGTTAGCATAATAATTCATACAGATCAGGAGCTTATCTCCTTTTATACTATACCAGCATATTATCCTTAAAATCAGTAGTAAAAGCCATATTTATTTTCCTGCGCTAGACACTCCAACCTCATAATATATGTGGCTGAAAATTAATCACATGGGAAGTAAACTGTGATCTTGTATCAGAGAGAGAATAACTTTGCATTATTCAGTATCATAAACTGAAGGAAAATGTATTTCTAATCCTAACAATAGGAAAATTAATTTGTTAACAGATTGATGTTAAGGGCCTCATAATATGAAAAAAATAGTCATGGTTGCTGTATGTATACCAATTGCAAATATTGAACATATCTATTCAGGAAACATTTTCTTATCTAGAAGCAGTTTTACCTGGGTACCACTAGTTGATTTTTTCCTATGAATAGGGGCAAATAATACATACAACATAGGGTTGCATCCAGCTAAGTGATTCATGAGTGAAACAACTTCCATGAGTAGAACAGAACTCCTCCCCTTTCTTTTCTCCCATGATCCCTCCAAATCTGCTTTGGGAGCAGATTTGGGGTTGTAACCTACTTATTTAGGTTGTTGTGACACCCAACATGATAAAGTTGTAAAATACTTGGCGCAGTTTCATGCTCTGTGCATTAAAACCTAAGCAGCATTAATAACATCGTGATTAGCTGTAGGTAAGGGATTATGTATTGAGCATTTAAACCATGGGTAGGCAGACAAAGGCCCGGGGGCCGGATCTGGCCCAATCGTCTTCTAAATCCGGCCCACAGACAGTCCAGGAAGCAACATGTTTTTACATGAGTAGGATGTGTCCTTTTATTTAAAATTCATTTCTGGGTTATTTATGGGGCTTCCCTGGTGTTTTTACATGAGTAGAATGTGTGTTTTTATTTAATATGCATCTCTGGGTTATTTGTGGGGCAAATGAATTCGTTCATTCTCCATATATATGGGTGTGGGTGTGTATATACCCCACAAGGTCTGAGAGACAGTGGACCAGCTCCCTGCTGAAAAAGTTTGCTGATCCCTGATTTAAACAATGTGGTATCTCAGTACAGCCTTCCCCAAATTGTTGGCCGCTTGGGACCTGGGACTACAGCTCTCATCAGTCCCAGCCAGCAAATTGCCGAGAGCAATTTGTTGTTTGATGTACTTTGAAATTAAGTGCAAATTCATGCCTGTTTCTCCACAATAGTGGTGAATCAGCCTTAGCAGTTGCAAAGTAAAAACAAAAATGATCTAATTTGGATACTTGCATTCCACATTCTTATCAAGGGAGCTTTGATAAAAGTATAAAAAAAAAACACCTATCCATTGTGCAAATAGAAAAGCAAGGATGTAGCCTACTTTGTTGTTGTTGTTGTTGTTTGGTCATTTAGTCATGTCTGACTCTTCGTGACCCAATGGACCAGAGCACGCCAGGCACTCCTGTCTTGCCAGTGCATCCCGCAGTTTGGTCAAACTCATGTTCGTAGCTTCGAGAACACTGTCCAACCATCTCGTCCTCTGTCATCCCCTTCTCCTAGTGCCCTCCATCTTTCCCAACATCAGGGTCTTTTCCAGGGAGTCTTCTCTTCTCATGAGATGGCCAAAGTATTGGAGCCTCAGCTTCAGGATCTGTCCTTCCAGTGAGCACTCAGGGCTGTTTTCCTTCAGGATGGATAGGATTGATCTTCTTGCAGTCCATCGAACTCTCAAGAGTCTCCTCCAGCACCATAATTCAAAAGCATCAGCCTTCTTTATGGTCCAGCTCTCACTTCCATACATCACTACTGGGAAAACCATAGCTTTAATTATACGGACCTTTGTTGGCAAGGTGATGCCTCTGCTTTTTAAGATATCTACTAGATTTTTAAGTATTTAAGTAATTTTTAAGTAGCCTACTAGATTTCTGGAATTAAGTTCAAGGTCACAGAAGTGAGAGTTAGCAGAAGAATTTCTAGATCCTCATATACCATTTGCATTGCACCGGTCAAAGCACTTAACTGTTATTTGCCCACATTATCCTGTTTTTCACAGTAATCTTGAGTGTTACTTCTCTTCTCACAACATCACTGATTTTGAAGAATGCCACACTAATTTTCACCTGGCATTGAAACGCTGCTGTGTCAAGTGCCGTAAATAAATAAACATCAGAGAATATGCCCTGAATAAAATCCAAGAGCTTTTGAATAACTAATTGTGGGTAAATAGATCTCTGAATGGGTTCCTCACACTGACATTGCAGGGTTATTGGATGTTGCTTCCTCAGTAAATCATGGCATCATGTAATTCGATTACAATACATAAACACATGGCACCAGAATTATTCTACCGTAATTAGGCAACATGGTTTTCAGACCTAGAAAATGTGTACCTGCAGCCTGATCCACTCAGCAACTGTCTGAATAAGGTCCAAGTGATTTGGATCGTTGCACTGTTCTCTCAAACACAATTTGTTTTGTGGCAGCAGGCATGGATACATTTCAATTCAAAATGAATAAGTTGTCGCAGTGCCAGTGGGCAAAGCAAGTTACTGTACACACCAGCTTATTAAACATGGCCAAATGGCCCACAACTTGAAGATAAAGGAAACATTCCAATAGCCCTCAGGGTGAATACTATTGAAACAGCCATTAAAATCAAGGAGGTTGTGAGGATTCCCCCCCCCCTCTTATTAGAGTGCAATCTACCAAAACTATATGAAAATCATTAATAACATGTACCACACAATCATTGCCTCTTTACATGAAAGAAAGACATGGCAACTAAATTTCTTGTTGGCTGGACCTCCATCTTGAAATGTATGCTCACTAACATGGGACCAATTTGAATTTAATAAGATAATATGGCTGCAATGTATGAGCCATTTATTTCAAAGAACTCAGTTGAGTTAATGAAATTGCTCAGGAGTAAATGAGTTCTGGATTTCACCTTTAAAAGAATAGCTTCAGGGTTAGATATCTGGCCAACACTGGGAAAATGGGTTCAGAAAAGTCTGTCATTTGTAAAGTCCACTGAAAGTAATGTGCCAAATGTAATATACGGCATACTTAATATACAGAAGCTTTACTTAAATTATTGGACTCATTGTACATAATCAAAAAGCTATGTACAGCTTTTCTCAGATAAAGAAATATAGCAGAAATAGTTGGAATGTTTTCTCTTGAAAATAAATGTCTCCCTTGCAGTGGCGGAGCATAAGGGGCATGGTGAATCACCATGCCTTATTTTTTATTTTATTTTTTTGCTGAACTACGGAATCTCCTTGCTGCTGCAGCTGATAAATTTTTATTATTTTTTTGTAAAATATATCTTAGCAATAATGTAAGTTTTATTTGTTTAGAGCAAAGCAATGTCCTCATATTAAACAAAATATAGGCTTCCTATGCTTCAGGAACAAGTTCTTCCTCAATTTTGATGTAATTAAGTGAATTTTGTTGCTCTGAAATTATATATATCAGTATAAAGAGTAATGCTTTGGGGGAAAGCATTATTGCCTTTCTCCAAAATTGAATGGAAATCTAAATTCTCATTGCTGCTTAGGTAGGAATCTTTCTGTACAATTATACAGCTGCTCCCAAAAGTTTACAAACAAATGTTATATTTCTTTAGTCACATTCCCAGCTCTTTTATGATGACCAGGGAAACCATCTCCTTCATCAAAAGTAAAACATTTTATTTATACTTTGCGAACTCATTTCTTGTTTTTTATGCTGATTTTACACAAAACAAAACCATGCACAGCTGCTCTTTGGCAGATAAAAAGAATTTAAATTGCTGTAGCAAACTTGTGAGCAGAAATGTTTTCAGATGTTTAGCGAATAAAATCACACAGGGAAAGGGCAAGTTTTATTTACTGTGGATTGTTTGCTTCTTAAAATGTTTTATCCTTTACTTGCTGCTAATTGATTATCTCTTCTTCATAGGTAGCATTTTTTTCCAATTGGAAAAGGCTCCTGGTATCCAAATTGGATATTTTTTTTATCCTATACAGGAGTGCAATGCTGTTGTAACTAATGCAGTTAGTATCTGAGCAAGTTGCTAGCTAGCAGTCAAATATCCCAGTCTAGTGGACTAAATAGAGAATGGAAATGAGGGGCTCTGATGCATGTATGAAGCTCAATTTGAGTTAAAGCTAGTGAATGACCTATGTGTTTAATACCATGGAGTAAGTAGCACACACAGCAGACCCTCATTAATGGGAGGTGGGCAGTTCTGTGCATGCACACTGGAGAAACTGGGTGACAGACATTGCTTAGGAATCCAAAGAACATCTGTACATTTCTTGCAAGTGCTTGATAAATAAATATTCTCCTGAGAAGAAGTCAAAGAGGTCACAGTCCGAAGGTGTCTTGATCACTGTATTGTGGTCTACAGCCTAAAAAGATATATATTTAACTGAGAAAAATGTGGTGATTTTCTGTCTCTCTCATATGTACATGACAGAGCAATGTGACAAATATTTCATAAAATAAGCTTGGACATCTCACCTAGAGAGATGTGCAGGGCAACAGGGATGAGGCTGGAATCCTGTCCTTTATATGTGGAATTTCCAGATTAAGAGAATGCCTGAACTGGGCTATAATCCATATGGCTGCTACCAAAGATATATACGGACAGCTCTTTTACTTTAAGTTATGTGTTGCTATCAGCTAGTAGCCCCATTCTGATTAGCAGGCCATAATGGAGAAGGTTTGTGAGGGACTATGGGTGTAAGCATGATACTAATAACATGTTTGGTTCACTCCACAATATTTTGTCGTACATCAATTTTTCTCAGCTTGTGGTACAAATGAATTCCGGAGATAATCAGTTACAAAACATAACTGGCATTTCGATTCACAAGTATTTTAAGAATATCATCTAACTGCTTATTTGGATGAAAATAAATTTAGACTGCCAGTAAATGTCATTCCTTAAAAAAAATAAACTTGACATAATAAATGATTTTGTAATTAACACATTCCCTTGATGCAAAGAGTATTCACATATTGCTAATTGAATATGATGGCTGGAAGCTGCCATCAAAATCTGGTGAGTACAGAAAATATATTAACTTTTGAAAGTTAATGAGACACATAGCTTTCACTCACATGTCAGTAGTTAGAATTTTACAGAAATGTGTAATCCAGAATATGCTCCAACTCAGAGAGGAATAGTGCAGATCCTGTATCTTTCTTTACAGCCACAGCAGGTGCTGTAACCTTTCAGCAGTTTGACTTCACCCTCAAAGGCACACTCTTCCATTGTCTCCCAAGACAAATGGAGGCCAACAATTCACTGGTGGAAACTTGTTCTAAAGCTCCTGTGCCAATCTCATCAGCAATTTCAAAGATTCCATTAAGAAATTTGCTGAAATGAAAACTTTGAGAAAAATACTGATGCATGTAGGAACAATAAATGTGTATTCAGAGGGAGTGCAATCCAAATGTATGATTATTCAATTCTTGAAAACTTTTTAAAAACAAATGAGAATCTGGCATTCCAGTGGGCTAATCAAGAAGCTATAGTGAAAGAGAGCTGAATTTTGCAAGGTCTCTGGCATATATATTGTATTTTTTTAATGTTCTGAATTGTTTTGGATAACAGTGTCAGTTTTCATGTATATTTTGACATTGCTTTGGTCATAAACCACAGTTGTGCAAAATAAACCAATTGCAGACGAACAGAAATATTTAAATGACTATATTTAAAGGGGTAAAATGCTTACATTTCCTAACCTGTAAAAGATTGAGCACATATACCAAAGGTGTGAGGATGTTCTGATGGCATACAGAATTAAATACAAAGGTCATCAGATAGGCTTGCTCCCCAATCTGCCTATTTTATAGCTGCACAAACAATCTCCTCTTCCAAGGCTCCTGTATTACGTGTATACCCCAGTACAGGAGGCAGTGTTGATTACAGCATGTAAACAAGTGGGTGAGTTGTCCATTTGCACCACTGATGAACATAATGATTTATCTTGTACACTTGTTTTCAGAACACATACAACTGAGATCCAAGTCGCTAACACTGAGGAAATCAATATGACAGCCATTTGTATAATTAAAATATAATGGCACAAGTCCAAGTCCTATGAATCTTTACTTTTATAATTAATAGACATTTGATCTGGTTCCTTAAGGAACTTAATCCAAATAGAGTATTCATATTCAGGCTTTAGTGAAATTGATGAGATATATACTGTATGGGGAAATTCTAATACTGTACATGGATGGTTGATTGAATAGCTCCCATTTATTTGACGGGGTATTGTGGATCCTGGGACATACCAGTGGATTGTGCTTAGGTTTATACATTATCATTTAGATTCTCTTGGCACATTTGAGCTGGATTGCATACTAAATTAGTTCAACTGTTTATCGATATTAATATCATTCCTTCTAATAGTAAGTTCAGGTGGCGAATACCAACAGGATTGTAGCCAAAATGGGACCACCCAGGGAACCTCTAGGGTTTGCAGAATTACTAATCTCTCTCTATCTCTATCTCCCTCTCCCTCTTTCTCTCTCTCACCTACCTGCTCATTGTCCAAAGAGGACTGAGCATTTTCAGTAGCCATGTAATGTTGAATAGCAATGGGAAAGAAAAGATGGGAAAGGTAGCAATGGAATGGAGTATCAGAGGAGGGAATGGCTGGCTGGATCCTTCAGCAAGAGTCCTCTTGTTAGGAGGTGATAATATTGCAACATTGCAGCTTCAATCATATATACACACACGTAGCTTGAAGGAAGCTCATGTGAACTCAATAGGACTAGGCGTTTGCTGTTGTTGCTGGTTCCACTTGTATTACTTAGAGGGAATACAAAGTGTTACAAACTTACATCTTGTGATAGCCAAGGCCAAAAGTAGTAGGGAAATGTAACAACTGTTATCAAAGGTAACAACAAATACAGCCCACCCAAAATCAGGGTTCTAAAGCACAGGTGGAGTCTCTGGATAAAACCCTGGAGCCCGCCCACCCCCATTCCTGGCTATTTCCTCCAGGCTTCCACATCTCTATATGCTCCACAAGTAAGTGGGGGTTGCCTCTGAACACAGAGAGGGTGGCCAGAATTGTGACAGGAAGCAGATCTAGCACATTCACTCATCCCTATTGCCCTCCTGGTGTGTTTACTTAACTCACACTTCAAACGCCTAAAGTCGGCTTCAGTGAAGGGGATGTCTAGGATGCATTTTAGCCCTTCACCCATTTTATTCCTGTAAATATTTGTCATTGCCCTAATGCTGAATTTCTCATATACATTACATGATGGAACCTAAAAGATTTGAAAGCCCTGTAAAAGATTACAGTTATAATGCTCGTTTGATGGTAAAAGTAGAATTGAGAAATATTTGCATCCTTCACAATATGTGTAGGTTGCGATCCCTGGTGTGCCTAGGAGAAGAATTCTGAGAAATAAATGTGCATTACACCTGCAGTACCCCAATTAGGTTAGGCTTTGTAGGGAAATTCTGTAGGAAAGGGGCTTTAAAACATCAAGCCCAGCTGACAAGAGGATGAAGGAGTCCATCTGTATGACCACAGAAATGGCTTCAAAAACTCAGTGTCTCAAGACTAACAGCTGAATGGCCCACAGGGCATCTGTGTTGTACAAAGGGGTCCAATGCATTTGAGAAACTAGCCCAAAGCCCTTTTCATATCTCCACGGGTGACAAGCTAAAACAGCTGGTGGCATAGGTAGGAAGTAATAAACAAGCGATGAGACTTAGATAAAACATTCCCGACCATAACTATATGTGACACTGGGAATAAAGAAAAATGTCCACATAAAGCACACAGCTTTTTATCTATGCTGAATTACCTCACACATCATCTGAGGTTTTGCTTTCACAATTTCTAGCCTAGAAATTTTTTGTATGGTTTTGCTCTAAAGGAAGAAACCAGAACACATATTGTACAGCTCCAGCATGACTTTCCTTGAAATCAAGGTCACCATTTAACTTCACTCAGCACTCGGGGCAGGTGAAAGGGGAAGTCTCTTCATCTCAGTCTGAAAATTCAGCACTTCCTCCAGACAAGTTTCAAGACTGAAGCTAATTATCATCTCTGCCAGGCATGAAGACACTTAAAAAAAGAAAAAAGAATAAATGAACAGAATTAACAATGGTAAAATTACCTGTCTTACAAGTGATGCTGAACAGGGTTAATTCTTTAAGTGGATAAAATCACAGAAGCGTTTTACAGACTGAGTGGCAGTGGCAGAATATAAAAAGCAGGTAGAGATGACCCTTTCTTTAAACCTTTTGCCCTGAGAATGCAAGTAGTTCACCAATTAACTTCCGGCTTTAGCATTAGAAGTATGCCAGAGCTTTAATACATGACAAGGACTCAGCATTCTGTTCTTCCTCTCCCTTCACTGACTCCTTCCCCAATTTAAAATTAATGTGAAATCCATGGAGCAGGCATATTTTTAGGATCTGACTGCAAATCGCAAAACGAAAAAGCACAAAGAACATTTGCTTTTGACATATTTAACAGATAAACAAATTATCTAGTTTCTGACAATATGGAGCTTGTTCTGAAGATTTTCTGAAATAGCCTTTCTTACAATTGAATCTTGCAATATGTATAACATACTAAGCAGATGTTCGTATTGTGAATGCTTTTGCTGGTTCCTAATGCATTATAGTTACTGTGGCTCTTTTTCTCCGCTGCCTCATGAGGAATTGAAAGAAAAGCAGCAATAAAACTACCACAACTATATATGATTTGAGCGTGGGGGCTGGGGTCTCCCAAAACCAGTGATATGATACTCACCCAGTACATTTGCTCCTAAGTATGCAGAAATGTAAGAACTCAGTCAGCCATTAGTTCTTCAATCATGGGGAGGGCCAAGGAACTAGCATCCCAAAATTTGGGCGTCCTATTGAGACACACTTCTGGATTCTGAGATTGCACAGTGCATTTCCCATGCAACCTAAATCTTATCTTCAAAGCTCTATAGTTTTGAAGCAAATCTTATCTGACTAGTCACTCCATATTCTCTTGGACCAATTTTTATGGTATCATTCACCCCCTGTGAAAGTGAGGGGACATTCATTATTTAAGCCTAGCATTATTTCCATGGGGCATTCTGCTGCACTTGACAAAAGACCCCACATAGCTATCTCATATTAAGGTAAGAAGATCGCATGCACTCCCATGAATGGTCTAACTAATTGAATTTTACCTTCCTGAAGACTGATTTGATCTTTGGGTGTATTTTTGCTCTCATCTCCATGAAATACAAAGAAAGAAAGGAAAAGAAAAGAAAGCTGGGCCAGATAATTTGACCCAAACTAAAGATTTAGTGCCACTACCATATTATGTGCTTTTTATGTACTAAGCTAGACTAAAGTTGGGATCTCACATGCTTGAATGTTGCATCATACAATATCCTTCCACATATAAAATTAGAAGGTCAAGTAAACAAGTTCTAGGCTTTATTTCACCTTGAAATCTAACTTTCTGTGGATAAGGATCCCCACCCTGATATTCAGTCAGTCATGCAATCTGAATTAGCACAGGCCAGGTGGAAGCTTATATTGGTAAAATCTGGCCCCTTAACTCCTTTCTTTGTTAGGGAATTGCAAATACAGGAACCAAATTCAAGCCCAACTCTGCAGAGGTTGATGAGCACCAATGGGAACAGATCTTAGAAGTGCTGCTCCAAATCCATGTTTGTTGACAGCAAATATGCATTTCTAAAAATGACATTGCTCACTGTTGTTTTGACTTAGACATAAGGAATTAATTTCACAGAACATTGTACAAGCTAATGAATATGCTCATAATAGTAACCGAAAGTCTCTCAAGCAGAGTTGGGATGGAAGTTTCCACACATGCTTGTGTCTCTTCACTGAAGTAAATAATAAGCAACTGCAGATACAATAGTTAAGGATGCCTTTGTGAGAGCTCGTAGTTAATGACAGAGACTTCTGAACAATATTAGCAAATAGCAATTGCCCTTCCTACACCATTTAATGTTATTAACCATCACGGTACAGTAATACCTTTTCCCCATTTTTGTTTGCCTCTTCAGTCATAAAAGTTGTTAGTATTCTATCTAGAGACTGATGTTACTTCTTTGTGAGCACAAGTGCAAGGTTTTTTATCCATAAAAAGCTTGATAAGTAAAATTGTTAGGGTGTTGTAACTTCCTGATGCAATGTATGTGAATTATCTATCAACTATCTATCTATCTATCTATCTATCATCTATCTATCTGTCTGTCTATCATCTATCTACCTACCTATCACAACCTATTCCCGAGAAACAAAAACTGACTAATTTGTCCATCCGTAATCTTCACTGGTTGAAGATTTAAAATTTTGTTTTGATTTCACAAAGTTTTCACATTTTGTGTTGTATTTTGCCTGTTGTTCATTAGTTGAATGAATCTGGTGCTTCTTGCAATGGAGAAAACACCATTAGCAGCATGGTGGTATACAGAGAATATCTCATTTTTGTAACATATGATATCCTCTGGAAGGAACATGTGCTTGATGTCTAAAATTCAAGGAATCTTTTCATATTACAGAGAGGGAATAGTGTTTCTTTGCTTTAATCTCCAGCTGCTCAGATAATCTAATATATTACATTAAATTCCTATTTTTGAACTGCTTCTTAGCCTTGGCTGTTTATATATAAAATAAACATTCAAAATTAAATTGAAATGTTTATTTTGAGTCCCCACCCCATTTTAACAAACTTTTGGGGGACAAGACCATCTTGAAGTAATATTGACTAGAAATAAATGGCATTGACATGTGCTTTAAAGGGGAAAAAATATTACATTCCATTTTAGAACAGAAGGTTAATGTAATGTTATATCAGCTGTTCATCATCTGGACAGAAAAAAATATTTTATCTAAATTGATCACAATATGGCTTTGAGCTGCCAATACTTAGAAGCTTCAATGAAGACTAATATAGTTTGGATATAATTGCCCAGATCCAACAATCCAACCAGAAGTGAGTCAATGTGCAGAAAAGCTGTGAATGGGAATTTCCACCATCCAGTCCTCTAGCACTCCTGGTGGCAACATCACAAAGGGGATGAGGTTCATTTGCACCATCATGCATCCAAGACACTGTTGCATGAGAGATCATCTGTACACTGGAGCCATTAACAGCCCACTGCGTGTCTACTCAGACGCAAACCCATTCAGTTAAATTGGGCTTACTCCCAAGAAACTGTGTGTAGCATTGTAGTTGCAGTCTGCAGTTCAGTATCCACTGGGAGCAAGCTCCAATGAACTCAGTGGGAGGTCAGACGTTTTTTGTCCATATTTCATTTCTAGCAGTGGCAGGAATCAAATTGGCATTTTGATGCTGGAGAGGAAGAAATGATCTTCATTTCTCCTTTAAGGGACTCCCTGGACTAGATTTTTGGAATCAGCGGGGGAAGAAGAGGGAATGAAGTCCTATTGCATGGGCAAAAATCCTCTCTCACAACACTGTATAAAACTCTATAATATCTGCTAAGAGTACATATGGTGGGAAACTGATGGCAACCATACTCCCTTCAAACATGCACTTGTGGACAAGAAAAGAGACTCAAATCTTATACTTTATTAGTTTCTTCATATTGCACATTCTGCAAAAGGTAATTTTGCAGTATGCAAAAGACAACACACCACATTCCATTAAATGTACAAACATCAGCTATTCAAAATCCCTGATAATTCAGCCCTGAATTCCCTAAGCAATATCATGCTAGAGAAATACTATGTAAAGCATTTGTGTGTGTGTGTGTGTGTGTGTGTGTGTGTGTGTGTGTGTGTGTGTACATTTCTGATTATTATTATTTGGGGGGGGGGGCGACCCTGCAGGCTATTTAGATAAGCGAGATAATACCAGTGTAACAAATACAATGTATGTCATTTCCCTCTCTATGCTGGAGAAAGATTACATACTTGGTGTATACTGTATCTACTGGCTTCCTTGCAGTTACAGTTTCATCTATAAACAAAATCTTTTATAGGCTGTCTTTGGCAATGTGAGATTTCTTAGGCTTCTGGAAACATGCTCTCTGTTGACACTTTAGCCTGTTTGGTCTTTGCTACTCTATTATTTATTGCAAAATGAAATGGGTTTGCCCTACTAACTTTATATTTATTCAGCTGTCAGTTCTTCTATCATGTTATACACAGTTAATTACTTCAAGGGTTCAGACTTGTATGGCTGAAGTCAGCTGAAGATCTGTCACTGGTGTCAGTTGAAACCACAGTTGCATCAAGGGGTGAAACCTGATTTTCACCAGGGTCAATCATCCTCTTGAATTCAGGAAAAATCACTGCTTTTTCAGTTTTAAAAAAAATATCAAAGTGATTTTAAGAGAAGCATTACCAGGTTTATATAAATGTGTCTAGAATCAGTGCAACTGAAATCTTTGTAAGTCATTCTGTCAAAACACTTTGGAAACCTAAACTGCCTTTAAAAGCAGGACTATGCCTCCTATCTTGACAAAGATGTATACAATCATACCTTCGTTTTGGAACAGCTTAGTTCCCGAACATTTTGACTCCCGAACATCGCAAACATGACCTTGACGGAAAGAGATAACAGAACCAGTTTAAGCCAGCTGTACTCAGCTTCTCTGAAGGAATAACCCAAACATCATGAACCTTCTGCTTGTTTCTTGCACACAGAGAAGCTTCCAGAACCCTCTTGAATTAATTAGAAGAGGAAAGATCTCTACACATCAGATCAATACTTTCTCTACCAAGAAATGCAAACTGACAGGATGGCCATTTGTCATGAATGCTTTAGCTGAGATTCCTGCATTGCAGGGGGTTGGACCAGATTACCTTTGGAAGAACATCCCAACTATATGATTCTATGACTCATTTTCCTGGGAGTAAGTCCCATTCAACTCAATGGGGCTTCTGATTCAACATATGTAGAATTACACTCTTGATTATTATATGTATTTTCAGTACTCAAGCAAACTCATACTTTGGTTAAATCCACAACTCCAACATTTTCTACCTGCTAAGGAACCATGATCCTGGCCCATACATTTTGAATTACATTTACCTGAGAGGACTCAAATTGAGGACACACATGCCAGACCCACTCCAAGAATCCTAACATCAATATCCCTAGAGGCAACAGATGCCCCACTCCATTTCTGCTCTTCCCACTTTGAAGGGAAAGGTCTGAAAGGGAGCTCTGCATTTGTTCTGCTGAGCACATACGAAACTCACCCACACCCTATGATCGGTAACCCTGTGTTATGAGGAACCTTCTAAGCACACACAGTTTGAGTCTTTTTGAATTCTTAAAAGAGGTCTGTGCAGACTAAGGTCAACGAAGCCTTTTCTGGTGTCTTTTCTCTTTCCTATTCTGTGTCAAAGTTTCTTTCCTATTAAAAGACAAAGCAAGGTGATTTCCAACTCTCTTTGTGTAAAAGTGACTTGTAAATGCAAGGCATAGCAGTAGAACGTATGATGTGGGAATTCTTTGTTACTGTTGCTGAGTAAATATGCTCTTTATCTAAATACAGTATCTACTCTATTCAAGTTAGGTCTGCTGATTAGAGCACCACCTGGGAAATCAAAATTCATAACACATTAAGCCACTGTGTCTGTTGATGTCCTGGCTTACTTTTTAATACCAAAGGTGCCAATTCCATCACTGCTGATGGACAGAAGAATTTATTTCATCTAAAGTGGTGCTGTTGTGGTCGTTGTGAGTGTTTTGATTGCTAATCTTTTCATGCATGCATTGTGTGTGTTCTCATTATTTATTTTATTTAAATTTATTGCACAGTGCCTTTTATTTCAAACAAACAAGGTAGGCTACTGGATAACAAGACATCAACAACATTAAAGCCACTAGGAGCTAGTGTCTCTCCTTAACTAACTAAACCATTGAAGTTGGACTTTAGACTTCCTGGCTCAGCTCAAACTCATGGATAGCCTTACTGAGTGAAAAATCATGATCTCAGCTTGCGATAAACTATATACTGTGGATAAACTAAGAATAATCATTACACCTTTGCAGTGAAGATAAATGAAATAAGGAACTGTGATTAGTTGCATGAATATTGGCAAACAAAATAATGGTTTTATTTTTTTAGAAGAATTGCTTTAAGTCAGTGTTTCTCAACCTTGGATCCCCAGCTGTTGTTGGACCTACATCACCCATCACTCTTGACTACTGGTCTTGCTAGCTAGGGATGATGGGAATTGTAGTCCAGCAACAGCTGGGGACCCAAGGTTGAGAAACACTGCTTTAAGTTCTTATAGGATACAGCATAAAGATTTATCTGTTCTGGTCCTAAGGAAGATCCTCCCAGAAACAAATGAGTAAGGCAGCAAGGTGAGCAACTTGATCCAACAACATCTGGAATCAGATGAAAGTTTTAGATGCCTTGACATCTAGCTTTCATTCTCCTTGAAAAGTGGAACTTCTCAGAGAAGCAGGCTTCTGATATACAGCCTAGCACTCTTTCCAGGAGCTCATGCTGGGCACACTGTCTGCACTGGTTCGCTGGTTCTGTGCAGTGTGAAGCCATTGGAAACAAGTATTATTGAACACTGGTTTGTTGTCTGCAGACTCTGGTCCAGGTCTAGGAGCCACTTACTAAACCAGGGATCTTTGACATTGTGCTTATAGAGGTCTATGGCATCCTGGGCTCATGGATCTGACAGCAGTATTCCCCCAACATCCCCCCCCCTAAGAACAGGGGAAAACACACTCACCCACCCCAGTAAGGGATCCAGAGTGGGATGGGGTGAGAAAGATTAGGAAGGCTTTGAAATTGGTGGTTCCCCTGCCAGAGTCTCCCTCCCATGTCTCCAGAGGACTTATCTGTAAAATAGTAATTGTTGTGTCACCCTCAGAGAGGAGAGTGCTGACCATCTGTTTAGAATGGGAAGAGCAGGGTCAGTGCTGCTTGGGCACAGCCATAGATATGCTGCTTTCCGCTGTGGTTGATGATCTCTGGATTGAAGCCCTGCTTACATGTAGTAGGTTTTTATAAATATATGCATAAGCTGTGAGGCTTTCATCTGCAGTCATTCAAATGCCTCTTTGGAACATCCTTGAATGTAAACATATTGAACTTGACTTAACAAGTGCCACCATGTCACAGCATTCAAACTCTACAGATCTGAATGTAAAAACAAATATTACTTGGGGGCATGCATGTCCTACAAATCCTGCACGACTGTGGCATATATGTCAGAATTTAACTTCTCTGGCAGTGTCACCTTCCCTGACATATTCATTGGTACTTGTGATTTTCTACTTGCCTTTTCTACTTGCTACAACCCCAGCTTATTCTATTCAGAGCACATGTCAGTGCAGAGCATTGCATCGCATTTGCATGCTCATTTCAGCCTCAAAATATCTTACTGTTACAGGCAGTGACATTTGGCTATTTTTTGCAATGTGCTGTCTATAACAAAAAGAAAGAAGCCCTCTGCCTTTTGACACAGTTCTGAAATATTTAAACAAAACCATCTGAGTTAGTTATCTGGGTGTGTGAGTTTTGATGAGGGGTCACATGTACCACACGATTTTGTGCTTGTTGTGGGATTCATTTATGTGAATTTTTCTGTTAGAAAAGTCGTTTTAGACACATCTTACATTTAAACTAAAGAAGCTTACCATCCTTTTGGACTTTTAATTACATGGCACCAATAGAAGGCTTTCTACCCTCTGATTGCCACATTCTCGTATTCTAGTTTGGAGATGAATGATTGTGTAAGAAATACGTGCAACTCAGGGAAGAGAAAAGGAGGGAAGGCAGCAATCCAGGACCAGCTGAGCTTTTGAGACAGGACTAGGGAACCGCTCACCCTCTAGTTCAGGGGTAGACAACCTAAGGCCCATGGGCCAGAAGTGGCCCACAGAGGCCGTTTAACCGGCCCATGAGCCACCCCTGAATTGAGATGCCCACTCGGCAAGTCCCTGTGAGTTGCGTTAAACCAGCACAACGCGGCATGGGGACTCTCCACCACAGCTCCAGAAATTGCTTCTGCGCATGCCCAGGCACCAGAAATCGCTTCTGCACAGGGCTGACTTCCAGCGTCTGGGTATGCGCATAAGCGATTTCTGGTATTGCACTGCGCCAGTCCGGCCCACGAAGGATCTCTGCGGGAGTGGTCCGGCCCATGTCTGGTAAGCCTTGCTAGTTGTTGCTGGACTACAGTTCCCTTCATTTCTAACCATTGGCCCTTATAGTTGGGATTCATAGCAGGTGAGTCATGCAACATTGGGAGGGCCACAGATTCTCAAACCCTGTTCTAAGATGCACTAAATGTAAAAGTGTATTCAGCCCAATACATTTTAATTAAAGTATTTGTCAGGGTGGGAGGCACTGTAAAATGTAACATCATTCTGTGACTCATCAATGAAGACACACTGTAGAGTCACACTGTGTGCCAACTAGCAGAACTTCCCCATATGAACTTCCCCAGAATCACGTGTGGTGCTTGCTGGCTTTCATTGACATTTACAGTGACTTTGAAGTCCACATATTCTTCAGGGGAAAAGAAGCCTATGCTTGGCCTGGACAAACCCCTGTGGGAGGAGATAATAGGTATTGCTGTTGTTCTTTTTTCAGATGTGTCACAGTTCAATGGTAGAGCAATGCTTTGCATGCAGAAGGTCTCCATTTCCATTTCCATCATCTCCAAGTAAATGGATAAGGTAGCAGGGGGTGTGAACTATCTCTTCCTGAGATCCTGGAGAGCTACATCAGTCAATGCAGACAATACTGGGCCTGAAAGATAAATGACCTGACTGTACAAAGCAAATCCCTACACTCTTCTAAGCTATGGCGGGGGAAGAAATGCAAGGAGGGAAATAAGCAAAAGTGGTATCCTTTCCTATTCTGATGGAAACATCTGCTGGATCAAATAATATTATTTCTATGAGGGGCTGGTGTTAGATACAATATATTAATTCTAAACTTTCCCCTGAAGTTTCTCCTGAATTTTTCCTTGAGTCTTGTAGGCCTTATTGTATCCTAGGTTTTGATGGAGGAAGAGATCAGACCTACCAGAGGAACAGGAAGTCAGTGTATAAAAGGCTAATGGCTTCTTCCTACTTGAGCATATGGTATCATTGTTTTAAGTGAAACAAAATAAAAAAATTCCTTCCAGCAGCACCTTAAAGTTTTTTATTTTGGTATGAGCTTTCGTGTGCATGCACACTTCTTCAGATACTGTTTTTGGTGAAGCACATAACTTTTAACGCAGAGGTGGACAACCTCAGGCCAGTGGGCCAAATGGCTTCTCTGGCCTTTGCAACTCTTCTCAGGTTATGCCCCCTCTTCATTCACACAATGCCTCCCCAGGCCACACTCCTCCCCAACTCTTACTTCACATCCCCTTTGAGTTATTCTGCTTGGTTGGAATGGGTCCAACCTGTGTGGACAATTAGAGAGAATTGTGAGTTTGTGAGTCTGTGTAGAAACTAGCCTGCTGCACAATGATAAAATTTGCATTTCTTGCTTTTCCCACTTTTAGCACTGTTATGTGGCTCCCAGAAAGATGCCAAAAGGAAATATGTCCCTCAGTCTGAAAAAGTTTCTCCACCCCTATTTTAATGTGCAGGGTGATTATGTAGGAACTTATAACTGAAAACAAGATATGCAATACATAAAGTAGTGTAAAAAGATACCTTTTAGGGAGTATTCATGTCCTTCGTTGGCGTTGTGACTCACTTGTTACCCTGTGATCCTGCAGGTGTTAAATATAAACTTTTATCCTTTGCCATGCAAAACACAGCCCATCCTTGCGAGACGTTTTTGTGTATGAAGTGAAAGCTGCTACTGATTTCCCTAACTAATTAGGGGAGAGAAAAATAATCTCACCCTCTCATTCCTATTCTCTTTATTTTTTATGTTCTTATTTTGAAAACTGAAGAGAGAAATGAAAGCCAAGAAATGTTTCTATTTGATAAGTAAGACAAATTCTTCCCTTTGATTCTAGGAGTGCACAGCTTCCCAAACAAGCATAGCTGAGGTAGGTTTGCAACACACAAAATGAGACTGGATCAGAGATACAAATTTGTGTGTTTATAAAAAAAAGTTAGATATAAAACTTTAAATATGTTATTTTCCTTGTTTTAATTCCAAGTGAAAGCAAGCTCCCTGAAATAGTTCTGAAAAACAGCAGCAAGTAATCAATTCTGTTGCTTTGGGTTTGGTAGAATTGATATCTAGAAAACCTAGACGCCATTTGACTGCTTAGAGCAGGCATCCCCAAACTGCGGCCCTCCAGATGTTTTGGCCTACAACTCCCATGATCCCTAGCTAAGAGGACCAGTGGTTGGGGAAGATGGGAATTGTAGTCCAAAACATCTGGAGGGCTGAAGTCTGGGGATGCCTGGCTTAGAAGGCCATCTTGGCAAATACGGTAAGAGGTTCTTAAAACAACAACAACAACAGCAACAACTACTGCTTAACTCAGTGCTTTTAAGGGAGGGCGTTGTTTCTACACCAGAGGTGGGAAACCTTTTTCTTTTTTTCAGACCTTCTGAGCCACCTTCCCAGAGTCACATTCCTGTGGCTGAAACTGGATGGAGCAATAGATGTAAATGTTGCCTTTGTATAGTAACCTAGTTTCTATCCATGCTCACATATTCCTCCCTATCCTCAATGCAGGTAAGCTCAAAATCATTTTCAAGTTAGGGAAAAACACTTCAGGTACAAAGCATAGCCAATAAGGAGTAAGCACCAGAAGGGTTCAGAAGGCCAGATGGAGAGTCCTAGAGCGCTCAGTTAATCCCCAGGTCCAAGGACACCCCCCCCCAAGCTCTGGATTTGGTGCTGGGCTATGTTTTCTTTACTGGGAAATGTGTTCCACCCTATCTATCCTGTGCCATTGGAAAATCAGGTTGGTATTATTTGCTTTAGCCTGTTTTGGTCAGGTATGTGTCTAATTACATCACAATGACTAGGTTCACTTTGGGATCTACTTTGTCCTACCATATGTAGACCAGTTTTTGCCCCCTTTGCCCTGTGCCCCGTGTAAAAGTAGGATTTCCAACCCAGCAAATTACACACCGAGTTTGTGCTGTAACTGACACTTACATTGAGACATCTTATTTACATTTTAATCATGTGAGGAATCACATTCATGCTGCCTCTATTTTAAAATTTACCACATGAGAAGAGGTAGATAACAAAGCATGGTCAAACCACATTGCCTGGCACATTCCCTTGAATGGGAGTGTGGGACTTTGCCTAACTGAAGAGGTGACCAAGTACAGGTGATTTGTTACCATAGCAGCTAGTAGTCCACAAAGTTGTTTGGAAGCAGTAACATCAATATAACATATACCAGGCATGGGCAAACTCATCCCTCAAGGTGTTTTTGGACTACAATTCCCATCATCCCTGACCACTGGTTCTGTTAGCTAGGGGTGATGGGAGTTGTAGTCCCAAAACATCTGGAGTGCCGAGTTTGCCCATGCTTGACATATACTATGTTGTCAAATGACAAATAACATTTTTTCTTTTTCCAGATTAAAACAAATATCAATTAATTTACCATAACAACTGATGGACTATGTTAAAAGAGGGCAGGCTGGAAGGGGGTTAGTTCCAGGACAAATTCATTGATGCTAGAAAACCCAAACATATGCATGAATGCAAATTTCTCCAAGTTCTCCAGGTTCAGCACAAGTTTGAGATGAAAGTCAGTGGGTGCACTCATGGGTACCATGACACCTCACATGGCCTGGTAGGATCTGGAAGGTGATAGCAGCATATAACGTGATATCCTTGAGTGGTAGCCATATTATTGGCCACAAAGTTCCCCAGGTGAGGAGAGAATGCCACTGTCATCTTTGAGTAGACCAAGCAGTAGGAAGAAGTGGCGATAGGTAGATCTGTCCACTTAAGTTTCTCTCGGTTTCTCATTTTTCCATTGTAGATGTTCAGTGCTCCACATTTCCATATCTGTTTGCATTCTTTTTTTAAAAAAAATGAAAAGGCATAGTGGCAATTCACCAGCATTTTAATGTGAATATCTTCAAATATAAATATTTTGTATGCAATTTTGCCTAATATGCAGTTTTGTATAGCAGTTCCCCCTAATATGCATTCTTATATATTATAATTCACCAATATATGCATTTTGATGAGCCCTGTACCCTGGTATAAGCATTTATGTACACAATACTTGGCTGGAGGATTGTATTGCAAAATCTGGAAAAGCACAAATTTCAAAGGATGGCTGTGTTTTACTTCTTGCATTGTTTTGCAAAGTGTGCATTCAGTAATTTTGCCTTTCAGTGCAAACTGAATTGTATTTTTTTCCCTCCCCTAAAGGAACGACCTATATTGGGGACTAATTTGATGCTTTGAGCAGGGCAGAATCACCCCATAAAGGCAGGCAGTAGGAAACATTGCCTCCTAGACCTCACTTTGGAAGCAGATCATAGATACAGGGAATGAGAAAGGAGTGAACTTGGGCTTTCAAAAAGCTGCTGATAAAGTTCCCCACCAAAGACTCTGGAGTAAGCTTAGCAGTTATGAAATAAGAGGACAGGTTCAGCAACTGCTTGAAGAACAAGAAGCAGACAGATGAAATAAATGGACATAGATTGGATGCATAAAGCCAGCCAAGATTGCTAGCGTTGAAATCCTTTGGATTTCCACTTTTTGGTGTAAATTTTTAGAAACCTACTAGAAGCAACAAATACCCTATATTGTACTTCTCTGAAATAGCCAAATGTTTACTGCTGACTACAAGAAAACTAACTTTTTGTTTAGTGAACTTTAGCTAAGATAATTGCATATTGGGAAAGTTGTACACAACTGCAAATGCAGCCCTGTAATGGGAAATGTTAGGCAACCTGTTTAAAGCTCTGAACGAGCGTATTTGTAGAACCCGTTATACGCTGATTATTCAAAGTGGTGTAATTATTTGAATTTTCTGTTCTGCAGCATCGTTGAATGAGGTAAATTGCATCTTAATTACGGACAACCCTGTCCTCAAAGTACTGTGTAAGGTGGAGAACCAGTGGTTAGAAAGGGTCTGGTACTGGCACAGTTGTTTGAGGGGAAGGGTTTTATTTCACTAAGCATCTTTGACTAACATCAGTAACGGTTCACATTTTGAAGATGAGTAAACATTTTGTACAAATAGATTAACTGGTGAGCTTGGAAACAAGAGTCAGTCACAGGCTTTTGAGTTTGCCAGATAGTGCTTTAAGTCTTCATTCTTCACCTATAATACCAACTCTCTGTTGCCCCTGCTAGATCAAGGGTAAGAACATAGAAAGTTGCCTCATACTGAGCCAGTCCATCAAGTCCAGTATTTATACTGATCAGCAGCAGCTCTACAGAGTCTTTCCCAGATCTACCTAGAGTTGCCACAGTTGAAACTGTGACCTTCTACATGCAAAGCAAATGTCCTTCCACACTGACAATGGTATGCCTCATGCTACCCAGAGACCACTTTTAGAGAAAGCTTACAAGTGATGTTAGAGAACCAAATAATTTGTTTTGTTTTGTTCATATAGCATAAGAGAGCCATCAAAGTGGCTTTCAACAGGGATGGAGAACCTCAGACTCAGTGGCTAACTGTGGCCCTCCAGGTCTCCCCATTGGGCCATTGGGACTGTCCTCAGACCACACCACCTTCCAATAACTCCCCTTCTCATCAGGCCTGGCCATAAACTTGCCCTGCTTTGTAGCTACTTTGAGAATTTTTGCTTGGCTGGAAAGTGTCCTTGAACTTTGACAATGCCACTTGCTTGTCTGGATGGAGGATAAAGGGAGGTGTATGAGTGTAGAAACTAGCCTAGTGTACAAAGTTAGCATTGCTCCTTCCACTTTTGCCTCCAGCCCCGCTCACCACTGGCATGTCCTACCCCAGCAGACAGTTGGTCAGTAGAGAATGTGGGCCTCTGGATGAAAAGGGTTAAGCCCTGTCCTGAAAAACAATTGCAAGGTAATTTGTCTAGGGGTGCAGCTCCAAAATATAAATACCCCCCATGAGAAAGGTTTCTGCTTTCACCCACTTGGAAGCCTATTTGAAATGAGTTCAGCAGAAATACAATGGGCCACATCCAACTAAATCATTGTGGTAGCAGAAGCTAGTGCAACAATTCCTGACAGTGCAGTGGGACTTACTCTTCTTTTCTTCTCTCCTATGCCCTCCCCCGATCTGCTCCAAAGTGTTGGGAGCACCCCCAGAACAGGGTGGGGTGGGGGAGATCATTGTGTTGTTGGGCAAGGATAGAAGTTTGCAGTGACAGAACTATTCCCTTAGCCCTACTGATGATTTTTACCCAGTCTCTCCAGTGAGTCTTTCTATACTTACCTTCCTTATCTCTCCACATGCAAAATCGGAAGATCCCGTGTCTGCGTGGACCGTTTTCCTTGGTTAAAGAGATAAGAAATGTAACACCCCATACAACTAAGGCACTGGATGTTCTCTGTACGCATAAACTAGTCTGTCACTTTTTTGGAACACGTTTCCTCACTTCTCCTTTTCAAAAAGACCAGTAGAAATAGCCACTCTGTATTTCCTTCGGTGTATTTTATGTTCAAATTAGTATCCTTCACAAACAAGAAAAAATACTTTAGATTCATTATTTTTCTGCCTTGTGCAGCTTTGTGTAAAGCTTGATCAAAAAAGTTTCTCATTAAACTGTGACAGTCCTTTATATTAGTGGTACATAAAACCTCTCTGGTTATTATAGAGGAGGGGGGGGAGCAAATGACAGTTGGTGTCAACATTAAGCAGCTCAGGGCAAACTGTCGTCCCCCCCCCAGTACCTATGTAATTTAATTGAAATGCAATATTTCATGAATATTAGGAAGCTAGATTTTATTAAAAATGGCAAGGAAAAGTGAATGCCTGAGTGTTTAGAGTAACAAGCGGTACAAATTTATTCATTCAATACATCACTGAATTATTTAAAACTCGGCTTAAGCACAAGGTCACAGAATAATTTTGGAAAGTGCGCACTTGTGCATGATGCATTTCCATAATTCCACTGCACCTACAAAGTTAATCACAGCTTTGGCATGCTGGCTTTTTCATATATTAAACAGAGGCAGATAAAGGTTTTAAATTAAAATCTAGGAGTGGACTAAACTGCAGAAGGCAGAACTATTTGTAAATTTCTGTACATGGGCTCCTTTTCATTTTAATAAAAATTACTAGCTTGTGAAAGGATTAAATTAGCAACTCCTGGATTGTCGAATGCAGCCTCTTGTTTGGATCCAGCAGCCTTGTGTGTGTCTGTGGGGCACAACCCAGAACAATTCCTATTGACAGCAACAAAATGGATGATGACAATTCCTATTGAAAGCAACAAAATGGAGGTCAATCACATAATTAACTTAAGTCCTATTGATCCCAGTGAGATTTCCCTTCACACAGTGCCCTTTAACACATTCAGGGAGACCAAAGCCGGGCTACAACTGCTGGGCCTGTCTCCATCATTGTCCTCATCATCCCACTCCCACATATTTTGTGTTCAGAGAAGATCTAAAGGAGCAGTGGATTGTATGTGTGTTGGTTTCTACATGCAGTGGGAGGAAACTACCTCCTACAGAAACCTTTAGATTCAGGCATAGAGGCCAGGGTGTGAAACCAGATTGGCAGGTGGGGCTCCTGAAATTTGGAATGAGGCCTACAGGCATAGCAATGATCCACGCATGAACACTCACCTCGAGGCTTGATTAATAACTAACTTTTGGTGGATTATGCCCATGGACCTACATATCTGAGAAAGCTCCGTTTGTTTGCACCCATGGTGCATTCAACAATTTCTGCAACATTGAAGAATGCAAAGCAGTCCACTCCTTGCATGGGCAATGCTCTTTCTTCGAATTAAGAATTCCACAGAAGAATGAACCACACCTAATAACTGGCCGCCACCAATGTGGTTAAAATGCTATAGGTGGGGGCTCATATAGCAGAGCACCCCTTCACTTTTTAAAATCCACATAGGTGATACAAATATCAGGGAGAAGGGTTTTTATTTTATTTTTTGCTATGGAGGAGCATTCAATAATGGGAAGTCCCAACTTCAAACTGAAGGATAAAACATAGCTGTCAAGTTCTCCCTTTTTTAAAGGGAAATTCCCTTATGCTGAATAGGCTTCCTCACGAGAAAAGGGAAAACTTGACAACTATGGGATAAAGCCAAGACATTGGATGACTACCGCAGCTGCTGAACGAGGCCTCCTATGCATGCTTTCTCAAAAGTAAGTCAATCTGAATTCAGTGGGACTTACTCCAGGTGAAGTGTGCATGAGACTGCAGATTTATGCAGAGTTTAAGGTACTGGATTGTGTCCAATGTGTAGAAGGGGGGGGGGGGAGAAGAGAGTTTTTGGAATTTGCGGTACAAAACTAAGAACTGTGCAGTACAAATGTCTGAAGAGTGCTCAGGTTTCCTTTTTTCTGTAGCTTCAGGCAGATAGTATAATCAGGACCCAGATTTTAATGGACCCCAGGCTTGATTAGCTCTCTGTTTTATTGTATACATCTTTGGCTGTTTTCTGAATACATAGGACTTTCTTATTATTGTTGCTGCTTTTAACTCCATTTGTAGCTTTTTATTTTATTTTGTATCATGCTTTTTTGACCTCCTTGTACCCTGCATTGTTGAAAGGTGGTTTATAATCCTTAGAAAACAAACAATGTTTCAGTGGACACAACCACGATTCCTGTCATAGTATCGCTTTCTACAGTGAAGCATACATCATTTGTCACATTGCAACAGGTCAGGGCAGCTTTTAAAGTTAGCAGAATTTGAGACAACTCTTGCTCGATGCTTTAGACCTGGGGCTTTTAGCAGATGTGGCCCTATGTAATAATTACTCATCAGGACCATAAGATTTGGAATGGCTTATGACTTCCTTTGAATCACTCCCCCTCGAAAATGCCCACAAAGGGGCCATTTCTATGTCTGCCATTTTATATCTGTGAGTCGGTTAAAAGCATGGTTTAAACCAGGGATCCCCAAACTAAGGCCCAGGGGCCGGATGCGGCCCAATCGCCTTCTAAATCCGGCCCGTGGATGGTCCAGGAATCAGCATGTTTTTACATGAGTAGAATGTCCTTCTATTTAAAATGCATCTCTGACTTATTTGTGGGGCCTGCCTGGTGTTTTTAAATGAGTAGAATATGTCCTTGTATTTAAAATGCATCTCTGGGTTATTTGTGGGACATAGGAATTCATTCATTTCCCCCAAAAAAATATAGTCTGGCCCCCCACAAGGTCTGAGGGACAGTGGACCGGCCCCCTGCTGAAAAAGTTTGCTGACCCCTGGTTTAAACACCTTGTTTCCCTATTGAGACGTGGTTCCAGAGCTCCTAAGCAATGAACAGATGTTTAAATATCACCTATCCCTTGTAAGATTATCACAGGAGAACAGAAAGCAGAATATATGGCTCTTCTGCATTTCAGCGTGGGTAGAGTTACATTCTCCGTTCCCATTAATGCTAATGGAGTAGTGTTAAATCCCTGTAAATCAAGATAAAAATGCAGAAGCACTTAAGAGGCTGTCAGCGATTATTTTAATACACTTGATCTTTAATATTCAGTAGTGTCAGCCACCTCTTTGCTTGCTTGTCACACCCAGAACCAAACTGAGACAATTTTTCAAGAGGTTAATAAGCTCTATCATGCCTAGCAAGACCACAACAACCACTAAATGGGGTGGAAGAGAGAAATGGTCAGCCCAATTCAGTGAAGTCAGATGAAGCTGAAGTTTGTTCTGTGGTCCTTAACTGCACTACCTAATCCTGTACTCAGCACAGAGGTAAGGTACTGAGATTTGAACAGTACACAATCATGCAATGATGGAGTGATGGCATTTAAAGAGATCCTGAATTAAGAAGAAGAAAAAATGCTTGCTAAATAGCCAAAGAAAAATCAAAAACAGGCTGGGAGGAGGCAGCATGCTTTAGAAGTGATCTTTATGCCATGAGAAAGCTCAAACATAATGTGGAAATTAAAAGTTAGGGAAACATTGGGAGAACTGAATAAATTGCTGTGTGGATGCTGCCTCTTTTCACTAGCAGCATCACACCAAATTTATGACTTTGTCTGTATATACCAGGTGCTGTGCCACTATGTGTTCCGGATATCTTTAGGCTCCACCTGACGCAAGTGCACCTGGGGCCAAGCTATAAATTATGCTATGCATCTGCCTGAAAGTGCTTCTTTAAAACTGTCCACCAGGGCTGGCCCACCTATGAGACCAGGCCAGGCGACCACCTTAGGCTGCAGGGACCCCATGGGCAGCAGAGGCTGCTGTTGATCTTCCTTCCCACACACCTTGTTCCTGATGTCAATATTCACTCACCTCTTATTCCCTGGTGGGGCGCAGGGGTGCCCCATTTTGGGGTCCAAAATGTATTGGGCCAACCCTGCTGTCCACACTTTCTTTAATTAAAAGTACCCATGCTTCCTTTTCAGTGTGGACTGGGGCTGAGGTATCAGCCAGAGTGGAGACTTAACTATTTCTTCCCCGTGGTGTTTTCTTACTGAAAGTCACCTCATATTCCTCTTGCCCTATAAATGTGTTACACAGAAATGTGACCTTTGGGGGTGCAAAGGTAGGATGTGGGTGATTTGTAGAGGGAAGACCACAGTCCTGGTCAAGACTCCCCTTCCCGCCGTTGAAAGTGGAAATTTGTCAGCGAGCAGTTGAAAGTGCAAGCTCAATGTAATGTGTAGTTTGATCCATAGTCAGTATCTGATCCTCATCCAGCCAACATCAGTCATTGCAGGCACTGTAGATGTGATTAAATCTATTTCAGCGTTACTTGATAGTAATTGAGTTTGCATATATCTCATTGGTTTTTAATAAGATGAAATACATTTCTCTCTCCTTTCTGTCTTTATGAAATGTTAAAAGAAGAGGGAAATGGGGGGGATAGGTAAAGGTGGTGACCCCCTCCTTTTCTTCAGAAACCCCTTCGTGTTGAATCAGATTGTGCTCTTATATTTTATCAACCCCATTAAAGGCTAGGGGCTTGTAATGGGTTCTCTGTTTCTCTCTGTGGAAACGATACTCTGATTCAGTAATAAACTCAATGGAGCTTCAAATCCAAACTGATCATTAGCTCAGTTAAACTAGAAATGCCCAACAGTACGTGAATGTCATGTAAAGCTAATTATTCTGTACAATTGTTTTACTCTGGTGTCCCTTTTTGTAGAAAAGGAGGATAACCACAAGAGAATGCCTGCCTCAGAATCAGCTGTAAGCTGAAATAAGCTTTTAAAAAAGAAATCTAACTTACTCTGGCTAAGGTACTCTGTGTACCTGCTTGAACTATGCAAAGTATTTATGCACTTTGCACAAATGAAGAATGCTGTCCTATCTGATGAATGCTGCCCTGGCCAGCATCTCCCAAAGTGTGACTATCTATGACAGCCAGGCAACATATTTTGCTATGCTTGGACTGGAATGGAAGATAGACATTTCTCCCTTGTCACAATTTCAGAAAACCAACCATGGCACCCATGCACTCAAGCCACTTACTGTACACACTTCCTGGAATACATCTTTTTATTTTTATTTTATTGCACTGACATATCCTAAAGCAATGGTTGCAAACTGTGTGTTGGTATTTTGCCAGAAGGTTGGAAAAGGAAATCAAAGACCATATTGAATTCCATCCTGGTGCTGTTTGGTTTGGGGTGGCAGAGGAGCTCTGGTTTCCACTTTTTCAGCACTGAATTTCTTGCTGCAATCCATTCTATATTTCATAGGCATAGGGAGGAAGGAATCAAAACCTTCATAATAGCGCAGAGAGTTCAGTCCCATCCCCCTTGCTCAGAGCTATGGAACCACCTATACCTCAGAAGCACTGCTGACATGTGTTAATTCCTTCTTTTACCCTTTTTGTTGTTGTCCAGGCTGAATTGGGCCCCTCTCCAGCAAATGGGCTGGTGTAGGTGTTGGGCAAAATACGCACCAACCGAGTGGCAACAGCAGCAGGGTTGACGAAATAACGAAGTCGTCTTCAGTATCTTTGTTTTGTTGCAGCTTTGCCTGATAAAGCTGGCGGTAAAAAGCCAAGGCTGACGCGGACTCTTTTCTCAAATGGACCGCAGCCAAACTCTCCCACATTTCTTTAGCCGACGTTTTATCTCTGATATATACAACTTGCTGGTCGGACACTGCTAAGTTTATAAAAGCTTTGGCTTTGTTATCCCCCCGTATCCATTCAGGGGTGAGTGGCTGAGGAGGGGTGTCCACGGTGTAGTTAAACAGGTCCTTAGATTTAAGTAATCCTCTCATTCTAAAGGACCAAAGACTATAATTACCATCAGTTAGTTGAGGAAAGGTAAGCGCCATCTTTTCGCCATCATCCATCCTGGATATACTTCCAGCTCCTTTTTGACCGGCAGATAGCTCAGCTTCGCAGCCCTCTTAGCAAGCAGTTCAAACACCCATGCGCAGTTCCTGGGCCCATAACCGGATGTTGGGCGAAATACGCACCAACCGAGTGGCAACAGCGGCAGGATTGATGAAATAACAAAGTCGTCTTCAGTATCTTTGCTTGCTTTTATTTACAATTATATACAACACACTCCTCTACTCTTTTCCTCTCATTTCACAATACATCACCACCACCACACCCATGAACCATTTGCTTAAATACAGAATTCAAAATAGTCAATTACCCAATCACATTACAGTAAGCAAACTCTACCTTCAATTATTCAAATTAGCAAAAGCTCACAGGTGTGCTATCATTCAGAACAAGGTTACAAACACACATCTCTGTGTAGCACCATTGACCACATCAGTCTTAAAGGAAAAACCTAACAAAGGATCCAGCCAGGGGACCCATATGGCGCTGTGGGTTAAACCACTGAGCCTAGGGCTTGCTGACCAGAAGGTCAGCGGTTCGAATCCCTGTGACGGGGTGAGCTCCCATTGCTTGGTCCCAGCTCCTGCCAACCTAGCAGTTCGAAAGCACGTCAAAATGCAAGTAGATAAATAGGAACAGCTACAGCGGGAAGGTAAATGGTGTTTTCGTGTGCTGATCCAGTAGATTATTGGCTAGCTCTGTTCCAGTGCCATCCCAACATCAAAACGCTCTGTTTCAGGATCTTGGACCAGGAACAACAATGGTAGTGGGCTTCCACAGCAGTAGATCTCCTTGCTTCTTAGTCCCCTGCAGTACCAACCTTACATACCCTCGCAGAAGCACACAAGGGAACACAACCTCCCTGAGTCTATATGACTTTTTGAACTAATATTTTGCGAAATTTTATAAGATGGGAGATCCTGATTCAAAGCTAAAGTTTGGATTGGATCTTTTGTGTGACGTTTGCAGTGGATTGGTCTGGCTCAGTCATTACATTTGAGAAGCACTGTTGTATTCTACATCCACTCTTTTGCATATTTATTGGAGAGAACATAAGTTTTTCTTTCTCCTAGTGCCAATGTGAATAAGAAACATATATGAAATACAAAAAGGAGCATATGGATTGCTGTCTGGGTTCTATATATATTGCAAGGAATTCTGTGTTTGTACAACTGTCTGTAGATCTTTTGGCACCGTAATCTTAGAACAGGCACAAAAACAAACCATTTAAATCTTTAACCTTAGTTACTCCATTTCTGTACAGGATTTTTTTTAAAAAAATAAATAAATACATTTTTATTGTTTTGTCACTTCTTGTTTGCCAGCCTGGGCTCCCTTGGGAGGGAGGTTGGGATGCATACTTAATAAATTTGGGGACACATTCTACCATGATTGTAAATGTAGAACGTCACACACACACACACACACACACACACACACACACACAAGCTCCTCACCATGTTGGTAATCCCAAATAACCATTTGCTGGCCAAAACACTGTAAAATTTGTTGGACTGTTTGTTTGAGTGTAATTCAGTGGCTGATCTGTGAACATAACATATAAATATTGATTGATTGACTGATTGATGATAAATTTGGTGGTGGCAGTGGCCCCATTTTTGCAGTCATATGGCCCCACACCATATGGCACCTTGTCCCAGTTGGCCCCACCCAATGTGGCTGGAACACGGCAAGGTTGGCACAACATTGCTGAAGCAATGGGACCATTGCCACCACCAATTCATCAGTACCATGAGTGCACCTACAAGGCCATGCTCCTGGCCCAGCCAGGAAAGCAGCAGTGATGGTGGTTTCAGGAGGTGGCTCCATGCGTTGTCTCCGTCACGTGGGCCACTATTAGAGAGAGATGCAATCTCTACAGATCAAGGGAGGGGAATGAATTCCAGCAACTCTAAAAATGTGCACTTTGGAAAACATCCCTTTAAAGATACGTTTTTGATTTTGTTGTTGCTTAAGGAACTGAATGTGAAGGCTTCTCTATTCTTTTTTGCACCTGGTTTTCATTTCATAATTTGTGTTTCAGTGGTTGAATTTTTGTTGTTTTGATGTTTGCTTTTCTATTTGGAAGCCACTCTGAGCAACTCCTTTGGTGGAGGGGAAAAATCAGGGTATAATGTTATAAATAAATATAGAAATAACCAGGTTTTAGCATCCTCCTGAAGTTACAAATGTGACAGAATAGGTGAAAATGATTTAACAAGGGCTGGCAATGCATACAGAAAACAAAAATTATCTCTGGTAAAAGGAAATGGGGACAGCTGAAGCATATGAGTGAAGTGGTCATCAGAGCTTCAGGTTCCTTTATCCTTTGCAGGCACCTGCAAAGAATAATAGCTAGATTTTGGATGAAAGATCTGAAGGCACTGTTTGAACTGCAGAGATTTGTGCTAAGATGATGCAAGAAAGATGGCATACTGTCGCAGAGAAGGGAGCAGTTCTGCAGACTCCTATTTTTATTTTATTTTATGCCAGAAGGAAGCAGCCAAGACCTTGACAAGTCCATCACAGACTGAGGAAAAAACACGGGGCTAGAATTCATATCATATAGCTCATTTCTACCTGAACTCTGGAGCCAAGTAGGCAGAAGCTCCCTGCTAAGCAGTGCTTTGTTACCGAAATGAGCATATATTTTGTCTCCCAAATGCAGTTCCTTTTTCCCATCCTCAATCAAACAGCACCCACTCAAGCTGCCTTGGGATATGCCACATCTGTCAGTACAGAGTAAGAATTTCCCTTGTTAGCTATCATTATTTTAAATGGCTTTTTAAAAGCCTGGCCTTGTGGTTCTGCATCTGCAAATGGTGGCTGCTTTTCCTCTCCTTTTCCCCCCAGGAAAAGGCAAAACTTGTGTGGCCTTGCTTTTGGACTATCAGATTATTCCATTCATAGTTATTTTTACAGAGCCAGCATTAAAATGCACACTGGGCAGAAGCTAACGTTAAAAGGCACCAGCAAAAGACATGATAAAATATCATAGGCTTTTATAAGGTTAAAGTTTACATCTGGGGTTCATGATCTCCGAGGATAAGGAATGCAGGGGTGTAATAGCATATTTTGCTGAAAATAATGCATTTACAGTATTGATAATTGCACCAGACCAAAACCTATTATCAGAGGACAGTTGATGAATCCAAAACATAAAATAAAATAGCAATAAAATCCAAATTTCAAGGAAGCTTGAGCTTTTTTTAATGCTTTTATATAGCGCCTTTAAGCTGGTCTAGTAAGATTGATCCTGAGGATGTGCACAAAGCATCCATCAGTTTTCCAGTCAGCTGGAGAAGTCAACTCTATTCTTTTCTCTTGAATAAGTCTGGTGGCTTGACTGGATTCATGGATCATTAACTACTGAAGATATATATATATATATATATATATATATATATATATATATATATATACCCTGTATAGCAGACTGAGAACAACAAGGGAAGTTATTCTTGTAGTGAAAACATAATACTGCAAGGATGCTCTTTGGGTGTGCCAAATAGCCTCTCAAGACATTTGTATAGTTTGCTAGTTGAAGGTCCTTGCTTGACAGCTATGTGATATTTGGAGTCTACAAGCAACTGAAATCTGTGTTTGCAGGGTTACATGTACAACGTCCCGAACCCCACTGAAGCAAGTGATGAGAAGGAAATATTGTTCCAGTCTAAATGTGGGCAGTGAAAGAAAGGCAGAACAGCAGTGTGCATGCTGTTGCTTTTGGGATCTGATGGCATTTTAAAGAAACGTTGTGTCCCTGCTAAGCTTTTCACATTTGCAAATAGACATGTAGCAATGAGGGAAAGTTTGATTGAGTTTGCATTTCAAGGTGAACACACCTAATTCACAGTTCCTGAAACAAGACAACAATGAAAACACAGCTCAAATTCAAAATTCTCTAAATTTTGCAGTGCAGTTCTCCAGACAGGTAATGTTTACAAAAATCCACATATCAGGGCGTTGTTGTTGTTGTTGTTTTGTTTTTTTTTGTTAAAATTTCTATACTACCCTCATCCAAGGATCATAGGGAAGTCTACAATATAAAAACACAAAATACATTTTAAGAAACCCAATGCTCTCCACACAAACACATTTTAAAAGGCCATCGATTGTTTAATTAGCCCAAAGCCTAGGAGAAGAGGAAGGTTTTTGCCTGGATCCTAAAGATATGTAACAAAGGCTCCAGGCGAGGCACATATAATGATCACAGGGGCTTATCAGTTAATATGGGGAGAAGCAGTCCTTGAGATATTGCATAAAGTGTGCATATAAATGCATATATTGGTGAAAAATTGCATACAAAATGAATTCTATTAGGGAAAATTGTTCTGAAAATAATGTGCATATTAGGCAAAATGTCTTAAAAACATATAGAATCATAGAACTGTAGAGTTGGAAGGGACCTGGAGGGTCACCTAGTGCAACACCCCCCCCCCCCATAATGCAGAAATCCTGCCCACAGCTGTCCCTGCGTAGGCTTAGACCACCAACCTTCTGGTTAAAAGCCAGACACACTGAGCTATTGCGCCACCTGTAGGAATTCACACTAAACTGCTGATGGATTTTCATGAGGACCTTTTTTTTAAAAAAAAAAAAATCAAAACAAAATATGCAGACTGATGCAGAAATATGGAGAACTGAATTTAAGGCTGGAAAAACAAGGAATGGAGAGTACCGGGAATTAACAGATTCTGCCATCTGAACAAACATATATTATTATTATTTTAACTCAGAAATCTACAGCAGTCTGTACCTCATAAGCAAAATAGCCTGGGGAAATAATGCTTCTGTCTTTCTACACACCCTCCAATATGCCTGGGAATACATCTTTTCACTGGTATTGTGCTATATATAAAAATTCTTAGCTAACAGAGCTGTTTCTGGGACATAGCTGCCAGACAGTAGGCAACCTGGGCTGCACCTGGCCAGAGGCTAAATCCTCTGTTGACATAAGTCAGCCATATTGCAGGAAAAAAAATTGCCCATCATTTGCTTGACCTGAAGGCAAAAAGTTGACTTCAGACTCAGAGGAGAGATGCCTAATATCCTCCCCAGAGAGATTTACCTGGCACCTACTTTATTAATGCTTTTGGATACTTTTCTATTTACTCAGGCTTTTATAGTGCTTATCATGCTGTGGTTTAACAACATTTTAACACTGTGGTTTTATCTCTCTATTTTAATTGTTGTAACATTCTTGCTCTTGCTTTATTTATTTTTTGATATTACAATTCTGTTTTTGCTTCATTTACATGGTATTTTATCAAGTTGTGGTTTTCCAGTTGTTATCAGACAGCTTATAAACTGAAATAATTCATTGTACTTATAAACTGAGTAATTTATCAAATCATTGTAGTGTCCCAATAAAAGTTTTCTTGGCATCATCCTCTGCAGGGAGCTCAGCATCCCCCTTTCCTTGGAGCATGACGGTAGAAGGGTTGTGCCATATAAACTTAAAAGGTGAACTATAATCCATCAATATGTTGGAAGAGAGCTTCCATTAAGGATAATATGCCAACCAGGCATACCTTAGGGAACATACAAAAGGACTCTGTGATAAAGCACAGATGGTTCAAAATCTAGCCCAATAGTAGCTGCAGGAGCTGACAAGCCTTGAAAAACTTCAATAAAAGGAGGAAAAGAAAATTGGCAAAGCTTCACAATAGACTAAAGCATAAAGCATACCAAAAATAACCTCAGGCAACAGTTACCTCATTTATTTATCAAATGCGGAGAGGGGTAAACTGTAATATAAATGGCTAAAATCAGAATCATTTTGCAGCAAACCTCTGAAGATGCTGATAGTTTCATATTTGTTTTATCCTTTATATTCTTTTAAACAAATGTATCTAGGAAACTTCCAACAAATGAGTTTGAACAGACTTAATGGAAAGTAAGTAGTCTTTAAGATATTGCTGAAATGCTAGTGAAATGAAATAAGAGACAAAGTACCCAAAAGATTGGGAAGGACTAGAGCATGACAGATCTGATAGGTAAGATAGACAGAATGGGAAAGAAGTCAGAGGAAGAGTGTTTGTTCTTAGGGATGGATATGGGGATTCCAAAGAAGACACACCCAATCAGCACCTGCCAGACAGGTGTGGATAGGACAGGGGTCCACTTCTGAATCAACACTCTGCCCGGGTTCCATCATAATGTGGCCAAGTATGCTAGAGTCTAATTCACATAGTATTTATAAGGTGACAGAGAGCACTCTTCCTTTTACCATCAGCTAGTGTGTGATCTTTTGCTTGCTATACAGGTTCAGTTCCCCTGGAGTAAGAGGGACTGATGACATCCAATAGCTCTCAAGAAAATTGCAGGTGGGACAAACATGGCATCATGCAACAGCACATCATCTGGTTTTCTTAGCACTCCAGTGCATATTTTTTAAAATTGATTCTATTGTACTTATTTAGCATCTCAAGGTGTGTTGAGAGGATATACACATATCTGCAAAGTGTCCTTTGAAACTGATCAGGCCAGAGCTGCTTTGCAACTTGGTTTTGTCAGTTTCATCATTCCACTGACTTATAACATTTTCTCAGGAGAGTGGGAGCACTTAAGAATTAGAAACATGGGGTGAACAGTCTCACCAAACACCAAAAACGCTATTCGCCTCCTCTATTACATCTATGTAGGTTTCAAACTACTAATACCGCATCAAAGCTGTACCATGACAGTATTAAGTAGGGAACTGTTCCAGAAAAAAGTACTCAGTTGTACCACACGGCTAAGTATCAGTTTAAGGTCATTTGTCTTTTGCAAAAGGCAACAATGTTCATTCTAAAATTTTAGGACTGTAAAAAAATATATGACATATAAGAAAAAATGTAGGGGCTAGAAACTTGATTTCTTAGGTTTCTAAACTCAGAACAAATTCCATACTTGCAAAGCACCATCACTGATGGCTGCTCGTTATATTGCATTTCATATGTATGTGATGGTTGTTCTAGCTGCCATGGCAATACGTATTCAGAAATGTTATGTAAATAAAACTTTCTGAAATGGAACAGCTTGGTTTACAGCCATTGTTTATTAAAACATATGTATGCTATTTTTTTCACTTGGAATAACGAGTCTTGAAATCTAAGCTCCATGACAGAAACCTTGGGTTATATCCAACAAAGATCTACCCAGAGTAAGCCCATTTAAATCAATGAAGCTAAGTTAGTCATAGGCATTAATTTTGATGGATCTACTTTGAGTATGACTAACATCAGATACAATCCCTTGTTGTACAACCCCATCCCCTTTAATGAGCTAATGCAATGCAGAACTTTATACTGATCTGAAAGGCTCGTATTTAGAGAGTTCTTTGGGCATTAGCCAATTGACCCCAACATATAAACCACTAGGTAACCAAATCTAAATGCTGGATTTCCATTTGATTTGATGTATAATGTATTTCTGTGCTGCTTTTCATTCAAATTAATCTCAAAGGGGCTTACAAACAATAAATAACAATAACATAACATCAAAAATACAGCATAAATAATATTAAATAATTAACAAATAATCTAATCTATAAAACATAGGAGGCTGGGACTTGACAACCCTCCTCCCTCCTGTAATAAGTAAGGGAAGTAAGCACACCTCTCAGAAAAATGATAAGTACAGTCGTGCCCTGGAAAATGAACGGAATCTGTTCCGGAAGTCTGTTCGACTTCCAAAACATTTGGAAACCAAAGTGCAGTTTCTGATTGGCTGTACGAATCCACGGAAGCCCGCATCAGACATTCAGGTTCCAAAGAACGTTCGCAAACCAGAACACTCACTTTGAGATTTGTGGCGTTCAGGAGCCAAAACGTCCGAGTACTAAAGTGTTCAGGATCCAAGGTATGACTGTATATAACAGTGATTCAGGACACCATACCACCATGTCCAATTGCATCTATTGTCAGTTACTCTGGCATTATCACTGTTGTTTACACCAGCAGATTTCTGGCTCTTTTTATGAGGGATAAATGTCAAAATGCACTTCTTAATGACTTCTCAGATGCCATCTTTTTCATGGTTACTTTTTCAAGAAGCTATACTTTTCTAAGAAAGCTATGTACAAAGATCTTGTTGTTGGAAAAGTCTAGATGAATGATAGGTCAATGTAAATTTGAGAGACGTGCCTAGCTCCCGTGCAATTCCAGTACAGCTCCTGAACAAAGAAATAAAAGATTCCTTTTGTAGGCTATTGAAAGTAAAAGAGAAGCTATCATGTGCTTGGACTTCAAAAAGACTCATCTCTGAATGACTTCTCTCTGCCCTTCTATCAGCCATGATGGAGAGACTTAAATATAGACACCATTCTTTCAGAGGAGATAGGCTGGTGTGCCTTCTTATGAGGGGGCAGAAAACCCTTTTTATTACATTATTTATTGCATTACCCCTTTTTATTACACTGACAATAATTAAGCAGATACCATAGTGTAGTTAAATGACTTTTGAAATTAATACATTTTCAGTGCAATTTGATTTACTCAAAAGTTTTACCTATTGAGTTCAAATGGGATATACTCCCTAAAAAATGTGTATGGGGTTCAGCCTACATATAAGGAAAAGTTCACATTGTTTCTTTTTGTAAAAGTTGTAATAAAGTTGTAATTGGTTATACTTGATGGCTGCCATACTATTATCATAAGAATCTCTCCACAGGAAACATATCTCTAATAAATTCTAGCTTAGGAAAAACAAGAAGATGCAAATGAAAAATGTACGAGTACATATGATTCTTGGGAGCCTGCAGTTATTCTGAAATAAAATTTCATGGGAAATTGTGGGGAAATACAGTAGTGAGAAATTTTCTGGAAAGCACCACTGTTTTAGATTCAGTTCTTTCTATCAATATACTACACAATATTATTTTGAAGATGAAAACATTAAACATAAATCAATATGCATTTATAGGTTAGCTTTGTATAGTACAGTAGTTATTTTTAGGATAGTTTTTAATGCTTGATATTTTATTGTGTTTTTAATATTCCGTTGGAAGCCGCCGAGAGTGGCTGGGGAGGCCTGGCCAGATGGGCGGGGTACAAGTAATAAATTGTTGTTGTTGTCGTCAAATAAAAAGACACAGAACTACTATGAAGAGTTTTTCACAGCTTAATGTTTGAAGTGAAAACTATATGGATACATTTCTTTCAATAGATCCTCTATCTATGCAGCTATTTATATGTAATTAAAACTTTATGAATATATTTATTCCAATTATCTAATTATTTATGCAGCTAATTATTTATCTGGAAGGGTTATTCAAAAATTGAAAACGAAAAATGTTGTTCCTGTTTAAATTGAGTCAGAGATGACCTTTCTTACAGAAGCTGAAAACTGAAACAGTGGTAAAAAAATAACAGCACTGCTATGATTGATGACTTCATGGCAGAACTTTCCACAGTTCAGGTGTGGCTAACCTGTGGCTGTTCAAATGTTGTTGAACTCCAACTCCCATCAGCCTCAGGCACCATGGGAAATGGTCAGAGATGAGAGGAGCTGTAATCCTGGTATAGCTATTGAACACTCCTGGTACACATCAGTGTAGTCCTAAACCCCAGCTCCCCACCCATTGTGGGCTCCATCCAACCATTAAGATAAATGGAATTTTACTGTGGTTTTGTGGACTTCAGAATATGGTGAGATGCCGGTTTTGCTTTGCAAGGCAAAGAAATAAAAGTAGATATCCTCCTTTTACTGGTTCACTTCCCATTAAAAGCCTTGGGAGATAGGTTCTTCATAATTTGTTTCATTGATTTCAGTGGTTCAACCTATTAAAGATGCCATCTTAGGCACGTTTACTCAGAAGTGAGTTCAATGGCACTTACTACCTTCTAAGGTTGTATAGGATTGTGTTCTGGATTCAATCCATACTATATTGGTCCTAGGTCCTAGAGAAACGGCAAATGGGGCAAATAAAGCATGGCACAGCAGTTTTACTTGAAGCTCCTATTCAAATTGACTTAGAGGTACGCTTTGTCACACAAGTTGAAAACTAGCATAGAAACCTAAAGTAAAGGTTAATGAAAAACAACAGTGCATTCAGTTTGGTGAGGAGCTATCAATTAGAGTGCCAGCAATCAATATTTCAGCATCATCCTTCCTGAATTTAGTGATCTAAGAAGTGGGATAAACAGTCTGTTAATTAAATTTTCAGAGGTGATAGATGGGATGGTTGGGTGGGACTAGAAGATGCCAGGAATACCAGCGATGATGGAAACTCATTCATAATCACTGAGGCTTCTTCCTTAATTATCATCAGACTGCTTCCAAGTACTGGCTCATCTTGAGACTTTTTAAGATCAGCCAGTCCCACCCTCCACAACACAGAGTCAATATATTTGTTTAAACTCTCTTTTTAAGCCCAATGCAGTTGTTCATCAGAATAACATTGCGGCATTTTTGCTGTTATTGATGATATCCCTCAGTCTTGCCGAAACTTATCTGTTTAATTGTAAGTCATCAATGTAGCAGTATATTTGTTTCTTTTTGTGGTGATCTCAGATTTGGAGCCAAAAGCAAACCACAGTGTTTCCTAACAAGAAATATGGCAGCCGTCATGAGTGCAGTGATACGCTTGAGAGAGACACAGTCATCAGCAACACCAAAATGAATAAGAACCTAAGAAACAAGCAGAGTCAGTTGCAGCCACTGATGTCTTGGGAAAGAATCACTATATTGGAGGCTAGTAGCAAATGGTGAGATGATGTCACTTTCTTTTTGCTGATCACTTCCAAATGTATGCCTGTGACACACACAACACCTCACTTAAAACAAGCTCAAGCAGGATTGAAACAATATCTGAGCTAGTTCAAGTGAAATTTACTTGAACAGAAATAAGGAAATATATTAAAAGAAAGTAGGAATACACACACACACACACAGCTAAATATATGAGTACTATATAGAATTTTAAAATAAAAATATCTCTTGAAATGTTTTATACAAATGTGAAAAAATGGTTCCATGTCATTAAGGATGAACACAAAAAACTGCAAATCACTCTTTTGGTGGAAATTTGTCACGGGGGTTCCTGAAGTGGGGTGGGGTAGTTCAGCTGTACAGCCCTATAGGATAGGTTTCCCTTAGTCCCCTATTGCATAGGTTCACCTAGAACTTCTGAGAAAGTAATTTAAGGCTGCTGTGATATTTTATTATCATGGGCTTGAACCACACTTTGTAGCAACAATACTATAGCAGGGAGAAGTAAAAGTATCTTTAAGAACTTTAAGAACAAAAATGGATGAATTGCCCAAGAAAACTAATTTCTTTTTATAGACAGCTTAATTCTGGTTTCTGTTCCATCTCTCTCTCTCTCTCTCTCTCTCTCTCTCTCTCTCTCTCTCTCTCTCTCTCTCTCTCTCTCTCTCTGTGTGTGTGTGTGTCCCTCTCCTCCTTTTCCCTTCTCTTATGATACAGATTATTAGTAGATGGTCTGAGTAGAAGGATTCTGTTTGAAATAAGCTCTGTGGAAAAGTGGATGATTTCAAGTGATAGCTTATGTTCATTCCAGCAAGTTGTTGCGGTTCTGTAAAAGATGAGAGCCAGAATCACAGATAAAAGACTCAGAAGTAAGAAGAAGAAGAAAAACCACACACACACACAAAACCAGGATGATATCCAGGCTGGGATGGTGATGGACAAATGGATCAAAACTGCTGAAGGGAAGGTAATTTTGTGTGCAGGTTGGTTGGTTAAAAAAGAAAAGTTTATTGAACACCCCAATAAAAAGGAATGTATTGCACAGAATGTCTGGAAAGAATGTTGATGTCTACTTAGCTTATGCTTCCAATTGCTAGTGTGTTCAGTGAAGGCAAAAGGAGAGAAATTAGCTTCCCAAGATTGAAAGTAAAACTTGTGATACAAAAGATAAAGAAATTGCAAAATTACTGGGCCCTCTTAAATTATTTGGCAGTAAAATTATCACTGTAAAATTATCACTCTGATTGGTAGCAGTTAATGGAAACGACAGGTAAGTGAATTCTGAACACAACTTTACTGTCTGTAATAACTTGTCTTACAAAAACTGCCGAGTATGAGATCTAAATAATATTCAGTAACTGAGATTCTTCAGACATGGCTAGCACAGTCTGGCTTTATTTCTAAGCACGTCACAAAAATATGGAAAGTCTGCCTTATTGAAAAAGAGCTGTCAAAGAATCAGAATTTATCTTTGCAAAACTGAAGTGTTCATCAATGGAGATTATTCTGATTTCAGAAGTTCTGATTTCAGAACCACCAATTCTAAGGTCAAAGTCTGCTAATGAGCACTCACACTATATTGTGTTTGCCTTTTGCGGGATCGTGTGCGGTGCTACAGTTTCCAGGGAAATTGCTAGTAGAAGGGGGCTGGCCTGCCTCTCAGTGTATTCTTCAGAGGTTCATGCCAAGCCTCAACTTTAAGTTTTGTTTCATGGGAAATGGGGCCAGACCCATTATAAATAGGGGGAGGGGCCGGTATTAGCCAGGCAGACGGCTCTGGAGATTCACCCTCCCTACCCTCCCTTTGTTAATGTTTCTTGTTTACAGGTTAACTTTTTCTTCCTGTTTAGCAAGTGCTGCTAGGTTTTGTCTTCCCCGTAGCAATTCATCACAACTTTGGCGGTTATGGCCTTGGGTAGCATCCTTCAGTCTTTTATTCCCTATAATGGGGGGGGAGTGGTGAATCACCCCCCCCCCTGTGGCGGCGATTCCAGGGTCCCATCTTAAAGGGGTTACATAAATGGGTATCACTGGCCATACACTGAAGGTTTGTCAGTGAACTACCCTGCATGCGGGGATATGGGCTCAGCTGCCTGCCTACACTTACATTGTGCAGAGCACCCCCATATCCTATTTACCCTGATGTGCCCCAGTTCCCTGGCTGCAGGGCTGGGAGGGATACACACCCAAGGCCTAAGCCAAGGTGTTCCTACATTCGGAAGTTTAATAAAGTTGTGGACTAATTTTAATTCCATAACATTGTCAGAGTCTTTATTTCCTTTTCCCACATTCCCTGGGGGCTGGGGCTGTTGTGCCTGGTCACACAATTCATCCTGTTTCCCATCAGAGGCTAATCAATGCGGGTGAATGTGGACTGTCCCATTCGGTCTGCCCTCAATGAGCAGACTTTCCTACCTTCTTCCTTCCAGCAAATTTGGGAGGTGGTGCTGCCTCCCAGCTTCCCCCCCCCTGCTTAGTCTCAGTGTGGCATTTATATTTATAGAACTTAACAGTAACATAGACGAGGGGAAAGAACAAACAAACTAGATTTAGCTAGAGTTCCCTGGGAAGAGAAGTTTATTGTTAAACTACTCTAGAAACTGCAGCACTTTGAGGTGAACAACTCTCTAATAACTCTCAGCACTCTTAACAAATTGCAGCTTCCAAGGTTCTTGAGGGGGCACCACGACTGTTTGAAGTGGTATAATAGTACTTTAAATGTACAGTATGCATGGGGGCTGGTCTTGCATGCATGATCCCAGTCATTCTGTGCCTCCTTTGATGAAAGCAAGGATGTAGACATTTAGACTCTTACATCACGTACAGATAAGTATCAGTGATGAAGTGGTACTAGAGTTCATCAATGAAAGCACACCTCAATGGAGAGTCTAAAAATGTATGCAACTGTGCTGATATATTATACACACACTCACAGAAAGAGAGATAGAGACAGACAGACAGACAGACAGACAGACAGACAGACAGACAGACAGACACAGAGAGAAGCAGTACCTAGCAAAATACAAATTCATTAGTATAAGCTGGCAGTCATAGAATAGTATTGTAAACCTCCCTGGAATCTTGGGATGAAGGGCAGTATAGAAATGAGAATAAGAAGCTGGAAGTAATTTCCTGGTTTCTCTATGCAGTCATACCTTGGTTTAAGTACGCCTTGGTTTGAGTATTTTCAGTTTAAGTACTCTGCGGACCAGTCTGGAACGGATTAATCCACTTTCCATTACTTTCAATGAGAAAGTTTGCTTCAGGTTAAGTACGCTTCAGGTTAAGTACGGACTTCCGGAATCAATTACATTCATACCTTGGGTTAAGTACGCTTCAGGTTGAGTACTCGGAGGACCCATCTGGAACAGATTAATCCACTTTCCATTACTTTCAATGGGAAAGTTCGCTTCAGGTTAAGTACGCTTCAGGTTAAGTACAGACTTCCAGAACCAATTGTGTTTGTTACAAACAATAATAAGCATTGAAAGACATATCATTCAGTTGCCAAAACCAGGAGAGACTGTCAGTGACCTTGGCAGTCTGGTCAATCAGAAAAATGTTCTAGTGCTGTGTTCTGCTGTGTCCCCATGTCCTTGTTCCACTATACCACTCATTAAGAAATATGGGAAGAAGTGTTCACCCCCACACCCTGGTATATACGTCATGTGCGGTTGGAATATGTGTGGATTGACCACTTCCTAGTCTGATTTACTCCTATTCTCATCCTTCAGATGGATCATATTAGTATCTTGCCTATATCTCCAACTCCCATCAAACATACTTGAAAAACATTGGCATCAAAATGTATCAAGAGTCTTATTTACCTTACTTTTCAAATGTAGAGAGAACAGTAGATGGGTTGGTTCACAGATTTTCAAATTCATTTTCAAAGTTGTTCGAAAAAATATGAACAGGGTCCAGGGGGAATAGGGCTGTCTTCATTTGTCTTGACTGAATGGGAAAAAAAGAGTTGTTGACTTAAACATGTTTCTTAATTGGACCTTAGCAAATTGAGTCAAAGTAAAACAGATGGTGTAGACATTTTCCCTGAAAGGAGGACTTGTGCTGTAATTATCTTGAGCTATGATCTTTCACAGTTACACATACATAAATACCATTTCAATAAATTGGACTTGCAACTCCCGAACTGTATGAAAAAGGTTGTCCCAGGGGAAGAATGCTTATTTCTCCTGCTCATAATCATTGTTGGACAAATACTTATCAGTAATGGCTACCTAGTAGAATTAACTCCGTTGTGCAGTAGTACAAAACAGAGGTTTAGTTTCATTTCCCTTTAACTTCTATATTGTAACTGTAATATGCAACAAGATTTGTACTGCAGCCTGATCAGCACCTTTGTGATCCCTCAACTGCCCACAGGGAGGTCCTGGATATGTTGGCCTTTTCATTAACAACAACTTCAGTAGAAACTCCAATTTATGTTGGAGATATGTGCAATTAGGGTATTCCTGAATGGGAAGGCTCTGGCAAATGAAGTACTCAAGGTATGTCAGTTTTGCAACAGCATCAGGTATGTGCAATGTCACCATATCTTCTCGAACCAGTGCAGGGCAAGATTTATTTAATAAAACAATTCTATTCTGCCCTTCATTAAGAAGTGACAAGAATAGTTAAAACATCTGAGTGAATAAAACAGTTTCAGTCTTGTGTCTAATATAAAATAATGTTGATGTTATTCATGGCTCCTTAGGGATGACCCTCTATAAGTAGGAAGTCACAACTGAAACTTCTTTGGGAAGGCAGAAAGAGAGAAAGAGGGTGAGGGGAAAAGAGAAGTGTGTGAGAGAGACCACTTTTATTCATCTAAAGCCCGTTTCTGCTCTCATTTAAAGGTGAACCTACCTACGGTAATTTGCACTTCCTAAAATAATATGTGAACCGAAACAGAGTCATTCTTTGAAATTTGCACTTTTCTGAAGTTTTGCAATGCAGTTCTCCAACCAAGTGACATGTACAGAAATGTATACAGTGGTACCTCTGGTTGCGAACAGGATCCATTCTGGAGGCCCTATTGCAACCTGAAAAGGTCGTGTCCTGAGCGCCGCGTCTGCGCAGGCATGTGACATAATTTGTCGTTTCTGCGCATGCGCAAAGCATGATTCAGTGCTGTCTGCAGGTCACAGACGTGCCGAACCCAGAAGTAACCCGTTCCGGGACTTCCGGGTTTGGCGCGTCCGTATCCCGAAAAGACACATCCTGAAGCAGACATAACATGAGGTATGACTGTATATCTGGGTAAAGTGTACACCAAAATGCATATTTTCAAGAGCATAAAATGCATTATGTTGGGGGAGAAATGTTTTCCAAATTTGTCTATCAGGGAGAATTGGATACACACTAAATTGCTGATGAATTGTCAGGAGGACTTTAAACAAAACAGAGGTAGAAATGCAGAAATCTGAACTGGAAAAATGGGAACTGAGAGAAAGTGACTTTGACAGTTTCACCAATCCCTACTTCCAGTAAAAGAGACACTTTGAGAACTGTTTTAGAAGGTGACCTTAAAGATTAAAACAGGTGTCTACATCCTTTAGATACCTGAACCCTTAAAATGCCATTTAGAGCTGTTTATGTAAGCACCAGCATTTTGAAATTGTTTTACAAGCCACTTGGCAGCCGGTGAAGCTCTTTTAGAACTGGTGAAATATGGTCTGTACAATCTGCCCCAGTCGGAATTTTGGCAATCCTGTTTCACACTAACTGACACTTCTGGACCTTCTTCAAAAGCAGCCACATGTATAACATATTGCAATCATCCAAACAGGAGATTACCAGAGCTTGGATAACTGTCGGCAAAATATCAAGCCCATTTTCCACCTTGATTGTGTCCTGTGTGACTACATCTGGAAGCAAGCCCACTGTGCTATGGTTATAGTAACAGTCATGCAGTTGGGGTCATCTTTTCTGCACTGTCATTTGTGGCCTCTAGTGTTTGATCACTGGTAAAACTGGCAGAGCTGGGGGACTCCTTGTCAATGTCAACATCATTTCCTTTCCTTCATCCTCCACCCATCCCCAACTCTCAAATCTGATGTGTGGGTTTAAAAAAAATATCCAGTTGGGGAAAACTCTTTGCATCTCATTTACCACCACTACCTTCTCATAGACACCACCCCAATTAATTAATTCATGGGGGAGGGCAATCCCCCCCAATGAATACATATGAACTTGCATGTTTATGTCTAAGGGTTTTTTAATCAGTTTATCAGTTGCTTATAAGTATTCTTGATAATAACTTGATTGAAAGTGGGGTATAGTATTTTAAAATAAATCAATAAAGCCATATGTTGGGCCAAAATCCGAGTGTGCATTCCTCCTCATTTATTTAAAACTGCACATACTTTTTTAAAAAAGTAATGGGAGTACATATACAGTACACACATTCTTCCTTATAATATTAAAAGACTGCACTAGAAATGTCGGGAAGGGGTGTAATTGTGCATGGTGCCTCATTTAAATCCTGACCTGCTTGCTTGCTAGTGCTGATCTGTATCTCCATTCTAAGACTCCTACAGCTTGCTAGTGCTCATCAAGTAAAAGCTCTTTCTTTCTTTCTTTCTTTCTTTCTTTCTTTCTTTCTTTCTTTCTTTCTTTCTTTCTTTCTTTCACAAGCCAGACATTAGGTGTCTAATGTAAGACTGCCTTTTAAACCCAAATTTCGAGCATGCCACTTGCTTCCCTGCCCCCAAAATCTCTCCTTCAACAGTTAACATTGTTAACGCTGTCTTCAACTCAATTTACTTGGATCCTTTACATTAATTGAAGGAATGTGGAACAATGCACAGTTCGATCTGCATGAACATGCAAACTAGTGTCAGGACCTTTCTATTAGCTAAAAGGATAATTGATGTAATTGTGAGTATACCTTCTCATGTTGATTCCCCCCCCCATCTTTAAAGAACCTGCTCGGTATTTTAATATTCACAGTACAACTAGCAAATGTAAAAGGAAATCTAGCTGAACAAAAGATATGAAAAGCTCTGACAAACAATTTGTTCAGTGGTGTCCAGAAATCAAAGCATGAAGAAAATAAATGTGTCCATGCAACTCTAATATGAGGGTAATTCATCCTGTTTCCCATCAGAAGCTGATCTATAGTAACCTCAAAATGTGAAGGGAAAATACAAAGGAGGCAACTGTGAGAGGATCCCTAATATCTGGTCATAATCTTGCAGCTGCCACCAGTTTCAATAGCCTTAGAACAAGAATGAATGCATACTTACTTAAAAGCATGTTTACTTGCTCAATTCCTTCATACTCTTTTTAATCTGGACTCATCGCACACACCTATACATATTTACTGTGAGTATAAATGTATATAGGACTGAGGCCTTAGTGAATCCTCTGAACATAGTTTAGTTGGTTAGAGCACGGGGCTGAGCATTCCAAGATTGCAGGTTCAATCCCTGTATGGGGTTACTGCATATTCCTGCATTGCAGGGGGTTGGATTAGATGACCATCAGTGTCCCTTCCAACTCTATGATTCTATGCTACGGCAGCTCTCCTCTTTAGATGGCAATGTTTGTCACCCTCGGTTAATTCAAAATGTGTTGAGCCAATCTTGAGGATCTTCCAGCCCATTGTGCTCAACGAGGTCCTGGACTTCTGCTCTGAACTCCTGCTTTGAATGCAGTGGACTTTACTTCCAAGTAAGTGTCTATAGCATTGTAGCCTCAAAAATGCTTGCCTGTATCTCTACAAGGTGGGCAGTGTGTGGTGATGATGACTGAAATATGTTCTGCCTCCACCAAGGCATTATGCCTCTAAATGTCAGTTGCTGGGAATCACAAGTGGGTAGAGTGCTCTTGTGCTTAGGTTCTGCTTATGGGCTGTTGGCCTGATCCAGCAGGCTCTTTCTTATGTTCTTAAGTAGCTATGGAGATTTATACAAAATGTAGATTCTTAGCAGTACAGTACATGAAAATAATTCCCTACAATTTATGCCCCTGCCATTTAAAAACCACCTCAAGATGTTTGCTCTGTGACTGCTCTGCCATGTAGCCTGAGCTCTTGTTATAGCACACTGTGGTCTGGACTTTGTGGGTTAGTTTGTGAGGGGCTGCTAGGTTGATGCCTCATATTATGCCTGTGTTTGATTTATTTCCTGTTCTGTTGAAAGCTAAAAATGCCAACATAATAGCATCTTAATTTCCTGCACGCACGCACGCATGCACACACACACACTATTCCCCAGGGTGGATATATTCAGCTCACATATTCTGTTCAGATAAACAGCAAAACCATTTAATATTTACCTTTCCACAGGTCATTGAGCTGCTGGTTTGAGGGGCTTTTTTTTCCCTTTCAAATTTCCCGTTGGCTGATCAAAATACCTCCAGCACTGATGCTGACAGCAGGCCAGACTTCAGAGGTGGAATATGAGGCAATGCACATTCCTTCGCTTTCACTCATCATGGACTACTGCTTCATGTGCAATGAGAAGCAAAGCAGAGCTAGCCAAGTGAGAACCTGTCTGCTTTTGCTCTCTGCTTCAGTGCTTCTTGTCTCAGTCTCTGAAAGTTATTCCCACTCTTGGCCTATCAAGGCTGAAGTGATCAAATAATAAAAGGTAAACCGTTAATCAAGTGACAGCGCAAAACCAAACAATAAGCCTGAAGGTTTTTTTCCTCCCCTCCTCTCTTTCTTCAAATATTTGTTTAATCAGATATTTGTTGGAAAGCTAATTTATTACTCGCACTGGAGACAAATAGCTTCTTCTATGTCTTATCAATTGTTTATTTTCCTGCAGGTCAGATGGCATATAACATAGCCATTTACAGGAAGGGGGTGCTGCTTATATGGAACAGAAAAATATGCATAGACCTTAATGTCTGGAATTACAAAATAAAACACAAACAAACAAAAAACATATTTTTGAAGAGAATCAGAATACCCCCCCACACACAATTGTAGCAGATTTTCAGAATTGCAGGTACCTCAGAAACCATGACTATGCACTATTATTGTTAAAGCCCCCCCCCCCGCCCTCAAGGAAAAAAACCACCCAGCAACATTTCTTTGCAGTACAACTTAATAAAGCTGACAATGTTTGATAGGTTTCCCTGACCCTCTGAGGAAGATTATTGGTGGTTACAGGGGCTACATAAGTGGTAGAGACATGAAGGAAAGGATCAGTTCTGCTGGTTGTTATATATACAGTATCTATGGGATTTCAAATCACTCAACCAGTCATTTTCCTTTTAAGAAAAGAAAAGACACTTTCCTATGCTGGCTTTCTGGTATCACTTTCCAAATCATTTAGGTTATCTGAAACACACCCATAGGAGATTAAGCACAGAAACATGATAGTGGGAACTCACTATGCAGAGTGCTTCTGAATCATGTACTGTTCCTGGTTGCACAAGGAACCAGTGACGCCTCTTGGCAGTTTAGGCTCATACGCCAACTGCACCCTTTGCTGGAGAAGGCCAACCTGACTGCAGTCAGATTGAACTGCTGCAATGGGTTGTCCCTTGAAAAATGCTCTTAAACTCCAGTTGGTTCAAAATACAATACATCGCGTAGACTCTCTATTGGCTGCCGGTCTATTCCCAAGGCCAACCAAGTCTTGGTGCTGTCTTTGACCATTGAAAACTGAAACAATCTCGCCTATCTGAAGGGATCACCCCTTCCCAAACACACTCAGTCACACACTCTGGTCAACAGTGGAGTTCCATGTCCCCTTATTGAACAGCAGTGAATGGATGTGGATGGGTGAGCAGCCCTATATAGTCCAAGTGCTACAGTTATGGAGTGTTTGTGCAATTTCTCACTTTTAAATATCAGTTTTCCAGCTGATAATATTTCCTGCTATTCCCCCACTAAACCGAGAGATAATTCTGACACTGAGTGTTGGCTCTTATGTCTTTAATTAGTGTGTGTGTGTGTGTGTGTGTGTGTGTGTGTGTATTAAACACACACACACACACACACACACACACACACACTGTCAGACGAAAAGATAGATAATATTTTTTTTAAAAAAAAATGTTGGCATTCACCATCGGGGATAAAGTCAAACCATCAGAGAGTTACAATGTCTGCTGTGCCTATAGAGACCAATATGGGAGAAGCATGTTTTAGTGCAGGTTGGACAAAGGCTTCTTGTTTTGCTGTTACACATGCACCATTTGTAATACATAAATGAATAAATAAGGAGATTTTATTATGTCAAAAATTATTGCACAAGTTCATCCTTGCATTGCAACCATGAATTTTACAACCAACATGCCAGGAAACCCTCAGATGTGTCCCTTTTGTAATCTCCTATTGCTATGAGAATTACCCAGAGTAATATTGGTTTAGCGTTTGTTGTTTTGCTGCTAGCATTTCAAAAAATACATTTATTCCTGCTTTGCATTTCCTTCTTTGAACCTATCATCTGGAATTTGTTAGTTCATTTAACTTAATTTTTCTTTATCTTCCTCATTTGTGTCCTCATCATGGCTCTCATTGCAAATATATCTGGATAATAGTATTGATATTGCTTATACTGCCCACATGGTACATCTTCCATCTGTAATAGGGAAATCAACATCCATGGAAAGGCAGCTGCTTTGCCACAGTTCTTTCATTCCTGTGAAACAAAACTAAGGTTTTGTTGAGTTTTAAAATAAAATAAAGCAAAACCCTCCTTTCAAAAGTCTAACTGAACTTCATGGGCAAAGGGGGAGCTTTGCCATTCACAGAATGGGGGAAATACATGCCAATAGCCACTGAATGCAACCTGTGACACATCCACCATGCATTTAAAACACATTTAAATCTCATGGCTTCCCCCTAAGAATAGCAATGTAAGAACACAAGAAGAGCCTGATGGATCAGGCCAATAGCCAATCTAGCCCAGCAACCCAGAATACGAGCACAAGAGCTCTCTTCCCTCCTGAGGTGTCCAGCACATAGCTGCCAAGTTTTCCCTTTTCTCGCGAGGAAGCCTATTCAGCATAAGGGAAAATCCCTTTAAAAAATGGATAACTTGGCAGCTATGGTCCAGCAACTGGTGTTCAGAAGCATTATTGCCTCTGACTGTGGAGGCAGAGCATAGCCCTTATGGCTAATAGCTGCCAATAGCCTCCTCCTCCCTGAGCTCCAATTCCAATCCCTTATGGTCCTTCATTCGTCAATAACAGCAAACCTTAAACCTGGTAGTGGGCCTTTTTATGTGAACTTTCGTATGCATCGCAGCAAAACAGTATAGGTTGGCATGCCTTTGAAACACAGATGTAAGGCTGAATAAAATAAATTGGAAAGCTTGAAAGAGAACACCATTTATTTATTTATGGCATTTATACCTAGCCTTTAGCCAAATATGTTCTAAGAGCAGTTTTATAAAACCAGAATTAAGATCACTCTTGTTCTCAGGCTGACAATCTGAAAAGACACAACACGTAAGGAAAAAGAGAGGGTAAGGAGGAGGGGGAAACAAGCTCAATGATACTGTAAACTACCCTGTGATCCTTAGATGAAGGGTGGTATCAAAATTTCATAAACAAGAACAATACGGTGCCTTGCCTTTTCTTTTTGCATGAAAACCAGATTTCCTTTTTTTTTTAAAAAAAAACACAAACAAACCGATCATTTCAAATGCTGCTTATTAAACAAAAGTTGTTGCATTAAAGGTAGCAACAAATTATTCAGAGTAAATACCACTTATGGTGAAATTATAAACAGGAGGGTAAACAGGAATGTAAATTCTGTGAAGTCAGAACATGTTTGAATAGTGTGCCACAACTCTTAATTTATCCATGACCTCTGATCACATTACACTTTCCAGATTACATTAGAGACAGCGTCCTGGGAAACAAAAGCCATCTTTCATCTTCAAAGGGCAGAATGAGAATACTAATTTGATTGCCTTGGCTACAACTCTCTCTCCCAGTTGGGAAAGTTAACAAATCAAATCAACAACACATAGTTCAGTCAAAGGAAGAGAAGAAGCTGTTTTTGAAAAAAAAAATTCAATACAGCATCCTTGATGGGTCTCTATCTTTATACTTTTGCACTTTGTTGAAATAAGTATATATGCATACCAAGTAATATGTGTTTCCATCTTAGCTGCCTGTAGCTGAAAGATTTTATGATAAGTAGAGTGTTATTTGTGCTGTTTTACGAGATAAATTATGTATGGTTTTGCACTTGCCACTGACACTTCCTATAAACTAGGGGGAGCAGCTTAATGGACTACAGCCCATAAATATTGTACCATTCAAATCCACAATGACAAAAGGTTTACTGCTAAATAGTGTGCTTCTCAAAAGGCGGCACTTCAGGTAATATAATAAATTCAGAGGACATGTCATTTGCACCTGTTTACAATGGGGGAAACTGCTTAATGCAAAGAGTAAGGTTATTTATACTTTCCATAACTTAACACTTGTCATTCAAGGACTGAGCCAGAGATCAGCAGTGGTGGAGCGCAGATGGAACCAAGCACTTTGATATATAGTAATTGTTAGGAATTTTTATATGATAGCTTTATAACTATACTTTCCTGGAGTGAGGTAATGATTCTAATACTACAAAATGAATTACTTTTATTTAAACCTAGAATTTGGTTGAAAGCAGTTTCAGTTGGGTTGTGTCGAAAAGTTGCAGTGTCTGCGTAGGAATACTCATAGAAGAACATGAGGTAGTAATTATTGATCATAGAATCAGGAAATGATAGAGTTGGACGGGAGCCCAAGGAACATCTAGTTCAACCCCCTGCAAGGCAAGAATCACAGTTAAAGGATCACTGACAGATGACCATCCGACCTCTATTTAAAAACCTCCAGTGAAGGAGAGCCCACTGCCTTCTGAGCTAACAGTTTCAAGCAGCTCTTATTATCTTACTGCATGATTTCTCATGCAGATATAGCTGTATCTATATTGATCTATATCTACATATGTCTAAATATTGGGGAGAGGGAAGTAAAAGACATTTATTTCTCCAAACATAGATGTGCCACTTTTCTTGCTTTCCTTTGTCAGTTAACTGCTCCACTGTAATACTGTGCCCCCCTATCATGCACACTTATTTGATTTATTAATATAATTTTGATCCTTTATGGTCTTTAGGCACACCATCAACCCAAGACAGCTAACAATAAAACAAACCCTATCGTTAAATACAGAATTCACAGTGGAAAACAATACCAACTCATGGAGTGCCAGGTGTCTGCTAAAATGGGTTGCTGAAAAGTAAAGAAAGCCAACCAGGCTTCTTCCAGAAGAGCAATCCATGATCTAGGTAGGTGGTGGGGAATCTCTGGCTCATATTCCTAATTAGGCCCACCAGGCCAAGCTGCACCCAATTGCTCTGCACTTGATGTCATATATGAGGTCAGGTGTGGGACAGGTAAAGACACAGCTAGGGCAAAAGGGGGTTTAGAGTAGGGATGATGGAGAAAGTCAATTCAGCTTACTTTGAAAGTGAACTTACCTAATTAACCCTTTCCAAAACAATATACAACAGAAAACTTGCCCATTCTTTTAAATCAGCACTTCTCTGAATTTTGCAATGCAGTTCTTCAGATGAATAATGCATACAAAAATGCATATACCAGGGTAAAGTATGCATCTATTAGCAAAAATAACGTTAAAATTCATTATATTAGGGAACATTTCTTCTAAAAAATGTGTATATTAGGTAAAATTGCATATAAAAATGTGTGCATAAGGAGAAATCTACACCAAAGTGATGATAAAGGTTCATTAGGATTCTTAGTTTTTTATTTTAAAAAATGCAGATTGGTGTGAATATGGGGACAACTGAACTTAAGATTTAATAAATGAGCCTATGATGGACATATATTCTTTTGCACATCACAAACATCTGCTGAAAGCTATGTCTGCAGCTATGTACACAGAGGCTTTTATAGGACATCATGACTGGAACCAGGAACCCTGTGTCATTTGGGTTACAGGTTGTGTGGAAGTTTCTGTACATACATCTGTATGCACAAAGGCCAACTCTATACAAATATTATTACTGTATGTGCAGACACCAGATATAAGGCTTATCAGAGCTTTCAGGGGACCCCGATCCATGCTCATATATTGATTCAGTTCAACTCAGGTCAGCTGAATAGAACTAATTATGTGAGGTCTTTTTCCCATTCATTTGAAATAAATTTTGAAGGTAACTTTTAGAAGCTTGCCTGTCTCTAGTGTAAACTAGAGTGCAATTCACCTGTGGTTGATCATGAACTGTGCTGCTTTGAAGAGTATCCCCCCCCCTTTCCTACACAGAAGATGCCCGACCCAGGGGCAAGAAGCTTGCTCCCTGTGTGAAAAATGCAAGCAGCCACAGCCTGAAGCCCAGTCTTGCACCCCTGCACATAAACTGAGCCAAGAGGAAAGAAAGGGAATAATGATCATGCCTAGATTGAAGGGAAGATACAGAAATAGAGAAAGATATCACAAATTAATGAGATAGTATCTGAAAGGGGTAAAGAAACAAGAACAAAATACAAAGAGAGTGTATTTGAGCAATTAAGAGTGGTGACCAAGAGAAGGGAATAAGGCACATAGAGAGAAAATGTGTGCATAGTGTCTCTCCTGTTAAAAGTCTCCTTACACTTGAAGGTCATGGTTACTGCATACTTGATCTTCTATAGATTGACAGCTGTGAAGCCATGCAATGATACGAGGTCTCATTGATGGACACCACACCCATTATTTGCTAGGACATGCGGGGAGTTTCCTAAGGCATCACAAGTAGGGGGGGAAGAGTCTGGAAAAGAGGAGACTGAGAGGATATAAGATAGCCATTTTCAAATAGCTAAAGGGCTTTCACATGCAAGAAGGAACAAGCTTGTTTTCTGCTGCTCTGGAGCGTAGGACCTGAACCAATGGCTTCAAGTTAAAAGAAAGTAAATTCTGAACTTTCTGACAGTAATAGCTGTTGGACAGTGGACGGTCTCCCTTAGGAGGTTGTGGACTCTCCTTCCTTAGAGGATTTTAAGCAGAGGTTAGATGGCTGTCTGTCATGGATGATTTAGTTGAGATTCCTGCATTGTAGGGGGTTGGGCTGGATGACCCTTGGGAAACATTCCAAATTGACAATTCTGTGATTCTAGGAAATCTATTTTGGCATGGTACATAAATTAAATGTGCATCGGAAGGCTCTTCCACTTGAAACAAAACACTCATTTCTAAGGCTGCGGTTTATAAGAATGCACATTCCCTTGGAAAGAAAACAATTTCTTTCTTTCCCTTTTAATTTGTTTGTTTTGTTTTACAAACTAAGCCTTAAATATGTGAACATTTGATGGAAATAAATTAGTGCCATTCTCTTTAACGCAGTGCTTATGTTTTCAATTTGAAGTGAAAAGTTGAAAAACAAGAGAAACAAATTATACTACTGCCTTATATTTGTGGGAAACTCCTGATGCTTAAAAAAACCACAGTATTAAGTGACTTCAATAAATTGTGTTGTTTGAAGAAAGCTCATTAGCACCTTGTGTATTTTAGCACTGCCTGCACCGTAACTTCATTTCCAGAAGAATTTATGATGGTATGAACAAATCTGTTGTATAACTGGAAACTTAAAGTGTCGACTTTGAACTAGAAAAGTCTTACATGGCAATGAAGAGTATAGAGAATATATACCGACATAGGCAGAAAGTTTTTGGGATGGTTTGGAAATTGCATTGCTCGTGTATGGGCACTGGCCTTGGGCATCAGATGCCAACATTCCTTCAGCCTTAGCTTTCATCCCATTTATATCTAGGGATGAGGTAAACTCTGAATCAAGAGAAGTTCACAAGGCAAATTACCCCCATGCCAACTTCAGCCTTTCCCATTAAGTCTCGCCTTGAGATAGACTTCTTTGAATTTGGGTCCTGCTCAAAATGTTTATCCTAGCCTTTGCCCAAACCCTCTCCTGCTAGTCTCTTCCTTGCCAAGCAATAAAATCTTTCATTTACAAAGAAGCAAGCATGCTCCTGATTTGATTCAGGAAGCAATGTAAGGGGGCCAGTGTAAAACACATAACCTCTAATAGGCTAAGACCAATGGGATTCAGTTCACGGAAAAGTACAAATTCCATGATGCCCAGAAGAAATTGCATGCTTGACCATGATCACGGGGATGGGTACAGAACAACCATTACATATCTTTCAGTTCTGCAGTTTTCTGCAAAAAATATGCTGATTTATACTACATGGCCTGAGATAGTTTTGTCACATATGACAACTTCACTACTAAAGAGATTTATGGTTGGCAACTAAAGGCACTGTTTAGAGAAACATGACTCAAATGGCTACTCTACAAAATGAACCTTGCTATCTGCAGAGAAAGCCCTTTCCAAAGGCTTCTGCTCTAAAGGCAGCTTTGGATGAAATCCCACCTGTGAGTTATCAGATTATTGCTGCAAGATAGAAATCCCCATATTTTGTTTTTATGTGCCATGTCTTCAGCTCTCCCTGATGAAAGTCAAAGGAATGGTTTTGATCACAAAGATCTTCCATCACTGCTAGTACTAGAATTATTCTTCTTTATTCAGATGGAGGTTGATGGTCTGAATCCTGTTTTAACCTGTTTGGGAAGTTCAAGGGGTGAAGGTGGGGAAAATAACACCCCTCAGTAAGAAAAAATAATATTTCATGTTAGCTTTCCCAAAGCAGTGATAATGTAGGTAGGGAAATTCTAGGTGAAGGGGTGAAATTCTAGGTGAAGGGGTATGCTGCAGTTGACCAGATTCAATCAATCAATAAACTCTATTTGCATAGCCAACAGCCATAGCAACAGAATACACACAATATACAATTAAAAGCAGCATAGATAAAAGGATCAATCATATAACTATGATTGTCGTTCAAAAAGTGGCCCTTAGTCTCATTGCACCCTTAGTCTCATTGCACTTATTCATGCTTTTTTGTTGTAATTTTACCCTGTGAACCTCCCTGAGACCTGTGGGTATAAGGTGGTATACAAATTAAATAAATAAATAAACGGACAAGAGAATTACAGCTAAGGACAGAGAAAATAAAAGGCTGTCCTATTACCGTTATTATCTGCTTTAGCAATAGGTTGTGCCCGTATGTTGCACAATTTGAAGTGAAGCACAGATACAGGGAAGCAAAAAGAGAAATGGCAAAATTAAGATATTGCTGTATACAGATGATATAATGTGATTTTGGGAAAATCCAAGAATATCTGTGGCCCTGGTATTTCATCTACTAGAATCCCTGGGATGGGACCTAACTGTGTAGATAGACCAAGCAAGTTAAAATTATAGTGGTTTGCAACAATTAGCATAAAATGCTGGTTTGCCAAGACTTTTGTCTTCTTCATCATTTTACTCCTGTTTGTGGACATGAGAGAATTAAAAACCTTGCAGAAGACCTTGGAAAACTTTCTTTGGCAAGATAAGTGCCCCACTATTGACAACAATATCATGCAAACATTGAAGCAGAAGCCTAGCTTTATATTGTGAAACTGCACAGCTAACATGGTTGAAGCTATGGCTATCTCAGAAGGATGAGGAAGGTACTAACTTGAACAGCTATTTATTGACCACCCCCTTTCAAATCTGATGTGGACACCAAAGAGGGAAAAGGGGAGAGGTCTTGAAACAAAACTTAATCCCCCTTCAATTGTTAAAAATTTGGGACAAATATAAAATCAAACTGAGGCCAGAATCACATATGGCATCCCTGATATGGCATCATAGTTTTTTAAAATGAGGATTCAGGTATCAAATCTCCTTAACTGGCAGTGGATTGGGATGCCGGGCGAGACAGGGAACGTAGATAAGAGTCACATACAGATAGTAAGGAGGGATGAAGTCTTCCCATGGTTCAGTGAAGGTCTGCTCCCATAGGGCATTCTGAACACTTATACATCTATCGTTCCTTGGGGCGGGGGAAGCCCCTAAGAAATGCAATGTTGCCACCCAAGCTCCCATCATACACACAGTTTGAGAGCTACTCTGTAAAAGAGATTAAGTTGTCTGGGATAGGAGAAAAAAGAAACTGAATAGTGCTCTTACTTATAAGCCATTCTCATATAACATAATGGGAGGTACTTCTAAGTAGGCATGCAAAGAATTACACTGCTTGAGAGGTCAAATACTAACAGGATGACAAAGAATAATGAAGCAGTAAGGAAAGGATTTCAGGTTGTTGGTTCATTTTTCCATATTTCATTCATAAACAACCATCTTGATCTGTTTTGCATTTCATATATTCCTGTCCTGGGTACTCAAAACAAATATAAACAGTGAATATTATTGCATGATTATTTACCCTTGATTGTGTTTTCTAGTAAGCCTCATCTCACTGAATGACAACACGAAGCAGGAATGCTCAGTGCTGCATTCAATTCTTCTTTTTGTCTCTTACAACTGAAGCTGACAGATTCAATATTCCGCCAAGTGGTTTTTAGCAATGCTTAAAATTTACAGTGGACCTATGGCAATTTGCACAGATGTCTGGGAGATCTACAGTTAAGGAGGCAACATCAATAAAAGACAGCATTATTTGGTTAGCTAGAACAAATATTCATTCCCCCCCCCCCCCAGGTGAGCTGATTAATAGGTACGGGGATTCCAGAACATTCAGCACATGGAAGATTTAAGACTGAGGCATTGATTCAGTTTCATGATCAAAGCTCTAAAATATGCATACATTTGGCTCCAAAATCCATTTCAGCATCCTTCTCTTGCATCACCATATTTTCTGATGGCATTCCCCAACAGACTATCAACTCTCATCTTTCTTCTCCCCAATATTTCCCTCAAAGAAACTCTATGCTAAACTACTGAGAAATATTTTTACTGAGATCACAACATGCCGGGAGGTTAACACTTACCTCCACTCTAGCAAAAACAATGTGATTGCAAGTGACAGAGTTAGGGTCATATGCAGTTATGTCATGAGACACATCTGTGATTAAAGTAAAGGAACGGACCAGGAACCAAGGGCAGAGTTTTGAAAATGAGGGCAAATAGCATATCAAAGTTTTGCACTGAAGGAGCAAGAAACATTATGTGGGTAAGGAGGCTGGGGGCTTGGGGTAATTTGGGGTTCCCTTGGGGACTGACCTTGGTGCCCAGGTTCACTTACCCATGGCTCACTTAGTAAGGAGGGAGACCTTCTCCCAATCCATGGCTGGGAAGTAAATAATGGGGTGAGGGATGTGCTCATCATATGTAATCATTAATATCCATCTGCCCACTCCTAGTTAATGGTTAATTGGCAGATCCTCTAATTTCTATTATATTTGAAAAAAAAATATTTAATCTTTTAAAACCATTTAATAAGTTGTCTTGAGTCTTCTTTCTGGAGGTGGGAGCAATTGAGAACCATGACAGTTGAACCGACTCTGCTGCCTGCTAGTCTGCCTTTTAATACAATGTATTCCTCAAGTTCCCACCAAGAAACACAATTCAGTTTAATCCACACTTAACATTCCCATACATCGTCTCATTTAAAATGAAATAATATTCTAATAATGATGGTAATATCCTGCCCTTCCTCCTGAAGGAGGCCAGGGCAGCAAAGAAATGCATATTTTAAAGAAGAAGAAGCAAGAAGACCATTAAAACAATCTAAGAACAGAAGCATTAAGAATTGTTACTACGTAGATATAAATTGTCTACAAGGACCCACTATCCTAAAAGCTCATCATATAGCAAACAATTATTTTAGAGCATTCTTAGGACCCCTGGGTTATCCTTCCAGGGACCATAGAATTTCATCCTTAATTTGATATAATGATATTTTTTAATTTGTTGGTTGTTCTCTGTATTTAATCATGAAAAATGTATATTTGTCACTAGTATATTTTACCTAAAAATAGAATGTATACATGACCATATTTTTAAAAGTAAAGTGTGCAGACAAGCTTCATAACAAAATCAGTAATATTATTACAAGTGCTAGTATGCTCCAAATTAAAATAGTTGGGGCTTCTAGATTTCCCCTTTTCATGTGTTTTGGGTTATTTATTTTTTAGCTTTTAGGGTTCAATATCTGTAAGTTTCAGAATCAATTTTCTTAGCGTAGTCTTCTGTAATTGCCTGACATAAAATATGAAATGTATCAAGAGACTGATTCTCATACGTCTTTGCAAATTTGTTTATGGCAACACATGTTTTAGAATTCATTTTAAAAACAAACAAACAAGCAAACTTCTTGCTGTTCTGTTTGTGGTACTACTTAGCTTTAAGTGATCTATATTTAAATCTTACGCTGTCATTCAACTGGAAAACTGAGAATCAAAAATGCTAAGGCCATCATATACATTGATTCGTCTTCCAGTAATTAGTGCATATTTCCCCATGGGTACCTATGCCAATGAATTTTCTGGTACTATTTTTAGTCTTAATATCAAGTTTCACTTAGGAAATGTACTACACACCAGAAAAAGAAATATGCAAACTAAGGTTTTTCATCTTCTTTCTATTAAAATGTGAAATTCTCAAGTACACCAAGGAATATGTCAATTATATAGCTTTGAAAATATTGATTGAAGGTTGTGGTACATTTCCAACACTGAGTATAAGATTCATACAAGATTTCAACAGTCTAGGGGGAAATACTCCCGAACTCTTTTTTGGTATTTTCTGATGAAAGCAGTAGAAAGGGAAATGACAGGAAGACCGAGATCAATCACTGGGAAGATACATTTGAAAACTCTAGTGAGGAATGTAGTTAGCTGATTTGCTTTCCAGTCGGTGCTCCCAACAGTGTAGTCAACGCATCTCATTACATCTCTGCTCCTTACAGCCGCAGAAAAGGGTTCCTAGTGTTTCACAATCCCCAATCATATGATAAAATTAGATCAAACTGTTCACAAGAGTTTTGAACTGTGGAGAAGATTCCCCTTTCGTCCCAAAGGGCTTACGCAGTCTTACAAACATAAAAACAGATGTTAGGCTTGCCTTGATTTGCTTCACAGAACCTAGCATATTTTTCTGAGAAACTTGAAGATGTAAACAAGACTAATGAGAAAGGTTGCTATTAGAAGTTGTCAAAATAACTTTACATATGCATATTCGGTCACAAACCACACACACACACACACACACACACACACACACATGTTCATTAACACTCTAGGAAAGATATTGGGGTTTTTTTCATTGCACTATTGAAACCCTCCCAACAGCAACATAGCTTTATCACAGTTGCCTGAAATGCACTGTTCAAGACAAAAACTTTTGTCCCTATGAAAGAATCACTCAATTAAACATCTTTCTAAAGGAATTGCTTTTCAGATATCCTTTGGGGCTAATCAGACATATGTGGGGCAAGTAGCAAAATTCTGGAAGGCCGGCTTCCAATTCACAATTCACAGATATTCATGAAAATGTAGTGACACTATTGTGCTGGGTGTATGGGACTATCTACAAATTCTGCATAGATCAGATGTGGAGCCTGTCACCATGAGATCACTTCTCCCAACATGTGTTCATTGTACCCCTAGTGAGTGTCCAAAAAGGGCTCTACAGATACTGATGCCACAAAATAGCATGTAGGATACCTGGGAGGCATGCTACATGTAGATGGCTGTCCTTCAGATTATGGGGTGGAGTTGGATGCTCATGATTCATGCATGGTTCTTCAAATGTCAGGCAGAAGACAAAAGATCACTGCAAGTAACTGTAAATAAGTATCTGGGGAATAGGTCAGTTGGTCTCAGCAGCGCTATGAATGCATTTCCATAGAGTGTGTCTGAGGAGCATGTAATGGGTATTAATAACAAGGGATGAAAATTGCCATTATGATCTACTCGTCATTGTTTAGTAGAGTCACTGTTGTGTGTCCAAATTTCTATGCTGCCCTTCATTCGAAGATCACAGGGCGGTATGCAAAATAATAGCACAGAAATACATAACATAGTAACAAATGGGAAAAATAATACTGCCCCATAGTTTAAAAGGTCCTAGATTGTTTAATTAGTCAAAGGTCTGGAAGAAGGGGGGATTTTTTTTGCCTTGTACCTAAAGATAATGCAAAGGCGCCAGACCAGCCTCCCTGGGGAGAGCATTTCACAAGTGGGAAGCCACCGCAGAGAAGGCCTGATTGTGGGAATAAGTGCAGCTGCTACATCGGCTGTTACACCTGATCTCATGTTGCCAGCCCCTGGACCTCTCATGAAGGCGGCACAAGAAGAGGGGTCTCAGATGATGATTGCAGGGTTCAGGTTGGTTCATATGGGGTTATACTGAATACTGACTGGTAGCTGTTCTCCTGGGTTTCAGACTGGGGGCATTCCCAGTCTTACCTAGAGACACCGAGACTTTCTGAATGCATGCCTGATGCTCTACAACTGAGCTGCAGCCTCCTCTTCTGAACAATGCCAACTGAATTGAAGCAGGACTGAAAAAAGGGTGCTCTACTTCCTCAGTATTTGTGCCAAGGCTTGCCATGTGGTGAAGTTCATTTTCTCTATATATCACAAAGCAAATCATATGAGCTCCAAACACAGTCCTGTCAAATTGGTCATTTTTATCCAGAATGTGTAGCACATTTTAGGAACAGTCAAACACAGAAGAGCGTCTAGGATAAGACACATACCATGCAAGTTGATAACAGCAGGTGGTGTGGAAGTAAATGACCGTGCATTAGCACAAACATCTCATACTGACAGAAATCTTTCCAATTATTCTATTTCCAACTTAAGGGGGGAGGAGGGAATTGTTGCCTCCTTTAGCTACATTAAATTATCCACAGGGTTTCTAAAACAAACTTTTAAATTCAAAGTGAAACTTTTTATTTAAAAGTTTTGATTTCCCGAACTCAGTTGAATGATGATGCAATGCAGTCTTTTCAAAACCATATCTTGCTTGCCAAATGAGTGGATATCTCTTCAGTCACTCTCATTCAGATTTGCACCTTTTGCTTCAATGGCACTTGAAGAATTGTGTGGTGATTGGTGAGTCAGGTTATGTGGTCAACCTGTGCCCTTTTGGCCATGCCAGTTCACCCTCACATGACAGAATGGTCCCCCAGTAATGTTGCTGGTGGAACTCTATAGTAGGAAATTAGATCGTCGGGGAAATAGACAAAATGAAACCATATAGCTGCCAGATGTGAGGGAAATAGCTAGATTTTAGATTTTAAAACTGACTTTCCTATATTAATTCTGAATCACTGAGGGAAGGATTAAAAAAAATTAGGAGGAAAATTAAGTCAGGCTAGAGTAGTAGAGACGAGTAAAGGCTTAAATCCAGAGAAATGCTTTTCAAGATGGATTTCTTTTCTTCAGTCAGAATGGAAAACTGCTTCTGTTATTAAATCAGTACTGTATATATGTGCAACAAATTGGAAATAGAATAGATGATTTCCAAGGTTAGCCATATTCAGAGAACACCCAAAGAAATCAATGGGCTTATCACAAAATGGATATAATCAAATTAATATTTGCATTTAAGCAGATTGCCACCTTAGTCATTTCAGTGTTTCAGCCTTCAAAACAACTTATCTTGCACTGTATCTAACTTGGTATTTTGAACAAGCCAATCTGTCGCTCTTGCCACAACAGATGATACAGCCCACCAGATAACCCAGTCCTAAGGATCAGTATAAGCTGGAATGGCTCAAATAATGACTTGCACCACTGCAGCTCAACTGCAGCCTTAATCCCAAGGAAAAGGGAGAATCCTCCTGTCCAGTAATTCATGAACAGTACATGAACAGTGCTTCTAGAAGCCGAGGTAATAGTATTTCCAACATCCCTTCCTATTTTCTTCATTTTGTTGGTGCTAATAATCCCTATGTTTACATTCTTTTGTTGTTCCTAATATGGCCCACTTTCCATTATGACTCTAGGGATGTCTCTCTGGGGACTCAGCTACATTGACAAAGAAAAAGTTGTATATGCATTATAACACTGTGACACCAGATGGCGCTGTGGAGTTCTGTTTTTGCCAACCCGATTTCTCATACAAAGTTTACAATGTGTTTAAATGAAATACTTCTTTGATGTGTCTAGCTCCAGCCTAAGATGGATAAGCTTCCCTCAGTTTCTTATTTTTCCAATCTTAATTTTTCAGTACAATAAAAAACTGTTTATTAAAATTCAACAGTATTTTAGCATACATATCTCAAAATATATGCTGTATTGTATGCTATTCGTCCTAATATGCACATTTTTACAGAGGATATTTCCCTAATATAAAGATTTTTTCTTTGTTTTGCCCCCACTAATAAATGCCTATTCATGCATACTTTACCCTACCTAGTCTAGGTGATTCCAGGCACAGTCATCTTAAATGCTCCAGTGGCGTACCAGAGGAAAGACTTGCTCACTCTGGTCCATTGTAAGTGCCCTGTGCCCAACAAAAGCAATGATTGGCTATTTATGGGCAACCCCACCGACTCTCACAATTGGCTGAGAATCCCACCAATTTCCAATGGCTGTGAGCAGAAAGATTTTCCATGTCTCGGGGAGCTGCACCAGGATTAGGCCAGTTAAGCATCTAGACTAGCATTGTGTTCTTGCAATCAGACATTGATGGGAAGCCTGCAAGCAAGACAGTGCAAGAGCATGCTCCCTTCCTATGGTTTCTAGTTACTCAGAAGCATGCTGTCTCTGACAATGTTGGAAAAAACAGCCATTGTGACTACTAGCCATTGATCATGGGCCTAGGAGCAAACAAAGGTCCCCTTCTTTCATGCTCAAAGTGGTGCTGGACTTTTTCGTAAACAGAAGCCTCCCACGCAACTTTTATCGTGGGCCTGTCGAAAGCATTTTATATTGTGGTACAGGAGTTTGTTATTCAAAGCTGAAAAGTCTACAGATTTCTACTGAGTACAAAAATGTCCTTGAGCACACTCATAAAATAGCTCTTTGGATTCTGGCCATTTACCCCAAACTCAGAGTTATCCAATAAAATAGATTTTCAGTAGTTTCAGAAGAATTGCAAGAAAGTGCTTCATAAAAACTGATAACTTATGTAATTAATCATTTCAAGGTATTTTATGACTGCGAAAGAACATAATTGGCCACCACTTTATGATCTGTTCTTTGTTGTAAAATTGTTGCTTTTCATTTCAGAAGCTGTTCTGACCAGGAGGTTCAAAAAGTCAAAGCTCAGGAGTCAAAAAGTAAAGCTCAGGAATTTGATTGCTAAGGTGAAAATAAAACGTGAAGAATAAAAGAAACCAAATAAATTAAGGAAAATAAAAACTCAAATAGAAGCAAGGAAGTCTAATTTAACCTCAGAGGCCAAGAGGTTGAGAGTGGGAGTGGAAATAATGTATATAATAAGCAAAGCTGTCAAAAAGAGGTTGGAATGCTGTCAGAAGAAGAAGAGGAGGAGGAGGAGGAGGAGGAGGAGGAGGAGGAGGAGGAGGAGGAGGAGGAGGAGGAGGAGTCACGAAATCAGAAGGGGCTAGAGGACTGCAGCTAATCCAGACCCCAGCAATACTTGAAGCTGGACACTGAGAGGGCTGCTTTACATTGAAACTGTTTCCCTGTGGCGTATTGGCTTGAATGGTGACATCATCTAGACTAGTCCCATCTGGATACATTTTCCTATGTTATTTTCATTTGTTTTTACATCATACTGTTTAAAAATAAGTCCTCCCCCCTCCCCCAAAAAAGAGAGAGAACAACTTTACAACAAGTGTTTAAATTGTTGCCTTAAAAAACATGTGGGATAAGCTAAAATTGGTTTGGCTTTTAACTTTGTCTGAGGGCTTGCTATTCGTACTATGCCCCATTGCCTTACTGCAGTAGTCAGTACATAGATGAATGGGCAGTTTTGTAGAGGCAGCCAGGAAATCAAGTTATGCACTTACTAGTAGTAAAAAGAGGGGGGGGGTTCTATGATTAGCATGCCTCCAGTCCTTCTCATAGTGCATGCTATAGCTAGGATGGGCTAGGGTGGCCCAACTTTGTAGAGGATCCTGGCCCGTCCAACTCCCAAGACACTGTGATCTACTCCCAGTATTAAAAAAAACTGGTAGTGATCTGCCCATTGTCATCGGAGGGAGTAGGAGCGTGTGTGGGGTGAGTGGATTGCCCAGAGTTGTTGAGCTTTTTAGGGGGAGGATTGCACAGAGTTTTTTTTTTAGCTTCCCCCCCAACTTTTTCTACATGAAACAAAATAAAAAAAAATCCTTCCAGTAGCAGCTTAGAGACCAAGTAAGTTTGTCATTGGTATGAGCTTTCATGTGCATGCACACTTCTTCAGATACACTGAAACAGAAGTCACCAGACTTCTGGTGAGAGGGTGGGGAGGGGTATTACTCAGAAGGGTGGTCGGAATGGGTGATTGGCTGATAGGCGTGGTAAACCTGTGGACGACTGTTAATGACTGCAATTGGTCTTGCAGGAAAAAGCAAGGGGTGAGATGGCTAAAGAAAGCTTTGTCATGTATAATAAGAATCCAATGTCTCTATTCAGACCAGGTCTCTCCATGGTTTTGAGTTTGGTAATAAGTTGCAATTCAGCAACTCTTTCCAGTCTATTTCTGAAATTCTTTTGTAATAAGTCAGCTACTTTGAGATCTTGCATAGAATGTCCTGGGAGACTGAAGTGTTCTCCTACTGGTTTCTCTGTCACATTTTTGTACACAATAAGGATCCCGCGATCTACCAGGATCAGCTAGGGATCTACCGGTAGATCACGATCTACTGGTTGGACATCCCTGGATGAATCCTCAGTTTGAAAGTCTGTCTACTATAGGTCTGGTTTAAAGGTCAATAAATGTTAAGAAGCGATAGGAATTACCGTGAAATCTCTTACAGTTCACACACAAATACACACAACACCTTTACAGCAGACACACAGGTCACCTGGTCATAGTCTTGTCCACTATGCTAAGATGTATTGCATCTCTATATCAAGATGTATTGCATTCCCATATCAATTATAGTGCATCCATGTATATAAATCAGCTGCATAACACCTGCATTCTTCTTTGTTGATGCGTTTCATGATGTACAAATCACCACCATAGCTAAAGTGGCTATTAAATTAGATCGCTTTAAAAGAGAAGGAAAGTCTGTAAATAATAATAATAATAACAACAACAAAAACAACAACGTCTCCACCCACCATGATAGAGAAAATGGGTCCTCAAAAGAAGTACATTTCTGATTACTGTACTTGGCACTGGGGACAAACAGCAATGGAACACTGTCATCACCATGTCTTGCTTATATACTTCCTCAAAGATGTATCTGGCTGGCTAGCACACTAGACAGTTTGCTAAACTAACTCAATCTTTAGTCTGGGCCAGGAAAAAACAAGCCTTATCTGGAAATGTGTGCTGAACAGCATACAGTAATGTGAAATCTGTATTTGTCACCCCCACTCCCACAACACTCTTCCATAAGAATTGGCTGAAAAGGATAATCTGAATATGCAAACATATTATCACATAAAGATGGCTTTGCTATAGCAGGACACATGAATTTAAATGCTCTATTATCGGTCTGCATAAAATGGGTAACTTGTATATTGTGCAAAGCCTGCTTTTTAATACTAATTGTTTACCTTCAGTTTGGTGCTTTTGTTTAGTTTAGAACTTATTCAAATAACAGGAAATAACTTTTCCTCTTTTAACAGTTCACTACAACATATTAATATCTTGGGAATAAAGAATGATTGAAAGCTTCATCCTTCCATTCTCCATATGAACAGTTTTCTTTATGGGCCTGTTAAATAATTTAAATGATATCAGAGCATTAAATTGGATTTTGGATGTGCTAATTTCCTTTAGGCAAACTCAAAAGCAATGATTATTGCAGCATGCATTTTACATGGCCTGATGCCAAGTTCTATGTCAACAATACAAAATGCAAATCTAAAATATTTAAAATACAATTTACTTAATTTTGAAAGTCTAAAACAAGCTGATTCAAGTTGCAGAGGCAAACAGTTTCCTTTTTTTAATTTTCTTCTCAGAAAATGGAAGTTTTTGAAACTCAGCCTGTCTCCATATGGATTCAGACAAAATGAAATTAAAGTCAGCCATGAAACATTTATGAAGAGAACAAATTAAAAATCCTGTAGTAATAACTCTGGAGCTATCACTAGTATTTTAAGTCATTTTCACTGTCAAAAAGGCATCTTTCTTTGTCAGCTGGAAGAAGCCTTTTAAAAATTCAGAGCACAACAAAACTTTTCTTTATCTGCTCAGATGAAAAGCAAATTAATTTATGCTGAGCAGCCAGCTGTAATAACGCTATAGTTTGCTCACATACATTATTTAAAGAAGATTTAAAATCTGTTTACCATTGTTGTCATTTTTTAAAAGGTAGGTTTTTGCAGGTTTTATTATTAGCTTGGCAGTTCTGCTCTGCCACATATTATGGTGACTTCTACTTATTTTGCAGGGTCTACAGTAATTGTTTCCAGTTATGGTTCTGGGCTTCTAAATTGCTGCAAAGCACTCTGAAGTATTATCTTTCTTTGTCATACGTGGCTGCATCTTCTTTTTTCTTGCATAACTTGACTGCTTTTTCTCATCTACAAAGGAGTCAGAGCAAAGAAGAGGTGGCCATTTTACACCAAGCTCCTCAGCTGTTCAGAACTGTCCCAGGAAGCCCTAGGAACAGAGGAAGGTGCCCCATTACAATTCAGATTATCAGCCCATCTTTGTTCAGTACTGCCAACATTGACTGGAAGCAACTGTCTGAGCAACCTTTGCACTCTGGCCCTGCAAAACAACAACAACAGAGTTTTCTACACTCCCACACCTTGATCCTTCATCTGGGCAAGCAAGAGGCACTAGCAGAGTTCTGTCATGGCTTTTGCCCCCCGCGACCCGGGGCATGCCTGCTTGGTTGGCAGCAGAGCAGATAGCTCCAAAACGACACGTGGCTCCAAAAAGATTCAGACTCTGTAAACTTCATTAGTAAAAGTTTTACTAAGGCGAAAATAAGTTTGGTGGAACAATTCCAGATGCTTGGAATGAAAAACTCTTAAAACTCCAGAATATAATAGTCAAATGAAACTTAAGTGTACTATGTACATGGACCAAGTAAAAACAGTACAAAGAAAGGAGAGAGAGAAAAGAGAGAATAACATGAGACCCCTCCAGCCTGTAATTATAGACAGTCCGAAGGCAGTTTGTCCTTGAGAAATAGATAATGCACTGAGCTCATCCCAGCTGCGTTTCTGTTCCCTTGAGAACTTTCCAGACACAGAGAACACACTAGAAAACGCCTGTTAGATTCTATAAGCTAGTCATGGTGTCTGCACCTTCCGTACCTTAGAAACACCATCATACCTGACAAGTTCAAGGGCGCAATTCAGGTCAGCAAAAGCAATCAAAGCTTATGTAGAGCTGGGCTTGTATAGTTTAGGAAAAGGGGGTGAGGCCTGGGGAAGAGGTCACAGAGAGTCCTGTGGACCTGACAAACAGGCCTGGATACTTGGCATTTCCAAACCCTGGCCTAGTGGCTCTCAAGGTCAACAAGGGCAGTCAACTACAGCAATGTAGCCATCTGTGTTCCAACCACTCACTGGCAACCTCCCGCCAATATCTTCTCCCTCCCTCTTATAACCTCCACTTCCCACAGTTGTGACCTTTCACAGAAACATGGAAGCTGCACCTCAACCTCTTTCTAGCCTCCTCCAGTCCTATAGTCTCTTTGTTTATGGGCTGGGAAGGAGTCAGGATGCTGCCAAGATGGGACGAGCAACATGCTATCAATGCAAGATAAAATGCTAGCGCTATGATAAAATTCATGAATGGTTTTTGAACATTCTCATAGTTAATCCAGAATTTGGTAGAACAGAACTGAGGGAAGAATAACTTCATGGAATGATGAATGAAAGGAATGTGGGAAACCTGCTCATCCCTAAATACATATCATTGATATCAAATCTTTTGTGCGAATGGAAATGTACAAATATTTTAAATACATTTCAATGTGAAAAAAGCCAGGCATATTCAGCATCGATTTGCATAGCTTTGAAAATATTTTTTGCATGCTCTAGTAGCATGTAAAGTGGACTAAATTCTTTTGCTTAATGAACGGTGTTGTTTTGTTATGGGTTAAAAACTTCTTGCCAAAACACTTTTATTCATTTTTCAACTCATTTGTGGATACTAACATTAATCCCTTTGCATTTAAATCAATACAGAATACCTGTATATTTCAACATGAGTGAATAGTGAATAATATTGTGTTTCGATTATATTTTCACAAAGCCCGCCTTATTCCTTCCAGCAGATATTGATGAAATATTATTATTTCACAGATTGCAGTCATTAAAGTTTATTTAAAATAAATCATGCACACTGTGTGAAGGAATCAGCATGATCTCAAGTGTAGTAAGGATTCATAGTTTATGCAGGAGCATAAATTCTTGATTGTTCTTTGCACGCAGAGAAATACGACCTCACCTTGCAGTATGTATAAAATACCATGATGACTAATTCACTATTTGCCATTTATTCTGCTCTTGCCTATATTCCTTGGTCTGCCAAGGGACCAAAGAATATAATTTGGCATCAGGCAAATGGTGGGAGATACTTCACACAGCAGTTCCATTTAAGCTAATGGGACACCTATTGAGTCATGATATTGCACAACTACACAGCCTATTCTGAATGGCAACCATACTTCTCTTATTACAGTTAGAATATATCTAAGAATAGTTCCAAAGTAACTTCAAACTAGCAACAAAAAAGCTCAAATGATAGCAAAGAATAGTAGCAAATGTAGCTATCTTGTACCCCTTGTCTCTGGATGGTGTTGAACAAGGGAATTCGTTATTAGGAGTTGGATGGGTTTTCAGAGCCTGTCCAAATGACATGAGTTTGACAGAGAACTAAATGTTTAAAAAGGAAACTATGTAATGAAGACTTAAAGAAGAAGCAATAATGAAGCTATCCCCTCTAAGGAAACCAACCAAGCTTTTGAATAGGAGTGCAGTTCTATCAGAAGTATCACACCATTCTGTTTTATCAGGTAGATGCTTCAGTTGTCACTTAACTGATGGCAGACACATGTTCAGAGAACTTGTTGAATTTTATGTAGCTGTTAAACTTCAAATGGAAAAAAACAGTGCTATTGCTTCCCACTTGCACCGCACTAGAAATCATTATTCCTATTATAATTCATGTTAAGATTATTCAGCACAGCATAGACTGGAGAGTCCATTTATAAATTGCTTAAATCGTTTGGCTTGCAGAAACACACATGCCTTGTACTTTTATTTCCCCACAGTTAAAACAATGTTTCAAGTAGGGCTCTTTAAGATCTCACCCTTGGAGGGTTCTGTACATTTCAGAGGTTGCCTGATACTCACAAATCTCATTGTGGGGAAGATTAGGGAGTCCCACTTCAAAGATTACCTAAATTGCAGTGATCACAATTAAGGTAACAGGAGAACGGATTCATACTTTGTTTTGTAGAACAAAGAGGGAGAGGGAGAGAAAGGAATACCTCTGGTGAAGCTAGTAAGTTCTTAATAAGTGGCTTGAATTGCATGCACTGTTTTGCATTTCATGCATTGCCTAGAATTCAGAGTACAGTTCATGGAAAGGCTATAGGGAGGGAGAAAGATCAGTGAAATTAATATATGACTGTGTAAAGATTAGCCTATACAGGTTTTTAAAAAAAGGGTGTGGTGGTGAAGAGAGTGAACTCAGTACATGAAATGGCTTCATTTAGTTCAGATAGCAATTGGGCTGTGTCTGTATACTCAATTTAATCAATTTAATTGTGTATAAAATGGGAATACTTTGTCAGAGCTATCTGGTGTCCACTGGGAAGCAGGAAGCTGGTTCCTCTTAGATCTTCTAGTTGGGCTGGTGGAACAAAAGCTGAGCTGCTCTGGGGGCTTTTGGATGCACAACACCCCTGTGTGAGAGAGGGAGGACCCCAGTCAGTGCATGGCAACCTCGGCATTAGGAAGCCAGGTAAGCCGTGTCGCTTGACACTGCCCCACCAACTACTGCTGGAGGACAGCAAAGTAATGCAGATGAACAGCAGGGCTGGTTACTACAGGTTCTTGGTAATGTGGGCCTTAGCAGGTCCTCAATGGCAACTGCCTATGCTGGCTCTGCAAACAAGTACAGTTATTTAATAATAGTGGTGGTTACAGGTAGGTAGCCGTGTTGGTCTGGATCGAAGTAAAATAAAAAAATTCCTTCAGTAGCACCTTAAAGACCAACTAAGTTTTTATTTTGGTATGAGCTTTCGTGTGCATGCACACTTCTTCAGATATCTGAAGAAGTGTGCATGCACACGAAAGCTCATACCAAAATAAAAACTTAGTTGGTCTTTAAGGTGCTACTGAAGGAATTTTTTTATTTTAAGTTATTTAATAAGCAAGGTTGAAGCAGCTGTTGGAAGCTGTTGCCTGCCTGGCCTGGGATTTAGTTCCTCCAAACATTATCACATGTAGTGTGGAGAAGAGAAGGTATGTTTCTGCTAACCACAGGGGACCTGAGCGTAGTCTAGAAGTCTGTAATGGAACTTAGTGGAGTATGTTTGCACCTGAAAAAATGTCTCCAGAGTGGCTAAAAGATTGGCTGGTGCACTGGTGACTGCTTGTCAAACTTGTTGCAGTTTGGGCAATGTTAAGTGATACCAATGTGATGTAGCATCAGATCTGTCACAAACAGGAAGATAAAAAAGGTGCTGGGGAAACTCATTACAGTCTTGCCAGCTGCAACCAGTAGCCAGCAACAGATTAAGCTGCCGAGTAGAGAAATGAAACCAAACATTTTTCATAAAAGTTATGTGGCCAAATGAATAAATATGGATGTTTTCCTTGAAAAGAAAATGATGGTTGAGAATGAAGACCTTTTCTTTCCATTGAAAGCTTTCATGGCAGAAGTATGCTGGAGAGGGATTAGACACTTCTGCCAAGCATCTTTCTGACATTATTTCCTCAAATTTCATAATGCGTGCTTGTTTACCGACATTGTATTATTTGCGATTCCAACATGTTCTGGCAATCTAGAATGACATAAAACAAACTGCCAGCAGATCTCTATCAAGTTAAAAATCTGGAAGGAAGCTTAGCATAGTGTGACTTAATCTGTCATTATACTGTGGTGTTTACATTAGCATTCCTAATAGCCAGCTATAACAAAAACAGATGCATAGTATTAGCTTTCTGATAAACTAGGACTATTCACATTCTTGACCATTGTTTTACACATATCAAATGGGTAAATGAAGTGAGATGGGTTGTCCTCCTCACACAAAATGGATTCACACTGCGAAGAGAGGGAGACACCGTGGCTGCCAACTCCACTTTCACTGAAGGGTGTTTATTCACAGCTGCTGCATCTCCCTCTTTCATGATGGAGAGATGCAGCCTCAAGAGAGGCAGCACTGATTTGGGTGCCTTTTCAGTCAGCCACCTCTGTTGAGGCTGAGGCTTCCTCTTCCCAGGGCGTAATGGTGGCACATGGTGGGCAGAGCTGATCTGCCCCTCCTGCCAACTGTCCAGAGCCCAGTGCCTTAGGCATGGGAGGAAGGCCCTCCCTGGACACCTTACTCAAGGATCTCTTAAAACCTGGAGGTGCCACTGAAGTGAGTGCATTTCATCAACGGTATTCACCGCATGAAACTGACATGGTAAAAGAAGCTCACATTTAACTTGCCAGGTCAGGGTATAACAGCCATTCACTAAGCTCCATTTTATATATTCATCCAGGGGCATCAATGAAATAGCCTGGAGGAAGGGCAGTATTATCCTTTCACAGGAACATAATGAAGTTTTTAAAGTGAAGCTACCTATAGACTTCAATCTTATGACAATGGGTATACTAGGAAACATGGCCATAGAGAAAGGTGACCAGCACACCTTCAAAGCAATGATACTAGCAGGAAAGGCAACAATAGCTTTAGGTTGGAAAGATAGAGAAAAATGGACAGTCAAGGTCTGGACTAATTATTTGTTTGAATTTATTCAGTCAGACATTGTGGCAGTAACGTCACAGGAAATAACATGGAAGGCCAAGTCTACTATGATAAGGACCAGATGGAACCCCTATCTTCAATGGATAACAACTACTGGGCCAGAAGACATTCAGTGGAAATTAAAGACATTGTGCCCGTGGCTGAGGACAACTGTTTGAACCCTTCCAATGGATTATGGGTGGGGGAGGGGGTGGGAAGGGAAAGGAAAAATAGTACGGGAAATTAAAAATTGGAAGGAGAGAATATAATGTATGTAAAAATTCTCGTACTTCAATAAAAATCTTTTTTTTTTTTAAAAAAAAAAAAGGAACACAGGAAACTGCTTTATGATGAGTCAGGCCACTGGTCGATCTAGCTCAGTATTGCCTACACTGATTGGCAGTGGCTCTTCAGATTTTCAGAGACAGATCTCACCCAGCCTTATCTAGAACTATTGGAAATTGAACCTGGGACCTTCAGCATGCAAGGCACTCTACCACTGAACTGTGGCCCTTCGCCTCTCCATGAAATTCCAACCCACACAAGGACTCTCACATTAGTTGCTGCTCCATGAGACTTTGCCTCAAAAGGGATAGAACAAAATATATGAACCAGGCCACTGTGCAATCATGTGGTGGACTCCATACTACAGGACATAAACTGTGTGGTAGACAGGAGGATCTCATTACATTTCTCCACCAGACTATTTCAATGTCATCTCCTGCTGAATGTATGAATCAAGGTTAGGCTGCAAACCTTAGCACACTTACAAGGCAGTAAATCCCATGGAACTAAAGGTACTTTAGAGCAAATATTTGTAAGATCATGCTATACGGCTCGCTGAGGCACAGCAATGACATGGTCACTGCTCTGTTTGCCCAAACCCTTCCAACCTTTGCTTAATGGGTAAATAAGTTCTCAGCTGGCCCTTATTGAACTTTTTTTTTTAAAAAAACAACAACAACAAACTAATACTAAAACATTTGCGTTTGTCAATGGCTGTTACATAGCTGCCAAGTTTTCCCTTTTCTCGCGAGGAAGCCTATTCAGCATAATGGAAAATCCCTTTTAAAAAGGGATAACTTGGCAGCTATGGGCTGTTAGGTCTGGAAGGTACAGAAGAAATTCCACAAAGGGAGTTCTGCATGCAGAGCTAAAAATTAGCTCCACGACTCTTAAAACGGTGGACAAATGAAAATTTGCCACTGACAAAATGTCTTCAAATATTTATGCAAAACACTACAAAGAAAACAGCTATAAGAAGCCAACAGATTTTGAAGAACTAATATTATTTTGTTATATGAAAGAGAGTTTTAATTTAATAAAAGCCAATTTTTCCTAACATCATTATGCACAAGCAGAAAATGCTAACAACATGGCCATTTAAAAATAATAAACTGAGCATCCTGCTGGGGAAATGATGTGTGAATTTTAAATGATATTTTAAAAATAAAAAGTGCTTTGTTTTCTTAGCTTGGTACAGCTAATTAATTTACAACATGCAAAATGGGATCTTCTATATTTGACAAGCTAGTGTTCTTATACCGAATAAAGATTTTCCCTGCTTCTATCAACCATGGCAAAAAGCAATTGGAGTCATGCTATGTCACGTTAAGGGAAAGAGAGACTATGGAAAATGTTTCCCCTTTTTGCCAGAGGGGAAAATTTGTCACACAGAATGCTTTAAGAAATACTGAAAGAGCCAAGTAATACAGTTTGCTATATATCTGATATCTTGTTGAATACTCAGGTCGAGGACATCTTGAGCCAAATCCACAAGAGGCTGTCTGAGAAAACACACACACACACACACACACACACACACACACACACACACACCGTATTATTTCCTTACTTTTTAATGCTGACTCTATGACTTTTTATTACAGTATTTAAAACTTCCTCTATAAGTTTTTACTTACTGAGTGGTATTTATAGGAAGTACCAGCCATTTTAATTCAGATAACAAGCTGTTTGTGAGTTTAGAAACAAGCCATAAGTCTGTTTTGAGGTTGCTGGCAACATTTTGTCCCCCTCCCCCTTTGAGGTAAGGCCAAAAAAGTCAGGACTCAAGAACAACGCAGGTCAGAGCATCCTTTAGAAGACAGCCTCAAGAAACTATTAATTTGTTGATCCCTCAAGCCAGCTGCAAATCTGTATCACTTGCCAGTGGTAAAGGCAATAAAGAAACATTGGGTTTCTTCCAGCCCTCTAGAAAATATTGTATGGATGTTGTCAAAAAGAAAGTCTTGCGTATTTTATATTGTAAATCAATGTCTCATTCTAAAAAAAGAGGTATGAATACAAATAATGACCAAAGTTTGACAAGCACTCCTTTTTTGGGGTGGGGTGGGGTGGGGATACATATGTATCACATTTTATAGTTAGCTAATGAGCTTCTTTGTCATGTTCCCATTTCATTCCTGTCAGCAACTGCTGATATACCCAGATCAGACAACAGAGAGCAATTAACAGATATTATCATTATAGCAGTTCTCAGAAATTTTATTGTTTCAAATGTGTCAACAAGGTTAACAGCCTTGTCATGTTCTCGTTGGTCCTGAGCCAGGAAACACAGGGACATTGATTTTGTTCTATTTACTGAACACCAGATTTATGAATTTGATGTCAGAGGACTGTTTGAACAATAGACAAACAACCTGAGACAATCCATTTGTAAATACTTGTGAATATGAGGTGCAATTGTGCTGTGGAACTTGACTTTTTAAAAGGGTGCTGGGGGGGGGGTGGAGATGGCCTCTTATTGAATAGAACTGCCCCTGCACAGAGGCAACTGTCAATATTAATGTAATTACCAATAATAAAATACTACCATTTCTATATTTGCACATGAAAGAACATGAAAGCTTTAGCAGTTTACAAAGCATGGCTTGTGGATCTAAATATACATGACAAATTGAAGGTACTGAACACCACTTCACAAATGTCATTATTATTGATGTGATAGTATCGGTAATAACTGTGACGTTAAATATGCTACTGAAAAACTTCAGGTGTAAATAAATCTAACTGTTCCTATATTTGTTTTATCCTTCATCACCTCTTAAACACCCAAATAGCTATTTTCACAAGAACAGTAAAGCATAATGAGTCTCTTGATTGAATACAACTACTTACGGATACACAAAAAATGTGCAGTCTTCACTATAAACAGCTTCAGGAAAACAAATAGAAATGAGCACTGCCGTGTGAGATCTTTCATTTAAAGTCAATTCTTGGCATGTGGAATGTTTATGTGACCCGTGTGGTGTCACCTACCTCCGGCTATTAAGCCTGATAAATGCAGCTTTTCTGAAATGGTTTTCCTTCGTTTTTAAGTATATATTCTATTAAAATAATAACCATTCCACCCACTAGGCAGTGGCATTTCAGGATGAATATTATAATCAAATCCATACCTGAAACCCTACCCAAGGCACAGTATAGGAATTCATTAATGCACTCCTTGTGGTAACTGATGGTGGAAAACATTTAAGAGAGGAAATAACATCTTGATGAAAACCATAAAAATAGTGCCATAACGAAACCTTTCATATTTTAAAATAAGAAGGGAAGCCAGAAAGATTCTGTAAGCATCAGTTTGCAAATGTCATGTTTCCTCCCCGCTACTCAATGACACAAACACAGCAGCAATGGATTTCCTTTTTTAAAAGGATATATCAAGTTTAACTCTATATTTCTTTAGCACAAAAATAGCTTGAAGCAGGAAAGAAGAATGAAAATTGCCATGCCATTTCCTGGTAATTGGATACTGTATATTTAGGTCTTCTAAGTCATCGTTTATTATAACCACCACACAATAAGTAAGTAAGCAAGCAAGCAAGCAAGCCTGAATTCACACCACTGTATCTGTTTGGGCTGTATTTAAATTTTTCTTTCTAAATAAAATCAATTCTGCTTCCCCTTTTGCATATTTTTTTTCTTAATTTTCAGATTTCTTAGCCTGTGCTGTCTTCCAAATGAGTCATAGAAGGACAGATTCATGAAAGTCTCAAACTTTTTGGCTTGCTCCCCCCCCCCCCGAGGTAATAGAGGTATGGAATTCCATTGCCTTAGAATGATACTTGAGGGACTTTGACTTGAAGGGAAAACCTTTTCTTTTAATCCTCATGAGTAAACTCTCCCCACAAAAAAACTTGGAAAGACCAAAGTGTGTATCTTCTTACTCTCCAAGATCTCCCATTCCCAGTGAAACATAGCCTTGCAAAAGGAAATAACTGGCGGTGTGTAAAGCTGGCTGATGAATAAGAACTGGATGTCCCTGAATATTCATAGAAGGAACATTTTCAAGACACAGGAGTTGTAATTTTGTATGCCTCCCAATTCATTTAATTGTACAAGAATGCATAGGAAACCCAAATTTTCCATGAAGCATGCTATGGAAAGACTGTTGAACATAACACCAAGATCTTAAGGGCAAGGCCTACAGGTTGTGAACTCACTTGCCACACCCTCACCCAACCCCACGGACAAAGGCAATAGCAATGGTGGGTGGAATAAACTAAAAAAAACAACCTTCTGGGATTGAAAATTGACTACAACATTATTTGTTATAGATGTAAGTAGGCTTTGGCTCAGGCACCGAGTATATATCCATTATCAGCCTCCTGATGGAGGGCTGGAGCTTGAGTATGGACCATGTCAAGACACAGGTCAACTGAGGTGGCCGAACCCTGGCCTCTCCTGGAAGCTCTATGGTCCATCTGCCCCATACGGCTTCTGGACAGAGACTTCAACTTAGACCCCTCTAACCGGGTACCCTGAGATTGCACCTGTTTGAGGGTGTAATGCACCATTTCATGTCAAGCCCAGTATTGGATTAAGGATTACACTCAATGTCTTACCTGCCACCTGGGACAGCTCCTTTTGCCTCTTGCCACAAACCAGTCTACAGCTGCAGCCAATCCTCCATGCCCCTATAACACATTGAGTGACCATTACTCATTTTCAGCAGGAGATAAATGTACACCATCAGGTATGTAAAAGTCAATTTTGTCAAATTTCATGCACAGGTGTGAAATAACACTTACCTAGGAGCTCTATTGCTTGTCACAATGCTTTATTAACCTTCTAGAGGGCATGGTTGATGCAGGCAATGTATAAGGGAATCCAGAAGGACCTGACAACTGTGTGTTGCTGTAGGACCAATCAGTAAAGTATGGTCTAGGTAGTGTGTGACCTGATGCAGCCCTGATGCAGCTTCCCATGCTTACAAGGTCAACAGTATGCTTGCTCAGAAGACCCATTGACTCCTGTGAGGTTTACTCCCCAGGTGAGTTGGTAACATGTGTTTTGGGGGATAGGGAGATTGGCAGGGTAGGTTGCCAGACTCAAACCCATTATAAAGTGTGCTTTGAGGTGAATTTGGGCTTGGATTGTTTGGGGTTGGCCAGCCCAAACTAGAAAAGTGTTTTTCTCCATTTTCCCAACTGCAGTATTTGCCAAAATCAATGGTTCTTATTAATGTTATGGGATTTTAAAATTCCAAACAACATACCTGTTTTTTAAACATCTCAATGAATTTGCTCATGAAATTTTTTTGTGTTAAAAAACAAACACTGCTGTAAAAGCTTTCATTACTAATAACTGTCCTACTATTTTTTTAAAAAAATTAAGACTCAGACAATCTGATCGCCTGCCTTAATTAACCCTTTTAATTAGCTCAACTTGTTTTTATTCATTTAAACATTCTTGTTTAGAGCCAGGCTAACAATAGCATGGCACTTATATTTGTCCTAATGGCAATTTCCTAATAATGAGCAACAAAAGAACTCTTTTTACAGTGAAGGATATTCGGTATGTATTCAGGCTATTCTGAGTGTCACTGTTAAAAAACAAAATAGAATCATACTCTACTTAGTCCTCAGGATTAGTTTTCTTTTAAGAGTTCATTGACCTTGCATGTTGTTTAAAAATCTCACAAATTAATTGGTTAGACATTTGAAAAGTATTAATCAGCATGCCTCATGATTCCCAGCTTGATGCACTGTATATGCAACTCTTGTTTGAGGGTGCAAGCCAAATAGTGACCAGACATTTAGAATTCACTCTCTTTTCTGCCTTCTAGTTTCTGCTCCTCCAATAACATATGCTCTTGTATGAAATACTGGCAGTTGTGAGGAAGGAACTTGAGTTTTATTGTGTTGAAAAGGACACACATTTAGAAATGTATACACTGGAGATAATAAACATATGTAAGAATATCTTTAAATACAAATGTTTCATATGAACTTTTTACTTTTTTAAAAACAGATTATTGTGAAATGGGATGGACCAGACATACAAACATGCATTAGTTAAATAGAATAATCTGTCCATCTGCAAACCCCCATCCACTGAAACTGTATTTGGACTTTGTTTCCCAACTAGTCTTGTAATCAAACTTGCAAAAGGGTTGCTGGCTGGCAAGAGGGCCAGAACTGGGCAAAAACCTCTGACACCGTTCCTTATGGCCCTTGCAATTGGAGCAATAATAATAATAATAATAATAATAATAATAATAATAATAATAATAATTTATTTATTATTTATACCTCGCCCATCTGGCTGGGTCTCCCAGAGCTAGAAGGGGTATGTGTTTGGGGAGGGGAGCAGAGGAAATCCCGGCACCTCAACATTTGAAACAAGAAGATGAGATTTGTGTTCTATGGCTATTTCTGCAAAGTGTGTTTGTGTTTGTGTGTTGCACACTCTCTCTGCCACATGTAATTTGGACAGCAAGAGAAACTCCCATTGACATTCCCAACTGCAGGCTCCTCTCAGTTAAATCCCTCCCAGACTCACAATTTCAACAACTTAAGACATATATTTATTAATTGCAAAGTAAGAATTTAAGGGTAAAGGTGCTCAGTTTATAAACAAAACGAAAAGTGTTACATTCAGTGAGGGTTCACATGCTGAGCCTATGATTTGTGAATTTTATCAATATCCATCAAGGGCCCATACCATGTCAAAAGGAACTGTGACATTTTGATGGAAGTGAATATAATTTGAGGTTCTTGTGGCCACATTCAAAACCAGGGCCTGCATCGTATTCACATTTGCTTCTGTCTTTGAAGTCAGGGAGTTGGCAGCTTGCAGTGCCTAAAAGAGAAGAAAGGAAAATAAACAGCACCTGTATCTTTTAGCTTCTTCCTATCTCAATATCCATATTATAGGAAGAAGGAAATTGGTATCCAGTCCTTATGTAAAATGTCGCCCAGAGGCTATGCTCTGCAACATGGTAAGCTTTTGGGATACTGACTCAGTTCAGCTGAAAATAAAAGCAGCATTCATGTATACACTTAGAAATATTTATTCATACATACTTCTCATGGAAGTTACACTCCCAGACACAGGCAATTCCCTGGTGCTGCCTGCTTTGCTGAGCCTGCCACTGGGTCATTCATGCATATCTATGTCAGTCAAAGCAGGTCAAGGACCTAAGTGTGTACTGGGGATTTGCCTTTTCACACAGTATTGCTTGACAACTGATTTGCAAGGCATATTCCGCCTTGCCTGCTTCTTAAGAATAGATAGTAAGTTAGAAGATGGGCTCCAGAATTATAATGCTATGCAACATATAAATAAAAGGGAAGAGTGGGATTTTGTAGGGAGACAAAATATTGGCAAATGTTCAGGGAAGTGACTGTCAGTTTGGACAGTGCCAGTCAGGAGTTGGGGCAAGTGAAGATGTCTGGGTGGAATCTCACAAACAAATCACCTGTTTGTGGGATTTCCCCCAGACAACTTCGCTTGCCTCAACTCCTGACTGGCACTGTCAAAGCGGATTGCATATTTTAGGGAACTCAGATATTAATCCGATCCTATATGGGACACCATGCATGCTCTGTTAGGGTGTTCCTATTGTTTGATTGTTTTTAAGCTGACATAGCAAATATAGAATATCACATACCACTGGTGGGTTAAAGCTAGGAATTGGGGACAGGTTTGATTTAGTTTGCGTTTAAAGGTGACTCTTCCTAATCTGCAATTTCTGAAACAACATGAGAAGCAAAACAGATTTCTGAATGTGTACAAAAATGCATATACTAGTGTAAAGAGTGTGTGAAAAGGCATATATTAGTGAAAATAACATAAAAATGTTAGGGAAAGTTACATGAAAGCATGTGTTTATTAGGAGAAATTGAAACTAAAATGCTAATGAAGTTTCACAATGACTTTTTAAAAAAATTGCAAATTGATGCAGAAATGTGGAGTACTGAATTTAAGATTACAAAAATGGGATTGGAAACTGAAATTAACACCTTCTCCCATCACTAGTTAAAACCATTGTGTCTCACTCACCCCATTGTTTCAATCTAAAGTTTAATCCTTTTCCATGCAGTTTGTTTGCTTTGAAAAACAAAAAAACAAACAAAAAAAAAACGGCCACAAACCCTGGAAGGTAGACACACCAGTTCATAATTTGTTTCATTTATGGCTTAAAAACATAGAAGCAGTTAATGATCACTTATATTTGGCTCTGAGTGACTTCCCTGATTTTGCCTGCTTGTGTGATGAACTGCTGAATGTTTCAAATAAGCAGTACTGCTGCAACAAAAGTTTATACAGTATATCTTCATTTTCCCTTCCAGGCTTGCCATCTCAGAAGAAATGTCTAGAAGAAAGCTAAATGCGGGAACTATAAAGACAGAAGGATTCTATTGTTTACATGCCTGATTATATTTTGCTTCTTTCAGGTTTAATTAACTATGATTTTCTTTCAAATTGAATTATAGGAAATCATTAGTATATAAGAGCATGGTGGAGACAGCTGATTTGGCACCATGCATTTTAAATATCTCTTACAGAGACTAAGCCATATTTTAGAGCTAAAATATTTTAAAGTGTTTACTTAATTTTGCCTGACCTTAGTTTTCCCCACAATTTTTTTAAGGTTTATTGGTTAACAAAAAGTATTTGACTTTACCAATATCAATTCACAGTGCAGAGTAAAATTATGATAATGGTTTACACTAAGGGGGGGGGGTTATCTGGAGATGCTATCAGACTGATGAAGGATGCTCTGAATAAAAGCTGGGGGCATCAACATTAAATTACCTGAGCAGCCTTTGCTCACCATTATTTTCAATTCAAGCCAGAAGTACTGTCACTGAAATCTCATCCAATCATAACTCATCTCACTATCATTCATTGAACCTCCACTTCATTTATGGAAACCTCAAGGGAGGAATCACTTTTCAGTTAAAGTCCAGGGAAAAGCAAATTTATTCACTTCATCTTCCATGCTCCAAACCATGCAAAGTTTTTCCTTTACTGAAATCTCACATCACTAGGCCTCCCCCCCACCATTACTGACTAAGACAATTCAGTAAAACATTAATTCACTCCGAATAAAATTGCATTTCTTTTGCACATAAAATATGAACTCAAAGTTATATGAAGAATACAGTAGTGCCTCGGTCTCTTATAAGGAGAATCTTTTGTGTCTGGTATGGGAAAGCTGAGAGTAGATCAGGGGTCCCCAGACTTACCGCGCAGTGGGCCGGTGCCCGCCGCGCCGACCGCGCGGTGGGCCGGAGGGCGGGGGAGTGTGCGCCCGTGCGCATGCGCACACGCACACGGGCGGGAAAAAATCGCCGAAAATCGCTTGTGCGCATGCGTATGGGCCTCCCCCGACCCGGAAGTGCATCGGAAATGACCTCTTCTGGGTCGGGAGAGGCCCATACACATGCACACAAAGGATTTTCGGCGATTTTTTGCCGATTTTTAAGATCGTCGCTGCGCCGCGCGTCGTAAGAGCGGGCGGCGGCAGCGGGCGGCGGGGGTCGTCGCGGGCCGGATTGGGAGGCCGATTAGGCCGCATCTGGCCCGGGGGCCGTAGTTTGGGGTCCCCTGGAGTAGATAGACATTTGGGCAAAGTAGTGGATGATGCTTTGTTGCTTGAACGTATTACCTGCTGGTTCCCAGGTATTCCCTCCAGGTAAGGACAGTGAGTTTGGTCTGAGTAAGAATGCAAGTAAGTATTTATTCTGGGGTTGAGTTTTATGCCAACATGGAAAGGGGCTTCCCTAGTTTGTAAATTATTCTCCCTTCCTGCCTGTTTTTCAGACACAACAGTCAGGTTTGGGATAGATTACTTTTCTTTTCTTTTGAAAGCCCACCGGATGTCTAGATTAACCTGTCCCAGCAGAATCCACCTCTGAATACCAGTTGCTGGAAACCCCAAGTGCACAAAGTGCTGTTGCAATCAGGTCCTGCTTGTGGGCTTTAAATTTTTCATTTATTTCAATATTTGTAAAGTGCACTTCCATAGAAAATATAACCAGGTGGTGTCTAATGCATTGACAAATACTACAATAACAGTAAAAAGCATAACAATAAAGTTTCAGAGGCTGAACAGTTTAGATTTTAAAAAAAAAATCTGAAAAGAAGCAGAGATGACCTTTGTTGGCAAGGAGTTCCATGAGGCAATATTTCTTCCCTGGTGAAACCAGCCAAACTTCATGAGCATGGGGGAACACCCAAAGTGCCTTGTTAGAAGAGCTCATTGATCAAGGAGGAGCATAAGAAATCAGGTGGTGCTTTGGGCATCTGCTTGGCCAGTGTGAAAACACAATGCTGGACTAGATGGGTACAGTAAGGATCTCTCTCTCTCTCCCCCCCCCCTGCTCTACATGTTTTATCTTTGATGAGGTTATAGCCTTTTTAAAATTTCTGGTCCATTTTTAATTATTATTTAATCACTTTTTTTGCATCAACCGCAAAAGACACATACAACAAAAACCATAATAACAGTAATAACACAATTTGACAATTCAGATTTGGATACACTGATATACCAATGACTACACCTTTTTAAACAATATTTTCCCACCTCTCTCTCCACCCTCTACTTCCCACCACTATCCGCCTTATCACTTAAATATTTGTTCCAGATTTCTTCATATTTATCCATTCTTATTTTGCATCGACATGCAATTTGTTCATATGTAGCTAATCTATCCATATTATCAATCCATGTGCTCAATGGAATCTTTTTGCGGCTCTTTCAATTCATCAAAACAAGTTTTTCTACTTCTAATATAGCACGCTACATCCATTTTTTTGACCCCTTGAAATCTCCCACGTTTCCGGAATATAATTTAGAATTAAATTCAGTTCCCCTAATTAACAATTTATTTGCTTGTTATTTGCATGTGCAGAAATGGTAAAATGTGAAGTTGTTCGCATGACACATTGCTTATGAACAAACAGTCACATATATATTTTGAATGTCTAGAATACACACACATATACAATCCAGACATTCAAAATAAAGCTGGATTGACTCATTCAACTAATTGTTTCCTTCTCCTGAAGCTGTAAGGCTGGAAAGTTATTTTGAGTATTGAATGCTAACCCTCCCCCGTGTTCCCTTGTGGATTCTTGATCTAAAATAGCAAGTTTTATCACTTGCGTCTTTTCAGCATCTTCTAGAGATAAGAGACATTTGTCACATCTTGAAGAGGGTCTCACTGACAAAAACTTCAATCATGCGGAAAGCTGTTTTCAAATTTCCATAAAACAAAGCAGACACCAAAGCAGACACCATTTACATGATAAATTGTTCTTAAGACAAAATCTTAGGTGACTACTCAACTGCCTGATTTTGTTATCACAGATTTGTCCTTCAGTTTTTAGCAGCAGGAGAATGAAGGGCTTACAACTAATTGTGCCAGGAAAACAGAGCTAATTTGTTCAGAATGCCAAAAAAAAAAATGTTTTGTAAGTCATTAGACTAGAGTGTAAATCATATCATATATAATAACATAGCATTATTAATGGCTACATTGCCCTACAAGAAGCCTTAGAAAGAAATCTTGTATTAAAGGGAGATTCTAGATCAGGAGGATTTTAAAGGATAGAAATATATAAAATATGCAGCCTAACTGTGGACCCAGCTCTGTCTCCTATCACACTGTAAATACTGTAATCAAACTTTAACTTGGTTGGTATAATAATTGCACCTAATACGCACAATGCAACATACTATGCATTCTACATACTGTCTTCTATATTTTAGAGTAAACCAGTTTGGACTGCAAGAATACTGCTGCCCTAAGGGTGTGTGTGTGTGTGTGGGGGGTGCAATCCCTTCTTGTCAAAAGAATGGAGTCTCACCCACAATTCAGCCTATCAAAGACCAAGTCATGCAAATCAGATTAAATGGTATTGATGTATGCCATATTTGCAAAGGTGGCTCATTCTGTTTCACTGCCTGAGGCAAAATGGGAAGGTGCTGCCGCCCCTGCCATCCAATTGCTTACCAGGATCACAAAGCTGTTGCTGTGGCTTCCAGGTTGCAGTAAAATCTCCTGAGAGGTCCATGAGATCTAGGACCCCTTGTCCTCACTTCTATGGCAAAAGCAGCAGTGAGTGGTGCACCTCCTGCCGAAGAAGGAGGGAGAAGCAGCGGCAGCAGCAAGATCTCACAAAATCTCACCAAAAGCTATCACTTTAATTTGCATCTCTGGTGGCATCTGTGGAGGTTCCAGCCCTTGGGATTCCACTCCCTGAAGTGGAAAAGTCCTGAGTTTGACAAGGGAGAGGTGGATATATGAGGAATCTTTAAGTTTGATGGACAGGTGTGACGGATTGGGCTGGTTTGCAAAAGAACTCCAGGGTGTAAAGAGTTAAACCCCAACCTCCTAGATAAATGACGCATTCCATTCCTGAGGGGCGGGACTGCTAGGAGTTTAAAAGGAATGGGAGGCAGTTAATTCGGTTGAGAGGGAGGGTTGTGGGAGTAGCGAGGGAGCGTGTGGGTAGGAGTAGGAGATCTTAGAGTGTTCTGAGGAGTTTAATAGAATTATATTATCTAGCCATTGTTAAATGAAACTAAGAATATGATCTAAGAGCCTGTACACATGAAACCATTACGCATTTAAAAGTCCTCTAGTTTAAATAAAGCTTTCTTAAATGTTATATTAAAAGTGGATGTGCCTAGTTATTCCAGCTACGTATCCTAACTCAAAGGGGTTGTGACTGTAGGGAGGTGGTTAGACTTAACCTGAGGAGCAGGAAAATAGTTTAAACCTCAAGGTCAAGCCCAGGGAAGACAAGTGCTAGGAGGAGGTGCCACATAGTAGCGACAGGCTGTGGAGGTGAACCTTAGGTTAAAAAGGGAATCCTTACAGTGAGCACTAGGTGGTTCCTGATACACTTGTCGGGAGTTAGAAAGGATACTGAGCTGCGTTACGACAATTTGATTACTAGCAGACCCCAAACTTAAACAGGCAGTTTATTTGGGGAGTAAGAAGGATAGGTGGGTTGTTTAGGGAATAACCTATTTCCTTCAACACTCTGATAGAGTTATACAAAGGGAGGCACATTGCTTTTGGGTGGGACCCGCACCTATTAGGTGGGATCCTCGAAAGTTTAGTGACAATGCCGGGAATGGATTCTGTCACATATTAATTGGTGGCAACGTCCTTGGGTTCGTCACAACAGGTCTAGTAATTGCTGTGAATCATTTCCCCAGGGTACTCCACTTATAATGAATTGAGGGAGGGGTTCAAAATTGTTTTCTTTTCACATGAATCTATTAGACCAGGTGAAAACGATTTACCTATACTACATGTGCTATAAGGGAAGCGGGTGGTGGTGTGGTCTAAACCACTGAGCCACTTGGGCTTGCTGATCATAAGGTCGGCGGTTCAAATCCCCACGATGGGGTGAGCTCCCATTGCTCAGTCCCAGCTCCTGCCAACCTAGCAGTTCGAAAGCACGCCAAAAAGTGCAAGTAGATAAATAGGTACTACTACAGAGGGAAGGTAAACTGTGTTTCCGTGCACTTCTCTGGTTTCGGGGTTCTATTGCACCAGAAGCAGCTTAGTCAGGTTGGCCACATGACCTGGAAAAACTGTCTGCGGACAGGACTTCCGGTGAGCTGCGGCCATCGTAGGAAGCGCGGGATAGCCCTCCGGGGAATCCCGAACTTAACGGAGCCTTTAGAGGTCACGCGAAGGCTCCGCGGACCTCAAAAACCTCAGGGGGGGTTACCCTGAGTGTCGTGGCACCCAGCAGCGCCCTGCGTGCTCTCCTTCACCCGGTTTTTACTGCGTGGGAGCCGGGAGAAGGATTGAGCTGCGGGCGCGAAGGGGGAGAGACCACTGACTCCGTTAAGTGCAGTCTCTGGCTTCCGATGGTAAGCAGCAAGCTTCCTTAAATTATAATTAATCTGAGGAATAAAGAAGGCTGAAATAAATTCTGGATTGAAGTTAACAATCGGATTGATGAAGCTGTGGGGCGCAAAAAGGGAGTCCGTCCCAACAGCGGGGAAAAATGGCGCAGAGAAGTGATCGTAGGAGCTGAGCGACGGAAAGTGAAACTGTTTGCCTGCGGAGTGAGTTTTTCAGAAGTCCTTGATTACATTGTAACAAGGCAATTTTTTGAGGGTGGAAAAGAATTGCTTAGAGCTTTTATATTGTTACCTTGTCCCTTTCCTGGGGGTGGAACTGCAAGCGATCTGGGAACTTTATATTTTCTGCGCTCTAGCCCTGAATGCAGAGGAGCTTTGAGTTGCCTGAGTGCTTTGCCTGTATCGCTGCAGCACCGAAGGGGAGAAAGACGGAGGCTGCCCTTTTTTTTTCTTTGCTATAATTAAGAACAAAGTAAAAACGTTTCCCACCAACTGAGAGGCTGGAAAGGGGGGGTCGACTTTGGATTAAGCCAGCAAGTGGCTGAAGAGGGGTTTATTGCTGGGGAACTGCGGATCTGGGATTCTCCCTTTTTTGGATTAAGCCTACAAGTGGCTGAAGTATTTGGCTTTTTTTCTCTTTCTTTTTTTGGGTTTTATTGGAGCGAACTGTGGATTAAGCCTATAAGTGGCTGAAGAGTTGCGAGACTTGGCTTCTTTGTTTCAGGTTCCAAGGGTGCTTTGACTGCTGGAGGGATAAAGAAGGAACTTGCTAGAAGGGTTTGATTTAATGTAACTAGAAACTGCTGGTTCTCTGTCTCTGGGAGTGGAAAAGTACTGGAAAGACTTGAGGTTTCAGAGTAATCCACCCAGTGGCAGACGGAATATCTGTTGATTCTAGGTATTGGAATTTATTACAGCGCCATCTGGGGGTGGTTGGGTTATTGCAGGTAAATTGTAGGAATTTATTAATACTGGTCCCCCTAGTGGTGAAGAGGGGAATTTCCCCTCTTTCCTGTTTTTGTGTAGAAGAATGGCTGGTAAAGAAGAAAGGAAGGCAGCAAGCACACCAAAAGATAGAAGAGGTTCAAAGCAAGAAGAAGTCAAGGATTTAGAAGCTCTATGGCAAAAAATTAAAGATGAATTTAAACACAGTGAACAACGAATGGATAAAAAATTGGGAGAGATCGATAAGAAGATTGAAGGAGCGGTGGGAGAATTATCAACCCAAATAAAAGATCTGTCGGTGAGATCCAAAACAATGGAAGAAACAATCAAGAAGACCCAAAAAGAGGTAAAGGAGGTTAAAAAAGAGACTGACAAAGTGAAAGATAGTATGAAGAAAATGGACCGGGCACATGAACAAATGCTTGATAATTTGGCATTAATCGAAATGAAGCAAAGGCAATTGAATTTGAAATTAAGGGGTATCCCTGAAGAATCGGGAGAAGATATTAAGTCAAGGATAATTGCCGAATTGGCGAAATGGATGGGAAAGACGGATGAAGAAGTGAGCCAGACAATTGTGAATGTATTCAGAATTAAGGTAAAATCAGCAAAGGCCAAGGCAAGGAAAGCACCTGGTGATTGCGTGGTGGTTCTCAATACAATGGAGATGAAAAATGAGATTTTAAGTTTGAGCTTCACCAACAAGCTAATCATCGGAGGCAAGCCTATAATCGTGTTTAAAGAAATTCCTGGAAGATTTTTGAAAAAACGTGACAATTATAAAGCAATGGTGGCCCTGCTTAGGAAAAATGGAATCCAGCATAGATGGGAATACCCCGAAGGAATAATGTTTTTCTATAAAGAGAAAAGACATGTGCTGACAAGTATGCATGACATTGGGAAATTCTTGAGAAAGTACGAAAAATTCTTGGGAGAGCTGAGCCCAGACCTGGTTATCCTAGCTGAAGCGACCGCAGAAGAGGAAGAAGAACCAAAACCACAAAGAAGGAGAAGAAAGAAAAAAGAAGGAGAGGAAGAGAAATCAGAAGAAGAAGAACAGGAAAAAGAGGAAGAGGATAAAGAGTCAGAGAGTGAAGAAGAGGAAGAAGATAAAGATTTAAGTAAAGAACCCGACCAAGACTAGATAAAATCTTATCTTCCTGATATTAGGAAGTAAAATGGCATCATTGAAGATACATACTTGGAATGTACATGGATTGAATAATAAAGTGAAAAGAAATAAAATTGATCATATTTTGAAGAAGAAAAATTTGGATATAATCTGTCTTCAGGAAACACATGTGGCGAAAAAACATAATTATATTCTTAGAAATAAAAGGTTGGGTAAAGAATTTATAAATTCAGTAGAAAATAAAAAGAGAGGAGTGGTTTTGTATATAAAAGACAAATTGGAACCAAATCTGATGTTTAAAGATGAAGAAGGAAGAGTGATAGCGGTCCAAATATCGACTCAAGGAGAAAAAATGTTGGTGGTGGGAATTTATGCACCGAATGAGAATAAAGCGGAATTTTACAAGAATTTGGAAGAAAGGTTAGCAGAGTATATGGACCAAAAGATAGTGCTTATGGGTGATTTCAACGGAGTGACAGTACCAGAATTGGACAGGACAAAGAAAAGGAAGAATGAAGGCAAGTTACCAAAATCCTTCTTTGAATTGGTAGAAAACCTGGGCTTAGGGGATATTTGGAGGTTAAAGCATCCTACGCTTAAACAGTTTACATTCTTTTCAGAACCAAATCAAAGTTCTGGAAGAATAGATCATATATGGATCTCCAAAGAACTAGTACCCAGGGTGAGTAAAATAGAGATAATACCACGAACACTATCAGATCACAATTCAATATTCATGGAAATGAAAAGCAAAGATCAGAATTCCTTTAGGTGGAGAATGAATGAGGAGCTTTTCGAAGATAAAGAGGTGGTAGTAAAAGCTAAGAATATCCTGAAAGATTATTTTCATTGGAATCTACATAAAGACACTGGACTTGATATGGTATGGGATGCAAGTAAAGCAGTAATGAGAGGCTTTCTAATACAGCAAAATAGTTTCCTGAAACGAAAGAAAGAAAAGAAGAAGGAGGAAATCCTGAAGTGTCTCATGGAAAATGAGAAAAACCTGATAGATAAACCAGAGAATCAACAAATCAAACATAACATAAAGATGCTACAGACACAATTCTCCATGTTGATCAGTCAGGAGATAGAATGGAAAATAAAGCAGATGAGACAAAAAAATTTTGAATTAGCGAACAAAACAGGAAAATTATTGGCATGGCAATTAAGGAAACGTCAAAATCAAAATATGATAGTGAAGATAAATATGGAAGGAAAAGTGACTGAGGAGCCAAAGGAAATAAAGAAAGCCTTTCAAAAGTTTTACAAAGAGTTGTATTGTAAAAAGAAAGAAGAGGAGAAGAAGATCAGTGATTATTTAAGCAAACATGGATTGAAACAAATCCCAGAAGAGGAAAGAAAGAAACTCAATAATAGGATAACAAGGCAAGAAGTACACCAGGCAATAACGAGAATGAAAGTAGGAAAAGCCCCAGGACCAGATGGATTATCAGCAAAATATTATAAAGTTTTAAACGGACAGCTGATACCGATTTTAGAAGAAGTGATGAATGATATTCTTGCAGGAGGAAAGATCCCAAATACATGGAAGGAAGCGTATATTACATTGATTCCAAAACCAGGAGCGGATGGCTTAGAAGTCAGAAATTATAGACCAATTTCTTTATTGAACAACGATTATAAGCTGTTTGCAGACATTATGTCCAAGAGATTGAAAGAAGTTTTGAATGAAATGATATATAAGGATCAAGCTGGTTTTCTTCCTGGTAGACAGTTAAAGGACAACGTCAGACATATAATAGATGTAATAGAATATCTGGAAACCAAGATAGATAAGCCAGCAGTATTAATGTTTGTGGATGCGGAGAAAGCATTTGACAATATATCTTGGCAGTTTATGAAGAAAAATCTGGAATCAATGGTTGGCAAAGATTCTTTTTTGAATGGGATTGAGGCAATATATTCAGAACAAAAAGCAAGATTGATAATTAATAACACATTAACGGAATATTTTGACATCACAAAAGGAACTAGACAGGGGTGTCCCTTATCCCCTTTATTATTCATCATGGTCCTGGAAGTACTATTGAATAGATTAAGAGATCTTTCAACTATTAGAGGAATTAAAGTAGGTGCAAAGCAATTTAAAGTGAAAGCCTTCGCGGATGATTTGGTCTTAACTCTAGAAAATCCTAATGAAAGTGTTGCAGCGGCTATAGAAGAAATTGAGAAATTTGGACAATTAGCAGGATTTAAATTAAATAGACAGAAAACAAAGGTGATGGCAATGAATATGACGAAAGAGGAAAAGCAAGAGTTACACCTAAAATATGGGTTCGATGTGGCAAAAAAAGTAAAATACCTTGGAATATGGATGACAGCAAAGAACATTAACTTATATAGTGATAATTATGAACCAGTATGGAGAGAAATAAAGAAAGACCTGGAAAGGTGGACTAATATGAACATGTCATTCTTAGGAAGAATAGCAGCAATTAAGATGAATATCCTACCTAAAATGTTATTCTTATTTCAAACTATACCTGTGGTGAAGGGTACAAGACAATTTCAAGAATGGCAAAAGATTTTGTCAAGATTTCTCTGGCAGGGGAAAAAACCTAGAATAAAACATAAAATCTTGGTAGACAGAAAAGAAAGAGGTGGTTTCTCCCTGCCAGACTTAAGACTTTATTATGAAGCGTCTTGTATGTGTTGGATTAAAGAGTGGATAACGTTGAAGAATACTGACCTGCTAGATTTGGAAGGTTTTAACAATAGATTTGGGTGGCATGCATATTTATGTTATGACAAAAAGAAGTCGCATACTGGGTTTACCAATCATGTGATAAGAAGATCTCTGTACGAGGTGTGGGAAAGAAATAAAATGCTGTTAGAGACCAAAAAACCATGGTGGGTTTCACCAGCAGAGGTATTAACAGTGAAGAAAGTAAATATGGAGGGGAGGTGGGCCACTTATGAGGAAATTTTGATAAGAACTGATAAAGGATGGAGACTTAAACCCTATGAAGAAATTAAAGGAGTTTTAACAGGATGGATACAATACCATCAAATAAATGATGTTCTTAGGGAAGACAGGAAAATAGGTTTTGAGGACAAAAGGTCCAAATTCCAAATAGAAGTGCTAGAAGGCAAAACAAAGCTTCTGTCAAAAATGTACAATTTGTTATTAGAATGGTATACGAAGGATGAGTTGACAAAAGAAGTGATGATTAAGTGGGCAAAAGATTTTGGGCACAATATTGATTATGACGCGTGGTTGAAATTATGGACTCAAACGTTGAGATTTACAGCATGTACTGCTTTGAAAGAAAATGTGTATAAGATGATGTATAGATGGTATTTAACACCAGTTAAATTAGCCAAAATGTATAGAATGAGTGACAAAACTTGCTGGAAATGTAAAGAGAGAGATGGTGAATTTTATCATATGTGGTGGACATGCGATAAGGTAAAAAGATTTTGGGAGATGTTATATAATGAGTTGAAAAAGATGTTTAGATATACTTTCCCAAAAAAACCTGAAGCATTTTTACTAGGAATAATGGGAGGAGAGATTAGAAAAGAAGATCAAGTATTGTTTATGTATGCGACAACCGCGGCTAGGACTTTGTTAGCCCAAAAATGGAAATTACAAGAAATTCCAACGATTGAGGAGTGGCAGATTAAAATGATGGACTATGCTGAACTCGCAAGGATGACTTGCAAGATCCGTGACCAGGGGGAGACAAGGTTTCAAAAAGACTGGAGTAAATATGTGGATTATATGGAGAAAAACTGTAGATCTTTAAAAACACTTGCAGGATTGAAATAAATCCTATGAATTGACCAAACAGTCAAAAAGGAACTGCAAAAATGTAGTAAACAAGAAACCCGCATGAAGGGAGGGGGGGAAGTCGTAGCTCGGCAGAGCAAAATGTTAGATGAAAATTTATAATGTTGTGTATAAAAGAATGTTTTTTTTTTATTATTTTAATCGGATAAATTGGAAATTGAATAAAAATTATTTTTTAAAAAAAAAAAAAAGAAAAACTGTCTGCGGACAAACTCCAACTCCCTTGGCCTGTAAAGCGAGATGAGCGCCGCAACCCCAGAGTAGTCTGTGACTGGGCTTAACTGTCAGGGGTCCTTTACCTTTTTTTACATGAGCTATATGCATTTTACATATCCTTATATTGAAATTCCACAGTGAATAATATCCGGGAAGAAAAGAACTGCTGTGTTATACAAACATAAAGAGCTATGCAGCTTGAAACCAATTGTGATGATTCACTAACCAAAAATCCATATAGACATTAAAGTTTCTTCCTTAAGACTTCTTTGTGAACATTGCTCCCAAAGTTTGTTCCAATAAAGTTTACACACATTTCACACCTGGCTAATAAAATATAACCCTAAAGACATTTTGGGGTTCTCTCCCCCACCCCCCTTTTAAACTGACAACAACTTTTATTATTTATTTTAGAAAGGTGTTCCAGAAACCACACCTACAGGCCAGTCAGATGGGTGTTAATTGGGAAGGGAGCCCCACTTCCTTTAAAAAGGCTTACTCATCTCAAGTGATTGGGAATAGGCTTGCAATACTATTTTCTCTCACCCTCCCTCCCTTTAAGATTTAAATTTGCAGTGCAAAATCAAATGAGCAGCCTGACCAAGCTTCAACACAAAGGAATTATCAAATCATTCTTCAGTAACTGACTGAACTAATGGTTTCCCGCTGAGCTATCCAGCTGCTATTGAGTAGATAAGACACTGCTGTTGTCCATTGAAAGAGAAGCTGGCCAGTCAACAAAAATATGTTTTCCCTCCTCTTGCAATTATTGCCTAATGTTCACCAATCTGAAAATTCCTCCACCAGAGCAAACCATAGTAAAACTCCACTGATTAATTTTTGTTGTTGTTTTTATTTTTGTAATTATGTACCCACAGGTCCCCAGCTAGAACCTCTGCAGCTTTTGCTTTCTCCCTCTCTTCCTTTCTCCCTGGATCCTCCAATACTGTCTGTGGTAGCAACAGTTGTGACTCTTAGCTTTGCATAGAGGGTGACATTTCAGCCACACAAAAGTCTGATACATGGTTTTCATACACAAACCATATATCCAGGCAAGCAAGATGCATTTTCACATTTCAAGGATATGTTTCAGCCAGGCAAAGAGCATCTGGAGAAGGAGGAGAGCAGGGCCTGGGGAGATTCCTGAGAGCTGGATAGAGAAGTCTGAAAGGCATATTCAAATTCCTAGACCAGAGATTCTCTCCTGCTAGGCTTTGGGAATAAACAAATGAGTGGGCAAGCATCCTCAAGATCCTCAAATTTATTCAAGCATTACATCCTCTCTCTCCTTCCAGTGGTCCAGTGTTCTTATCCATTCTCTTCCTTGCACAATGTTAATCATATGAAATGCAGGGATGGGACGGGATTACAATGACAAAACAACTGAATAGGGCTAATCCAGTGCAATGGTAGTGCTGCTGTCCATGGTCCTGAAGGGAGAGTTTAAACAACAGTTTTACATGGCAGCATTTTACAGCCTCTCCATGCAAGATATGTAGTTTAGGACTGAATTTAGTAGTGACAGGGGAGTCATTGCTGTTGACTATTTATGCCCCCCTCCACACTGTTCTTATGCAATGCATGTTTCCAATATTCTTTCTGTTAGAATGTTTAATACCAGCTATGGGTGTCTGGCTCTTGCTTATCTTCTACGTCACAGGGTAAGATAGATAAAGCCACATGGAATGCATTCATTCAAAACTACCATTTATTTTCTCATGGTCAGGTTTAATCAAGTAGGAGAGATTTACTGAGAAATGTAAATGTCACCTCCCATGATAATGTAATGGGGCATCATAGTGGGCCATAAAAGTAAGACTACTGTCTTAATCTCTGGTAAACCCATTTTTCTTTTTATGTGGGTGAAGGTTGTCAAGACAGAATTAAAAATTTCAGGCACATCAATTTGCCCCCCCTGAAAACTAAAAATTATTAAAGTGACTGAGGTAAAGGAGGTGGGAGGGAAAGGGAGGTAACATGAAGCTCCTCAAAGACAATTGGAGAGATGGATATTTTAAAAATGCTTCAGGAACTGAAGGGTGACTGGTGAATGATTGATGAAATATTCACAGAATGAATGTAAGGACCAACATTATCAGTCTTTCCTCAAATGAAGGCTGCCACTTCCATCCCCCATCTGCAGTGAAACATTTCACTCTTTAAGTCAAATTTTCACATTTTTTGACATAGGCTTCTCCCCACACCCCTTTCAAAATTTGACTCATTTTCGTCTCAAATAATTATGTTGCCATATTAACTCATAATATTTTGGGGACATATTGTTTTCTCTTTCTCCACCTGTCTTTTCCAAAGCAGTCAATGAAAATGCTAAATTAATGATAACTAAAAATGTGCAAGTACCATGAATAAAGTGACCACCTCTTTCAGAGTTCCCCATTTGTTGTTGCCCATTTGCTTGTTTGCTTTGTACTTTTAAAACAGTTGCACAGACATGTATCTGTATTCACTCATATTTCCTCTTTTAATCATCTATGTACAAAGCCTGTTTCATTACCTGTTCTGCCTTGGTAGAAATATTTGGTGGTTCCACCTTCTGGGGGGTAGCTGTTGTACAGAAAGTTAAGAAATAAGAAATTAAATAAACCAGCATCGATACATAACTTCAATTACTTTAATGGAATATTAGACAAATTTATAGAGAGTAAGCTATCAATACATACTAGTCATGACTGGTATGTTCTACCTTAACTGTTGGAGGCAGATGGGACTTTCTTCTGATCAAGCCAAGTTCTTTTTATGCTCTTCAGCTTGCCCCAAATAATCAGGCAGGGAGATTGTTTCCAGCAGTGTTAATATTTGATTGATGTCAAACCCTTATCACCAGGGGCCCTTACTTTGATAGGAGTAGTGACACTTGTAGAAGATCTTGCAGAGTTTTTTTGAATCTAAAGCTACCTATGTGGTGTGTGTTTTTTCTAGCACAGTTGGGCTTGGTCTAATAAGAGCCGTGTGTGTGTGTGTGTGTGTGTGTGTGTGTGTGTGTGTTGGATCAGGAAAGAAAGAAGCTCCTACAATGCTGCTCCAGTATCCAATGGAAATTGAATCCCCTATGGCGGCTTAAAGATAGCATTGACAGGTCTCATTACAGGTCTCCTGTGTTGCATCTATTTTGTCCCTAAAGCTCTAGATAAAGGCAAGTGACGTATGAAAGCCATACTTTATCTGCAACACACACACTGCTCCCCTAGCTTCTAAAAATGCATCATTGTTTTAAATATAGCAACTTTCCCACTGATGCCAAATAAGGTTTCAACACCCACATTTCCCCTCTCAGGGGATATGAATCACCACTGTTTAATAATCTACTACTCAGGTTTACACCCAAAGATGCAAGGATAGCTGAGAAACATTTTCATGATTTACACAACCATGTAACAGTGACTCGGAAGAGAAGGCACTGTAGAAAGAATGTTTTACCATCATTAGAGCTATGCTGTCTGACTTGTCAAAGCTTTCCTATAGTAGCAAATATTACTTTCCCCAAGGGTAATATTACTTTCCCTAATTGTTCAGTATAAAAATAAATGTTTTATTTTAATGACCCTTTACTCATTTTATGGCATATCTGTGTTATAAAAGACCAAAGTTTAAAGAGCTGAATTTTGTAGGACTGTAGGAAATGTAAAGGGATATTCTTACATAGCAAATGGGTGACTCTGTTTCAAAAGTGAATAATGTTAAGTGTTGGTATATTTCACAATTATAACTCAGGTGCATGCTTTATGAGGTCTACCTCAGCTTTTAGACAGCTAATATAATATTATCTCCATGAAAATGATTCCACACAGAAAATGCATTTAACCATAATGGGTAATACTCAGCAAAATAGTTATGCTGTCACACATTTCTCTGCTTGCTCAACTGAACTTCCCTTCTCTCCTTTCCTCATTCACTCTCCCCAAATCTTCACTTGAGGGTTTTTGTCAGGGGGACCAAGAAAAGACTTAGAGGGCATAGTGAGACACATGGGGATAGGAATTGGAAGAAAAGTTCCGCTGTGGAGCCAGAAGGCCTTGTGCTAATGGGACTGCTTTGTTAGATATTGTCTAAGAAGAACAACTGCTACTACGACTACAACTACAACTATGTGCATGGAACATAGAAGAAAGTCTCCAGTCCCAAGGAGTTTATACTGTTTCAACACAAGGGAGTCAAACATAAGAAAGATAGACAAAGTGTGGCAGGATTGAAAAGAATAAATGTATATTTCACCTAAACATACTTAGGCTGAATTAAAATAAAACATAGAGAGCCAAAGTTCTCATAAAAATGTGGCTTTTCATCACACAGGTCTTCTAAGAAAGACACTTAGGCAAAAGAGACAGCAATGGTAAAAGAGCAGAGGCATTTCAGGCAGCTGATATACTGTTGTGGCTTTAAGCATTAGGAAAACCCTGCTGGATCAGACCAAAGTCCTATTTAATCCAACATCCTGAACCCAGATGCCCATGGAGAGCCCAGAAGAAAGACATCAGCAGGCTAGGATAGTTGGGACAATGAAATGTGTGTCAGTCACAGAAGAAGAGGAGTTTGGATTTGATATCCCGCTTTATCACTACCCAAAGTAGTCTCAAAGTGGCTAACATTCTCCTCTCCCTTCCTCTCCCACAACAAACACTCTGTGAGGTAAGTGGGGCTGAGAGACTTCAGAGAAGTGTGACTAGCCCAAGGTCACCCAGCAGCTGCATGTGGAGGAGCAAAGACGCGAACCCGGTTCCCCAGATTACGAGTCTACCACTCTTAACCACTACACCACGCTACGTCACAAACATGTATGCATTTAAATGGAAGAGGAGAGAGAGATAACTATGTCTTGGAAGGCTTTGAAAGGAAGGCTACAGTACTGGTACAAGTTGTGGGTGCAGACGCAAAGTCACTTTAGAGATTTCTGGGGCAAATACATTGCCAATGTAGGGATAAATGTGGAGGACTCCCTGGTCCTGAATGGGGTAATTGTGCCCCTGAAGGACCAGGTGTGCATCCTGGGAGTCATTCTGGACTTACAGCTGTCCATGGAGGCGCAGGTCAATTCTGTGTCCAGGGCAGCTGTCTTTCAGCTCCATCTGGTATGCAGGCTGAGACCCTACCTGCCTGCAGACTGTCTAGCAAGAGTGGTGCATGCTCTAGTTATCTCCCGCTTGGACTACTGCAATGCGCTCTACATGGGGCTACCTCTGAAGGTGACCCGGAAACTACAACTAATCCAGAATGCGGCAGCTAGACTGGTGACTGGGAGCGGCCGCCGAGACCACATAACACCGGTCTTGAAAGATCTACATTGGTTCCCAGTACGTTTCCGAGCACAGTTCAGAGTGCTTGTGCTGACCTTTAAAGCCCTAAATGGTCTCGGTCCAGTATACCTGAAGGAGCGTCTCCACCCCCATCGTTCTGCCCGGACACTGAGGTCCAGTACCGAGTAGTGGCAGTTCCCTCGTTGCGAGAAGCCAAGTTGCAGGGAACTAGAGCATGCCCTCCCATCAGATGTCAAAGAGAAAAAACAGCTACCAGATTTTTAGAAGACATCTAAAGGCAGCCCTGTTTAGGGAGGCTTTTAATGTTTAATAGATTATTTTATTTCATTTTTCTGTTGGAAGCCGCCCAGAGTGGCTGGGGAAACCCAGCCAGATGGGCGGGGTATAAATAAATAAATTATTATTATTATTATTATTATTAAAGAAAAATGTAGGCAAAATCTATTTTTGATTCTTTGTCATTTTGAAATTCCAGGTGGTAGTTAAAATTGTTTATAGTCAAGATGTTAAGGACCATTTTGTTAAGATTAGACATTGATTGGGTCATGGTTGGTGGGGTGGTTGTAAGCCTTTGCCTGCCCTTCTGAGAAACCAGGGTATCCTGTTAAAGGAATCCAGGAGGAGGTGCTTCTGTCCACATGCCCAGGCAGGGGCTAGCGCCATAGCACCTCAAGGCATAGGTGCCATCTCATCCCAAAGATTGTGGGTGTTTACAACGAAGGACTGCAACTTTGGGGCCCAGCCCAACAAATATATTATTGTGGGTGTCATGCCCCCTGGAGTTGGCTCCAGTGCCTTAAGATGGCAATCTAGGCAAGGAGGCACCTACTTGATTTCATAGCTGCCAAGTTTTCCCTTTTCTTGCGAGGAAGCCTATTCAGCATAAGGGAAAATCCCTTTAAAAAAGGGATAACTTGGCAGCTATGCTTGATTTATGTCATAGGGCCTCCCCACCCCTGAAGAAACCCCCATGAAACAACTAGCAAGCAGGTTGGTTGATATATATCCAATGCCTAGGCCAAATCCCCTTACTTCAGCAATCAACAAAGTTGTTGCCTAATTCGATCCAAATGAAAGTTGTCATGTGTGATTCTTTGATCTCGGGTGCAGCAGTGGCTTTTTTGTGCTTTGGCATGCAATATGTAGGCTAAAATGTTGAGGCAAAGTAGAGAGATCTCCATTGCAAACAGCTTGATCACAATTAGGAAAAGCTACTAAAAAATTCCATGCAGAAACACACCCCAAACACAATATTCAAGTATTCACTATACGAGTTGAATACAGATTTGCACTGCATGTCAGAGGAGCTGTAGTGAAAGCAGAAGGAAGGGGAGAAAGAGAACAGAACTCTTTGGTTGATGTTATTTTAGTATGTTTACAGCAGTTTCTTAAGTGGATCAGTTGCCTATGAAAGATAACGCTTAAGATTAATCATGACTGCAAACCTCTGCATATTTGTGCATTGACATGTTGGAAAATAACTATGCACTTTTAGCAGGAAGCATGTTGAGAAAATCAGTGTGGGACCCTCATTCCATGAACAGGGCTCCACAGGGGGATGCTCCTTTCTTCTTCCAGCATCTGTCATAATCTGACTATAGATGCATGTCCCTCTTGTGTAATTTCAAATAACAAAAGTTTACTTTCCAATTGGCAGAGCAACAGGTAGCAGAGCAACTTGGTTCACTGAAATGAATGCCCACCAAGGCAGCATTGGAAAGCTTTCAGTACATTATCCACAATACAGTGCGGCAGATACAATAGTGCTACATGGTTGAGAAGGGACTCACTAACTGCTGTAATGGACCCAAAGAATTAGAAATGGATGAGCTCTCCAAAGTTCAGCTTGGTTTAACTAGGAATATCTGAGTTCCTCCACCACAGAAAACCAATACATATTTGGATCCCCACCACCGTCCGCAAGGCAGGAGTTCAACAAATGCTCCTGCCAATCTGCATTATCTTCACTGTCTCCAAAAACCACCCTGGCAGCTCCCACTCCTCTCAGAACACACTCTCACCTCCATTCACTAGTTGCCTGGAAAGCTGTAGGTGGCAATAACAGAAGTATCAGGCATATGTGAAAAGAGAAGACAGATGCTTATCCCTTTGCTTCAAATTCTCTCACATGCTGAAGAACAGCAAAGCCTAGGGGACCGTGGGAGATGTAGTTCTCTTGAGAACTGCAGCAGCTTGTGAAAGGAGGAAGACAGGACTGATAACATATCAGGCTTGCCCATAGAACCGTTTACTCTCTCACTCTTAATACTAGAACCTGGGAACATCAAATAAAGCTAAACTTTGGAAGATTCAGGACAGAAAAATGAAAGTACTTCACATAGCCCGTAAACATATGTCCCCACTGTGGAAGGATGTGTGGGTCCAGAATTAGCCTCCAGAGTCACTTACAGACTCACTGCTAAAACCATGTTTGTGGAAGACATCTTACTCGGCTACGAGTGATCACCAAAGAAGAAGAAGATACTACCTCGAGTATTAGAGGTGGTGCACCTCTGAATGACAGTTGCTGGGAATCAGAAGTGAGGATAGGGTTATTGTGCTCATTAACATTAATTGTGTTCATCTTCCAGTTTGTGCCTTCTTAGAGTCATAGAATCATAGAATTGTGGAGTTGGAAGCAATCCCAAAGGTCTTCTAGTTCAACCCCCTTTTTTATGTACACATGCATAGCACTCTGCAGCAAACACTGGATTTAAAATCTGTATAATAAAGCTGTGGATAATAAAGCACCCTTTTTGTGTGTGACAAGCTTTAAATGTTTGATCCATCTAAATCACTGAATGAAAAAGAGAGAGAGAGCAAGGGGGTTTTCTTGGAAGTGTTACAGTGCAGCATGTGCCAAGGAACTCCGCTCCAGCAATCCTCTCCAAAATGGTGACCTCCCAGCTGCTGATCCTTTGGCTCCTGTTGAACAGCACATTGATAATTGTGTCACTGAGCGGTGTAACTCTTAAAAGCATTTCCAGCAAACCATTCAGTTCTGTTCAATGTGGATTCATTCAGAAAGCAAGAGGCAGATTTAGGTGGAGCCCAACCAGTTCAGTCACCCTGGATGTGGAGCCTCAGGTGCATTGTAGGTGGAGCTGCAACTATGCTGTAGAATGGAAGGTGAGAGGTGGGGTTGGGATTGCCAAATTTTGGCATCACACAGGGCATCACTGAAATTTGAGACCCCAAGGTCCACCAATAAGAAAGCATGGCCTGCTCTCCCTCGTTCCCTCAGAAATATTATTATTACTATTAGTAGTAGTTAGTAGTATACTACCCTATACCTATAGAACTCAGGACAGTTCACAACAGAAAAATTTGCATGTAATGTGCATCATGCACTGGCATGAAATGAAGGGGGAGTTTAATATTTGTTTTTACCTTTATCTATTACTCACCTCTCTCAAAAACAAACAAACAAAAACAAATCAAATTGAAACAAATTGAGGATTCCTGTAGCTCATTCCTTCTGCCCATGCTTATTCGTTGCATTTATCAGTCGGCCTTTGTATCTCTTCCAGTGACTGCTGCCATTTTGTGAATTGTATTGCACATTTTTTTAAAGCAATTACTCTCCCACGTTCATGGGTTCCAATGTGAGATTTGGAGCAAATATCATTGGTTTTTAAGTGCATAGTCTTACTGTATAATATCTCACTGGGAGAGTGAAAGATAATGAGGAAAGCCCAGTGTAGCTTTCTATGGGGTTCTGAGCTTTACTAGACTTTATTCAATGGCAAAATAGCATTCTTGGTAGTAGCTTGTCTCAAAAGGCTGTTTGACAGCTAGATAGCAATGAAGTATCACTGAGGTTTAAGCAGCAGATTCCATCATAATCTCACAGTAGAGAGGGTAATAATAATAATAATAATAATAATAATAATAATTTATTATGGTCAAAGACCAGCTCGCATAACACAATAGGTATGTGATTGGTTTGAATCACATGAGTAGTCTGAGAAGAGTATGGGAATGAAAGACTGTCTTATCTCTTCTGTCTGAGAGTGTTATTGGATTGTTCTTTCACTTCTGCAGTGTGTGTTTTAAATCTTGTTCTGCTGGAGCTGGAGAACACAGAGGTGCTTATGGATCCTCTGTATATATTGTAAATAATACGTAGTTTTATTTGGATGTTTCTTTCTTCTTGCTGTGAAATGCGAGAAGACTTGTGTGCACTTCTCCAAGGAGGAGTGTCACAGAGAGGCGCTCTGGAGTGAAGAGGAATGCCATTCCAGAGACGTTCCTTCCCGGATACGCTCAGAGGTACTGGGGGTCTGCCGTGTCCCCCAGGAGTGCATACCGACAGAATATAGACATTTATAAGTAGCACTTTACACCTTCCTAGAGAGGCAAATTATTTCTTTCTACAACACAGAAATCATACAAGTTGTCTGGGGAAATAAAGATGTGGCTAGGGTACATGCTTAAATGTCACAAAGTGTGTCAGTTACATAGAGAATCACAAGGTATCTTTTACCATGACAATGTGGTTTTTTGTTTTAGTTAAGAAGAAAAACAAAGATTACTTTATGATAATTGAAAGTGGCATTTGCCAGCATTTTAATCTAAAGATTACTAAACAAAAAGCTGCAAGGAATTGTAAACCCTTCAGGAAATGTGTGAAATGCTGACACATCTTAAGATATGTCAGAAGATTTTAACCTTCACAAACAAAGAAAGGGTATGTTACCCCAAACCTACAAAACTACAATACAGTGGAACCTCGGTTTATGAACACCTCGGTTTATGAATTTTCGGTTTATGAACGCCGTGGACACATCTGGAACGGATTAATTCATTTTCCATTACTTTCAATGGGAAAGTTTGCTTCAGTTTATGAACGCTTCAGTTTATGAACAGACTTCCGGAACCAATTACACCCATGCTTCAGTTTATGAACGCTTCAGTTTAAGTACTCCGCGGACCCGTCTGGAACGGATTAATCCACTTTCCATTACTTTCAATGGGAAAGTTTGCTTCAGTTTATGAACGCTTACTCCGCGGACCATCTGGAACGGATTAATTCACTTTCCATTACTTTCAATGGGAAAGTTCGCTTCAGTTTATGAACAGACTTCTGGAACCAATTGTGTTCATAAACCGAGGTACCACTGTACAAAGATTAAGTTGGCAATAATAAAAATAAGGAAATGCGTTTCTAAAAAACAAGGAAAATAAAGCACAACATTAATTAGATGTAAAAGTATGCAAATATATAAAATTACAAAATAATATAATAGCACCACATCCTGAGCTTGATATCACTTCACTGGGGGGGGGTGCACAGTTAAAATTATTAATAGTAGTAGTATACAAATAACTGATACAATATACATACAATAATATACCGTTATACTATATAATTTCTTAAAATACTAGGGTTGTTTTTTTGGGGGGGAGGGGGTTGTATTCTGATAAATAACCACACCCTCAATCATTTCACTAAGGCCAAGTAATACTTCAACCCTGAGAGAAAATATCCTGACAGCAACGGTTGCTCAACTCATTTATTTTATCTCTGCTTAGGCGGCACACTATTTTAATCAAGATTACAAGAGAAGACAATGGCTAAATGCCCCTATGCCATGATATGCCCTCTTAGTGGTACAACACTAAAAGTGCTAGCACATTTGTAAATCTAAGCAGAGTTTGGTTTCGAACTGAATGGGGGACCACATGTTGAGGTTCCTGCATTGCAGGCGTTTGGATCGGATGACCCTTTGGGTCCTTTCCAATGCTATGATTCTAATCCATACCAAGAAAAAACAGAAACCCATGCTGCTCTGCAGGGAACAGCTGAGCAGTGAGAGAAAAGGCTCTGTGTTCCCTGTTGATCAGCTGAGTTTGTCCACCTCAGCAGAAGAAAATGCACGTTTCATGGAGAATATGCACATGGCCCAGAGACTGTACAAAATGCAGTTGGGATTTGCACATTGCCCAGAGCCTGTTGGAGAATATTTATACTGACCAGAAAATAGGCACAAAGCCTTCTTCATAGAGAGATTGCGTGCATGTTTTCTGTGAGATGTGGTGGCCAACTGTTATGCACAACTCACATTATCCCAGATATATCACAGAAACACATACATACCCCAGGTAAAAGAAGATGCTATGGAACTGTTAAGAAGATATATGCTACAATGCAACAGATTAGTTATCTTCACAGTCTCTCTAGTCAATTCTGTGCACTATAACACAGGCTGCTATAAATCAGGACTCCAAGCTGTGCATGGTGGGTAAACTGATCCCCTGCGCAGAAGGTCAAGACAAAGCCTATTGTTGGCGGCATATTTGCAGTCATCCAACTATAACCCCATGCTGTTATTTTGTGTCTTGTTTTTTTAATCTCCCTGGGTCTCCTCATATGATTTATCTGTCCTCATAAATTACTATCATATGCAAATGCCATTAGCCTGCTGTTTATCCCTTCTAGCTCATTAATGGAAACAGCAAATAAGCACAGGCCTTACACTGATCTGTATACTAATGCAGGAAACCTCCCCACTATTCAATGTGTTCACATTTATCAGCAGTGTTTTCCTACTGTCCATCAGCCACTTTTGGGTCCATCAAAAAGTAAAAGCCAATGAGCTTAGGTCTGCATTTTAAAATACTTTTGCCCATCAGATCTAAATATTTCATTTATTTTCAATCATGTGTAAGCGTGGGGAGAGTATGTAAACAAATAAAATCTGGGCATTGCTTATCAAGCAGTCTAGATGTGTACATTGGCAAGTCAGATTGCCTGAGTGAAAAACTGTGAGAAATAACTGCAGAACCGCTGTGTGAGAAAATTTCCACCTTCACAGAATACATGTATGCCACTTCATTCAATAGTACAGATGACAAATGGTGTCAGCTGAACTCTACATGATTCAAAGTTGCTTACAGATGGCTGGAATCTGTCATGTAAAACATTGCAAACACTAAGCAAATAAACCAGTATGATATGCAGGAGCAAAGTATGTTTTTTATACAAGCAGACGGGGGGCAGGGAGTGATAAGTTCATTGATCATTCTGTTGCTATTTTCAGGGGTGAGCGGGGGGGGGGGAGGCATCTGTGCTGGGTAAGTTTCCCTATTGCTAGTCTATGATGAAATCCAATTTTTGGTGTTCTCATTTAGACCCTAGAGTTAGATAGTATAATCAATTCCTCACATTTTGAAGGGGTGACATTTGAGAAGGCTTGGCTGGCATGTTTTCACTTGACAGCATTTTTTAAAAAAGATAATTGAGAGTCCATTGTAATTCATGTGTTAATTTTTCCTTACAAATGATACTTATTTCATGTAAAGTTTGGAATGAAAATTGACGTATTTTTCACCTAGATAGTTGGTTAATGCTACACCATTCTGTAATTGTGCAAGGTAAAGGGACCCCTGACCATTAGGTCCAGTCATGACCGACTCTGGAGTTACATGCTCATCTCATGTTTGGCCGAGGGAGCTGGTGTACAGATTCCGGGTCATGTAGCCAGCATGACAAAGCCGCTTCTGGCAAACTAGAGCAGCGCATGGAAACAACGTTTACCTTCCTATTCATCTACTTGCACTTTGATGTCCTTTTGAACTGCTGGGTTGGCAGGAGCTGGACTAAGCAATGGGAGCTCACCCCGTCGCGGGGATTCGAACCGCCGACCTTCTGATCAGCAAGCTATGCAGGTGACACTGTGGGTAGTTTAACCCACAGCGTCACCTGCATCCTTTGTGCAAGGTAGTTTGAAGTAAAAATGAATATAATGTTTGCAGTTACAGTACTGATCTAGTGTTATACCTACACAATGCAGTGTCTATTTCATTGCTCTAGTACCAAAAATAGGTACAGGAGATTCCTCTGTAGGAATACATAAACTGGTCAAATAAGCAAAAAATAGAGTATTTATTTTTAAATAGCACAGAGAAGTATTCTGGCTAGATTTGCCTGTTGCAAAATGCCTGTTGCAAAATGCTGACTAAAGTTTCTGGAACGGTTATGCAGTTGAATATATTCCTGTAGTAAACTGGATATATGAGAAGTCCTGGTTTTATTTTCCATGTCATACCATATAAGACATTGTACATTCAAGGTGCTGGCCTGGTTTGCATGACATAGCAAGTCAAACTATGGCTTACTGGGACTGCTCAAATGGACTGGCTCCCAGCGAGGGGGTATCAACCACTTGGCTTTTCCTAGTTCCTTCTGGCTTACTATGTCATCCAAGCCTAAGCTCATGGCAAACCTTAGCTAATCATAATGGGTCAGGGAGGAACAAAGTATCTGTTGTCCCCAGAGTCCCCACATCAATGCTAAGCCATGGTTTGGGTTAGCATTATGTGTGAACATGGCTATCATTTGTCTGCTCAGGATCTCATTTCACTACACAGTGAAATTCAATGACTAGTGAATAGAGCTTCCCACTTCTGCAAGTGTTTTTATCCCCCTCTGCCAAACCAGTGTATTCTTCAAATAGTTATAGATTTCTAATGATCCATCTCCAACTCAGTGATGAATAATAGTAGAGTCACAATGAATGTAGCAAAATTTCTCAGGGAAGTGAGAGAACACTTCAGGCTGTTGAATGCTAGCACCTCTGATTTTTTGCTAAATCTCTCCTCCCCCCCGCCTCCACTTTTCACTGAGGTTACTATTTGTTACTGACTATGGAAGGCTTGCTGCACATTCAGTTCTACTGCACAGACTCCATGAAAACAGGTTTATTATTGAAATGATTATGCAGTTGCCCGTGAGTTCATGAGCATAATACTTTGATTCAGTTCCCCAAAAGGCTGCCATTACAGTCACAAAGGCACCTATGCCATGTATTGCAAGGTGGGAAAGCAGAAATAAGAATTTCAGGCAGCAAAAGGAAGTGACCTTTTATGAAGTGTTCTTAAAGATACACAAGCCATGGATCACAATGCAGTAGAGGAAAAACAGCACTATTTAAGAAGAAATATATTGCAGAAGGATTTAAAAACAAACAAAAAGAAAAGAAAACTCATGGATCCTATGACTAAAGCAGTAAAAATAAATTCGAATAGCTTCTGATAAAGTCTATTTACTACTTCTCTGAGATGTGTAAAGATCACTGTCAAAGAAATTGTGAGAAATGGTTAACCACAGAATAAGAACCAAAAAAAGTGTTGATGTTGTAAGACCTGTAACACCTGAAAAAATGTACAGCTGTGCTGCCAAGGCTTGAAAGGGAGCTGCAATCACAGCTGTCACTGGTCCATTCATATGAAACGTGTACAGGTCAATTCATTTAATGCTTTTCTAGTATATGAGAAAAACATCACATCACACTTCCCAGAGATGAAATATTGTGACTCAAATATTTTGCATGAGGAATCATGTAGCGAAAGTTATGACACACATGTATTTACAAAGGGTAGAAACAGCAAATTATTGTTTTCTGAAATGATGGTAGGAAAAGAAAAGCTACTTGTTTAACAGTTAAGGAAAATTAAAAGCCAAATGGAGGCTATTGTATGAGAATAGTGAAAGGTTTGTATTATTTTCAGGGTGGACGTTTTGAAAGCACTATCTAGCAGGCAAACATAAACCTAGGGAAAGCCTATTGGATCCACCCAAAGGTCCATTTAATCCAGAATTCCCTTCTCACAGGGGCCAAGCAGATGCCTGTGGGAAGCTCACAAGCAGGACCTGAATACAAGAGCACTCTCCCCTCTTATGATTCCTTGCAAGTGCCCTTCAAAGGCGTACTGCCTCCAGCACTGGAGGGAGAATATAACCCTTGTGGCCAACAGTTGTTGATAGCCGTATGTTCCGTGAATTTGTCAAATCCTCTTTTAAAGTGACCCATGTTTGTGGACTTTAGGATACATTTGGGACAGTGTGCTGAAGGCAATCTTGTAAAGGTTTAAAATCCTTGGCTGCCCAAAACACAACCCTTTTTGGAAATTAGGAGCTGCGGTAGGAGACTCAGAAATAATCCACAACTCTCAGATTTGGAGTCTCATGCTCTACCAACTGAGCTGTATCAACAAGTTCTAAACAGAGAAGATTGTGGTGGTGAGGGGCATCTCTGCATCAAGAAGCTCCAAACAGAGAATAACAGAGTCATATCTAGGAACAGACTACAAAGACATAAAAGAGGCATTCATTTTCATCTACATACATTTCTTTCCAAAACCACCTATCCACAATGATGCCTATGTTTGAAAATCTGGATATAATTATTAAAATGCTTCCAGATTAGGATCAAATTTGAAAACAGATCATGCAGCTATAATAAAGGTTGTGGGTAGCAGTTTGTTTTTGTCTTAAAAATCAGATCTCCTATGGAAATGGTAGATCTGGATTAAATGGGTGTGATGGCGTAGGGGCTGGCATTTTAATGCCAAGGATGTCATGTAGACCCTGCAAAGAAATTTAGTCTCCACAATAAACATGCAGCTGGAAACACCCACACAAGAACATAAAGCTATACAAAAACGGGATGGAGAGTGTGAAAGAAAAAGTCAGAACAAAAACACCATTTCAGAATTCCAACCTTTGTGATTAGTCCAAATGAAAGAGTTCTGTGTGTGATTTATTCTTTACACTACACAGCGAAAAATCACTGGTGCCCTCGGGGTGCTACTGTTTGTATTACAGGACATTCCATTCACAGTTCAGGCAGGATAGAATTTTGCAGCTTCTCTTTGTAGTCTCATGGCTACCTGTAATAGTACAAATAGAAGTAGCCTTGGGGCACTATATACAATGCATTTATAAAGGCAAGCAATTCTTTGGGGCATAAAGAAATTGTAAAAGAGGAAAGAATTTGTTTCTCCCTCCCTCCCTCTCTCCATGCCCCCCCCCCTCTCTCTCTCTCTCTCTCTCTCTCTCTCTCTCTCTCTCTCTCTCTCTCTCTCTCTCTCTCTCTCTCCCATGGTAAATAAGAACAAGGTAGCTGGCAATTTATATTGGCGGAGCTGATATTGTCATTTTTCTAACAAGTTGAGACTTTGTATTATCTTTTCATTCCAACAGCCAAATGATTAGTCACAGCTTGAGATATGTAGGCTATTCCTGGGGAGGTTTGTCTTCTCCTATACACAAAGACTTTTCTTTTTTTTGGTGGGTGAGCAATTTGCATTTTCTTTAATAAGAAACCAAGAACTTCAAAATAAGAAGCTGAGAAACACCATATCGATTCATTGGCTGTGCACTACACCTCTGAGATAGACATTAGAAAATTAGACTTAATAAATTTTTAGCATTCCTTTCCATTAAAACTGGTGCAAACTTAGAAAATAGGCTGCATTCTTTGCAGCCTTTAAAAAATGGAAACCCGTGAACACAAGCAGCTTTGTCTAGTGATAAGCATTCCACCCCCTGCAACTTTGAAAACCTAGAATAACCTTGATAGTTCTGATATGATGCAATAAAGGTTATTTGATAGAGAAGAAGAGATCTGTTGCCAGCAATTCTAAAACTGTGCCATTATTTTTTACCACAGAAGTTGAAGAAGGTGCCTTTTCTACTACTGGATGTGAAACTATGAATGATGACATTTTCTTAATACAGGAGTGCCCTTCTAAAAACAAAGGGAGTGTTTTATGCTTCTAATAACTGCAAGAGAGTGCTTTATAATCTGAGTAAGTGTTGTTTTATGAGGCTCTATGAAACTTGTTTCTGGCTTATTTTTTAATCCTTTAGTACTGCTTTATAGGTTTTTTTTTTTACCAAGGTTATCAGTGTTGAACTCATTTCCTATATTCCACAGCCCCGTGCTGCATAATTGATCCTGCAATGGTTAGATGTCCTGGACAGTATGACCTGTTGCCAAGAAGACAATGTGCTATTACAGTTCTGCTTTTCTGAAAATCTACAAGAAAAGGTTTGCACATTTCCATTCAGTCCTTACCAAGGTCTAGGATAGACCCTTTCTAACAGCTATGCTAATTATACATAGTTTTGTGGATTGCTCTTTTGAACTGTGAGAACCACTCCCAACCTGGATTCCTTCCCCATTTTAAAGCAGTGCCGGTGCAATACATTCTATCTCCTTTCCTCCTCTATTTCCTGCATGTGTACATCCTCAGACATGACCTACACATGGGCAGAAGATGCAGCTATTACTTCAAGCACCAGGAGAATAAAAAAGGTGAAGGCTTTCCCATTTATATTCTCACCATGGCTACAAGCTTAGAGGTCATGTGAAAAAGTCTCTGCTGAATCACTTTATCAATTCATAAAGTAAAGTAAGGATCCAGTCTGAAAGGGTGTGTGTGTGTGTGTGTGTGTGTGTGTGTGTGTGCAAACTCAGAGGCAAATGAATGCAAGTATGGACATCCACATTCCCACAATACTTTGCAATTTTATTTTTAAGACATCTTCATGAGAATTGCATCAGTTTTTAAGAAGACCAAATTGGCCTCTACAGCCACAGTAGATGATGGTGCACCTTTCCATTGTCTCTCATGACAGACAGATGCCAACAACAACCATTTTAAAACAAATTTATTCTAATATACAAGTGTTTGCATGCAAGTTCCTCAAATTTTGCAAAGCAATTGTCCCTAATATGGCACATGTTTCTATCCTATTTTCAGAACATATGGATTTAAAGGCACAATTTATCTCAATATATGCATTTCTGGATCGTTAGCTGAAGAACTGCATTGCAAAATTCAGAGAAGTGCAATTTTTGAAGAGTGGCTATGTTTTTGTCTTTCATGTTTTTCCCAGCAAGTGCAAACAAAGTAAACTTCCCTTTGAATGCAAACCTAATTGAATTCATCCCCTATCCCTAGAATATGGTTCCCAAAACACATACAAGTGCAGGAGAAAGAGAGAACCCTTTGATTCATCTAACTCTAACCTCAATAGGTGCATCACTATTTCAACACAAAAGAAGAAATACAAAACCAAAGCAAACCAATGTCAGAGAGGAGAATCTGACAAGAAGTTCAGAATCTAAATAAGGAGAGGCGAGAAAGGGTTGTATGAAAGCAGAACATTTGATAAAAAACAGCATCCTCTATACAGTGTTTGGATGGGAGGGAAATAAATGCATTTCCTCTACAGGAAAGGAAAGTGAGAGCATGACATGAAAGAGTGATCAGGACTCCCCCAGAGCTACTGTGATTCAGTTGAGAAAATGATAATAGTAGTGAAAAGTTTTATGAGAGGAAAAAACTATAAAGATCACGAAGCTTTTAAAGAGCATTGAATATGTTGCTTTATAGGTGTTTTTTTTTCCTTCTCTTTTTGATTTTGGAGAAAGCAAAAGGCAGATCCATTATAGGCTAAAGAAAGCTAAAGACTGTTCCATTTAGGCTTTCTGATCATCCACTTACTAGAGAGTAGTTTTTTTTTAATGGATGTTAGTAAACAGAAGAGCTTCCAAGTGAGAATGTCTACTTTCTTTCACTGACTGCAAGGACAAACAACACAGAGCCAGTCATCAAGATTTTGCTTTTAATGCTTAAAATAGTCTTAAAGACTTTATCTGTAGCATGTTGTTTCCTTGCTCTGGACAAACCAACAGCAAGTTTGTTGTTGCACTGTATCAGAAGAGTTTGTATTTGTGCAACTATGTATACTTAAATTATAGCTTTTTTTATGGAAACAAACTTTGATCTTTTGATGAATATAAATGCTTTAAAAGAATTCCTTTAAAGATGACCCAAGGTAGAAAGATACTTGGTTCCAGAAAGCGGTAACATCTGCAGAATACCATTTTAAGGTCTTGGTTCATTCTTTGAAAGGTTTTCCTCTTTTGGATCTTAAAAGTTTTATTTATATATATATATATATATATATATATATATATATATATATATATATATATATATAGTTCCAAAAATTGATTCAATATGATAGACTGATTTAACAAATGTCACTTGCAAGGTATATGAAGTCATAATATTGTTAGTGGGGGAAAGGGGAGGTGTATGGTTAGTGTTTGTTTCCTAAGTTCATTTTTATGTCTGCATATTATCTATGCAGTTCGCAAGCACATCAAAGTGCAAATAGATAAATAGGGACCGCTCCAGCGGGAAGGTAAACGGCATTTCCGTGTGTTGCTCTGGTTTGCCAGAAGCAGCTTTGTCATGCTGGCCACATGACCCGGAAGCTGTCTGCGGACAAACGCCGGATCCCTTGGCCTATAGAGCGAGATGAGCGCCGCAACCCCATAGTCAGACACAACTGGACCTGATGGTCAGGGGCCCCTTTACCTTATTATCTATGCAACCTTGGTGTATGTGTCTTAAAGTTACAAGTGGAAGAAGCAGTTTTTGACTGCAGCTGCTGGTTATATAATAATTTTATTATTTATACCCTACCCATCTGTCTAGGTTGCCCTAGCCACTCTGGGCAGCTTCCAACATATATAAAACCCAACATTTAAAATTTCCTAATACATGGCTGCTTTCAAATGTCTTCTAAAAGTTATTATTTATCTCCTTGACATCTAATGGGAAGGTGTTCCACAGGGGGGTGCCACTGCCAAGGATGACCTCTGCCTGGTTCCCTGTAACTTCACTTCTCACAGTGAGGTAACCACCAGAAGGCTCTCAGAATTGGACCTCGGTATCTTGACTGGACGATGGGAGTGGAGACACTCCTTCAGGATCTACCTCTGCTACAGATACAATGGTGCCTCGCTAGATGAAATTAATTCGTTCCACGGGTCAATTCGTGTAATGAATTTTTCGTCTAGCGAGTCCCAGTTTCCCATAGGAATGCCTTGAAACTTAATCAATGCGTTCCTATAGGCTCTGGAGGACTGGTGGCGGCATGCAACAGGGCTTCGGAGAAGGTCTCTGAAGCCCGTCCGATGCCGGCTGTGTGCAAGGCAGCGGGGGGAGAAGCTCTCTTCTCCCAGCCACCGCCTTGCCTGCCTCCCCCGACATGGAGCGCAGCTTCGGAGACCTCTGAAGTTGCGCTCTGTGCTGGCTGAGCGCGGCGAGAAGCGGTGGCGGGGGAAGAGCTTCTCCCGCCGCTGCCTCCCGCCTGCCTCCCCCGACACAGAGCGCAACTTTGGAGACCTCTGAAGTTGCGCTCTGTGCCGGCTGAGCGTGGCGAGAAGTGGTGGCGGGGGAAGAGCTTCTCCCGCCACCTCCCCGACATGGAGCACAACTTCGGAGACCTCCGAAGTTGCGCTCGTGCCGGATATGTGTGGCGAGAGGCGGCGGGGGGAGAAGAGCTTCTCCCGCCGCTGCCTCCCGCCTGCCTCCTCCCGACACAGAGCGCAACTTCAGAGGTCGCTCGTGCCGGATATGTGTGGCGAGAGGCGGCGGGGGGAGAAGAGCTTCTCCCGCCGCTGCCTCCCGCCTGCCTCCTCCCGACACAGAGCGCAACTTTGGAGACCTCTGAAGTTGCGCTCCGTGCTGGCTGAGTGTGGCGGGGGAAGAGCTTCTCCTGCCACCGCCTACCTCCCCCGACACGGAGCGCAACTTCAGAGACCTCCGAAGTTGCGCTCCGTGCCGGATATGTGCGGTGAGAGGCGGCGGGGGGAGAAGAGTTTCTCCTGCCTCCGCCTCCTGCCTGCCTCCCCCGACACGGAGTGCAACTTCAGAGGTCTCCTGACGCTGCCTCCCGCCTGCCTCCCCCGACATGAGACGGTGCTTCAGAGACCTTCTCCGAAGCGCCGTCTCATGCCGCTGGTGCGCGGCGAGGTGGCAGGGGAGAGAAGCGCTTCTCCCCCTGCCACCTCCCACCTGTCTTCCCCGGTGGTGCGGTGCGGTGGCTCCGGGGGACGTAGCCGAATCGCAGCGGGTGCTGCTTGCCCCCGCCTGTCTTCCCCGAGCCAAGGGGAAGACAGGCAGGGGCAGCCACCGCACCGCCGCGTTTCGGCTCCGTCCCCCCTGGCAAAGGAAGATTAGCTGTCAGCGGCAGTCATAGAAAATTTGGTCATCTTACGAATGCCTCTCGCAACGCAAAACTCTTTCATCTAGCGAGTTTTTTTGTTGTGCGAGGCATTCGTAAAGCGAGGCACCACTGTATTATCATCCTTGACCATTGGCTATACTGGCTGAAGCTGATGGGAGCTGGAATCCAATGACATTTGGAGAATACAATGTTTGCTATCCAGAAGAGTAAAGAAGAATGGGATCATACCTGTTCATGGTCACTGACTATCTTGAATCATGTGTACACGTGTAGGCTCTTTTCACACCTCAATATTGTGTAAGAGACAGGGCCAGCATCCACAGATCTTTGTAGCACTACTCACCTGCACACGTGCACATACATTCAATTTGTGAAAAGGCTTTTGCTGAGTTTATCACAATAGAAAGCTTCACACATTGGCAAGGACTGATGCAACAGTCATCGTGAGAATAGTAACAATTGGGTGACCTTGAACAGTCTTGGAATGTTAGAATAAGGCAATGTAGATTGAGAAACATGGAGAAGTTTTCATTATTTAAAAAATGCAGGGGGAAAGGATAATTTATTAAATTGGATGGAAGTACAAAAGGGAACAAAAGGAGCAAAATATTAGTGTTGAGGGGTCTATTAAAGATTTGCATTAACATAATTGAATTATTTGATATATCTCCCATCATGTTTTGTAAGAGGGATTATTCACACGTGGTATAAAAATCATGAGCAGGAACTAAAAGGGGCTCATGACTGAGCAGAAGGCACATCTGCATGTAAAAAAGGTCTCTGGATTTGTACTTCTTCCCTTCAAGATGAAGTCACCCCCCAAACCCCCCCCCACTTATATACAAATCCACGGAGTCCCCATTTATCGCATGTGACTGTGGGATAAAACAGTGAAAGGGAAATATAAAATCTCCACTGGTGAATTGAACTATGCTTTGGGTCGCCCAAATTCATGGATGAGAAGGCCATCAGTGGCTATTAATGCTTGTCAATATATTCTACCTCCACTGTCAGAGACAGTTTCTGACTACCACTTTCTGGGAGTCACGAGTTGGGAGAGTGCTGTTATATATCTGGGTGGCCACTGCGAGAAATGAATGCTGAACTAGATGGGCCATTGGCCTGATTCAGCAGATTTTTCTATATGTTCTATATATTGGGATACACTGATAAGAAAAAGTGATTATATGGCAGGGGTGGATAACCTCCATTCCTCCAGATAATTATGGACTCAACTCCTATCCTGACAAATGGTTAAGTATGATGGGAGCTGGAGTCCAGCAACATTTGGAACATCACAGGTTCCCCATGGAGGTTATAAGTAAATTTGCTGAAGGGGAGGACAAACTTCATTGAAAAGCCTTCCCTCTAGATAGATATAGGTGGAGGTTCCATGGAGTATTCATTCCTCTTAAGCCACTTCAGCGTCGGAAGGTAGAAAAATAAATTCAAAAGTTACTTTAAACTCTTTAGAGCATTACAAAACTGTTATTTCTGACATCTGATCGTCTGAGTCCAGTGCTGAATCTGCTGTGGCTTATCCAAATTGCAATCTTCTTTGGACTGTTCTCCGGTAGGCTGCAGCAGCTCGGAGGTGAAACATAGCAGTGACCACTGTCAGGCTTAGCAATTTGCTGTGCTATAGAAATGTCTATCATGGGAATGTTTTTCTATATCTCTTTTACTCTTTTCCTCCATTCGGTCCTGCTCCATCTCTGACAGCTCTGTTGTCATGGGCGCTGTGGGAACATCACCATTCTGTGGTTCTTTTTTATCACTGTCAATGCTGTCACATTTGAAGATCAGAAGCTCTGTAACCATATCTTCTATGGCAGTTTTACTAGATGAGATATGTTTCAGAGAGGAGGGGGCTGCCTCGGAATTATTGGATTCTTCTTTTGTAGATTCTTTAAGAAAATGGTGAGCTTAGTGTTCTATTGGAACCTTTGTGTTTGTCTACTTCCTAAATTCTGATATACTTTTAATGCATTATATTACGGTTCTTGTCAGTGGGGGTTTTAATGTTCCCTTTTGGACACTTAAGATTTTCCAGCTAGGGTTTTTCTTTAAGTTGGCATAATGCTTACCCCCTGTTTTCTATTCATTTTCTATACCTTTCAACAATAGGAGCTGAAATCACTAGGAGATAATCCCGCCAGGTTTCTATTACATATTCTATTTGGTACCTCTCACTTGCATTTACAAATGACAGTGTCTTGGATAGTAGGATGGAGAAAATATACACATTTGAATTGCGTATGTCTCTTTCAAGATGTGTGTATTTATGTGTTCATTGTATATTGAGAATTCAAGAGTGAGGTATTTCAGCTCCTGTTCTTTTTAAAGAGAAGTATCCTTTCTTCTAGTCTTTATAGTTCAGATCCCGTGGAGATGATCACTTTTGTTCAGGAGCCCATTGCTAAAATTTTATTTTGTAATTCCATTTATTCTTCTCTGAAAGAATTTCTCTCTTCAACTTTGCTCATTTTGCATTGTCTTTTCTTCCCCTAATGTCCCAGCCTCCCTCTAATCTGGGTTGGTTCAGAATTTTCTTTTCTTTTCCACCAACAAACATCATTTTCTTAATATTTACTTATTTGTCAGAAATTGTATTTGCTTTTTCAGTGAGAGAACAGTACAACCTGCATTCCCCTTGCAGCCCCTTCATTACTCACTTCTTATTCTGTGCCCATGGTTATGAATCTATGGAAGATGAAGATGATGATGATGATTTCTTCAATTTATATACTGCCCCCCCCCCCATTCAAAGTTTCCAGGGTGGTATATAACATTGAGAACATAATTTATGTAGCATAAAAAATCCCACAAATAATAATAATAATAATAATAATAATAATAATAATAATAATAATAGAATCACAATAGCAGTCCCCTCACTCCATTTAATGGGTCCTGCCCTGTGCTGACCTCAATGCATTGCATGTCAAGGCCCCCAAGCCAGCCCCCGTTAGAATAAAAATTCACACTGACACAGAATTTTGGTTTAAGGTTAATGGGCAAAAATTTAGGCCACAACTTTATTGATTACAGCAAATGTGAGCGGCATTGGCTTAGGCATTGGCAAAGGACTATATCAGACTCCTGCCCGCTTTGCAGGAAGTCAGTAAGGGCAAACCACCCAAAGAGGAAGCCACATCGGGGGAACCCGCCTGTAAGGGGAAGAAAGTACAGAGAACCTCCCCCTTGCATCAGAAGTAGCTCCTCCCCAAGCAGTGATGGAAACGAGGGCTCTGAGAAGGCTAGTCAGGAAGTGGAGAGAGAGGGCCAGGGCTCCAGCAGCATGGGAGAGCCCCGGCTACACAGGAGGGAGGAAAGAGAGGGGGGAAGGGGGAAAAGGAAAGCATGGAGCGTAGACCCTTTCCTCCGGTTCCGGAATTACGCAGGAGAAAGAAAGGGAGGAGATTCACTGTCCCGAGACTTCTATGTTGGAGAAGATCATGTGAGGGGGGGGGGCAGTGCTGGATTCTGCATCGGAATGAGCAGACATGTTTTACATACCTGTCTCACTGTAAATAGACTGCACTAATAAAAACTGTTTAAAGACAAACATGTGGAGCGTCGTTACTCTAGAGTAGTCGCAAGAACCTCTGACACCGCCTGTAGCTTTCCTAGGTGTCCCCAGAGGCCTGGCAGGGCCCTAGCGCCTCAAGTGGACTTCGGACAGGATCCAGGCCCCGGATTCCTTTAACAGAATACCCTTGGTCAATGGAGGGGCAGGCGATGGCTGACCTCCCCCCCCCAACAAATCAATGAGCCAGTGCCTAACCGCCAAACCTTACAAAGTTGTGACGATTGCTAAGGGGTAAGCAACAACCAAGTGGTCACTGCCAAGCTGCCAAATGGAAAAATTCCTACCCGTCCCCCGTCCCAAGACAGGCGACCAACCAAAGTCCAAAGCAAGGCCAGAGGATACCTAAATTAAAGGGCGGGTGTTCGGCAGCATGAAGCAGGTGCCTGACACGCGTCACACTGCCACTTTTATATGCCCCCCCCATGATCACCCCACACAAAAGTGATTGGCCAAGAGGCCTGGGTAAAAGTGGTGTCACCCTGGCATGAAGGTATTACTCCGCCCGCAACCTGGACTATATTTTAATATGATCCCATTTAACAGGAAGGTCAGAACAGAGGCTATGTGCATACAAATGTATGTGTGTAAAGACCTCTGCAAGAAGTCAGGGACTACACATATTACATGATTGCCAATTGTGCCTACTTTCCAATAAATGCATAATTGAATGATCAGGACGAGGGATGGAAGGATCATTTAATTTCAGTTCTCTTGGTTTCTTCTTTCAGTTTTCTCAGTTTCTTATTTTTTTTCCCAACTTTAAATTCGTTTCTCTGCATAATGAAGCAATTTGCAATTTGTCAGAGAAGGGAGGAGTAAAAAGGAGAAAGTGTTTCACCTATGCCACCACCACCTCCTTCTGTTGGATGGGGAGTGGAGAGTTCAGGGGAGACTGTGGGGTTGGGGAACTGCTTTGGTTGAACTTGAAAAACATGCCCATTTTGTGCATGCAGTAAAGTAAGGGTAGCCAACAAAGTGCCCTGAAGGTATTGCTGAAGTGCAACTCCCAATAGCCCAAACAAGCATGACCAAAGATCACATAAAAAAGGCTTATATTTCATACCCTCCAACATTTCTCAGATGAAAATAGGAACATTCTATTCTACATCAGTATCACTGCTTGAGAATTTCTTCCTGGTCAAGTACAAAAGGTATTAGAGGAAACACACAGGACTGCAGTATTTTTAGCACAGGAGTCTTTGAATTTATGTATAGCATTTAGGGAAGCCTGGGGGGGGAAATAAAACCCCAGATCAATAAGTACAAGTGTGTGTGTGTGTGTGTGTGTGTGTGTGTGTGTGTGTGTGTGTGAGAGAGAGAGAGAGAGAGAGAGAGAGAGACTATATGATGTCACAACATTTTTATGCGTATTTTGGAAGCATGGTAACTTAGAACAACCATTATTATTGTAATTGTGCAGGTATATGATATGAGGTACCCCAATGTTTATATAGGAGACTGTGACATATAAACTTTTGAGTTCGGGGAACCATGAACTTCCCCTTTTTGGTGTTTCAAACTTCTGAGCAAGTTAGGAATGTGTAAGCAACTACAGCGCCCCAGTGGTGAATCCTGGATGGCTCAGCTGCACAAACACCCCCCACCCAGGCACCCCCTTCACCCAGCTGCCCTGGGACTCTGCTTCACCCGAATGCACAAAATAGGGAGACTCATCAGATTTCAGAAGGCACCACCAATTCTGCACATGGGAGAAATCAGTGTCTTTTTCCTGTCCACATGACAAGCCAGGCAGGAAGGAGAACCCTTCTCCATTTTCCAAATCCCCTTCCTATCTAGGAATCTAGTCTGGTTCATTTGAAGCTAAATAGAGAGGCAAGGGGCAGGATCAGATATATCTGTATCTCTCTCAAAGCTGGAGCCAGAGAAAAGATGCCCACAATACACACACAGGTGACAGTGACTCAGTGACACTTCAGTTCCCAAACGAAACTAGCAATGAAAGGCAGTGCAGCAATGCAAAGAATCTGGGCAGGGACCTAAGAGGTTTGGCTACAGAGCAGACCCTCCCTGTTGTGTGTAATGTTGCTGAGCAGTTCATAAGACCGTGCAAATGAGGATCCTAAGTAGGTTGCTGCTTCTCTCTTTCCCTGGCCAGAAAATAGAAGGAGCTAAGAATGGAAAGGCGGACAGAGATTTCAGTATTTTTGAGGTGGGGGAAGGAAAGGCTTGCCCTGTGGAATGCCCTCCCACCAGATGTCAAAGAGATAAACAACTACCAGGCTTTTAGGAGACATCTGAAAGCAGCCCTGTTTAGGGAAGTTTTTAATGTTTAATAGATTATTATATTTTAATGTCTGTTGTGAAGGTGCTGGCGTGTTCATGGCTATTGGAAACGATGATATTTATGATTATGCCTTATGGAAACTTACAGAAGCCTATTATTCTGCATCATAGTAATACCACAGTCTGTACCTAGTTATTTTATTTTATTTTATTTACTCTGTCAGCAGGATTTTATGCAAGGTGATGGAGCTGATGGGAGTTGTAATAACCTCTAGAGGGCAACACAATGGCTGCCCCTGCACTGAAGAAACCACAAACATTAAGAACTGTTAAAAAAAAAAAACCCTTTGCGTATAAAAAAAAACCCAAGAAATTAATGTGCCATGTATTCAGGCAAACTATCTTTGAAAAATAAAATGAGGGTTATGTGGATTTCATTATTTTGGCAATTGACACAAAGACAGCAATCCCCAGGAAAGACTAGCTAGTGCAGATTTCCAGCCATCTTGGCCTCTTTCAAACTAAGATGCAATAATTCCCTTTTCTTCAAAAATTCCCTGATTCCCTGATTTTATAATTGATTATATGAGTCCCTCTGAAAATGAAATATTGAAATATTTTTTCTTGGAAGATTGGCTTCAGCCAGTTACTATCACTTCAGACTCTTATGTATTTTACCCCCAAAATTATTTTAAACTGGCACTTTCAATATTAAAAATCAGTGAAGCAGGAAGCTAACATGGTTCTTAGTCAACATGTTTCAGTTCTGATGTTCACCATCACAAATATAATAGGACCGCTAATGAGGGAATGCTTCAGCTCTGCTGCTTTTGTGGCTTTGAGGTAAATCACCTGAAGTTTACCTCTAGGAAGCTTTTGGACTGCATTTAATCTCTAGGTTCCCTTGGAGACCATTTTCTGGTCTATATTGCCTCTTTTATTTAAGAGAATAAGAAGAATAAAAAAGTATGATTTCAGTTTGGAAGCAGGGATCCTCTTCACTATACTTGTTCAAAATCATTGCAGCACCTTAAGCAAGACCAAGACTTGCCCAAAGTTTAAGGCTGGTACCTACCGTGTTTCTCCCATTTTAAGACGTGCCTATAAAATAAGCCAGGGCACGATTTTCTAGAGGCAAAAAAATATAAGACATACCCCGAAAATAAGCCACACCCATGAGCTGCGCGGGGCTAGACCACCAAGCGCCCCAGCCAGCCAGCGGGACCAAGCACGACGGCCGCGGCAGGAGGAGGAGGCGGCCTGCCGGGTCGGTGCCCAGCAGCGCTGCGCGGAGCGCCCCAAGCCTCCTGCCCTGTTGCTGCTGCTGGCTCCAGGAGGCTTGGGGAGCTCTGCGTGGCGCTGCTGCGCGCTGACCCGGCAGGCTGCCTCCAGGAGCCAGCAGCAGCGAGTCCGAGGATCTCGCTGGCTTCCTCCGTCCCCTTGATTTCTGGGTTGAAGAGTTGGTTTGGAGAGGCGGACGGCAGAGTGAGTGAGTGAGTGAATGTGTGTGTGTGTGTGTGTGTGTGTGAGAGAGAGAGAGAGAGAGAGAGAGAGAGAGAGAGAGAGAGAGAGAGAGAGAGAGAGAGAGAGGAGGAGAAAACAAGCCCTCCCTTGCTGGTCAGGGGGTGGGAGAAAGGTCCCAGATTCTCAAGGTTCCCCCTCCTCCCTCTCCGATTTGAATGGGTGTTTGGCTGCGGCAGCGGCATCCCGTCTGCCGATGTGAACAAGAGGGGAAGAGCGAGAGCTGTGGAATGCCATCCTGCAATGTTGAATGTAATGTTGCCATTGTAATTTCCGCTTCCTGCTCTGTTGCCTCGCTCGCTTTCTCACCTTCGCGAACCTCCCTCGCCCCGTCCTTCTTTCTTCCTCCCCCTCCCCTTTTCAGAGATCCTCTTTTCCTCCCTCCCCCCCCCACCTGCACTCCGATGTCTGATTAAACGAGAAGGGAGTTTGGGAGTGGAGGCTGCGAAGCTCTCCCTTTCAAAGGCAGCCTGCAATGACGAATTGTTGAAATTGCCTTTGCAGGCTGCCTCTTAAAGGGAGAGCTTCACTCCCACACTTCCTTCTCATTTAATCAGACACCGGAGCCCGGGTGAGCGAGGCAACAGAGCAGGGAGGGGACGTTTGTTCAAGCAGGGCGGGGAGTGGGGAGGATCACTTCTTGGAGTGGTTTAAAGCCACAGCGTCCCCTGGTAAAAGGCTGAGATTTCTTCACCAGCCCTGTTTACCTGCTACAGCCTTTCGCCTTCTTCCCCCAGTCTTTCCCCAGTGTATTTTAAGACACCCCTTGAAAATAAGCCATATGCGGTATTTTCTTGAGTAAAATAAATATAACACGTGTCTTAAAATAGGAGAAACATGGTAATTCTCCAAAATATGTTTTTGTAACCTAGTGCCAAAGTATATGTGGTATTCAATGACGCTTTGCATTTAAGTTCTTGTGAGTTTCTTCTTCTTCTTTTTAGATGCAAATAGCTTTAGTGAAGGCGGTGACAATTATTGGAATAGAAGCAGAGATGGATACAAAATGTAATCCTTTCGTCCTCTGCTATGATGCTGACTCTGAATGAATTACGGTATGTGCTTTGGGTTACAAAGAATGGTTGGAGGATTCCTGGAGTAGTGTGTACATCTGTGTGTGCGAGAAAAATGGGATAAATGGATATGTGGTTCTTTTCTTTTCTTTTATTCTTTTCTTTCTTTCTTTTGTTTATTACATTTATATCCCGTTAATCCTCCTTGTTTTTGTTTTGTCATTTAGTCGTGTCTGACTCTTCATGACCCCATGGACTAGAGCACGCCAGGCACTCCTGTCTTCCACTCCCTCCTGCAGTTTGCTCAAACTCATGTTCATAGCTCCGAGAACACTGTCCAATCATCTTGTCCTCTGTAGTCCCAACATCAGGGTCTTTTCCAGGGAGTCTTCTCTTCTCATGAGGTGGCCAAAGTATTGGAGCCTCAGCTTCACGATCTGTCCTTCCAGTGAGCACTCAGGGCTGATTTCCTTCAGAATGGATAGGTTTGATCTTCTTGCAGTCCACGGGACTCTCAAGAGTCTCTACCAGCACCATAATTCAAAAGCATCAATTCTTTGGCCATGGAAGGTCACCACGTCTCATTTTGTAGTTGGCAAAACATAGTGCAACACTAGGGTGGAGGTGTGTGCTTACTCTCTCATTTAAGAGGAGTACTTATTGCAAAGACGCACTGTAGCACTAGTGTGGTTTCCCAGCTGGAAATACAGTGGTACCTCAAGTTACAAATGCCTCAGGTTACAAACGCCGCTAACCACTGGGACTACACCTAGAGCCGGGCCTGTCCATTACCATTTTTTTTTGCTCCATAAGACACACTTTTTCCCTCCTAAAAAGTAAGGGGGAATGTCTGTGCATCTTATGGAGCGAATGTGTGGTCCCTGGAGCCGAATTGCCCAGGGGCAAAAAGCAGATCCTGCTTCTTCTTCTTTTTTAGAAAAAAAACAGGCTAACAAGAGGGAAAGAGGGTGTTGAAAAGAAGCCGCTCAGCAGCTGATTGCAAGAGATCAGGGAGGGAGATAAGGGACGCTAGCTCCCTTCCTGGCCTCGCCCCCTTGGCCAGGCCTCCATTGTTGAATGTTCTGCAGAGGGAGGCTGTTTGTTTCCCCAGCAACATGTGACTGGCTGATTGGATTATCTGGCTGATTAGATTATCAGAAGCTGCAGAACTGTGAGTTGAACAGGATTTTTTCCCTTTGCAAAGTAAACACAACAACTCTGAGACGATCCTTTAAAAAATGGTGCCTTTCCTCTTTGCAAAAGAAGCTGCACAACTGTGAGCTGATCCCCCCAAAACCAGGGATTTCCCCCTTTCCTCCTCTGAAAACTAAGTGTGTATTATGGTCAGGTGTGTTTTATGGAGTGAAAAATACGGTAATCCTCCTAAAGGAGTCTAAGTTATAGAATCATGGAACTGTAGAGTTGGAGTGGACCCAAAGGATCATCTCACTTAACCCCCTGCAATGCAGGAACCACAGGTAAAGAATGACTGGCAAATTGCCATCTATCTACTGCTGAAAAACTTCCAATGAAGGAGAGCCTACCACTTCTGAGGTGAGAAAAGACACAAACAATAAAACAATGAAAACATCTAAAAACATTTCCATACAGATGCAGGCTGGAAAGTATCTCTACTTAAGGCTTTTTGGAAGAGAGAGGTCTTTAGTAGGTACCGAAAAGCCAACAGAGATGGCACCTAATATTTAGCAGGAGGGAATTCCAAAGGATAGTTACCACAACAGTAAGAGGCCCAAATTATATACTGTACATTGCAGACCTCCTGATAATATGGGAATGAGCAGGAGACCCTCACACACCTACTCTGTATCTCGTCTACCTTACTGGAGTTAGGAAATACAGGACAAAAGAACCTACAGGAAACAGTTACTTTTAAATATCCTCTATTATTCCCTGAATTTTGTCAGCTATGTGATAGAGAACACAATCCACGAATAATTCTAAATGTTAGTTTAAAACAAGCAGAAACTCGACCAGCATTTTGATGAAGGTATGAATATACTACCACTTCAAGATGAAAGGAGCCAGAAGACCAATTTTGTTGCAGAACCAAATTTTTCATCATTAAGAATTCACTACAGTGGAACCTCGGGTTACGTACCGTCCTCCTTACGAATGCTTCTGGTTACGAGCTCCGCTAACCCGGAAGTAGGTGTTCCGGGTAGCGAACTTTGCCCCGGGATGCGAGCAGAAGTCACGCACCAGTGGCGTGGCGGCAGTGGGAGGTCCCATTAACAAAAGCGTGCCTCAGGTTAAGAACGGTTTCGGGTTAAGAACGGACCTCCAGAACGAATTAAGTTTGTAAATTGAGGTACCACTGTAGTTCCTTACAAGGATCACTTATCTTTGCTGATTACTTTAAGTTATCTGCAAGTCATTGCATTTCTTTGGAGATCTTCATAGATATTAAAGAATCAGCCACAATTTTAATGTTTACATGATTACTTATTCCGGAATAAATGAAGAAATGTAAAGGATATAATGTAACATTAATTTACCCCCCCTCCCCATTTCCAAAAGTTAAAAAAGCATGCCATGGTCTGTGCTTGGAAGATTGTAGTGGGAAGAGCCATTTTAAATTCTACATAACCAGGATTAAGAGGACTTTTATTAAATTTTCATCTTTTATTTCTTTATAAAACAAATACATACAAGACACATAATTAATATCAAGTGACCTACAGTATATGCTGTCACCAGTAAGTCCAAATCATAATTGGAATCAAGTCTACATGCCTACACAACATTAAAAAGGAGATAAAATAATTTTTTTTCAAACGACTTCCATGAGGGGTAATAGATGAGTCTATGAATGTGATGGGTCTTCAAACATCTCCAGACTTTAATAGATAAGTAACATTCTTGCTCAAATAGTACTTCTAATTATCCTTTAAACAGTTCACATCTATGACTAATTTGCCTGTAATATATCTCTGCCAATCAAGTTGCAGGCTTTCTGATCACAGCTTGAGAACCTGTCAAATATTTGAGGATCCACCCACATAGCTTTCTAGAGCCACATTAATTATTTTACTACCTTCCCACATACTGCCAATGACTTTGCAACTGATTGGCATTAAGGAAAGTGATTATAATTGTTTTGTTTTTATATATTTTGTATAAACAAATTGTACACTATTAAGCATTGATTATAGAGAGTGCCTTATATTATTTGGAAAAGAAGCACACGTAATAAGAGAGAGAGAGAGAGAATTTTCTTTCAACTTAGGGTCAGGCAACAGGATTCCTCCACAAGGAATGTGATGTGTGGCCGGTGGGTGGCATGTAAAGCACATGCACTGAAGGTGGGGCGAGACAACAAGGCCCCTGGGAAATGATTCCCCCACCACCACCTGATTAAAAAGCTAGAATCTGGCTGGGGCATGCACTTGTGCTTCAAGAATTGTGCTCTGATTTTAGGTTATACATTTTCAAGAACTTTCCTGACCCTTCACTCAAAATGAATGGGTGTTTTAAACACTAAAAGAGTTCTTATTTGGTTACTGCCGCAATTTCAGAATTTTATGTAGACATACAGGGCTGTCTTTAGCATATGTGCCGCCAGGGTACAAAGATCCACCCAGCACCCCCTTGGGTGTCAGGTCAAAGTTGATGAGCTTTTTCTAGGGGCGAAAGTCTAAGTTGTAGAACTTTTAAGGAGGGGAACAGTGAAAACCGCTAACGTGAAAAAAATAAAAGTGGCAGCGGTAACTCCGTCTTCCATTTCGGAGAGCATGCGAAAATGAAAGACACCACTAGGGAGTGACAGTGGATAGATCGATTCTGCAGCTCTTCCGCAAAAGAGAACGGAAATGGCCCACTGATAGACCGTGATCAACAGCATTCACCCATGGTGAACCAGTTGGATATCCCTGAGGTAGATACTTAAGAGCTTAGGCGGCTTCAGCAGTGGGTGCCTGGTGCCCCCCAGAATTCAGCCCTGTGTGTCCCACACCCCCAAGTAAAGACAACCCTGTAGACATATGATGTTGCTTTATAATCTGCTCTTTTGTTGCAAGTTTTTTTCAACTTGCATTCCATGATGCTTCCAGATTTTGACATTTGTCTTGTGCATTGTAAACTACTGGCTCAGTTCTGCCCCTTGTTTCAGAGGTTTTCTGCCCAATATTTTAAATAAGAGATATGACTAAGTAAGTGAAGACAAAAACTGCACCTTGGAGTCCAAAATTCCCTTTTAGGCTGTTTTGATCCTGGTTTCTATTGTGCTAAATGGAGCAGGAAGCATCGTACTGCAGAGACACAACACTAATGATGCTCTCCCTTTAGCTTCTTTCCCCTAATTTATGCAGCATTTTGCTTTCTTTTCTAGCAGCAGATGTTTTTACAATTTTATGAGCCTTGACTTCAATGAAACAACAGATATTTACATTGAGCCTCTGCGCTGATTTTATATTTTGTATTGTATTTATTTATCTGTTTTGACTAGGGCTGCAAGCTTAATCTGCTTAATTAGTAGAATCACTAACTAAGGGTTGAGTTGATTAACTGATGGATGTGATCAGTGAAAGCAGTTTTAATGGACAGAGTGATGGGTTAAGGCATACTTGTTCATATTTTAGGATACTCAGTTGCAATGCGATAGTCTAATTGGGACTGAAAAGCAATATATTAAAGATGGTGTTTCCTGCTAACAATAAGTGGATTTGTTTTGCTAGAATTGAGCTGAAAGTTCTCTGTTGAACCTTTTTGGCTCGGGTCTACGGAACTGGGACTAGGGACTGGCCCAAAACATATTTCTGCCTGAGGTGAAACAGAAAACAGTGCCCGTCTCCCTGCCTTGTCACCTGACTAGGACGCTGAACAGTCATCAGGTAGGTAAGTGGGTTTCTATGAAGGCATTCTACAGATATTCTTGTGAACTGCTCTTATAGAAGAGACACCATTCTCCATAGCACAAGCGGCCATACTTCAGACGCAGCAGTGACTCCACTGCTTCATTCAGCCCCTCTGATCGTGGCTGAGAATTAGGTTTGCTTCATTGGTGACTTGTTCCCAAATGTTCATAGGCTCCAGCTCCCATCAGCCCCAACCAACAAAGCCAATGCTCATGGATGATGGGGTTTGTAGTCCAGCAACATCTGGAGGCATCACATTGGTTACCCCAGGCTAATCTAATGTGTGCCTCAGCTTGGCTTTCAAGCCAGCTTTCAGTCAAGTTGAAAACTTTTAAATGTATCAATAATTAAACCATTTTGATGGTAATTGTCATCTTCGGGGATTTATATGTGATGTGACAGTACTCATTGTAGTGGCAACTCTATGCCTCAGTCTCTCTCTCTGCTCTTCATGGCCAGGGGCGTATGATGGGGGGCTGGAAGCACCCTTCCAGGGTACCAGTCCATCCTGGGTACCAGTCTGGGTGTGTGTGACAAGATGGCCCGCTACCCCCCCCAGCTGTAGAGTGGCCAAGGGCGCAAACACAGTTAGTATGGGCACTGCAAGTGTGGCGTCCATACGGGCTGCCGCTCTCTTGCACCGTTTTGTGTGGGCGTCTGTATGGGCTGCCTCTCACACGGCAACCATATTGGCTGCTGCACGTGCACAGTCCGTATGGATGTCACGCGTGCGCCACCGAACAGTTCGCTCCGCCCCTCAGCATCCCGCCCCAGGTGCCAGAGATGGTTCCTCCGCCACTGTTCATGGCAGCCATTTTGTGCTGGCACCAAGGACACTTTTATCAATATATGAATAGCAGCACCCTCAATATATTAGTACCAGCCCCTCAAAAGCACTGATAATCACAACAAGAATACTGTGTGAATTTCTCATGAAAGAGGAGCCTGCATTCTTCCTTCTTTGCTTAACTGTTCTCTCAGTGAGAACAGAACTGTAAACAAAGGCATGTTCCACATTTTATTTGACAGAAGTAAGTGTGTAAACATGGCCTCGGGTTCTATTTTTTTGCATGCCTGTTATTCTCCCTTCAAAAGAAGGGAAGAATAATTTGGGGGGAAAGGGTAAAAAGATCTGAATGAAACAAAGCTTGCCCATATTAAAGGGTGTATAAAGATGAGTAAATGCAGGGGCATGTGTGCATACAAAGAAGAACTAAACCTGACTGTATACAGAAGAAGAAGGTGATCTGAAGAATGCAGAAAAATATCTGAGTCATATGGAGAATTGGTGATACTGTAAACACACACACACACACACACACACACACACCACACACACACAGTATCTCAGTACCTCAAAGCAATGATAAACTTAGACAGCATCTAGGAGTGCCTGGCATGCTCTGGTCCCATGGGGTTCACAAAGAGTCACACACGACTAAACGGCTAAACAACAACAAACAACGGAGTTGGATTTAGGTTATGTCATGGACTGGCTGGATGTGGAGGAGTGATGGGAGGTGCCACCTGGTGAACCCCAAAAGACTCCCCAGGGGAAGAAGTGTCAGAGCCAGGGAATTGGAGGTGGGATGACAATGTGTGGTCAGTGGGAGAAGAGGGGGCAGAGGGGGAGGCCGAGGTGTCAGAAGCTGAAGAAGCCACAGGGATTTATCTGTAAGATTGTTACTAGTTGCCCTGGTCTCCTTCAGGAGGAAAGGCAGGATATCATTAAGTATGACTATTTTTTGTTAGTCAAGAATGAACAGGAGTGGAGGCAATTAGGAGGAGCAAGTAAACAGATAGGCACATGGGGGCATTTCTGCCAAGGTAGCATGGTAAGTTTTCTAACCAGATACATTATTTGCTTGTAGGGCTGCTGCACATTCAGTGTCATGAATATCACCTTTTGAACTTGAGGGAATAAAGTCCATGCTAGTCTTCCTGTCAGTCTGGCGCTCACCCAAGTATACAAATCTTCTGATGCGGCACTTCATAAACACATTTAAGACAAACAAAACTAATATAAATAGCATGTAGAACATAAAAAGCAATTGTAATTCATGAATTATTTTGAATCTTAGATTGATTTGATTTGAAATTATTCCATCTCATTTGAATGTACCCTATAAATCAGTAAAAGCCTTTCTAGGATTTTGTATCATTTACAAAACGTAGACATCCTGAGGGATCAGTTATCCTCAAGAATTTAAAGAAATGGAACACCTCACTAAGGACCAGCAAAGAGCAGATTAAGAGGCTGCTTGCCTTTATTTTGGAGCAGAAAGCTGAGGGCCCTGATAACACAGATGAAGAAGGACAAGACAAAGTTCCAGAAGCGATGCTGGCTTCCAGTCAGGAGCGTAGCAAGGGAGGGGCGATAGGAGCGGGATGCCCCAGGCTCCACTCTGGGGGGGAGGGCAGTGCCTCTTCCCCACCTCCACTGACGGCCGCCGCTTCCGCAGCATGACCGCCATCGCGGAGAGGCCCCGCTACACGGTGGAGCCGCCGGCAAACATTCCCAGCGCCGCACCGGGGTGCAGCTGTCACGGGGGTGGCAGCATCCCCGCACGGTGCCGAGGCCTACCAGCAGTTCCACTCCGCTCTAACTTGTATACCATGGTAGAATGGAGAATGGAATGGAGAAACAGGAAAGCTGAGGAAAGAAAATGGAACAGAGATGGAGATATACATTGTATATGAATAAAGAAACAGTTGATTTCCACTACTTGCCTATTGTGTCCTCCTTACCAGTCAGAAGAAAACTTGTAAATACTGAGCTAATTGCAAATATACCAGTGAGAATTTCACAATTTCTAGTTTTAATGTTATTCAAGGAATTAACATTACAAGCTTGGAGCTTAGAGTTTATATTAACCTTACTGCATTTGCCTCTTAGAGATCCATGTAAGTTGAGGAGGAGGAGGATACTTGAAACTGAATGTATTAGAAATGTATTTTAATTTCTATGCGGTGCTTATTACAAGTAATCTGATGTCACTGACAGTTCCCAGGAGACTGCTTTCCAAGATCCCAATTGACAGGCCAATGAGCTTTAGTAAACAGCAATAATAAAAAACAAATAATTTGCACTAGGATAGCAATTATAAAGCATTTAAAAACTGCATTAACACAGTATTAACTTTTTATCACTTGAAAATGTGATGGTAGCATGGTATCAATGGGGGGCTTTGTTTGTTTTTAGTTTTGTTTGTTTTGCTCAGGGGATGAATTTCCTCCTAAATCAGACAGACAATATTAGCAAACTAATATCTTCCCAGTATGGTGGAAATTGAGTGAAAATTAATGAAGATAATAAGCTTTACTCATATTGTTTCGTTACTGTCATAGTTGTATCTGCCATAGACCTTCTTTAGCTTATCATCTGTCAGAGCCACACTGGGGCAATAGTTTGCTATGCCTGTATTTTGACCCAGAGGGTACTATCTCTTTCAGGGATCCTGGGGTCACTGGTTTCAGCTTGGAAAGCTGCAGAGCAATGAGCAGAAATAATTGCTTTGTTGACCAGGCAAATATGTAAGGCCTGGCTACTTCAATTTAACAGAGGCAGGCCAATGTTTTAGGTAAAGTGTTATTTTTTAGCAATTCAAATAAGTGGGGGGAGTACCGAGAAAAGAAAGTGGACACAGAATGAACGTGGAGAAATATTGCAAATATTGCAGTTGGAGGTACTGGAGAGAGTTTCAATTACCTTGCTGCAGGAATCACCAATGCGGTGCCCATTGGCACTAACGTGCCCAGCAGCACCTCTTATGGTGCCAGCAGTCTCATTAAATCTATATATATATAAATGTAAAAATCGTGAAATCCGGGGTTCCACTTTTCTCCGTAACCGCTTGACCGATCGTCCTGAAATTTGGACACAACGATCCAGGCCACTCCTAGAGCGTTGTTGGGGGCAAGCATTCCTGAAATTGCACACCTGCGCAGGTACAGAAATGCTTTTCCACCAAGTCAAACAGCGCCCTCAAGTGGAATTCCTCCCACAGTACATCCCCTCCCTTCCTGTGAAATCTAAGCCACACCCACAAACCAAATGACATCATCATCAACCAAGCAACTGAAGGCCACAAAGGCGTCCATTATCACCCCTAGGCTCCTGTCAGGCTGCCAGGCCTCCGCTAGGCCCGGGGGGGGGGATAACCCACAACAACGCACTTGGGGACATGGCATGGGGTTTTTACTTTACAATTTAACACCACTACCCCCCCAACCCCCCCCAAAAAAACCACAAGACAAAAATAAATATCATCCTTCAAAACGTCATGAGATATGCTGGTCATGGGGGGGGGACACAAACAGAATAGATCATGGATCGGGACACGTGGGGGCAGTCACAGGGATTATCCACAAGGACGCGTCACACCCACAAACCCTGCCTCCGCCATGAGATCCTGTAAAACGGGGACTCTGAGGCTCAGGGGGATCTGAAGGGGGCCTATTACGAGACAACCCACACAGTCAGGCCAGGGCGAAGGAATGCAGATACAGGGCGGAGGCCTCGGGTCACATTTAAATACTACCCCAAGCCAAGGCCTCACCTCTACTTTACAGCCTAAAGACTAGGCCTCCTTAATCTAAATATATAGAAATGCTCACCATGCGTGCGCAGGGGACAATGTATGGAGATACAGGGGGGAGGAGACAACAGAGGGCTCAGACAAAAGTAAATAGGGTGGGGGCCAATGTAGGAAGATACCGGGGGTAGGGCCCAACACTCCCCAGGGACAACACAAGGCTCAGACAAAAGTGCATGCTGGGAAATAAAACCCAGAACCTAACAGTTCATTCTCCAAGGGTGGGGGCCAAGGTATGGACATACATGGGGGAGGGGCCAACACTCCCCAGGGACAACAGAGGAAAGGGTATCCTACCGAAACACAGGGATGAGCCGGGGTGGAGGGAGGAGGGGCAGGATACATCATGGATCGGGACAGGGTGGGGTGGGGATCACAGGAAAGAACCACAGCAACGCGTGGCCGGGTCAGCTAGTATATCATAAAAAACCACAATACATGATAAAATGCTCTTCCTGTTCAGTTTCTGTTATCGTTAGCTTAACTGCTCCTACACTGAAAAAATCCTCTTTAACACACACACACACACACACACACACACACACACACACACACACACACACACACTTCACTGGATGCCAGGATTGGACACCCACCCTCTAACCCTTTCTGAACAGTGGAGAAATGCAAAGACCTTCTGCCTATGAGTACAACGGCTAGTGTTTAATGGAAGAGCTCATGGGAGGCATGCTTGCACCACCACCCCCCGCCTCTGTTTCTGTGGCAGCCATTTTGTGTTATTCCAGATGCTCCCTTGGCAGCCATTTTGTGACAGCAGTTTTGAACCACAGCAGTTTTGGAAAAGCTTTGCATTGCTGCCTGCAGTAGATGTGAGGCACATAAGAATCTTCTAGCATTCTAGGGTTTCATGCTGGGGACAGAACATGCAAAAGTTTCTAGGATAAGGCTACAAGGCCTCGTGGTTACGCCTTGCCTATTTCAGAGGCAGTAATGCTTCTAAATACAGTGGTACCTCGGTTTGCGACCGCAATCCATTCCGCAGAGGCGGTCGCTAGCCGAAGAGGTCGCTCCCCAAAGGCACGCTTCTGTGCATGCGCGAAGCACCGACAGAGCGCTTCTGCGCATGCACGAGCTGCACATATCGCGTCTGCGTATCCGACGCCGCGGAACCCGGATGTAAACACTTCCGGGTCCGTGGCAGTCGCTCGCTGAAGCGGTCGTAAACAGAGGTAGGTGTAAACCAAGGTTTGACTGTACTACTTGTGGGAAACCACAAGAGGGCAGCAGACTCTTGTGCTGAGGTCAGACTTGCAGATATATTTGCAAGGATACTTGCCTTGCCCTGGGCACTGGCAACCCACACTATGCCACTGCTTTCAGTAACCAGAAGCTCCTGCTTCTAATGGGGAGCTCCTGGTGAATGGAAACAACTGATTATTTGGGGTGTGTGACCAAGATGCCAAATGTACCTCCTTACAAAAAATAATAATAATAAATCCTTCTGATTTCCTTGAATGTTCTTCTTTCCAAATGTGATATATGTTCTTAGCTTTTGAAAACTGTTTTGTGCTGTCCATTTATTAAAAAGAAAGATCGGGAAATGAAGAAACTCCTTCTAAGACATTGCATTACTGTACATGTTTAATGCATCAGTTTGAATATTGTGGCAGAACAGAAGCATTTTTTGACTTCATCGGCTTCCCCCCTAGGATGCTCTGAAATGCTGTTCACTATTGTTATTGGCAGAAGAGCTATTCTGCCAAGTAATGCCCTGCTTTATCCAGAATCGCCAGACAGTCTGTTTCCTTCTACTAGCTACACTGTGCTGTCATTCATACCCTTCTCATAATATGCCAGTCTTTCCTCACTTTCACTCTTGATTCTTGATTTTTGTTTTTGTTTTGTTTTTAAACCCATGACAATATTGTGCTGAATTTTCTGTTCCTTGCACTATGGCCTCCCCCAAATGTCTGTATTTCCTGTGTGAACAATTCAAGTGTGAGTGATATTATCAACTTCTTCTGCAGCCCTCAATGAATGCTTTCAAGCCTAATGCTGATGGCTCTAGTCTTCCTCATAGTAATTTTCTTTAGAGCCAGGGGTTAATCTGTCAGTACACACCCACCCACTCACACCCCACTCTCTATTTTAAAGCCGAGTCCACAATTAATGAAAGGTATATTTCTTTTTTCACACTCTCCCTCAAAACAGAGAGCAAATGCATAGAATGTACTCCAAATATTATCTCCCATTTAACAAAAAGGGAGGAAAATGGGTGACAGCTCACAATGTCCTGGAATAATGCTGGAAAATGAGTGAAAAGGAACGGAATATAGGAGCTTGCATTATACAGTATTGAGTCAGAGCACTGGTCCATCTAGCTCAGTATTATCTACATTGCCTGCCTCCAGGATTTCATGTAGGGTCCTTTCACAGCCACAGCTGGAGACTCAAGGGATTGATGCTGGAACATTTTGCATGTTGGAAGTAGTACAACAGCAGGGATCATTCCAACTGTAGCTTACGTGCTAATTCTGTTGCCATTGAGTCAGCTAGCAAAGAAGGTGGGGTGGAGGCATTGCTTAGCAATTGGTGAAGGTGGCATCATCTTTAGTGAGTTTGCACATGCTCTGATTAGCTGTATTTATTCTGCTTCCTTCCTGTGTTATCAGGATTTATTTGTCTCTCTGGACAACGTCTGCATTATTTTGGTGACTTTGCTGACACGGTGTGCCAGCCAAATGCTCCACCTCTGAGCTATGGCCCTTCCCATACAGGATGGGAGGGGTATTGTGCCTGAACTAGGGAAGCAGACAGATGTGATACTAGCTGTTTGATCACAATAACTATTGCTTTGGGGCAATACTTCTGTCATCAAAGATGTCCCATCTGCCAATAAATGTAGGGGGATTTCTTATTGAAAATATTTCAAGGTTCCTGGATGCCAGTTTTAGGCATTCCATTACCCAGTCTTCAGCAACAGTTAGAGAGTTAGATTCCCAAGCCTGTAAAATCAGTTGCTTAGCAACTCACACCACACATCATATCCAGAAAGCTAGTTCTGATATTCAGTAGTTTTCAGAACTGTAAAAGATACTTCAGATGTGAAGGAGTAGAAGTGCAGGTTTGATGTTTGTGCGTCTTTTCCATGGTTCTCTGGGAATGGCACATGCTGAACTTAAGTGTATAGGGAATATGTTTCTGATATTGTATGTCAGGAAATGGCAACTTGTGTGTATGGAGAGATAAGGGGGGGGTGCAGACTTCACTTATACAAAACTTTATTTGTACTTGAATGTTGTGTACTTCATGTTTTGAACTTACTCCCCCCCTTCTATATATTGCCTGAAATAAAACTCACTTGTCATTTTTCTAACTTTGCTCCTCTAGGATGTCCAAAGGAATCTGATTGGCTTATATTTTGTGGCAAATGATATCCCGAAAAGTGGTTTTACATTTTTTGTCTGAATTATTGTTTTGGGGAAGGAGATAAAACAAAGGAATATGGACTTGAGAAAAGTCAATCTAGATTTCACGTTATTGAATATCAAATTTTCTAATACTGGACCTTGGATGTTCTCTGATAAGGTTTGATGACACACGACTATGTATTCATTGGAAATGGAATATAATGTACTAAATATGTGAAATAGCTTGAACTTATTTCAGAATTTATTTGCAAATATGTTGCTTGATAATTAAAACAAACACAAAGTTATTAAAAAGAACTGTTCAGTTTTATGTAAACAAACCCCTATAAGTTCTGTAAGCCCTCTGTTATCACAGATGGGCCCAAGTTAGGTCCAGCTGCACTAGGCAAAATGAGACAGCCACCTCAGGTGGCAAATGTGAGATGGGCAGAAGACAAGGGCGATGAGGTGTTGGAGAACAGAGCTGCTTCTGTGGAGTTAGGCACTGTTCATTTAATAATGTTGAAGTAAAATTCAACTACAAATCTGGTCAGCTTTCACTATCCATCTCAGGAATCAAAGTATGTTGGGGCAGCCTTAGCTGAAATTCAATTCAATGTGCGTATAGCAGGCATGCCCAACAGGTAGATCATGATCTACTGGTAGATCACTGAACACTTGTGGTAGATCACTGGTAGATCATTGGCTCCCACCAAATAAGCTGAACAACTGTGGCTCCCCTAAAAAAAAGCTCAACATTTTACCTCTTCCCTGAAAAAAACTCAACAACTTTGACCCGAACCCCCCAAAAGGGGGTAGATCACTGCCACTTTTTAAACTCTGTGAGTAGATCGCAGTCTCTTGGGAGTTGGCCACCCCTGGTGTATAGCATCTGGCTGCTCTAGGGAACCTGGGGTTTGAATTTCCCTCCATCACCACCCCATGCTCAAACAATTAAGTAGTGTTATTGCCAATCATTTCACTGGCAGTATTCATGCACAGCAGTACACAGCGGGATGTAGGCAGAAACTGAGCATATAACACCGGTTTACTCACAGATTTCATCATCTTTCTAGGGATATGCATGCAGATGCCTATTTTAACACCTGTGTGCCTTTACCTGGAAGGTATCCTTCTCAGTAGATTCTTTAATATTTTCACTTTAATATATTTTCATTAAGCAGCACTTCCATATTCAGTGGCAAGCTGAGAATAAAAAAAGAAATACTTTTGTCTAAATTGTAAATGAAGCCATTTCCCTCTGCTGCATTCTCTCTCTTTCTCCCTACTCCTTCTCATTTTCTGTAGGAAAAAATAAGTCTTGAGAGTTTTAATACTGAAATGAATAAATTGTTCACTTGACATCAAATTTTTGTGGGCCATTAAGTTCATTATTATTATCCGCTTTAAAACAACCCCCCATAGTATTTAGAGCAAGGAGTTTGGCAGCACAATTAACATGTGGTAGAAACAAAGCATCATGAACTTAGATATAACATGTCAAAAGAAATGCCAAAAATTAAAATGAACTTAGTTTCTAATTCTTCTAAAAACAAGTAATCATAGTTGGCAGTCAATGTATTTGTAACAGAAATCTAGTTTTTTTAAAGATATTTTACTGTGTGGGTTTTTTTTCCTTCTATACAGATATGTACCACTAGAGGCCATCCTACTCCTCCTTAAATAGGTAAATATGCAAATACCAAATTTTACAGTTGATGTGATTATCTTATAAATGTGAAGCATAAAAAGCTACACCTAGACTACTGTCAAGGTGCATAATATGTGCCTTTTGTCAAAATCTTTTTGTGGATACACCACCATAGAAACTATCAACTTTAAACATTGCTTTCAGGATTATTGTCTTAAGGTGTTTTTCCTTCAGAGGAAATTCCTGCCTGCATTCCAACAGTTTTCCACTGAAGAATGTACACTGGGTGTGAGTTTTCCAATAAACTGAAATACAAACAGCAGGTCTTGTTCTCTAGGAAGAGATGCAAGGCAAGCAAGACAGGAAATATGTTAATTTGTAAATGGGTTATAAAATTCCTTCTGCTTATTTACATCTCATAAATCTTTAATTTTAATAACAGCACTATCCCCATTCCACTTTCATCTAGCTTTCTTCATTCCTGAATTTAGTCCTGAAATTATAGTTGTGTTCTGAGGTGCCAACTTGAATAAAATGGGGGGGGGCACCAAGTAAGCCCCACCCCACATAATCAATCATAAGATGTGACGTGTGCACACCATTTGAATGGCAATACCCATCAACTTGGGGAGGCAGACTCCTCAAATATTTTTGGGTGGAGTTGGCTCCTATGGTTGTGTTTCTGTTGGGAACACCACATTGTATAGGTGGTATTCAATCTAAGAGAAGACCCATTGTTTCAATAGGTCTATTCTGAGCATGAGTAATAATGGAGCATGAGTAATAATGGCTCTCTCTCAATGTGTTTAATTTTAAAATGCTGATTTTTTTTTTACATAAGTACTTATACAATACTCCTATGAGGAAAATGTTCTTATTGCAAATGAGGCAGTACAAGGCAATGTCTTGAAAACCCATGATGCTACATCGTATCTGGTGAAAAATGCTTGGACCTTTTAAAAAAGGTTTTTTAAAATTATATTCAGTGAAAAGTGAAGTACACAGAAACGATAGATTGTGAGATATTGTACAAACAGTGCTCCTTTTTACTTGTGTAAAGGCCACAAGAAGATCATATGAAATAAGCCTGAATCAAAAGGTTCTAAGCTATTGCCTACTCATGCTGTGAAATATGAAATGAGACGTGTTATAAATACACAAGCACAGATAAAGTGCTTGAAATCACACAGAATTGTGTGTGTGTGTGTGTGTGTGTGTGTGGAATTTCAGAACCAATGTTGAAAGAAAACCAACGACAACCAAGTCATCCATCGAAACATTGTATGGTTAATTTGTGAAACTCAGGAGTGCCAAACATCTCCATGAGGGTTGTGGTGTGTACACACATGGATAAATATGTCCATCTCAGTTGAATTCCCTTCCTCATTTTTTTAGTCTTAAATTTAGCTCTGCACATTTCCCACTGCAATTTGTTTTTTTTAATCATGAAAATCAATTAGCATTTCAGTGCAAATTTATCCTAATATACAAAATTTGGCATGCAGTTTTGATTAATACAAACATTTTGCAAGCAATTGTAATGCAGTGCATATTTGTATGCCATTTTCCCTAGTGCATTTTTGTGGCACAATGATCAGGCCTGGATCCCAATGGAGTGACTCAGCCTTCCCTTTCCTCTGAAGACCTCATTTGGGACTTTCTTCTGCATGCCACTGATAGGGATCCCCCCAGTGAAACTCCTGGTGACTATTAGTAGACCTGGTTAGGCAGGAGAGTTTGGCAGATGGGGTGGTGGTGAATTGCTTTGTAAAGTATTATTCCCACAATGCCCTAGAAGTGAATTTTCCATCCCTACCCTTGAAGAACTCTGCATTATGAGTTATAAGTGACATTGGTGTATAATTCATAATAGTTTTTCATACATATAAATAGAGGAACTCTTTAAAAAATACCCTCATAGTGAGCTAGGTAATTTCTGGAAGAACAATGGCCTTGAGTCCCAGGAAGTTTACAAGGTACAAAGGATGAACTTATGTGAGAGAAGCAGAATCTGAGTCTCATAATGTTGGTGCTTCTTAACAATAGATGTAGCAATGTTCTGCTTGAGTTAATGGGTAGAGGTCTTTGGGAGGCTGTTTAGCAACAAAAGGAGAACAAGTTTAATGCATGTTATTTCTGTAATCAGAAACAATGACTGCTGAAATAGAATATAATGTGTTAATAACTGCTTTCCCTACTTTGTTCAGCTCCAGAAATTTGAAACTTGCCAAACATAATAATACAGAAAACAGAAGGCACACTTTCCTGCAGTAAAGTAGCCAGCTTTATGGAAGGGCTCTATTCTAGGGTGCTTTTGCCTTCTGTATCAGGGATGGGGAATCTCATGCTCAGGGATGGATCAAATGCAGACCACCAAACTTCTCTAATTCCCTCCCCCAAACCACACTCCTCACTGACCATGCTTTGCAGTGAAGTGTTCTTGCCTGGCCAAAATGTGTCATTAAAGCCTAATGATGTCTCTTGCTTGTCTGGATGAAGGATATGGGGGCGAGGGGTGGGCTTGTAAATTTGTGTAGAAACTAGCCTTTCTGAAAGCAAACTAGCCTTTCTGAAACTACTTTCTGAAAGCAAAGTTTACATTTCCTGCTCCACCCACTTTTGCCCCTTGCTCCACCCATCATGGGCATGTGGCCATCAGGAGGGTTGATCAGAAGAGGATGTAGTCCGTAGGGTGAAAAAAGTTCCTCAGCCCTGTTACCACAGCCTTTTTACTGCAACAAGGGTAAAAATTGGATCCAGCAGCTGTGTGTCAAATCCTCGGAGGCCACTTTGACAGATGGGCAGGCCCCAAGCACCTGCTAATCACCTGAAATCACTCTGATACTAAATGACTTTGCAGCCATGCTACCAAGGAAAACCAAGCTGAGTGACATCTGATGTGTTACCAACCATTAGGTAATGGGTAGTCACTACAAGCCCTACTTTCTTCATGGGTCAACTCCACTGTCCAGTTCCCCATGGGAAACTCAGTAGTGCAGCCAATCCAATGAGCTTGAATTCACTGCCTCTCAGCTGATAGGCAGCGATTACATACTCCACTTTGGGCAAGGATTGGCTGTAGTATCGACTTCCTCATGAGGATCCTAGTGGGCTTGTTCTATCAGCAGATTTACAGTGACAGCAAGCCAACGAACAATCAGGAACACACTTGAATGTTCCTGACTGTTCATTGGCAGTGGTGTGTCTCCTTCCTCCACACTTCACCTAAGGAGCAGGGGGACATGTGCAGCAGGTGAACATGATTTCGGGGAAACAGCTTCATGAGCCAGACTAGGACCAATGATGGACCTAATTAGGCTTGTAGGTGAGAGGCTCCACTCCTATGGATGTGCGTCCCCTCCCACCCAAGTCAACATTACTGTCCTTCCTTCTTTGGTGTTCAGGAATAGGAAGGGTCTTTCTAGGATGACGTCCAACCTACATGTGTGATATCTTCTGAAATAAGAGAAGGAACCCTTTCCCTACTCTCTTGATTAGTCACTATGGCTCTCCCCATACTTAGGCTTCCCCGGGGTCTCACTTTACTCTCACTCATTGCATGGGATCTGTCTCCAGGCCAGATCTTTGTCATATGTTGCTACCATGGTTAGTCACCCTCCCCCGTCACTTCCAGGGTTTTGCTGGACCTTCAGGATGCTGGTGACACTGATCTCACACCATTTCCAGTCCAGCAATACTCACATCCATTTGGGCCAGTTCTGTGCAGAGTCACCAAAGAGCCCCTAACAAACCCCTTGAGGATTTGGTGCATGTGTGAGAGAGAATCCTTACTCTGAAGACTCCCAGGACAGCTTATTGTTTCCACGTCTCACTGCTTTTCTAGGCAGCTAAGAGGTAAACCGTCTTAAGATAAGAGACAAATAAGTGCATAGGTATTTTACTCCTAGGCTGTCTGAAAGCTTAATACCAGTTATCAGAATTGTTTGCTCTAAAAGAGTTTTGTCACAGGAATTCGCCTCTTCAGGAGTCTTTTTGAGTACTGCTAGCCGACTCAGGATGGGGAAGCAATTTGACTGAGTTTACATTTAAAGGTGAATCTTCCTAATTCACAAGTTCTGAAATGCTATGCAGACTGAATCTCAGCCATCCTTTGTAATTTCCATGTCTTTTGCAATACAGTTCTTCAGCCAAGTAATGTGTACAAAGCTGCACATTTAACTTATGGAATTCTGACCATACAATGCTGAAGGCAGGCTGGTTAAAATTGTGCAAGTTTAATCCAAGCAAGGAGAAGGTCTTAAAAGCTCTTTACACACCGGGCAGGTCCACTAGGGTTTACCCCATGCCTAAAGAGCTATTAAGCTCTTTGCCTTGCAAAACTCCCAAGATGTTCGAGATTAATGGGGCTTCAAACATTATTATTTTTTTATTACTTGAAACAATTAACACAGAAATGAGTGCTAAACTTCTGCTAGATTTCCAGAAGTGGCTTTTACGTTGTGTGAAAGATCACATAAAATGTGAAAAGTATCAGGTAAGGAAACATTGGGGAAAATGAATGAAGTGCTGTGTGAATGCAGCCATAGTTAACAAACTGATTTACAGTTCCTTATATTGCTATTACTGATGTCTAACACTCATCCTAATTGAATTATATATTTCCTCCATTATCATAGCCCAGCATCATCCTAAGTAGGTTGGATGCAATTATATATGTAATTATGCCATTTCTCCCATTTATGGAGGGGATGGTGAACTGCCACACCCCTCCTCCCCTGGAAGAAGAGGTGGGGATTCCTTAGGAGAGAACGTTATAGCCCGAGGATGAATTTCCCAGTGGGGTGGGGTGGTGACAAGCTGTTGAATCCTGCTCTATTCCACATTCTCACTTCTTATTTATTTGGCAATGGGGCAGAGTGCAACAAGTGTCTACCTATTTTAGGCCAAAGCTGAAGCCTTCCCTGGGTTACAGCATAGCTAGTGAGGGAAGCAGCACTTTTAAGTGATTTAGGGAAGCTTTTAATGTTTAATAGATTATTGTATTTTAATGTTCTGTTGGAAGCCGCCCAGAGTGGCTGGGGTATAAATAATAATAATATATTATTATTATTATTATTATTATTATTATTATTATTATTTTATTTCCCTGGAGAGTTGAAGCTTGGGCATTTGGGAGCCAGAAAAGTTCACCTGTGGGGCTTCCCCCTTTCTCCTAGCTGCCCATTATTCTCTGTAGGAGTGTGGAGTGTCCTGGGGTCAGGTAGGGGACTCACCCTTTTTTCCTTTAATTTAATCCCTGTTTTCTCTGACCTCTCCTGAGCCACACACAAGGGGCTTTTCTTTGGGGATTTGCTCCCCGCTTTCCTGTTTGTCTTTAATCACTGCAGAAGGTGGCTACATTTGCCATTCAGATGGGCACCCCCTTGCCTTTTCTAGCTGCTGTGGGGGTGTCACTTTGCTCTGTAAGGGGGCTGGACCCCCCCACCTGGCACAAACACCTCAGAATGGGTTCTCCCCCTATATGTTTGTGGGGTACATGATTCTGCCCCTGTCTGGTGTCTTTCTAAGGTAGAGTCTTTCCAAGTGCACAATTCATTGAGTGAAACACTGGGATTAATATTCAAGAAAGGGGAGTTGCGTATGGAGGAAGGAACAGAATTAATTATTGTTTAATATGAGTCTGGGTTGGGGGGTGTTAGTTTGTTCATGGAGGGGTCTGCACTGTGAATCTCTTTGAAGTGTAGATTGGATGGAGTTATATATGTAACCAATGCATTTACAATGAGTGTGGTTCTTTGTTGGCCCTCTATCAATAACAATATTTCCGGTGTGTATAAAATCTCTTTTGACACATCTTCTAAGCCTATTGCTTTTTCTTCACACTGATTTCAGCTGACTGCTTAAGTCAAATCACAGCTAGATAACACACCAGGAGATTGTGAATTCCCTGCTTCTTTCAATAGGAAACTTGCAAATTTGCTTTCCAACCCCTAAGGAATCGTAATAGTTGTTTGTCTTGTCAGGCTTCACATCCCCTTCTGTGGGGCCCTTATGATTACCATACACTATGTTGGGGGAAAGGATTCTCAGACTAGCCCCTGGACAAATATATCAGAGCGAACTAAATTTATCTTTAGTGACCCTATTTTATCATATGGACAACTTTTGGTCATTCATTGTGACTGCATCTATATTCAGTGTTTCAGTTTCTGGTATAGCTATGCATATGTTTCAAATGTGAGCACAGGGCGCTTGGAGAGTTCCTTTTCTCTGCTGGTTGAAAGGCTTGTTTGAGAGCGTAACCTATTGCTGTGAAGCCTGCCCTCAGTTTTTAAAAATGCACACACATGTCCCACAGTGACATCTCTAGCCATAAAGAAAGAGTTAAATTATTAAGTGACACTCCAGCTAGGTCATTTCTCTTTCCAGCAACCACAACATTTGACAGTATACAAAGGGTCCCTTTCAGCTTCAGAGTAAAAAATGCTCCCAGTCGTTCATTTACAAACAACAACACAAGCCTACCATGTAGCAGTTGGGGGGCTTCAAAGTTCTGGTTTATTACATGCAGGAGAGGACTGGACAGATCTTCTTCACCTGTGTTGCTCTTCCTTGGAAGTGAATGGTTGAGGTATGCATAGCATGGGTGGATGGAATCAGCTTCTCTGACCAACAGTTGCTCACCTCACTAGCATGACCAGATACAGAGGAAGAGAAGGTTCCTGTACATTTAATAATTGGGCAGTAGATGGGATTTTGGCATTTGGAGCTTATGATACGAGAATTCCACTACACAGTGATCATGTTTGGAAGGGCAGATAGGAATCTGCTATGCACCAAGTGAGACCAAAGTTCCATCAAGTTCAATATGCAAGGAAGGTCTCTGAATGGTTTCAGTTGGTTGTCTTTCCCAGCTCTACGAGGGAGATGGCAGGGACCTTCCAGGACTCCTGGGACCTTCTTCATTAAAATTATGTCTTCTAACACTATGCTATGGCCATTCATTTTCCAAAGACCTCATTCTACATTTCAATCTAATACTTATTGGTATATATCTAACCTGACAATTTAATGCAGGCAACTCCTCATTTGCATGCATTCAGCACATACATGACTGCCGACACACACACCATTTTCAGCTGCAGAAGTGGGTGAAATGCAGAACAGAGCAGGCTTATGCATCCCCCACCAACACAGTGCCTTGGAATTCAACCCCTGCACAAGCGGGGAGTTGCCTATATAACCAACATAATAGGTAAAGGTAAAGGGACCCCTGACCATTAGGTCCAGTCGTGACCGACTCTGGGGTTGCGCGCTCATCTCGCATTATTGGCCGAGGGAGCCGGCGTATAGCTTCCAGGTCATGTGGCCAGCATGACAAAGCCGCTTCTGGCAAACCAGAGCAGCACATGGAAATGCCGTTTACCTTCCCGCTGTAGCGGTTCCTATTTATCTACTTGCATTTTGACGTGCTTTCGAACTGCTAGGTTGGCAGGAGCTGGGACCAAGCAACGGGAGCTCACCCCATCACAGGGATTCGAACCGCCGACCTTCTGATCAGCAAGCCCTAGGCTCAGTGGTTTAACCACAGCGCCACCTGGGTCCCTAACCAACATAATAGCTATTCTCTAAACTAGGCTTTCCAATTCTGGTGCCCTCCAGATATTCAACTCCCATCTTCCCGGACCATTGCCCACACTGTCTGGGGCAGAAGGCAGCTGGTGCTCAACAACACTTTAATAACATCAGTTGGGGGTGAGGCTGTTCTAAAATGACCATTGCCACCTCTTTAAAAAAACAAAAACAAAATCCTCATACTTGTTTTGGTAATTGGATTTATACCTGTAGACCAAAGAAACATGCACTGCTCATAACTTGGTATACGGGCGGACATTTCTATAAGGGACTCCAAGAAATTGGAGGGATGTGTCCAGGTCTTGCTCTTAACTGCACCTCACAGACAGAGCTGACACACAACCTGCCCCAATGAAAAGGATATCCCAGCAGGTGTGTTCCCTCTGTGCCCCAGAGGCATTTTGTATGTCTCAAACACAATGCCTCAGGGATCGCCTGCTGAGACAGAACGCCAGCAAAATGCCCCCAATTCAGCTTTCAAAACCAGGAATTGTCTTCTTTTTTTTAATAGATGTGTTCTTTCTTATTTTACAATGTGTTTCCTCATTCAGTTTCATTCCATTCTCTAGCTCCTGAAAAAAAGAAAAAGAAAAGTCATCCAGGGAGCTAACTGACACTACTAAGCCATAGCCAGAAGCCTAATAAGTCATGAACCAGAAGGCTTATCTTCCTTCCTTTCAAGTAAATGGGAACATTTTACTGCCCTCTGTGAAAGTGGGGGGGGGGGGAGAGAGAGCTAAAAACACCATTTTTATTATTGCCTGTGCATAATTTGGTCTCCATTTTATATGCAGATTGACAGAATGTTAGGAATTTTCTGCATAAAAACTGAATAATGCTATGCAGCCAGTGTTGCCTTTTAGGAGATTTGTTTAATTCTGCCCTGAAAGTCTGGGTCAAACAAATTGACAGATATAAGAAGCAATGAATGACATTCACATTTAAGAAAAGTTAAGCGTATAGAACAGCAGTGCTACTTTATCTTTAAAAGCTTTGTTGAGGCAGAAGTTCGATGGACATTTTCTTATCACTGAATCTCCTTCCTGGGAAAGGCACCTGTTAAATTTCTGCCTGTCATTACATGCATGGTTAAACTTATAGAGGCTGACAGGAAAGAAAGATGTGAAGCCCTATTTGTATGGTGAATAGTTTTTGATTTAATTACTAATGCTATAATCAAATCTAGACACAGTTAACTATTTTTAAGTCCCACTGATGGTTGTGGGAAAATTAGACATGCAGTTAACCTTGTCCTATTAGCACCAGTGATGTTTTAATATGCAAACTCTTTTTGGAATATATAGTATAAGAACCAAAGACCCAGATTCACACACAAACTTGAATTTACGCAGCACTTTTGAGTGAAGGACCCATAAAAACATAAGAGCCTGCTGGATTAGGCCAATGATCCCCGTAGTAGTGCATCCTGTTTTCATGCTGGCCAACCCCCAAGAGGACTCAAGCACAAGAGCACTCCTGCCTCCAGAGATTCTCAGAAGCTGGTATTCCAAAATATTACTGCTTCCAACCATGGAAGCAGAGCATAGCCATCATGGCTAGTAACCACTGATACAGTGGTCTAATGCTCTTTAAAAGCCACCCAAGTTGGTTGCCATCAATGCCTCCTGTAGGAGGGAGTTTCATAGTTTAACTATGTGCTGCATGAAGAAATACTTTTATCTGTTCTGAATTTCCAACATTCAGCTTCATTGGCTGTCTATGCAGAGCCAGATTTAGGTGAGCATGAATGGTTTTGGTCACACCGGATGATAGGCCACAGAGGGCACCACAGCTATGCTACAGAATAGGAGGTGAGAGGTTGGGGGGGGGTGAATTTTGGCATTACATAGGGCGCCACTGAAATTTGAGACCCCAAAGTCCACCAATGGTCTATGAGTTCTAGTTTTACAAAAAACATTTCTCTATTCACTTTCTCCATGCCATGCATAATTTTATAAACTTTTATCATGTTGTCTCTTCCTTACCATTTTTCTAAACTAAAAAGTCCCAGATGTTATAACCTTTCTTTATAGTGTGGAGGAGTGATTTGCAAATTGTATTATTGAGCTAGATCTGATCCTATAGTTTGCATTGCTTGCATTGTATGAATTCTGACTGTATGGCTGTAGCCCTGGGATGTCTTGCTTCCTTAGAATGCTTTTCAGTGCCTCTGTGTCTCTGCACCAAAGTGTGTCAAAGGGCAAAAGCAAAAAGGAACAGGATGCCCAGCTCAAGGCTGGATGATGGCTGGCTTTGTCTGACGCGCAGTCTGATGCGCAGAACAGGCAAGATAAGTCAAGGCTGCTTGAGGCAGGTACCGGGGCAGCATTAGTCAGCATGTGTTTACGCACATGGCGTAATGTGTGTTTATGAGAACAACCGGACACAGGAAGATGCGCACACCCCCTTGCGTGCGTGACCCCTTGCGTGCGCACTCTTACAGAGGAGGGGGAAAGAGCCCAAAAGAAGGGTATAAGAAAGCTTTGCAATTTGTGTTGCTTTACTCATGTCGTGGAGGACCACCTTGAGTCTCTCTATATATAGAGATTAAAACTCTTTCTCTGAAACTCAACCCGGTGTCGTTTTGACTATCGTTGTCCTTGCCTGGGTGCAACTTAAAAGGACCCTTATCAGCAAATAAGGCTGCAATAGGACATTGATCATGGCATGTTGTGGCTTGAGATCTTTAGAGGATGATCACCAGCACTGAAGGAAACTCAGTATGTAATCACATAAGGTCAAATGTTATTTGTGATGTCACTCTATCTGTGGAACACCCTGCACTTACAAGTAAATCTGGCACCAATTCTGTTGTCATTATGGTACCAGGTTAACAATTTATTTCCCCAAGTATTTAAATTTTTGTTAAGCTGATGATTAAAACAAAAACAAAAACAAAAACTTGCTTTGTTGTGTTTAGCTACTTTGTTTCTTTTGGTTTGTCCTTCCAAATACATTTTTGTTTGGTTTAAAAGGTAAAGGTACTGGGACCCTTGACCGTTAGGTCCAGTTATGGACGACTCTGGGGTTGTGGTGCTCATCTCGCTTTTCTGGCTGAGGGAGCCAGTGTACAGCTTCCAGGTCATGTGGCCAGCATGACTAAGCTGCTTCTGGAGAACCAGAGTAGCACATGGAAACGCTGTTTACCTTCCCGCCAGAGTGGTACCTATTTATCTACTTGGACTGTGTGCTTTTGAACTGCTAGGTTGGCAGGAACAAGGAGTTCACCCCGTTGTGGGGATTCAAACTGCTGACCTTCTGATCGGCAAGCCCTAGGCCAGAGCTTTTATTTCATTTTATGATTTTTATTCTGCCATGGTAACTATTGATGATGAAAAATGGGTTATAATAAACAAATCACAAAAAGCTAATATTAGCACTTCATTTCCAGCTTTTTTCCTTCAGTACACACCTAAATCTGCTCCAGAGGGTTGGACAGATGGCCCAGGAAGACTGTAGATGAGAAGGAAATTGAAAAAATTCACCTGTGTCTTTCATTCATTGATGATAGTTGTGTCAAAAGTTCTCACATCAGCACAATGGACCCTATTGGATATCATCTTTTATCAGAAAGGTTGTGTTCTTACTGCTTCCCATTTAAATATTTTCATCCATCTTAAATGGTGTGTGTAACATACAACCTTCCTTTTCTGGTCTCTTCGTAATAGCCATAGCGCTGGCTTTAAGCAAGAGGAACTAAATAATGAATTGAAAGGGATATGGTTTTTTTTCTTTCTTTCTTTCTTTCTTTCTTTCTTTCTTTCTTTCTTTCTTTCTTTCTTTCTTTCTTTCTTTTTCAGTCTCAGAGATTATACATGGAATTCCTTTCAGTTGAAACTGAAAATCCTTTCAGTTGTCCATGTAATATAAAGTTATTTGCATCACTCAGAGAAATAAGATATTCCGTTTAACATATGAACAAACAAGATAGAAAGTGTTCAGATAATATGAATGGCCCTGATGTTATCTAAAGAAAAGAAGAAAATCAAAAAGGCTAAATATCTGCAGAATATTGACCTACTTATGTTTAAATAGTTCAATGCATAATATATTTGCAGTATTTTTACCCTACAGTTTGGGACCACTGGAACATTGAGTTGATTATAATTACAAACTTTATATTTCTCTGCTATCATTCCAAAATGTGTACCCACTGTCACCATCTGAAAGTTTTTAATATGGCTGATGTCCTCTTTCAACCGTGTTTCTCCGAAAATAAGCCATACCCCAAAAATAAGCCATACCCAAAAAATAAGCCATACCCAAAAAATAAGCCAGAGTGATAGGCAGTTTAACCTTGTAGGTTAAACTGTACCATACTTAATAATAATAAAAAGACATCCCCTGAAAATAAGCCACCGTGTGGTTTTTTTTTGTTTTTTTTTTAGGAAAAATAAATATAAGATGGTGTCTTATTTTTGGAGAAACATGGTAGTTAAAATATTTAATATTCGAAGTGGAGAACAGACAGCCTAATGATGTCAAAACACATGGTATGTTGGACTAGTCATCTGGAGACAGTAGACATTTGACATCAGTCTGAGTTTCTGTAATGTATATTTCTGCTGAATGTGCACACAGATCATATATGTAAGGAAAGACAGTTTGGGGCTGTTCAATTCTTCTGCCTTCTACAAGTACAGCTAATCCTGGACTGAAATATAATTGAGGAAAACACATTGTCTTACAAAACAGCCTTATGGATGTTTACTCAGAAGTAGGTCCAACTATGCTCAGTGGGGCATGTTCCCTAATAAATATGCACAGGAAGCTGCAGCTATCCAGGTGGGGTCGAGCCACTATGGTAGATTCCCGGTAGGTGGGACACTATTGCATAGTGCAAGCACAGCAGCAGAAAAACTGGTTTCACTCTGCTGAGGTGTTTGCTCTTTGCCAAGCTCCCCACTGCCTCTCCTGTCTCTTTCCCAGTAATTAATGGTGGCCCACCTGCCAGGAAGTTACCACAGTGTTTTTGCCAAACCAAGCAATTTCCTTCTGCCCACAGGTTTGCAGCCTTCACCTTCATATGTATTCAGTTCTGATTTTGTTCAAGACTTCAGATACGGTTTCCTTTTGAGTGCACCTAGATTGGCTACACTGTGTGACATGCAGTTCCCGTCAATAACTCTTAGCAACAGTGGAAAATCTAATCTATATCCCTCTTCCTCCAACTAGAGCAAGGCTTCTGGTTTGGAAATGTGCAAGAATGTGAGGTTTCCCCACTCTTGACTCGGCTAGTATTTGATTTAGTCCAAAATGATCTCTCATGCAGTGGCTAGTGTCAGCTGCTCCAGGAAAAACAACCCATAAACCATCCATAATGGACAAGTGTGCATAACTTTGTGGCAGCTGCTAACCTTAAGCAGCTGGCAGTTTGTTCATGCTCTAAAGAATATAGGTCAGTCTCTTTTCTATACTGTATCCCATGTAGCTTCACTACTATTTATTCATATATTCAGTGTCCAAAGGGATCACAAGATGTGCTGAAGGTTACAGAAAGAGGCCTCAGGGCAGTGGCTGACTACATTATACATCTTGCACCTCACCAAGAACAGTGTCAACACTTCACAAGCATTAAATAAAGGGATCTAGAGATTTATAGTTCAAAGTCCTCATCCCCCCACTGTTTACCAGCAGTGCTGCAAGAGGCTGTAGAATTCTGAGATTTCTTCAATATTACAAATACAAAGGCATTTGTATACGTTTAAAAATCTACAGTGGTTTACAAAGAAGGGATAGATACATTTCAGTTGCCATTTTGGAAAGAATTCATATTAAAGAAAAAAACTATTTTCGTTGCACTGAGATTAGCTAAGAAAACCATGTCAGTTGCTAACAGCGCAAGGTTAGGAGGTCAGATTTGGTTCTCTTGCTTTATCTTTATGCTTCAGTCTATGACACTAGAAGTAGGGGAGAAATTGATTTGGTTTGCATTTTGAAGCAAATCTACTTAACACATACTTTCCAAATGCGAATGAAAACAAAGGAATCCTTTAAAAAAAAATAATTCACACTTCTCTGTTCTGTGACAATTGTCCAACAACAAAAAAATGCATGCATGCAAGTATATATTAAAGAAACATGTACATTATAATGTATGCATTGGGGGAAAACCCTTCAAAATGCATTCTATTAGGGAAAACTGCTTGCAAAAATGTGTCTATTAGGCAAACATATGTATACAAATGCATATACAATGAGAAGTCTGCACCGAAATATGTACACATTTTTACATGGACTTACGTTTTGAAGTATTACAAACTGATGAAATAATGGTGCTAACTGAACTTAAGTTTGGAAAAATAAGAACTTGAAAGAAACTGAAATCAATAAATTTATATCCATTCGTAATAGAGATGATTCACTGTGAGACAACGGAACACCTTCTTATTGCACCTGCTATAGGCTTGCCAACACTAACATTCAACAAGACTGAGATGCTGAAGGGCAAACTGAGCAAAACAAGGCCCACTGCAGCACCAGACCCACTGGGTGAGGCAGAAAGCACAACAGAGCTGCATTTGAAGTGGTACAACTTGTAGCAGAGGGTGGACATGCTGTCTGAATGCAGAGGAAGATTGTGCCTGCTTGATCCCTCTCCATCTTGGCACTTACAGCTTAGGATGAACCAAACCACCGCAAAGTTGCTTATTTGCCTGAATAAGGATACCCTTAGTTGTGGCTGAGGTGAAACGGTTCTGGGTTATTCACCTGGGTAGGATCTAAGATTTTGCTTTGTATGCCAGTCAGGGGTGTCAGCAGAATGGAGGCTCTGGGTGGCCCCACAGCAACCCCGGCAGCGCGTGGAGGAGGAGCGGCCACGGGCGGCACCCAGGAGGAGCCCGCACCATGCTTCCCTTCCTCTGTGCTGCTGCTGCTGCTGTGCTCAGGACAGGCGTGGGCTCCTGGCGCCAAGGAAGAGGCAGCAGCTCTGGGCTCACCCTTGGCGGTCGGCCGTTTCCTGGCAGCCCTCGCACACTGCGAGGGTCTGGTGAAGCACGCGGCGCAGCATGGGGGAGGTGGGCAAGGGTGGGAAGCTGATACGGGAGGCACTGCGTCCAGCCTCCGCCTCTTCCGTGGCGCCCTCCAGAACTCCCGACCCAAAAGTTGTTTGGTGCAAAATCCCCTCTGCAGCAGCAGCCTGAAAGAAAGTGAGAGAGCCAGCCAGCCTGCCTGCAAGGCACTGCGGGCAGAAGGGAGGGAGCGTCGGCGATGGTGGATGCTTATTGCCCTGTGCTGCTGCAGCCGGCCAGCCAGAAGCGCGCAAGAGGTAAGGGGCGCATCCGCGGCGTAGGGCAACGGCAGGCGCAGGCTGTAGGCAGCAGGGTGCTGCGACTCAAGCCAGTGTGCAGGGAAAGGGGAAGCTGCCGGCAAAGCTGCACAGCTCCCCCACTCACTGGGCACTCCTGGGGTGCCCCTGAGAGGCTGGCGCCCTGGCGCAACACGCCAGTAGCCCCAATTGGAAGGACGGCTCTGATGCCAGTGGTGACACTGCTGTTTCACCAACCGCCCTCTCCTTAACTATGGAAAAAGCTGCTTTCTGATAAGGCATGCCACTGTTTTCACATGCTAATATAAAACATTTGGAAAAGCCATTTGGCTATAGTATTGCCGGAATGATGGTGGGGATGTTTTTTTTTGGGGGGGGGTACAGCAGTTCTCCTGGAACTGGTCTGCCTATGAATAATCTGGTCTCCAATAATACTTTGCTTGCCTTTGTATCCATGACTAACACTCATCATTTGTTTTGCCGTATTTCTTTTTCCTGAGCAGGGCATTCATTTGGAAGCCTGCAAAGAATCCAGAGCAGCTGTCTGCACCTGCTAATTCAACTCTAAAGCACCATTGCCTTCTATAATCTCTTACGCCCTATTTAACAATGCACAGGTTTCAGCCCCAAGTCAGAAGAATCTCACTTGACATGATATCTTCTGAGAATGACAAGAATTTTCCAACTGACTGGAGGTTTTCTTGGTCACTGCGATAAAAGGAGGAGGAGGAGAAAGCTGTCAACAGGGAGCAATCTCTAGCCCTGCAGGAAGTCATTGCTTCTATCAGTAAATGAATTGAGACACTGCAAACAGGAGTGACTCACTCTGAGTGTGTACATGGAGTAGGATTAAGAGGGACTGAGAAAGGCAGGCAGAACTGTTTGTTTGCTTTTTAAAATCAAAATGTATATTTAAATTTATCATGGTCTGGAAATGCATCTGTATAATACAGACACACGTCTCCTGAACCTCTTTCTGTGCACAGCAATATAACATGCTTGGTTGGAGGCTGCTGCTAAGGGCGATTTCATGTTGTTAGCATGATCTTTTCCTCTTTTGATGCTAGTTTAATGTGCACAAGAATAATTGCTCAGGCCAGCTTTTCATCAGCCTATAGGGTTTTATGCTGACTATTTATGCCACACTGTCTCTTTTATGGCTTTCATCTTACTGCTTTTGTATTTGACTTGCATTAATGCAAATATTGTCAGCCACCAGGAGTGCTATATTTTCCCGCAGAAAGATTGGATGGGTTATTTACAATTACATGTGATTTCTCTGCTTCCAATGGCTTGGATCAGGCACCAGCAACTTCAGGCCCATGGGCCGGATGCGGCCCATGGAGGCTGTTTATCTGGCCCATGAGCCACCCGCTCGGCAAGTCCCTGCACCGTGCCACACTAAACCAGTGGAGCGCGGCACGGGGACTTGCAGAGTGGTGCTGAAAATGGCACCTGTGCATGCGCAGATGCAAAAAACATGTGCATGTCCAGGCATACACAGAAGTGATTTACGATGCGGCATCGCACATACCCAGAAGCTGGAAATCGCTTCTGCGCATGTCCAGGCATGAGCAGAAGCAATTTCCGGTGCCGCGCTGCCCATGCCCAGAAGCTGGAAATCGCCTCTGCACAAGTCCGGAGCATGTCCAGCCCATGGACCAGCGTCAGTGGCAATGATCCGGCCCACGGCCGGAAAAACCTTGCCGACGCCTGGCTTGGATTCTAACAAGCTCCCCATGGATGGAAGGGATCCTCCTGTTTTGGGAGGAATCTGGGATGCTCACCCAGAGTGCAGGTGTCGTGTGTGGTCATGTTTTTGCCATTGAAGCATTCTGCACCGCCTCTCACACTTTAACCATCTGGGACAGATCTGTAAGAAGCCAATGGGGAAAGAGGGATGTAACACTTGGTGAAAGTCACCTCTTTCCTTCCTCTTGCAGGAGTGTCCTGTAAAAAGGGGGCAGAGGAGAACTTTGATTCAGTTTGCATTTAAAGGCAAACTTCCAGAAATAATATGGCGAGCCAAGACACAGCCAGCCATGCATTGAAATTTGTGCATCTCCACATTTCACAATGCAGTTATCCAATCAGGTGTACAAAAAAAAAAAAAAAACCCACACATGCCCATACTGTATTAGTGAAAATATCATACACAAAAAACAGCATTATTTTAGGGAAAGTTGGTCTGTGAAAATGTGTCCATCAGTATTAGGATAAATTTGCACTAAATTTTGATGAATTTTCATTAGGACTTTAAATATAAATAAATAAATCAGAAACTGATGTGGAAATATGGGGAACCAAGCTTAAAATGGGAAATAAATGAGAAATTGAGAGAAATCAAAATTGCACTTATGGGTTGTTCCAATGGCAAAAGTGTAATTAGGATCTTAACTACTGTAGCTAAATAACATTTATAAAGGCAGCTAGAGTGCTGAATTGCTGCACATTTCATTCAAATACTGATGAACACGAGTCTGTACATATGTGATATACAAGACCCACATTGTACCTCAAAATGAGATGTCAAATCTTGCTTTTGAATATGGAACGTGATGCATAATTAATCCAATTCAGGGTAATAATATGCATGCAATGTGCAACAATAATTGCAATTTATTTATTAATAAATCCTAATGGTACGAAATATGCACTTAAATTTGATGTTTAACATATTAACTACAGGAGGCCAGATGTCAATTAGCACACTTATCAAATGTCAGTAAATAATTTTTAATCCTATTTTATTGCTGTGAAATTGACTTTGTCATGGGTGCTTTTTACAATGTTAAAGCATTGCTTTCTCTCAAAAATTCACCATAATAAATTTATCAAATGCAAATGTATTACTTATGCTGTTTTGACAAAACCATACAAAAATGTGACAAACGTCAGCAGCAATTCCTTTACGGCATCTTTACTGTCTGGAAAACACCAGAATAGTATAGCACTTTGAATGACTGTATCTTACACATCAGGGTGGTCCCAGTTTTCCCAACTTTGGGAAAGAAGTTCGGGGGGCTCTAGGACCCTGCCAGAGCCCTCGGGCCTCCTTGCCAAAGCTGTGACCTCCTTACCTGCATTTAGGAAGGCAGTGTGAGGCTTGGGGGGGGGGACACCAAATTTGGGACTTGCTTCCCCACTCCCCATTACGTGAGACCTGTTGATTACATGCTGAAATACTCCTGTGGCCCACTTGGTATGAAAAGTTGGGCCACCCTGCTATAGAGAATTTGCAGAGTTTGATTCTGAGTTTCTTCCCTTCCCACAACAATTTGGAAAAAATCTATTTGCCATATCTTGAGGCAGCCCGCTTGGCCCAGTACTGAAATCATTTGAAATAAAAAGATTAATTTTGGAAGCATGTTCATCTTTATAATGGTAATCCTGCCCAGAAATGTTAGCTTTAGTTTACTCCAGGTTTCAAGGTTTTGTACTTTTTAAAGTGTTCTACTCTTTACTTTTTTATTTGACCACTGACAGCCAACAAGCCTATATATGAAACCAACATTATTCTTTGCATGATCGCCATGTGACTTTGGGAGTAGACTTGTTGAACAGTAGGCATGACTCAAGGCTGAAGAACTGCCAATCTCTCATACGTGTATAGCTGTGCTGAGTTCTATGATACATTATTTTCAATTCTCTCACACCTAGATGCTCCACATCCTAGATATAAACTCCTTTTGGGACTTCAGAAGAGCAATGTAATGAATTAATGAAACAATGATCTCCAAATTCATCTATTTCCCCCCCCCCAATATCAAGGGTCTCCAGGTACTAGTAGAGTTTCATTACCTCTATTAGTTTACTGTAGCCGTTTGATTGTTATTACACTATCAAGTATACTTCATGGGGGGAAATATCCCCTGACTGATGTAAAGCCAGAATATAATATCAGCACCAAGATATTCCTGTGTTTCTCATTATTAAGAGACATATTTCATATACGATCCTTAGTAAATTTAGAAGTGGAGATCATCTGACTAATAACAATGGATACATTTAATTACAAGCTGCCCAAACAAAGCTTTTAGAAACTGCAATATTTTATCAGTTATTGTTGTTTACAAACAATAACCAGGAAATGGAAACTGTAACATGCCATCCTGAATCCAGTGCTGTGGCTTAGAAAAGAATTAGCTGGCTCTCAGGTACAATACATCACCTCTCTGTCCCTGTACAATGTTAGAGAAAACATATTTAAAAGGTGAACTGAATCTTTTGTTCTTTTTTAAAGTCAAACAAACCAGGGGAGGAAACTGCCTAAACTCCTTTGCATACTGATACTAGTCAGAAGGGAAAATATTCAACATAACATGTTGAATCCAGACTAACAATGCAACTCTAGCCATGAGTACTAAACAGTAAGTCCTATTGAATTTACAGGTTCTTATTACCTGTAAATACAACAAAGTGCCATGGTCAGATCACTACCTGATGCAACTGGACTTCTCCGCGACCCTTCCCCTCTGCAGGGAGGTGGGACCTATTCGGATGGTCCGCCCCCGCCACTTAATGGATCCAAATGGTTTCCAGAGAGTGGTAGGGGATGCTTTATCCCATGTTGATGGCCTCTCAGCCAATTCCCTGGTGGCCCGCTGGAATGTGGAGTTAACCAGGGCTATTGACTGTTTGGCTCCGAAGCACCCTCTCCGATTGCATGGAGCCCGGACAGCTGCGTGGTTTTCCCTGGAGCTGAGGGCGATGAAGCAGTCGCAGAGACGGCTAGAGCGCCGGTGGCGGAAAACTCATTCTGAATCCGACTGAACACAGGCTAGAGCTCAACTTCGAGCCTACCAAGTGGCAATGGCGACGGCGAAGAGGACCTTCTTCACCGTTTCTATCGCATCTGCAGAAAACAGCAGCAGGAGACTGTTCCAGGTTGTTCGCAATCTATTTGAACCACCTTCGTCATCGGGGCCTGATAGGGACCCCAATATCTCCTGCAATGCTTTTGCAAAGTTTTTTTGCAGATAAAGTCGCTCAGATTCGGAGGGAGGTAGACTCCACCGTGGGAGCAGGGCCGGGGCAGGAGAATGCTGGAGCCCTGTCTAGTCATGTTTCATGGGATCAATTTCAATCTGTTACCTCCGAGGATGTGGACAGGCTGCTTGGACGAGTGAAACCAACCACCTGTCTCCTTGACCCTTGCCCATCCTGGCTAATAAAAGAGGCGGTCATTAAACCGCTTCTTTAAAAAAACATCTTTAGATGCGGCTAATATGGCCAACTATCGCCAAGTCTCAAATCTTCCATTCTTGGGCAAGGTGATTGAGCGAGTGGTTGCTGAACAACTCCAGGCACACCTGGAAGAAGCGGACCATTTGGATCCCTTCCAGTCGGGATTCAGGCCTCATCATGGGACTGAAACTGCCCTGGTCGCACTGGTTGATGATCTCCGGCGGGCTAGGGACAAAGGTGAGAGCTGTTTCCTAGTCCTGCCGGATCTCTCAGCGGCTTTTGACACCATTGGCCATAACATCCTTCTGGACCATCTAGAGGGGTTGGGAGCTGGGGGCACTGTCATACAGTGGTTCCGCTCCTTCCTCCTGGGCCGTGTTCAGAAAGTGGTGGTGGGGGATGAGTGTTCAGACCCCTGGGCTCTCACTTGTGGGGTGCCTCAGGGTTCTGTCCTCTCCCCCATGCTTTTTAACATCTATATGCAGGCGCTGGGAGAGATCATCAGGAGGTTTGGGCTGGGTGTTCATCAGTATGCGGATGATACCCAGCTCTACCTCTCTTTCAAATCAGAACCGGTGAAGGCAGTGAAGGTCCTGTGTGAGTGCCTGGAGGCGGTTGGAGGATGGATGGCAGCTAACAGATTGAGGTTGAATCCTGACAAGACAAAAGTACTGTTCATGGGGGATAGGAGGCGGGCAGGGGTGGAGGATTCCCTGGTTCTGAATGGGGTAACTGTGCCCCTGAAGGACCAGGTGTGCAGCCTGGGAGTCATTTTGGACTCACAGCTGTCCATGGAGGCGCAGGTCAATTCTGTGTCCAGGGCAGCTGTCTATCAGCTCCATCTGGTACGCAGGCTGAGACCCTACTTGCCTGCAGACTGTCTAGCCAGAGTGGTGCATGCTCTAGTTATCTCCCGCTTGGACTACTGCAATGCGCTCTATGTGGGGCTACCTTTGAAAGTGACTCGGAAACTACAACTAATCCAGAATGCGGCAGCTAGACTGGTGACTGGGAGCGGCTGCCAAGACCACATAACACTGGCCTTGAAAGACCTACATTGGCTCCCAGTATGTTTCCGAGCACAATTCAAAGTGTTGGTGCTGACCTTTAAAGCCCTAAATGACCTCGGTCCAGTATACCTGAAGGAGCGTCTCCACCTCCATCATTCTGCCCGGACACGCCTTCTGGTGGTTCCCTCGTTGCGAGAAGCAAAGTTGCAGGGAACTAGGCAGAGGGCCTTCTCGGTGGTGGCGCCTGCCCTGTGGAACGCCCTCCCAACAGATGTCAAAGAGGAAAACAACTACCAGACTTTTAGAAGACATCTGAAGGCAGCCCTGTTTAGGGAGGCTATTAATGTTTAATAGATTACTATGTTTTATTTTTCTGTTGGAAGCCGCCCAGAGTGGTTGGGGAAACCCAGCCAGATGGGCGGGGTATAAATATATTATTATTATTATTATTATTATTATTATTATTATTATTATTACTACTACTACTATTAGTGGGGTTAAGATTGCAGCCCTGGCCCTACTTAGAGTCCCACTGAAGTTCCCAGTGGAACTTCAGTCCCACCTATTTAAGTAGCTCTGTTTTAAGCATGATTAAGTCTGGAGTCAAAGGGACATGGGTGGTGCTGTGGGTTAAGCCACAGAGCCTAGGGCTTGCTGACCAGGAGGTTGGTGGTTCAAATCCCTGCGACGGGGTGAGCTCCCCTTGTTCAGTCCCAGCTCCTGCCAACCTAGCAGTTCGAAAGCACGTCAAAGTACAAGTAGATAAATAGGTACAGCGGGAAGGTAAACAGTGTTTCTGTGTGCTGCTCTGGTTCACCAGAAGCGGCTTTATCATGCTGGCCACATGACCTGGAAGCTGTACGCTGGCTCCCTCGGCCAATAACGTGAGATGAGCGCCGCAACCCCAGAGTTGGTCATGACTGGACCTAATGGTCAGGGGTCCCTTTCACCTTAAAGACTGGAGTCAACCCAATGAAACTGTGAGTCAAGCTGTATTATGTATGTGTTATATAGGGGAGGACTTGGCATAGGGTTTTACATTTTAGGCAGCAGACATTTGCCATGTGGTTGCAGGCACCCGTCTGTTCTGGGAGACAATGCAGGAGTGTGCCTTATAAAACACATAAATATGTCCCAAATATTCTTCATAAGAATACTCATCAAGGCAAGTAAGACATTACAACAGAGGTGTGCAAATAGTATCCCAGTTTCACTATTTCCTCACCCAAATAGCAGCTAGGTGGGTGATAACCTTGCTCTGTCCTCAGCCTCCCCATCTGCTTTCCTTCTTACTTACAACTAGTCTAGAGGGGTGGCACTGGCTGCTAGCTTCCTACACCTTACTTTCATTGTTGCCATGTAGAACTCAGCAGGGAGAAGGATGGGAACTCATCTAGAAATAGTTGTCTCTGCCTGCTCTTGAAACTGATGCCAGCTGCTATTAGTCTCCCTACCTCCTCCCCTACTTCCTCCCCATTCCCAGTGGGGCCTAGCCACCCCTGCTTGAGAGAGGAAATGCATTGGGAAAACAGCACAGAAGGAAGGGGTGACTGTCTCCCACAGCTTCTGCACTGCAGTCCCAGGAACTATGTGTAAAAGTTCAAAGGGGTCAAAAAGCTGTTTATGCTACATTTTCACATCTAGTTTGGTATTCAGGTGCATTCATAGGAACATTCCTTTTCCCTAGTCATGTCCCATAACATATAGAGTTTCAGAAGTTCTGTCCTGAACAGTACACCAGAACGGTATTTCTGCCCATACCTCAAGCATTTTTTATGGATCCAATAAAGAAGAGTACATAAATTTCCTTTTATTGTGGAGTTGATCATAGTTATAAAAGTTTACTGCTGAAACCAGTAGTAAACTTCGAATGCTGAAAATTCAGAAAGCTTAAAACAATACACAAAAGGTAAAGCCCACTCATTATGCATTAAATAATTTCACTTAAAGACTTTTGAGTGGCAGAATGAAAAATGGTTGACAGATTGGAGTAAAGATTATTAGGAAGGTGACAGTATTTTTTAAATTAAATTTCACATGGTAGAAAAAAAGTAATACAAATAAAAGCTTTAACGTGTCACTTTAAAAGCTCTACTTCACATTTCAATAAGCCTAATTTGTTAACTGCCCAAGTGGTATGCATGATACAAATTCATTACAGTCATTCTACAACAGTGATGTGTCGTAAGTGGTAATAATGTGAAAGTTATAGAGCTCCTGGTTCCCCTTATATCTTAAGAAATTAGTTGGAAATTGTGAAATTATTTTAGTAAGAGCATAATCTCTAATTGTACAAAGTTATTATAGATTTCTATTAATAATGAATTCCCAGTATCCTTTTTTTCTAATTCCCATTATTTTGATTGTCCTGCCTTGATCCTTTCCCCCTTTGATCCCAGAATATAAATATTTTCACGAAACTACCGGTATGTATTGCACCACTTCTGAAGTTAATTCTAGTCTGCTGGAAAATTCCGGTTTCATGCCTTCGGGGAGAAAACATAAGAACATCCCCAATAGGGCAGGTTATAGGCCCATCTAGTTCAGCATTCTATTTCCACCATGTCTGACTAGGTGCCCCTAGGAAGCCCATGAGCAGGTTCACACTTTCCAGCTGTTTTCTCCAGCAACTGAAGGTAACATTTAACCCACGTGGCTACTTGGAAATGATATAATTTGACAAATCCCCTTTTAAAGCTGCCAAAATTGGTGGCCATCACTACATTTTCTGGTAGCTAATTTTAAATTAACTACACACAGTGCGCAGGACCATGTCTGTCCACAATCTCAACATGATCCAGCTTTGTTGGATGACTCCAGTTCAAGAATTATGAGAGAAAGGGAAAGGAGCAGCAGTAAGTTGCAGAAGACAACCTAAAGCATTGTTGTACAGCAGTGAGCAGAGGATGGGAGTTACGGTACTTGTGTTGTAGATTCATGATCTAAGGATGAGGGCATGAAAAGTTCAGAAGCGTGTGCCTTACTGTAGCAGTGAAGTATTTGGCAAATATGGTGAGGCCACAAATAAAAAGAGTGATGCTCAAAATTGCCCAGATCATAGCCGAGTTGCTGCAGACATCTGGGCTTTGCTGATTCCTCCAGCGTGGTAAGAAGTTCAGCTGCAATTGGTTTTCAAGAAAACTCCTAAGAGGACGTGCAGCTTCTGCAAAGGACAATGCTTCCCCCTCCACCCCACACATCTACCATGTTTACTAATGGTTATTCATTTATGGCCCTTCCTAGTAGTACCCTCTGGGAAAAGGATTACATGCTGTGATGGATGGCTGCCTCCCAGAAGTTAGACTATCTATGAGGATCATGGTCCTTTGATTGTTTTGCCCCCCCACCCCCACCCCCGGTCTTGCTTTTATTTTTTGAAACTGATTTGAGTAATTTGAACTGATTTGACAGAGGCAGAGAAGTAGGATCAGGTTATGTTAGTTGTGTTTTATTTCCAGGGCAATTGATAGAGTCCTTTGAAATCAATGTGATAAGTCAGTGGTGACTAATCCAACGTAGTTTATATATTGCTGAAATATTCTATAAGCGATCTTGAGTTATTATTTTTTTGAAGGGGGGTTATATACTTTTAAACAATTAAGCCAACACATTTTATAGATTGCTCCCACGACTGCTATTTTTTATGACTGCTATGAATATAATACCTAAAAGCACCCATGCCTATTCATATATTCATGATTAGAGTCACCTAATATTCTTTGAACCACGTTGATTTTTTTTCACTTCGATAGCAAAACTTGTGTTGATCGCATTAACTATTATCCACATGTTGACAGTTGCCTCATAGTGGTTTTTTTTTGGAAGGCCACAGTAGAAAACTAGTATTTGAATTGATACAGATTTTTCTACTTTTCTCTCACATTTTCATGTGTAACTTACACAAGCATGTTCTTTTTAGATGCATCCATGATATACGGGGCCGTCTTAAGTGTATCGGGGGCCGTGGCACGATGATCCCACTGGCGCCCCTTGCGCTCCGCCGGGCAGGGCCAGGAGCAGCGGGCAGCCGGAGGGCACGACGCAACAGGCAGGGATGCTGCCAGCTGTGCTCCGCCTCCGCCTGCTCGACCAAAGTGGCGGAGCAGAGCTGCAGTCCAGGGAGCCCTAGCTGCCGCCTTGACAGAAGGTTTGCTCTGTGGCACCTCATGTGCATGCCTGCCCACACTCCTTCAAGTTACGTGAGCACAGACAGCACTGCCCCACAATGCTCTGTGGCACCTCATTTGCAAATGCGGTGCCACAGAGCATTGTGGGGCATTGCTGTCTGTGCTCACTGTGACTTGAAGGAGTGTGGGCGTTAGGTAGCCCAGGTCCAGGTCTCCCTCAACGGAGGCAGCTCCGCTGCTGCTGCTGCCGCCTCGCTTCAGCCGCTGCTGCCGGGAAAGGAGCGAGGGGGAGGCGCAGGCAGCTCCGTGTGCCTCCTTTGATGCGCCCCCTGCTGGGTGGGCGCCCTGGCGCACCGCTCCAGTCAGCCCAATGGAAAGGAAGGCCTTGAATATATATTTGCCTCATTGTACTATGAAAAATATTATTTCTCCATTCATCCCAAACATACATTTCCTAATTTTTATTTGGTGAAATATGTACAGCCTACAGCCACTGCATTCCTGGAAGGGGTTTCCATTGATGGAAAGGGAATTTCATTCATGGAAGGTGTCCTTATCTGATTTCAACTCTTTTTGCTTAAAATTCATGAAAACATTGGATCCAAAACTATATTTCTCCTTCATTGCTTAGTTTCTTTAGCCTTCTCCACTCTCTATACATAGTTAGCACAGTTAATCAATGGCTTAATAGATTTAATTCCCTCGGCTACAAAAAATACAAGTCTTTCCTACAGCCAGAAAATAAGCACATTTCTTTTCCTTCAGAACTTTATGACTTTATTGTTTGCTCCTGTGTTTTCAATATAGTTTCTACTAGAAAAACACACATTATATACAATTATCACCAAGAATGGGTTGAGAGAAATAATAACAATCAATATTATCCCCCTGAGAAGCAACCTATCAAATCACAATACATCTGTAATTCATAAACACATTATATGTCAATATGAGCAACAATTAATTGGTTACCAGCCATAAAAAAACACATAAGGTAAAATACAACTTAGGAGAATGTTCACAGTTTTCCTGGTATTTAAAGTATTTGGTCAAAAATGCATTGCCAGAGAAAATTCATTACTTAGCAATCTTTTAGATTGAATTTTCTTAACCTAATTTTAAAGCAGCAGCCCTAATAGGTTTCAGATAATGTTAGTCACACCTAAGGCCTTATGTGTGAAGTCAAGTTGATCAGTAATTAAGACATCTTGGTCTTAAGAAGGAAAAGGTAACCTGAATGGAACACAGGCATGCAGTCTCACACATACATTTATCCTTGAAGAATAAATGGTTTAGCTGAGGGCACTATAAAGAAGGACATCTCTTAGCCAAAAACTCACTCAATAACAGACCCCTAAAAGCTTAAATTTACAGCACTATTTTAAAATGTATATATTTGATCTAATGTGACAAATATTGCACATGTTATGTATATGGAAATATGAAACAGCCTGAGTCAGAGCATTGGTCAGATCATGCAGTATTGTCTATACTCTATACCACGCATCCCCAAACTTCGGCCCTCCAGATGTTTTGGACTACAGTTCCTGTCACAGAGGAGGTGCTGCGACTACTCTAGAGTAACGATTCTCCAAACCGTTGCCTTTTCATGCTTTTATTGTGTGCAGGCTATTTACAGTGCTAGAGCTGTACAGGATACATGTTCTCAGTCTAGGTCAGAACCCTGGAATGGCGCTTCCCGCGTTTTCTTCCAACATAAGAGTCTGGGCACCCCAAATCTCCTTCCCCGTTTCCTCCTGCGTAATTCTGGAACCGGAGGGAAAGAGGGTCTCCTTTCCATGTTTTCCTTCTTCCCCCCTTTCCCCCGCTCTCTCTTCCTCTCTCACGTGCAACAGAGGCTCCGCTATCCTGCCAGAGCCCTGTCCCCTACTTCCTCCTTCCCCACTGGACTCTTCCCCCTCCCCACTGGCGCTGCTGCTGGTGGAGGAACTATTCCTCAGGATGGAAGGGGGGTCTCTGTACCTTTTGTCCCTTACAGTTCCCATCATCCCTGACCACTGGTCCTGTTAGCTAGGGATCATGGGAGTTGTAGGCCAAAACATCTGGAGGGCCAGAGTTTGGGGATGCCTGCTCTATACCAAGGTGGGGAACAATACGCCCTTCCGATGTTGTGTGACTCCATCATCCCCCAACACCATGAGAATAATAATGGAAGCTGTACAATATCTGGAGGGCCAAAGTTTCCCCGTCTTAGTTTGTGCTGGCATCAATTCTTCACACTTTCTTGTGATAATCTTTCCCATCTCTTTCCTGAGAAGCCAGGGGAAACTGGGACCATCTATATTCAAAGCATGTCCTTTCATTGAGCTACCGTCCTCAGGGCAGTCTCGAGCAGGTCGTGCACCCTGGCGCTGAGGGGCGGAGATCGCTCCGGCGCCCCCCGCCCTCGCAGGGCACAGCATGGCTTCTGCGCAGCTTCGCCGTGCATTGCCCTGCCTACCGGCCCGGCGTCCTGGCACCCCATGCCACCAGGACTCTACCTAGAGCCGGCCCTGACCGTCCTTCCCCACTATTTGGATATGCTGAACCCCCTGTGATGCAGAAACAATAGTATGACCAATTACATTTGTCCAACAGGGGACTCAAATGCACAACCCTGAGATTAAGAGTCTCATGCTCTACTGACTGAAATATAGCTCCCTATTGGATGTAAGAAAAGGTCTGGGATAGAGGAAAGAGAGAGCAGCAGCTAAGATAGTGGCACAAGTGACAACACTTCCAAAAGGAGCTCTGAAACTAACAAACTCAGAGGTAGCAGAGAAAATCTGGACAAGGTAGACTTAAATACAACTTCATAAAATAGAGGACTGTTCATGAAGTCATGGCACAGCTCTGGACAAAGGATGCTGACTGGTGAGGAGGGAGGAATGGATATGTAACACAGGTTTGAAGCCATAACTGGGTTGGATCCAGGCTACATTACTTGAGCCTCGCAGGAACCTGCATTATAAGAAGAGACTGGGCCAGTGTGTGTGTTCTTATTTCTTTTACTCAAATTACTAAAACAGTCAATATGTTCGTGTGAACACAGGCAAATATTTAGAAAAAAGTCATAGTCCAAGGAACATCTGGTTTTAAAAGCAATGCTCCCTCTGATGATTCCACCTGCCCAGTTCTATAACTCACCTTACAAAATTTTCAAGATTCAGCAGTACAACACCCAAAGGCAAAATCTTGCTTCTTGTTAACTAAGCTAACTAACAAAGAAGCAGCAAGGGAGGTATGTGTGGGGTGTTATGGGTGTAGCAAGGGAAGCTGCTTGCAGTGTATTTCGAGGGGGGGGGACAGGGCATCACAGCTTTGGCATACTATGGTTCAGTAACATAAGGCTACAATCAATAGGGTCTACTGCCCACCGCAGTAGAAGTCATATATCGAACAGATGGAAAGCTCTTCAATCTGAGCAGGCTGAAAGCAAAAAGTAAGGTTACTGTAACTTCTGTCATAGAGCTTCAGTATGCTGATGACAACGTAGTACCGGTATGTGCACACTCAGAGGATGACCTCCAAACCATCCTAAATATCTTTGCAGAAGCTTACGAAAAGCTTGGCCTATCAGTCAGCATCCAACAAACCAAAGTGCTGCACCAACAAGTACAAAATAACTGCTCTGCAGCGCCACAAATCCAATTCAGTGGTGTAACATTGGAAAATGTTGATCACTTCTCCTACCTAGGCAGTTACCTTTCCACAAAGGCCAACATTGATGCTGAAATCCAGCATCGCCTGAGCTCTGCGAGTGCGTCTTTCTCCCGATTGAAGTGCAGAGTATTTGAGGACTGGGACATTCACAGGGAAACCAAAATGCTTGTTTACAAAGCTATTGTACTACCAGCATGGACCTTGTGAAACATGGACCACTTATAAACGGCAACTCCTCGAATGATTCCATCAACAGTGTCTCCGAAAAATTTTACACATCACTTGGGAAGACAGGCAAACTAATATCAGTGTACTGGAAGAAGCAAAGATCACCAGTGTTGAAGTCATGATTCCTCAGCATCAACTTTGTTGGATTGGTCATGTTGTGTGGATGCCTGATGATTGTCTTCCAAAGCAACTACTCTATTCCGAATTTAAAAATGGAAAGCGTAATGCTGGTGGTCAACAAAAGAGGTTTAAAGACAGTCTCAAGGCAAATCTTTAAAAATATAGTATAAACACTGACAACTGGGAAACACTGGCCTGCAAGCGCTCCAGTTGGATAACAGCATTTACCAAAGGTGTCTTGGGTTTTTGAAGAAACTCGATTTCAGGATGCAAGGGGAAAACGTGCTAAGAGGAAGGCATGCTTGGCAAATCCACACCGTGATCAACTCCCACCTGGAAACCAATGTTCCCACAGTGGAAGGATGTGCGGATCCAGAATTGGCCTCCACAGTCACTTACGGACCCATTGTTAAAACCGTGTTTATGGAAGACAATCTTACTTGGCTACGAGTGATCGAAGAAGAAGAAGAAGAAGAAGAAGAAGAAGAAGAAGAAGAAGAAGAAGACTTCTGAGTAGACACAGAGGTGGAGCTAGATGTGACGCACATGCTGTGCACCCGGTGTGTGTGTGTGTGTAGGACGTACATGAAGGAAGTACATTATGATCATTATGATATCATATACAAAATGTTCAGGGGTTTTTTCCAGTTCAGTTATAAAATATGTTTCCTAACCAAATTCTTTAACAGCCATATTCCAAAAACTATTTCCAGTCACCTGGGAGTATCTTTGTAAACCAACAAGAAGAGCCCAGAAATGTATTCTTGTGTTGAATTATTGACTTTTAGATGTCACTGCTGATTCAGAAGAAAACAAAGAAGCATATTTAATACAGGAAGCCCCAGGACATAAAATATATAGATGGTGATAAAATGTTAGCATTAAAAAAAGGTACTTAAAACATTAAGTAAGTCAGGAATATTAAACCTCATCTCCTGAAATCCATAAATGCCTACCTTTCTACAATTAGACTTTCTGCAATTTAGCTCTCATTCTCCCCCTACCAGCTTCTTGCTGATCTTGTATCATCTTAACACATTTCCTATATCTATGTCATCAATATTTAAAGTAAGAGTGCTATTTTATATTTCTGTGGTGATGGTGGCAACATGGTAGAGTATCTGCCTTGCAAGCTGAATGTCTCAGGTCAGGTTCAGTCACCAGAATCTGTGGAAGACTGATTGTCTGGAACACTAGACAGACACTGCCAGTCCGTGTAGACAATGCTGTGCTTGATGTAACAGTGGTCTGACTCAATATAAAGCAGCTTCCTAGGAACATCCAGAAGCACTGGCAAAATATGGGCTTGATTTTTGGAGAGATCGGGGTTACAGTCTCACCAGAACAGCCTATATTCTAGGATTGCCTGCTCATTTGCATCTTTTCTGGATACAATGGTATTTTGCTCACTCACATCCAGTCCATTAACAACCCTAAAGTTTTATATACATATTAGGAAGAATGATAGAACATGCTGCAACGAACCACTTGATATGCAGAACTGCAATGTCTCAGGACCACCTTCCCAGACCTCTACTCCATGGACAGAGATACTCAGATATAATGTGCCCCCCACATCATCACACTAAGGCACCCTGGAAGGATACCATGGTTTATGGTATTAGGTCCAGGAGAATTAGGATGGTTGCACTATGTATATGTTTGTGTGTTTCTTGTGGCACAGGTAATCTACTAGGGTAATAATAATAATAATTCAGTCCTCAAACCAAGCCATAAGATAGATATGTGTGGAACAAACCATCTTCAGGGGTTTTGGGTGGGTGTAATGCACAAATGTCCCTTTCACAGCATATGAAGGTGGAAATTGAACCACAAGTACTTTTGCATCTACAGTAGTGCATGAAGTTGTCTTTATGTCCAATCTCTACAGGATATTATATAGTTGTGGAGCAGCATTTCCTGAGGATGGTTTTTTGCAATGTGTACTTATTGCACAGAGGCCAAAACCCAATGTTGTCCTTCTAGATAACAGAATGGAAAATTGACGTAGTGTTGATGGGATCCTAATTGTATACTTCAAACTTTTGTGTATAGAAAATAAAACACCTTTCATATATATATTATATATATAGAGAGAGAAGCATTCCTCCACTAAAGATATCCCCACAAAGCTGACTTGTCTTAAAAACTAAATTGCATCTTTTAAATAACTTTGTGTATAAAAGAAACTAAAAGGAAAAAGAATGAGAGGGGGGGGAAGCAGCAGGGACACAATGGGAACTATTGTATCTCAGGTCTCACAACCGAAAGATTCTTTCAGAAAGCCATAAGCCTGTAAAAGTAGTCAGCTCAGAGACAGGCACAAATGATATGCAATTTATCCCCCCCAATACTCCATTTCCTCAAGCCTCTTTGGACTTTATTACAAAAGAACATTTCTTTTAAACAATGTTTTCAAAGGTCATTCAGCTTACCTTTGTGGCAGTTTCTCTTTTCAGCCTCTGACAACAATACAATCACTGCTGGACACAGATTAAACTAATTTGTTAAGATGAAAAATAAAAGAGAAAATGCTTTCTTTCATCATTTGCCATTCACTGAATGTTCTTTTCCACCTTTCTTTCTTTCCAGTTTTTCTGTCTGGTTTAAAGCTCTCTTTTGCTATCAGTTTCAATACTGTTTGTCTTTTAAAAATATCAACAAATCTGTATTTTATGCACAGAAATATGCATCATATTGTCACATTTCTCCTTTATGCATGATACAGGAAAAAAGATATGAGATACTAATTATTGGATGAATAAGGGCCACAGATTTCTCAAATCCTGAAAGGATTTGCAGTGGTGTTGTCTGAGTGCTTGAGGTTGGTGGTCATCAATTTGCTAAAGTCACCCAACTATCTGCTGACACTTCATCCTGGCAAGACAGACAGACTTCAGTCGAGGAGGAAAACTGATCTGGTGTAGGTTAAGTTTTCACTTGCCTTGAAGAATTAAGTTCACTTTTTGTTTGTGTGTTTCTAGACCTAGCATTGCTTTTGGATGTCCAGGTTGCATGTGACCAGGAGTGTTTTCATCCAACTTAGGGTGGTGTGGAATGCAGGGAGCCTAATCAGTGACAGGGTTGTCTGGAGTAATCTAATATGTGATGACTCTGCAGCCAATTGAACATGCCAAAGTTTCACGGTTGGCTAAGAAAAAAATTAATTGTGTGTACTTAATGTACCTTAATTCCACTTGATTGTTTCCACTTAGCCAAGTAACCTCCGGTTGAGCTGGTTTGTTTTTAATTTTTATCATCTCTTCTTTTTTATACATTGACAGCATTTGTTTTGTTCTGCTATTGCTTTATTGTTTTGTTTGTTGTTATGTATTATTGTGTTTTTATACTGTAAAAGTCCCTGTGATCGTTGGATGAAGGTTGGTATAGAAATTTAGTCAACAACAACAACAACAAATTATTTGGAAGATGCCATAGTAAGCCAAGTGTGAGGAACCTGAGGCCCAGCAGATGTTGTTGGAATCCTAACTCCTATCAATTCCAGCCAGCATGGCAAAAGGTCAGTGATGATGGAAGCTGACAATGACATTGTTTCATGGTGCCTTTCTTCCCAATGACTTAATGTAAGTGTGGGTATAGCTGATGGCCAGTAATGATGGGAGTTGTAGTCCAACAACATCTGAATGACCACAGGTATGGAAGATTCCAGAAGTTTTGCCAAGTCTTAGGAAAAAGCATTACAGAAGGCACGTGAATACTGAGGAGAGATGTACAGGACATGCCTTTCTTGAGAGATCAAGGCAATTGCTGGGGGATAGGAAGCTACTTCCTATCTCCTACCAGTACGTGTCTACATTCAGCCAGCAGACTATGTCAGTTGGTGCAGGACAGGAAATTCTCTGTCTGAGTTAGTCACTAATGCTTTAGAAGCACCCCTATTAAAACCACATAGGCTAGCCCCAGCCCCAGCCCCAGCACTGATTCTCCCATCAACCCTAGAACCTATGGCTGTGTGGGTAACGGGAGGGGGGGTTACAGGTGGGGGGGAGGTTGCTGCCATCACCTCCCCAAAATGCTGAAGGGTACTCCCTTAAGCAGTCCGGGGCGTGGCCAAGTCCGAAGCCGTGGTAGGTGAGGGCCAAAATGCACGCCCCCTAGCGGTGGCCCCAGGGTGAGTCCTAGTTGATGTGCATCACAGGACTCACCCAACGGTGGTTAACCCTTCACAGATTGCCAGCAGAACGGGCTGGAGTCGGATATAGACGGTTAGATCCAATGCCTAAGCCAATACCTCTCTACATCCGTAATCAATAAAGTTGTGGCCTTTTAATGCCCATTAACCTTATGCAATTTGTCCAGTGTCTTTATTTACTCTGGGAGGGATCGGGGTATTGCCACAGAAAGAAGAAGAAGAAGAAGAGGAGGAAGAAGAAGAAGAAGAAGAAGAAGAAGAAGAAGAAGAAGAAGAAGAAGAAGAAGAAGAAAACATGCTTTCCTTTTCTCCTGTTATACTCCAGAAGATTCAAACATATTCCATTGACTTCAGAACTTTCCCCCTGACAAAGTTTTGAGAATCCCTCCCTGAGATAAAGATTCCTTCAGTCATTTGCTGCTGACAGCATGCAGGAAGCTTTCTTCGACAATTCCTTTTTTAAAAAAAACAAACACATTTGAATGACATGAATACCAACCAATTCAGCCTTCTTTATCTGTGCCAGTCACATTTTTTAGATGAATGTCTGGAAGAATATAGAAGCTTACCATCACGAGTCTCTTGTCTACTCAGCTGCCTTTGTAGCCTGCTTTGCTGTAAATTGAGTGATGCTGTTAGGAAAACTTCAGAAAAGACAACATTGCACTCATATAATAGTTGAATGTCAGATCTTCCTTTAAACTTGGGAGGGGAAATATGCTGCTTTATCTACCACAGTGATGGGAACAACACTAACCCAAAACTGTTTGAGGGGGTGGGGAGAGAATGCAAATAGGCATCTGAAACTGTGCACATTGCCATAGAACTTTTCCATATGTTTTCGAAGCACAAGGTCCCCCCCCCCACACTGCAACCCCTAAACTCCATGGAATATAAAAAGGGATGAAGGAAAAAACGAGGGATGCCATATTTCAAGAAGTTAAATTCCGAGTTGTTGAGCTTTTTTTTAGGAGCTTGAGCTTTTGAAGCTGTTTCCACTGCTTTTTCCATCACATTGTGGCTTTCCCTGGACGCTTGTCCCCAAATCCCCCTGGGAAACCAGGACATGTCAGGAATTTTCCTGACATGTGGCAAGCCTATGAAAAACTGTTGTTTGGGAGAATAGGAGAAAAGACTTCTGGAGTGCATAAATACATGTATTCCAACTTACAATATTTATGTGTGTAGAAATGCATACAGATAGGATAAAGCAGAATTTCATTTGGTCCACATTTTAAGGCAAATTGATATGTTTTGTACTGGCCAGGTTAATGCATGAATCAGAACACAGTTACCCTTAGAACTGCACACATTTCCAAATTTGTGATACAGTTCTAGGCTCCAGAAATGCACATGTGAATGCATATTTTAGGGGGGGGGGTGGATAAGGATATGTATATTTTAAGGGGATATGTGTTCAGAAATGTGTATAAAATGTGTATTTCAGGGGGGAATATGTACAATTTAAAGGTGGTTGTTTTTTTGTGCAGTTTCTATTTAATAAATTTATATAAAACAAGATTGAATGGATTTAAGATGGATTACATTCAAAACTTACACACATCAAAATCAAGACTCAGCTCATTGGTAGTTAGAAAAGTCAAAGATGAGAGGTGAGTTGCGTACAATTTTTAAAGGTGCAGAAGTATTGTGTGGCAAAGACAGTATAAAACTGCAATGTTCTGGTATGAAATATTCTTCATTCATAACCATTGGGTGATATTTCAGGTCAGAAAACCAAGAACATGATAGGGTACTGCTGAACCACAATTAAGTTGATAAGCTCTGCATTAAGAGAGAGAAGAGCAGAACTTATCAACTATATCACACAATGGTTCTTGTTTTTTTAAAAAATTGGAATATTGTATTTGGAACATTATAATTGGCTGTTTGTATTGGAAAACAAAAAAAATGAGATGATAGATAGATATAGATAGATAGATAGATAGATAGATAGATAGATAGATAGATGATAGATAGATAGATGATAGATAGATATAGATAAGCTCTGCATTCAAAGACTCTTCTTCAGATCATCAAAATGAAGGCCTTAGCTGCAGTTCAGACCACACTCACAGAGCAGAGACCTCAGAGCAGATGCTTAGAAGACCTCTTCCCACACAGAAATCTCCTTAAGGCCTTCCCTTTCAACGTGAGAAGGCTAGGGAAGCAAAGGCAAGACAGAGCGATTGGGCAGCACATGCTCTTCATCCTTTCCACCCTCACCACACACATATTGCTTGAAGACCCAGATAGGTCATATGTGTCTAGAAAATGCATGCATGCTCTGGGACCCTTTAAATATAGTATCTCTGATATCTATACATGGAACAATCTGGATGTGGAGAGCACATCCAGAGCACATGTGGAGAGCAAACATGATCTCCCCCTCCATGCATTTATTATACACAGTTTTAGAACATGTGAAAAGAACTAGAGTGAACCTATATTAGTATAGGCAACATGGAAAAGAAATCACTTTACTTTCACCTATTTCTATTTGTGCCCTTCATTAGACTGCAGCTATACAAAACATGAGGCTTACATGAGTTTACAGGGACTCTAGACCATCATTGCTATGGAAATACAGTTTGAAGTCATATTTCAGCAATACCTGTGAAAAATCGCTCATAGGATTTGTTCTTACTTCTGCCTTGGTGTAAACACAAAATTCGCTTGGCCCCGGGAGTGCTGACTTTGATTAAAAGAGCAATATTAAGAGTTGAGGCTTTTCTCATGCCATAGGAGCTATATAAAGTTATGGATGCAATAGCTTCCCCAGCAACAGCAGCAATTTATCAAATCAAAATATCGTCTTTTTCTGATAAGCTTAAATTAAAATCAATTTAAAAAATTACAATATGCTTTACAATATTGTAAAGACTGATGGAGTCCAGTAGTTCTGCTTTGGCATGTGGTTGGTGCTTTAGAGTCAAGGACCACACAGATTTTGTATCCTACCCTTAGAATATATGAAGAGCCCAGCTGGATACAACCATCATGACTCGTAGCTATTCATGGCCTTCATTTGGTTTAGTTTGGTGGCCAAATGCACAGCATATGCTAGTGAATGCCATACTTTCACGAAGTGACTTGTGAAGTTATCTCACAGCATTCATTCATGTTATTATCTATTGTGTTATTTATATCTCTATATTATTTTTACATCTCTATCTTTTATGATATTATTGAGGCTCAGGATGGACAATAACATGTTATGGAAACATGGCTATAGCATCAAGTGAAATAAACCTCGCATTTCTACCTCAGTAGCAGTCGGTGAGGTGCTACCAGTATTTTTGACTGTGCTCACCTGTCTTTTGAACACCAAGCATTGCTTATGGTTCCTGAGAGAGGGATGGGCAAGTCATGGGCAGCTCAGAGTGGTGTGGCCTGGAAGCAGAGCCAACCCAAAGCTTGTGCTATTGCATTCTGCACCATGTTGTGCTCCTGCTGCCTGCCATCTCTCCCCAGGAAACCTGCAGCAATGCTTAACATGTGGAAGGCAAGGGAGCAAATGAACAAGGTGTGTTAAAAGGCAGTTGCCATAAACTAAATGCTGTGCTCTTTTCTTTGCTGTGGCTGTATTGTATAATAAAATTTATTTTATTTGAAATAATAAAAATGCAGTTGGCATATATGGATGTTCTCTTCAGCTGCAGTATTTAGAGCTTTGTGAAAAAAACACAAATCCTCACAAGGGTAGCTGCCTTTGCTAGCTACCCTTCTCATAACGTGAGGCAAGTTTATCATGTAAACTTACATGTAAGTTTATTATGTAAGTTTCTTTTCCCTCAATTAACCCTGCTGCTGAATTTTGCATAAAAATAACCTGGTCTGGAAAAGTATGTCTACCATTCCAATATCTATGTGTCCACTTTATACTCTGTGTGTTCTCCTGACAATGTTTTCCCTCCACCCTTCACTATGTTTTTGCTCTTTACCTCACTAATGCTACTTCTCCCACTTCAGATTTTCGGTAAGGATTGGGTTGACAAAACGGTGGGAAGTTTTCACACGGCATCTGCTTTCTGTATTGATTGCTGTCCTTGAGTTGTAAATTATGGCTTAGCTAGTAAAGGACTGAGCTTCTCCAGCTGCTGCCGTTTTACCTCAAGGAAAGGGAATTGTGAATTAAAGTTGTCTGCCTCTGAAAACATCTCTCTGCATCAATGGCAGAGAGACCGCTGGGGCCCATTGCTAGCAAGGATACATCCAGCTCAGCATTGGGGCAGCTTTACTGTTATTGTGTTAACTTCATGTTTGGATGACCCGGGTCTGCCACCAGTGAGGGCCTGGGGAATTTTAGTTCCCCCACATCCTTGCATGTTTATCTAAGATAACAGCTAACCTGAATTTACTGCAGAGAATCCAAGAGAATTCCTTGTTTTATTATACAGCTCTGAAAGCCACATTTAAAAGCATTTTGGAATGTTTCCTGATCAAAATTAATTAATTGTTGCTTTTTGTTGTTGTCACTGAAATTTCTAGGAGTTTCTTTTTACGAACGCATACTTTCAAGCATTCAATCTCTTTGTGAATTTTCAGACGCCAAGGATTGCTAAACTGTTTGAAGCTTCTCCCCAAATTAATGTCTATCTATATTTACTGTTTATAGGTGTAGTTACTGGGAGGAGGTAATTTTATTTGGGGGCATGCTCCCTCACAACAACACCATCATTATTCTGCCTGCATTTTACAACAATGTACCAAATAAACAAAATCAAAATACATTTTCCTTCTACTGCAAAAAAAAAAATAAATCAGGCTTTTGTGTAAGATGCCAAATGGATTTTTAATATCTTCATTTGTGTGGCATGTGTATAAGCACTGACAGTGAGGATGGGTTGGGGCTGGGATGCATGGCCTGGGAGACACCTATTTCATGTCACTTGTCCCTGACCTGTGCAAGCAGCTAGCAAGCTCAGTTCAGAGGAGGAAAATGGATAGAATTCTGCTCTGCCCCCAATTCAACTCTCTGTGCCTGTCTGCTGTGTCCTCCTTTGTTTCAGTGTGGTCATTGGCTAGTGACTTTTTAAGCTGGCCCAATAGGATTCCTTGATAGCCCTTAGGATCCCTGTTCTTCACCTAGTCCTTACTGCTGGGATTTATTCTGATTTTGTGCTTGGAGTGGCCTGGATTGTGTTTGGTTTGGCATTAGTGTGGGCAGATGTGTTAGGTACACTAAGACAATTTTAGCTAATTCCGCCCTTTAGGCCTTCTTTGTGGTCGATCCTTAGAGGGTGGACTTGGGATCTGATATTTGGGCCCTGTGCTACATGTATGGTTGGAGGGTTTTACACACCAAAGGTTCATCTAGGATAAAGGTAAAGGTAAAGGGACCCCTGACCATTAGGTCCAGTCGTGACCGACTCTGGGGTTGCGCGCTCATCTCGCATTATTGGCCAAGGGAGCCGGCGTATAGCTTCCAGGTCATGTGGCCAGCATGACAAAGCTGCTTCTGGCAAACCAGAGCAGCACATGGAAACGCCGTTTACCTTCCCGCTGTAGTGGTTCCTATTTATCTACTTGCATTTTGACGTGCTTTCAAACTGCTAGGTTGGCAGGAGCTGGGACCAAGCAACGGGAGCTCACCCCGTCACAGGGATTCGAACCGCCGACCTTCTGATCAGCAAGCCCTAGGCTCAGTGGTTTAACCACAGCGCCACCTGGGTCCACACAACTTAGTGGTTCCACTAAGTGGTTCCACTTAGTGGTTCCACTATCTAGGATAGTGGGAATAATTTACTCCCAATCCATGGGTGGAGAGCCTCAGATTGAGACTAGTGACATGCCAGGAGTCTGGTGGAATACTTCCTTATCAAAGACTTAATCCTCACATACCTTTACTTTATTAATTTGGTGTTCTGCCTGCCCACACACATATATAATCTTCTTTCATATAGAATTATTGAAGTCTCAAATCAATCTCAGAGACACAGTCCCTAGATTACTGTTATTTTCATTCCATGTAGCATAATGGAAATAAAAAGAAAGCAATACATCTTTTTTTTTTTAAACTGACTTGGTATCAAGCTTATTTGATTTGTTTTCTCTACATAAATAATTTCATAAGATACAGTTTTGAAGATAAGTTTTGAATGCATGACAAATCAACTTTAAATTCAAGATTTATTACAGAGAGAGAGAGAGAGAGAGAGAGAGAGAGAGAGAGAGGTGAACCATCTAGATTACATTTAGTAATCTTCTTTTAAAATTAATTTTATCAGTACTGTTACAGTCATCACCAATTTCTACCTTCATTTCACAAAATGCCCAAAAGACGACATGCATGATGGTGTGTTCAGATTCTTGGATAGAAGAACTGCAACACAAGCAAATACTTATATATAGAATATGGTAGAGAAGGTATGGTGGGGGAATGTGGGGCAGGCTGGGTTAGTGATTGGGCTACACTCTCTTCCAACCTGGGGAATTGCACCAGCCCTCAGATTTGCAGCTGCTGTTGCTGCTGCATGCCATGTTGGTTCTGAATAAGGCCTCCCTTATCCATGATCTGATTGTGGATGAGGAGGCTGATCTGGTCTGCATCACTGAGACCTGGGTTGGTCAGTTGCTCTCACCCAGTTGTGCCCATGTGGGCACTCAGTGCAGCCAGTGGTGGAGCTGCATGCTCTGGCATCAGGAGCAGAGAGCAGGCAGGGGCATGGCGTCCCAGGAGCGTGACCCTCCACCTGCGGGGGTGTGGCCTGTGGCCCATGTGCTCACTGCCAGGAGGGGAGTGACCTGCGTATGGGGTATGTGACGCCAGGCACAGTTGGGGGAGTACGTGGCGCACGTCCAGGGGGTGGCCATGATGGTACCCCCTCCCCGATTGTGCTGGGGGTGATGTGCTCCCCACGCCCCATTCTTCCGCCAGTGAGTGCAGCATCAGGACAGACTTGAGGGGCAGGCAGGGGGAGTTGCTATGGTGCACAGAAATTCCCTCTCTCTCCTTGCTCTCCTTCCAGCTTGGCTGGGGGCGGGGCAGTCTAAAGTGTATGCTCTTGCTGTTATATAATACGGAGTATTCTAGTGTAAGACAGGGTAGTATCTGAAGTAGCACTCCATGAACATTCTATCTGTGCAAGGATTTCTGCTTGTGAAATGGAACAAGCAGAAGCAGAAATCATTGCACTGACAGTATGCATTATTTAAATGCCACCCACAATGCACACTTGCAGAATGGTTACTTAAAGACCTCTGATTTAATTCTGCAAATGGTTGGAACATTGAATATTTTGCTAAAACATAGAAAGCACTCAAGAAATAATTGGGAATATTGTGGAAGTTAAGGCAATCATGGGAACTATCATGGAGTGTACACCTCCATTCACCTTCAAAATTTGCATCAACTCACATCATTATTTCTGGACACTATGAATTCCCACTCTGTTTCCAACTGCTGTACTCCAAACAGCCCGCAAACTGTAGCTTTGTTATTGATCTGGAGACAGGAGGGGAAGTCCAAACTCAGAAATATCGTTAGTCTTCTGGAAAGAGGTAGAATCCAGGAATTCTCCCACCTTTATTTTTTCATAGTCTACAATGTTTTCTGAAACTATCAAACTGTCAGAGTCAAACTGGGCTAAAGTATTAAGTGCTTAGAAACAACCTATTGACAACTATTGTAATTTCCAACACAACTAATTATTATGAAAGGACTGTGTACTAGTCTGCAATAAAAGGAAACCATGCATTCCTCTATGTGATCAAAAAGCTTTTAGTGCATGGGGGGGGGGGGAGAGACAACTGCCTGCCTATCTGTTAACAGTTCACTTTTCGCATCATGATAACATAGTATCAGAAAACATGTGTTGAATGTCGGCGAGAAATGAAAGTAATATCTGCAGTTGGAATTTTCTCTGCAACTGATTTCTCCTTCAGAATCATTCATGGATTCTCCCTCCACCTTAAGACTTTTCAGTTTGATGATTCTACAATTTAGCCCAGTTATTTTGGGCCCAAGTAATCCTAATATATTAGTCACAGAAGAGCAAAAGAGAGTGATCATCTAGATTAGCTGCTCAGATCTGGAAACAGAAAATGTGTGTAGAGTTGCCACAATATTTACCAATCTTCCACTGGGGAGTTTGAGAGTAGTTTGACACACACAAACTAAGCCAGTCAACCTTATCATTTGTGTGTTCATTAGGTAACTCTGATATGGTTATGCGGAGAGACAATATATTGTTTTCCCTTTCCATTATGTTATTTTGTCATTAAGTCTAGAAAAGTTTGGTCTCAGGATTCACCTAAATTCCTGCCCTCTGCCATATTCATAATGACTCACATTTTCATCCTTCTAACTGTGCTTTTCACTTTTACTTCAGTAAGCATGTACTTGTATAACTAAAAGGAGAATTTGACTCCCTGGCTCACAGCTTTGAAGTTGGTACTGTAGCAGATGAAATGGCTTTTGAGTGTGTGAGATCAATAGCAGATCAACAGCTGTATAAGAGGCATAAGGTGAGAGACAGCTTTATCCAATCTAAAAGTAAGGGCAATCCTCACAGTGCTTTAAATTTCCTCCAGGTCATGCAGAAAAATGCCTTCATATAAAACTAGTTCAGTCTAATGGAGATATGTACACGGCTTTGCAGATCCTGTATATGGTTCTCTATAAGAGAAAATATATATTTTAGTGTGCTCTTCTCATTTTATAATTCTGCTTTTTAAAAAGATACTGCCATGTACATCTCTCAGACTATATATGTGATCTAATTTTAGGGTTCTTTACTTGCCATATCAGTCCCAGATAACATCAGACTCCTTCTATGATAGATAAATTAACTAAATTGCTAAAAAGGATGACCCCCCTGTGATATTTATTCATTGAAAGGGGGTCGAAAAGGGATTGTCAAAGTCAACTTCATTGATATGGTGTTGCAATTTAATCTGTTGGCGTTAAAAGCTTCATTAGTTATTATAATTTTCTTTCTCTCCCCCCTCCCTCCCCTAGATAATGTGAATGAACTCTCCAATATCTACCAATGTAATTATATCTTAGGAATATCTGAAGTTCACTCTAGCATAAGATTCTGATAGCTAACATTTTAGTCTAATGAATAGATGCTCAATGTGCAACAGCTCCTTTTTGTTGTTGCTAAATGTATTTAGTAGAGAGTTGCTCTCAATCATGATGAGATGCAAAATACCATGTCGTATTTTAAGCCGTTATCGTCCTTAAAAAAGAAAAGAATGCTTTTATTCTTATGGTTTTGGGGTTATTTCTAACTGTATTAGAATGACTGAGGGTGGTGGTGGGGAACCCACTACACATACAGTGGTACCTCGGTTTTCAAACACAATTGGTTCCAGACGTCTGTACTTAACCTGAAGCGTTCTTAACCTGAAGTGAACTTTCCCATTGAAAGTAATGGAAAGTGGATTAATCCGTTCCAGACGGGTCTGCGGAGTACTCAACCTGAAGCGTACATAACCCGAAGTATGAGAGTAATTGGTTCTGGAAGTTCGTACTTAACCTGAAGCGTACTTAACCTGAAGCGAGCTTTCCCATTGAAAGTAATGGAAAGTGGATTAATCCGTTCCTGACAGGTCCGCGGAGTACTTAAACTGAAAGTACTCAAACCGAAGCGTACTTAAACCGAGGTATGACTGTATATGGTGGCAGGTGTCAAAGCGACCCCACCAAATAACATTTTAAAAAATAATTTGGAATAAATGCACTGTGTAACTATTCTTGTAACACTATAAGGGAAAGGTAGGATTTTTTTTTCCTGTGAAGAGGCCTCATTACCTCATGGGAAACCTTCTGCCAGCCCTATGCCAGTGGTGGGCAGGGTCACAGGCAAATGTGGGTAGAGCAATTGACGTAACTCATTACCTTTTTACAGTAGGTACCACACTGTAAGAAACTGTGGTGTTTTTTTTAAAATGAACCTGTAAAAGGATTGCTTAACCTCTAAAGTTTTATTCAGAATCCCCCCCCAAAAAATGAGGCAAAATCAATTTGCTTAAGTGTGCGCCTATTGCAAATGCCACAAGTTGTCATTATGCATACTATCTTTTATCAAATATTTCCAAAGTTTGGACCAAAGTTTTAAGCATTCTTTAGAACAGAGCAGCGAGCCATGGCAGACATTAATCTGAAGATGCTTCCTTGATGCTTAAATGGCTAGTTAAAAGGCAGGGTATCCATGGTAATATGCTGTGGGCTGCTAATAAGAGGAATGAATTTAAACGGCATGTCTTTCCACTCCTTCACTGAAACCTGCTGTGAAGAAGACTGAGAACTCCCATGGAGACCATGGTAACAAGAAGGTGAAGAGAGGTTGATAGGTGGTACAAAACTTCGCCCCTCTAATTGTAATGAACTCTGTGAGTTAAGCACAAGAAGTCTGAAGTTTGGAATAACAAAAGAAGCAAGCAACTCCAAACGTATTTTGACACACATACTTATATTTAATTCAAACATGTGGTTTGCAGTTTATAGCCTGTGTAGTTACTAGATTAATGGGTGGATGAATAGATAGATAGAATACTATATAGCATCAGTTCTTGGTTTGTTTGTTTGTTTACACAGAAAAAAAAGGTGTGAAGTACTCACCAAGAAGTTGTTACATTAAGTGCTGCACACTTTTCACATTTGGGTGGAGGGAAGGTGTCAGTAGTCTATTGCGTACTCTTGAGTACACCCAGAAAAATAGCACTGCATATAGTACATATATTGAGGACTGAACTCTTGGAAGGATGGGTAAACCAGCTTTAAATGTCATTGATTTTTTTTATAATAAAAAAGCAGCAACAACAACAACCCTTTGAAGATTTTTCAATTACATAACAGCAGTATAGAAATCAACATTCCATACACTCATTTCAAACATAGCCACTAACTTTCATTTACATATTCACTTTTCAGAGTTAGCAGCGATCAAAGGATTGCAGCCCTAAGCATAAGCTTAAGTCTCACCCATTAAAATCAATAGGGGTTTAAAGGAGAGACATTTGGCTGGATTGTTTTGTGTACCGAAATAATAGTAATGAGATGAAACATTTCAGAGACAAACATTTCAGCAGTCCCTTACATGTCTTGCTGAAGTGTGAATACTGCTCTGCTGTGTTTCATGATGAAAACTGCCCTTGGGGAAGAGTGCTTGGCAATGAGAAACACCTGTTTGTAGAGCAGATCAACAAAAATACAGAGCATGTGGCAGGGAACTTTACAAATATTGTACAACCTGGTTTTTTTTTTTTTAAAAAAAAAGAAACATAATTTTCTGCCCCTAAATCCTATTGTGAGTTTCCTACAGAGGTTTCTTTGGATTCCTAAATTAATAAACTCTCCATTTCTACCAAACCTAAGTTGGCAGAAAAGCCTCTTTTGAACAGCAGGCAGTAGATATATATGATCAAATACAGCAAATATTTCTATATGAAGAGCCATCTGGAATACTTGGAGATCTGAAGTGTTTCCTGCCCAATGGGCTTAGTTCCTATTTAGGACGGTCATAAATAACTTTCAATACTTCCAGCCTGATAGGAAGGAGCTGTAGATTAGGTCATTGTGGAATTATAGTTCCCTTGCTTAATAATTTTGCAAAATTGCCTGGCAATCCAACAAAGAGAAGGAGTGCAATGTAGTGAATGCAGGCTAATTAAACCAATAATTGCTTCTTGTTGTATACCCAGATAATGTGCCCCTGATAATTTTAAATGAAGTCGTGGAGCAGGTTCCTTGAATAAAATGTTGTGCTAGTTAAAGCTTCACTGACTCTCCCTGCGCTTGGTTAATGGGCTACTTCTCTAGGTCTTTGGGACTTCTTAGGCAACCATTGAAATGTCATAGAAACCTGAATAGGGTCGAGTCTGCAAGACAGGAAGCAATGTTCTAGCATGATAGGGCATTTGTATCCTCCCAGAATGCAAATTATACAGTTGTTTGATCAAGCTAAACAATGCTAAAATTGGAAACTCTGATGTGAATCACATCAGGGCAGTTGTCAAAAATTGACAGGGTTGGGCATTTGATGAGGGCCCACAGCCCAGTGAGAAACCCATTGTCAAAAGCCCCCTGGACCTGCTACAGTGTGGAGGTAGACCCATGGCAGGGTGGAGGGCTTCAATTTTGAGCCATAACACTCCAAAAACTGGCACAAAGGTGATTTCATACATGCTTATTGACCCAATTGCTGCCAATATTGCAGGATTATTGCAGGCAATTCACCAAACAGAGCTCTACCCTGCATTTCTAAAACCTAAATCAGTTGTCAATGTCAAGACACAGCTCTGGCCATTGGGCAGCTCAAAATGGATCTTGTCCTGACCTAACCCTTAGATCATAAAGTAAGATGTTAAAGTTTTCCATTCCCTTCCTCCCCTTTCTGTGGGGGGTAAGGAGGGACTTCTGGACCATGGGGAATGGAACAATTATTTCATCTCTTTATTCCAGGATATCAATGCAAGAAAATAAATCCCTACTGATGTCAGCGAATAGGGAATTCAGTACAGCTATTCTCACAAATTTAACCAATGTATGTAGATTTTCACATGTGTATTTCTCCAGAGGCATCATCTTAGAAGCAGACGTGCCCAAACACGGTCATGTTGGTTTGCTCATATCATGTAGGTCAGGAAACATGAGGATTATTATTATTATTATTATTATTATTATTATTAGACATCAATGACCTTCAACTGATTCTTAGTAACTTTCATGTTTACAGAAAATTTATTGGACCCCCAAACCTTAATTTTAATTATCTTTAGTACACTGCTCAGTTTTATTTAATTTTGTTCTGTTGTTGTTGTTGATCTAGCTTTTTAAAGATGCCATGGAATTATCTGGGACCTTTAAGATGCAAAGCATGCTCTGGTCCTTCCTGCAATTACAACTGCCGTATATCAGAGCTATGGCTCAAATGATCATACTGATGACCAAATGTGACATTCTTTTTCTCTTACAAAATGTATTCAATCCATTAGTTTATTATTTTGATGCTAAGCACATTATTTGCAGGCAAATCCTATGGTTACAAGTGAATCTGACTTGCACACGATATACGTGTCCCTTGGTGCACAGCCTAAAGCTCATGGACAACTTAAAAAATGAACAGGAACTTTAGTACTTTTAGTATTATAAACTGATAAGTATACGTTGATGAATTGGAAAATTACCAGTTTTTTTGTCAAAGAGAAGATTCACTATATTTTATCTGACAGCAGTTGAAGCAATGAAAGCATATTGCTAGTGAAGGTTTTATTTCTAGGAGTTTGGTGTCTTGTTAAAATCCTCTCATATAAAGCCATCTGTTTAAAAACATGTAAAATGAGGGCTGTCAGGGAACATTAAAAGCAACATACAAGAAATATACTATTTGATAATTCTTCAGCTAGAAGTGAGTAATTCTAAGATTAGATGAATGGGTAGATACAACAACAGAAGATTATACACCAGGCATCCCCAAACTTTGGCCCTCCAGATGTTTCGGACTACAATTCCCATCATCCCTGACCACTGGTCCTGTTAGCTAGGGATCATGGGAGTTGTAGGCCAAAACATCTGGAGGGCCAGAGTTTGGGGATGCCTGCTCTATACCAAGGTGGGGAACAATACGCCCTTCCGATGTTGTGTGACTCCATCATCCCCCAACACCATGAGAAGAATAATGGAAGCTGTACAATATCTGGAGGGCCAAAGTTTCCCCGTCTTAGTTTGTGCTGGCATCAATTCTTCACACTTTCTTGTGATAATCTTTCCCATCTCTTTCCTGAGAAGCCAGGGGAAACTGGGACCATCTATATTCAAAGCATGTCCTTTCATTGAGCTACCGTCCTCAGGGCAGTCTCGAGCAGGTCGTGCACCCTGGCGCTGAGGGGCGGAGATCGCTCCGGCGCCCCCGCCCTCGCAGGGCACAGCATGGCTTCTGCGCAGCTTCGCCGTGCATTGCCCTGCCTACCGGCCCGGCGTCCTGGCACCCCATGCCACCAGGACTCTACCTAGAGCCGGCCCTGACCGTCCTTCCCCACTATTTGGATATGCTGAACCCCCTGTGATGCAGAAACAATAGTATGACCAATTACATTTGTCCAACAGGGGACTCAAATGCACAACCCTGAGATTAAGAGTCTCATGCTCTACTGACTGAAATATAGCTCCCTATTGGATGTAAGAAAAGGTCTGGGATAGAGGAAAGAGAGAGCAGCAGCTAAGATAGTGGCACAAGTGACAACACTTCCAAAAGGAGCTCTGAAACTAACAAACTCAGAGGTAGCAGAGAAAATCTGGACAAGGTAGACTTAAATACAACTTCATAAAATAGAGGACTGTTCATGAAGTCATGGCACAGCTCTGGACAAAGGATGCTGACTGGTGAGGAGGGAGGAATGGATATGTAACACAGGTTTGAAGCCATAACTGGGTTGGATCCAGGCTACATTACTTGAGCCTCGCAGGAACCTGCATTATAAGAAGAGACTGGGCCAGTGTGTGTGTTCTTATTTCTTTTACTCAAATTACTAAAACAGTCAATATGTTCGTGTGAACACAGGCAAATATTTAGAAAAAAGTCATAGTCCAAGGAACATCTGGTTTTAAAAGCAATGCTCCCTCTGATGATTCCACCTGCCCAGTTCTATAACTCACCTTACAAAATTTTCAAGATTCAGCAGTACAACACCCAAAGGCAAAATCTTGCTTCTTGTTAACTAAGCTAACTAACAAAGAAGCAGCAAGGGAGGTATGTGTGGGGTGTTATGGGTGTAGCAAGGGAAGCTGCTTGCAGTGTATTTCGAGGGGGGGGGGACAGGGCATCACAGCTTTGGCATACTATGGTTCAGTAACATAAGGCTACAATCAATAGGGTCTACTGCCCACCGCAGTAGAAGTCATATATCGAACAGATGGAAAGCTCTTCAATCTGAGCAGGCTGAAAGCAAAAAGTAAGGTTACCGCAGTTTGGGGATGCCTGTTATACACACACACACACACACACACACACACACACACACACACACACACTCCCCTCAGGTTGTAATTATAGTATTACCACAGACAAAACAGGATTAATATGACACAAGATTCCATACACTGTCATATCAATATATTGTCACTATTAACTTTCAATAAGTCTGTCATTCCTAAAAAAAAAAAACACTATATTTTTCTTCAACCATATTTTTTCCTATGTTACAACTGTTGCAATTTTCTGTACTCTACTCTTTACTTTACTACTCTTTACTCTTTAGCCAGCATGGTGTAGTGGTTAAGAGCGGTAGACTCGTAATCTGGGGAACCGGGTTCGCTCCTCCAAACTCTTTTTCATCTTCTACTACTATTAAAATACATAAATTAAAAGTTTACTTTCAGTTTCTGGTTAGATTTTAACTCAGTGATTAGATTACTCTCAGCAATGAGGACAGTTGGACTCAATTTGGTTATGTAAGCCATTACCACATCCTCTTATATTATTCCTCAGTGAATGGAAGGCCAATCTTTTCCTATCCATGACTAAGAGTCATTTGAGCTACTGTTAATAAATACACAATTCTTTCAAGGTCTTCCAAACAAAAATGCACAATAGAATAACTGTTGGGTCTAATAGGATTGTTTTCAGATATTAAGAATATATGATGTACTCTATGTTATATTATGCAGATTCAAATCTGTGGAGATCTGTATCATTATGCGTACATTCCAAAATACCAGGATTTGCTTTGCTTATTCTTCTGACCATTTAGTTTGTATCGCGGTGTATCGTAAAGCAACTTTGCAGGGCCAACCCTAGAATTAGGCAGAGTGAAGCAGCTACCTCAGTTGGCAGGTTCTGCGTGGAAAGGGAGGCAACCACAGTGCCCAATGAGTGAAACCAAAACTGACAGCTTCCTCTACCCAACCCTTGCATGACACCAAAAGGCCATTAGAAAAGCAAAGTGGTACTGAGGACTTAGTATGGGTTTGTGGGTGGGTGGTAATATTTAATAGCAAGTGCTCTGCATAAAATGTCAGTGCAGGATTAACAAGCCTCTTGGACGTGTTACTGCATAGGATCAAGCAGCCCATCTTGCTAGCCTGTTTTAATTACATTTTGGCATTAATGTTAGATAGCTGACTTTATATATTTGGCACATAACTATTCCTATTTAGCTCTTGGAATTTCTAAGTTATTTTATTCCCTGAATATTAATTGCTTTTGAAAATAGGGGGGGGGGGGGAAGCTGCCTAGAGAGAACAAGAGAAGAGCCCCTTTCTAATCATACCCTCTCTTTTTTGTTTCAAAGAACTGATCTGAATTCTTCCAAATAGCTAAAATTTGCTGCAACTGTACGAACCACTATTATATCCCTTAGCAATGCTGCTTACCCATGCACAACCCAAAGTTTTGTCTCAGATGGCTGCAATGATGCTATATAAACCTCATTTGCCAAGTACAAGAAAAACTGTGACTTACCAGCATGCAACTTAAGTTTCAATTTAGAAAGCAAGCTACTACGAAAAGCTTTTTTTTAAAAGGGAAGTCACTCAAGTTCACAATTACCTGGTTTGAAATGCAAGTGTGTGCAGCACATTAAGGCGCCACCTTTAAGAAGTGATCTCAATTTCTCTCAAATGTTTATTTGTATCCTACATTTATACAGTATACTGACCACTAAGCCTCTTGGTTGGCAGTTCAAATCCGTGCGACGGGGTGAGCTCCTGTTGTTTTGTCCCAGCTCCTGCCAACCTAGCAGTTCGAAAGTATACTAACATAAATAGATAAATAGGTACCACTGTGGTGGAAAGGTAAACAGGGTTTCTGTGCACTCTGGCACTCATTACGGTGCTCTGTGTGCCAGAAGCGGTTTAGTCATTCTGGCCACATGACTCAAAAAAGCTGTCTGCGAACAAATGCCATCTCCCTCAGCCTGAAAGCAGAGATGAGTACTGCACCCCATAGGTGAATTCGACTACACTTAACTGTCCAGGGGAACTTTATCTTTCCTTTTTTTCACTGCACAAACAATATTCACTCTTCGGATAGTCTACAAATCATTTAAAGGTACAAAACAGATCAGAATTGAGACAATAAGAAAAAAAAATATTAATTTCAGAAATAGATTTTTTTTTTTCAAAATGGCTTAGCAGCTAGATTTCAAACCGCGATAAAAACCAGCAAGGAACTATATACAATTAAAAGCTCTCGGATAACCAAAATAAACAAACAAAAACCCAAGGCCATCACTGTAGCATGGATACCAAGCAATCCACCTTGGTGAGGGCATTCCATAATCTGGGTGTCATCTACAAAAATGTTTAGTTTGGATTACTTTCCATGTCAGTCATCCTCCTTCATTGTCTGGTGCCTTGAACCCTGCAATATCAACATCTGAGACATCAAGGACTCTGGGAATGCCAGGATGTTCAAGCCTTTGTATGAACATCAGGCACCTGAAATATTACAGGTCTCCGGGTTCTTTGCACCCGATGCACCTAGGAATACAATAGGTTTTGAATTTCAGAACTGGTATCAGATATATGGTCTATTATTATTATTATTATTATTATTATTATTATTACTATTATTATCATCATCTCTGAAGATTAGCTTTCCTATGGCTACTCTTTTTATATATGTATATTTATTTCCAGTATTTATATTCTGCTTTTCATCATCATATAGCCACAAATTTAGTATCTTATGAACCCAATTCAATGAGGACAGAAAATGTTCTTAGCACCATACATCAGATTCTCGGAGCATTCAGTGTTCCCAAAGCAAAATAGTAAAGAAATATTTGGTGCTTACAGTGAGCATGAAAACATCTAGAGAGTCACAAGAAACAGTAGATTATCTCTGTCTTTGTACATTTTGTATATAACAGTAGAATGGCTGTCAGTTGGCATCTGTCTGTAAATCATGTTTATTTAGACTCAATTTCCATCCATGTTCTGTGCTATGTCTCCTGTGAAGTCTGTCGAGATCAGTGTGATTCACTACATCAGTCCCTAATGAAGTGTAAATAAATGTGATGCTAGTATTTATGTGCAGCAAATGTTCTATGTGGGTCTTAAAAACAACAACACCAACCACCACCAAAAGTTATGAATAAAGCTAACTACCATGCAGGATTGTTTTCTAATGTCAGAGTAGATTTTTATTTACAGATTTACACAGCATTGAATTTTGATTGGCAGCCTGTCAGTATGAAAGTCTTCGTATTCTCTGAGTAGCCATAATAGACATCAGTAAAAACAATTAGCTAAAACCAGGCATCAAAATGTAATCAGTCAGAATGCAGTCATGTAGAACATTTATGGGTATATTTGGGCAAAAAGCTGTGTTTTGAACTTGGTGTAGCCCTGCATTCATGTAATAAATATGGGAAGAGATCACAAGTCTGACAAAGGCAGGACCCACCATATCAGCCTAAGAGATTCACTCATGCAGTCTTTAGAGTTGTCACTATAGCAAGCAATAGCCTCCCCAGGGGCGGCTCGCCCATTGGCCTAGTGGCGCAGGGTGCCGGGGCGCTGAGGGGCGCTGAGGGGCACCCCAGCAAGTGGGGAAGCTGCACGGCGGCCTCCCTTTCCCTCCTCCTGGACGCCCACCAGCCGTGCCGCTTGGGGGAGAGAGGTAAACGAGCGGAGCAGGGGCACTAGGACCCTGTTCCACTCTGCAGTGACAGGGTCATCCCTCACCCCAGCGCTGCGTTTCATTGGTAGAGGCGATGCCACATGGCAGCACCTCTACCAATGAAACGTAGCGCCCTGTTGGTGGGAAGGAAACAGCCGTGGACCCAGCTTTCCTCTTTTTTAAAAAGAGTGGCATGGTGCCCGGGGGATCTGCACCAGGGCACCCAATGACCTTAAGACACTACTGAGCCTCCCAGAAGTGGAGTCACTACTGCTTACTTAGAAGGGTGGAGACGTGACAAGGATGATGATGTGTGAATGCACCAGTGAAGCAGATCTGGTGCTCCCACTGGTGTAACACAGCCCTGACCTGCTACTTATTCATACAAGTCAAAATCATCCACAGGAGCAATCCAAAAAGTGTACCTATGGCATTCAGTCATCACTAAATATCTTGTTTAATTTCTCAGTGAATTGTGACTGCATCTATAAACCCACTCCACTGGGAAAGAATATGAAAGCTGACTTCAGTGTTTGAGCTGTTTCATGAACCATCAAGCAATGAGCTTGCATTTATGAACTCTAACTCTGTTTAAAAGCTAAGCGTCAGTGATCATTCTTAACACATTATCTGGTACTTTACAAACCTTGTATTTATTTATTTGCAGAACACCCATGTGAGGTTGGTTTTTGGAGCTGGTTGCTCACCCAAGGGCATAGTACCAGCTTAATAATGCAAGGGTGAGGAATTTGTTTTCCCGTTTGAGGGCCACATTCAATTCTGGGCAACTTTCTGCGGGTCATACAATAGTAGTGAGTGAGACTAGAGCAAAAATGAGTAAAGCAATACACGTAAATTTTACCTTTGTCCAGTAGGCTACTTTATGCACACTTCTCCCACCCCCACTCAGGCAAACAAGAGGCATTATCAGAGATCAAGACCACATTCCAGCTGAGCAAAAACTCTTGGCGTGTGAAACAAGGCCTTTGAGAGATGTGGCCAGTCTCCCCTCTCCCCTTCTCCTTTCTGTACCCACATTGCCAAAACAGCCCTTAAGAGTTTCTATTCAGTCAGCAAGGGGTTTTTTGGTTTCTGTTTTTGTAATGAGCATTTCCACAAAGGTCAAGTGCTCTGTTAGTTGTATTTGGTCGCCATAGGTTATTCAGTCTCCAAGTGGTGGCTAACAACAACAGGTAAATAATATTTTCCCCCATTTCACCAATGATCCCAAAGCTCTGGGCCATCTCTGTCATTCCAATTATATGCTGCAAAATTTGACATACAGTGCTACCTTGGGCTAACTACAGCTATTTATGTTGAACAATGACACTTCCAAGCAACTGTGTCTTGCTTTAATTGGCTGTTTGCAAACACATTCCTAATAAACTTATAATTAGCCTCGTCTATATCCTAACCTCAGCGCTATATAGCCAAGTGTCTCCTAGGCTCTCTCTTCTCTTTCCTGACTTTGTGGTTTATGAAGTGAAATTATTGGTCATGTTTCCCTTGTCCCATATAACTCAGGCCTATGAATTCTGCAACCTATAGGGGATTGCTCTATAAAGCACTCTGTTGAGGGCAACTGAATCAATAAATAAAATGTATGGGTTTGGAGCTAACAGAGGAACATTTCCATCTTTGTTTTATACTCTCTGTCTCTTGGTTTCTCAATTGCTGCGGAAAACTGCCACGAGCATCATCTAAGCATGGTGCTGAGACACACAACAGCCTTATAAATCACCAGAAGTGAGATGGGAGGGGGGATTTGCTTGCAATCATCTCCTTCCTGGTCACTTTCAATGCCATATATCAAAATGTCTCGTATGTGAATGGTTCACTACAAGCTATCTTAATGTAAGAGCTTATTATAATAGCAGCAAAAACAATAAATTGCAGAAACATACACTAGGACCACACATTGTGATACTATAGACAGCTTTAAAGAAAATCAACAGACACAAACTTAATCCATTTTAACAGATGGGATAATTTTTAGGTCACAATGAGAGTGTGCTTAGAGAGATATGCTTTACAAAATGAAATATATATTGTATCATGTTCCCAGTTTTTGATGGAGAATCTGTATTCTCAGCTTGTGTAGCAGGGAAGGACATCTGTACCAACAGTGGAATCCCATACATATCTACTTATTTATACATCTCGTTCAGTGGGACTTACTCCCAATTAAGCAAATATAGGATCACAGCCAAAATGCCATTAAGGATATAGGAGTCTGTGGATGCTTGGCTTCTTAATATGAAGCTAGGTGAGATGCTAGCTGTGTAAAATCATACCTCAAGGCCAATGATTTAAAAGCTCTAATAAATTACAGTGAAATCAAAATAATAATAATAATAATAATAATAATAATAATAATAATAATAACAACAACAACAATAATAATTTATTTATACCCCGCCCATCTGGCCGGGTTCCCCCAGCCACTCTGGGCAGCTTCCAACAAAATATTAAAATACAGAAATCCATCAAACATTAAAAGCTTCCCTAAACAGGGCTGCCTTGAGATGCCTTTTAAAGGTCTGGTAATTGTTATTCTCTTTGACCTCTGGTGGGAGGGCATTCCACAGGGTGGGTGCCACTACCGAGAAGGCCCTCTGCCTGGTTCCCTGAAACTCATGACCTACTGGTATGAGAAAGTTTTGCAATTCCAACCATATATCTCTGGGAGCAAGTCCTTTTACATTCAATACGGCTTACCGTATTTCTGGGCAGACATGCACAAAACTGTGCTCATTCCAATATCACTATTACCCTGGGCACATTGCAGTTCAAATTGTTGATACTTCATTAGATGGTGATATTAATAAACCTCAAGATTTAGTAAACTTGGACCAAAATTTCTACAAGGAACTGTTCTGCTAAGCTACTATAGCAGTAGCAAGGTGTTGTAAGAGCGCTTGGGTGATTTAAAAACAACAAAACCCTTTCATTCTAGATATTTGTATTCAGCCTCTCTCTCTTCTTCAGTATCAGCATGAGAATTAATGGCCCATCAGATGTCTTTCGGATATGGGAAGTGCTGATGCTGCTTTGACAGTAGGGACATGAATAGGTGGATGACTCGACATTTAATAAAGATGAACCTTCATGCTTGGCCAGCTTTTATTAGCCTTTTATTAGAAAATTATTCAAATCACCATTCACCTTTTAGAAGCTACTAACCCCCCTCCCTCAGCTGTGAATTGTAATTATTCCTATTGTTTAGAAACCAATATCTTATTATTTTGCTGTTTATGGAAACTGAAATGCTATAAACCAGTTTTCTATAGTTTGTGGCACGACTACCATGAATCACATGAGCATGCATGGAGAGTGACACAGATGAACACTGTGGAGGGTAATTATTCATTAGAGTAATATTCATGCTTTGCATGCCCAAGGTCTCAGTTTCAATCTCCAGTTAAAACAATCTCAGCTTAATGGGGCAGAGAAAAAAAGTATGTTTGTAACTCTGTATGATCACTGCCAGTGGAGTAGTTACAGGTAGGTAGCTGTGTGGTCTGACGTAGTCGAAACAAACAAACAAACAAAAAATCCGTCCAGTAGCACCTTAGGGACCAACTAAGTTTGTCATTGGTATGAGCCAGTGGAGTAGATAACATTGGACAAGGTAGGCCAATGGTGTGTCTCAATATATGGCAGCTTCATATGGTATATATTCTTTCTTTCTATTTTTTTAAAAAATGATTTAACTTACCCATATAGGTGACAAAACAGTAAAATAGCAGTCTTTCTATGTGATAATGCATACGTATGGCATAGGGTTTGAAAACAGAAAATAAAATATGGTGTGAGATGTACAGTCATACTTAGTCAAACTCAGAGAAGACCCCTTGTTTTCAATGTGATTACTCTGAGTGTGACTAACATTGGATACCACCCTTTGTGAATCATAGAATCACAGAATTCTAGAGTTTGAGGGTCCCCCCGAAGACCTTCTATTCCAACCCCCTGCAATGCAGGAATCTCAACTAAACCATCCATGGCAGATAGCCATCCAACCTCTGCTTAAAAACCTCCAATGAAGGAGAGTCCACAAACTCCCGAGGGGCTCCGTTCCACTGTCTAACAACTCTTACTGTCAGAGTTATTCCTAATGTTCATTTTGAATCCCTGTATAGAAATATATGATATAATATAGATAGGATATAGATATAGATACTGTATATTATAATCATAATCATCATCATACAGTAATACATGTTGTTCTTTTTGTTTGGTGGTATGTGGTTTTGGTTGTACGTGGATTGGTTTAGTTTGGTAGTATGTGGGTTGGACTCTAACTCCCATCAGCCCCAGACAGCATAGCCAATGGCTAGGAACGCTGGGAGTATTAGTCCATCAACACCTGAAGGGCACCATGTTGACCACCTCTGTTAAGCAAAGAATGGCACAAGTCACAAGGAATAGGTTCTCTCTCTCTCTCTCTCTCTCTCTCTCTCTCTCTCTCTGTGTGTGTGTGTGTGTGTGTGCGTGTGTTTGTGTGTGTGTGTGTGTGTGTGTGCATTTTCTCAGGGCATTACTTCAATGTTGCCTCTAAACCAGTATGCATCCTTAAAGACATATTTGATCCTTTAAACCCTGGGGTAATCTCTAGAGCATGGTATGTCTGAGGCAATTTTCTATCACACATCTCATTGTGTTTCCTCCAAGAACTCCCAGACAAACCTGGAAATTATACTTACATACATACACACAGAGGGAGGGAGGGATGAAGAGAGAGAGACGAGAGAAATTTATCTGCAAGTTGAAAATGTGCAGCAACAAACCACCATCCTATTACCACCAGATGAAATGAATGTCTGAAGAGTTTGGTGAATGTTATCACTAAGACACAGCAGGGAGCTTTGCTGCCAATTTGCAACAGGCTAAACATGAGATGCAAAAAACAGTTTAGGGCACTCAGATGCGTTTACAGCTTCGTCTTATGATGATATCGGTTTTTGCCCTTCTCCCATGGGTGGCAGCAAAGTGCTCTTTAAAGGCCATGATGTTCAAAGTCTCTCCTAATCTCCTGGCGCACCCATTTCTTTCTGCAGCTCTCTTCTTCAGAGGTAAGGCTGTAAGGTCCGGGCCTCCAAGTCCTTGCCTTTATGCAGATCCACTGTATTTTTGTCCTTGTTTGTCACTGCCTTTCCCTGCATGCTACTGATAAAGGAATTTTACCAACACAGACTTGTATTCCTTTGGGGGGTTGGGGAAATGCATAGAATTCTTTCATTCTTAAGTCTCCTCATTTTCTGCACATATATCTATGGCACTGCAGAATGCCCCCCCCCCGATTGTTTTTGCTCTGATATCTGACCATTTTGGTGGGAATGTACAAATCAGGGTACCATAAGCGGAGGTACAAGAGCAGTAGGATTTTCTAGAGATTTACAAATGTGGAGCAGCTATTTTATGCTCACGTGTCTTCTACAACCTCATGCCTAAGGCATTACCTAGAACTCAATTCAGATGCTATTGTTTTATTTTTCTCTTCCTCTCTCTGGAAAAAAAGAAGCAATTTGGTATCATTCAATAATTCTTCTCTGATGTTTTTGGTCACTACTGCTCCACTGATTATTATTTTAAAAATTCCTTCTGTTTCACCTGGTTGACAAATACTGTATGTGTAGCTTTCTATTTTTTTAAAAAGGTAAATTTCAGGCTGATATAATGCTTGACTCAAGGTATCATATCCCCCCCCCCGAACTTTATTTTAATAAGCAACTTAAAGAATGATTTCAAGGGGGTTGTTATTATGAATACTTCATGGTTCTGTTTGAGTGGTAGAATAAGCTTTCCCACAAATTAAAAAAAAATCAGGAAAAAATAAAACTTTTTTTGCCGCTGCCTGGCTGGAAAAACAAGGTGTCATTAAGAACAAAGCAGGTCATCGTATCATTTGTACACAAAGAGATATGAACTACAGTGGTACCTTGGGTTAAGAACTTAATTCGTTCTGGAGGTCTGTTCTTAACCTGAAACTGTTCTTAATCTGAGGTACCACTTTAGCTAATGGGGCCTCCCACTGCCGCTGTGCCGCCGCCACACGATTTCTGTTCTCATCCTGAAGCAAAGTTCTTAACCTGAGGTAGGTACTATTTCTGGGTTAGCGGAGTCTGTAACCTGAAGCGTCTGTAACCTGAAGCGTATGTAACCCGAGGTACCACTGTAATTGGCAAGTCAGATATGGAAACTAATTGGCTAGTCAGCACATTTACAAATTGTTTAGTCCAAGAAATTGAAATTCCTATGTAAATGAAAATAAACAACAATCTAAAGGTTAGATTATTTCCTCTACAGTATGCATGCATATTGAGACAGAGACTAGGTCCATGCGGTTATGTTAGATGTACGGTATATAAGCCCATCTGTTTTAACTGGCTTGAACAAATCTAACACTGAAGAAGGATCATTGAGTTCAGGAATGTGGCCAACTTAAATAACAGCAGCAGCAGATTTACATTTACACCCTGCCCTTCCTCTCCAAGGAACCCACCGCAGCAATTTAATATTACAATTAATTACATGCAGCATCTCTTGTGTTCAATTTGGAATTGGGCTAAGCAAACTGAGCTATTTCGGATATAGTGCACAGACCCCACCACACTTCCTAATAACGATCTCAAGATCACTTTGTGGTTTAAATCTATCTCTCAACAAATGACCGCCATCCCTCATCAGATTTACCTGTTAGCCTCAGCCTCCATCCCACACCTCCTCAATTGCTGTGATGCTGCTGTGGTGGTAGTGCCATATTTTTTCCCACCTCTTTAGCTGGATAAATTGGCTCTAACATCAGCAGAAGCGAAAGGTAGGTTGGCTCCTCGACCCTGGCATGTGTATTGCTGCTAAAGCAGTAACCCAGACAACTTCGGAAATGAGAGTTTTCTATGGCACCCGACAGGTATCAGGCACACTGGAAGAAATATTTATCAAGGTGTCTAGCCAAGGAGAAACATGAGCTACATTCCCTGAAAGGAGGGAGACCTACCTACCATCTCTACCACAGCCAGGTAAGAGGCAGGAGGAAAGTTGGAAGTAGGAGGGCAATGATGGAATGTCAATTAGTGGTATGTCAATTAAGTGGTGGTAGAAGGTAGAAGAATGCTCCAACTACCACACAATTGCAACAAAGGTCCATATAGTTAAAACTATGGTTTTCCCAGTAGTGATGTATGGAAGTGAGAGTGGGACAATAAAGAAGTCTGATCGCCAAAGAATTGATGCTTTTGAATTACGGTGTTGGAGGAGACTCTTGAGAGTCCCATGAACTGCAAGAAGATCAAACCTAACCATTCTAACTGAAATAAGCCCTGAGTGCACACTGGAAGGACAAATCCTGAAGCTGAGGCTCCAATACTTTGGCCACCTCATGAGAAGAGAAGACTCCCGGGAAAAGACCCTGATGCTGGTAAAGATTGAGGGCACAAGGAGAAGGGGATGACAGAGGATGAGATGGTTGGACAGTGTTCTCGAAGTGTTTGGTCAACATGAGTCTGACCGAACTGCGGGAGGTAGTGGAAGACATGAGCGCCTGGCGTGCTCTGGTCCATGGGGTCACGAAGAGTTGGACATGACTAAACAAAGAGGAGGAGGGAGGAGGAGGAGGAGGAGGAATGGGAAGTTCTTTACCTTGCATTAGAATTGAATCAAATTCTGGGCTCCCTATTGCTTTCCTTGGATTGGAGACAACACTGCAAGTCACTGAGACTCAAACTGATAAAACAGAGATTTACAAACTTCAGCAGCATTGCTACTCATACAACTTTGCAATATAACTTTAAATAATAATGTCCGGTTAAGACCTGTTCAGTGAGCTTTAGGCTTAAGCAGGCATTTTCAAACATCCGAGCCAAATAAATCTAGGCAACTTGACTCCAGCCACTATATGCACATATTTCTGTCGGTATGTCCTTCAGATACATGTTTTGTGTTCAAAACCCTAAGACACATGTCCATTACCAAACTCTTTCAGTATTAAGAGCTACTGTTAATGGTGAGAGTTTAATAGAATTATGTTAAATTAGAGTTTTATAATTGCTACTTCTGTATTAAAAATCTGTTCTTAGTGTTGTATTTAAAGGGTGGAACATTTTAATTTAACACAGGCCACATCTGTGAAATCCCGGCGTTAACAAGGTAGAAGGGACTTGATGAAAGCATGAAAAGATAAATTGCCTTCTGTAGATTTGTGTGTTCACAGCCAGTTTGATGGAAGCATCAGCAAATTGATCTATTGTCTGAAGTCTTGAACTTTTAGACTCATTAAAGTCAAAGAAGTGCTTGATCCCTTTGCAGAGGAGGTAACTCTTTTGATTCCCATCCAAGAGTATTGAATTAGGAGTGTGCTTTGTCTAGCTATAAAAACGTGCTTTTAATATGATGTGTTTACTGCAGACTGTCAAATGTGCCTTCACAGAGGGAAAGGAACACCAGGACTTAGAACACTTCCTGTCCAAGAATAAATTTCAACTCTGCTTAAAAAGGAAAAAAAGAGAGAGGGGGGTTTGAAAACTGAGCTGAAATGTTACAATGAAACATTAATGCCACATCTCTGATATTTCAAATGTTGCTGATAAGTCTAACAATAGTCAAAAGGAATTCCATTTTTCTCCTTTTTTTTACAAAATTACTGATGAGGATTAATCTCTTAGACAAGAATATACCTCTGTGACAGGTTCATACTGTAAGGAAATTATACATAGAATCATAGAGTTGGAAGAGACCACAAGGGCCATCCAGTCCAACCCCCTGCCAAGCAGGAAACACCATCAAAGCATTCTTGACATATGGCTGTCAAGCCTCTGCTTAAAGACCTTCAAAGAAGGAGACTCCACCACACTTCTTGGCAGCAAATTCCACTGTCAAACAGCTCTTACTGTCAGGAAGTTCTTCCTAATGTTTAGGTGGAATCTTCTTTCTTGTAGTTTGAATCCATTGCTCCGTGTCCACTTCTCTGGAGCAGCAGAAAACAACCTTTCACCCTCCTCTATATGGCATCCTTTAATATATTTGAACATGGCTATCATATCACCCCTTAACCTTCTCTTCTCCAGGCCAAACATACCCAGCTCCCTAAGCCGTTCCTCATAAGGCATTGTTTCCAGGCCTTTGACCATTTTGGTTGCCCTCCTCTGGACACGTTCCAGCTTATTCCAGCCCACATTACAACGTGAGTTGTCAGTCATAACTATTGGGTTCTGGGTGACCAGCTTTGATGTATGTAAAACCTCTAGACCCAAGGTCATGAACACTGTACACATATGAGTCAATTCAAAGCTTTGGGTAATAAGCAACGGGAGCTCACCCCGTCGCGTGGATTCAAACCGCCGACCTTCTGATCAGCAAGCCCTAGGCTCTATTGGGGGGGGGGGGGTTGCATTATTTTGTTTAGGATCACTTTAAACTTGGTCTGCAACAATGTCATAACATAAGACATTCAATGGAGGCTGAAAGTCTACAGTGAACAAAGTGTAATATGAAGTCAGGGAAGTTTGCTTTGCTTTTATTTTTAATGCAAATAGACTTTCTAATTCATTTTACTCTTGTATCTCATCATAAAGATCTTATATGATATATATGGAGTTAAGCAGCCAACTTAAGTAACTTAAGTGATCTCACTCACACTGACTGCCCTGCCTAACACTACTTAATTGCAAGAAGAGGAACTGACATACCATTTATATAATTTATCCAGTAAGCCTGTCTTTCCCCTAAGGTTTAGGGTACAACTGAGGTATAAAAATGTGGTAGTGGAAGCACAACTTCTTAGTAAATATCTCATCAATATCTCATCAATCCTACATCAAAAGAGAGTTGGGAACTTAAGAAACTGTCCATTACAGTTAAACTCCCCAACTTGTCTGCTGTGATCCCTCTAGTCAACTAAACCTCCCACAACTAAAACACTATAAATGGCAAGTGCAGAAAGGCCCACAATCATATAAATTTCTTTACCTCATGGCCACAGCCCAAACTGCAGAACAGGGTCAGATGGGAAAATGTCATGGGGAATTCTGCCTGAACAGGAGAACTTAACACAGGGCTGCCATTTAAGAACATTTAAGATGAGAGACCATTAAGTACCCAAACTGTAAGTTACTGCAATAGTAGAGGAAAATGCTCTACTCAGAGGAAAACCTCTGTATTCATATTCCTGTTCAGCTATGAAGATCACTCTCCTGGATCGCCTAGGCTTTTTATTTCCATCAGGACCAACTACATGGGTGTGTGTGTGTGTGCAATGAACAAGCAGCACAGATATGCTTCTATAGCTAGGCTAAACTAGTGCAATCTCCTCAGTGTTACATCACAAATACATAGAAATATTTATGGGTTCAATGTGACAATTCTTTGCTAAGCTAGTTCAGTTTTTGAAGTCCAATTCTCAGATGTTTTTTATATAAATATGCAATGGGAAAGAAGTCATATTCCTGTTTTTCTCTCCTGTTGACCTGGATGTTTTCAATAATATGTTTATTTATGAACACTTGTATCTTGTATTTCTTGTGACCTATGAAGAAACATCCCAGCACAGCACATCACAGGACTTGATTTTTCAACTCCCACAAAACCCTGCATTTCAAATCCATCTTCATAAATTTTTATAGAAAATTCTCACTCTACCCCCACCTTGCCAACCCACTGGCATTGATTTGTGGCAGGTGCTTCACCATGACTGTCAGTTACCAGTGAGCATGCTAGTTTAGGGGAGGGAAAAACACTTCTGAATGTTAACTTAGCTTTCTTGATGGAATACTTCACATTTTCATGGATATAATTAACTTCGCCAGCACACATTACTGTCATTCCAATCTAAAATGGTTACTCAATGGCGTAAGCAAATTTGTCCTCTTTGAAAATGTGTTCTAGGATAGAAAACAGAGGTAGCCCACATGGTGCTGTCCAGATGTTGTTTAACTACAGCTCCCATTTCTCCAGCCAGCATGGCCAATGGTCATGGGTGACAGCAGATATAGTCTAACAACCAGTAGCAGACCATGTGCTGGGAATGCACTAGTCACTCGTTTTTCTTCTGGCCTATGCACTGCAGCATAAAAAGGTAAAGGTAAAGGATCCCTGAAAGTTAAGTCCAGTCGCAGACGACTCTGGGGTTGCGGGACTCATCTCGCTTTACGGGCCGAGGGAGTCGGCATTTGTCCGCAGACAGTTTTTCCAGGTCATGTTGCCAGCATGTCTAAGCTGCTTCTGGCACAACAGATCACCAAAACCAGAGCAGCACATGGAAACGCCATTTACCTTCCCACCAGAGCAGTGCCTATTTATTTACTTGCACTTTTTGGTGTGCTTTCGAACTGCTAGGTTGACAGGAGCTGGGACAGAGCAACGGGAGCTCACCTCATCGCGGGGACTAGGATGGAAAGCGGAGGTGGCAACAAGGCCAGCATGGTGCAAATGCCTCAGGTCTCCTGCTGGCATGTTTGTACTGCACTGATCTCTCCACCATCTCATGCCCCCCACTTCTATCCTTGGTGTCTCTTAAAGAAAGTTTGCCTGAGCTTATTCCATAGTTTGTGATATTTGTGTATACTGTACACTATAAAAATGAATATAACATTTACTCTTAATGGTCACTTTGGCTCTTTACTGTCAGTTATGTGGATTCATTGTAATATTTTTTTGGGGAAAAAATACATAATCCACTGATTCTAATTGCACCTTTGGAATTAGTCAGCCATGTAAAAAAATATGCTGGTTCATGTTTTGCAAAATGTTAATGCAACACGAAGAGATTGCCTCCATCAGGTTTTCTTATTTGAAAGCTCCAAGGTGCTTAAAGCAATAGAATGAGGATACAATACAGTTTTACATTTTAAGCAGGTGCATTAAAATTGGCAGGATCCCTCTAGAAGCAAAAGGTAACCACTGAAGCTCATAAGGAAGCTTTTCACCTTATAAAATATTAAATCTGTTTTAAAAAGTATTCTTGCCCAAATGAACTTGGCAGGATTTGCTTTTTGTTTTCACATCCACACAAAAAATAAAAAATAAAATACAAATTGGGTAATATTATATATGCTCAGTGTCACCAGGCCCCATGGAAGAAGGGTGAAATACAAAAAGAAAAAAAAAACAAAGCTTTCTGAAATGAGTTGTTATGCATAGGGAGACAACTGGGCTCAGAATAAATTACTCAGAAAATTGCTTAGTTTATTCTGAGCATAATTTGGACCTGCTGTGTCCCTGGTTATGTCATTGAGAGTGCATCAATAAATACCCCTGGAGTCCCAAATCCCCTTTTCATTTACCAACCTCCCCCTCTCCCCTTCTTCAAGCTTCTGTCACCTGCTCTGGCTGAATTGATTAAATAAAGGAAGTAAAGAAGATCTCCATCTTCCTCTCCCTTCCCTTTCTAACCCCTGACACACCATGTTAAAGTCTGTGATTCAGGTGTTCCAGGAATGCTGGGAAATGTAGTTTCCCCAGTGCTAATTACAGGTGTGAGTCATGCTCATAAAAGTAAATCTCTCAGTTCTCCATATCTGTCACAAAGTCATGACTTCATGCTATGGCTCAGAGTGGAAAGGGTGAAGTGTTGGACTTTCCTCCACGGATGAAGCAGCAAGAAAATTCAGAGGAGTTGGGGGAACGGTGTAGGAGTTTGGAGTAGGATTCGTGAGATAGTCAGGGAGGAAGAATAAGGAGTGTAATTATTTGCTTCACATCTAGAAAGTATTAATTTGGGGTATACCATTATACCATTATACACAATTATGCATTTGTTTTGCACATTTCTGTCTTGTTTTTTAGTCTTCAAAAGAACTGACAGAATGACATCTGTATAGCACATGTGCAGTATTCAAAGTGTGTAGCATGCATTGTCATACGTTGGAGAGGGTGGGGAGCAGGAAGCTTATAAGAATAGTGGCTTGCCTGACCACAACCAGCAATTTGAACAGATAGCTCACTGACCCACCATGTTCCAACAACTTTCATTTCTGCCCCAGTTTATCTTTAGTCCTAATTAGCAATAACGAGAATCTAACTGTAAGAACTCATGGAAATCAAATGATATTCTCTGCATGCTTACGTGAGAGTAAGAGCCACTGAACTCATACTTCTAAGTAAACCTACACAAAATTGCTCTGTAAGTAAAAGTGTGTCTGTTAAGTTACCTGTTTTAATTCACAAACATTGTAGTCCTATACATGTCTGATCAAAAGTAAGAGCTGCTGAGTTTAATGGTACTTCCTCCCAGGCTGCTGTTTATACTGGACTGCAGTCTTAGCAGAGTGAAAGTTTTGTGAGTTTTGAATACATATGAAATATTCTTTATTTTAATATGTGATGCTGGATGGACATTATTATCCCCACCTCAGCCTAGCAAACCTTACAATAGGGTGTGAAGTCCTCCTGCCAGCAATCCCTTTGCACCCTTAATAGTTGGAGAAGCAGGTGAGTTCAGGGTTCCATTTATTAGGTACTATCAGAAGCTGAGTGATTATCTAGTTTGGTGGCTCAAGAGTTAATCCGTTATCTAATGTGCTAAAATATCTCTATGCAATGTCCACAGGTGGGGGATGAATCAGATTCTCTTAATTGGATGGACTGGAAACTGCAGTGATTTCCAAGGTGAAAGTAAAACTGGTTCTAATTAAAGGCTAATTATATTCAGTTAGCAATTTGGTACTGGTGTTCAGAGCTACTGGAAAGTGGCCTCTAAAACAAGGATGGTTTCTGATGCAGGGTAGGAATGGTAAGAGAGAGAATACTTATGCCTGATTCTAACTGTCCTGGTTTGAATTCCATCACCCATATTGCATGCTTAGGCCAAAACTGAAGTGTGTCATATACAGGGGCATAGGAAGGGGGGGTGCGGGGGTGCTGTCCACCCCGGGTGTCATCCCTGAGGGGCTGACAAAATGGCACACTGTGGGGGGTGGCACTTACCATGGGGCCTGGCTTGCAGCACGGCCAAGCCACACATCTCTCCTGGGAGTGACGTAGTGGTTCGGGGGGCTCCGCGCTGCCTGAAATGGCAGTGTGGGGCTGGCGGACACCGTGGGCAGCTCGCCACAGCGCCCTCCCCCCGGGTGGATCACCATGGTGCCCCCGTGTGCAGCACGCCCTGCCCCTGCCGCTCCGGGTGCCGGAGCAGCTAGCTATGCCCCTGGTCATATAGAATTCCCATTGAAGCTAATGGTAAATAAGCACAACTACCAGCTAGGTTGTGGTCTTCAACTTGGTTTGGAACAGAACAGTTTTGTAGCTTATGCTGCAGGCAAAACTTCATTGCAAATAACTAACTACATTATATCAAGTTTAGATCTAGATTTGAACTCTTTATTCTTTTTTACGTTGTAAAAAGCCATATATATGAAGAGGTGTGTGATAATTTCACAGGTCTTTTGCCTTCCTTTTCTTCTCCCCCACTTTACTTTAAGCTGCTTTCCCCACCTACTTAGTTATTTCTGCAAGTAGCCTGGTGATTTTACCTGCTGATAAAAGCTTATGCTAACACAAATTAGTTCATTTGTTCAAGTTGGCACAAGAGTCTTTATTGTTTGTCTTCTAAGAAGACTTAAAGCACTCTGGCACAACAAAATCACTTTAAAAATGAGAATTTGATGGTTAGGAAAATGTGTTAGAAAGCTTCGAATACTGAACAAGGTACATATACAAAGATGTACAACCTCCTGGCTAGGGCAGAAAGTGGTGGTGGGAGTTTTGCTAAACTTCTTGTACCTGTTCCATTTTGAAGGGAATGGAGAAGTTTTGGATTCATCAGATTCTTTGATAGCTCTGTCCTGACCCACCTGAACACCCCAGTTTGAGGCCCAATGCTTGCTACAACCGGTGGAAATACTGCTGGGTATATAAGAGCCCACATCATGAAGGGAGGGTGTGTATGGCAAACTGATCATCATTGAAGAAGAAGAAGAGTTTGGACTTGATATCCCGTTTTATCACTATCCGAAGGAGTCTCAAAGAGACTAACAATCTCCTTTCCCTTCCTCCCCCACAACAAACACTCTGTGAGGTGAGTGAGGCTGAGAGGCTTCAGAGAAGTGTAGCCCAAGGTCACCCAGCAGCTGCATGTGGAGGAGTGGGGACACAAACCCCATTCACCAGATTATGAGTCCACCGCTCTTAACCATGACACCACGCTGGCTCTCGGTGAGCAAGAGTGACATTCTACAAGGCGCTATATCAGCTAGTCCTCATCAGATCCCTAGAAAGATACCCTGTTATGTTAATAACATTTCAGTCAATTCCCAGCTTTTTCTTTTTCCTTTCACTACCCATTCTAACGTCAAAAAATGTTTTTCATACAACCTGCCAAGCCTCACCCCTACATCAGGAGGCCACCCACAGCCATTAAAGAAACATTAACATTATTTTTTGTCAAATCTCCAATTCTAATTGGGCAACACTATAAACCAACATATAATGATAGATGCAATGACCAGACAGCTTATGTTACCTTATGTTACCTAAACTGCAAATCGTCACTAGCCCAGAAAGTTACTTACACAACAAGCAAACATTAAGCCTAATTAAGGTTATACTTGATGGCTTTGAGAGGCAGAGATTTCATTAAAAAGTTAAACTTGACTTTATACAAAATGTTAACGCTTTCTCCCTCCTGAGAAAGGATTTTCAACTGGATGGACATGGAACAAAGAAGTGATTTGGATTGCTCATGTTGGCAATATCTGGGAATTGTATCAAAGTGTATTTATTACCATTTGAACAGATTGTGAGATACAAAAGCCCACAATCTGCTGTGCACATCAAACATCATAGATATGATATCAGACAAGCATTCTCCAGATTCTTAGTGCCAGATCTGGATAACAAAGTTGATTTCTTTTCAGCAAAATGCAGTCCAAAGAACTGTAGAGATGTATCTCCCACCAGATTTTTGTAGAATAGGACAGGACAGCAGAGCAGGAGGATTACTAGATTACAATGTGTGGCACTTCAAATTATATGAATACAGATAGCAATTTGATTAATACAAGGATAACATTTTTGGCAATTTATAAATGTACAACATTATTGCTGGAATATTCATGTTTGCCTAACATGGTTGAATATATTCCAATAATCTATATTGATGTTAACAACTTAAAGAAGCTGAGCTTGGTAAGTAAGTGAAGGTCTGATTGGATCAAGTTCCAAGGATAATATATAGATAATTGCAATATTACATTTTCAGAGATATTTATATAAACCACCATATTTTGTTACTTAGGCAATCAGCTGTTGTTGCAGCCCACCTTTAGTTCATTGATTTCTATGTGCAAAACTCTAATTTCCTTATTTACCTTATAATCCTTTATTAAGTTTCATGAATTAATAAAATATGTTTCCTCTTACGTCTGACATTGTGCGTTGCTCCTTTTTGTCTGTTAATACCTCTAGGTTTAGGGATTCCTTTAAATTTCTTTTTCCTCAAAGAACCTCTTCTGGTACATTTGTTCAAAAACGCTGAACTTTTCCCCAATTTCAAGTTATATTTCATAATACTAAAAAGCAGGTAAAAGTCCAATTTTCACAGTCAGCCATGAACTGCCGTGAATCAGAAGCTGAGGCCAGGAGACTGGAAGCTGAAGGATAAGTAGGGCAGACCTGTTCTGCTGAAGGAGTAATAGCACTCTCAGTCAAAGAATGGTCAAAGATGGAACATAAAAAGGCCAAGCCTGCTGAAGCTAAGTATAGCTAAGATAGGGCAATGATGCACAACTGAAAGGTGGGAAGAGTAACAGCAGAATTAGGAAGTTTGGTCTAGGAATGCAGCAGGAAATGTCCAGGTAAAGAATCCCAATATAGGAAGTTGCCTACCACCAAGTCAGACCATTGGTCCAACTAGCTCAGGAGTGATTACATGGACTGGTGACAGTTTTCTGAGGCTTCTAAGACAGTCTTCTCTGGAAATTGAAACTGGGACCTGCTGCATGCAAAAGGATCTGCCTGAAGAAGCAATATCACTGAGCAATATCAAAAGGATCTGCCTGAAGTTGTTAATAATGAAGGAGAAAGTCGGTGCTCACCAGAAGCTACAGTGTTGACCTGGAACTGAAAGAGATCTTGATTCATACCCCAACAATGGCTAGGAAAGCCATAATTTCCCAGTTTTGTTCTCTCTTTTTGTAAAATAAGAATGCATTAGCTATCTCACAGGGATGTCAGTGGTGAACAATAAACATTGCGAGCACTTTTTTTTTACTTGTGATCTGTGCTGCCAGTTTTTGCAGGCTAGATAGTACGTAGGGTACCTGTGTGAGTTTAGCTGTATACCCATAGGCCTCTGTGAAAAGAGAATCTTAAACATGTTGACAGCAGGGGCAGTTCCAGCTAGTGCAATCCTCACCCCTGTTTGCACATTCATTTGTACATTCAGCGACCTTATCACAAGGCTCACACAGTACATTATAACAGAAAACAATTCCACACAGTTACAGTGTGACTAAACAACTGCAACAAAATGAATATGGAACAAATCACAGCATGAAACAGGCAGTCCCAGATCTACTTGGGGGAGCAATTGGCCTTAATTAATTCACTAATAACAAGATTCAAACATACAAGGAAAACTATATCAATGAAAGAAAGACATCCACAGTGGAGATGATTCTACTCCAATCACCCAAACTTTTTTTCCCTCAGGAAGACTGCACCCGGCATTCCAAATAAAAAGCCATTTTAAAATGAGCCAGAGAAATGAGGATTTGTTTAAAGATTTCATTTTAGCTCTTTCATACCAGATCTTTATGTTACCTGTTTGTTTTGCATATATGTGTACACACACACCTGCTGCAAATTGAAGGCAACACTTCATGGATCTGATAAAACAGATTCTATTCCATGCCACAGTGATCTTATTTCCTTGCAACTCCTGACTTGGTTAAATTACATTTAGATCAGCTTTATTTAGAGCAGCCTAAAATCTGCAGGTTACATAAAGCAACTTCATGTGGAGTAATGGTCAGAATTCAGTTTCTAGGAAATGCAGACTAATTTGAATGTTTTGAATACCATGTAACACCATGTAAAACAATACCATGTAAAACAAAGCAGCTTACTTCATGGGACCATTTCTTAAACCAACAGTTTCTTTTCTTTTTAAATCTTAAATCTTAATGGCATGACTGTATTAGGCCAATTTTTAAGTGATAAATCTGTAACCAGGTTACACCATTTCAGAATAGGGAGGTATGGAGAGGTCACACAATTTAATAAACCTTTACCTAGCTGGTGCCATCTAGATGTTTTGAACTACAAATCCCATCAGTCCCAGCCAATACAATTACACTGCCTGAGGGTGATGGGATGAGAGGTGTTGTAGCCCCAAACCAAAGAAACTCCACAAAGGAACTAGGCTTGAATCATTCTCCCTGAGATTCAATTTTCTATGAAGAGGGAGTGTTTTGTTACATGAGCTCCATCTGCAGACCACAGCACAGACATCTATTAATATACTTGGAAGAAAGACTGAAAATAAGTTGTGTACAAAGAAGGGAAGCCTTTATATAGACTAATATATTTTCTATAAAAAAATAAAAATAAAGGTATGTCTTTGGGTTCTAAAAATGCTTTCAGTTGTACTTGGGAGGTTGGAATCCAAAGAGTAAACATATTTATCTCTTACTTCAAAGTAAGTGCAGATACTGTTAATGATGGAAGCATCTTCATTAGCTATTGAGCAAGCAGGCTGAAAATTTGCAAACTAAAAGAGGCTTCTGTTGCAAGCCAAACAACATATAGTCTATCTAAACAATGCAAATCTGTTGTTTGTGCAGGGCTGTTCCCTCCCCCCTCCACTCTTAGGTATTTTTTCCAAGTGTATTTGAAAGAGGGAAAAACAGAGGGTCAAAAGGGTAGAAACAAACAGCTGCACAGAAGCTTCTGTCCCTCGATCTGAACTTTTCTTTTCTTCTTTGTAGTGTGCAGTGGAAGTGCAGGGTGTTGTTGTTGTTTTTTTCAGTTTAAAAACTATGTCCCATTGATGTCTGGCACAGTGTTTATTTGGACCTTCAGCTCACAGTCAGCATTCAGTACCATGCTGATTATTTCTGTGCCATGTAATGGATTTGTCACAGTAGTGCTTCCAAAGGATCTTTCTTTATATATATATATATACACACACACACACTTCCATCCCCAAACACGTACACAAAAATAAGAAGTGAAAAGAATGGATGGGCTATGCTGCAAATAATATTAGAGGATATGTTATTAAATCTAATAAAGCAGGTGTCAGACCTGACTAAATAACAGAACAGATGCACTTGTGTGCTGCACAAACAGTGTCATAATCTGGGGTTTTCATAAGGTTTTCAAATACATTGCCTCTACATATATAGGGTATGAGGAACTGAAAGCTGGTGGGCCCGATGCAACTGTACAGTGACAGGGATTTACTAAGTCACAAGGCTGCTATACAATAGCTGGAACTGGAATGTGGGTCAAAGCTCAACTCAGAAAGTTTATAGGAATGTGAAATCACAGAATCACAGTATCTTAGAGTTGGAAAGAACCACAAGGGTCATCTATTCCAACCCCCTGCACGGATAAGGTGAGTAGCACCACAGTGAAGGGTTTCTCTTCTGATATGTGCACACTTCTCCCTAGAATGAATGTAACAAAATGCAGAGGTCATAACTGCCAGGAAAGAGTCCTCTGTGTATCCAGCTGTATCTGGGGGTCAATTCTATTGCTAGGCTCAAATGTCTCAGTAAATACCTCCTCAAAAATCCACAAGACCTAAGAAACTGTTTGGTTCAGTTTCCCCCACAATGAACATGCCTCCTTAAACATCCCCACATTTAATTGGATGCAAGAATTTAATTGGAGCCACCCTTCAAACTGCTCTGAACAGAGAAGAGGAGCAAATAATTCCTCTCTGTCAAGGAATATGATGGGGCCAGATGAGGTGCCTTTTCTCCCACTGACGTGGTGACTGGTGGGCAAGGCATGCCCAGATCATTTTGTGGTTTTGTCCGTTTTTCAGCTCTCTTAGATTTAGCAGCCATTATGGCATGCTCCCATGGGAGGCATTTTGTGCTATGACTGGCATCCACAGCATATTTTCAGTGTTTGAAATGTGCCTACTAGCCCCCCCCCCCCATGGCTTCCAAAGGAATGTGTACTGGCAGACAATCTGGAAATTAGTATACATTGAGTCAGGCACGAACAGGTGTCCTTTATTATGTCTAACACTGGAGATATTTGCCAAAGCTTCTCTTATTCTATCCTTTTATTCTGATATTAATCCTTGTCCATCTTCCATAAGTTGAAGATGGAGTGGCAGAAATCCACAGTGCTTTGCCCACCAGGGTGAAGGCGGGGAAAAGGCAAATCCCTGCATCAGTCTGGAGATGGTGTAGCATCTGAATCAGGCCTAATACCAGCACATGATGTCAGTGGAACCAGCCTGGGCTCAGCACACACACATATCCCCTAGAATGCCCCATTTGGCAGCTTTCTGCTGGCTTCCTCCATCAGAGATTCTATCCTTAGCACTTTTATAAATCCACATATTTGACAGAAGATGCCCCAAGGCAGCAGAGTGACACCTCTGCACAATCCACACACACCCAGCATGCCACAAAGGGGGTTTGGATTGCACCCTAAGTTAATCAATTATCTCACTACATACACAAGAACAATGCCATTTGTGACTTGCATAGTTTGTGGAAATGCAGCCCCAAAGGAAGACGGTTGACCTGTCAGTTGTTGTTGGTATCCATCTGTCTTGGGACACAATGAAGGACTGTGCCTTTTGGGGGGTGAAGCCAAACCGTTGGAGACTTACAGCACCTGCTGTGGCTGCAGACAGGAATTTTTGTTGCAGCTGGGGCAGATGGTAACACAGCTTTTGGCATGCCATCGTTGCCAGGCTGAATAACTTAGCTTTTAAAAACCTTTCCTTGGGCTTTGTCATGACTGCAGAATTAGTCTGTAGGACCAATAAATGACTCCCAAGCGAAACACAGATTGGAGAGTATATATGTGAGGGATGTGGCTTTCCACAATCATTTCTGGAGTACAACACAACTCAGATAGTTATTATAATTTTGAAATATAGCTGGGTGTATGTACTGGCACTATGAATTGCAAGGGTTCCAACAACAAGAAGCTGTTCTCCAGTTGTCGTAGGACTCTGACTGTCATCAGCCCCAGGTCAATTGTCAGGGGTAGTCAATGTGGTGCCCTCAGTTCAAATCTGCCAAAGAAGAGTCTGCATCCAAATGCAAGAATAGCAGGATGGTAGCTGCTAAGACTAAATGCCCCCCCCCAAAAAAAATCCTCCACTCTATTCAGAGGTGACAACTTGGGGAACTGCCATATTGACACTTTTTCAGAGAGCAGAAAAATATCACTGCTGGTACAGAGCTCTCCATGGTAGCCGAGAGCTGGCAGCTGTTATTTTTGCTTCCTCCAGGAACAACACCATTTCATCATGTAGCATCACTTTCAGCAGCAGTTGGGAAAGAGAAATGGAGGCTGCCAGCCAGCAGTTAATGGAAATCTCCAGTGATAGAGGTGAGTTTCACCAGCCTTGCTCCTGAAATTTTGCAAAGAGTTTCAGCACTCTTTTACCTCCTGCCCCTGAAATTCAAGCTGACACAAGTTCACCAGAACTTTCAGCTCAGCACTCGTAGGAAGGTTGGATGTTGTACTGAGAAAGTCATGTTGATGGTGATTCCTTTTTAAGAAAAGAGAATGGTGTAGTCATCTATATCTAGCTTTCCAAGGAATGCTTTGGCAAATATGAGAATTCTGGCCTGTGAGATAATTCAGTCAATCCAGCCCTTCATGGTACTGCTTTCTGATAGGCTATACTCTAGCTCTCCTGTGTCCAAGGTACTTCTTCTGATTAGAAGGGCAATTGGGACTGGTGAAAGAAAAGAGAAGGAATAGATATAATGGAATTGAAGGAGTTCTTTTGATAGTTAGGAAGTTATCATTGTGAGATTATCCCTATCACACTTTTATTTAAGGACATAATGCATTTTGAGAACGTTTGGAGATATATTTATTTATTGCTGGTGTTTATGTGCCTTTGCATTTTAGGGGGTGGAGTTGGCATTTTAAGCTTATTCAAGATAAATAAATAAATGCTAGCCAGTTGGCATTTGTCTGGCTGTGCAAAGAAATTGAATGACCGAAAAACTGCATGGTTTTCAGGAAGAAATACTGCTGTTCTTAACTTTTTTCAGTACACCCAGCAGCATTTTTAAGATGTGATACATTTAGATTTTGATCTCATGTTGATTTGAGATTTCAAAGAAGCTTGTTTGCACACTTCTCTTGGCTAAATTCCCTTATGAACAACATGAGACAACACATCCTTTCCCCTGCAGACTTTGAAATACTATATTAATAAGAGTCAAAAGGGATTGTTTTTTTAAAATGTAGAAATAGCCCAAAGTTACCCCCTAAGGTAACAGTGAGTTTCTCTTATTTGCCTAAAGTGATATTAAACCATACTTTTGTGAATATTCTTCTGTTCTTCTCCTGGCTTCATAAAGTGTATTAACTGAATACAGTGAAGCTGCAGGGGGTAAAGAATGTTGCTTCATATCTGTCCTCTGGTCATATCCCATCTGGGTTACTGCAATGTGCTATCTCTGGAGCTGCCTCTGAAGGTGGTTCGGAAGCATCAGTTAATGCAGAATTCAGGGGGCAAACTGGCTCTGCTCTCGTGGAGCATATGTTTCTGAACTAAACACAAACTTCATTGGTTGCCTGTTTCCTCTTAGGACAGATGCAAAGTGGTGAAGCTTACTTTTAAAGCTTTTACCTTGAGACCCATGCATGCCAATATATAGAGTGGTTGTGGACACTCTTTCAATTTAAATTTTCCACTAGGAAACTTCAAGTGGTCATTGTCTCAGACACTTAATCAGTTCACTTTCCAGAACACAATGCTGCCTTTTGAACTTGGTGTCCATGAGATTCCTCACAAAATCAAAGTCATGATTGCGGGGGAAAGCAAAGAAAGTGAAAAGAAAAATATAGCATTTTGATAAGGGAAGCGTCTACACATCTGTTCATTTGTTTCTCAGAAGTATTTATCTGTTTTTAGGCTGCAGTCTTATATGGACATGGGATGAATCTCATTGCTTTTAAGTAGGCATGCAATGAATTGTGCTCCTAGTATTTTTCATGAAGTTAATGGACATGCAAATACACAGATAAGTATGATGTGCATTATAAAGAATATACCATTTAAAAATACAATAAATTTTGATATAAAAGTAACTGGAACTTCAAAATCAATTTCTAGAACCCTCTCCCTCACTCTCAAAGCACACATGATTATTTTAATTGTAACTAAGTAATACCATGTCCTTAATTAAATTTTAAATCAATGTTTTTAAAATCCCTGAATCACATATCTCCTGAAAGCTTTTATTTCTAATTAATTATAGATAATAGATTCCTTTTCTTTAAAGCTTCTATTGTCTTCCCACATGACTAAAATGTGACCATTATTTAAAAATCTTAATTGTGAAGATTTTCTAAAAGCTGCCTTTCTGTGGCTGCTCATACCATCCTTTCAAATGCTACACAAAATATGTATGGAATATATAGAAGAAATACATTTGGAAATACATTGAACAAGTATAGCACCAAACCATGGCATTATCCCTTCTCCCAGCTCTTTGAAAACATAGCTGGATTCACAATTAAAATACAATTACCAAAAATCTGTTGCTTGCTGAAAGATTATATGGTTACAAGATGCTCACGAACTTGTCAAAATTGCCAGTTCCAGATTGACTGCTGACTGGTGGCATTAGTGGATATGGAAGCCATTAAGTCAAGTTTTGACTTCTTTTCTGCCAGAATATTGTCCCTTATTCCTGTAATGGGGCATATTTTCCCCACCCACTTTCTTAAATAAGACTTCAGCAATTGACTTCCAAAAGGGAGGTGGTTGTGAGGAGTCCCATGTGGACACCTGATACTCAATGGAAAAGGGCTGGACCATAACTTTATAGATCTGCTACTCCCCCAAGCTCACCCTTGGGATTTTCCTGCATCATCTTCACACACACACACACACACACACACACACACACACACACACACATGCAATTTAGTGACTTTTGCTAGTTACCTGTTAGAGGATTACTTGATGCACTTTAGCTTTCCTCCTTTTTTCACCTACTTCACACTGTTGGGATGAATTAGAGAGTGGTATGGTTTGTCTGCTCTGGTTAGGTGAAGAACCTGGAGAGAAAAAGTGAGGCAAAATTGAGCTAGGGTCACCCTTTAGGGCTGACGTGCACATTTGGGGTGAAGACTGGACAGTAGGGCTTGGGTGTGTATATTTGGTTCATCTAGTAAGGAAGGATAAAATTATCCTTTGACACTGCCATTTCTGATATCAGATTTATTAAGCAGTATAATACCCTGATGTTTAAAACAAAAACTGGACACATTGATACATTTTATCAGTCTCTCAGCCTAGCAGTTTATGGACCACCCTTATTCAATTTCAGCAAGAGAACAATGAAGAAAATGAAGAGTTGTTCTCAAATACAAAACAAAACAAAAACCCAGAATCCCAGAATGTTAGCAAAATCTTTTTATAGTAGGGAAAACCCATTGCAGAAGAATTCTGTACATCAGGAAGATAAGTTAATCACTTTGTATGATTCTCCATCCTTGCTTATTGGCAAGGGTTAAGCCCTTGAGGACTCTCAAGGGTTTTTGGTTTGCTTTATTGTCTTCATTTGCTGCTAGACCTTCAGTGATTAGTGTCAGTAGAATGTGGGAAGACCCACTTCTGGGTCCAGTTGAAGGCTGAGTGCCTGCCATCAGTAGTCTCCCAGTCTATTAGCTATCTCACCTGGTAGGTGCTGCAATATCCCTCATACCCCCCCCCCAATAATAACTTATGGAACTGGTATGAGGTACTTGGATATTATCCCAGCCAGCACATAGCCACTAAAAGTCTAAGGCAGGCATCCCCAAACTTCGGCCCTCCAGATGTTTTGGACTACAGTTCCCATCATCCCTGACCACTGGTCCTCTTAGCTAGGGATCATGGGAGTTGTAGGCCAAAACATCTGAAGGGCCGCAGTTTGGGGATGCCTGGTCTAAGGTATATAAATCTCCCTGATGGGGTTTGACCATCAAACTTTCACACAGACCATCAAACTTTCACACAGACATACATGCCATATGAAGTCTCTCTGGTATCACTCCCTGGAACTGAAGCGGGAAGCATTTTATCTTGTTTATGTTATTCTGCTTAAAGCCTATTTGGCTGCTTTTTGTTCTGCATTCAAGCCTGCTACTTAATAAAAGCACTGAACTTCTCTTCACTAGTGTTGTTATTGCCACTGAATCCAAAAGAACTCTTGCATTTGGCAAAATATATATCCCCTATGATGCCTTCCCAGGAACTATTGGGCTGATCCTTTAATGCTATTCTTTCCCAGAATTGAACTATCCTGTGCCACTTTCTGCCTTATTAAAACATGCTTTCACTTTCTTCTTGTTCTAAACCTTCCCATCCTCACTTGACCTTTATAATAACCACATCCTCACTTAGATTTCCAGGTTTATCCCCCACCCCTGCCCTTATTATCTAATGATACAAAGAGTCAAAATTGATTTCCCTAGGAGGTCTATTCTATAGTTTCCATTTTAAAAGTTTTTCATACAGCACTTGTTTTGATTCATTTAAAATCATAGAAGTCTTAAATGGCAAAACAGCTGGATAGTGACCTTTCCGAAAATCCCTGCCCTGCTGGGAAACTGTAGGGAGCCCACCCAAGGTATTGCTTATGTTATAATAAAGCTTCTATAATTTTCTACTTGGAGTGCTTTGTAAATTAAAGCAGGAAAGGTCTTCGGCTTCACAATACAAAGCATCACTATTCAATAGTGTATTATAACACGTCTGGCCCATCTTTTGCTTACTACTTCAGAGACATCTCTAGTTTGCATTGAAGATAACTATGGAAGCTTCAACCTTTATTGCAATGTATGGCAGCAAAATGTTGCAAGAGCAAATCTTACGCTTAATACAAAGTAAGATTTTTTAGAGTGAAACCGAGAAAACTAGAGGCAGTAATTGTTTCAAGGAAGTCATTATAGCATTTATGCTGTTCTTTGACTGTAGCCTACATTCCAGAGAGTCCTAAGTTAATTGTAGACTGGTTCATCTCTGGAATTATCATAAACCAGAGCAGTGGCTCCCAATTAGCGAATTACTGAGGACCTCCTGTTTTTCAAAAGCCAAGGCACAGACAGCCCCCCCCCCCCACACACACATTTGATTACTCTATTGTAGTTACCTCTGCAAAGGATTTTTTTTGAAAAGTGTGGGGTAGCCCCTAATAAGCAAAGGATTTCAGGTATACTAAATCATACCATAAACTTTGTAATATTACCATGCAAAAATGTCAAAAATTTAGTTGGGGAGAGGCAAGGGATAGGACTGCAAAACCCCTGGGTATGTTCTGCGGACCCCCGGGGATTCCCAGACCCCTAATTGGGAACCACTGGACTAGAGGAAAGATTGCATTCTAATAAAAATTACTACAGAGTGTTCTCTTGTATGCTTGGATGCAGCGTGAAGGCAGCCCTGTTCAGGGAAGCCGCCCAGAGTGGCTGCAGCAACCCAGTCAGATGGGCAGCACATAAATAATAATAATTATTAGAACCTGCTCTATTAAAGTCTACATTGTTTTGGTTTCCTAAGCATCAAAGCTCTTATTTTTAAGCCTTCCAGTTCACCAGGACTCAACAGTTCCCAGTTATGCAGATACTGTGCTTACCAGTAGTGTCTGTCAGGGGAGGTGGGACTGTGTTGCTCTCCTGGCTTCTGAAAGTTGTGCATCACTGCTACTTGCCAGGTGTGAGAGGAACAAGGCAGCAGGGAATTTGACAGGTATGGACATGGTGGTGGTGCCAATCTAATGGTCCTGTGCACAGAATGCTGAGCTCCCTGGTGCCTTGACCATTTCCCTCCCAGAAAGCAGCAGTGATGCATGGTGTTTGCAAACCAATGCAGTCTGGCCAGTAGAAACCTGTCTGGCACTACTGGTGCTTGATTTCAAACAATATCTGCTCAGGATGTTAATGAACCTCTTCACCAAAACTATTAACACAGACCAGTAAGGTGGCCACTGGTATCCATGGCTTCTTGAGGGTGTCATCACTGCCAGATTTCTACTGCTGTTGATTTTCTGAATGGTGGGTAAAATAAAAAGGGTTTTGCACTGCCTTGTGACAATTCAACTAGGAACTGTACAAATTACCTGAGATGGCTGATCTTTAAAAAGTGAAATATATATTGAGGCCTCCTTTTTGCGGAGGGGATATATCATTGACAAAATTCCCAAACTACATTGAACATTACATCACTTAATGAAGACTTTTGACTTATGCTAAAGCTAAGAACCAACTAAGCAGCTTCGGGTGCAAGTACTTTTAAAAATCAAGACAGTGCTGCAGTGGGGAAAGATAAACCTGCACACCTTAGTCCAAATATTGATCCCAAGCCCCACTCCTACTTTTTAAAAGCTCATGAAATGCAAGAACTCACTGATTCCCCCTCCCCCAATTTGAACCTAACATAGAATAATACAAGTGAGACTTGCAACAAACTGTTCAAGTATGCAGTCTTCCAGATCACTGTTCTAGCCAGCCTTGGCCATCTCTGCAATACAGTTTTTCATTCACACCATATTCCCCCCCCCCCCCCCGCTACAGCTCACTCAGATTCCATGACTGCTGAGTGTCCTCAGTCCTTAGTGGGTGTTTTGGGTGTCTTCCCCCTAAACATTTTTAAAAGACTGTTTAAACTTTTGCACACTTTGGGGTTCCTCCCTAGTCTGTTGATACTTCTTCCTTATGTGTAGCTAAGGATGTAAGAAGGTTTTGCTTTCTATTCTGCCCCATGTTTGTCACATGCAGCACCATTTCCATTTATTGCAGTTCATCTTCTGCCAAAAGCTATGTTATTCACCCTGCTGTCCACTGGGATGTAATTTTGTAAACTTAAAAGTTACATAATTAAGTTACATTGTATTTATTACAACCCATTCCTTTCAGTGCCAAGGATATGCAGTGCAAATGAAGGGTGTGGGTAATCAAATATGTATTCTTTGTGGACAGAAAGAAACAACAACAGTGAATACTGATCACGTTTGCTCAATTCGTTTCTGCTTTGGACATGGGACAAATAATCACCAACAGCAATTTCTACTCCCATTTCTGTTTTCATCAGAATCCCTCAACATCCCTATGTGTAGCTAATGGCACTTTGAAGCACAGCACTCATTCCTGAAGATTAGAAATAGAGGAAATAATGCAGTTTTAGTTACATAAGTCTCGCTGAGTTCAATGGTTCTTACTCATGAGAAACTTTAGGACATCTTGAGACATAGCCCAAGTTAGGCTACAGTTCTTTGCATACCAACTAAAGTATTGCTGCATGTATTTTGTAAGGCAGAGCTTGTTTCATAAAATATGCTAGTTCATTCTGTACCATCTCAAGTCATGCACGTTTTGGAGGGTACATGAATACTTAGGCCAAACCAGGCAGCCTTTGTATGATTCATAATTCCACTTTCCTCTTGGGCCTCTTTTGAGGCACCCCGTCTCTTGGGAGCTAATCAGCCAGATGCACCAATCAGCTTCTAAATAATGAAGGAAGTTCTTATGTGATTTGCCAGGCAAATTACAAAGCAATTAAGTGAAGTGAAGTGAAGCCAAGTTCTTGTCAGGAGGGTGTGGAGGGAAGCACATTTTCCTAGCAAGAAATTTTAAAGGTTAAAAAGACAGCAAACCTCAATCTACCAACTTACGAGTTACCCTCAAATTTTAATTATACCGTTTCATTGGTAAAGATCATCCCAGAAATAACTTTACACTGAAAACTTTAGCTATGGTCTCATAGAGGTAATTTGCATACTTCCCAGAAGTGTACTGAGGTAAGTTGCTAAATTGTGTATGTGTGTTACATACAATGATACTCTCTCTCTCTCTCTCTCTCTCTCTCATTGAAGAGGAACATTTTCACCTGGGGCCTAAAGTTGTATAATGAAAGACACCAGGCAGACTTTCCTGGGGAGAGCATCCCACAAATGGGAGGACTTGCCAGGCAGGGAGCAGGTCCCTCAAGACTCGTAGCTGAGATGAGTCTTGGTGTTTTGTTTCTGTTTTTGTTGTCCCTTGCCACTTTCCACAGGAAAACTTGTAGCTTACTACTGAATCAGAACGAAGATCAATCTTGGGGAAACTCAATTGTCATGTGTCAATGACAAACAGCAGGTTTTCCAGGGGAAAGCAGCAGGACAAAAAAGAAAAAGAAGGAGGGGTGCTCAGACCCATGCCTAGAAATTACAGAGCTATGCCTAGAAATAGGTGGCACAGACTGAAGTGTGGATGAGCCCTGAGTCATCTACCAAATCATTTTGAAATGCCCATTACAAGCAATCAAAGGAAAAAGAGGAGGAACTCATGGGTCTTTTAAAATTCAGATCACAATTTTCACAACAAGAACATTAATTTTACATACAGAGAGTCTGTTTAGTATTTAAAATGAGCATAAATAGGGCCTGCAAAATTTCAGTTTGCTGAAACAAATAGCTTAGTAAGGCAGTTCTGGATTGTGTCCAATTTGCTAAACATTCATTTCCTGTTACTTTCCAGTCTCAAAAGTGTTTGAAACAAGTCACATGTCATTTTGTAAGAACACGTTATATGTCAAATTTGATTCTAATGCTACTTAGAATCCTTGAATTGTAAGCCATTCCCAATACATTGGGAACAATTGCAAATTTTATGAGTAAGGCTAATACCATACTCTAATTATGTTTTCAAGCTTACATTTGGCAGAACAATTTTTTGCTTGATACTGGGAATGGACATAAATAATCACACCCCCTGAGGTTCTGCAAGAACACTATGACCAGAAAATACACACACGCAATTTGTTATATAGTTTTGGCATTTAATTCTTCATAAATCCATTACATTTGCGGCCCAAATTTGTGTATATGAAATTGAGTACATTTTATGTTCTCCAATAGCTTGAAAACATTCAATCCATGCAGATGGGCAGAGATTTGAATAACCGGGGTATAGGGAGAGGTACTCCTTCAAGTATTTGATTCACAAGGTGCTTAGAAGTTTGTGAGCTAATGAACACCCTTAAGCCCTGGTGTCTGGAACTGAGACTGTTAGCATATAAGCAACCAGTGCAAATCTCACAAGATTAATAATAATAATAATAATAATAATAATAATAATAATTTGTACCCTGCCCATCTGGCTGGGCCTCCCCAGCCACTCTGGGCAGCTTCCAACAAAGATTAAAAATACAGTAAAATGTCACACATTAAAAACTTGCCTAAACAGGGCTACCTTCAGATGTCTTCTAAATGTCAGGTAGTTATTTATCTATTTGACATCTGGTGAGAGGGCGTTCCACAGGGCAGGTGCCACTACCGAGAAGGCCCTCTGCCTGGTTCTCTGTAGCTTTGCTTCTCACAGTGAGGGAACCACCAGGAGGCCCTTGGCACTGGACCTAAGTGCTTAATGAAAGTCAGGAATGGAGAAGGTGGCGCTCATAGGAGTTTAAGAATGCTTGCAGAGAGCACACGTTAATTGGGAATCCAGGAAGGCTCAGAATTTGGGCGGATGAAACCTACAGTACTGTAAGAGGGCACAGCAGAAAAAATCTAGTCATCCCTACCTGGGATGAGAACATGGTTTGAAATGCTCAAAGGAAAGTTAATTCCCCCACATGTCGTTGAACAGGTTTTCTAGTAATTTACACTGATAGTCAGAGCCTTCAAGTTCCTCACTTTTGATTTGAGGCATTCAAACTTCTTGCTAATCAAATCCAACAAATCCATACTTATTACTTCGGTTTCACAAATCTTTCATTCACAAATCTTATATTTCATTTAGACTACTAGCAAAATTATTGTTGTACTAGTAGCAGCAGCAACAACAACAGTAAAGATCTGTGAATTATTTTCTTAAATGTATAATTCAAACTGTCATTTTGTTCTTCTACTTCAGATGCAAAGTCTGTGTAAAGGAAAATAAATATTTCTTTAGGATGACATTTTATGCAACATTCAACCTTACAGGAACCGGCTGAGTGCCAGAAATCAATATTTATTCCCAGAACCTTAGCTTTTTATATTACTTGAACATTACATCTTGAGAAGTATATAAAGTATCTCGTTTTAGAGCACACTGCAATTACTTAATGTGTTATATACCTAGCTGAGCTGTTTTCTAACCAATTAAATGAATATTGTATCAGAATAGATGGCAATGAAACTTGTAAACAAAAAACCCTTTGTGTGTTATCCATACAAATGTGGGCAACCTAAAACAAAATAAGGATTGCTACCTCAAGACCATGAGATTGATCCTGTATCTTCTAACCCTGAGCTTTCTAACTGACCTTGATTAGGTGGTGGTGTGTTTTTTTCTCAGGATAGTAATTGTTGGGGTGCTTCTGAATTGATATATTTTCTGTAGGAGTTCCTGAAATTGCAATGGTTAAGCAACTATGGAAGGAAAAGAAAACAGAACCTCATAAATCTGAAAAAGCAGAGGCAGATATGTTAATTCCTAAGAACAAAAACTCCAAGATCTATAGATAGTCAATACCTTTGTCAGGTTCAACAAAAGGTGGCAGCAGGGGCGGCTCGCCCATTGGCCCTAGTGGCGCGGGGCACCGAGGGGCGCCCCAGCAAGTGGGGGAGCTGCGCAGCGGCCTCCCTTTCCCTCCTCCTGGATGCCCGCCAGCCGCGCCGCTCAGGGGAGAGAGGTAAACGAGTGGAGCAGGGTCACTAGGACCCTGTTCCGCTCTGCAGCGACAGGGTCATCCCTCACCCCAGTGCTGCGTTTCATTGGTAGAGGCGATGCCACATAGCAGCACCTCTACCAATGAAACGCAGCGCCCTGTTGGCAGGAAGGAAATGACCGTGGACCCAGCAAGCGCCGGAGTCGCGGAAGAGGGCCGGTACACCAGGTAAGAGCTTTCCTTTAAAAAAAAAGAGAGTGGGGGATCCGCACCAGGGCGCCCGATGACCTTAAGACGCTACTGGGTGGCAGGATGGGCTATTAATTTAATAAATAAAATAAACAATAATAATGTCACTAAATAGTGGCAGGGTGTTGGACTAGATGTTCCAACTCTATAATTCTGTAGTTCTCTTCGATGTCATACAAAGAAGGAAACAGGGGGATAAAGAAAAAAATGATGATCCAACATTAGTCGGGATGTTGTAGCCATGAGATCAGCTTGCATATGATTGAGACTGCTGACTGGATAAGTTTCTGCAAGGTGTTACAGATACCAGGTGGCACATCTAGGATTAACAGAAGAGCATGGACATTACAACAGAGACACCTGATCCCTCTGCAAAGAGCTTTCCTGATCTTTCTGATGGAGCAGAAATCTTACAGAAAGGGCCTGATTTCAAAATCACCCTACAAGCTTCCTATATAAATATGTCCCACATTCATTAGCCTGCTAGGTAGGGTCTGAGAGAGAATAGAAGCACCCTTTTATTTGTGAGGGAATTTTATCCATTGAAGGAGGGGGGGGGAGTTGCCCAACACAGACTTACAGATTTGTCTTGTTTGTTTTTCCTATGCCTTGCCATCTGTTTTAGATATAGCTTGACCTTTCTGATGTTGTCATTTAATCAAAACTAATTGGCTGCATAGCATTATGACGTCATTCCGTTCACTAAGTGTTTCCCAATTTACTGGGATATCCATGTGATTTAATCATGGAAGAAGTTTCAGAATGGAATGAAGTAGGATATATCATCTTACTTAAAAACTGAGTACCTCAAAATCAAAGCATATATAATGTCAGTATAATACTGATAAAGCACCAGTTGCCTTTGGCTTTTAATTGGTAGCCCTTGAATGTTCTCATTAAAGAAATATTGAAATAACATATTTTTGGGGGGAACTACACTCAAGAAGGCTGAATAATTTCCAGTATAACTTTCATCTTAACACAAAATGTGAGAAAGAACTTGTAATCAAGGTGCTCTTTATTATTAAGATCCCATGCCTTTTCAAATGTGTCCTTTATTTGTATACTAAGGATGCTACATGAATGGGATCTGCCATTTCAGATGGGAAGAAATGATTTTATTATGCAGTTTCATAGGTAAAATAATTATCTTTTGTAAGGAAGGCCTCCAACTCAGTGGCAGAGTATGTGTTTTGCATGCAGAAGGTCTCAGATTCAATGTCTGGCATCGCTGGGTAACGTTTCGAGTGCCCTGACTGAAACCCATTTAGTACAGAGAATAGTAAGCTAGATGGGCAATGAGCTGACTTGGTATAAGGCAGCTTCCTGTGTTCCTAAGTGGGAACATAGTATTGTCAGGTCCTAGCCAGTGATAGACTGGCCACAGACTCCACGTCAGATGCAGATAAGATGAAGGTCACGGGGGCCAAGTAGAAAACATGGCCATAAACAGATTGAAGAACAGGCACTGGAACAAGAACAGATGGCCAGAATGTTTGCAGTTACTTGATGAAACAAGTTGCTCAAAATACCAGACCAGCCTTAGAAGAAAGTATTGTATGGAACCTGCTGCCTCTCCATTGGTTTGGGAGATCATCTCACCATCTTCAGGCTATAGGATGATCTACAGCATTCAGATCACCACTGAAGCCTACAGGGTACCTGTGCTCCATGTAGTCACTCAGGGACAAAAGAAACTGAAATGAAACTTCTCATAGAACATTGTTATTGGTCGGTTATTATTTGTGTGTGTGTATGTGTGATTTAGAAGCTTGGAAGCACTTACTAAGGTACTAGGATGATCTGAGGAAAAAAAGGCTTTATAGTTGAGTAAAGTAGGGTAATAGTCCAGACTAGGTTTAATTGGATGTCTTTTTGCATGGGTTGTCATATCCTAATTGTTCTTATGAGAAACTGATGAAACTGTTTTGAAGTGTTCGCTCCCCACTGCCCTGCGCTGTCCAGAAAATTTTTTTTGGATAACTTTTTGATGCTATTCATTTTTATTTTTTAAAGAAAACTCTAAATTTGTTGTTGCCTTAACCTTGGGTCTGACCCTTTGATTTTCACCCAACACCTAATTGCCTTCCCACTCCGTCAAGTTCAGTGAGTTGGCTAGAATTGTGAGGAAGTCCAAAGGCAACAACCAAATTAAAGAGGATAAAAGGATGTTTCAGTGGAGGCAGCCAAGAAAAATAAAGACATTCACTTAGTGGGCAGCAGGAAAAACCACAGGAGGGGATATGATAACTGGTTTGCTCACCACCTCCCACCCTTCCATGGTATAGGCTACAGTTGGTGCAGTGACTCATACAGGATCCAGTACTCAGTTTTGAGCTGGACTCTGGAAAAGGCTTTTGTAGCAAACTGCTAAACAGATTTTTCCTTTTAGTGTTAGAATAAGCAGGAAAGTAGAGCATTTATGAAGCAGGTCAGATTAAATGCAGAAATAAAGATATAAAACCATTTACTTCTGGGTTTCACCTCTGCTTTTCTTACAGGGGTTCTGGACTGATCTGGAATAATGCCCACCTCCTACAAAAAAAGGACACTTCCCCTATGCTTTTGCATATTAAAATATTTTGATTTCGAAGAATGTTACCCTTTAGGATTATCAGTCATGGCTGACCCTGCCATGGCATTGGCACTTGAATTACAAGTAGATGGATATGTATTTCTGTTTTGGACATAAGCCCTCCAATTTTCTCTGATATAGCATGGGCTTTTCCAAACCCTCTAAAATCCCTAGGTTTTGTACAGAAATGTTATTTGTGGACTAACAGTTTCACTGTCAATCCCTGTGAAATTGTTGGATTTGTAATGATTCTTTCTCTTTTGTACTCATACATGCCCCTCCCGTTCCCTATCCCTCCCACCTTCCTTTCCATTATACACAGGTTAGTACCAGCCTTTTAAAAAGAAAAATACAGTTTCTGGCTGCAAACTACAGCACACTTATTCTATTATGATTTAGTTAAAGTCTATGGAATAAATCAGTGCCCCTTGAGCAGCCTCACTGAAGATCAAAATGGTTTGACTTGCGCTTTGAAGTTCAAAATAACTTCTCAGGAGGGGTGCAAATTCTCTTATGGGCCAAATTACCTTGGCCAACAGGCAAGTGGTGGTAGTTATGGAGGTGCAGCTACCCTTCTAATTAGGATCATGGGGGAAGAGATAAAATCTCCATCAACCTTGAATAGATTTGTTAATGGTTGGGGATAGTGGGAATTGTAGTTTAACTCCCACAATACCAAGTAACAAGAAAAGGCTATCAGCAATTCCTTAACTTTTGAAAGAACCAGAAATACACCAGAAGGGCCAGGTAGACTTATCTGATTCAACAGACAATCAGTACACCATGGGAATTGCCACTACCAAGCTGACCTACAAGGTAAGCTTTCCCTTGTGTGTGTTTGTATATGAGCACAAACTGAGAGGGTAGTTCATTCAAAGCAGGCATCCCCAAACTTCAGCCCTCCAGATGTTTTGGACTACAATTCCCATCTTCCCCAACCAATGGCCCTGTTAGCTGGGGATCATGGGAGTTGTAGGCCAAAACATCTGGAGGGCCGCAGTTTGGGGATGCCTGATTCAAAGTCATCTCTGCTTATTCTTCTCAACAAATTGAACCAGAACAGTTACCATTGCAAAGACCTCCACTCAGTATCTTTCAATGTTGCCATGGCACCATTAAAAATGACTGAAAATTAGAACTATCAAGGATCTACAACACAGGTGCTGACTTCTATGCCTTCTGAGTCTTCCCAGCTATGTTTTTTCTTGTCCTTCTCCAAGTTTCACCAACAAACAAAAGAGCATACGCAGCTCATTTCCAGTTTATGACACATAAAGACAAAATGACCAATGCATCACCTGCCTGGGAATATGTGAAGAAAGTATTTCTTTTTTCCAGAATACCAATTAATCAGATTATTTCATCACACATCCATATCACATAACCTGTATTATCTCATGCTAATTAATTGTCATCACAAGTGACAGCAGAAAGCCAGCCAGAAATGGATAGTATTGTTCCCGCACAAAGAATAAACAGAGCAATTTTGCTAATGGTTTGTAAAATTCTTGGCATGCATCGGCACGGAATGTGATAATTTTCAATGTAACCCATGTATTCAGACTCCCAGTCTGAATCATGCAGTGCTATGCCAGGATTGCTTGAGATTCAACTTGCCTTCACACAACAGCAGGACCACCAAAGTTGACATGGTTATTTGAAAAGACCTTGATGTTGGGAAAGATGGAGGGCACTAGGAGAAGGGGACGACAGAGGACGAGATGGTTGAACAGTGTTCTTGAAGCTACGAACATAAGTTTGACCAAACTGCGGGAGGCAGTGGAAGACAGGAGTGCCTGGCGTGCTATGGTCCATGGGGTCACGAAGAGTCGGACACGACTAAACGACTAAACAACAACAACAACAATTTGTAAAATGTAAAATTGACCCCTCCATGGGGTCATGAAGAGTCGGACACTACTAAACGACTAAACAACAAAATTGAATTTATATCTAATTTCCCACAACACAAAAGTGTTGAAGTGATTTTCAGTGAGAATCACATGCAATAATAAAAATACATAAAGAGAGCCTTCCATAGATGTAGATATACTGCACTGCCAACCTCTCAACCTCCCTTGGATGTAGAGCACTAAGAGTGTTGCCTCAAATTTCAGGGTACACTTAGCTTCATAGGCGGAAATGGATCCTGAACCATATAAGACTTTAAATGTCCAACTTAACCGGGCCTGAAAACAAGTTGGCAGCTAGTATAGTCAGACCAGAACCAGTATTATATGACCTGAAGGCTGGCTGACAGGACAACTCCCATATCCCTGGTTGCGGGATGGGCCAGGACAAGGTACATCACACTGTGACTTTGTGAGCTATCACAATTACCTGGTTTCACTTCTTTTCCAAACCACACTACCCCTAGCTAAATCCTTAGACCTTCTCCAATACCACAATTCAGCTGCCTAAAAAGCCAACAGAAAGCCACCTCAGATGTTCTGAGGGTGGCTCATGACCATCTGTACCCAAAGTGGCCTCCCTCCCAAAGAGTGCCCCATCTTTGGGATGACTGCTAGAGGGGTAGTGCTGCTCCTTATCAGGCCTGACAAACACCAGCCTCTCCCAGAAAGTAGGGCTCAGTTGACCCAAGTTGTCAATCATCAAGGGGGAAAGCTCTCTCTTGGCAAAGATGTCAGCATCCTGAATCTGTAGTTGAAAAGCATGACAGCAACACAAAACAAGAATCAACATGGAGAAAATAGCTCACCTGCTCTGCAGTGTGCCAGCTGCCACACCTGCGATTGCCAGAGCTTTAGAAAAGAGTATCAGCTGTTCTTTTATTTAATACATTTGTATACCACTTTTTAAGGTAATTTCTTCCTGAAGTTTTTTACAAGCTGCACGTCAAACATACCTGCAGGGGTGGCCACTTATACACACCAACAAAGAGGAATTGCATCACAAACAAACTAAATAAATGACCTAAAAAGCAAAGCCTGCAGCGTGGAATAAAATTTGTATGTGCTAATTTTCATGTATAGGACATTTGGAAATTATTCATTTAATTTAAACAGAAACATAAGTAGGTAGGGTAATCTTTTACCCTACTAGGAAAGACTGGTGCCTGTGTGCCTGCTCAGTTTGCTATCAGGGTGCTAACTACTGGTGAGAAATTTCACAGCTCCTGCTCACACTCCTTTCTTAGAGAGCTTTATTTTTAAACCTGACTTGGACTGGACAGATCTTTGAAGAGAGGACTCCTATGGCTTGTGCTCTCTAAAGATGGTTATGCAGCCAACCTAGTAAGTGCACAGGCAGAGAAACCAGATGGCAGCATGCAGTTAATGAGCCTTCAGGTAGGCAACCCTATTTGGGAGCACAAGTGGAGCTCCTTTTCCAAAATAAGCAGCACAATTCCTATCCATGTTTAGTCACAAGTTGCAGACATTATGTTCAATGAGGCTTCATTTCAGGTTGCATCTGCATACCGGACACTGAGGTCCAGCTCCGAGGGCCTTCTGGCGGTTCCCTCACTACGAGAAGCCAAGTTACAGGGAACCAGGCAGAGGGCCTTCTCAGTAGTGGCACCCACCCTGTGGAATGCCCTCCCACTAGAGGTCAAAGAGAACAACAATTACCAGACCTTTAGAAGGCATCTCAAGGCAGCCCTCTTTAGGGAAGCTTTTAATGTTTGATGGATTTCTGTATTTTAATGTTTGATGGATTTCTGTATTTTAGAATTTCTGTTTTGCTGGAAGCCGCCCAGAGTGGCTGGGGGAACCCGGCCAGATGGGCAGGGTATAAATAATAAATTATTATTATTATTATTATTATTATTATTATTATACCTAAAGTGCCCCCAAGCCACTAAATGGAGCCCAGAGACTATGAATTTTATGGTTATTTTGTGCAGATATTAAATATCCACACTGGCCTACTTACTCTTAGGTACTGATTATATTTATTTTCAAACATTGGCTTTCCGTCTCTGTTCATCTGGCTTAAGTCCAAAGCCTGCTTGAAATCAGTGAAAATATTTGCATTGATTCACAAAGGCCGCCAGGAAATGTGCAGTCCTCAGTCATTGGCTGGCACAGGACTATACCTGTTGCCTACTTCTTACCAAATATAAGCTTATCTCATCAGCCACATGCCAACTGCATGCTACCTTTCCCTTCATTTTTAATTCATGCAGCACAAGATATTAATCTGCTTTAGAAAATTACTAAATAGATCCTTCCATGGGTGATTGTGTAGCGCAACATGCCACTAAGTAAAACAGAGGTGATCTACAGGGCACTGTAAATTGCTTGGCAGCCTTAAAGGCTAATCCTGAGTAGTGTCATGCAAATTCCTATAATCATCTATTTAATTATATTACAGCTCAGCAAATCCTCCTCCCTTCACTTTTTTAAAAAATGCAGTTGACTTTTTCCTGTCTACTTATTATTTAATAAATCTATTCACTGCATTCAGATTTTGTTTAGATTCCTTTTTGCAAAAGAACCCCTTTATTCCTCAGGTAGTTGCGGGATATGGGCAATGAAATCACCTTTGGCCCTTTGTTGTGACTTACCCTAAGCGTATTTACAGGCTGCAGAGACTGGTAACTAGTAAATATATAAAGCCCCCCCAAAAAAATCAATAAAATGAAGCAAAGTAAAGAAATAATAAAAGGAAGGAAACCCTCCCCCTTCTTTCTGATCACTTATCTGCCAGAAAGATTGTCTTGATTTTCATTCTAAATTGTCCATTGTGTAACATAATTTCATTAGTTTAGGTATATGTTTCATACCTCTGAGTAATTACTTAATTCCTTAGTGTTTACCTTCACATTTTGTTAGACAGTTCTATTCCCAACTTAATTGTTGTTTAGTCAAGCCATACATATTTAATCCCGCTAACCTTTCTTCATATGTCAGTCCCTCCAACCTATTAATCTTATCTTTCTGGTTCTCTGTTCCCTTCAGTTTGTTGACACTCAGATGATTGTGCCAAGTCAAGTACTCTGCAGGGGATGAATAGCAGGGTTTTTTAAAAATAAAAACCCTGCACGTTATCTTTTGAAATGGAATATTATGAGTTTCATTCACTTTTCACAGCAAACTATGAAGAAAGGGCTGGTCCTTCTCAACGAGGAGGAGCTGGCCGATGAAGTAGAAGTACTTGGAAACTTGGGAGGATGTGATCATGTCTCCTGGGTTTAATGATAAAGAGGCAAGGGAAAGCTGAGTGGGGTCAGAATGCACTCTTGACTTTCAGAAGGTCAATTTCAAAAAGCTTAAGGAACTACAGGGAGAGATCCCATGGTTGGAAAAACTCAAAGAGAAGGGAGTCCAAGATGGATGGGAGGTTCTTAAAGGTGAAATACTGAAGGTACAATTGCAGATGATTCCAACAAGAAATAAAAGTTGGAGGCATGTAAAGAAACCGGTGTGGCTACATGACGAGCTTACAGATGAACTGGGATTTAAGAAGGGCATGCATAAGAAATGAGAAATCACAGAGGAGTAGAATACTTAGTAGTCAACAGTTGCAAGAAAAAGATCAGGTGGGCCAAAGTTCAGAATGAGCTCAGGCTTACAAGAGAGATAAAAAATTAATATAAAAGGTTATAGAATAGCTATGTTTGAAGCTAGAGGAAGAAAAGTCAAGTAGTAGGACCTCTGTGTAGAGAAGACAGAGAATTGCTATTGGGTGACAGGCTCAACACCTACTTTGCATCTGTCTTCACTCAAAATAAAAGCAGTGCCCTACCTGGTGATGTGGGACCCAGGTGGCGCTGTGGTTAAATCACAGAGCCTAGGGCTTGCTGTCGGCGGTTCGAATCCCTGTGACGGGGTGAGCTCCCGTTGCTTGGTCCCAGCTCCTGCCAACCTAGCAGTTCGAAAGCACGTCAAAATGCAAGTAGATAAATAGGAACCACTACAGCGGGAAGGTAAACGGCGTTCCATGTGCTGCTCTGGTTTGCCAGAAGCGGCTTTGTCATGCTGGCCACATGACCTGGAAGCTATACGCCGGCTCCCTCGGCCAATAATGTGAGATGAGCGCGCAACCCCAGAGTCGGTCACGACTGGACCTAATGGTCAGGGGTCCCTTTACCTTTACCTTTACCTGGTGATAACAGAATAAAGCAGGCATGTCAAACATGCGGCCCTCCAGATGTTTTGGCCTACAACTCCCATGATCCCTAGCTAGCAGGACCAGTGGTTGGGGAAGATGGGAATTGTAGTCCAAAACATCTGGAGGGCCGCATGTTTGACATGCCTGGAATAAAGAATGCAAGGAGGGAGCTGCAGCCCAAGAAAGGAAAAGAGGTGGACAGGGAACACCTAGCTACTTTAAATGAATTCAACTCTTCAGAGCCTGATGAGCTGTGGCTAACAGTATTAAAGAAGTTTGCAGATATAATCTCAGATCCTGTCTATAATATTTGAGAATTCTTGGTGAACAGGTGAAGTTCCTGCAGACCGGAAGTGGGCAAATATCCCCAGTTTCAAAAGGGGGGGGGTTGAGAAGACCCAGGTACGTAACTACTGACCAGCGAACTTGACATCAATACCAGGTAAAGTCCTAGAACAGATGATTTAATGGTCAGCCTGTGAGCACTTAGAAAGGGATGCTGTGATTACTAAGACCCAGCATGGGTTTCTCAAAAACAAGTCATGCCAGGGCAAATCTCATTTCTTTTTCTTGAATGTCCATGTAGGACTAGAAAAGACATCTAAAATTCTGAAGAGTCACTGCCAGTTAGAGTTGACAATACTGACCTAGCTGGAGCATTGGTCTGGTTTCGTATTACAGTGCTAATTTCAGAAGACTTGTTTAAACTGTGTATTGAGGAAGAAACCCTATCTGACCCCCCCCCAAAGTGCATTTAACAGTGGTAGTTATCCAAATCAGTGTTTCCTAACCAGTGTGCCTCCAGATGTTTTGGGACTACAACTCCCATCATCCCTAGCTAGCAAGACCAGTGGTCAGGAATGATGGGAGTTGTAGTCCCAAAACATCTGGAGGCACACTGGTTGGGAAACACTGATCCAAATACTATATTTCCCCCCTATTCTTATGATACATGATAATTATCGCAGCTTCAATAAATCGTCATGAGCACCTACCTCTACACCAGGCACCCCCAAACTGCGGCCCTCCAGATGTTTTCGCCTACAACTCCCATGATCCCTAGCTAACAGGACCAGTGGTCAGGGAAGATGGGAATTGTAGTCCAAAACATCTGGAGGGCCGAAGTTTGGGGATGCCTGCTCTACACCATTTTCCCCCAGCCTGGAAGTTCTGCTTCCTTTCTCACTATCTTTTAGTGGGATGGGCTGAAGCTGGATTTGTGTGGTGTTTATGTACGTGTGTGTGTGTGTGTGTGCGCGCGCATACATATATGTCTGTGCATCTATTATTTTATGCTTGCTTTTGATATTAATCTTAAGCCACTTTGATTTTCATTATTATTATTTTTAAGGATCCCCCCTCCCCATCCCCACCCCTCCCCACCCCTTCTCTACATAAGTGCCTGGAAACTTGCATTTCACTGTATCTGAAGAAGTGTGCATGCACACGAAAGCTCATACCAAAATAAAAACTTAGTTGGTCTTTAAGGTGCTACTGAATGAATTTTTTTATTATTTTTAAAAAATAGTTTAAATTGTATAGTCTTTATTAAAATTATTTTAGTTGCAGGTAGGAGGCATGTTGGTCTGACATAGTCGAAACAAAATAAAAAATAAAAAAATCCTTCCAGTAGCACCTTAGAGACCAACAAAGTTTGTCATTGGTATGAGCTTCCCACCACCCTTCTGAGTAATACCCCTCCCCACCCTCTGACTATACATAAGGGTCTGGTGACTTCTGTTTCAGTGTATCTGAAGAAGTGTGCATGCACACAACAGCTCATACCTATGACAAACTTAGTTGGTCTCTAAGGTGCTACTGGAAGGAATTTTTTTTTTATTTTGTTAAAATTATTTGGCACTTTTACAACAAATTCAAAGCAAACCTTTCCTCCCTTTTAGTCCATACTTTTTTGGAAAAAGGAAACAAACACAGCATAATCGCATCTGTGAATATTATGATAATTAATAATATACTTGTTCATTAAACTGTTCTTACTGATACTGTGCTTTTTTCTTTTGTTTGCAGTAAATATGTCAGAAGATGGTCATCTTCTGCAAAAGTGTCCATATACTGTCTGTCAGGAAGGATAGAGGTTGTTATATTGTGGCCTCAGGGTTTTCAGTAGTCTACTGACAACACTCAAGTCTGCTTCCTCAAAGAGTAGCAATAGCTTACACTAATCAATTTGCTGTCCCAGAATCCTCATTTATTTGCCTACATCAGAGGAACAGGTACAACCTATTTTTGCGGAGTGGCCATCAGTTGTTTTATTAATGAATAGAAGGGTCCAATGTTGAAAAAGGTATAACTATAACTACAGGAGAATTTTAGATTAGCAATGACTTATAGGTTTCCTCATCACAGGGAAAGAGAGATGTTTTCTGAATAAGATGGCGCAAACTAAGAAACTTAGACCATTAGTATTTTTAACAGACTCTTTTCTCTAAGATCCAAATAGGGAGCTATTAATAACTGGAGCCATTCTACCTAGCTTTAAGGCTCTGTGTTTAAGGAGACAAATATATTTTACATCCAGTGCCTGAGACAATATGCTTCGGAATGCCAATTACTAGGAATCACCAGCAGGGCATGTTATTGGCCACAGTAAGAACAGGATACCAGAATTAGGGATGGATGCATCTAACAAGTACAGCTGCTGTCAGTGGCCTACTTTTGGTTCTCCACAAAAGTTTACATGAAAATCCACTAGCATTCTAGTGAAAATGTCTCCTAATTTACACATTTCATGTGATTTTTTTTTGCCATATACACACTTTTGCAATGCAATTTCCAGTTATGCAATGCATTTTGTATGTTATTTTCAGTAATACAGTATATGTATTTTATCCACACTTTACATGGCTTGCCTGGAAAATATCCACAGCAAACATCAGAAAAGCACAAATTTCAAAGGAATAGCTGTAATTTGCTTTTCATATTTTTTCAGAAAGTGGATTAGGTTGATCTACCTTTAGATGCAAATGGAATTGAAATTTCCACCTATTCTCTCTCTCTAATGATGTGCTTCTTAATAGCAATACCACAGCCTTGCTTTCCTTTCCCCCCTACTGCCTGTTATGATTTATTTCCCCTATCTCCTGCTTAGTGTGGTGTGTTGCTATTTTCTGCTCTCCATGGCCTCAATTAAATCAAGATGCTTGTTTCCTCCAGAAGTGGCCCAGGGACCTCTAGAGCCTCAGGAGTTCAAGGGGATGCATCCTGTGGAAAGACCAGGATCACTCTAAAGAGCCTATTTCCGCTATATAAACACTACAATTGGATGTGAGCACTCCCTATAATTTCAACCTCTTCTTGCTGTTTTGCCGGATATTAGTTTTATTTTATTTTATTTTTTATTTCTGTCTGCTAACTCCACACAAGCAACAAAGTTTAAAAGTGATGATATGATGCCATTTCTTTAAAAATAAAATGTTCTCCCTGGTGATTAAAACCAAACTCTGTCCACACAATCAGAGACTAATATGCTGCACTTTCTGTAGCCTCAAATGAAATGCGCACAATCTGCTGTATTAGTGTGTGTAAATTTTATAATGTTCCCACAGTTTCTATTTAATTAAAATCATTTTATGCCTGGTCATTAAATAATATTAACACACACCAGTTTAATGATGTGGAAGAGTGCTGTTAATCTGTTTCTTATTAATTAAGTGATTAAGTTGGTCTCTAGTTACTGGGTTTGTTTTCCCCCCCGCACTTAAAGGCTAAAACTTCATTTCTTAAGTCTGGCTGTCCACAAATGTTTCATAAGGGGACAAATGGAAATTGTGTGGTGAGAATACCACAATATCCATGTTGATTCTCGCTGATTTGTATATTTCTCAGTCATTTGTATTTATTTTAACTCCCAACTGCAAGAGATTATTTTGCAGGATATTCAGAAGATATTCTAATTCTTCACGAGGCTCCCAGTTTTCCTGATAATGGAGGTTTATTATTTGTGCAGTGGAAGGGGGGTATAGTGGGGGTGGTCCAGCCCGGGTGTCATCCCTGGGGTGTGTGTGACAAAATCCCTCCTGGGCGGATCACCGCAGCAGCAACCGCACCCTGAGTGGATCGCCCCTCCCCTGGATGCACAGCATGTGCGCCGCTCCGGGTGCCCGAGCAGCTAGCTCCGCCACTGGATTTGGGATGGCACTGTGGGCTAAACCACTGAGCTTAGGGCTTGCCGATCAGAAGGTCGACGGCGTGTGCTCCCGTTGCTCAGTCCCAGCTCCTGCCAACCTAGCAGTTCGAAAGCACATCAAAGTGCAAGTAAATAAATAGGTACTGCTCTGACGGGAAGGTAAACGGCATTTCTGTGCACTGCTCTGGTTCACCAGAAGCGGCTTTGTCATGCTGGCCACATGACCTGGAAGCTGTATGCCGGCTCCCTCAGCCAGCAAAGCGAGCTGAGCGCCGCAACCCCAGAGTCGTCCGCGACCGGACCTAAGGTCAGGGGTCCCTTTACCTTTAAGGTTGAATTTGGAATACAGTAGAGTATATAATGTCAGGTCCTTATATAAGCAACTCATGCAGGGCTCAGTTGAAGAGTGAACTAGATGTGGCAGGACCTCTGTCACTTCAGCACCCGCAGAACCCTGACCTCACCGCTACCTGCCCCAGCTCAGTTTTCCCCATTGGCAGTATGTGGAATAACAAGACTGACTTGCCTTACAGAGTTGCTGTAATCCTTTCAATAGATGAATGCATGTAATGGGTTTGAACAACTGATTGGTTCAAAATTGGGAAAGGAGTACGACAAGGTTGTATATTGTCTCCCTGCTTATTTAACTTATATGCAGAATTCATCATGCGAAAGGCTGGACTAGATGAATCCCAAGCAGGAATTAAGATTGCCGGAAGAAATACCAACAACCTCAGATATGCAGATGACACAACCTTGATGGCAGAAAGCGAGGAGGAATTAAAGAACCTTTTAATGAGGGTGAAAGAGGAGAGCGCAAAATATGGTCTGAAGCTCAACATCAAAAAAACCAAGATCATGGCCACTGGTCCCATCACCTCCTGGCAAATAGAAGGGGAAGAAATGGAGGCAGTGAGAGATTTTACTTTCTTGGGCTCCTTGATCACTGCAGATGGTGACAGCAGTCACGAAATTAAAAGACGCCTGCTTCTTGGGAGAAAAGCAATGACAAACCTAGACAGCATCTTAAAAAGCAGAGACATCACCTTGCCGACAAAGGTCCGTATAGTTAAAGCTATGGTTTTCCCAGTAGTGATGTATGGAAGTGAGAGCTGGACCATAAAGAAGGCTGATCGCCGAAGAATTGATGCTTTTGAATTATGGTGCTGGAGGAGACTCTTGAGAGTCCCATGGACTGCTGGAAGATCAAACCTATCCATTCTTAAGGAAATCAGCCCTGAGTGCTCCCTGGAAGGACAGATCGTGAAGCTGAGGCTCCAATACTTTGGCCACCTCATGAGAAGAGAAGAATCCTTGGAAAAGACCCTGATGTTGGGAAAGATTGAGGGCACTAGGAGAAGGGGACGACAGAGGACAAGATGGTTGGACAGTGTTCTCGAAGCTACGAACATGAGTTTGACCAAACTACGGGAGGCAGTGCAAGACAGGAGTGCCTGGCGTGCTATGGTCCATGGGGTCACGAAGAGTCGGACACGACTAAACGACTAAACAACAACAACAATGGGTTTGAAAGTGCTATACAAATGTGAAATGAATATTTTGAATTACTTTTTCTGTTAATTTAATTTTTAAAGCTTGAAATGATTAACTATACAGTGGTACCTCGGTTTATGAACACAATTGGTTCCGGAAGTCTGTTCATAAACTGAAGCGTTCATAAACTGAAGCGAACTTTCCCATTGAAAGTAATAGAAAGTGGATTAATCTGTTCCAGACGGGTCCACGGAGTACTCAACCTGAAGCGTACTTAACCCGAAGCATGGGTGTAATTGGTTCCGGAAGTCGGTTCATAAACTGAAGCGTTCATAAACTGAAGCGAACTTTCCCATTGAAAGTAATGGAAAGTGAATTAATCCGTTCCAGATGGGTCCACGGCGTTCGCAAACCGAAAATTCATAAACCGAGGTGTTCATAAACAGAGGTTCCACTGTATAACCATACACATATGTGTACTTTGTTGGCCCAAGCAGGTCAGAATCTCTCTCTATATATTTAAGTCTATTGATATTTCTGGCAAATGAATTATCAGGGATTCTGAGAGTTGTTGGAGGACCACAGGGCTCCCCACCTATGATATGTATGTATGTATGTATGTATGTATGTATGTATGTATGTATGTATAAAGAGGGGAGAGAGAGAAAGATGGAAGTGGGGTGGGAGGAGGGTGGAGGGTGGACAGAAGTAAATTACTCCCAGGAAGGTCAGCATTGACCTTAAAACAGCTGAGAAAGAATACTCAAGAATACCCTTTTAAAACTCACGTATAAAAAGGGGTGCAAATAACTAAATACTAAAAACACATGCAAAATCTTCTGTGGGGCAGGGTGAGACATTCAGATACTGAGATTACTGAGGATGGAAACACTATCATGAAGCTTCACTACTAAGAAGGCTACAACAATGAATACAAAACAGGAATTACATAGTATGCATTTTGGCTTGAGTCTATAACAGAACAAAAAAAATTTTGCCCAATGTCTTTGTCATAAATAAAATATTCAGTGATAAATTCCAATTTACTGCATAACATCTGTGCCTTGGCTATGGGAGCTGCAACATTAAATTCCTATTTGACAATTGCATCATTTTTTTTTCCAACTGGAAGTTCCTAACCATCTTTGGGCGTGTTGGCAGAAAGACCTGGGCAAAGAGACTAAATTAGCCACTCTTTGAAATTCTCCTTTGTTATACTGAAGCAAACTGTTAAATACTTCTGGAAGGATACTGCAGTGATACTTCTACTAGCCAAACAATTTTTGGGTCAGAAATGTTAATTCACATGTGACCATGAACATAAATTAAGAAATGACATAATAAGGCAGCAAAAATCTCAGCTCTATGGTAAAGACTTTCTCTTGTGTTTCTGCTGCATCTTCCATGCTGCAACAATGCTTTTCTTTTTGAATATCTCTTCAATCGCTCAGAAGGGTGGAGGAAGTGGGTGATTGACTGACTGATAGCTGTTGATGACTGAAAACGACTGCAAATGGTTTTGCATGAAAAAGCAAGGGTTGAGATGGCTGAAGATCACTTTATCATGTATAATGAGATAAGAATCCTATGTCTCTGTTCATTATTTAGATACAGTAATTCATTTTATGTACTGTGCCTAGGATTGGGATTTAAGAATGAGAAAGTTGAAGAACGAAAGGTATGCTGCTTCTACAGGTGGGGGGGGGGTCAGTTGTATTTTGTAGCTGTGTACAAGGAATTCCCACTGAATTGGGAGAAACCCTGAAATGGGAAGACAACTAGGGGCAACATTCCATACACTATTCAGTTTGATTGATCTGTTGAATATGTTTTCTTGAGAAGCAAATAAAGTTTTAAGGCCAAACCAGCCATGATACAGAAGCTATTTAATTGGAGATCTCAGTGTATTTTCTTTTTGTTGTGCAAATCAGTTAATCAGAGATACCTAATTTGGAAAATGGTCATGATAACTGTTTACTCCATTGTCAGTTCTTTCATGCAGCTGAACCACAGAATTTCCCACAGGAGCTGCCTGTCATATTTCAATCAGCATTGAAATGTCAACATTTTAACATGGATACTGTAGATGGGTGAAGCATCATCAAGACAAAAAAAGGGATGATGTTTCTCACTCCAGAATTTGAATACTGAACATATCCCACTAGTATATCCCAGTTTATTGTATTAGTCCAGGCAGTCATGAATGCCAGCATGCAAGTATTCAGTAAAAAGCTGGGGTGAACTTTCTTGCAGTGTCTTGCTCTGTTTACATTGAGTATTCTTTTATGTGACCATGTTTCTGCCTGCTCAATTAATGAAGTCCAAATGAGGAGCACCAAAAGATTGGACTGAGTAAGTTTGTTTCTTTAGCAAGATTGTGACTTAATTCAGTCAATGAGAGGAGAAATCTCCATTTTCAAACATGTTGGGTTCCTAATCCTACCACTTTTCATTGAAGAAACAAAGACATAATACACCTGCTTCCATCAGTCTCTACATAATGCATAATTGTGCTATTAGTGCAGTGTGCTAGCCATGACCTACTCTAATGAAGGTTGTGTAAGTTTTTTTTTCCATTATAACACCCTGCTTTCACTTGCTCATTACTTCTGAAAACATTCACCTTGTAGAATGAAGTTTTGTTCTCCTTGCCCTCTGCCTGCAGGTGAATTTTAATGGAAAGTTTGAGCAATGAGATGTGTGCCATTTATAACTTTGAGAAAATAAACAAATGTACAATTCTATTTTATATATATATAATGACCTTTACATTCAACAGCCTGAAAGCAGGTTTGGAATATAATACTTTTCCCGTCGTCCCCCCACTCTCATGCCAGGTGCTAAAATGTGCTCATGTTGCAAGGCTAAAAGGTTCTATGTTGCAATTTCAAGATTTTTACTCACTGACCTTAATTTTTGCACTTCACAACCTATATCTAGTGTACTTTTTACACTTTTAGTACTGTGTGCCAATAGCTCTGATTATTGGGATCACAGGTCTGACATGTAAAATGTAGCTGACTGTGTGTGTGTGTGTGTGTGTGTTTAAAAGAATTTATTATGAATATTACCCACCTAACTTTTCTGCATTATTCAAATCCTTGATTTTCAAATCTGAAATACTCTAGTCTCTGTGTACTCTTTGAATGGCAGGATATGTTTCTTATTGTGGCACCAATAGGCACAGACAGGGTAGAAGTCTAGGGTTAGATGGTCTGGGGCCTCCATATGGCACCAGAGCAAGTGATCAATGACACTAGGAGTGTGGCTCCTAGAAGTTGTCAGCGTGCCACACCCCAGGAATGGCAGACCTGTGGCAGTATATGTCTTGGGGCAAAATCCTAAGAAAAGCTCAACAACTTCAATCCTAAAAAAGCTCAACAATTTTGGTCAGCCCTCACACATGTTCACTTCATCAAATCTGGCTCTCTTTGAAAAAGGTTTGGACACCCCTGGCTTAGACTGACCTGTTAAACAAGGAGAGGTTAGCCGATAGGTCTCAAACCTTTATTCAGTTAGGACATTCCCCTGCATGTGAAGATTGGATCTGGCAGATTGAGCAGACAAGACAAATTGTGGGTCGAACGGTAAAGAAGGTGGTTACTAGAAGAAGGAAAACTGTGGTCCTAATCTCTGCCTAGCATCTACACTCATTCATGAGAAAGGTTTAGGGATTAAACCCCAAGGGGAAAAAAAATATGTACACACTGCCTTTCAAGACCTTTTCAGAAGAATAAAGGGGTAAGGAGTAAACCCTACACAAATTTGAAGAGGAGCCCCCAAGACGCTGGGATGGCATCTTGTACTGCTCCTTCCAGAAACCCCTGCAGCCAAGCTCATGCCAAACGTATTGCTCTGCTTTCCTTTGGACTATATAAGTGAGGCTGAGAGGGGGTCTTGTCATCTGGGCAGCCCATGACCTCCACACACACTGCCCAGGAAAAAAACATGGGAGGCAGAAATTACAAGTTACTGGTCTCTGCAGCCACAGCAGGCACTGTGATTCTCCAGCAGTTTGACTTAACCCCGGGAGGCACACTCCATTGTGTTTTCAGACAGACAGATTCCAACAACAACAAAAGTCAGAGTGACAGACACTGCAAAGAAAAGAACTGTGCTTTACTGGCCGAATCTTTACAGCACACCCCATCATAGCTTGATGCAAGTCAGCAACTATCAAATAAAATATTGGCTGCTTCCTAGAGTGCCATTGGGGCCCTTGTGGACTGCAGGGCTCTAGACCTCTTGAAGTCCATACCTTCTTGGAGGGTCTTCTCTGTAGTGGTGCCCACCCTGTGGAATGCCCTCCCATCAGATGTCAAGGAGATGAGTAGCTATATAAACTTTAGGAGACACCCAAAGGGAGCCCTGCATAGGGAAGCTTTTAAAGGTTTGATGTATTATTATGATTCCAGGGCACTTGCTGTTTGCACCCCAAGGCCCCCAAGACCTACCGCAAGTAAATAATTTCACACTGACATGTAATTTTAGTTTAAGTTAATGGGCAAAATTTAGGCCACAATTTTATTGATTACAGCAAAGTGAGTGGTATTGGCTTAGGGCCTTGGCAGCTGACTATAACTGACTCCTACCTCTCTGGTTGGTAGTCTGAAAGGGTAAACACCAAACGAGGGAGCAACATTGATGAAGATCAACTGAAGCTCATCCCGGGGTTCCTGCGGTCTTGGCATGGCCCTAGCCCCTCAAGCAGACTTCGGACAAGATCTAGGACCCCATAATCCTTTTTCAGAATACCCTTATTCATGGAGGGGCAGGTGGTGGCCGCACCTTCATTAAACCAATGCCTAAATGCCAAACCTTACAAGTTGTGACGATTGCTAAGGGGGTAGGCGAAAACCAAGTGGCCACTGCCAATTTGCCAACAACACCTACAAATAGGGACAGGAGGGTCAGTGTTCAGCAGCACGAAGCAAGTGCCTCAGCTACATCGTGCTGCCGCTTTTATAGGCTCCCCCCCCCACCAATCACGCCACCTTCACTGATTGGCTCAAACAGCCTGGTGTGATTGTGAGGCCATACAGACAAGGCCTGGGCCATGCTCAGCACCTTCAACCTGGCGGGGGCTGTCTCAGGGGCCCTTGCACAATCAGGATCCTTGTTAAAGAGGATTCCATTTATGTATATACCATAGTTCCTTGCTGAATTGCACATGTTTAGAAATGTCATTTACATCCCCCCTTAAGAACTTCTAGGGTGAATAGATTTGTGATGCATCGATGCACCATGAGCTGGAGAAATTAACACTCCAAATCAGGTAATTGCAATCATTTTTGAGGAACGGTGGGGCAGAAAATGAAACAATACATATTTAAACAACATTCATCAGCAGTTCATCTGGATTTGTGCCATTTCTATGTACATTCAGAACAACTTCTAACTTTGAGGAGAAATGCACTTAAAATGGTATCACTATTTGGACAGCTATCTGTGGCTATCTGGTGGCATCATCAGTGCCAGCAGGTATAACAACAACAAACAAACAACAACAACAACAACAACAACAACAACAACAACAACAACAACATGCTGAAACATCACATTTGAACACCAGGCAGAACTGGAGGATACAAGATGTTGTAACTAACTCTTTGGACCAAAACAAACAAAAATCTTAATGAAAAGTACAAATCTTAAAAAAACTAATTCTGCCTATTGCTAGCTTATTTTGATAAACAATTGATAAATTATTGCCAGTGATTAACTTGTTCAAGAACAAGAAGATTGCTGTGATATAATTATGCTTTGAAATAACCTGCTGGTTCCACATTTGCTGATAACCCAGATGGTTCTCTGGCACAACAGTGGGCAACATTGCAGAAGTCATCTTTTGATGGATATAGATTTCCTTGAACAAGTAAGTGTTATCTGATTCTGAACTATATCAGCCAATCTCAGATTGCTGGCAGTTTGCATGGTGTATCAGCAGGAGTCCATTTATCAAGGCAGGTAATGAAATAGCAGCTGTGTGAAACAGAACTAATGTTAAGAGCCAACAGAAGTTCATTGTGAAGTGCCAAAAATGTTCAAATAGTTCTCAGAACAATTGCATAATGTGCATGCCAAAGCAATGAATTAGATTTATTTAGGAGTAGTTGAAAGACCAAAATAAAAGAAGAAGATTATCAGTTAATAAAGGAAATAAAACTAAATGCAAAAACCACCAGCACATTTCACTGAATTCAAAACAGCTGAAATGATGTGTCAATACATTTAAAATCAGATTATCATTATCTTTGCAGTGCAAATCCCCGAGAGTGTGCTCCACTCAACATAATACAACTTACTTCCAGGTAAACTCGTAAAGAAAGGATTTATCAGCAAAGCTTTCAAATTCATGGTGTTTGTCTTTCTCAAACTGGAAGTTATAAGTATAGAATTCAACAATTATTTTTCAAGTCACTTCGGCCAATTCCTTTGCTTCAAATTCCTTCTCTCCCTCCAGAATGGTAAATAAACTATTTTGGTAGCTAGCTATTGAAAGAAGAAAGGTCACAGGCACCAGGTAAAAGTGGCTAAGGCATACAGCTCTTTCCCTGGTCAGTCATACAAATTTATGGTCAGGAGAAGGTTGTGGGAGAAATTCAATTCAGTTAACATTTAAAAGGTGAACCTACCCAGTTCAGTTTCTGAAATAACACAATAACTGAAACGTAAATTCACAATTCATGAATATTGTAATGCACTTTTCTAACCAAGTAATGTTTTTAAAAATCATGCATTAGTGAAAGCTGTGCGATACAATGAATATATTTATGAAAACAACAGTATATTGCTTGCAAATTGTGCACTTTAGTCAAAATTGAAAACAGAAATGTGTTTATTAAAGGGGGGAATCACAGTAAAATGTGAATTTTCATGAGCATTTTTTAAATATAAAAATGCAAATTGCTGCAGAAATGAACTGAATTTAACATTAGAAAACTGAGAAACTTAAATAACTGAAACTAATTGATCAAGCCATCTCATTTTGTGGGGGGGGGGCACAATTGTGAATGAATATAAAAGTTTAGTCACTCCTATTCTTATGCTCTATGAGGCGCAAAGGTCTGTCTCTCCCCACAGCCTGTATTCTAACCTGCTTTGCAGCTTCTGGAGAGTTATTTACAGCCTTACTCTCACAGAATCTGAGAACACCACCCTTCCAATATGGCGAATTTGCAATTCAATACCTCTCATGTGATTTTAGGTTAAAACGCCACATCAGAGCTACCTGAGAACAATAGCAGTTCATCATCAACCCATCAAGGCAGCTTGGAGAGCCCTTCTTGCTCTTAATTTAGCTTCAATGGAATCTTCCTTTTACCAATATGCAAAGGCATCTCCATTTTAACATGAATTAAAACAATTATACCTAAGTTCTGGGACAGGAACAGATACATTTTGTTTGCCCAGGCATTCCCTGACCTCTGATACCAGGTTTCTGGCTACTATATTTGTGGTGTTCTGTTTTTATTTTATATGCCTCGTTATTGTCCATGGAATTTTCTTGGCAGGGATACTGGAGTTGATTGTCGGTTCCTTCTCCAGGTGGATCTCATTTAATCTAAACTCTCAGCTATGACCTATCTGTCTAGGGTGGCCCTGCACGGCATAGTTCCTAGCTTCTCTGAGTTATTCAAGCCCCTTCGCCACAACAAGGCAGTGTTCCATGAAGATCACTGGATCAGTGGGAGACAGGAGTGCCTGGTGTTCTCCAGTCCATGGGTTATGAAGAGTCGGACACAACTAATCGACTAAACAACAATGTTTTTATTGAATTGTTTGTATTATATTGCAAATCACTTATCACTTTTTTAAAAAAACAAACCAAGTAGGAGTGTCTGTGTTGCACAAAACAAGGACATCACTACTGCCATTTTCAACAAAGCAAGCAAGTACCAGCCCAAACTGGGGCGACCTTAGCCCCATTTTATCCCCCCATTCCCAAATATAAGAGTCAAAAACTTTTCACTGAAATAAACAGAACATTTGTGTTCCCTGAGAGAATATTGTGAAGATTTCTAGTGTACACTGGATTAAGACTATGGCTACTATTTATGCCCAAGTATATTATGTTACTGTAAATAGCACCTTCAGGTGTGAACTAAAGTCAGAAAGGGGAGTAACTTTGGGCAGGCCATGATCTGGGGTGAAAACAAATTTTGTTTGGGGCCTGCAATTGGCTTTTTTATAGTTGTTACTATGATAATGTTTAGTTTGGCTTCGAGTCTTTTAGATATATTCTCCATCCCCCATGCTGGGATGAAGGTCACATGGCCTCCCAGCGCATGGTGTGGGGCTGCAGTTAGATTTTATAGCGGTTATTTTCACATGACATATGGCTTTTCAATCACATAAAGGTAGTCTGTAGAACCAATTTCTGCACACAGGGGAGGGGTTTTCTTTGTTTTTCAAAATATGCTGTGTGCTGTCCAGGGATTGCCATAATCTGAATAGTTCACAGAAGACTCTGGTTCTATTAGTGTATTCAATGAACAATATAAATATAGATTAAAATGGAGCTTTTCAACCTTGTTTTATTCATACACAATGGATTTAACAATCATCACTTTCCCCCACAAAAATAATATTCCATAATGTATACTATTTGGTTCTCTCCTCCCTGAAGAATGACATGAATCTAGTTTTATTTGAGGTACCGAGTGTAAATTGAATAGCATTCCTTGGAAACATGAAATTTAATGACTTGAAAATTTACAAATGATGATATTCCGGTGAGACAATATCCCCACGAGGCACTCAATGTGTTGTATATATTGTTGGAAATAATCAGCAGTGTGGAATAAATATGGAGTATAACAAACTGAAAATTTTTTTTATTAATGTGTAATATGAACCATGCAGTATGTCTACTCAAAAGTAAGTCCCACCGAGTTTAATGGGTGCTACTCCCAGATAAGTGGGCATAGGATTTCAGCCTAAACAGAATGCACTATTCAGAAGTAAATATGCACAGGACTGTAGCCTTATGATGCATTACATATAATCTATTAGTCATTTGGGGGTTTAAATGGACATATGATCAGAGGAGGTCATGCATGCTCTGCTCTCCCCCACACATTTGCTCCTTTGCTAAAACTGCTTCTCCACTTTTGACACATGGTTGCTATTTCCTGATTTTTTCCTCTTCCCCTGGCACCAACCTGCCTGTTGGCTCACCAGCTGGGCAGAAGATAGCCATGCTCTGCTCCGGAGCTGGGATCTTGGTAGCAGCCCAGGCAGCTCACTATAGATATGAAAATGACACTTACAGGAAGCAGAGGGCAGGGATTATGAATTGTACTCATGCAGAATAGTCCATTTCCCATGTCCTCACACTTGGAGATATGCACCTGGATTATAAACTGCATTTAAATCATTTGCACTTTGATATCCAAGTTGTGGGTTTCCTGAGAGATCAGCACCAGTCTGGGGTTTACCACATCCAGGGTTGAGATGAGGCAATAGAGAACTGGGTGCTTCTTTTTTAGTGGGGCATACTGTAAAGTGGGGAGTTGAGGGTCAATTTCTTGCAAATATCCACACCATGCATTTAAAGCACAATTAATATGTGAAGGACATGGCTTCTCCCAAAATTATCCTGGGAACTATAGTTTATCTCTCACAGAACCAGAGTTCATAGCACCCTTAAACTACAGATCCCAATATTCTTTGGGGGAACCCATGCGATTCATATATAATTCAGCCATGTAATGGCTGCCTAATTGTTGGGAAGCAGAAAACAGGGAGGGGCTTTCCCCTTCAGGCTGTGGTCAAGGGATTTCTGGTGGCTTCTGGATGGCCACAGATCAAATTAGGAACCTGGACCAGATGATCTGATAGAGCAAGGCACTTCATATATTGTGAAAGTGAAGATTTCCTCTATTTCGTGTATATAAAAACCAGGCAGTTATTTATTCTAAATTTATGTCCCTTGCCATCCGAGTTCTCTGTGTGCCCCAGTATTCTACCAAGCCATTATTTTTAAATTAATTGGGGAAATTAAAAACATTGCCTAAAATGCTTATAAGCATTTGGCACATCTGTCCTGCACCAGGGGAAAAAAGTATAAAATTAAAGAGAGTCACAAGACAGCATGTCCCTGTGTCTGAGGATCCAGCATTCATTTAGATAGCCTCTCAACATACTGTGACCCAAATAGGACGTTTCCCCCTTTTGAGTCAGAAAAACTTTTGTGCTCTTTGCAGTTCAGGTTATCTGGTTCAGAGCACTGGAGTAGACCTAACGTATCCAAATGGCCTACTCCTTTCCTTCATTCTGTTTCTGTTCTACCTCAGTGGTGTTCCACATTTAGTTACCTATGCCCTATATGCTCCCTGCTCTTAGTACAGTAATTATTTTTTATTTTATTTATATTTTTAAATCCATTCATATCAGGCTTCAGAAAGAGCAGCGGACAGAAAAAAAAGAAATATTTTAATTTCAAATATAATTATCAAATGGAGTGTTACAGAGTGAAAAAGATGTACACTGCATGGAACCCCTCCCCCCTCAGTTATTTGATACAGCATTATTTTCTACCAGAACAAGTTCAGATAATACCTTAAATGCGAGACCATGAGGTGAAAATGAAAAGACAGCTAAAGACTATCAAATGAAAAGGGTAATGGCAACAGTACTTTGAATCAGAAGGGCTCAGAGAATTACAGTAAAATTCGGTTTTAGTTAACATTTGGAAAAGGGCAGTGACCACACATTACCACCTTCTGAGGCAAATGGCAGATTAGGAAATGAACAGCAGAGCATAAAGTGAAATAAAGGAAAGGAACTTGGAGAGAATAAGGGACTTGGGAAAATATACTTGGTGGGGAGGGAGAACTGGATTAAAAAAAAAGTTTAAAGTTATGTGCAATAGTAAAGACCAGCTGCATCCAATCTTATAGTATGGAAACCATGTAAGTACTACCCACACAGTGACTCCAGAGCAGGGGCATGTTGAATGAGAGCAGCCAAATCCATAAACATGTTCCAATTTATAGGCCAATCTGAGCGGGGTTATAGTATTTAGATGGTAGTCGAGGTATGAGACACAAAATCTTTCCGTCAATGAATTAATCATATGTTCCATAGAACCTGCTAAATCAGAGTTGGAGACTCTGGTGTAGTTGGGCTACAACTCCCACCATGCCTGAGCACTGGTCATCCAAGATGGGACTAATTGGAAGTGTAGTTCAAAATTTATTGGTGGCACTAAGCTGGAGAAGATTGGTGCAGAACAACAACAGATAACAATGAAGATAACACTGCAAAATCCCCCCAAATTAGTAGAATCCCTAAATATGTTGGTGTGGTGGATGTATGATAGAGAACAAAATAAAATCCCCCTGGATCAGGCAAATGGCCATGTAGTTCCTATTCTCAGAGCAGCCAATCAGATGTCTATGAGAAGCCTGAAAGCAGGACATGAGTGCATGAGAACTCTGAATACCAGTTGGGAATAAGTAGCCAAACAGTGGAGGTAGAGCATAGGAATCCTGGTTAGTAGTCATTGATAGCCTCTTGCTACATGGAATGGAAGCCACCCAAGTTGGTGGCCATCACCAATTCCTATGTGAGCAAATCCCATAGTTTAAATATATATATATTCGGTGAAGAAACACTTTATTTTGCCTGTTCCAAATCTTCCAGCACCCATTTTTATTCGATGTCCATGAGTTCTCATGTTTTTCCCATACCATACGAGAGGTTGTGGACTCTCCTTCCTTGGAGGTTTCTAAGCAGACGTTGAATGGCTATCTGTCATGGAAGCTTTAGTTGAGGTGCCTTCATTGCAGGGACTAGATAACCCTTGGGGTCCCTTCCAACTCTACAGATTCTATATCAAGGTAGCAGAGTAGCCACTACTTTCAGTGGGACCACTGTGCTTGCAGGACACTGCCAGTTCAAAGGAAGAAAATGTTAAGTCGACTGTGGCAGGAGAGCAGAGGAGACTATTCTGCTACAGATGCGAACTAAGATATTGCTTTGCATTAACACAGAAGTCTTTCAGGTACAGACACACTCAAAATCCAGATGCAGTTCTCCGAGACGGAAGCTGAGTGGAGAGACCTCATTCTTCTGTGATGCTGTCTAAAGCTACACAACAGATGATGCTCCACAGTTTCAGGCGTCTTTGTGGTTCTGATTTAGATGAGCTCCTGCTCCCAGGCCCATTTGCTGCTTCCCTCCTCTTTAAACATCAGCATATGTGTGTCTGGAAATCTAGTCCCAACTGAGGTTCTGGAGTGTATGTGCATTAGTATTAAAAGAAATTACATATTTCTGGTGTACACCAGCTTTGCCTCAGCAATCACAATGCATGGTGCTGTAACTGCCTGTCTGCATTCAACTGACCACATACTGCATTACTGCACCCCGCTCCCCACATTTGGTCTCAGTCTGATAATATGCCCCACGGTCCTGACTGCCGGTACTGAATTTACTGAACTGCAACTGATCACCAAACTTAGAACCATGGACAGACCTGGTCTGAATAAAGACATTGGGTTGTTATCTCATTATAAAGCTATCAAGCTATCTTTAGCCATCTCACCCATTGCTTTTTCCTGTAGACCAACTGTAGTCGTAAACAATTTTCCCTCTAAGAACAATTGCAGTTGTAAACAGTCGGGTTTCCACACCTATCAGTCAAACCCATTCCCACCACCCATCTGAGTAATACCCCTCCCCACCCTCTCACTATATATAAGGGTCTGGTGTATCTGAAGAAGTGTGCATGCACACGAAAGCTCATACCAATGACAAACTTAGTTGGTCTCTCAGGTGCTACTGGAAGAAATTATTTATTATTATTATTATTATTGCCAGTACATAGTGACTCTATGTAGGGTTCATCACTGAACCAAAGAATGCCAGAATGAGGATATATACACACTAATATGATTCTTAAATAGAGGGAAAATTCAGTAGTATTGCACAATAATGGACCCACTTATTTAGATTCCTCCTAGCTCTATCATTCTAGGGGTATGATACTGGGAAGAACAAAAGCTACACCCCCCCCCCGCAGAAAAAAAAAGCAAAATAGGATTGAGGTGGCTATATAAATAGCGCATGCTGGAGAAGGCAGTTCTCTTTATTGTGGCATGAGACATGATTATGCAAAACCACTGAGTTTAGCCTACAAAAGTATTCAACCCTGTAGTGATGCATTTTCTTAACTGCTGTTAATCCTAGATATCATCCTGTACTGCTATGAAAAGAAAAGAAATGGCTACGGTCAGTAAGCATTTAGCACCCCCCCTATTACTGGGACTCATCTGATTTCAGGGGTTTTGTCTGCTGTGCTGGAGGTGGAGCTTTTCATAAACATCAACTACATCCCATCTTAAATAGTATGCAAAGCAGTGCATAATCCACATAGTGGCTCCAGGGCAGTAGTGTGCTGGATGAGAACATCCAAACCCATGAAAATGTGCTAATTTGATGGCTAATATAGGTGGGGAGCTTAGTATTCAGGCCTTCATCTAGCCATGTGCCAGAAACTGTTCCAATCATAAGTTGCATAGAATCTGATAGCTCATGGCTGGGGAATCTGTTGCCAGGCGGCACAATGGGGATGCAATGGAGGCAGCATAGTATGCTCTTTGCTGCCTTCACTGCTGCTAGGTAGGCTCGACGATGAGCTCTCACCAGTTTTCAATTGCATTTGACTAAAGCTTTCCTCCACTTGTGTTCGAGCTGTCTCTCTGCTTGTTTCCTCGCCCTACGTTCTGGAGAATACTAGGGAGCGAAACAGACTATACAAAACAGGAGTGGTCACTCAGGAGCTATCAAGTCAATGGCCCAAGCTATTTTGGTGTTCTAGAGGTTGGTCAGGACTTTGACATGACTGCCAGTCACATCAGCTGGAAAATCCTCCAGAACCTGCTGGAAACTCCTTGGATCCATCAGAAGATCGTAACAGGTCCCCCACCTCTGCAGAGGGGAAAGGTGCTGAAAGCCTAAATCTCAAGAGGAAGTGACTTGACCCCACTTTCAGACCACCCTTTTCATGCCCATTTGAGAAAACAAGGTCCAGAGTGTGACCTACCACATGTGTTGTGGTGATGGCATGTTGGGACAGCCCCATGGTTGTCATGGAGGCCATGAAATTTTAGGCCACCCCAGAGCCAGTCACTTCAGCATGGATGTTGACACACACACACACACACACACACACACACACACACACACACACCGACCGAACCAGCAGTCTAGGAGTCTGACACTGCCTCCAAGACCAGCTCTGTCAACTCAGGCAGGCAAACTGCTGGGCAGTGAGGGGGATGGTAAACCAGTAGAATCCCAGTTGAGTAAGAATAGGATGCAATGCGTGTTGGGTTGTGAGTAGGTGGGTCCCACAACAGTGTCTCCAGTTTGCAAATATGCCAATGGTTGCAAAAAAGGTTGGTAGACCCTATTTTATAGTCTCAAGATTAGTATTATCAAAATGCTAGATAGTTGTGTACAATGGAACTATTTAAACATTTAAAATATGTATATATCAAATCTATGTCACTAGCAAAAAGTTGGGCATGTAATTAAAACAGACATATTTCATATTTTTATTTCATGAAACTGTAATAATTCTCTAATAAATTTCATTAAGATGGTTTTTTATTCCATTTTGGCTGCCTGACAAAAAGACTAAAATTCTTTGCAAGTGTTTGTTGATTTTCTGTTTTTCTCCCTACCCTAATTTCAATTTTTATAGCTTCATTTTGAATATACTGGTTTTTTAAAGCAATATAAAGGCTTGCAAAGCTTTTGTCAAAGAAAATGAGTCAAATTATTTATATATAATTAGATACAGTTCTTATTTAGGCACAACTACTTCTTGTTCTTTAAGGTTGAATTCTTATCAAGTAAACTATTAAATCACTCATTGCTTATTAGCCAACCCTTGTGGGGGTTTAATATTTTAAACCTGTTCCATAAAAATGAAGCTAATCTGCCATGTAGTTTCAGTTCCAGAACATCGTTCATAAATTATTGTTGTTTTGTTTTTTAAAAACAACAACAACCACCTTCAAATCTGAAAATTACTGTTAATTAAAAATGTGATTCCTTACCTGAACAGACAGGGATAAGGGGGTGAGTATGAAATCAATTTATGTTTGGTAAACTAAATCATAACAAAATAAAGTATAAGGCAGAAAACAAATTGGCTTGAATATTTTCAGCAGAGCAATGAATTGGATTTCAAGGACTTCAATGGGGAGGAGTTGTTACCTGTGGCAAATCCTGAGGAATAGATTGATAATCCTTTTGATGCTTCCCACGTGTATTCAGATAACTTTGATTCATTTTATTTATTACCTCCATGGATACATACCTCTGCATTATCATTTTAAACCGGTTTTCCCTTATGGTTGAACTTAAGATCAATGGGCCCTTGCCCACAAATTCTAAATTTCCAGTGGAATGTTCATCCCTATGTTTTTAACCCATTAAAAATGTACTTATCTGTTTGAGTTCAATGCCATATTTTAAGAGCAATATTTCTGATAACATATTCTTGAATTTGTATAGTAATTTTTCACAGTCAGTGGGTTGGGTTCTTTCATTTTTTTTGATTAATTTATTATTGATCTTATTTGAACATACTTGAGCTGTGGTGGGTTGGTGTGGCTCACCATTTTTCTTGTTTCTAAGTAGTCAATCATCCTATCTTGCTTTTTTCAAATTTGCCTAACTGAAAAGATTATTTGCTCTCCAAATTTTCAAACTTTTAGCCACTTCTGCACTCAACCATTTGCATTGGAGAGACTTAATAACCTTATAATGATCCTATTTTTCAGCCAATTGGAAATCAGCCAATTAGGAAGCAAAACATTATCATCCAGGGTTTTGAAACGCAACCTGCGCACAGAACATGTAGCGCCTGCCTTAATGCAGTACTTTTATAAGTAATCCTTAGGGTTTCTATTAAGGATCATATTCGATTGAATTTTATAAGTTAAGCTCACAATGCACAAATAGAAATTGTTATTTCAGTTATCTGAAGTAAAGAACATTTGATCTTTTGGGGATATATATATATATATATATATATATATATATATATATATATATATGATGTGCTATTTCTTGATATCTCAAGCAGTGATCATCTACATTTCATGGGGTATAGGAGGAATCGTGCAACTTATTTTCAGGCAAGGATTTTCTTTCTGCTTCTAAATAGGAGCCTGGTTGCTTTGATTTCAGCAAAATTCCCTTACAAAGCTTTTATTTCAGACACTGGTTGCTAAAATGGGATCCTAAGCTTCTGGGCTTTATTGCAGGTGTTAGGGAACATTTGAGAGGCTGAGATTCAAAGGACAAGAAAATAAATAGAGGATAAAATGCCTTCAATTTACAGCTGAAAGCAGACATGAAAAGAAGATGAAAAGAGAGGGAGGGTACTCCCCTTCCCCCATTACGTACTTTCTTTTACTTTTCTTCAGATGAATTTATTATTAACTCCAAATGTACCAGTTCTGAAATTGGAATGATCTTGTATTAAGGGACACAGAAAGTACACCAGCGAGCTCACAACTCAGGTAAGGTTTTCTTTATCCCTGAAAAGCCTAGCTATATGCTGCAGCAGTTGGTGTAGGAAGCTGGTGTTTTAGAATGCTGAAGCTTTCCTTCCCTAACTATTTAGATCACCCCTCACCTCTGAATGCAGTAGGTAACAGCCAGGCAGAGATGGAAGCATGCCATCATCTGGTGTGCTATGACAGGGTCCCTTTCCTCCCAGAAGCAGAACAAAGGGAGAATGGTATGTGGGGTTTGCTAGGCACAGGGAAAGGAGCTCTAATTGGAGATCCCACCTCCTGTTTTGCAACCTGTTTAATGGTAGGGCCAGTCTTGGCTGTCTTCCTTACCTTTTCTGCACCGGAAGATGGAAATAGTAAGGATTCCAAGTAGCATAGCCAGACTTTTGTTTCCTGTAAAGGATGCAAAACAGGAACACGTACAGACTAAAATGTTGGGTGTAACCCTCTCATATTCCTCCAAGTGCATAATTGTCTATTAATTGCAGAAGAATAAAATGGAACTCCCAACTGTTTATCCTTAAAATGTACAAGAATGAATTGGTAAAATATTATTCTCTACAGCATACGACATGCTGCATTTAGTTCAGGCATCATTAGATCGTCTGAATCCATTAATTAGAACAACTATCCTAAAGGTCCATTAAAACAAAGAGGAACTGACAATTACCCTTGGGTAAGTAATATATGTCACCTTATTTGGTATTAACAAATACTATAGCTTACTGATTAATTGTTTTATCCCTTTAGGCTTATAAAAATAGATACACCTCTGGGTAAGTCATAACCACTAAATCATTAACATCATAACATGAAAGAAGTATGGAATTTGCAATGTAAATTGATGTGTAAAAAAAACCATATCCCTTAAGGTTTTGAACCTTATTTCACAAAATGCTATTTCCCAGAACTGTAGCTCAATATACAAAAAGCAAAGTCTTTATAAGTCACGGTCAAACTGATCTGCCTTAGAAACAACTTAAAAATTCATTTCTCCCAAACAAACAAAACCCTGATCATGGTATGCATATATTTTAACTCTCAGTTGACAATGTCAAAGATAATTTTTCATAGAACCTTTCAGCCAGCCGCAAGTGGGAGGTGGGGGCGGGGGCAAGCCAGGTATGCTTGCCCTGGATCTTGGAGGGCTACGTTGGCTGGGGGCCCCCCACTAGGGACTGGCTGCTTTTTTGTGTGAAGTTATAAATTTATTCTAATAATACTCCTACCCTGGCCTCAGAAAAGTTCTACATGGACATGCTTTCAGCCGACATTATGGCTGAAATCCTATATGACATTTTACAGTCATACCTCGGGTTATGAATGCTGTGGGTTAGGCGTTTTCGGGTTGCACTCCATGCCAAACCTGGAAGTACCGGAACAGGTTACTTCTGGGTTTCTGTGCTCGCGCATGCGTAGAAATGCAAAATGACGTCATGCGCATGCACTGAATCATGTCATGTGTGTGCAGACATGGTGCTGCGGGTTGTGAATGCATCTTCCACACAGATCACATTTGCAACCAGAGGTATGACTGTATATGCTTAAATCTTATTGATTTTATGCATACTATATGGAGCAAGCTTGTTTTCTCCTGCTCAGGAAGCTAGGACACAAATCAATGGATTTAAGTTACAAGAAAGGAGATTCTGACTAAACATCAGGAAAAACTTTCTGACAAAGCTGTTTGGCAGTGGAACAGACTCTCATGAGACATGGTGGCCTCTCCTTCATTGGAGGTTTTTAAACAGAGGTTGGATGGCAATCTCCTGGATGCTTTAGTTGAGATTCCTGCATTGCAGGGGGTTGGACTAGATGAATGCTGGGACCCTTCCCAACTCTACAATACTATGATCCAAATTTAAACCACTGGGCATGATCTAGGTTTAGTTGCACTGAGTTTGTAAAAGCTAGCAGTCCCAGCTAGTGATGTAAATCAGCCTGCTCTCAAGGTGTATTTTCCAGCCATATATTGAAAGTAAGGTCTTAAAACCTGCACGTGATATGGCTGCCAGAAGAAAATGAACAAACACCCCCAACTCCATCCTGTTTTAAAGTAGCTAATTGACTTGTGACTTTTGTATTGATAGTAGATACTGTATACCTTTCTTAATCTGTATACCTATATACTGCATACCTTTCTTAATCTGTGTATACTGTTATTAGTTTCCTACCATGTCACATTACCAATGCACCTGAAACATGATGTGTATATAACACTTGAGAAACTAGTAGTGAATGAACTCCTCTAATATCAAAAAAACCAACTATTGTTAGTAATGATAATAACATAGAGAAACTGCTCCACACAAGTCTGTTTGCCAATTTGGGGGGTAATGACACCATCAGGAGTGTCGTAGTACCCAAATGCTTTTCATTTGACAAACCCTTCAACCTGTTACTCTTTCCCTTTCCCTTTTTCATTCACCTAGAGTGATGTGGTGGGAAGTTCTCAATGAAATCTAATCTGAATACAGAATGTCAGGTAATTTTTCCGGATGGCAGGAAGCCATATCAAGGTATGGGCTAACCCCATAGCCCCCAGACTCTGGGTGCACAACCCAGGATAGTCATAAGAAGGTTCCTTCTCCCTCTTCCAGGGTCCAAAGCCCTGAGTGGCAAAGCCTGGGGAAACTCCTTTCACCATCTTGGTGCCTTGAGCACTCACTGATGCTCTTACCTGTATTTGTTACTTCCTGAACAGCCCCACAGTTGGGACCTAATGAACTCCCAAATTAATATGTAAACACATCACATTACTGTCAAAATCCTCCCTAGGTAAACATGGGGAGGAGTATCCCCACAAGTACCAGTATGGTTGACAGGGAGAAAATCTCTTTTTGAAGCATATATGCCCACATGCAACTACACTGAAACCAAAAAGCAAGTAAGTGTGCAGGAATTACAAGCACTTGGGTTTATATACCTATGCTGGCTCTACCCCTGAGCCACCAATTGCTTACAGAGGACTCAGCTAGATTGGTAAAGAAAAGGAGATTTAAATGCATTGTATATACAATATAAAGTTTTGCCACCAGGTGGCAATGCGGAGTCCTGTTTTTCTCTACTTGTTTTCCCGGTTTAAATTTACAATGGTTTTAACTGAAGCGCTTCTTTCGTGTGCCTAGATCCAGCCAGGGTGTGCATTCAGGACACAGCCCCACACAAATGCTTCCTACCAGGTGGACAGAGCAGCAAACCCACAACAGCCATTTCTGAATATTTCCTCTTTCATTTTGAGAGGGAAATTACCATTACAGTGTCATATGGCAATATATCATTCTTCACTTTCACTTCTATTTGCATATCCACATATGAAGAAAGAATAAATTTATTGCAAGTTAACACAGTAGTTACCTTCCCTAAAGGATGGGGGGGTACTTATACTGTACTATAGGTTTACTGCTTTCTGCAAAATATTTCCTCTTTAATGACATAGTCCTTCTGTATTAGCTCACTGGAACTTATTGCTTTCCTTAATATACAGTACTCAAGTGCTGAGTCTGGTATCTTCTGTAAAGAATTTTTTAAAATACAAAACTTTGCATGTGCTTAATGCTATTTATACCAGGCATCTCCCAAATGTTCTTTCCCCTTGTCAGTGTTCTGAATAATACAAGTTCTGATTTGGTTTCATGCTCTGTGCAGAAGTGTTCTCACATACGCCTTATTTGTCCACATCTAGATGATAACCTATGTCTCTCAGGAATCAGTTTATTTAATTTTGTGTGGGTTGGTTTTTTTTTTTTTTAAGTTTCAACCATTTCCCAAAGTCATGTGAGTATTGTTGGCCAAGTATCAGCAGTTTTTTGTTGCCTGAATTGTAAATAGAATGAAATAAGATAGGTGTGGAGGGTTACCAACTGTTGTTGGCACTCAGCTACATGCTTAAAGATGTCTCCATTCATTAACAGATTATGTTAGCCTGCCAAACTTGAAAATGAGATGCAAGACACAGTCTGTACATTTATCACTGTGAGGCAAGAAGCCTGCCACTGTTGGTTAGGCAAAGTGCAGTTGTAGAATTACTTGTCCAGTCTGATTATTGGACTCAATCTGTTTTCAGTGGCAACCTTAAGCAGCGACAGCACTACCTCCATCTGTGCCCCACCAGAGATCTTAACATTTAAAGTTCTGAAATAATCTTACAGATGTAATTGCCTGGTTTCGTAGGGATTGTTCCAGCTGGTCGATGGTAAGAAGATGTACCTGCAGAATGCATATTGGCTCCTATCTTCTGCTTAGCTGGCCAAACTTCAATTACTCAGCATCGCTTCTCATTATAATAGGCGTTTGTGAATTGAAAGATTTGCTTCCACTTGGTTGAGGGCAGCTAGATGTATCGCGTTGGAGTTCCATCTTCTTTGCATAGAACAGTAAATAGCTGGTGGAGATCAACCAAACAGGGTTGGCTCCAGACATTTAGCTGCCTTAGGCAATGGAAAAGATGGCCCTCCCTCCTTATCCCATACACAGAAAGCAGATGGATTGGCAGTTGATTCTCAATTCAAAATTACACCCTTCACTGCACCAACAGGCCATGTAGCACACACAACACTGTCCTCTAGAAGAACGGAATACAGTCCACTCTGAAGCTTAGGAAGAACAACCAGAGGGATGCTGTTGCTGCTCCCCAGCATTTGCCACCCAAGGTGATTGACTCACTTTGCCTAACGGTAGGGCCAGTCCAGAATGAAGCCCATGTTTAGATCAACATATTGCTGTAGAAGGAGTGATAATGTAAACAAGGTCAAAGGCTGCAACCCTATGCAGCCTGGGAATACATCTCATTGATTTCAATGAGATTTACTCTTGAGTAGATAAGGATAGAATCAGTGGTGTTCCTATCCCAGCTGGTACCAGGGGCGGCGCCTGCACGGCGCCCTGTGTGGAATGCGCATGTGCGGCATCCCACGTGTGCACACTCCGCACAGGGCAGGGCACATGCACAGTCCGCACAGGGCGGCTCGCAAGAGGCGCCCTGCTCTGCCTAACTCAGGGAGGGAAGGAGGGAGGGAGGGGAGAGTGAGGCAGCGGCCCGTCACCTCCCCAGCCCAGCGAGCTCCACCTCCGCATGCGGCCCTGCCAGCCACTGTTGAGTGGCGGATGGAAGCCAGCAGCATTGGGGCAGCCTCTCTGCAATGGTGGCCGTGGTGGCTGTCGTCGGAGGTGTGGAGGGGCCAGGGGGCGCTGCCCCCCGCTGCCCCCACAGTGGAGTGTGGGGCAGCCCCCCCCCCCCCGTGGTGATGCCCCTGGATAGAATAACACTAAGGATGATATCCTACCTGGGAGTACTGGGTAAACATACACATGAATGCATTGCATGCTGAGCATTTATTGTTCAAGTGATTACGTATCATTTGCATAATACATACAGCAAGCATAATGAGACTCTCTTTCCAAAGCATTCTTAGTTAATGCCTTTTGATTCTTCACTAGATAGCAATATAATTATAGGTAAGCCTTGAGAGGGAGCACTGACAACCAAATTTCCTTGAAACCCTCTTGGGATTTCTTCAGGGGGTGTTTTTGTTTTCCCCTGTGTTAGAGTGTTGAGACCTAGGAGACTGTAGCCAAAAAGCAAAAGCAAACAACAGCAAAGAGGAAAACACTCTTGACTGAAGCTGATGCTCTAACTGGTTTTTGATATTGTTCCACTCTTTCTTCTATGCACTCCATCTGCCTATAATTAAATCCTCTCCAATGGCTTACAACAGATTGAAACAGATGAACAAACCAAAGACTGGAAGCTAGCCACTGAGCGTAATATTGCTTCCTTGAGCTAGAAAAAGTTGAAGGACCTTCACACTACTTTGGAAAGCAAAATTGAGAAATGAAGTTTATTTATGCATTATTGGAATGGTTGAGGTGCAAGATACAATAAAAAAAGTTTTGGGGGAGAAATACAGCTGAAAAACTTAGTTTGTAGACTCTGGAAAACATTGCAAGCATTTTTAAATTATCTTATTAATTGGAAGAATTTAATTTTAAAATATTTAAGTTATAATCATTGGGACTCAGTCACAAATACGATTGGCTGTAATGTTTTAATCTGAAAGCTGGATAATTATTTCTTAAGTATTTAATTGTTTTATTTTATTACAATTATAAAAGGGGAAAAAACAAGATATTAGTCAGACTCAAGCCTTCATTGACTACCCTCTCAGCCGACTACAGTGGCTACCAAACTTCACTAATGACTTTTTTTTTTAGGGCTGGGAAAGTGGAGAAGAGAAAACTTAAAACAAAAGCAGCTAAAGGAATGCTTCTTCTCTTGTCCTATTGGAAGACATAATCTAAAAGAGGCTTCTGATTCTGTCTGTGACTTGAATATTTCTGTTGTTTTATAGAATTGTCAAAAAAGAGTATACTGTATGTGAGGGACAAGGGATACAGGGAAGTCCCTCCCATCTTAAGTTCCAGCCCATCCCCAAGCGCTGGAGAGAGTAAGGAGAGCTCTGCCTCCAGCGGAGAGTCAGGAAGTGGTGTCCGAGGCTCAGGCAAGGTTGTGGAGCCCATGCCGCAGGTGGGACAGGAAGTTGGACGCACGGGGGGGGAGGCCAATCCCCCCAACTCCCGAATTGCGACGCAAACGTAGGGGGAAGAGGTTGGGTCTGCCAAAGCTTTGGTGCTGGAAGAAAACGCGCCAATCGCCATTCGGAGGTTCTGACACCTCGCCTTAAGGATGCATTTTTACTGCTCTGAACACTGTAAATAATCAGCACTTAACAAAAGCCTTAAAAGACCATGCTGGAGTCGTTACTCTAGAGTAGCCATATCAGGCCCTCTGACACTGTACTTTATATTTATTAAGTTTACAGAATCATGGACCAGTACAATCAATCTACAGTCTGGAAATACTATATGGGTGAAGCAACTCAGTGATAGGTTCTTACGTATGACCCTACAGCATGTGCAATACAATGTATTTTGAAGCTTTCATATGCATCCCTTTTTTAACTTCAGAGTTTTTCCATCAAGAGCGCTGTACAGTACAGTACTGTGGGTGGGCAGGTTGGAGGCAAAAGTGGGGCAACCATCCCCATTATCTCCTTTTTTCCTGCCACTCCATCTTCCTTTCTCTCCAATTTTCCTCAAATTCCATTAACATAAAGGCCATATGAAATTGGGCCGAATATTGTCCACCTGCAGGGGTACCAACTTTGAATAAAATATTGGGGGGCAGAAAAGCCCCAGCCCGCATAATCAATCACAAGATTGACAATTTGAATGGCAATGTTCATGCACTTTTGGGGGTCCTGGCCCCATCAAATATTTATTGGGGGGGTGAAGGGATATCGGTCCCTAGAAGTAGGCTCCTATGCCCACCTGTGATATACAGATATATGTATGTGCACAAACCAGCATTGAATCTGGCACTGACTGGAGCAGATGCATCACAAGCTACAGATTTTCCTCACATACAATGGCTTAGCTCCAAACTCCCAATTGGTGAGCAGACATCAAGATTGGCCCACCCATGAGGCAGGTCGAGACAGTCATCTCAGAGGCAGCACATCTGCCCCACCCCTATGGGAGAAGCGGCAGCACCCGGTGAAATCACACCAAACCTCACCAAAATCTTTTGAGATCTCATGCATTCTGCAAGATCTCACACGATCTCACTGGCACTGTCCTTTTGCAAGTACCACCACACAAACAAGTTAAAAGAGGCTTCAGCAGCAGCACCTTCCTATTTCACCTCAGGCAATGAAATGGGATGGACTGCCCCTGGAAAACCTACGGATCTGACAGACAGATACACCAGTCCCCCACATCTATAATCCTTCATTATTCCCAGAAATAACTGTGGGTAAGGAAGACCCCCTCTGGAAAAATACACAATACTGTTTGACTGTCTATAGGGCAAACATTGTGTGTAGAATATCATGTGTGACAAATGCACATGCTTCTATTTCCCCAGGGGAATATGCTCTGGGGAGTCACAGCCAGCTGCGTCTTTCTAGCATGCTTAAAGTGAACCAGCCTTGGGTTGGTTTGTACAACTTGAGCCAGCCGGACCTATTCGCCTCTAATGGGGCTCTCACTAGAACAAGTGCTTGCAATGCTACTGTATAATTTAGTATTAAGCATCCAAGAACTGTGAGATTGCCAGTAGTCACAGATTTGGCCAACTAGCAGCAGAACAAAAAATTCAGCCAGAAAACTGGAAGAGAATCTGCCCCACTCATCTAGAGACAGACCAACTAGCTCAGGGGATTGCTAATTATTTTATAATCACATAAAAAAACACACATCTCCAACAGTAGCACATACTTCATTCATCTTTTAGGAAACTAGGAATGATGCCACTCCATATGCTTGAATGCATTCTCAATATAAATTGTATTTTGGCATGCTCAACATAGTATTCTGGGGGAATGACATGCCATCTAGCATCTCTCCAGTATTTTAGAATTTAATTTGTAGACCACATATTTCCAGGGTCCTAAAATGAGGGAGGAGGTCCAAGTGCACAAAAGGCAACTTGTTTCAGAAGCTCATTTACAATTTGTGGAGTGAGACTGAAACAGGTACTGGGGGAAGCAGTAAGGGCTAGCATGCTCATTCCCACATCTCCTGAGCCCCACAGCTGCCAGCATTCAAGAACAGAATACCCAAAGAAGGTTAGTGAGAAGCTGGTGAGAGGAAGAAAAAAAGTGGGGGCGGAAAGAAGAGGTGATACCATAAGCTTTTAGCTCTGGATCCACCCACAATAAGTTTTGGCCCTGCTGTCCTGAACCCTTGGCCTACCTGGCAGCAAGTAAGTATGCCAAGTCCCCCATCCATAGTCAATCCATGAGTCCAGATCTGTAGAGGTCTAGCAGCATCCAAGCCAAGGTCTTTCAATGCAGGCAGTTGAGTAGACACAGCACCTCCACTCTGCTTCCCTTTTATACTATGCCTACTGATTGCAGCATCTGAGCTTGATGAGGCATGTGGTCCTCACCTGTTCCAAGCCAGCTCCAGCTAAGGAATCACCCCCCCTCCTCCCAGAGCTAGCGAGCCCCACCTGGCCAGCGAGTGAGGTGGACTGTAGGCCCTTGATTGCCTCAGCCTCTTAGAGCAGCCTTCCTGGTGCTGCCTGAGACAGAGCCTGAGACAGAGCATGGAGACAGAGTCCCCTCTGGCTCTGCTGATGGGTCCTGCTGGTCTGGTTCCTCTGAACCAGGCTTCCTCAACCTCGGCCCTCCTGATGTTTTTGGCCTACAACTCCCATGATCCCTAGCTAGCAGGACCAGTGGTCAGGCATGATGGGAATTGTAGTCTCAAAACATCTGGAGGGCCAAGATTGAGGAAGCCTGGTTAGGAAGGTGATAAACAGAAATGTTGGTGCCTATGTTTTTATCCTTTATTGCGCCAATGAAAGACCATTTTAGTTTGCTTGGCTTTTGTTTAAATTATTCTATGATGTCTTCCTGCTGATTTTGCCACCGATGCTAGAATATAAATTGCTGTTTTACTTGTATTGCTTATTTTGCTTTGTAAGAAGCCCCATGTGCAGAAATGTCTTCACAAACCTGAAACATGTTCTTAACTGTTTATTAATTATTATTATTATTATTATTATTATTATAGTGTTTGGTCAGAATATAGAATAACTGCACTGTATGTTTTTACATCTTTATGAGGGTGTAATTAGGTTTCTCTGATTCATAATGCCATTGTACTTAAAAATATATAAAATGCACCACTTTGGGTTGTGCCACACTTTCTCGGCTTAATGTGTGAACCCTGATTCACCCCCCACCTCCACTTGTGAAAATAACAATGTAGTGTTTCTGAGAATAAAATTAATTGGTGATCTCAAGGCATAAATGTGCTCCTTCTGCACAGCAGTGAAGCAATTGTGTCATGATTTTGACACAAATTCTTTGAAATCGTACACCCTGAAATTCACCTTCTGTTCTTAATAACAACATTTCCACTCAATGGTACACACATAAACACACACACAGGTCAACATATGAAAGAATGCAATATGAATTTCTAAGCAGTGGTAAATTACTGGCCTTTGCAATGTGCTTCAGGTTTATAACTGTCAAAGCTTTTCACACAATAACCTCCTCTGTTAATAGATAAAGAAAGTTTGGTTAATTTGGAGCACTATTCGCATGTTATATTATTTGTCTTAATAATTTTAAATTGTAACCAGCCTTGGTGTATTGGAAGAATATTGTGTATTGTGGTATATAAAAGCAATGCATGTGGTATATAAAAGCAATGCATGCATGAATAATCTCATCAAAACAAAACAGAATGGATATTCAATAAATAGCTGATATCATCTAATTTCCCTGCAAATGTAACAGAATGATACCAATATCTTCAATGTCATTGGATATTTAGCTACCCTTTTCTTTAGATATCCAGGTTAAGGCCACAACATCTAATGGATCACCTTCAAATCTCCCATTTTATACATCTCATTTTAGATTTATTATGAAAGCGATTTAGCAGTAACAACAAAAGTATTACATGATTCCTTATTTCCAATTTCATTCAGATCTAATTTTCTGTATCCTTGCATGCTTGTGTTTGGCATGTGTCTTTCTGCAGTACACCCAATAAGAACTGGACTGCCTAGATTGTGGGGTGAATAGTTAAATGGGCCATCCTCATAGCAGAATTAGGATACATACTCCAACTTTACCTGTGGATCAAAAGTCATGATTACAGGGTCATTTCTGAACCATTCAGACAGAAACAGATAAATCAAAGCATATTGTAGGTTACTTACCCTTCTTCTGTTAATATCTAAAATGAGAACTTTCACATCTCCATCACAATGTGTCACATGAATTCTCACTTTCTAATTTTCACAGAAGTGTGAAAAGGGGGAGATTGGATTACTCATACTTCCTCTCTACCCAGTCCCATGAGGGTGTTACACCAGGGACTACTTTATGCTCCTTGGGGAATGCTTTGTGATTTGATGGCATTGTTACAAGAATTTATTTTAGATCAAATTTCATGCTGTCAATAATAAATGTTTTTCCAGCACCATTTTGAGAATGGTTTCTCTCTTTGTTGCTAAATGTTACCCAGGAAGAATGTGCATGGGAATATAAGGTTCCAATTTAGCAATATCACACATTTTGCTTCCATTTCATCAGACAATCATCCTGATACTCCATTCAGCACTGATAAATATGTCATTTAAATTATTTGTCTAAGTGCTGAATCTATGTTCATAATAATGTATTTTGTGTGTGTGTGTGTGTGTGTGTGTGTGTGTGTGTGTGTGTTTTAATTAAAAAACAAACAAACATCTTGATACATTGAGCAATTTCAGGTAGGCTGGCATATAAATATGTTTATGGCACAGCAGTAGTGAGGTTATATTACACCCCACACTAGTTTTATTGCAAAGCTGAATTTCTTTTTGTATGAAATTGTAACTGTGATTCTTTGTCTGGCTTCAACATCATTTGAATAGAATCCTGCAGATCCAAATGTTACTTTTCAATTCTTGCCTTTACCCACATTTCAAAGAACAAACAGGTACAGCTATGTTCTACCAAGGTCACCCTTTCCACTTATGTTTTCTGTTTGGTATTCAGGCTTGCAAACCACTCTTTGAAGATGCAGAGTTTTCTTGCTCTAGCTAGTTCTTAAGCTTCTTTTAAAATAGAGTGAAATTCATGTAACAAGGGTCTTAATCACTGAAGGATTATTACCATACAGTGATGCTTCCAGCCTTCCAATTACCTTGAAAAACAAAACAAACCCCCTCCCCCCAAAAAAAACCAAACTGTTCTCTAGAGTCTTAAAAGGAACTCAGATGTTCTTCAACGTTCTTGGTTGATATACATTTCCACAACTTCAGTGAAATTGTTGGAGTTCAGTTCAGTTCATTTAGAGGTGAAACAAAACATTTAGCAGCTGTAACCCCAATCACACAAAACAATGCATATTGACATATTTTCATACCATTTCAGCAATGAACGGCTCACAAATTGGATGAAACAGAGACTTTTGTAACCACATGAAATGAAAGGAGATGTTCTTCTATTCCTTTTATTGTATGGGAATGCTCCTTGTGTGCAGTTTCTATGCACTGAACTTTGTCGGAGCCCGAAATGAACACGGAGTCCCTACACAAATATATCTCTGTGTACAGTACAGTTATGTAGGAATTGTCATGTAGGAATTTGGATTGCAGATGGTATAGTTGATACTTGCACTACATTTGTCGCCATTGGGTTGTATCAAAGTCATCGCTGGCACAACATTCTGTCTCCACTCTCCTTCAGATCCGTTCTGAATTTCCCCCCAATCCTCCAGACCAAATTGCAAGGGCAGGGGAACAGAAGGGGGCGGGATTTCTGATGCCTGAGCAGAAGTCTTTGGATGAACCTGATGACTTCATTCTGTACAACCAATTGTAATAACCTGGATGCTTTATTCCAGGATTGATACCACTTTAGCAGCATATCCTGGTGTCCCCCTTGTACCACTTTTCTCCCATATTTGCTCACAGCACAAGCTAACTCAAATTAATGTCAACTATGGCTTTTGATGTAGATTAATTTAAAATTCATTAGAAAATTATTTCGAGGTTTCATCTGAAAATACATTAGCTTTCAGTCTCAGGACTATGGTTATTTGCAATCCACCCTCAATAAATATGAAGATTGAACAGTAAAATATTTCTCGCTGTGCTAACAATCTTTGAAGCGCCATGAAATAGAAATCCATAAATTTGTTGAACACATTTGCAAGTAATCTTTGGCATCTAACACAAGAAGCATTTAAAACTACTTCACGAAAGAATAACGCAGGAACTTCTGTAAAATTATAGCATGTCTCTGGATAAATGAATGAATATGGACTTCGCCTGCCAAAGCTCTGAAATACCTTTGAGGGTTGGGAAATGTAGAGGCTGTGGATGCCTGGAGTTCAGGGTTGGAATTAAAGGTAGGAGAAGATGCTGGTCTTCATAACCATCATCCTTGAGGTAAGTAAAGAGGATTGTGGGCCAGACAGTTAATGTATATTAATTGGGCCATGATGCAGCCAGGTCGAAATGTGAGAGTGAAGGCCAGGTTGGGTCAGCAGTTGCTGTGCATGTTACTAGACTGACATTCAGAAGAATTTTTGCATAAACAGTACCATATATGCCGGTGTATAAGGCGACTGGGCGTATAAGACGACCCCTTACTTTTCAAGTTAAAATATAGAATTTGGGATGTACTCCAGCCCTTTTTTTGGCAGGGAGGGGAGGCTGTCTTCTCCAGCACTCAAGTCTGCAGCCGGGAAATGGTGGTTTGTTTGTTTGTTTGCTTAGTTATTGAGAGGGGAAAAGAAGCCATAGAGAGGGAGAGAGAGAGAGAGAGGCAGAGACATCCAGCAAAAGGGGGAAATAAACCATAGAGAGGAGAGAGAGAGAGAGGCAGAGACATCGGAGGCTCACACAGCCAGCGAAAGACGCTGAGCAGAGCAGTGAAAGAGAGAGCGGAGAGAGAGACGGAGAGATCCCTTTGCTTTGCACTGACAAAAAGAGAAGAGGCAGCAGCTTGACACCAATGAAATACACAAAACTGTACAGTATCTCTGCGCTGATCCTGGTCGCAAAGTCATGAGGGAGCCATTCTCCCTGGCGAGCAGCAGCCCCCTCCCGAGCGCGCTTCTTGTCACGGTCCGGTCGGCGGGCGTCAGGACCAGAGGCAAGATGGTGGTGTAGAAGCAGGACAGGTGCAGGGCTGAGGGTCCAGCAGCAGGCAGTTGCAGGGTCAAGGAGCAAGGCAGAGATGAAGGTCTGGGAGTCAAGGAGCAAGGCGTCGGCAAGGCGAAGGTCCAAGGAGTAGGGAGCAAGGCAAAGGTTCAAGGAACAAGAAGCAAGGCGAAGGTGCAAGGAGCAAGGCGAAGGTCCGGGAGTCAAGGAGCAAGGCGTTGACAAGGCGAAGGTCCAAGGAGCAAGGAGCAAGGCGAAGGTTCAAGGAACAAGAAGCAAGGCGAAGGTACAAGGGTCGAGCATCAAGGCGTCGGCAAGGCAAGGGTCCACAGAGCAAGGATCAAGATGTCGGCAAGGCAAGGGTCCAAGGAGCAAGGATCAAGATGTCGGCAAGGCAAAGGTCCACGGAGCAAGGATCAAGGCGTCGGCAAGGGTCCACGGAGCAAGGATCAAGGCGTTGGCAAGGCAAGGGTCCACAGAGCAAGGATCAAGGCGTCGGCAAGGCAAGGGTCCAAGGAGCAAGGATCAAGAGGCCAGATGCAACCAGGCAGGGATAGTGTTGCTGTGGCCAAGAGCTGAAGGGAAATGCTGGGCTTTTATCCCTCCCAGCTCCTGCCACCAGGTGCAGTGAGATCTCAAGTGGCCCCACCTGGGTGACTACTCCTTGCCTCTCCAGCACAAGCTGAGGACTTCACCTGTGTGGCCACGCCTTGCTTCTCCAGCACAAGCTGAGGCAGGCCCCAGTCCTGCAAAGCACTACAGGCCCCAGAGCCTGACTCCTGCCCATACTCCTGACACTTCTTTGCATTCATATGGTCACTGCATACAGTTGGGATGCGGCCGCAGCCGTTTTTGAGCTCCCCCCACTGTATGCGGTGACCGCAGATTCTTGTACCCGGCGTTTAAGACGGCCCCCCAACTTTTGAAAATATTTTCCTGGGTTCAAAAGCCGTCTTATACCCCAGAATATACGGTACTTCTTATTATATTTCACTGAATCCCAGACCATTTTAATCTGGCTCCACAAATGCTGTGAAATCTGCTTAACTTTAACCAGATCAGCCTAGTTGCAGTTTTTTTAAACTTTTGGAACTTTCCATTTTAGAATTTTCTCTAGAAACAGGACAATTTTAAAACCTGGTATATTCTGAAACAGTGTTAGGCAACACAGTCCCCCCCCCCAGATGTTGCTAGACTCTACCTCCCATCTGCCCCAGTCAGCATGTCCAATGGTCAGAGGTGATGGGAATTGTGGTCAAGTAACTCCACATTGTGGGGATTTTATACAGTGAGAGATTTTACTTACTTGGGCTCCTTGATCACTGCAGATGGTGACAGCAGTCACGAAATTAAAAGACGCCTGCTTCTTGGGAGAAAAGCAATGACAAACCTAGACAGCATCTTAAAAAGCAGAGATATCACCTTGCCTACAAAGGTCCGCATAGTTAAAGCTATGGTTTTCCCAGTAGTGATGTATGGCAGTGAGAGCTGGACCATAAAGAAGGCTGTTCACCGAAGAATTGATGCTTTTGAATTATGGTGCTGGAGGAGTCTCTTGAGAGTCCCATGGACTGCAAGAAGATCAAACCTATCCATTCCTAAAGAAATCAGCCCGGAGTGCTCACTGGAAGGACAGATCGTGAAGCTGAGGCTCCAATACTTTGGCCACCTCATGAGAAGAGAAGAATCCTTGGAAAAGACCCTGATGTTGGGAAATATTGAGGGCACTAGGAGAAGGGGACGACAGAGGACGAGATGGTTGGACAGTGTTCTCGAAGCTACGAACATGAGTTTGACCAAACTGCGGGAGGCAGTGCAAGACAGGAGTGCCTGGCGTGCTATGGTCCATGGGGTCACGAAGAGTCGGACACGACTAAACGACTAAACAACAACAACAAACTCCACATTGGCTATCCTGATTTTCATTGATTTTCTCATTTCTTTCATAAAAGAGGGTGGGGGAACTGCACTAGAACTTAAAGCAACTGAAGAGCTGCAATATGTGGTAATAAATGTTGGTGACACCAAACTATTTTGATGGCAGCTCTGTTGCTGCTTGAAATGGTGAATAATTTTTCTGCTGTGAAATCTTAAATGGCAATTCTCCCCAGCAGAATGAATGAATTTCAGACACAGACTGCCCTTCCTCCCCACCAATAAAAATGCCATAATTTTTGAAGGACACGTCTACCCCCTTCTGAAACCGATTAGAAACTTCCAGGCAATTACTTAAAGCAATAATGGAACTTGAAGGAGAATATGGTGTCTAAGGTTGGCATATCCTCTAACGTAATTAGCAAAACAAAGCACATATTTTCCATACCTTGCCTTCCTGAGAAACTTTTGAAAGCTTGTCTTCTTCTTTTTATTGTTTAAGTCATTTAAGAAGACACAAATTAAAAAGTGTGAAGCGGTGAACCTAGACTCCTAAGCATAAGAGCTGAGAAGCCTTGGAAGCACAGAAGCTATGAAAATGTAGTCATGTTTAGTGCTATTAGTTATATATCTTGTATAGTGACAGCAAAGCATCATAAGGGTGAACATCAAACAGCAAAACCATAAGATGGAGGAAGAATTTAGGCTGAACCGTGACTAAAGCATGACAGTTATGAAGGACTGTCAGCACTTCTTAGCAGTTTGAAAAGAGATACATATTTTCAGGCATGGGGGGTAGGAAGAGGTCGCTTTAACTTGTCTCTCAACATTGCTTTCATTTAAAACAGATGCAGAGTTTGTCCAAGTTCCAGAGTGAGGCATCTAACCTCTCCCCCCCCCCATCACTTAGCACATGCTGTACTTCTTAGGGTGTAAAGAACAAACACCTGTTTTCACTTTTCTGCACGGAGAATAAGTGAGTTTAAACCTGTGTTTCTGTTCTGCAATTACTTTTGTATAATAACAATCTCATCTCCTCTGAAGGATGTAACACAAGAAAGATCCCTCAGCTTTGTGCAGCAATGCATGGATGGGTTTGTGCACTAATCCATTTACCTCAAATCAATACTAAGAATTTGAGTTCTCCTCCCCTACACAACCTCTCACAATGGGAAACAGCACAAAGCCAGGTAATGTGCATTAGCTTTAACAAAAGAAATTCTAGTGAGTAAGAATACATCATTTGTCTGTTAACTACTTTTGTGATAAACATTGGATGTCTTTGAAAGAAACAATATGTATCTGTCCTAATACATATTGGATTGATTGGAATTGCAGCTTCTGGGATATTCCGAAAATGACTAAATATATAAAGTAAGATGCTTCCAAAATTCTATTTCTTCAAATTTCTCCTGAACTTTAGAGCTCTGGATTGCTTTGTCCTGTTCTGAAGTGGAACTGATGTATTAAAAACCTTCTACTCTTCTGTGTCTTATTTCCAAATCTCGAACTATGCATGCCTAATAGTTTACAGCTTTCAGCTCATCCCATTTATCTTTGTTTCGGTCCACTCTACATTTTCAGTGACAAGTGTGCATTGATAAGACCCTGCAAAATGTTATGCCATTCTGTGTACCATTGTACCAAGATTCTTTGGGTTGGGCTTCCGGTTGACCGCACCATCTTGATCAGTCGGGGGTCCGTTCAGCGGAGTGGACCTCGGCGTTTCAGAGGTGGAGGGAATCGTTCCAGCGAAATGAACCCTCCTAAAAAGCCCCAAATCGAGCTTTTTGGAGACAGATTTTGTCTGGCGACGCCATTTGTGGGCTCTCTCTTCACCGGATCGGCTTTGTTTAAGCCCCCGAGAGCGAGGAGGTGAACCGCGGCGGACAGACTGAGATTGCTGCTCTGAGAGCGCAAAGCTGCGTGACTGGAAGGTGGAGGCGGCCAATTCTTCTAAGAAAATTCAGCAAAAGATCAGACTGTGAGTAATTTGGACTTTTTGGAATTAAAATTAAGGAAATTTGCTTATGGAAGAGAGGTTGTAAAAACGGAAGCCAACCTCCTTCTAATGATGACCGTAAGAAGCAGTTAAAAAATACCTGATGCCAGGATAAAATTGGATCTGTTGTGTTTATGTATCTGCAAGAACTGAACTAAAATCCCTCTTTGTGGCAGGGCTAAGGGGAGAAGTGTGCAATTTATTAAAATCCCTGCAATTTTGGCAGTTGAGGAGAGGAAAGTCTCTTCCTGCCGCTGGAATCAGCAGCCTGGACGGATTCAGCGAGATTTGTGAAAGGAGGGAGAGTTGAAATAATGCCAATAAGTTGAACTGTAAGAATCAGCTACGAAAACTCCCTCCGGATAATTATAACTTGGAATTAAGTAATTGGTTTTCTTTTCTTTTAAATTGTGGATATACTGTAACCAGTTTAGAAAATGGCGATGGAATGAAGAAGTGTAACCACTTCCTGCGCTTAGGAATAACACTGTGTCCTTGAGAGGAGTACAAAAATGTCAACATGCGAGTATGCAGCTGGATTCAAGGAAAGAACTCTGAGACTCTTATGGGAACTTAGAATTGGAACATATAAAGACTATCAGCAATTAGGGGAGATGAAACAACTTCTCCAAGGGGACAAGGGACAAAAAACATCGGAGGAAGAGATCAAAGAAGAAACTGATGGAGAACAAGAAGTATGTCAACTTTCATATCAGGAGGAAGTTTGCCATGAGAAGAAAGAGGGGAAAGTTTTTAGGCAAGTGTATCAGATAAATAGTGCCCCCATAGAAGGGGGAGCACAAATTATGTTTGGACTTCAGAATCCCCATAAGGACCAAAGACTGTTGGAGAAGATTAATTACAATGAATGGAACATTCAAATAATAAAAGGGCAACAGGGAGGGAATGGAAAATTTGTGCATGTAAAACATTGCAGAAAGGGAGTGGTGTGAAGGGGAAAAGGAGGTTATGTTTAAAGGTTGGTTGAAATGGTTTTGAAACTGGTTTATGGACGTTGGAACTTGCTGAATCGAGAAGGGATATGCTGTGAACAGGGGGGAGTTTAAGTTAGAAAGAAAAGATTTAAAATGGAATAATAAGTTTTGGAATTCATAAAAGTATGAGAGTTATTGGAGAAAAATTTCAGGCAAGGGAGGAAAAGTAGATGATAGTGAAAGTTAAAGTGGTTTTTTTTTTGTTAGATTAGAAATGGGAATATTAGTATAGCTTGTAGAGAATTGAATCGGAAGACTTGGGTGTTTCACCCGCCCCTGTGGGTCGTCTCCGTTCTGGGATCCCTTGGTGGCATTCTGGAAACTCTCAGTGGCAGGGAGAGTTCTGGGGTGCGGGGGGGGGGGAATGGAAGAAGATAAATAAATATTAAAATTAATAGATAATTTGATTAAATGGCTAAATAGATAAATATAAGGTTAATGAGATTGGAATGGTTTGTGAAAAATGAAAACTGTAAATGGTGATTTGGCAAATGAAAATCAATTGGGGGGGGGGGGTCTGGGGAAGCCCAAGGGATAATGTTTAGGAAAAATGATAAGGTTCAAAAATTTTGGTGTTGTGTTTTGTTTTTGTTTTTAATGTCTTTTTTTGATACCTTTTTCTTTTTTGTGTTGTGAAGAGAATTATGTTGGGACAATGATGGATGGATTTATGTATGTGAATTATTGTAAAATCTAATAAAAATTATTACTTTTTTTTTAAAAAAAGATTCTTTGTGTTGGACATGCACAGGAATACTTTTATGTCTCATTATAAAAACTGCACAAAAAGGATTATTGGTGCAATCATATTGGCTGTAACATAGCTAATATGCCCTTATTGCAGCCCAGGATACGAATTGTATTTGCAATGTCTTTGCCTTCTGCGGCACCCTTATACATTACTTTTAGGCTTGTGCCATGATAAGCATAACATCCCCCTCCTCTCCCTGTAATGTAGCTGTTTTTCTCTCTGAACACTTATCTGTCCATATGTTTGGCCCACACAACATGCAATCAATTGGTAAATCGGCAAAATATGTGGCATAGAATGAGCCACCTCATAGATGTCAAATGAATCAGTTGGCTTACCTCAAGATGTATTTAGTTGCTATGGCAATGTGCATCATAGTAATGTATCTGACGAATCTGAGAAGTACTGCATCTTCTGCGAACACTTAAAAAAATAATACAGTCTGATCTCAAGTCGATGAAAGAAAGTCCCAATGATTTTTAACAGAGCTTACATTCTCGCATGCAAGTTTTGAATTATAGCCTTTCTCTTCTTCTTCTGAACTCTGCAGTTGGTGGGCCCCACTGTATAGTGGTTAACCTGTGGTCTTATATATGTTTTTGGACTACAAATCCCATCACCCCTGGCTATTAGCTACACTGCCCTCCTCCCTCACTTTCCATTTTTCCAAGGGGCCATTGCCTACTCATGTCAACAACAAAAAAGCAAACCAGCTTTATTTTATTTTAGCAATTTCTTTCATTCTTTTCTTTTTCCAGCAGCAGGGCTCTCATCCCCAGCATCATACTTTATTTATCAAAGTGTATTTTGCTGTACTTTAGCTCAATTCCTATATTAGGGTTTTATTTTATTTTATTGTTTTGTATTTTTTGTGCTGTTTAGCTTTCCGTTCTGGCAGCAGAAGCTTACTTTTGTTGTATGGATAGGATGATTGACATTTCAAGGACAGATGATATAACCACTGGAGAATGAAGGGCCACTTTCAGATCGCTGCTTGTATAGTATTCCAGAAACAGGCAGTTTTGTTTCTCTGAATCTTTTGACATTTTAGGCAACCACCAGTTCTTGAAATAGCAGTATAATAAACTATATCGCTGATATATTGAAAATATTTCTTGGCCAGTTCTATAACAAACACTTTCAAAGCTACCATTCAACAGCACTCTGCTTAAAAAGAGGAGCTGGAAAGCATATAACCCATCAAATAAGGGTTATTCCTAGATAGCCAGTTTCAGTGAGGAAAGATTTTCAGGATTTTCCAGATTAAATTTGCATCCATATATAAAAATTAGCATATGCAAAGTTTAGGCACATTTCTGTCATGGGCCTGGGCTCCAAGTCTTTTAAATACTGAGTGATGCCCTTATTAGTTGCCCTTACTAGTAAGGTATTATTAAAGAGTGTAGGAATGACTTTTAATTAGATTTTTCTTCCAATTGGGCTTCATTTTGTAACCATGTGCCATTGCCTTTTCAATTTCCCCCTTTAACTACATTTCAGGGGAATCCTCTCAACCAGTGCGAAAGAGAGATGGGAATTGTTGTCTTCTATATATTGTTTGACTACAACTCCCATCATCTCTGACCATTGACCATGCTGACTGAGGTTGATGGGAGCTAGAGTCCAACAACATCTGAAAGGCCACAAGTTCGTAACATGTAGGCATACCAGTAGTGTTTTGTTGCTTATTTCCTATCAGGAATCTTTCTATGCTATTATGAATTCACTATAAGACATTTTCCCCTTTTTGCAGAAATCTGCAGAATAGCTCCACTTCTTTGCATGCAAAGAGGCAGAAATATCTTGGGAATGTGATGATGGCAAAAAGGTCATGTCTGTATTTTATTGGAAATACTTTTAGAATATTAAGTGGTTTATAAGTCATCCAATCAATATCTTTAAGTAAAGAAAAGAGTGTATATATTTCTCTCTCACCCCGCAAGCATAGCTTGACTTTTTACAAAATATAATTTTATTACCCCAGTAGATCTATTCTGTATGTATAAGTCAACTGACAGGAAAGAAGGAAATAGCAGCAATGTAATATTATAAAATTTGATATAAGATTTATTGTGTGTACAGACAGAGTAACCCTGGTGGGAAATTCCAGCAGCTAGTCTACAACCACCAACTGTTGTTGAGAAACAACTTTTATTTTGTCAACTTCTTTCCTGGACTAAATTCCACTTCATCTGATGTACCTGATGAAGCAGACTAAATACTGTATCTGAAAGCTTATGCTATAAATTAATGCAATTTATCAATCTTTAATTTGCCACCACAAGACTCTTGTTTATTTTGCTGCAACTAACTCACACAGTTAACCATTTGAAAACTGGAAGTCTACTACAAATTGCTCAGAGCTCTACCAATAGATCCTGACATACCTTCTAAGTAGTTTAACACATCCTGCCAGCTACTGACACAAGCAGCAAACAGGCATGGGTCAACTTGCAGCATGATTCCTCTAGCAATACAGGAAGGCCCAAATTCTTCAGAACTCAGCATAGGAGCCAACTCCTAGAGGCTGAGATCCCTTCAACCTCAAACCCCCTAAAGTATGGACATATCAATTCAAATGGGTGTGTGTGTGTGTGGCACATCTTGTGATTATAATCACATCTTGTGATTATTTGTGCGGGCCAGGACTTACCTGCCTCCCCAATATTTTATTCAATATGGCACCTCTGGCTCACAGAATTAACACTCTTGCTTCTCCCATAGCCACAGCTTTGGATTCAAGCAGAAATCAAGCATGTATCTCTCTCACAGGCCTGCAGCCTGCTTCTAGCTCTCTCTCATACAACTCAACTCTGCCCCTTGTCCTTCTAAATATCCAGCAGTTGAGGGAGAGGAGGCTAATCCATTTGTCTTCTAGCACAGAACCTCAATGGCTTGTACTTAGGCCATTAGCAAGAAGCTGACCTGGCTATTCCACCCTCTGATTCCTTGCTGGATCCAGGAATAGTCAGGGACTCATGCATACAGCCTTATTCCTCCCCACCAAACTCACAACACTATAAAGTCATAGATGAGTTGACAATAGCAATCAATTCTGGGATGAAAAGGTTTTCTTATAGGGTAGCTATTGATTGGGAAGAGTTCACTCATCATTTTCAGTTTGAAAATGAAGTTACGAAAACAGACAATAGGTTGTTTATTCAACTATAAGAATAAATATATACCCAAATGGGAGGATTTCAGAAATCAAAGAACCAAAGAGCCCCTTTGTTGAACACTTTTCCCCAGAGGTGAGAACATAACAGTTACAGAAGCTCCAGGTTTTAAATGAGTAATAAAGTTACTCTCACATAGAACAATTTGCTTTGACTTTGCTGGAGACGTTCTCTAAGTTTAGTTTGTTCTTTGGTGCCAGTTGTTGTTAAGTCTAAAAAAGAGTCACATTGGCAACAGCGGCAAGAGCTTTGCCATTTGTATCTTCTGCACATTTGTTACAAATCAGAGGTTCTTTTGATCCGTTTTTAGCTGGTTCTGAATGAGAAAGAAACACAAGTAGACCCAGAGAGTTGCAACCCAGCAAAGCATTTTTATTGTATACATTGAAACTGCAGTCCCTAACACACACACATTCTCAATCATGCTTACCAACTCTACACCAGTAGCTGATCAGGCTATTGGCAAGAGGACGGGTGGCAAGCGTTGTAGCACTGGGAACCTGGCACACCTTTCCACTGGAAAGTCCCTTCTTTATACACTTTCAATCAGACATTCCATCTCTGGGGATTCACTGTCATCTGCTCCTCGTCAAAGTTGTTCATCACATTCCAGAGTTCAGCCTTATTAGTCAATCTTGCTCAACACCCATTTTTTGTTATCTTTTATTTATTTTTTATTATATTTGATTGAAATTAAAAATCATTACAAATCAAACAGAACTAAGCAAACAACTCAAAACATATTTTCTGACATAAGCAAAAGTCCAACAGAAATCAAAAGCAACAAAATGGAACAAATAGAATTTTCTCCAAATACAAAATAATCATGTTTGAAAAAAGAAAAACAAACAGAAAAAAGGAGACACACATGCAAAAGTAACACCTCCACCCCATCCCCTCCACCCCCTCCACCTCATGTGACTTCCAGCTTTCCCCTATATTTTGGTTTATATATCTTTGTTACAATGCAAACTCTTTACTAATTTTTCGTTTCCTTTAGGTATTTTTGGGCCCATTTTTTGTTGCCCATTTTTTGGGGGGGGGCATTTTTTGTTATCAGCCTGTTTGTACATCAAGTCTCATGAGCTCAGCACTTCTTCCTCACTTCACTTCCCAACCTTATCAGTTCCACAAGTCTTAGTGAGACTTCATTTTAGAGTGGTGTTCTTCAGCCTAAAAACAGACCTACACTCATTCCACCATTCACCATTGATGTCTAATTAATATGATTATTATACTCATTACACATTTTTGGGCTGTAAGAACATATATCTTTGGAAATCTGTTTTTGGCGGCAGTGGTCTTGATTCAGTTATAGAAACTAGGGTTTCCATATTTTGAAAAGCAAAAAAGAGGACACTATGATGGCCATTCAATGCAATTTGTCTCAAAATTTACCCATGAAAAAGAGGACATGTCCTGGAAAAAGACAACACATGGCAACCCTAACAACTCTTTGAGCAGGAGCTTGTTCCACTCTGACAAAGCTACAGAAGGGGGAGAGGTTTTGGTTTGGTTCACATTTTAATGTGAGCCCCTGAAACAATACACTAACCAAAACACAGCTGCCTTTGAACTGGACACTTGTCTGGATTTTGTGATGCACTTTGACAGCCATAATATATGTACAGAAATTCATATATTAGGAGAATATCTGCAGGAAAAAATATATTAGGGAGACGGACATACATGTATTGTGTTTGGCAGAAATTCACCCCAAAAGTAAATATTATAAAATATGTAGACTAAAGATTGCAAATTGAAGATTGGGGAAAAATGAGAAACAGGTTAAAAATGAAATTGACAGATTCAGCCATATCTCACAAGGCCACTAATTCCACCTACTCCATTGCCAGTGCCCAGAACATCTGCATGTCTCGGTTTTAGAGGACCAACACCCAACTTGTTTGTGCATAAAGCTATCCCCTGAATTGAAAGTGAATCGGAAAGTATTCTCACAAATGCAGTATGCTTACAGTGAATTGCTAATGTCTGTTTTCTTACTAAGAAATATGCATACAAAATTGTATTCCAAATGATTCCATGCCTGATTCCCAATTCTGCTAAACTAATTGCTGTAAATCCTGGAAAAAAAATAGTATTTGTGACATTCTGCAATGCAAACTAAGACCGACATTAAAGATGAGAATAGATAAATTTAGAAAACGGGAAAGGTATAAAGTTTTCATTGATCTATTTTTGTCAGGGAAAAAGTTTTCGATTGTGTCAGTTTTAGGTTTGAGCTATGAATAAGAGATGAAATATCACCAGGTTTACATGGGTCAGAGGTACAATAGGCATGGGTCTAAAATGAAGGCTTACATTATAATGAGCTATATTACATTTGAGAGGCAATACCTTGGTTTATCCCATGAGGCCAATGACTTTGGCTGTGTGCTCATGTTGAAGTGCTCATTATACCAAAGTATTTTTTTATTATTTCTTTATACAACTTGGCTATATAGAATGATTTGATAGTCTCTAATTCCTGCTTTGTTTCCAAAAGGTGATGAGACCTGAAGGGAAGGGCATCAAATATGGAAATTACATATGGGAAACTGGTTCATAGTTTAGACTTAAAATTCAGATTGCTACCTGATGAAAGGAAAAGTTTTAACTAGGTCTATAACCTAAACCCCTCAGGCCACTCTGAAGCTGGAGTTAAGTTGCTAACAGAACTAAAGATCCACCTATAAAAATGGAAAATGATGCACCTAAAAGCAAGTTTAGCAAGCACCCTAAATATTATATTTTATTGCTGGGGGAAAAAACATGTAAAATAACATTAAACTTTAGAAGTATATGGAGATAAAAGTACCCCCATTGAGTTAAAATATTGCATACATGGATGTTTCCTTCTGGTGGTATCCTTCTTACATCCTTGTGAGGCAGATTAGGCTGAAATACAGTAGCTGGTCAAAAGATACCTAGTGACCTTAATGGCTCAGAGGGGATTTGTATCTAGCTCTTTAGGTTTAATGGCACATTCACTCCATATATTTAAAGCTCTATGATACCACTTTAAGCAGTCATGACTTTTCCCATCAAAGAATTCTGAGAGCTGTAGTTTATTAAAGGTACTGAGATTTGTTAGGAGACCCTTGTTCCTCTCACAAAGCTACAATTCCCAGAGTTCCCTGTAAAATAGACTGATTGTTAAACCAGTCTGAGAATTGTAACTCTGTGAGGGGAATAGGAGTCTCCTAAGAATTCTCACAACCCTACAGTTCCTGTAATTATTTGGGGGAAGCCATGGCTGTTTGAAGTGGTATCATAGTAATTACATTTATGGTATTGTTCTACACCATCCCAATTTCCAAGTGGTATGAGATTCCAGGGGTTCCATGTGTGCGTGCTAACTCAGGATTTGTATTTCCTTTTGTGAATGAGGTACAGCAGAGACCCATTTCAAACAGAAATGGATCATTGTGCTCTGACACTCTTTCCTGCTTGCTGCCTTTAACAACCTGCAACCTTTTCTCTCTCTCCTCTGGGTCACATCACAGCCAAAACTCTTCTTCAAACACTGCCTTTGTCTTCCAACTCTGAGGTGAGGGAGCCTCCCAGGAGGGGACAGAGGCAGTGACATTGTCCCTGTGGCTGCAACACTGTACTTAATTGGGATAAATAACAACAACAACAAAACAACAACAACAACAACATTTTATTTATACCCCACCCTCCCCAGTCAAAACCGGGCTCAGGGTGGCTAACACTAATAAAATTACAATAAGACATAAAAGAAAAGAAAACAATTAGTTAAAATACAGATTAAAATACAATTTTAAAATTTAAAATGCAGCCTCATTTTAAGTAGTCCATAAATCAAAACCATGAGGGAGGAAAACACAGGGGTCAGACTGAATCCAACCCCAAGGCCAGGTGGAACAGCTCTGTCTTGCAGGCCCTGCGGAAAGATGACAAATCCCGCAGGGCCCTGGTCTCCTGTGAAAGAGCCTTCCACCAAGTTGAAACTGAAAAGGCCCTGTCCCTAGTCGAGACCAATCTAACCACTTTATGGCTTGGAATCTCCAGAATGTTGTTGTTTGTGGACCTTAAGGTCCTCCGCGGGGCATACCAGGAGAGGCGGTCCCATGGGTACAAGGGTCTCAAGCCACATAGGGCTTTAAAGGCTTTAAAGATAGGGTGAGGGAGGGTCAAGGTTCCTCAATCTAGGTTGTTCTGCAATCTAGGTGTTCTAGATTGGCAGCTGAGGCTGTCATCTCCCCAGAGCTCCCACAGTCTCGTCACTTTGCCCTGTTCCATCATGATTGCAGCACTGCTGCCAGGAGAATGATATTGTCTCTGGCTTGCCTTCACAAGCCACCACTGCAACCCTGATGTATATTTGAGATTTAGTCTACACTACACAGGTTCTTTTCACACTGAGTTTATAGGTATGCAAGAAGAAAGCACTGTTGTTTCCTCTTCCTCTTCCTTTTTTTTTTTTTTTTGGTAGCTCACATAAAGTGTACTATCTGCGACATTGTTTTGAGATGGAAGCTCCAACCATTATGCTTTTATAACTTCTCATGGGCAGCTGCTTGCTCTTTGAATGGAACAGTATGAATATGGTGCCAGAAGAATACGTGTCCAGTTCTTTTTTAGAAACGACTCTTTAAAAATCTGGTTGGTACAAATAAGGTCTGAATTATCTCCCTCCTGTGGGTTATCAGGAAATAGCTTTTGTAATGTCTGTTCTGGGTTAAATGTCACTGAGAGAAGGGCTTACATATATATTGAGGTAAGCTCTGTTGCAAAAGCTGTTTAACAAAGGAGGATTTAAGTTTAATAGTTTGTTCCCTTTCAGTCTGATTTGTCCTCTAAATCCTAAGAAATTACTCATCTGGTGAATTAAATTCAACAATACATGAGCAAGAAATACACATGGAAAAGGTATTGAAATCAAACTTCTCTGCAAACCACATCACATCACACAAAAGAACCTCTGCGGTAAATAAAAATGTGGGGAAATGCAATGCATTTCACAAGAATAAATATTCCAGATACATGGCTGAACTGAAGAGCCTTTTGGATAATTAAAAATGCTGCAGAAAGGTTGTGTTTGTTTCCACAGATCAAAGAGTTAAGTAAAATTCTTACACACAAACAAAACAAAACCAGATTTAGTTCATATGTTAATGAGCAGTGCTAATTGCAGCTTTCCCTAGGTAATCTCTGTGTCAATTATTCATGAACCATTGACAGCCTGACATGACATTTCTAACTGACAGCCTTCAATCCTTTTATTTACAAGTCTGACGTGCTTTAGCTGAAGAAAGGATCAGAAGAAAAGCATGCTGAAATTCAGAGTTTAAATAAAATAGAAGTGTATCCCTGTAAGATATAGTAATATTATACACTCTCACTCTCTCTCTCTGTGTGTGTGTGTGTGTGAGAGAGAGAGAGACAAAGAGAGAGAGAGAGAGAGAGAGAGAGAGAGAGAGAGAGAGAGAGAGAGAGAGAGAGAGAGAGAGAGATTCTAACTCCTGGATTCTTTTCAGGCTTGTAGTTAAAGAACTTCCATGAGTTTTTGATTTTCATGAGAAAAGATATTCACAAAAGCACCAGAATGTTACCTAACATGACAAACATATTTCGTGTAATATTCTTGCAGACTGCAGGTACTGTATAATGCTTACATTTAAGGACAAACAGCACAATGGCATCTCCATGAGTAAAATAAATGTTAGGGCTGAAAGATTAAGAAAAACAACATGAGGGAAAGGAGGATGTGTGAAAGAGGCTGGCAGAGTGCATGAAACAAAAAAGTTAGGACCTTGAAGTTGATATGGAAATTGGAAAGAAGCCAGAGATATAAATAATGGGACTGGTTGCTTGGAAGAAAAGAAAGATTATATTTAATTGAGGCGTTCTGGAAGAGCAAGCAGTGTGGAGCAAAATTCAGTACGCTAAAGGCTACAGAGGTCTAAGACTGTCTGCTCCAGAGGTGGGGAACATTTTTCATCCTGAGGGCCATACTTCCTAAAGGGCAACCTTCTGTGGGCTACATACCAATGTTGGCCGCAGCCAAAATTGAGCAGAGCAATTGATGTGATTCTTTTAAATTATTATACAGTATAGCAATGCAAAAGTCAGAGAATTTTAATGCTCCCGCCCCCACATCATGTGGGTATAGACTACACAGTATCATTGTCAATGACATACTGCAACTAAGGATGGGAGATTCTGTAATGTTATGTTTCTGGCTTCAGGCCATAAAAAGCAAGGTGTCTCTGCACTCGCTAACTAGGTCTAGCACAGCCCTGGCCAATGACCAGGGGCCAGGGATGATGGAAGCTGCTGCATTCTGTCAACATCTGGTAGTCCATAGGTTCTCCACTCCTGGTCCAGCAGAAAAAGTGCCAGGTATTCAGAAACCCACACTCCATGTTTATATAAGAGATGATCAACATTTTGATTGATGTACAGTTAATTCTGGTCAAGAGTTCTTGCCACACAAAAACTATAAAATTATTCTGATCCTATTGTAATTTGCTGAAGTCAAACTGAAAAAAAATCTAACTTTTTAATCCACCATCCAACTTTCCAGGAGTTTGAACTAAAATGTACAACATAGGAACATTTCAGTCGGTTATATAGAGACTATATACTGTCCTTGCAAGGGGGGGAAATAAAATACACTCTCACTTTGAAAGGTTTAGGATCCAATTCACTTTATTATAACATAAATACATGTTTAAAATGTTACTCCAAAGTGTGGACAATTTAATGCAGCAGTAGGCATTCTATTGATTGTAAGAGTTTCCTTGGATATCTTGCGCATTGGCTGTAAACAGTCATGGTTTGGAGAAAATATGTAACAAGATGCCTGGCTTTCTACTGAAGCATAAAGCATGGTGAATACCTACATTATTTTTACACTAATGGAAGTGTATTTTATAGCTTATTAACCTTTCATATGCCTGAAAGCAAGACTGGTAGGATGAACCATATAAAGTGTCAACTTATGGAGTAAAACCCATAAACTTCATCAAATAACTTTTATAGGAGCAATAATGATAGCCCATGATTGATTACATTTCCTTTTGGTCTTTAAGAGCTCTAGATTATCTGTTATTTATATTTGCACCAAGTGAGAGATATACAGCTTTATAACAAAGATAAGAAAGCTGATGTCAGTTGCTTTTTAAACAATGAAGTATTGTTAAGTCTCCTGTGGAATAATTGCAATGTTTTGTTTTGTTTCTAAGTTATATATTTAATCTAATATGATAAAATACTGGCAATTATCAGACACCGTAAATCTGTCTTCCTCACCAACCTCGTGCATTTCAACTCTGTTCATATGACAATGGTCATGCTTTGTGGGGCTTATGGAAACTATATGGGGCAGGGGTTGGTGAACTACAGTCTGCGGGCCGGATATGGCCCAAGGGGGTCGTTAAACGGGCCTCTGGCCCTTGCGGCCCACTCAGTTCCTTGCGTGGAGCTAAACTGGCGCACTGCACCTGTTGTTTGCGTGGGGACTGATTTCTGGGACGCAACCAATAAGAAGGGGGAAAGAGTGGATTTTAGAGCCGGGGAGGGGGAGGAGATGTCTGTGGCTTCCTATTCGCTGCAGGAGTTTCCTGCAGCCAATGGGAAGCTGCAGGTGCCTCCCCACCTGCCATGGCTCTGAAAGCCACTGGGGAAAGAGTGGCGGGCGTGTGTGCATGTGTACGGGTGAGCATGTGGGCGATCCGGCCCGCTGGTGGAAAAGTTTGCTGACCCCTGATATGGGGGCTGCCTGAAATGCTGTGTTGCATGATCCACCCAGCCATGCTGTTGCAGTCCAATCATTGTGGAAGGGAAACGGAAACTCCAGTTGCTGGAAGCTGCCTAACACTGAGGCAACAAGAAACACTGTTTCTCAATCCTTGAAAAGGTTTACCTAACCCAGTGAATCATCAAATTCTACAGTGTGCATGATTTCCTTTTCCTGACTAAACCAGGCTCATTACTCATTACAATTAACATCAGGAAACATCAAGAAACCCTCAAAGAAACACAGGACATACCGAAGGTGTTCCAGGTAGATGTGCATACAGTGGTACCTTGGTTTTAAAACTTAATCCATTCCAGAAGTCTGTTCGACTCCCAAAACATTTGAAAACTAAGGCGCAGCTTCTGATTGGCTGCAGGAGTGGAAGCTGCGTCGAAAATTCAGCTTCTGAAAAACGTTCATAAACCAGAATACTTACTTTCGGGTTTTCGATGTTCATGAGCCAATTTGTTCGTCAACAAAGCTGTTGAGAACCAAGGTTCCACTGTACTCATATGTACATGCAAATAACTACCTGAATTACACACATAGTTTTGGGTTGTCATATTTCAAGAAGTGAAAATCTGGACAGAAAAGCTGTTTGCTTTTTTTTTTTGCAAAAATCTCAAAAATATTTGGAATTTTTGAGTCAACAACACTGCCAACATGGGTCATCATACGTTCGAATTTTCCTGGATGTTCCAGCAATTTCTGCTATGTACAGGAAATTCAGGTTGTATGGCAACTCTAAATAGTTCCGAATACAGCAAATGGCACCTGTTTGTTCACATTTGAATATCTCCTTAGATGGATTAGAGTATTACTATTAACTACTCTCCCATGTATTGGATTGGGATTACTGCTTCTTATTGGAAATCCTTACTTGCTAAAATATGAAATTGGGCCCATCTTATACTGGATTGGACATCAAAGTAGAATATTATTTGAAATAATAGTTTCTCAACAAAGTTCACATCAGCAAAAGACAAACAGCAGTTGGCTCCCAGAAAGAGCAGATATTTGGGAGAGGAACATAATTCATCAGAAAATTATTTTCAGAAAGATTCATTTTCAAAACTAGTTTGCTTATCAAAATGGGTTAATCCCCACCCAGGTTTTAAATCATTTTATCGGATTTTCTGTTTTTAATCTATGAACTGATTTTCCTCAATGCTTTGGTTTAGGACATTGGGGTTTTCTTTCCACCTCTGAACAAAGTAAAGCTACTGATGCTGAATCTTGACAAATGTTAGATGTTCACTGATTGTATTATAAGCGTAAGATTAAATTGAGATGCATATTTTGCTATAAAGATTTAGGCTTGAAAAATAAAACCACTATCCTTATGTTATTGCACTTAGTCATGTTTCAGCAACAATGAAATAGTACTGATAAATATTAAGTATTCAGCTGCACTCTGAAATTTATCCTCACCAGTGAAATTTACTCATGAGGCAGGGAACCCATTCTCGGAAATTAGTCAAAGAGTAGAAGCCATCTTGGCAGCTTGAGTTTTTGAAATTTTTAAGAACACAAATTAAAACAAAAAAATACTTTTGCTTTCCTTGATTTTCTTAACAATCTCAGGTTGCAGTAATTTGACTCACTATCATCACTTCTATCTGCCTTAGTTTTTTTAATTAAAGATTTTCTTGATTTACAAGAATATGTGCAATGTCTCTCGTAACATTTTTACAAGTCAGTTTCATTTGTTGAGACATTGGGAAGAAAAGGGGGAAAGAGGTAGATGGGGGAAAGATAGGCGGGGTTGGGGTTCGGTGATGATGTTTCTATTATTAAGCTTATACCAGTCAGAGGAAAGTCACATGAAAGGATTTTCCCCCAAACCACAACTATGAGCCAGCAATGCCTCACACAAAGAGCAGGGCAAGTGCTTGTATACATGCCACACAAATGAAAATATTGAGAATCCATTCCAGAAATTTCACAAAAATTTGAGTTTTTTGTTTGTTGTATAAAAAGTGGGGCCTTTCCAGTATACTGTTCATTTGCTGAATAATGATGACATTGTGTGGCAGCATCCAAAAAAACTGAATCCTCCCCCCCCCACAACTATACCACTATGAATGGTAAGTGTAGAAAAGCCCTAGGTTGGTCAGCTTTCTCCCTGATCTCTATAGATTAAAAAGCATGCCTTCCAATCTAATGTCCCCCACCCCTTTTGGTCAGTCCTAGAACTTTATCTACTGCAAATACAAATCATATATTCAAAATATGCTTTAAAGAACCCTTCAAAGACATACGGTATCTTTTCTAGTCTGCATCTGTATTGGAACTGTTTTAAGATGTTTTTATTGTTTTGTCACTTCTTGTGCTGCCGTGGTCCCTTTGGGCAGAAGAGCAGGATATAAATTATCTATCTATCTATCTATCTATCTATCTATCTATCTATCTATCTATTGGTTGGTTAAATATTTCATATTCAAATAGCATCTGGGAAGGCAATATTATTCTGAGGTAAAACTAAGTGTTAATATTTGTGCTGATAGAAGAGACTATAAATAAGCAATTCAGCTTTGTTTGTTTAGAAAAAAAAATCAAGTCTTGCTTATATGTATATATAAAAGGAAGATCACATTGCCACACCAACAATTCTATACATATCTGTTCAGTGTTACGTCCCATTGCATCTGGTAGGTTTTACTCACAGTTACTTAGGAATGCAGTCAAAAGGCAAATTCAGGCTGGTTCTAGGCATGCTCTAAGAACGTGTCATTAATATACCGTAATAAGGGTAAGGCCTGGTCAAACAGGAATGAATGAATGAATGAATGAATAAATAAATCAGCATTCCACTGTACATGTACACACATGAACATTTATGTTTCTTAATTCAGCATTATTTAAAGTGCCCCCACAGATGTCACATTCCGTTTTTACTGTAATAATATCAGTCTTTCAGATATATAGTGCTGGAGGTTTTCATTTTGATAATGTGCCTATTTCCTTGTTTGGAATTATAAAGTGAAATGCACAGGGGTAGATGGGGGAACAAATCCACTAGGGAAATGGATTACATTACCTGGCCTGCACTCAGCTGAGCCTTTGCGGCTGTTTAAACAGAATAAAAACCATATTTTTGTAAGTATCCCTGCAGGACCAAAAATGCGACTTTTGCTGGCTGCCTTAGTAATAAGCCCATACACTCATGCCTAGCTTTGGCTATTTGCCTACATAGCTCACTACTGTCTTCTCTGATTGGAAGCAGCTCTCCTGGGTGATCCAAAGGACTGACCTTCTGCATGCAAAACATGTTATCTACTGCAAAGGTGCTGACCACTAGCAAAAGAAGTAGTTTTACATACCGGTAAATGCAGAACCACTGTTCCGACCATTCTGTTTTCTCACACAATGGTCACCCCATGAGGGAGAGCAGAGATGTACTGCCCAACCCTGTACCTCTTACACACACCTATTATCTTTCCTTCAAGAGTTCCTGGGGAGGATTGCCCCCTCCTGTGGCCATGGCAGAAGCCATGTACCGGTAGCATCTCAAATCATTCCTGATTTGAGAGATGTGCCAAATTGAGCCACCAGTCAGAGGAAATGGAGAGAGATGTGCCAAACTTACTATTGTGCCTTTCATTTTTTCCCTTTGCTAAAAATAAATGTTATGGGATTGATATTCATTGGGACCATGGGGTGCAAGGAGAGGCATTTTAACACACACACACACACACACACACACCACAAAAAAGCATGGGAGATTTTGCCGCGGAAGGAAAGGTTAAATGTCTTCTCAATGAGCAATACAATCCCAATGAAAACCATTCTCCTGAACACTGATTTTTATTTTTTTATTATTTGGTTGTCTGGTTATAGCTTTGAATATTACTGTAAATGATTGCAGGGGACAGCTCAATGCATGATGTGGGCCTGCTTTGCACCTAAAACATTACACCTTGAAAGAGGAGCTATCTATTCATCAGAAAAGCCAAAATACTGAAATATGAAATCTCTTACACCAAAACCGTTCATCTGTAGAGTCTGTGAGTGTAGTGAGGCATGCACTAGAAGAGTTGCATGATGGCTTTCGGAGAGTACTTACAGTAAAGATGAAATCAATGAACAAAATCCAGCAAAGTTAAGTACCTATAAACCAGCATCAAGAAGAGAGAAAGATAACCAAACTTGTTTTAGACTTTTTGTTAGGTCTTTTTTTTTGGTGGTGGTAGGGAATGACCACCTACAGTGTCCAGCATTTGGACTTGTTAACTTTATAATTTCTCAGTTTAAATGATCCTGTGCTTTTGCAGCCCAGACAGAACAGAATACAGGGCAAGCCATTTCCAATGGAAAAGACACATGATGTGGATAAGGTATAGCAATAAACAACAGACCAAAGAAGTCCATTTGAAAGTCAGTGTGTGTGTTTGTACTAACAAAAACTCCACTTCCTATGCTCTTGGAAGGCTGCTGCCAGCCATGGAGAGAGGTAAAGAGAGATGAGGCATTGTTTCAGAAATTTAAATTAGGTAAGTTCGCACTGAAATGTGAAATGAACCAAATTTCTCTCCCATTTGCCCTCAAATGGCTTCCATGCAGATTTCAAATTGAGAAATAGTTCAACATCTTTTGAACTGTTGCAGGTTAAAGCAGTCCCTGTCACAGGGGTGCCACTCTGCATAATCCACCACACACCATTTGAATGGCTATATACATCAACTTTGACAGATGTCAGCCCCTCAAATATTTTATGGGGTGTGAAGGGACCTCAGCCCCTAGGAGTTGGCTTCTATGCCCTGTCATGTTCCTAATTGTAGATGCAATGGAATCTAATCCTTTCCCTGTCCTCCTGAAGCTATATTACCCAGCATTACTAGCTTGCTGACATAGTGGCATCAATGAGAGGCACTGGAGTGGAGGAGAAGAGAAAGATGTCCTCACTTTCCACCTTCACTCTACCATTACTGGAGCAACAGCAGGAGGCTTGAAGGGTGGAAGAGTGAGGGTTGGAGACCTCTGAGGAAAAGGAAAGAGACTGGAGGCAAGAAGCCAAGTAGGTTTGAGGGAAGAACTGAGTTATACTCCAGAATAACATCACTAAATAACAGAGTTTGAAGCATTGAGAATCACTGAGGTTTGTATTCTGAACCAAGGAATTATGGCATTCAGCGATTCTTGGCAGGCATGCCTGTCAGTCTGAAGTTACAAGGCTACACAGGTATAAAGATCCCATCAAAAATACTGTATTCAGTTTCAAGGGAGCATCAAGAGCATTGGAAATGTTTCATTCTACAAATGAGTTTAACAGCTTTTTCTTATTTAATTTTCTTTAATTGTATTGCTTTGCCAAGAAAATGCCATATTCCATTTGATTAAGGATTTCAATAGTAGACTTTATTTTTAACCTTTTAAAATCTTAAACTACAAATGCTCTTCCTTTCCTTCTGGATGTTTCTTGCAAAGCAAAGGGCTAGGTGTATCTGCCAAGAAGCAATGGTGAGGTGTAGTATCTGACTAAACCAGTCAGTTGTATGTGCCTGCCTCAAATGCTGGTTTGTGACTGACAAACACATAGAGATTCTTCAGCCATGAAGCCTATGAACATTCACAGACAGGCTTCTCCGATGCCATGAACTCTGCAAAGTGGTTATGCGGTAAGCTGAGAACCATGCATTTCCCTGTTCTGTACCACTGCTATGACAAATGTACAACAGAGTCAATCCATAAATATATGAGAGGCTGAACTGCCACTGTACTGCAGTTTGTGCATATATGTCAGCAAGAGCAAGAGCACTTATCAGCTGTGAAGAGGGATGAGGGGACCATAACCCAAGTCCTTCCTTCATCTGTCTTCGATTGGGTGGTGGGAGGGCCTTGATAAGATTATATGAACAACATCTCAGAAGTCTTAGGTAGGGAATCAGTTGTAGGATTCAGAGGCTCAGTGCCTTCTTGCACCTGTTTCTGAAAATGCAGCTGGTGCAAAATACAGCTGCCCAAACACTTGGACAGAACACATTCAGTGCACTGATATTATTCTAGTTGTACAGGTTCCCACTATGGCTATGGGCCAATTCAAAATGTTTGCAGTAATCTTCAAAAGCCTAAACACTTTGGGACATGGTTAACTGAAGGATCATGTCCACCCATACCAACCTGCCCACATTTTAAGATCAGCCTCAGAGGAAATGCTCAGTTGCTCACCATCAACATACCTATACCCTCCAACATTTCTCCGATGAAAATTGGGACATCTCATTTCATAATCATAATTTTACTATTTATACCCCCACACCTTACTGGGTTGTCCCAGCCACTCTGTGCAGCTTCCAACATATATTTTTATTATTAAAAAAACCCATAATAAAACATTAAGCTTCCCTATAGGGAATTGCCTTCAGACAGCTCGGGGGTCGGATAACTCCATACCTTCCAACATTTGTCCAATGAAAATAGGGACATTCTAAGGAAAGTGGGATGTTCTAGGATCAAATCAGAAACTGGGACGGCTTCTCTAAATTAGGGACATTCCTGGAAAATAGGAACACTTGGAGGGTCTGCATCTATGATTGAATAGTTCACGAGCAAGCAAAACAAAGGCTTTTCAGCAGTGGCCCCACATCTACGACATGAGAATCCATATGAAGACCATATGAATGCAGGAAAATTCTGATGAAAAAGGAGACAGGACACATCCAAAATGGACATCAATTCAGCAAATATTATCAGTATTCCCTGTTGGTGTGGCTTTTGTTCTACTATCCATAGGAAATTGATTACCTTCCCCTCTGTTTTGTTTGCATTAAAATGAATGGGGTAGAATAAGGAAATGACAAAATCATTTACATAGTTAATAATGTGAATTACATAAGTTACATAATTTTACCACAGTGGACAGTACAGTTTTTGGTGGAAGATGAACTTCAGCAGAACTCTGTATAGTGAACAGAGGGTGGAATAGAGGTCTCCTTCCATTGAACAGAGGCTTCCTTCCACTAGTATTTTCAAATGAGCTTTAAAGACTTATTGTGTCTTTTAATAGTTAACTGTTGGGCCACTCTGGTTTTAGTCAGACTATGTTATGTTGGGTAACATGTTTGTATAGCACTAGTTTTTGCAACATTTTGGGTGTTTAAATTGATATTATATATGGTTTTATTGGGTTCTAAAAGTGTAATTTAGTCAATGTGATAAACTGTAAACTGCTTGTGAAGCTTAAGTTTGAAAAGCTATTCAAAACTCTTTTAAAAAATAAAGAAATATTTCCTATCCGGCATAGCCTGCTTCTGTGGTTACAAGGCCCCCATTAGATCAGGAGATATCTCCTCATGTATATTCGTGCTGCTAATATGTTTTATACTTTTTAAATCAAATCCTTCCATTACTGCATGTTTTTGAAAATACAATTATAATACCTTGAAGTAGTTTCAGCACCTTTGGGTTCCACTCATAATAGCTTTTAAGGAAAGTAATAAATGCACATTAACACAAAGAAAGTAACTATAATTTTTCCTATTTGTCAAAGTGATGAATTAATTTGTGACAGTCTTTTCTCCGTTCAATTAATTACTAGCCCTTCACTCAAGAGAAATATTCTGAATAAGTAATTAAAGTTCTTTTTTAAAGTTTCTTGTTTCTTTCTCTCAGTCACTTTTTCTCTTAAAAGCAGAGGTTTTGTAATTGGCAGTTTAATGGTGCGATGCATTAAATCATTAGTAGATGCTAGTGTTTAAATATCATTGTCCCCTTATGTGTGTCCCCCCCCCCCCCGTGTAAAGGTGTGCAGTGCCTTGACACACTAAGTGGCTGGGGATTTCAAAAAAGACAACTGCCACCTTAGACATGCTTAGTCAAGAGAATCTCACAGGAATAAATGGAAACTCGATCAAAGTCACATATATCTTTGTACAGGATGGCAGCCTTGGACTGCAACCCACTTAAGCGCACTTCAGGATAAGTGCAGTCAAATTCTGTGATTTACTTTTAAACAAACATGCTTACATTTGTGCAGTATGTTTCTCATCAACTTGAGCATGCATTGTATCACTCCCATTATTATTATTATTATTATTATTATTATTATTATTATTATTATTTACATCTGTAGGCATATTTTCCTATTATAATGTCTTTTTCTCCCTTGAATGCTTTCCGTTTCTGTTATGCACTAAACCTGTAGAGCAGCGATGTGAAATCTGTTGCCCTCCAGATATTACTGGATTGCAAGTCCTGTTATTCTTCATCACTGTCTATGCAGGCTAGAGTGAATAGGAATTGTAGTCCAGCAATCTGGAAAGCCCCAGGGATAGCATACCTCTGTCATATAGTTTTGTTTTTTTACGTAAAACATTGTTTAAACAAAGCATAGAATTCTATCACAGTGGTGGGGAACCTCCTCCATGGGGTCAAATGGGGCCTTCCAAGGCTCTATATGTGGCCATCAGAACTCTCAACACACCATCCCCCCCCTCCTCAGGCCACACTTCTACCGACCTTGTTTTGCATCCTCCTGGAGTGTATTTGCATAGCTGGAACATATCCTTCAATCTGATAATGCCTCTGCCATGACTGCGTGGGCATAGAGGGGTGTGTGAGCTCGTGTGCAAACCAGACTCCTGTGCTGAGGTTAACTTCACATTTGTTACTATCAAACTGCAATCTTTCATGTGCTTCCCAAAACTGATGTGGGCTCCAACTGCTTTAAAACTATTGCTAGACATAGCTACATCTGACTTAGCCTTCATTCATTTTATTTCGGACCCTTTTATATTGCCCTTCCTGAAGAAGAAACATTTTTTGTTGAAAGAAACAAACAAAAAATGTCTTCAGATCTGGTTCAAGAAAAGTGCAGATAGCCTCATCTCTCAAAACAGTTTCTACAGAATAGGAACAGCCACACTGAAAGCCCTGCTCCAAGTGACTGTGAAGCTTCTGATATTTTTGAGACTTGAATAAGCTCTCCTGTAGCATGACATGACCTACTGGGAATATAAGGGATGAGGCAGCTGCTCAAGTAACCTGATCATGACCTGTATAGGGTCTTGTATGTTAGGACCTGCTTGGTTGCTTCAAGTTGTATAGAGGATGGGGAAGAACCAGGTAGCGGATTTTGAAGCAGCGGCTGCTTTCTCTGTCTTCTTGTCCCCATTAAGTCTAGTTAAGTCTTGGTTATAAGCAGAAGCAGTCTCTCTCTGCCACTACTAATATGAACAAGGCTCCCAAATCCATCTGAGATGCATCTCTTGTTTAATGAGATACTTATAACCTCCAGTTTTCTTTCATTACAAAGGTTCATCAGCACAGATCATTATCAGTCCTGAAACCCTAAAGGCATAGGCTAACAAGAATAAAATGAGTTGCTTAGGGAAAACTCCTTCTGCAAGTATGTTTGATAGTCAATATTGAAAACATAATCTGATAATCTATTATTCCACAGAGATTTATATTTTAATTGAACTAGGCTAATTAGACATCGAGGCCTATGAATCTGCAGATATTCTCTAATGCTTTCAGTAGTAGAACTAAGGTTGAAAATAAGGCGGGCAATATATTAATTTGTCAGAAGCTGTGTATGCTCTTTGTCTTTAAATATTTAATGGAAATATTTTAAATCCTTTGACTAATTTCATCCTTTAGCTATCATAAAAGCAGGTCTCTGCAGGTCTGGGTTTCTGAGAGGAATATGTAATGTGTGTTTCAACATGCATTTTGGCCAGTTAACTCCTTTCAACATGCATTTTGACCAGTTAACTCCTTTAAGCATGTCAAACAATTTCCTTTTCCACATGAAGGCTGTTTACAAGTTTACTCAAAAGTAAATCTCAGTGGTGGTTACTCTCCGGTAGGGATGGAGGGAAAAAAAAGATTCAATATGTATTTAAAGCCAGATCTATCAAATGTGCACATTCTGACACAATATGTGAACCAAAACCCAGTTATCCTTAAAAATTTGCACTTCACTGAATTTTGTGGTGCACTTATCCAAACAATAATTACAAAACCACATATTTTAAGAGAAAGTGGTCCTAGAAATGAAAATATTAGTGGTGGTGGTGGTGGTGGTGACTTACAAAAAACATTTTATTAGGGGAACCTGCTTGCAAAAATGTGTAAATTTGTAAAAACAAGAATGCATATAAAATGGGTTCAACAGGGCAAAATGGTGATTTTTTTTAAAAAAAATCACAGATTGCTGCAAAATGAAAAACAAAACAAAACTGAATTTAAGTTTGGGGAAATGGGCAACTGAATGAGAACAGAAACTGAGCTGGATCATAGCCATCAGTGATAGACAGAAGCTGTCCCAGCTGCCATTAATGGAAGGAAGCGCCATACTTTGGGGTGGTTTCACCAAGACAAAGTTTTGAGCATTTCCATTCAGCTGGAAGGGTGCTGCCATCAGTTCTTGCACTACCGTTAGCCAGCAGAAAGTTCAGAAGCAGAGCTTCTGTGTGGAATGTGTAGGGTTTGATGGGTGTGACTTGGGAGACATTTGTTTCATGCTACTTTCCTCTGACTGATACGAGCTGTTCATTAGCAAGCTCAGTTCAGAGAAGAGATATGACAAGTAGAGACTATGGTACTGAATCAGCATTCTGCCCATGACTGCAATCATTAGATGCGGTCAAAACTTCATCACAATAACTAGGTTCCTCATAGTTCATGCATAATTCCTGTTCTAATTTGCTATACTGCCACAAGAGATTGGAATTCCAGAAGAGTAGACATTAAGTACCCCCTGTTCGCCTGCACCAAAAAGAAAAGTTTGTGAAAGGACTATTCCCATGCATATGTTCCCAACTCCATCATTTATTGGCTGAAAGAACATGAGGATAAATAAGGGGTATAATTACCACTGCAGAGCAGTTCTCAGTTCAGGCACAATTCACCATTTGTGTAAACAGTTTTCCTACTCCCCACAGGATGCTTCTGCATATGGATTTCCCTTTCTGGAAGAAGCTGACTGCGTTTTCTTGCAAAATTGTTTCAAGGTTAGGAAGCAGTCCTTGCATCCTGACAAATGTATGTAGTGTGTGAAATTATATTTAATCAAAAGATAAACCACCTTCAAATTGAGTTTGCAACCACCTACATCTTGGAAGTGGTTGAAAAGCTTTTTAAAAATAAAAAAGTGAAGAGTTAAGTGTGTAAGACATTAGAGAGGAGGGAAATCCATAGTATGATGAAGGAATAATGGCTGTGAGCGATGATTAATATGCTAAGTATTGTAAGTAAATGAGCAGTCTAATGCCCAGAGATTGAAGGAGGAAAAATAATGATCTAAAAGCACGACATTTTTAGGTGTAATTGGAACCCTGAAAAATCATCACTTTTCTATTAAGAAGTCTCTCATTATTACTGCATGTTACACATTTGTCAAGGGCTGCCTTCACTGGTATTATTTAATTTTGCCATTTTTATTAGGTGTCCATTAACATAATGCTTCTTTTTAAAAGCTCGTTTGCTCCCTTTATTTGCCGGCATGCAGGATTATACTTTGACACATTCAATTCATGAAACCTATTTATTGTTGCTACAATTGCAGCTCCCTGCATCTTCTTTGTTTTGGAATCCTTTTCTTTTCTTTTCTTGCTTCCTTTTCCTTTCTCATTTCTCCTTTCCCTTTTCTTTATTGCTTTTAGTTTGCAGATAGAAGGTGAAAGAAAGAAAGAAGGAAGGAAGGAAGGAAGGAAGGAAGGAAGGAAGGAAGGAAGGAAGGAAGGAAGGAAAGATGGATCAGATCAATATCTATGAGTGGGGAAAGGTAAGAACTATAAAGAAACAGGCAGGTGGTGGGGAACCCAGCACCTTGTGCTTCACCAGGAAACCAGTGAATTGCTATTGACTTAGATTTGATACCTGTAAACATGTTAAATGTTCTATGGCCAGGACACTGCTAATGATTTAGCCTGCATAACTTTGATTAGGTGTCTCCAAAAACAGAAAGTGAATGCCCAAGGTGGCAAATCTGAGGGGTCAGCAACCAGGGTCAGTTTCAGGGGTCTTTGTAATCAGACCCATTGATCCCCCAAAGCCACGCCATCGTGTGCCCATTTTGCTGAGCCAAGCAGGAAGGAAGGAAAGCCAAAACAAAAGTGCAACAAGCTTGGACCACCCTGGCTTCTCTTTCACACCTGCTCCTTTGGCATGCGAGCAGAATCAGTGCAGTGGAGAGCAATGTTTTCCCCCACCCATCCCGGCTGGACATGTAGGAGGTGTTGCACAGCACTATGCACACTCATGAGTTCTTTGCCTCTTTCCTCTTTCTTTCTTTCTGTCTCTCCCCACACCTGTTATCCCTCAGCTGGGGTTTATTGCTGCTCAGCTGTCTTAACCACCAACTTTCCACTTCCCATCAGAATACAAGTCAATGCGCCCTTGAACTGTGTTCATGGCACCAAAGGAATTATAGAAGCACACCGTTGCAGAGCTGGAAGGGACCCCAATGGTAATCTAGTCCAACTACCTGTAATGTGGGAATGTAAACTAGAGATTCAACTTTAGGTTGACAGATTTGGAGTAGTCCATAGCTGCCAAGTTATCCCTGTTTTAAAGGGATTTTCCCTTATGCTGAATAGGCTTCCTCGCGAGAAAAGGGAAAACTTGGCAGCTATGGTAGTCTTCTGAGGTCCCAGGATGAGCAGGAGGTTGGAGAGAGAGAGAGAGAGAGAGAGAGAGAGAGAGAGAGAGAGAGAGAGAGAGAGAGAGAGAGAGAGAGAGAGACTCATCTAAACAGCATATAGTTGGACAAAAGAACCACCCACTAACCTTATCTCAATCTGGCCTGGATTCAGTTTATTTTCCCTCATCCAGTCGACTATTACTTCCAAGAACTGATTCAACACCTCAACTGCTTCATCTGCAGCAGATGAAAAGGAGAAATAGAGCTGTGTGTCACAAGCATAATTTTGACAGTGTGCTTCAAAACTCTGCATAAAACCACTCAGTGCTCCACAAGAACTACCCTCTGGAGCTGGTCATCCAAACGGGAGTGGAACCACCACAACATAGTCAATGGAATTGACCTCAACTGGCAGTTCAAGAAGGATCAACAGGGTCACAATCCTCAATCTCTCCCCCGACACATGACATTGTATAGGACAATCAGGACAGTTTTTATACCAAAACCAGACCTGAATCTCAATTGAAATGGATTCAGAGAATCTGTCTTCTCCAAGAGAACCTGGATCTGGTTGTCAGAGACTGGGCAGAGGAATAGTAGTAGTGGAGACTGCCTCCCCATCCTGACCCTTCCAGGAAGGAGGAAGAGGAAGATAGTATAGATTTACAACAGGGGTTTGAGTGAGGTCACAGTGCAGAGGCAGATGAGGGGGAAGGTTTGCAGCTGGCTGACATGTTGTCATTGGAAAGCATTCCAGACCCATCACCTCCCAGAACCCAGTGGGCCTTAAAAGTAGGAGAGCAAAAGCCTTCCGGTCTAGCGCCAGCGCCGTCCGGTGGGGTTTGCTTCGAGCTCCGAGGCAGCCCGACTTTGCGAGGGGGGGGGAAGCAGCGGGAGCGGCGCTGCACCCCATAGAACCCAGTGTCGAGCGTCACTGGGGCAAATGCTCAGCGGAGCCCCAATTCCGACTCCCCAACTCGCCGGTAAGCTCTAATAAGAGCGCCGGTGCAGGAAGGGTTGAAGTCGTGGGGGCCATTTTGAGCGCGATCGTTGCCCTCGCGGAGAGAAGCTCCGAACCGGAGGCGGAGAGCGCTAGATACTTTCAAAAAAAGGATTGAAAAGATCGGGAACCGTGAGTAAAAGGACTTAAAATTTTAATTTACCTTAAATTCGGAACGGGGGTGAGACAGAAAAACGGAAGCCGATCTCCCCCCACTGATGATAAGAAGAAGCAGTAAAAGGAGTATTACCCGATGCCAGGGAATGGAAGTTTACAGCCTAAACAATTCCAAGGATTGGAAAAAATAGGATTCTCCCCCAGAGGCAGGGCAAAGGGGGAGAACTGTACTAAGCTGGGAAAACCCCTGCAAACAGTGGAAATTAAAGAGAGAAGCCCCTCCCACCCTCCCGAAAGCGGCAACCCGGACAGAACAGCAAGTGGATGGGGAGGATTTAAAAGAAATATTGGAACGGACTCTTAGAGACTTTTAAGTGAATAAAAGGCTGAACTGAGGGAAAGATTGGACTGTTTAAATTGGATTTGTTGCAGCCAGATTGAAATAAAACTCAAGGTAACAATAGTTGGAATGGATTTAATGCATCCAGTTGGCTCAAATTGGAGTAGTTACAATTGGTGACCACTTCCTGTTTTCCAATTTCTGCTCTGTCCTTGAAGAGCTGGGAAAATGTCAACAATGGGCTATGCTCCTGGTTTCCAGAGAAAAGTTATGAAACTCTTGTGGGAAATAAAAATCAGTATGGATAAGACTCAACAGCAAATGGAAATAATAAATCAGGATGTACAGGAACAGGACATAAGTGAATCAACAGCGAAAGAAGATGAGAGGACATATGAATCGAACAATAATTTAATCAAAGAAGACGAGGATGGTTTGGATATGCAAGACAAGAAAGATCAAATTCGGATTTGGATTACCCCCCCTTTGGAGGGGGTGGAACAAGAGCTGTTTGAGGGGCAGGAAATCCACAAGAAAAACAATGTGCAAACAAGATGGGAACACCGGGGGGAGGACAGAGACATTTGGGTTGAAAAACATGTTAAGAAAGGGGAGGGATGAAGGAGGATGAATATATATTGTTTAATAGGATGGATAAAAAGGGATTGAAAACTGGATTGCTGATTTTGGAACTTGTTGGAATGGAAGGGAATAGCCGTGATCGGGAGAGGGGGAGGGAAAATTGAGAATAATTGATAAATCAAAGATTGGGAATGGAAAAAAAAAGATTTAAAATACAAGGAGGTCCTTGGAAGAAAATTGTGGCAAGGGAGGGAACAAGATGTATGTTTGACAGAAGCTGGATGTAATAGTAATTGGGAGTATGATGGTTTTGGCAAGACGATTTGGGACGGTTGGGTGCTTTCCCCCCTTGTCGGTCGTCCCCAGGCTGGGGGCCCCTGGTGGCAGGGGGGGCTTCTGGGGTGGGGGGGACGGGGGGGTGGAGGGATCCAATTTGGAAAAAGACTCACTTCCCTTCCTTTTTTCCACCCTCTGGGACTCTTCGTGGCAGGAGGGGTTCTGGGGGGCGGGGGAGGAGGGGGGTGAGAAATGGGGATAAAAGAGAATTATTAAAGAATATGGATAGTAGATTAATATAAGATTTGAAAGGTTAAAAATAGATTGAGTAATATGATAAGATAACTGTTAAATATGATTCAAAATGAAAATCAGATAGAGGGGAGATCGGGGAAGCCCACATAAAAATAATGTTTATGAAAAATGATTAGCTAATAATAATTTTTCTTTCTTTCTTTTTTTGTCTTTTTTCTTCCTACTTTTTTCTTCTTCTTCTTCTTCTTCTTTTTTTTTGCTTTTCTTTTTTTATGAGTAAGTATTAAGACTAGATAGATGGTTGGATGGATACCCACTTGCATCTCTCCTGCAAACCTGGAGCCTCTTGGTGGCAGGGGGGGGGGTTCTGGGGGTGGGAGGGAGGAGTGGGGAGAAATTCAATCATAAAAATGAACCACTGTCGACTGCCTGTTTTTCGGGGGATCCTCTTGTGGGAGGAGAGGGCTCTTGGAGGGTGGACAGAAGTAGGTGGAAAATTTGTTATGTTATGTTTGTTTTTGTATGTTCTTTTTATTATGCGAAAATTAATAAAATATTATTAAAAAAAAAAGTAGGAGAGCAAAGAGCTTGGAGACAGAGGGCACTTAGCGGCAGCCATAGAGGACGTGATGATGACAACGTATGAGGAAGTGGGAGAGACGGGGTGGAGATTCACTCGGGACAATGCCATTATCCAAGAGGCTGGGTTCTATAGCCTCACTCTGTAAAGTTTGAAATAAAAAAGAACTGTAAGAAACTTTTCATTGTCTTTATGCTTCCCTGGGCAACTAGCTGGGAGCATCACATGATTAGATAAAGCGTGTTCACTTCCACATATTCATATGCACATATCCCAGTTATCAAACAGGATCACCTCTTAGACATGTTGCTGTTTCTTCCAATTGGATTGGGATGGTGATTTGTGATTGACAATTTATGAATAACCCTCCATAACTATTAATTTGCTGGTGAAAGTGTGCATTAATTTAAAACACATCTCACACATAATATCTAAAAAAAGGGGAAATGTTGTGTATGGGGGGGACCCACATATCAATCTATGTACTGACTATGTACTGTAAAGTATATATATTTTCCCCATAATGTGCCAAACTGCTTCTTATAAAACATATATTTCCAAGAGTATTTGCGAAACATTTTTACAATTACCATAATGGTGAACCTGTCCCCAATATATAAATGTTCATGGAACACTGTAATATGGCTAAGAGCAGGAAAAATCTCTACTTTTCCTTCATCAGCAAAAGTAAATATCATTCTTGTGGCACAGCCAGGTAAATATCATTTCATTTATCAAAGGAGTGGGGGAAATACACAGTGACCTATTTTCTTTTGCCATTTTCCCCAACAGCTGCATTAAATCAAATGGAACGTATTAAAACAGCTACAAAAAGCAGATAATGGCTTTTTTCTTATTGCTTCTCTCAAGTCTGGTAGTGCTACAGAAGTTACAAAACTCATTTGTATCTACTCATTACTGTGTCACCTCATTCTGTGTCCTTGCAATGTAAGTAGTAATAAACGCTGGGGTTGTCTCCGATCAATTTGACATGAGCCCAGCTGTTGAAGGTTAATATCAACAGATATTGACATTTGGGCACTGCCATTTTCTTGGCACCGATTTGGGCCATCTTTTGTATTTGCGTGTGCTGCTGTGAAGAACTACAGCATTTTCTTGAGGCAATACTTGCTCAGCCATGGCTGTAGCATAGGAACTAGAACTGATGGGGCAAGGAGATTGGTGTAGAATTGGTGTAGAAGATGTGCCAGATGCTGCAAGAACTTGCACTAGCATCAACCTTTACAACCAGGGTGGGGTCCCTGTGATTTTTCCAATATTGATGGAATCTAACTCCACTTATTCCTGACCATTTGCCATGCTGGAAGTAGGATTGTAGCCTTATTATGTTTACATAAACAACAAAAACCATAATGCTGGCCCGTAGGTCCCTTGGGCAATGCCAAGCTGTTTTTGGTAGACCGATCTTCGTGTAATGATGTTGTTGTACCTTCAAATGCTGTTAAATGTCAGGGTACCAAACAAAACTCTTACATGGTTTCAAAAGGTATGAAATTATATCCTAAAAAAAATAGCTTAAGCAATGCACATTTCTGAGGTACTTTAGAAGAAAGAAAGAAAAAGAAAAACCCTCTCTTTTAAGTACTTAATGTGAAAAGGAGTAGACTTCTTTCAAATTAAGAAAATGCATTTGCATAGAAGTTTTGCACATTAAATCCTTTTGTGGTGCATTTCTCTACCTCAGTTACATGAAATATTTGTTCACTTAGATACTAAAAGTTACTCAAAGAAAATGTCATATTTTAGTTATCATGGCGGAAGATATATGGAGCCTATATGACTTTGGGTAGAATTTTATAGCAAAGCCTTAAATGTTAATACATTTCATATTAATAGATATATATTCAGCAGCAGAGTGTTTCAGTTTCTCCTGAAGGCAGCAATAAAGTCATTTATTTCATTCTTTCAGAATGTCTCTTTTTTTTTAAAAAAAAAGAGATTTTCATCTAGTGCCATATTGTTTTCAGATATGATTGCTCCTGCCTATCTCCCTATTCTCTGGCCTACCATTCTTCATGAAAAGAGATTAAACATACCACAATGAAAGCAGCATAGCAATTAAAAGATAATTTGCTGAGTGTGAGATATGATTATCTATTTGTATGTACAGCATAGAGATGCTATGATTGATGGAAGCTGATGGAACCATGTGAGTTACCACCAGTCCATGCAGTCACTTGGAAATGCAGGGAGGCAGTAGGGGGGCTGCAAGGGGAATGAAAGATGGACAAATCATTATTGGTTTGAACTTTTAATGAAGGAAAGGACTAGTGAGAGCCAAAATAGCAAGCATACATCGATTTATAGTTGATTGATCAACATACATGTTGTGCAACACAAACTTCTTCCTCGTTAGAGAACAGGATACGGAATTGTGCTGTAGATATGGATGGCTTTGTTGGCAATTCAAGAAACTACAATGTCCAGAAATTTAGATTCTCTGTCTCTCTCTCTCTCTCTCTGTCTCTCTCTCTCTCTCTCTCTCTCTCTGTGTGTGTGTGTGTATGTGTGTGCCCTACCTAATTCACAGTTTCCAAAATATGTACAAACCCAAACCCAACCAACATTTGGAATTTGCACTTCTCTGAATTATTGAATGCCATTCTTCAGCCTTGAAATATGATAGATAGATAAATAGATGATAGATAGATGATAGATAGATAGATAGATAGATAGAGTGTGTGTGTGTGTTTCTGGGGGGATGCAAGGGTACGCATACCCCTAAACATGTTGTGAATCTACAGGTAAGTTTCAGGCCTCATTGAGGGGCACTATTTCAATATGAGTAGGAAAATGAGGGTACCCCTAAACATCTCTATATTTAAAAGAAAAAAGCTGTGTGTGTGTGTGTGTGTGTGTGTGTGTGTGTGTGTGAATTTGCTGATTAATTTGCATGAGGACTCTTTCTTGAAAGGTGTACATTGGTATGTAAATATTGAGAACAGAACTTAAGGTTGAGAAGATGAAAAACTAAAATTGTCAGATTTGTCCATTGCTAGCTGTTTCTTTATTATGTACTTAGAATATACAGTACTGCTTAATATAGTGGGGGGGAAATCTTCAACAGTGTGCCTATTCCTGCCTGAATAGAAATGCAAATGATCACATTCAATAAAATTTCCTGCAAACTATGTAAGAACAGAAGAATGCAATATTGCAGATAAAACTGAGACATGTACAAAAACATGGCTTTGGAAGTACAGTTCTCCAAATGGTGTTGAAGCACTGCAGGAAGAAATTGGGAACCTTTAGGTGGCAAAATCACTCTTGGGCCCTGTCGGAACTTCGTGTCTCTGTTCCTACACCAGGCAGAAGCTTCTGGGCTTTGAGACGGAGGTGCCAGGCTTCAATACATTAATACTCTTATTTACCAGGAACATTTAGGGGACTAGCCTAGACCCCCTAGACGACATGCCATTGCTCCAAATTGTTTTGAAACACTGTGGGAAGAAATTTGGAACCTTTAGGAATGGACCATTCCTGCATTTTTGAATATAAATTAAATATAGCCCAAACTAGCAGAACAGTCCTCTCTCCTCTCAGGTATTTCCACCATCTTCACAAGCCTGTTTAAATAATTTATTTACAGGAGCAGAGAATACACGTTAGCAAGTGGATGATTTCGAGTCTATTCATTTTTATTGCTCATAACAGTAATATGGCTTCAAATATAATCCCATGTTTTTACCACATAATAAAAAGTGATAATATATTAATCATGACTAGATGATTGTTAAGCTTCCTCAGCTCTTCTTCTAAATATTCAGTGGTGGTGACATTTTTATTTGTAACAAAGATTTATTGTTAATGGCTTCTTTTTCAACTGAGTATGTTATATCTGTACCCAAATGAACCAGTTTTCGGAAGACTTGGTTCTAGTTTCAAAACAGCAACCTTTTTGGGAGGGGGAATTCTTGTAGCCATAAGATATAATAGACATAAGTGGAAGTGGTTGAGTTAAATATTTCATAAGATTAAAAAGTGCATGCTACAAGCAATGCAAATATACATTACCTCTGAGGGGAAAATAATTTGGATCTTCTGTCAACACAGGGAAATATGTTGCAGGAAAGTGGAGGCTGGGTGTTGTTGTTGTTTAGTCGTGTCCGACTCTTCATGACCCCATGGACCATAGCACACCAGGCACTCCTGTCTTCCACTGCCTCCCGCAGTTTGGTCAAACTCATGTTTGTAGCTTTGAGAACACTGTCCAGCCATCTCGTCCTCTGCCGTCCCCTTCTCCTAGTGCCCTCCATCTTTCCCAACATCAGGGTCATTTCCAGGGAGTCTTCTCTTCTCATGAGGTCGCCAAAGTATTGGAGCCTCAGCTTCAGGATCTGTCCTTCCAGTGAGCACTCAGGGCTGATTTCCTTCAGAATGGATAGGTTTGATCTTCTTACAGTCCATGGGACTCTCAAGAGTCTCCTCCAGCACCAAAATTCAAAAGCATCAATTCTTCGGCGATCAGCCTTCTTTATGGTCCAGCTCTCACTTCCATACATCACTACTGGGAAAACCATAGCTTCAACTATACGGACCTTTGTCGGCAAGGTGATGTCTCTGCTTTTTAAGATGTTGTCTACGTTTGTCACTGATTTTCTCCCAAGAAGTACCGGTAGGCGTCTTTTAATTTTGTGACTGCTGTCACCATCTGCAGTGATCAAGGAGCCCAGGAAAGTAAAATCTCTCACTGCCTCCATTTCTTCCCCTTTTATTTGCCAGGAGGTGATGGGACCAGTGGCCATGATCTTAGTTTTTTTGATGTTGAGCTTCAGACCATATTTTGCGCTCTCCTCTTTCACCCTCATTAAAAGGTTCTTTAATTCCTCCTCACTTTCTGCCATCAAGGTTGTGTCATCTGCATATCTGAGGTTGTTGATATTTCTTCTGGCAATCTTAATTCCGGTTTGGAATTCATCTAGTCCAGCCTTTCGCATGACGAAATCTGCATATAAGTTAAATAAGCAGGGAGACAATATACAACCTTGTCATACTCCTTTTCCAATTTTGAACCAGTTAGTTGTTCCATATCCAGTTCTAACCGTAGCTTCTTGCCCCACATAGAGATTTCTCAGGAGACAGATGTAGCAGATAGCAAAGGTAGAGTCTGGATGTACAGAGTAGAACAACTTCAAGGTTGCAGAAATTACTATGGGAATAAGTAGATCAAAATCGAGCTCCTGTATTATTATGGAAGCATAATGATAGACAAAAAAAGTTCTGCAACAACACCTAGGGGTAAAAACAAAATGTACCAACACTGACAAAGCCCTGTTTGGGGAAACTTAAATGTTTGATTTTTTATTCTGTTTTTAATCTGTTGGGAGCCCTGTCCATTTGGGGAAAACCAGATGGATAGGCAGGGCATAAAATATTATTAAGATTATGATTACGATTATGATTATTAGAGAGACTAAAATAATCAGCTTTAAGATATTAATAACATTAAAATATGTTAATGGTGTTGGGGTGAGGAGAAGAATCTTTGCTTGGTTGTCCCAAAATGTGCCTAGATGTGTCCTTTGACAGCTCAGGAGTTAACAGGTAACTTATTTCATAACAACTAATTTTGTAATATAAAATAATAGTTTGGTTTTTTTTTTAACTTCACATGTTTTAAGTTGCTAGATTAATGGTGGCTGCTCATTTCTATGTAAATCAGGTCTCTAGATCTCTCTATGCAACCCTTGGTGTAATTAAAAAAAAAATGTGGCTGTAAGCAATTCATGTATCCTAAAGACTAAACACTTAAATTTTGTCCTATCAGCAGTCTCTCTGTTCATAAGTGTCTCAGGCTGAGGAAGGTAAAACAAAGATACCTGCTGATCTATATTCAAGGGTGTCCTTATTAACTGCTTCAGTATTTTGATTTAGAAAGATTAGCCCATATAAATAATGCATCAAAGATAGTTGAGTTACTTTTGCATATGAGACGCTTCCTTGTTTACAGTTCTTTAAAATGTGAAGTATAGTAACTATGCTGAGGTGAGTCACTGAGTGAGAATTTAGTATTACTGAGGCTGCCACCTAAGCATACTTACTCCCCCTTGAGCTTCTGAAGAAAAACCGCAGAGTTAAGATGTGTGAAAGTGGAGAGAGAGCCAAATTCAGAACTCCAAAGATCCTTCCATGTACAATGTGCAGTGCTCCTGCAGTGTCTCCACTGTACACCATGTTCCAGACAGAGGTTTAGAAACATGTGCACAGAACTGTCTTCAGAAATCAGTAGGGAAGTCCTTGCAAAATATGAACGCCACAAGGACTTGGAGTTCCTTTGTGTTCCAATACATCTCTGAGTTCAGATTGATGTGCAAAAGTCCATCAACACTGAAACAAATCTGAATTCATTATTATGAACATAAGAATACAGTACCAGCAATTTTAAGAAGTGGCCTCTGGGCACAATCCAGTGAATTTTACAAAACTCCCCAAGTAAATCTTACAAAAGGAACAGCTATGCATTTGTTTGTTTGTTTGTTTGTTGTTCATACTTGCTTGAGAGCAAATGCTACTGAACTCAATATGTGTTGTTTCTAAGTAAATTTTTTTTTAATAATAATCATTTCTCACATAATCTAAATTGAAATTATTAATGAGGTTCATGTTGCTGTGAGCATCTAGCTGTGCTTTCTCGGTGGTTATTTGGAGCTGGATTTTTGCTCTGTAGCGAAGTTTTAGTTCAAGGTTCATATATTTAAATCTTGGGATGACTTTCAGGTGAAGGGCTGGTTGTAAATATTTGTAACAAATACATAAATAAGCAATTAATCACTTTTAAGAAATCCAGAGACATTTCTAACACTTCTAAGCAAACAGCTATATTATTGTGAAAATCTAGTAGTCACATTATTTTTTAAAAAAAATCCTCTACTATCTGTATACGATAACAGTATGTGACAATATCACATGTCTTATACATTAGTTCAATTTGTAGACATGCCTCTAACTAATCTTGACAAATCATGCCCTCCCACAAAAAGGGCACGTGTTGCGGTAAGACCTGGCAACCAAACCCTTGTGTTGTGGGCGGGTGATTAAATAAATAGCCACAGCACCCAATTCGTAGGTCCCTTGATGCTGGGTTTAATCTGACCAATGGGATGCTAGCCAAGTGGTTCAAGGGACCTATATATGACAATGCACGTGACCCTGAGATTTCTCTCTTGATCAGTGCATTGGAACACCCGCCCATCTCTCCCTATATTTAGGGCTTGCACGCTTGACCTTGCTATGCTGTTGTGTGTCGTCTGCCGTTGGGACAGGGGCACAGCAGGAATTTTTCCCACTTGCCTGATTGGCTGGTGCCATTTGGGTTTCACCTGCCACGTAGCAAATCACCACAACTTGTAAGGTTGCGGATAGGCTCTGGTTCACGTGATAGGAATGGGGGAATGCTCTCGCCATCCCTATGTGAAGGGGTATTCCATTAAAGGAATCCAGGGACTCAATGATTTGGTCAACCCTGCGAGGGGTTGTGCCCATGCTTGAGTCCAGGGGGACATCTGGGTGGTGGACATAGCATGTCCCTGGCTTTCTGCCATTCCGGGTGTTCACCCTAGGCTGACCTATGATGGAACCCTGGGTCAGCGCTGCCTGCAAGGGTACAGAGGGAGCTAGTTGAACCAGAGCCTATGCAACCACTCACTTCCTGTAATCAATAAAGTTGTGGCCTAAATTCTGCCAAAAACCAAACAACAACAACAAAGATGTTTATTCGGCTTTACACCCATCATAAAACACAACACAACAAGACAAATCAAATAAAACAGCCACAAATAATATAACACAATTCACAGCTCACAAGGACAAATATTAACAATTCAAAAAGAAAAGTTTAAGATTATGATTTAAAAATTAGGCACTACGCTAAAATCAATATCTGATGTCATTATAGAAAATTATTATAACTATCAATAATCATCTAACATTCCATTCCGTCTCTTGTACAAAACCAAACCAAAATTTTGAGTCTTGTGTGAATTTATTTAAGGGGGAGGTTTAAAGGTCTAAACATGCAAAACCTCAGCTCTTGTTATACACAGTAGCCATGCTCCAGAATTCTAATTCTGATTTCCTCACAACAACAACAACAACAACAACAACAACAACAACAACAACAACAACAAATAATCATATAATGTACCACAGATTCACATGACACTCTGGCTCATGGTCTACAAATTATTTTATATGTGGGCTGACATTTTTCATTAGCCAAGTTCCCTGTGCGCCATAGGTGACATTCCCAGCAGAGTGTTCTGTCAGAGCTACAAACCATGAATCAACACCCTACTCCTGAAAAGTCTGACCTCCTCAGTGTGCAAAACTAGACTTCCATACTGGATATCCTTGTGGAATACAGAACTATAGTTTTCTACAGTATATGGGTTTTGTCTATGCGGCTGCCTTTCTTGACTTTATCGCCAAGATGGGAAAATCTTCTTAGTAGTGTGAATTTCACATTGATCCTTTGCATCCAATGCACGGGGCTTAGTTTTGTTTAATGCAAAATGCATCACCTGGTCGAAGAGTCAGAGGAAGCATGAATAAAAATTTAAGCCTTTCCTTCTTGCTACGGTTCTAAGGGAAACCTCAATTTTGAACCTGGAATTTGGGCTTTTGTGTGGGGTGCAGTGCTTATTTTCTAGAAAAATAGGTATCGGTACTCACATTTAAACAAAACAAAACAAAGCAAAACAAAGCAAAACAAAAAGGTGCCGGTACTGCTTACCCTTAGCACCCCCTGAAAAAAAAGCTGGAGGGGAGAATCTATTACTGGCACCAATGGGCAATTTCTTCCCAATGTAAAAGCATATACAGAGTCAGGCTCCAATTAATTACCAGTTCTATTCCTGCATTTGCATGTTGAAAAAGCGGAATGTTAGATGCAAAGAAAAAATCACCACTAGTTTGGCCCAAAGTATCTATGTTCAATTGCCAAATTTGTGCCCCTCCCCCCACCTATCTTTTAAAACATTGTTAAATGCAATATGTATATACAGGTTGCATTTATTGTGGCAGACTTAAATCCTAACTGATTGCCTCCATTAAAGTAAATTAACTGTAGACATGTACAATTTTGAGAAGCAGAAACCAAAACAGCTACACTTACGTCCCCCCACACCTTTCCTTGTCTTTCTGCTGTTATAGTTAATAGCACCTGGGTGTTCAGAATTCATACAACACCATGTGAAATGCAGTAGCAAAACACAGTCACATATTATCAAACCCCAAATCTTTCTGTCCAGAGATATGGAGAGTGCTTTGGAGCTTAACTAATGTGACACACCAATTTTATGTGTGATTTCTCATCTATTGCTTGGTTTATGTTTAAGATTACAAGATAACCAGGACAATTCAGATACTATTCCCAAAAGGATGAGACACAGTGCTACAAAGCACATTCATCTGTGCTGCAAAGATTGCCGCAGATGTGGTTTGTTAAACAAAAATCCCTGCTTTTTAATGGCATGCTCCTCCATAGAAAATTCTCTGTTAAGGATGCATGATGGGGTCAGTAGCATTTCACTAAAAAAAAGCATCAGAATACATTATTATTATTATTTAAAAATTAATGGTAGGTTTTCTAACAGCCATGTCTAAAGAAATAAGCCTCTTTGGAAAGTATATTTAGCAAACTATTATTTTCCTTTATGAACATGTTTTTCTGATAAAACTTAAAAATTGCTGTTATAAAGCAGGCAAGGAGCAGACGTTTAACTCTTTGTCCCTTATAAAATTTAACTCCTCCAGAGCTGCCCCAATTCAGAACTTTTCTACTCCTGCAACAACAGCTTTGAATGATTTTTTAATGGCCTTGATTACAGAAGGAAAGCAAAGGAATAAACTACTATGTCTCACATATTGAGGTTCTGATAATCAGATACCCTCCTCAGAAATTGCTCTTTGCATTTAAAAACATACACACACATGTGGATTTTGAAGGCAAGGATGCATTAAACATGTGTAAAGGGACCCCTGACCATTAGGTCCAGTCATGACCGACTCTGGGGTTGCGGTGCTTATCTCGCGTTATTGGCCGAGGGAGCTGGCATACAGCTTCCAGGTCATGTGGCCAGCATGACAAAGCCACTTCTGGCGAACCAGAGCAGCGCATGGAAACGCCGTTTACCTTCCTGCTGTAGCGGTACCTATTTATCTACTTGCACTTTGATGTGCTTTCGAACTGCTAGATTGGGAGCAGCAGGGACCGAGCAATGGGAGCTCACCCCGTCGCAGGGATTCAAGCTGCCAACCTTCTGATCAGCAAGCCCTAGGCTCTATGGTTTAACCCACAGCGCTACCTGCGTCCCATTGAACATATGTATTTGATCCTAAATGCAATTATACATATTGTGTCAAGCATTCTCAATACTGCACCTGGGAGCTTCAGAATGGTTTGTGTTTTTTTCATTAAGTTAACAATAAACCCTTTCAATATTACACCTCTTTCTGACTTTCTTCAGATTGCTTTCAGTGCAATGAAGTTGATTGTTAAAGGAAACACACACACCCTTGGCCACTTCATATTGTTAGTAAGGAAGGAATCATGGGGGAACAGAAGCACACGTGAAAAGTGGGGTGTAGCAATCTTGTCCAATGGCATTTGTTGTTTATTCACACTGCTGTCAATAAAATTTAAACTGATGTGATGGCACATTGGTAAAAAAACAAAAACAAAACACAGCTCCGTAAGACAATCAGTACTGCAGTGTGAAAGGAACATTAGAAAATGGGGCAAAAGCACTAGCATAATAACGAGGGAAAGTAATGCAATATTCCCCATGTCTGAATGCATCCTGGATACACATCAGTAATGCAAGGCAATTGAAACATTTAATTGACTAAAATTCATTGTGGGTATCGTTCTAATTTTCAACTGTGATGTAATGGTTTCTCCAATAACTCCATCTGCCATGATGCAGTTCAAAGGTAAATAAAATCCACAACATGACTCTCATGCTGAATTCCCAATTCAGTAGCTAAAATCTGAAATAAAAGTACAGCCATGCAGGACACAAAACCATTTACCGGTAGCTAAGTAGAAAGGGTCATAGCTTAATGGTAGAACATCTGCTTTGCATGCAGAAGGTCCCAGGTTTAATCATCGGCATCTGTAGCTTGTTGAGCATGTAGCATTGAGGCACATATAGCAGCACATTTCAGCACATGGTGCATATGTGTTGGGTCATGACAACACTCAGTAAAGCAAAGCCTGTGAATGAAGCAATCCTGCAAAACATTTCATTGCTAATTGTATATTGTGTGAAGATTTTTCTAAAAGATTACAACCTTCACTCTTTAATTTTAGTATTAATTTAGTATTAAAACTGCCTACATATGCTACGGGACGCGGGTGGCGCTGTGGGTTAAACCACAGAGCCTAGGGCTTGCTGATCAGAAGGTCGGCAGTTCGAATCCCCACGACGGGGTGAGCTCCCGTTGCTCGGTCCCAGCTCCTGCCAACCTAGCAGTTTGAAAGCACGTAAAAGTGCAAGTAGATAAATAGGTACCGCTACAGCAGGAAGGTAAACGGCATTTCCGTGCGCTGCTCTGGTTCACCAGAAGCAGCTTAGTCATGCTGGCCACGTGACCTGGAAGCTGTACGCCGGCTCCCTCGGCCTATAGAGCGAGATGAGTGCCGCAACCCCAGAGTCGGTCACGACTGGACCTAATGGTCAGGGGTCCCTTTACCTTTTCTACATTCAAACAGCTCATATGTCCAGCCTAGTTCCATTCCTCTGTTGTCCTTCAAACCAACAAGTAATCTGCAAAATGCAAAACTAAACGAAATGAAATGTGATTCATCTCTAATGGAAGAGTGTGCCTATTGAGCAACATTGGTTTAATTGATAGGCAACAATTCTATATTGTTTTTTTCACATAAATTCAATATCAATTTTGAACAGCATTCTGACACGAAGCAAGTTTGATTTTCCTTCTACAATGTGATGGATGCATCTTAAGAGACTAAGAAGAATTATATTGCTTAATACAAAACCAGAGAACCTCAGTTTTCAATAATGAATACTTTCACAAATGCAATTTATTATCTGGTTGAAGCTATAGATCATAAACATATGTCCTATAAACAAATCCGCATTCACTGGATATTCAGAGATTCCTTCTGTGAGCTTCCAATCTTCTGTATTCATACAAATTTTGCCTCTAGCTTGTCTGCTCAGCTACTGGAAAATGCCGTGAAGGAGCAGCCTCACTGATATCACTGATTGGTTGGTCTTGGCTCTGACTTAACTTGGCAACTCTAAGCCATAAAGAAGACTGTTGGAAGACTGGAGCCTGGCTTGTGATCAGATGTACACATATCCTGCTGCTGTTGTGGTTGTTTTGTTGTTGTTGTTAATTCACCATCCAACAGGTTTCACGGGAAATGTTTCAAAACCAGTGCTTCACACCATTCGAAGCAGAAAGCAGCAGCGGCTCTTTAAATGCAAATGAGCAAAACACATCCCCACCCGCAGGCAGGATTTGCTGTTGGGATGTTGGGACATATGTCAAACATTTCTTTTTTTATAGCTATTGTGATGCCTAGCTCAGGTGGCCATGTGTCCTACTTTGCAGAGCACAAGCCTCTCTTTGAAGGAGCACTCTAACTGAAGGACCGTCTGATTTAAATATAACAAACCACAGAAAGGGAGACCAGGGCCTAGCAGATGTCTATTAATAGTTAGATTCTGTAGAATAGTCTGAGCAGCAACACATGTCACCTGAGAAGGGTTGCATTCCAACAGAAATTATATTAATTGTTTCTAGAACAAAGAACACATGCAAATTAGATGCATGCCTCTTCACTGGTAGCAGTGACAACCACCAACTTGGATTGCTTTAATATGACTCTCAAACATTGCACAGAGGGTAATCTAATGAGCCCCCCACCTTAACTTGGGGGGGGGGGAGAACACCCAGAACAGTGGCAGGCAGAGGTGAAGGGGTATTATTCTGTGCAAGCTGCATTGCTTGCACAGACAAAATGTTTATCATAGTGTGATGTTGAATTCTACCCACAGATTCTCAGAAATGCAAATTGTCAGAACTTAGTTATAAAGCTCCCAAGATGGTTTTGATTAAAGCAATAACCACCACCACCCTTGGCAATCAAAAGTAACTTCCCCATTGCTACTGTATATAAAGCTATCCTATATGTATCTACTAACTGGAGCTCCATTTCCTGCATGACAAGTATCCTGTCTTTAAAAGCTGTTTTGCTTGTCTTGTTTGATGAAATTAGCCTTAAAAAATAATAATCCAAAGCTACTTTTAGGACTTTCCACACCATCATCCAAGGGATGAAGCAGTTTTGTATCTGCATGCTGGATTTTGTCTCCCCAAAACACTTAGATTTGGGCCACAAAATATTCTCTTTGCCATTTGCAGACAATTGTCAAATCAAGAATACTCAGCCACAAAACAGCTTGTGTTAAAACTGGACACACATACACACAGACACCCTGTGAAAAATCTGGTTCCTTTCTAAATCTATTTGTATGTAGAAAGCCACCTGTTTTACAGGGCTCAAGATCTCCATAAATACGACTCGCCAACAGCTTTATAAATGGTTTACAGTCTGTAGAGTCTCAGTCGCACAACCCCTAAGGACTCTGCACAAATACTCACAGACTCCAAGAATTGTAAATCATCACTTTACTGGAATTGCATATGAGGCAGCCGGGAAGAAATCGCCAGTTGCATTAATTATTTATTTACTTGAGGAAGTCTTTCCTCAAGAATTTAGCAGCTCACATAGAAAGACCTCAGGGGGGAAACAGAAATATAAAGTTCAAATCTATTAGGCCTTTTGGTATTAAAGTAAACATTGCAGAACTGGCTCAGAGTTTTGATTCCTTCTCTTTTATTCTAAATTTATTCAGAGCAAAACCAGTTTCATTAGATGTCCTCTAAAAAGGTATTCCAATTGAACTTCCATAGCTAAAGAAATAAATGTGTGCACGCACACACACACACACACACACGGCCCCCACATTCAAAATGACTCTCAGGCTGTTTCAAACAAGCATTTGTTACGTAATGACCCTTAGGGACTTACAACGGAGAGCTGGCCATCTCCTTGGTCAAATGGTGAAGCAGCTACTGCCAAGTTTCAACAACCACTCTCTTTTATTTATGAAGCTCTTTTTCATATTGCCAGAAAGCATGCATAATTATAAATGGGAAAGGAGCAACAAAATTGTGTCTGCTCTCATGGTTTCCTACATCTATGTGTCCAACTGGGACCTGAGTTCACTGAGGCTACACAGAGCGGAAGTTTGTATGATGTTTCCATTGTTTTATTGCAAAGATTCTCTAAGCATTGGCAGCGGGGACAGGGTGTGTGGTCCTAGACTTCCTCCGTGGGTTCATTATACATTTTCAAACTGTGTGACAAAAAATGGAGGCATGTATTTGGAGGAAGTGAAAGGTGAGCCAACATTCAGTCTGCCATGTAGGCAGAGGTGTTGATTCCTGTCAGCACATTAAGTCAGAAGAGGAAAAGGGCAACAAACACTCACTCTATTTGGATTAATTAGGAGCTGAGGAGTTTATTTATTTTTCAGAAGCAATACGTCAGACACAATACTGTAGGTTTGCGGAAGGGCCCAACTTAGCTCATTGGTACAACAGATGTAAAGGAGAAGTAAAGCTTCATTTATTCCAATGGAATGCGCTGGTTAAATAAAATGTAGGTTGAATTTTGACAGCTGTGCTGGGGAAACCTATGATCCTCCAGATGTTGTTGGATTCTAGTTGCCACCATCCCTGACCATAATGTCTGTGGCTGATGGGAGGTTGGGGTCCAGTGACTTCTGGGGTGATACAGATTCCCCAACTCCATAGCACAGAATAACTCAATTGATTGCAATAGTACTATTTTTTTATTTTTTTATTTGCTACTTTATTTTTAAATTTATATCCTGCCCTTCCAAGGGAGCCCAGTGAACATTAATAGAATTGCCCTGATTGTGAGTTCTCTTAATTGTGGTTAAATATGATAGACATGGCTGGGGTAGACTTGCATTATATTTAGCTAAACCTGGCTTGGTGAAAGAGGGTGAAAGGGGAGAGCGCAAAATATGGTCTGAAGCTCAACATCAAAAAAAAAAAAACACCAAGATCATGGCCACTGGTCCCATCACCTCCTGGCAAATAGAAGGGGAAGAAATGGAGGCAGTGAGAGATTTTACTTTCTTGGGCTCCTTGATCACTGCAGATGGCGACAGCAATCACGAAATTAAAAGACTCCTGCTTCTTGGGAGAAAAGCGATGACAAACCTAGACAGCATCTTAAAAAGCAGAGACATCACCTTGCCTACAAAGGTCCGTATAGTTAAAGCTATGGTTTTCTCAGTAGTGATGTATGGAAGTGAGAGCTGGACCATAAAGAAGGCTGGTCACCGAAGAATTGATGCTTTTGAATTATGGTGCTGGAGGAGACTCTTGAGAGTCTCATGGACTGCAAGAAGATCAAACCTATCCATTCTGAAGGAAATCAGCCCCGAGTGCTCCCTGGAAGGACAGATCGTGAAGCTGAGGCTCCAATACTTTGGCCACCTCATGAGAAGAGAAGAATCCTTGGAAAAGACCCTGATGTTGGGAAAGATTGAGGGAACTAGGAGAAGGGGACGACAGAGGACGAGATGGCTGGACAGTGTTCTCGAAGCTACGAACATGAGTTTAACCAAACTGTGGGAGGCAGTGCAAGACAGGAGTGCCTGGCGTGCTATGGTCCATGGGGTCACAAAGAGTCGGACACGACTAAACAACAACAAAACCTGGCTTTTTAAAAAATATTTTATCTCTGTTCCTCACCTATGCACATACACAGAGGCTCATCTACCTAAAGCCATTCTGTTGTTCAAAGATTAATAGTATCACAGCCATAAAGTATTTGCCCCATGCTGCAAAATAGGATTGAAGGGGTTAATCAAATAGGGCAGCCACTTCTTCTTCTTGCCTAAAATCTCTCAGTGTGCAATTTTAACTTTTTAAGTCTCATGAAAAGAAACTATGTCAACCGTTTGATTTGTGAAGCGGGACAGCATATCTAATTTCAGCCTATTTAATGCCACATTCTTCTGGGGCTTTGTATGGCACTTTCAGCTGGTTTCCTTTGCATTGGAAAAGAAAACACAGATCCACAGGCATGAAAACAGGCAATAGCTGCCACATGGTGATACAGGATTAGAGAGGGAGGCAAGTTCAAAGCTTGGCATGCGAAGTGTGCCACTGCAGCGTGGCCTGTCAGGCAATCCAGTAAGACTCGACATGAAGCTCTCCAAATGAGAAACCAAAATATGAGAAGTTTACGTGTGGGTGGTGGATTGGGTTTTGTTTTGTTTTTTGGCACCTGTTTGCTTCCTGATGGGTTCCAAATGGAACCCTGGGCCGTTTTTCTCTAATCCATCTTGGAGCTGACAGAGGTGTAAGTTGTGAGCCGCAGCTTGCCTGCTGTGCTGAAAGATGACAAAGCTCAATAAAAACAATTATTTCAAAGCCTCCATCTCATCTATTATTAAACCTGTGAAAAGAGTTTTAATTTCCTTTGCAATTACACTGTGGAATGCTATACTTCAGAAGGAAAACTAAAGAATGTGTTTTTTTTTGGGGGGGTGCCTCTGTTTGTATGAGAGAAATGTGTAAAATTCAGGACACTATTTAATGCCAATAATGTTCTTCCTGTCTCCAAATTTGAGATAGTTTGCTCTGTAAATACAACACAATTATTTGCAATTTTGCCCAAAAAGAAGATCAGATGAAATATTAATGCTTCATAGCATATGCACGACAAACAAACATTGTCTTTGATAGCATCTTGCAGGTATTTTGCAAATATAGAATGGCAGGCAATGATTTATGCATTTTGTCCCACCACAGATTTACCAAATTACTTTGATGAATGTTTGTGTTGTGTTTTGTCTATAATACAAGTGAAAATGCACATTATATTCTTCTGTCTTTGACTAACCAGTGATTATAAGGCAATCTGTTACACCGACCAATCATTCTTCTTATACAAATATTTGTTGTTATTGTTTTAATCAAGATAAACTGATAGCACACAAATCCTCTGGTGCTTCCTGATCTCAGAGTTCTAGAATAAGTTTGCAGGATTTGACTGCCTAGCCACAGCCTTCTCAAACCCATGGGAGAAGGAATTTAATCTGTGAAAAAGCTAAGAAATAGATGAGACTGACATTTAGACCTCTCATAACTCGTCTAAGCTGACTGATGCCTCATTACTGAATTTAATTCTTTCATGCTGCACTCTGGTTTCTCCAAACATCTGGAATATTCATTTCACAGGAAATTAATATTTCCATAGTTCCGCAAGGGTTATACATCTTTACATTTCTTACTGCTCAGTATTCTAGCATACAGTAATTTTTAACTAAGTACCAGATACCAATGAACACATTGAATGCATATTTATGCAGATGATTAAAAAGGTAAAAGGCACAAATGTTTATCTGATGTAATTTTATTATATTTATGATTTTGTATCAGGACAAAGTGGTTTTATATGTCAGTGGTGGGTTGGTTGGCAGTGCCAGTACAATATCTACATCCATTTTTCTATGGAGCAAAGCTATTTTTTTCTTCTTTTAAAGCAACTCCGTTAAGAATAGATACAAAGTTGCCCCCAGGTGTCAGTATTTTGTCAGGTAGATTTAAGGCTGGTGCAATTAAGGAGGATTAAAGTGCTGTCACCCAAGCAAAACAAATTCACTTTTTTAAAAATGACTGTTTGCAGTTAGGAAAGTAATGGGGAAATACACTGAAAAGTGTGGAATGAATGAATGATTAATTAATTCATGGGAAGATGTGTAAGCACTACTGAATAAAAGATACAGTCTTACCCTGCATACACTTTGTGCAAGAAAATAAGGATGAATGCTCAATAAGCATGTTGTCTGGAGGAGACCCAAGGCATGCAAAATTTAGGACACAGTGGTGCCTCTAGAGCTAGGTGGGGCAGTGCAGGTAAAGGTCCTCACTGCACCAGGGGTTCCCCCAACCATAGCATCACAGCTGAAGTCTCCAGCATCTTCTTTTTTAAAAAGAAAAACCTTGAGAGCACCAACTGCTGACTATGACCTGTGTGTGGGAGAGGAGTACTGTGAAACCAGGAGCAAGAATGGGTAGCTGATTGTGTTTCTATCTCACCCACTCACTTATTTGCACCCCAGGTTCAGCTGTCTGTAGGCTCTCTGAAAGCACACACACACAGGGGGGGGGGAATGGATGGATGGATGGATAGTGAAGGGGCCAGGACTGGTCAAGGGAGCCTTTTCCCTCTTACTCACATGCACACACACTTCTATGCAGAAACATAGTTTGGTGGAAAGTATGATGATGAAAAATCCATACACACGAACTCACAGGGACCTTGCCCTCATGCTCCTTTCCCCACCAGCACAGCAGCTCTCATTTTCCCCATTTTCCCAGTGGGTAGCATGATGGCAACAAAAGTAGGGAGTGAAAGGCTGGCAGACATCCTAAACTGAGACATCCTAAACTGAGTGGAGCTGCCAACAATTGTTTTCAGGGCCTGATAAATCAAAACCAACTTCCCATATATTTCCTCTTGGCAAGTGAAGCCACTGCTCTTGGGGGAGGGGAGGAAAATGGCATCATTTTGCTGTTTATTTATCTATCAGGTCAGGGTGCCTTGTCTCCCGCCCTGCCCATTTCCCCATTTCCTGCCTACTGGCTGTTGGAAAACGCCCTGGGGGTGTGCCTGCAAGCCCCTGAAACTCTGAGCGTCCTCGGGAACGCGCAGCTCTGGAAAAGGCATCTCCCTTCTCTTTCAGTGTGATTCTAGTGACATATACCAGATGGTATATACACACTTAGCTTCTGGCACGACACAGCAAGAAGCATGAGACATCGTAGAGCTAATCTACTATTTATTTACACACTTTGTACAGACAAAAGCATAATGGCGTCCGTTCTCTCCAGCTCTGAGAGAACAACAGGCACAAGTGAAAGTGAAAGTACATTACAAAGCACATACAGCAGAAGAGATAAGACTGTCTTCCGTTTCCCACACTCTTCTCAGACAGGCATGTGATTTACACCAATCACAAAGGCAGCATCGGAGGAGTGAAATTGCTAACATCCTCCCCCATTTCAGGTAACCGATGCTGCATAGGCTAACACAGCAGTAAGTGTAAATAAACCATGTTTCTTAATGGCACTACTTTCTCCGCTGTGCCTCATTCCAAAGGAATATAAACCCTGGTCAAGTGCCAAGACTCCTGGACTCTCATGCACCACTTGGCAGAGATTGGCGTGGCCAGTAAAAAGATTTTAAAAATGCCCCCCCCACCCAAAAAAAAAAAAAACCTCATAGAACAGGGAAATAAATTGTTCTCCTTTGATGTAGAATAAGAATATCTTTAGGTATTGGCAATATTTCTAGTGCTGAGGCACACAATGAATAGGATAACAAGCTCAGAGATAATAATTTGCATATTTGGAAGTACTGTAAAATTTGCAAAAGAAGAAGAAATCATTATCATGGAAACACCGATCCTCAGTGGCTGGATGTTTTGTGTCACTGGTCCAACTCTTTGTGTCAGGCCAGAAGCAGGATTCTTCGGGGTTTTCTGCCAGTGGAAGTCTATTTAGTGCATTTTTGGCTAAGCAAAAAATTGGACCAATGTGGCGGTTTTGATTGGGCAGGAATAAAAATCTCTTCAAAAAGCAGGAATTCATACATCCCTTAGCTATGGTAGGGGATACAGTCATACACTTCTCTGACTAGTATACGAAGTGTGAATGCCCACTTCACGCATCTTCTCTTCCCTGGGTGCTAGGAAACAAGGTTGCAGGTAGCCCAGAAACTGATGTGGAAAATGAGATTGGAAAAATGAGAAACTGAGAGGAACTAAAATTGACAGATTGACCCATCCCTAATTCAAGTTCAATAGTGAATACGTTTGTTCAGAAATATATATATTGTTACACATTCCCAAACAGTCAGAAGTTGCAGGAGAAGCACTACACAGGCTTGGGTTTCCTTTGGTGGGAAGAGCACTATTATATACAGTATTTATTTGCTGTATTTACAAATGATTGAACAGAAGATTTTGACCCTATTTTTCTGCCCTATTTTCTAAAACAACAAATGTGGTGTGTGTAATAAGGTTAAAAACTACCATACAAAATAATGTAAGAAAACAGAACAATGGGGCAGATAGAATCTTCTCATGCTCTAGAGAGGGATGTGAAAGAAGTCAGGAATGCAGCAGGCAGGTGTATACATATGAGAAACTTGAGGACTACATCAGAGGCCAAGATGCAAGTTGGTGGCCGATCTTCAAGAGCCAAGCAAAGCAAGACTTGATGAAACTTCTTGTTTAAATTCCTTATTGACTGATGTCATTACTTTCTAATGTTGCTTTATGATTAGAAGGTAATGTTGTACGCTTAGTAGGATATGTGTTTTGCAGAGAAGTTAATTTTTTATAGCATTACCTGACATTTTCAGAAGGTAAAAATAAAATTCTTTGGTTTTAGAAGAGCATTTTATCTGCTTTTTAATAAAATGTAGATTTACCAAGCTAAATGTTGTCCAATCACAAAAATAATAGCATTTTTGAATTCCTCACAAAAACCCCTCATTGAAGAAATTTGTAAAAATTACATTTCACCCCCTAAAATGACACACAGCCCTAAAATGACACACATATCAGAAACCAGTGCAGCAACAAAGGTGTTACATGGTCCTCAAAGCGAGCTCTGTTGCAGACATAAGAACTCTGTTGCAGACATAAGAATCTAACCAATCACATAGACAACAATGAAAGCACTTCTAGATACTGATGCTAACTGGGCATGTGGGAAAAGGTCAGGTCCAGGAGCATACTCACACTGCATGTCTGATTCTTCAAGGGGAGTGCAACCCAAACAAGCATGTATTTCTATACCTGGATCAGCCTTCTTACTAGCCAAGGACATTTTCCCTTTACCTAAATTAAGCTTCAGGTTTTTTTTTTTTTTAATCACAAACCTGGTCAGTCACCATCCTAAGTCACCAATTCAAAAGTTCCAGAAATATGCAGATAAAACAGAAGTGATTATGAACAGTATGCGTACCTGCAAGGTAGTGGATCTGCTATTCCACCTCTGATTGTAAAGTGCCTTCAGCTCACCACCTCCTTTCTGCCTCACTTGGCCTCACCACCACCATTGCTTTTTCACACCTGCCCTTCAGCTTCTCCAGCTTCTCCAGGCTCTAATTTAACTCATAACATAACATAACATAACATAAGCTCTGCATGAGCAAGCCAAAATCTCATCTAGTACAACATTTTTTCACAGTGGCCAGCCAGGTGGCTATGGAAACCTCCAAGCAGGACATGAATGCTATCACACTCTCCCAACATGTTATGAGACCCCTGGATCGCTCAGTCATTAACTCCCTTTAAAGAAACACCATTCAACAATTAACAAGCAATTTTCCTAACTAAGGACGTTCAGCTAAGCATTGTATTTACAAAAAAAATATGGAAAATAAAAATTATGAAGTGTGTGAGGGGGAGAAATTAATGTCTATATTAATATATATTAAGTTATTTCAAATTTGTTAAAGTGCTTAGCTGGCTCTGTTGCCCACTCTAGTTATAATATGTAGGATGCTCAACATACCTCCCCCCGCCATTATAACTAACTGTCTTAATAATTCTTTCCATCAATCATAATGCATTTTGAGGTACATTGTACAGGACTTAGCCTCAGATTTCATTAGCCTTTTTTTGTCTTAATTAGAAGGAGTGAATTGAAATTAGTAGAACAGCATACAACATTTTCGATAAAACAATTGCTACTACAAAATAACAGGGCATAAAAGTGATCCTTTAAAAATGTTTAATAAGCTGGCAGTCTCTATTTTTTATTTTTTATTTTTTTTAAAGATACCCAGACACATCAAGTCTCTCCATACTCAAGAGAAAATCATGGTTTGCCATTTATTTATTTACAGTAACCAAGGATGTTTTAGTCTATTGATATTTTATTGCAGGATTCAGTCACATACTGGCAAATTCTTATCCTATGATTACTAAGCTTGCTCAGGAATCTGGTGAGGAGCTTTGTTGAAGGCTTTTTGAAAGTCAGTGTAAACAATCTCAACTAGATCACCTCTACCTATATGCTTGTTGACCCTATGAAAGAACTGCTAAAGGTTAGTAAAACAAGACTTGTAGTTATCATCGCAGCAAGATTCAATCTCCTCTATGCTTTGTAATTCTATCATTGGCAATGCTTTTGGCCTTTTAAAAAAAACTCAGTGACCTGTATTTTCCAGGATACCCCTTAATCACTTTTTTAAAATTAGACTTTACATTGGCTGCTTTCCAATCCTTAATTATGGAGGCTGTTGTCAGGGACACGTTGGAAACATCAGGAATTCCACATGTATGTTTTTGAATAACTCTTGGTTGGATGCCATCTGGATATGGCGATTTGTTCATCTTTAGTTTCCCAATAAGCTATTGATTCATCTGTTGTCACAACTATTTCCTCCGTTTCTCAGACTCCCTTCCCAAAAAAGTTATTTCAGGCATTTGAACCTGCTCTATATCTTCCCTTGTTTAGGCACATGCAAACAATTCATTAACCTTCAACAACACAACCACCTTGCACTGGGTCTTGGGCACTGCTTGAGATTAGGTCCGGGGTTGCTGCTGTTCTGATCAGTTATATGACTAAAAGTTCAATGACACAGACATTTAAAATACCTAGAAGATTTACTGCTTTGTCATAACTGGAACGTTGCATTGCGTTCCATCCTACTGTCTTCTTACATCTTATGAAGATTACGTATTTTTCAATGCATTCTCCAGCAGTGGTGGAGGAAGCAGCTCGGGGTTCCTGGGGCAACGTGCCCAGGGGCGGGGCGAGCTGCCCATAGGGGTGGAGCACACACTGTGGGACCTCCGGAGTCTGCCTGCCTCCTCCCACTCAGCCGCCCTACATCAACAGGAGGGGAGGAGGCAGCCAGGGGACCGTTTGGGCACCGCAGAGCTTGCGCACAGCCAAGCCACTGCATCTCTCCCAGGAGAGATGCATGGCTCGGGCATGCTGCAGGCCCCACAGTGCCACCCAGCATTTTGTCACCCCCCCCTCAGTGGTGACACCCAAGGTGGCCCGCACCCACAGCACCCCTTCCTCCGCCCCTGTTCTCCAGTAAACGAAACATTCTGCATGCCTCTTTTCAAGGCTGGCCCAAGACATTTTGGCACCTGAGACAAACCACAAAATGAAGATCTATGTCAGAAATAAGGGCAATGGATCAAATCAAACTTATCCAATGGTTGAATGCACAGGTGACACCAGACAGCAGCCCCTGCCATTTCCTACCTCAGGGTGGATGGAACAGCAGCACTTCCTATTTGCTAAGAGCACACTTTAGAGGCGGCATTGGGGGCACTGCTAAAGAATGTGGCAGATCAGGCCTCTGTCAGGGGACCACCAGGGTCAGCAGAGAGTCCAGGAAGTCGGGACAAGGGCTCTCTGATGGAGATGGAGCCTGGGATGCTAGTGTCTCGCTGCATCCTTCAGAGGGTGGTGCTGGGGCTCAGACAGCGGTGCAGACCCTTGGAGATGCTGAGAGTGGTAGGTTTCCAGAGGGAAGGCTGGAGGGATCGGACCACAGCGCTCAAGAGGGGGAGGCTCCAGAGGAGACAGCACCGGCTCCTCAGCTGAGCAGCTCTGGTGGAGAGGGCACTCCACCAGCCCCATCACCCCAACAGCGAAGGGGGGGGGAGAGGAGGGAGCAGAGGAGGAGATTCAATATGCCAAGGGCATTCTGTTGGCGGAAGTCCCAACGGGGGGGTGCTTCCAGATTCTGAATCGGACTGCGACAGTCATGGATTTTGGTGCTCTGTCTTGTTCATATGTATATAATAACTCTGTAAAAACCAGGCACAGAGTTTGGAGCATCTTACTCATGAGAAAGCAACCAGCATCATTACAGCCTCCAAGAAGCATGCAGCAGTGTTGGGCAATGAATTCCCTGGAGAAATCTGCTGCTCCTGTGGATCTTGCAGCCTCTGCCTGAACTTGTCTCATAAGTGGGCTGGCCCTGCATAGAGCTGAACATGTTTGGCCCTGAAAGCTGCTTGGATGAGAACCAAATGTAAATGGCCTTGAGTTCCTCAGAGGAAGAGGGTATGAGTGTGATCAATAGATCACAGTGCTTCCAATTATTCCCTTTGGAAGCAAGACAATAAAAAATATATAAGAAAAACAAGGACGTGAAAACAGAAAAACATCACAAGAAGAGCAGTGAGAGTTGGGCTTGCTTTATTTTAAAATGAATGCAATCAGTGAGTTTGAAGTAATAATGGGGAGTGCATTTGAAGGATGCTGAATTGAATGCTTCTTTGCAGTAGCGGCTTTACTTCTCCTGTGTCTTATATGAGATAAGCAAACAATACGTGTGGCCAGCCCAAAACAGCCTCAAGGGGTCCAAATGAGGAAGCCTATTGGGACTACGGTCTATGGACCGGAGGTTTCCCACTACTGCTGTACCAGCTCAAAGTCATTTCCCTCTGTATTGTGGCTGACAAGTTTAGAGTTCTTGGTGAGAGCCTATTAAGAGCAAGACAAGAGTCCTCTGCTGCCAGTTTTTTGCTGAAGAGATGGGGAGAAAAGGAGTTGTGAAATTTCTAAAACAAAATCAAGAGAGCAAGGAGCGGAAATCCAATCCAAATTTGATAGCTGAGAAACGTCTCTTCATCCTCAAACCCAGCATGCTTTAAAGTAGATGTCCAGTTCATGGTAAACAAAAATCCTGGGATTGTGAGTTGTACCATTAGTTCCCCCACTGTGACCTTATGGAAAACTATTAGTGATTACCATAGCATGAAAACAAACCCCATCTGTTTTATCTCCAAGACAAATTTTTCTCAGTGCTTTATGACAATGCAATCCTGTCTTTGCCAGCTGTGGAAACCTATTTCTGATGCTTTTAAAGGAATAGAAAAGAATCTAAGGAGGGGGGAAAGCTACACCTGAGGCACAAAATTAAAACTTATTATACGGTGTGACTTTGAAATTTCTCTTGAACAGACTTACAGCTAGCAGATGAGATTTTTTTTCTTACCTAAATGAATGGTACCCATGCAGATGTGCCAGAGATAGAGGTAACTTGTGCATCTATGACCTCCTAATTTATTATCATTGGCTCCAGGTATTGCATTGATTATTTGATTTACATTTTTTAAAAACTATTACACTGATCCAGTTTGCAACTGAAATAAAAGGGGGGGGGGTGAGGAGAGGAAGGGAGAGGAAGTTCGCCACACCATTGTTTCTCTATTCTCTTTCCTCTGAGGCTGCATTATATTAATGCTGAATAGTTGTATAGAATTCAGAAAATTCATGTACTTTTTGAAGCATTTAGACACACATGAAACTATACTTCTTGCCTGTTTTATTACTAATGTTTCAAGACTGCCTGCAAACAGGAAGGTTCTTTTCACACCCACAAAAATAGGAGCCCACAGAATATTACAGTGAAATGGACCAGTCTGACGAGATTTCAATACCTCATATTGATATGATTCCAATACCTCTGTCCATCTCACTCACAGCTAGTGTCTGTCTGTCTGTCTATTATCTCTGTGTGTATAGATTTCAAAGTAATGTCAATCCCAAGTTTTCAGTCCCCTTTAATTTATTTGAATATCATCTCTCACCACCTGAGGACATATTTAAACAGACAATTCACCCCATTAAATCAATGTGATAAACTTGTTCAGCTTCAAACCAAGAATGCAAAAATCAGTCCTGAAATAAATACAATTTTCACATTTACAAAATATGCCAAGTTATAAAAACATTTATATGCCACTCCTATCCTTCCAGCCAACACCAAGTATCATATTGAATAATTGTTCAATTGCAACGTAAGCCAATGTTTTTATTAGGACTGTAGCAGCTATTTCTTCACCACAACCCCAGTGTTATACTATTTCTTTCTTGAAAATAAGCTTATTTCATTCAAAATGGCAATAAATTCATTTTGTCAAACCCTAGGATGACAGACATCTTGCTTAATTGTTTTCATACCATAAGAAGTTACCAAGTCATGGTGCAAATCCTTTTACAATATTCCATAAATATAGCCCTTCTTTTCTGTCTTCTCAACGAAAACTCGTGTTTATGTCATGAACACATCTCTTCTTATACTGTGCTCTTCTTATCCCTGCTCTTTTCTTTGGTCTCACCTTCGTCCAATCATGTCCATCCAGCTGCCAGAATAATTCATCTGTCTTGTCATTCTCTCACTTGCTATCAATCCCTTTCCAGGTCTTTGTCCAAACCTTTAAAACTTTCCATGACCTTGCCTCACCATATCTCTCTGCACTTTGTTTTGGAGACATTCCATCCCATAACCTTTAATTGTCCAGCTCTCCCACCCTCAGCCACCAAACATTCCTTGCTCTCTGAAGCAACTCCACACATTTCCCCTTGCTGCCCCTTATTGCTGAAGCAGCTTTTATAAATGTCTTCCCCTCATTTCTTTTAAGTCCTTCTTCGAAATTCACCTATTGGGCACACCCCCTATTGTAACTAAGCCAATTGATGGCCACATCTGTGCCATACATTTAAAGCACTCCTACACTTGTAAAGGACCCAGGTGGCACTGTGGGCTAAACCACTGAGCCTAGGGCTTGCTGATCAGAAGGTCGGCGGTTCGAATCCCTGTGACGGGGTGAGCTCCCGTTGCTTGGTCCCAGCTCCTGCCAACCTAGCAGTTCGAAAGCACGTCAAAATGCAAGTAGATAAATAGGAACCGCTACAGCGGGAAGGTAAACGGCGTTTCCATGTGCTACTCTGGTTTGCCAGAAGCAGCTTTGTCATGCTGCCCACATGACCTGGAAGCCGTGGGCTGGAGGATTCAAATGGACTATCGTCCGTGGGCTGGACATGGGCGGGACATGTGCAGAAGCAATTTCCAGCGCTGCGCTACCCATGTCCAGGATCCCGGAAATGGCTTCTGTGCATGTCCGCGGCTGTGCAGATGGAATTTCCAGCATCTGCATAAGCACAGGTGCCATTTTCGGCGCCGCTCGGCGAGTCCCTCAGCAGCGCTGCACCGGTTTAGCGCAGCAGGTGTGGGACTCACCGAGCGGGTGGTTCAGTTCATGGGCTGTCCGTGGGCTGGATAAACAGCCTTCATGGGCTGCATCCAGCCCATGGGTTGGACGTTGCCGACCTATGCTCTATGTGAACTAAAGTAAGAGCAGGGGAAATATCCTCCATTTCTTTGTGTCTATTGTGGGTAGGTGTGTTCGTGTTTTAAACAGTGTGTGCACACAGATGGTGCTATATAAATAATACTATTATTGATTTTGTCTTTTCACAGGATACTATCAAATACCTTGAGCAGGGTTTGATTCTTAAAAAGCTAGCCATCCCCATAAAAAAAACCCACTGGTAAACATTTCCAGGTTTCTCAAAACAGAATGCAATGGTAATTGGATTCAAAGGTCAGCTGTTCCAGTGTGCTGCATAAACCTGTCATTTATAATACCTCCTGAAGAGTGGACACCTTTGAATTAGTGATAGTTGTGATTGTCTCCATGCTGAAAACTTCTCTGTGTGTGGAGTTATGGTAATCCACCCGGACCCATTATAGGTTTTACCTGTGAAGCAGCAATCCAGCTAAAATCACATCCTGTCATTTTGATCAAGATGGGATTTGAAACTAAGACTCGGGAATAAAAACAGACGGAACACATTTTCCAATGCCTCACAATCTGGACAATGGCTCATTATACTTGATTTTTGGAAACACGCACACACCCCATAACCCCCACAGGTACTTCTACATCACTGAACTTAACATTTCTGCAAAATGATGTGCTTTCCCACATCCCATTGCATTCACCAAATTAAAAAAAAACATTCCCTATGCATGAATGCATAAATGCATACAGCACAGTCTCCAGAGGCAAGTATTTTCCCCTTTCAAAGTACTTGACTCAGGATTGCAGGATTTCCTCCTTATCCTTATCTCTGACTTTAGGGAATTCTTCATAAAACTCCCAGCCAATAGCTGTAGACAATTGATAAAGCAGGAGTGTGGAACCTATTTTTGAACCAGCAGGCCAGATTGTTACTGTCCCCATCCCCATGGACTAATTTTGACAGGTGGGTGGGACAACCTACCAGGCAATCTCATGACATTGTGAAATACAATGACTAACAAACAGATTGCCCCACCCACCTACCCTCGCACACCACTTCCCAAGCACCCAACAGGTTGTGGAGTGCTTAGTGGACAAACAACAAGCATAGACTAAAGCTGCTTTTGGCAGTGAGCCCCCCCACTGGGAGCTCAATATTTGTGATTGTCAGTCACAAATATGCTCTGCTTTATCACCTCAGAGGCTTTTTGTGTAACCCTACCGGTAGTAGTTCAACTTCACAAAAGGTTGGGACAGGAGAACTGAATAGGACAGATATGGGGAACCAGTGCCCTCCCAAGTGTTGTTGGATCCACAACTCCCATCAGCCCTAGCCAGCATGGAGGACCACAAACTCTCCATCCATGGGGTAGGAGGGAGGGTGAGAGAGGTTTGGCTGGAAATGGTCCATTGCATAGGGTGCAGAAGTTCTGCAACAACAACGTTAAGTGCAGAAAAAACAAAGGGAAGCAAGGGAAAACCAAAGAATTATAGACAGTGGAACAGACGTAGATATTATAGATAGTGAAGCATTCATATAGGGAAAATGTATTTATTTCTAATAAATCCACAATACTTACTCTATATTCACCATGCAAGTGCCATTACATATAAAGTCGTGATCTGAGCTAAACTTGTCATTTGAGTTAGGTACAGATCATTCACTAGTTTATTGGAGGGACATGTTGGAGCTTTTATTAAATCTTGCTTGTCTTGTCACTATAATATTTTCATGGTTATAGCTTGCCTCCAGAGAGCATTCTTCATTGACTTCTGAATATGACTCTTCACTGAGATATTTGCTCTCAAAAGGCAAAAATCATTGCTACAACAGCAGTAAATCATTATGGATGAAACTTTGAATGTGAGATGTCAGCATCATAATAAAGGAATTAAAAGTTCAGCATATTAGCAGAGTCAATCTGTTTTTTGTTTTGTTTCTCAAAACAAATACTTGAAATATGAGATGAATGATCTCCTATATATCTGGAGCCAACACTAAACCTTGAATACTGTATGTATTCTGAAGTGTGTAAGGAAAACGTTGAAAGAAATGTTCGTAGATAAAAAATGTTTGCTTGGGGGGGCACATGTGAATCTTGTTTCTAGCCCACACAATTAATAGTTAGTGTTACAAAGAGCTGTCATGTAACAACATTTTTGGATGGAGCTGCTTTATATTGAGTTAGGGCTGATCCACACTTCTGTTTGCCCCACTGCTTTCTCCTAGGAAAACCCACTGTTTAGCATTGAATTTGAGAAAACTGCAATTGTGGGAAAGCAGAAGGGCAAACACAAAACCATTCAGCCTCATTCATTCTAGGCACAGAACAAGCAAAAGTGTTGACAAGGCCTTAGACTATTTATCTGGCTCAGTGCTATCTATACTACTCATACCCAGTCTTGGGAACCAGATACTGCTGGGGGTACAACCCCAGTCCTTGGTCATTGGCCTAATGTGCAGGGATGATGAGAGTTCAAAAACATCAGAGAACTGAAGGCTTGGAAGGCTGCTGTATGCTGACTGGCAGTGACTCTCCATGGTTTCAGACCGGGCTCTTTCCCAGGTGAAATTTACACACACATAAAAAAAAAACTATGGGGAAATGCTTAATTTAAAAAAAAAATGTAATGAATTTGCCATAGCTCTCAATCACCATCTAGTGTCACATTTGCATATTGTATAATGCTGCAAATAAAACATTTAAAACGTTTTATTTGCAGCAGTATAGCTGAGTCACTAGTCTCATCAGGATATTTTGGGACTCTTCCCCCAATGCAAGCATAGTTGTGCCAGACGTGATATTGTTCTCTGGGTGCAAAATTAATGACAGAGTGTATAGCAAGCCCAATTGGACTCCCTGGTGTCCCATAACTGGCCCACAAGCCCAACGTTTCCCACTCCTCACCTACTCACTAGCTTGCAACAATTTTCCCTTTTGCTGTATTCAAGGAAAATGTGTGTACTTTCTTCCACAAATTTGCCCTAACTAGCATATCCACTCTTGTGTCTTGAGCCCATTTTACCACATATTTGACTTCTTCAGCTTCTACATCACATTTGACAAGTAGTTGATCAATCATTGGTAATTCGTGTTCCTGATTTTTCATTAGCTTCTCCAATTCTGTTGCTTCTCTTCTGTTCCTCATGCATTCAGAGATACTCCTGAATGCAATTCTTTTCATTTATAGAAATGGCAAAGTACTGAAACCTTAACCAATATTCTATTCTGAATTATCTAAATTAGGGGGAAAGTTTGTGTAATAAGAACAGCAGCTGCCACTTGAAGACGTCATTATTTTAGCTATGGTTGCTTATATTCTCTTTGTCTGACATATGGATATGGATATATATTTTTAAGAAAAATAACAGGCAGTCCACTGCCTCTTTTCAATAACACATTTTGAAGAGTGCAAAACTGCTGGCAAAGGTCTATGGGGACACTCTTTTAACCACTATGCTTATATTACCTATTGCTCTATGTTCCTTAATCAGAATCAGAGCTTTCTGGAAGGGCCCACAGATACAGAGTTCATCAAAGAGCAACATGGAATCCATTCCTGTCAGTAACATATTAGTTCCATTAAGTCCTATCCTGGCAATGGATCCTGCTTCACCCTTCTGTGAATGTAAAGGCTTCTTCCATACTTAGAAGATTCAGTGGAGACTCCCATTGGAGAAAGGGAAATGAACCAGTTTCACCCCTTCCCCACCTCCAACACTGTTACTGTCCAACAACTTTTCAGGTGGCACAGGGGCTGCAGGATGAAGAGGACAGGAACAAATGAAGACACCTTATTCCAGCAGGAGCGTCCTGTGATCTCTTTGACTCATTGGAACTCCAGTTTCAGCCCACAGTGTATTAATGCTGGTACACGTTCCCTATGTGCTGACCTTACTTTGTTGATATTTGCTGTTTATTTCATTTGATTCAGTGGTTTTAATGATGTTTGTTTGTTTGTTAATAATTGTTGTTGTTGTGGCCCTTCAGAGTGGGTTACATCTAAAATATATAATGCAGTATAATAAAACAACTTCATGTATACATGTATCAATACATAGCAATGAGTGAGATGGTATATTGGGGGACACTAGCAATAATAATTGGCCTGTCAATGGCATCCTGAAGCTATTTCTATAGGTAGGGAATTCCATCATTTGGGCACCACTATGGAAGCTTTCTCATGGGCCATCACCCATTGCACCTACAAGGGTGATGACCCTCAAAGATGATCCCCTTCTGCAAATGGTAACAGCCTGACTTGCACATACATGAGTACAGTCTTTTAGGACTTTAAACACTAAGGTGAGCATCTTGAACTGTTGCTGCCGTTCATCACCCAAGCTAGAGAAAGGCTAGGGTGTGTGTGTGTGTGTGTGTGTGTGAGAGAGAGAGAGAGAGAGAGAGAGAGAGAGAGAGAGAGAGAGAGAGAGACAGAACTGTAGTGTTAAAGCATGTGCAGAGTGCAAATAAATAGACAGACACAAAGAGCTTTACTAGCAAGCTCTGAGATAGAGAGAAGAGTAGAAGTGGAGTGAAGTTCCTCTCTCAATCCTCCCAGGGTTTTTTTATTACAGAAAAGAACTTGCATCATATAATTCAAAGAAGCCAATGAAATTTCTGCAACACATCCCAGGACAACCCACAAAGTTTCCACCCATCTTCCTCGTGGGCAGTCAAGCATCAAAGAAGTCTCTGAATTGCAATAAACAAACTCAAACAGTACAGGGGACCCTGCTTACATAGTTCTGACCATCCCTTATCTACAACTCAAAGCATTCCAGGAAAACAGGAGCGCAGGAAGAGAGAAGGAATTTACAGCTACCTAAATCCTGAGAGCAATCAAGGAAGGCAGGAAGAGAAAACAGGTCTATTTAGCATTTCTATGCTAGAGATAGAAATCAACTACAAAGGGACCGAGAGGGCCATCTGGCAAAAGAGAGAAATGGGCCAAATGGTCAGAGAATCATTTCAGAGCCTCCACAACCTTTTCATATCACAGTATGGCGAATGCAATGATATGAACATATCTTATACAGAACAATGGTATCCTAAGATCATTCAGTCTGACCCAGCCAACTCTCTAAGCTAGAACTGCTAGCCAAGTGCACCTTGGCTGAGCTTCACCGATCATTGACACAGCTGATCAGATTAAATCATAGGAATACATTGTCCATATAATACTACAGAGAACTATTATACTCAATACTATATTTCTTAACATTTGACACCATAGTACTGTGCTGAATTTTGTTTTTAAAAGAAAAGTTATTCTCATATACCATTGCTCATCCTGGCAAGAGCCAGAAAGTGAATAGTCAAGGCTAGAAAACCCAGCAGTGTTGCCACTGTGACACTTTGCTCAAGCAAGCAAAATGACCTTAGAGCCAGAAATAGTTAGATGGTGGGGTGGGGTGGAGAGGTCATCCAGTTAAATATGAAAATAAGTGGTATCTTCACATGTTCCAGTCATTCACCAACTAAATTCGCTGACAGTTCCCATGAATCATGCTTCACAGTTATTCTAATGTACCTGCACGAAGGTTAACTTATCTTTGCACAGCATGTGTCATCTGCATTGTTGAGAAGACAAACAGAGGAGGTTGTGTTCTCCCCTTGATATGTGTGCATACTTTAACTTCAATTAGCATCATTAATCAGGAGAGGAATCGACCCATGAGCCATTTTTAATTCTGCCGTGAGGTTTCATAGCGAATCCCAAGCACCGAGGAAAGACACACCCAAGTGCTGACAATGGCATATCACCTTGCTAGTTGCTCAGTCATTTCCCATATGCTTATCCTGGGAGACAGCTGACAGCTATGACAGAACATCAATTACTGTCATCCAACCATGTAGAAAACCACACGGAGGCTTATTTCAGCTTGCCTGTCACATTTCCACATGTGTTTAACTTTTTTGTAAGACAAAGTCTCTGTCTGGCATAACTTGCGTTCAAACTACATAATCATTTGTATGTGGGGCATGAAATTCTATACAGTTTTCACTTAAATGTCAATCTACCTAATTTTCACTTTTCAGTGTAATATGCCAACGTAACCATCCTTCAAAATTCACATGTTTCTGACTTTTGCACTGCAATTCTCCATTCAGTTAATGTGTACAAAAATGTATATGCTCGGGTAACCTATGCACAAACATGCGTCTATGTGTGAAAATAACATTAAAATACATTGCATTAGGAGCAACTGCTTTGCAAAAATGTTTATATTGGGGGAAAATGTAACATTTGTATATTAGGATAAATTCACACTGAAATGCTAAAACATTTTCATTGAATATGGAAATTTGGAAAAATGAGAAATGGAGAGGAACCAAAATTGTCATATTTGCTCATCTATACACACTATATTAATGTACACAGTGAAATATATTAATACACAACACCAATTCTGGCTGCCTGCATGCACACACACAAAAAACAAAATAAGAAAGTGCTGTGTGGTTTCTTTAGTAATTGTTATTTATTACACAGATGGTTGACGTGTATCAAACCTGTCAGATGTTGGAATTACTAAAAAAAAGTATCAACAATTTTTTTAAAGCATTTCAGGGATTTTCAGCTAAAATCCAGTTCCAAAATAACACAAGATTTCTCCAACTTTCCTTCCAGCTCTGTTAATTCTATGATTTGATATCTCTACTCAGGTGTTACACTCATAGCTAAGACCAAGACAAAAGCAGGAGGAGCCCCACCCCAGTGTTCCAGGTACTGACTAGCCACCCAACCCATCTCACATGTCTTATGGACAACTGCAGGGACAAAGTACCATACAACTGTGTTCACAAAGTCTCCCTTGCTGAAGGCATTCACACAGTACAGGTTGACGCCATGGGCTGTTGTTGTTTTCCAAAAAGGGGAGCTTTCTGCTGCTGCATTCTACATCATTCTAGCATGTTGTAAAGCTGCACAATGCCTACAAAAACCTTCTTACTTATGTTTTGAAAATCAATGCATAATTATCAAAAGAGAGTCCTTCAACAAAACAGTTGCTTCCTTATTCATCCAACTACCGGTATCTGTGGTGAGGACCTGGAATACTTTCACAAAAAAGATTCAGTATGTGCTGGTGGCCTTGTTTATATTTCACTTTCCTCTGTTGAACCTGAAATATTTACTTTGACTACACAGTGAACCAGCAGAAGACTCATCATAACACCCCATGATATATTTAAACTTCTCTTTAAGTATCCAGTGACAATTATGTACTGCCCTTCTTCACAGAGATGGATTGGAGCCTTCATAAGTTATGGTTGCTTAAGGAATTTTGAAAATTCTGATATAAGTCAACCCAAGAGGTCAGGTTACGAGGATACAAAATGAAAGGAATTAAGCCAGCACCCTTGACACCACCATAAGAAACTCAGAATGGAACATTGCACCAGGTTTTCAAATATTATTGCTTCAGAAATGAGCAAACCCACACTGAACCTTCAATAGGGCTGCAGCTCCATCTCAGAGACTAGTTATGTTTTCTGTGAGCAAAGATTTCAATTCAAGTGGTCTTGCCTGTTTTAGTTTGACTTCACCCCCAAAGGGGCAACCCTCCATTGCTCCCAAGATGGATGCCAACACCTATTATATAGGTGGCATACTATTTGTTTTCTTGGTTCCAATTTCACTTTCTATCCTTTAGAGATAAAAAAGTGGTATATATTTAATGCAAACATCTTCATCATTCCTTCCATTGCCACGTAGCTATTCCTTATTGATGAGTGAGTCCTTTCTCCTTACCATGACCTTTCCAGTCCTTTGAAGTCTGGTGATTTTGCAACTCAGTCCCTCGAATTCAGGTGCTGCATTTTGAAACTGATTTTGCAGGCTGCAGCGTGGGCCTTGCTTTGAAGATTTGCTTCTAAACTCTAAACCACTTTCCAAGCACATTCTGGTCTAACGAGAAATAACTCAGAAAGTTGTAAGTTTCGTTAAACTAGGAGCTGTCAACCTGGTGGAAATTATCAGTAATTCGTAATTGGACAAAACACCAAAGTTTATATAGGATTATAAGCAGTGAGAACAGAATGAAAAAAGACCTGTTTCTGATAGTTTTAAACATTAAAATTTAAAGGAGGACCATTAAGCCATACCCTGTGTCACAATTTTCCAGGGACAGTCCTGGAATTTTGAATCTGATTTGAAGAAGTAGAAGAAGAGTTTGGATTTGATATCCCGCTTTATCACTACACAAAGGAGTCTCAAAGCGGCTAACATTCTCCTTTCCCTTCCTCCCCCACAACAGACACCCTGTGATGTAGGTGGGGCTGAGAGACTTCAGAGAAGTGTAACTAGCCCAAGGTCACCCAGAAGCTGCATGTGGAGGAGCAGAAACACGAAGCCGGTTCCCCAGATTAGGAGTCTACCTCTCTTAACCACTACACCACACTGATCCTAGAATATACCTTCCTCCCCTTTAGTGCTGCTCCTGCCAAGCTCAGAGAGGAGAATGAGCAAGTGCTTGTCCTGGGGGACAGCAGTGAGGTAATTGTGAGGGAGCATTCTGTTGCCTCTCCATGGTCGCTGCTGCTGGCCTTGGGCAGCTCATAGCAGCTTCTTGATAGTGGATGAGGAGGAGAGTCTGCTTCCACCAAAGCTCAGCCCAGCCCTGCATGATGAACCAGCTGAAGGACAGGCAGAGGGCTGCCCTGGGCAGAAAGATAGGGAGTGTAGAGTGGAACACAAGGAGTCTTTAATTTTTTGGAGAGAGAAAATGCTTTGTGCATCCGTGTCTAATCTCGCCCCTTTCTAAAATTATTTATTCGTGTGTGTTTTCCTTTTTGTAAATCTATCAAAGAATAAAATCAAATAAAATTGGGATTAAGGGGTTTTCTCAAGACTGTGGAGGTAAATCCAGATTCAAAATGGTCACAGTACACATGCATTCTTAGCTATACTTTCCACATATAGCACATGTAAAACAAGAAGCCAACTCTTTTGACCTCATCATTATAGGACAAAATGTCTCTATCGATGTTGTCGGACTATAACCCCCATCATCCCTGGCCATTGGCTGTGCTGGTTAGGAATGGTAGGAGTTGGAATCCAACAACATCTGGAAGACCCGTCCCTCCAGTACTGGCTTGACTGTCTTGTTCATAATCTCTGAAGTACTGTATCTCTTCCTTCTCCTTCCATGCACACCAGAATCCATTGTGGTTTTCTGAACATGAGCAGCCACTAATTGGGGCAACTTTGCTCTGAAGTAGAACACTTCAGCTAACAGAGTAGTCTCTTTACAACAGAATCAATCCCTGGGCTTCTGTATTTTTGCCTGCTGAGTTCAGAAATATTTCCAAAGCTTTATAGGCAGTAATGCTCATAATTTTTTAAAGTTTTATTTCAATATCATCAACAGGGGGGAAAGCGGGTCTTTCAATGTGTTCCTTCTGAGCTGAAAAATTAAAGAAAACATTTATGTTCAGATGTTTGTAATCATTGGAAATGAAGGTGATTTTCCCTTTTAAAAATAAGAAGTTCTGCACCATGGAAGAACAATGCTTCCTTATAACAATAGCACAAAGTCAGAGAAAGCTTTGCTACTGTCTCTTATCAAGAGTTTGAAAATTCACCAGAATGAGCACAATTTCAGTGCAGGTATACTAATCATATAAACTATTTCTCTGGTTCTGCTATTGAGGTTGCAAAAGAGCTTTGAGGGTTTTTTCGTCTTCGAGGACACAAGGAAATTTAATGATATGGAACATCAGATCAATGACAGTTGAACCTCTGACATATATGGATAAGGATTTTCATCTTTTACCTTTACTCTCATGGAAGTCATTTCATGCAGAGTCATGCAGTAGATATATTTCTGGTTTGTACATTAAAAAAAACCTTTAAAAATAATACGTTAGTAATATAATTGTCTGAGCAGTTAAAAATGGCAGTGCAAGAAACATTCTCATAACACTCACCTCCAAAAATAAGCTGCTATTTATGTTAGCTACATAAAACAGTGTAATCTCAGACAATTTTCCCCCCCAAATGAATATATGATAATATTCTGTATTCTTTCACTATGCAATTTCCCTTATGTTGCTTTCTCTCTCTCTCTTTGGGAAAAAATAGTAATATCCATTAACTATGAATTTATGAATGTATCAAAATATTCTCCACTTCCTTGAAGCTGACATGCTCTGACATCAGATCCTGACGAAGTCTGCATGCACACGAAAGCTCATACCAAAATAAAAACTTAGTTAGTCTTTAAGGTGCTACTGGAGGAATTTTTTTATTTTGTTTCGACTCAGACCAACACGGCTACCTACCTGTAATCAGATCCTTAGTTAAAAGATATTGTAAATATAAAATAGTCCCAAACTAAAGACTGTTTCAATCATTATGCAGCAACAAACAGGGTTCCCACTGAGTAGAAACTCAGTTGATACTGATTCTTTTAAAGGGGTAACTACATTTTCAAATGGCTGATCCTCACATTCATATTTTATGTTCCTAGGTATACACAGAAAAGCACAGTATGTGAGGACAATTGAAGGCACAGTGGTACCTCAGGTTAAGAACTTAATTTGTTCTGGAGGTCTGTTCTTAACCTGAAAATGTTCTTAACCTGAAGCACCACTTTAGCTAATGGGGCCTCCCGCTACCGCTGCGCCGCCGCCGCTGCCGCACGTTTTCTGTTCTCATCCTGAAGCAAAGTTCTTAACCCAAGGTACTACTTCTGGGTTAGCGGAGTCTGTAACATGAAGCATCTGTAACCTGAAGCGTCTGTAACCCGAGGTACCTTGAGCCTTTATCAGACATAAGGTCATAAGGTGGCAATGGAGGTGAGAGAGATACTCCCTTGGCAGGAAAGAAAATAGTGTTGTTTTCCCCCATTGGATTTCAGAAGTTACTATTCTTTTCCATGAGCATTTGAGACTTATTGCATAGTTATCACTTAAGCAGAGTCCATTGCTTTCAAATGCTTGGTGTTCATTTTGACAATAATTTGATGCTAGTCATTCCAAACACTGGGGCCTAGTTTAAAAGCTATGCCCATATAGTTGTGAACCATCACCCACTTTCACATCCTCTGGGCTTGGAGCCTCATTAAAGGGCATTAATAGCTTAAAGGTTCTGTACCTCACTTGAATCTAAAAGGGGCTTTGAGCATCTAATTATCTGATCTTGAAATTCAGCATCACTGCTGGAACATATTTCTCTTAACCCCTAAGGAAGTTAATGGCTAAACTGTTACTATCTAGCTTGATCTCAACGGCTATTCGATATGGCTGTTCTTTTTTTGCTGAGAGAGTGGTTTGCATCCCGCACACTATGCATTTACTCACCACCTATTGTAACCCCTCCAGCAAAGTTGTATCCTATGCTCAGTACTGTTGTGTGTGAGCCTTCTAGCTGCATATGCAAGTTAAAGCAGCACTCTGAGGTGCTGTGGTCTCATCCTTAGTAATTCTGGTCCAGCGAGCTGGTGATTCATAGTTCTTCTTTCCATCTTTCTGCAGATGTGGATGAGGCAATGGTGGACCTCACTTTATGTTGACTATCAAACCTGCAAGACACAGCCAAGCATCTCAGAGGAACAAGCTGTGGGGGGGTGTCCTCAGGGTTGCCAGGGGCAACCTCAGCTGAAGCAGTCTGAACCAAAGAAGGAAGCAGCACCCGTGTCCCATGAGACTTTTCTTTTACCGAGCACAGCAGATGCACAATCTGAGTCATCCTATTTAAGGCTGACATGGCAGAAGGACAAGCAGACAGAACCATAGCACATCAAAGGGCCTGAATGCAGGGAGGGGGGGGGAGAGGATGAAAATCTGAGTCGGAGGCCTTCAAGGAACAAAAAGGAAGGAAAATTGTGTACAGACAGCCTTGCCCTTACCCCACCCTGAGCCAGCAGGGTCAATAGAACCCAAGTGTCAGTCAGAAGGTTCCAACCCTCATCTGTTCTGCACCTCCTCTGCTGACACACACACACATTGACACTCTTGCTAAGCCAACAAACATCATTTATTTCAAACAATGTTGCATCTCTAATTTCCCATTCTTAGGTAAGATATTCAACAGTCCAAGCCACTATATCTCTCCCTGCCCTGCCCCCCGCCCTCACTCCTGAATTGGCCTATTCAGTGCATTCAGCCAAATGAAGTGACAGAATTTGCCTGTTCCTGTATGAATCTGCTCAAATTTGAACATTTGCTGCTGCTAAATAGATGGGTACCTAAGGCAGAGCCATTTTGGTATGTATGGCCCTGACATTGCTGGTCATCAAGAGGAGCTATAAATACATCTCTATTCTTAGAATCTGGTGAATTTTAAGGTACTATCCCTGCAAGTTTCTTTCTGGTTTTTTTTTCTTTCTTTTTTTAAAAAAGTAAGTAAAAAGGTAAAGGTAAAGGGACCCCAAAGTAAGTATCAGGTATAAAATTCCTAACCCACTCTATTCCTGTTGGGCTATCTTTCTATATGTGAGAATTTTTTCCCACAGAGAGGAGCCTTCAAAAATATTTTTTCTCCTACCTGCAATTAGTGCAATTCAATTCAATGAACCACCTCAAAAATGCTACAATTTCATCATTACTTCGTGGTCATGCATTTGTAGTGCCTTGCAAGCTAAATATATGGGACTGCCTTTTCTGGTCATATGTTTGAGAGTATGTGCAAAAACATGCATGCTACTTTCTTTTCTATTGATGTCAAAGTTTCATTCATCTGGCCCTGACGTTACTTTCAGCTGCTATATGTACATTTATGTGCTGTCAGATGATATTTTTCACTCTCTATTTATGTATTCTGCTTTTGTTATGTCTGTTAAATTACATCAAGAAGAGATTTAGAATGAATGACAATAAGGTACCAGACATCTGTTGTTGTTTTTCACTCAAAGGCATTCCCCCCCCTAACCTCAGCTTTTTAAAAATCCTGAGCCATTCTTCTACAAAGCAAAAAAGCACAAAAGTGATATTCCTCAGAGGATCTTTTTATACCCCGCAAAGCATAGATTGAGATTGTGAATGAATTAGTCTGTGATTACACTTCAATGAATTCAGAGTAGAAGTAAAAGGATTTTCCTCTCTCCTCTGTGGATTGTGTGATTGAAAATGTGTGTCTGAGAAACTCTGGCCACTGGCTGTTAGAACAGAGTGGCGTCAATCTGAACATTGTTATTCCAGAAGCTCTTCTCATTTTGCTGCTTTTTGTTGCAAAGGGCTCTTCCTATAATCATTTTGCCTTGCGGGGAGGGGGCTTTTTCTTCCCCCTCTGCTTTACTTAAATTTTGCCGACCTCTTTTTATGAGAGGAAATGGTCACATGCAGTGCTATATTTCTAGAAAAAGAGGTGCTGGAACTCACCACAAATGCCTCCCTCATTCTCCTAGAGGTAAGGTAAAGGTAAAGGTAAAGGACCCCTGGACGGTTAAGTCCAGTCAAAGGCGACTATGGGGTTGTGGCGCTTATCTCGCTTTCAGGCTGATGGAGCCTATGTTTGTCCACAGACAGCTTTCCAGGTCATGTAGTCAGAATGACTAAACTGCTTCTGGTGCAACAGAACACAGTGACAGAGGCCAGAGTGCATGGAAATGCTATTCACCGTCCTGCCGCAGTGGTACCTATTTATCTATTTGCACTGGCATGCTTTTGAACTGCTAGGTTGGCAGAAGCTGGGACAAAGCAATGGGAATTCACCCCATTGTGTTTTAAAACCTTCCTAGGAAACAAAGTGGCTTGAGATGTGGCCCTCTGAGCTTAAATTTTCAATGTATTTCTTCCAATAATAAAGCAACTGTAGCCAAGTGGAGAGCACTGGCTTTTGGACTGACTTCATATTCTTTATTTATTTCTTTAAGATTTTATTTATAAAATATTTTATTTATAAACTGCCAACTCATAAGAAAAATATTGTGATGGTGTACACCAAAAAGACCATTTTAAAAAATGCATATAGACTTGGACTAACTCCATTTTTCTCTCTTGGTTTCCAAAATAGGAACAGTGATTGCTTACGTCCCATCTCATTTTTGAGAGGGTTATTGTGGTGCAGATTTATTGCACACAAACTGTGTGGTATAAATAATTAACAAACTCTTTTCCCACTAACCTAATATCTAAACAAAATAAAAAAAAATTCCTTCCAGTAGCACCTTAGAGACCAACTAAGTTTGTCATAGGTATGAGCTTTCGTGTGCATGCACACTTCTTCAGTGTGTGCACACGAAAGCTCCTACCTATGACAAACTTAGTTGGTCTGTAAGGTGCTACTGGAAGGATTTTTTTTATTTATTTTTTGACTGCGTCAGACCAACACGGCTATCTACCTGCAACTAATATCTAAACCATACCATTCATTTGACATGATTATAGTCAACTTCATAACACCCACTTTCCCCTCAACCCCCTCCACCAAATCATAAAATACTTCAATTGGGTCACTTTCCATGTAGGTGTGAAACAGAGTAAACAGATTACTGGCACGTGTATTCATAACTAACCAAGTAGAAATAAGAAGTCATGAAATATATTGCATTTGTTCTCCTAGTCAATTGAAATTTCCCTCAAAAGATTGCAGAACCTATGTGGCTGCTTCAATTCACTAAACAAAATGGAATGCAGAAGGGGAGTGTGATTTCAGATTAGTAACCACCTCTCTTCTACACCTGATTGACTCAGCATGCCTATTGATTTTCAGCCAAATGTGAGAATGGATCAAAGAGGCTAAGCTAAAATAGGACGCTACTATATTTTCTCAACCATGCAGCAAATCCTATTAAAAGATATTCTTCACACAGAAAAGAATTGGTATGGGCTGCCTGAAGTCTGGCCTGGATTCCAGTCTGGAGATTTGTCTGTCTGTGCACAATTGACTGGGCATGACAATTCATGCAGAAATTTTGAGTTAAGTTTCCAGTTCTACCGTGGCCCATTGGGGGAAAACATGCAGGCGTGGGCACACACTTCAGTCATCAAATGCAGCAGGTAATGGGAACTAAACAGTGATGATGCCTCATATGCTGACCATTACCTTACATTTCTCACACCACTATCCCTCTCGTCAAAATTCAGTAACTGTATCCATTGTTTCCAATAGAGCAGACAGTTTAAAACCCACACAATTTCTCTCTCACACATTTTATATTTAGAACTCATGCTTATCTCTTGCTTATCAATCAAATAAGTAACTCTTCCCAAGTCCTTAGCATAACCGTGGTGGGGAAAACAAGATGTCCAGGGAGGGGTGCTGTTTCCCAGGTGCAAAGATTCACAATGTGACAGAGAAGTTGCCACTGCATTCAGGCACTGAACCAAGGTTTGTGCAGCCATGGAGGAATAGAGCTGTGTATCATCTGTGTACTCATGACACAGTGTTTCAAAATCCCTAATCAATCCCAATAACTTCATATAGATGCTCAGTTGCATTTGGGACAGCATAGTGCCTTAGTGTCAGGCTTGAGGAATTCTCTCCCTCCCCCAATGGCACCAAGAAGCAGGCAAGGAACAATAAAGTTCTTACTTACGATTTATTCAGACATCACTGTGAAAGACAAAGAATACAGTCATTCCTCAATGATGGCGTTGTCCCACTGAGCTCCTCCCCCTTCCCTTCTAGAAACATCACCTGCTTCTACGGCATCCGTCTGTGGACAACTGTCTCTGTGCCTTTTGTTCTTGCACCCTTAATGAATGCTGTGTTTTGGGAGAAGGAGGGTCGGTTATGCTGTCCAGTGACGTGTCAGCTAGCTGCTCTGCCTCCCCTCCTCCTCCTCCTAACACTGCATAACTCTGCTGTTCTCCTGTGAACTGAGCTGTTATCTTCCTCAAAGCCCTGCTGCCTTCCTCATCTCTGGAAGCTACAGGGGGGGGGGAGAGACTGTTAGGATTCTTGCTCTGTGTTTGCAGTCATGGGATTTTTGTCTATCACATGACAGTGTATGTTCATTCCACAGTATGGGAAGTGACGGAGACAGGATGTTTGTGTTACTGTGTTCCGTGAAGTTGGACTATTGTGCTTTGTTCTTTCTCTCTTTGCTGTCTGATGAGAAAGAGGAAGGAGCTAAGGCAGAATGCTCTGAGTGTATTATATGTAAATAAAATAGATTAGCCAATATGCTGTGCTACTGAGTTCTGTTACACAAACTGTCAATACTCTGCAGGTTCCTAAGTGTGCTGATGCTTCTTGGTATCAGTCGCTGTGATGTTTGGGCTGGAGAAAGCTTTTGAAGCTCCTGACCAACCAACCAGGAGGGAGAGTATACCGACCAGAGAGTATACTGACCATACATCTGGTTCCTTCCCTCATGTAACTCCATATACTGCTTAATGAAACAAACACATTAAAGTCCTCTTTCCACGTTACAAATCCTCTCCATATCATCTACACACACACACACACACACACACACACACACACACAGACACACACACAGACACACCAAGCAGTATAAGTAACTGTCAGGGTGCTGCCAGCTGCTTCTGGCTGGTTGCCAAGGAAAGTATAAAGACAAGGAAAAGTTTCTTACAGTCCTTTTTTTGTTTCAAACTTTACAGAGAGAGGCTATAGAACCCAGCCTCTTGGATAATGGTGTTGTCCCAAGTGAATCTCCACAGCCTGCCTGTCCCACTTCCTCATTTGTCATCACCACCATCTCCTCTACTGGTGCCAGTAAGTGCCCTCTGTCTTCAAGCTCTTTGCTCTCCTACTTTTAAGGCACACCGGGTTCTGGGAGATGGTGGGATGCTTTCTAGTGACAATGTGTAAGGCAGCTGCTGCTCTGGCTCTGCCCGCTCCTCCTCATCCATTATTTCCCAACTCCCCCCCCCCCCATCTGCCTTTGAGCTGTGACCTCCCGCAAACCACTGTTGTAAATCTATACCAGGCATCCCCAAACTTTGGCCCTCCAGATGTTTTGGACTACAATTCCCATCATCCCTGACCACTGGTCCTGTTAGCTAGGGATCATGGGAGTTGTAGGCCAAAACATCTGGAGGGCCGCAGTTTGGGGATGCCTGATCTATACTGTCTTCCTCTTCCTCCTCCCTGGAAGGGTCAGGATGGGGAGGCAGTCTCTACCATTCCTCCTCCTCTGCCCAGCCCCTGACATTAAGTATGTGATTCTCTTTTAAAGAATAGAAAGTAAAGGAACATAAGTGCTTTTAAATATCTTGTTCTGAAAGCCAAACAGATTTTTAAAAAAACCCTGAATATATAGTACACTTCACTTGACCTCATGGTCAGCTGTCAATACAAATATACATATGTCGAGTCAAGTCAATGTTTATTACGGCAAACAGCCAGCATATTAAACCAGAAATTCTGCATAATTTTCTACATGAACAATAAAAGCAACTGATATGGGGTTTTAACAGTCTGAATATACATATGTAATTATTTGGCATATATGAACACATGAACACATACAATATATACACACAAAGAGCGTACTTTCTGAACACATTATTTTAATGCTGGTACATATGCACACTTAGAAGTACTATTAATTTATTCATCTTTTATTAGAACCAGCAAGCATTAGATTAATATATTCAATAATTACCACTTGGCATGTGAATATGATTTTAGAAGGGGGAATCCAACATTCAAGTTTCAATCAAGGCTATTCAGTACTAGTTAAGCTTCTTTAGAAGGACAAGCAATGTAAAGAAGATATTCCTTGAATTATCCCTTGGGAAGAGGGTAAGAATGGAAAGAGGCAATTATAGCTGACCTTGCTCTGGTCAGCAAGCACATGCTGTTTGAATCAATAACTGGCATAGCAAGGACTTACAGTGGGAATGCTTGGCATTCATCAAATTCTGCATATATTGTTGAGTTTGGTTGGAGAGCTAGAATACAGAAAGGAATAAATGGTACCGTCCTTTAAATCCTGCTTGATTACATATTTTTATTTCATAATGACAGAAACTTGGTTCACTCACTAGAAAAGCATCTGTTTGCAAGACTTTTTTGTTGTTTTTCCTGCAAGACTAGCATGGCTAGAGATATACAACACTACATTTTTCACTAACTAAAGGTTTTTAAGCCTATATATGGATAATGCTATTTATTTCTTGTACTTTACGTTATAGATTTATTTGTTTTGTGACCCACCAGAAGCGATTAAATAAAATCCAAGTAACTGAAATTAATCTTTCCAGTGAATATTCAGTCTGTCTGTCTCTGTCACACACCCACATCAAGAGAGATCTCCTGATGTCTGATCTAAGCTAGGGATAGTCTGGCAACCACTTGTCTAAAGGCACCTTGAAGGATCCTGAAAAAGGACTCTTGAAAGTCCTGTAACTGTGCAATTGTATACATGTCTAGGTAGGTCTCATTGAATTCAAATGAGCGAAGAATTGCAGCCTAAAAGATGTGTTTGCCATATACCACAAGACTATTTGCCTTTCACCAGATTTAAAATTGCCTTCTGTTCTTTTATGTTTTCAATTTCAGGTGAACGGATTCCCTAATAATAAATTTTTAAAATAAAATCTATTCTATTTAATTGATTTCCCTCTAGCTCCACCTATACACTTCCAGGTTTCACCAAATGAAGTAGGATGTAAAAACTTCCACTTTCACAATCATTTCCCTCTCCCTGTGTTTCACCTTTTGCTCTCTCTCTCTCTCTCTCTCTCTCTCTCTCTCTCTCTCTCTCTCTCTCACACACACACACACACACACACACACACACACACAAATCTGCTCTTGAGGATTGCAGGAACCCCAATAAAAGATCTAGGGGACATGGGGGACAGGAAAAAAAAATGAAGTCCCATCGCTAAAGTAGAAGTCCTTGTGTGAATAGGGTGATTTCAGTGGATACAACCAATAAAAATAAATGGATGTATCCCATGCTGCACTTCTGGCATAGCCAACAAGGTCCTGTGCAGATGTTGTTGAACTAAAACTTCCATCTACACCAATAAGAATGGCCTAAAGTAAGGAATAATCCAAAAATATCTGGAAGGGGCCACATTGCCTACCTCAGTTCTCCCAGCCTGTAACTAAATCTAACCATATGCAGTTAAAACAATCTATTCTCTTGCACACAGTGGCCCAACAACTATGCAAGGTACCCATGAGGTCCTTCTATTTGTATGCATATGGTGGTGTGATTAAAGGAAATGTATAGGGAAGTGTTTTAGAGTACTGAAGCTCAGGTTAGATATGAAAAGAGAGTGAGTTTGAAGTGTTGCTGGTGAGTGATGATGGCTGAGATGAGAGTTCAGTGCAGAGTTCAGTGGAGAGTGAGTGGTAGTAGATGTGGGAAATGGTGGTGGGTGTGAAGCAGGGTTGGTTAGTTATTTAGTATTAGTGGGGACTGCCAGGGGAAATTAGCCAAATCTGGTGTAACAGTTCCAGCTTGTACAAACTTGGACTGCACAGAAGATATTGTTGGTGAATTTAGTAGAACGGTTCCAACCTGCACAAATTTGGATGCCTCTCAATATATGGTCATCAAACTCAAAACGAGGGTTCCTGAGATAGAGGAAATAGTATTCTTCTGTTTGGAAGTGGATCATTTTGAATCAAGATGGCAGACCAAATTGTTTTTTAGCATCCATCTGTTTTGAGAGACAATGAAGGAGTGTACCTTTGGCATAATTTTGACCTGTTATGTTCAGATATTGGCATGTTTTGTACACTATCTTGATTAAAAAAGTCTCTTGGCACTGCAAATGTTGACAAAGACCTTTATTCTCACTTTAGCAACCCTTGTGCTGAGTCTGGTGACAGTATCTTGAGAAGTGGCTCAACTTATACAAAAAAAATAGGGGGAAAGCTATGCCAAAGTGATGCTTGGGTCAGCATCCAAACAGAAACTGCCAACTCCACCACAGATTGGCAGTGATAGCTCAAGAGGTATCTAAACCTATAGAAAACAAATGGACAGACAAACCTCCATCCAAAATAAATAGTAGGTAAGTTCGGTAATATACTAGTCATTGTTATACATGAAATAAAGTAACAAATGAGATAAAGAAATATTGATACCATATGCTTGTACACATCATACCACCATTGCTTATTTATATTTAATAAATTATTTGCATTATACCCCATATCTCATATCTCATACTTGGTTACATCAGGAAGCAGGAGTATTCAGATAAATATTATCAGTGACATAAAGGGGGATTGTTGATATACCCATCAAAAACCCAGCTCATGGCTGTACATCTTGTCAAGAGTGAAAAGGTGATACAGGGGAGTTTGGGTAGTGCCGGAGCACGTCATAGCAGATGATGTGGTAGCACAACAGCATTCCCCAATCCTACAGTGTACAGAGAAGTAGATTCATGATCATATATTAATTACGATAAATTTGGTGTGATCAAAGGTGATAAATTCAAAGCCTCACAAAAAGAACTTAAAACCTATGTGTATAAGGCTAGAAGATTGAGAGTGGGGTTCTTTTTAGCTCTTCATCTGCCACGTTTGAAAATTGTTTTTAAATTTTCTAAACTCATGTTAAGTTTGTCATATTCATGGTGTTTACTAAAATGTGAAGTTGTATAGATCTAAAGTACTAGATAGTAATCTTAACAGACACACATGTGTTGGTTGACAGGTGCACTTGGCCATTTCCTAATATGCTTTTTAACATGTGCAGTGGAAAAAATAATGAGTGGTGTTGTTTTCTGCTTCAGAATTCATTTATTTAAATGAAATTTTGTTCTATTACTCTGTAGGATGCCAGAAAGACAGTTTTTCTGTAATAATAAGAATGAATCAACAGGAGATGACTCTTCCACACAAAAGAACCAAATTGTATTGTTTGCATAATCTCATCACGTTGAAGGCCCCTATGATTACATCAACAGAGCTAGATTATTACTATTTTTCTTGATAAAATGAAAAACCTAGTGAACTCTATGGAGAAGTGTAATCTATGATTTAATAGCTTGAGATAATAGGATGAAACACAAAATCCTTCCAAATGAAAAATAAATTCTGATTGTATAGACTATTTGGAGGTTCAGAACAATGTCCTCCTTAAGTACTTTAGGACCTTCCTTGGAGATTAAGACATACTTATAGTTTTGAAAATATTTTACTCATATTCGTTACAAATCTATTAACTTCAGTGAACAAAGAATCATTCACACAAGTTTACACTAAATTTTTATATGTGGGTTTGGCTGCTGCATTCTTGGAATCCCATCACATTTGTGAATCAGCATCTGATGTGCTTGGAGTAAAACATGGGAGACCTGAGTTCAAAATTCTGCCCCCCCCCTCTGTGTGTGTGTGTGTGTGCTGCTGAGAGAACAGCTGGTAGATCATGGGTGCCAACCCAAATCCCTTGGAGAAAAGGTGAATGCACAGACTAGTAGCTCACACTTTGTGTTGTTGTTGTTGTTGTTTGGTTGTCTTAGTCGTGTTCAACTCTCCATGACCCCATGAACCAGAGCATGCCTTGGAAACTCTCACTTTCTTCTCAAAGCTTCTCCTTTTTTATGTCCATGTACTTTCTTAGCAAAATACCGGAGTGGTTTGCCAGTTCCTTCTCCAGGTGGATCACATTTAGTCTGAACTCTCAGCTTTGACCTGTCTGTCTTGGCCCTGCACAGCATAGCTCATAGCTTCTTGGAGTTATTCAAGCCCCTTCACCACGAAGGGGCACACTTTGTGTAAATGAAACTTAATATGAGTATATAAATAATGAATATTGGTGACCTATTATGCCATAGTGTAAGAAATCTGTCATAAAAAAGCACCAAGCAGAAAGAAATGCCCCAGTAGTTGGGCCCCAGGAAGCCAGTTTTTAATTTCCCACAAGGCCATACATCTCTTGATGTAGCCCTCTGGGACATCATAGTAAACCAAACTAGTGGCCTCCAACTGGGGCCCATGTAACATTGTGCTGCGTCATTCTTGGAAATTTGAAATTGTAGTTTCTCAGCTGCACTCTTATGCTTCCAGATAAGCTTGTGGCTTTGATGGGAAGGGGACTAAAGCAAGAACGGGCACACCAACAGGTGACACTTTGCCAAAGGCTCTCGGGATTCTGGAAACAACCCTGGTACATAACCTGGAACTTACGTCACTTAGCAGAAATCCCCAGCAGTTCATCTAAGAGAATTACCAGGTATAGCTGAATGAAAATAAATGACTTTGATATGAGTATAAAACACTCTTTTACATAAATACAGGAAGTTGCTTTATACCAAGGCAGACCATTGGTTCATCTAGCTCAATACTGGCTATGTTGATTGCCTGTGGCTCTCCAAGTTTTCAGACAGCCCTACATTTAGATGTTGGGGATTGAATTTGTCACTTTCTGCATGTAAGGCAAATGCTCTGCCACAGAGCTAAGGCCCTCTCCTTTTGTGCCAGAAGAATTCAGAGTTTATCTACTTACTTGGGCAGCACAGTAGCCATCTAGTCTCATAAAAAGTCATTAATGGGTAAATTATCTAGATAGCTGCAGAGATAGTCACTATCCTGTAAATTTGATTTATTGCTGCTGTTGTCCCCTCATGGAATGATTTTCCGTGCAAAGAAAAAAAAAATCTGGCCCCTTATCTTTCCACCCCCACATGCACAAACACAGAAATAGCAGCACTTAGATTACCAGAGTATGGAGAAAAGAACTATAGCAGCCAAATTTTGCAATCACTACTTCTATTTTGAATAGAAACAATTCATGGGATAGCAGCTGACTAATTTAACAATTCCAGACTGAGTTCTGTTGGGGGGGGGAGAGAGAGAGGGAGAGAGAGAGAGAGAGATTCCACTTCCGTAAATTACTCATTTAGTTCCTATTTCTCAGCCCTATTTATCCTAAAAGGATTTCCCTATAGAAAGAAGCATTCTTTTCCCTGCCCATTCCACTATCTTAAAAGAACAAACTGGAGCTTTCAGGGTGGATGTGAACATAGATCACATCATGACATATTGCAGGTTATATTGATCCCAAAACATTGCATTTGACATCAAACTTTGATTAATGAACACATTGATTGATACACTGAAAAAGAATGAAGGCACAGCTTTGAGGGTCAGTATTAAGACAGTTAATACAAATACACTGAAAATATTTGAGTTCTAGAGAAAGCAGTGTTACCACTTGCTAGCACAAACTGGACTCTTATCTTTCTGAAAGATGTTTTGCTGGTCTAGTGTTATATCTTCTGCCTGCTACACAGATTTTAATTGGTACCTCTGACCACAACCATGAGGTAAAATGTTGAGGTCTCACCAGTCTGGAGACTAACATCTGAAGAGAAGCAAATGCTTACAATTTTGTAACAAGTCTTGCCCTCATGCTTTGAAATTTACCACAATACCATGTTAAGGCAGTTATAAATGATAATTTGACAATTTTTATGTGAGAAAGTAGGGTTATATGTAATTGCTGTTATTAAATTAGGTATCTTCAGTGCACAAAATACCAAATCAAACTGATAAACTCCAAAACCTAGTCTATTTTGTTTGAAAGCATAATAGTGATTTAAAACTTCAAAGGTGTGAAATTACCGTTGCCCTTTGAAGTAATAGTTTACATTTAAACTTAAGGATTAGAAGGTGACCAAGTGTTACGTCCCTCACATTTGTCAGTTTAACTAATCCCGTCTTTTCATTTAGAAATTCTGTCACAGATGTCTGAAATTGTTAAAACTTAAAAAAAAAAATTATCTCCCGTCTGCAGAATGTTCATTTGCATAAATTGGTTCATTTCTAGCACAATGTGGCAATAAAATAAGTTCTAAAGAACCCATTTAAATACTTAAAAGAGATTGAAAGAAAACTATTTAGGAGAAAGGCAATGAAGTTTCAGAAGCATGCACTATACTTCAGCTTTCTAGCATTCAATCCATTCCATTAGATGTATGCTCTTGATACTGCCAATGAACCTGAAAAATAGTAATTATTTAAAAATACAATAATCAGAAATGGGACTGAATATGATTAATCACTTCGAGAATTATTCACACACTAGGAAAGTAAATTCCCTGGCAAACAGATGAGGGTGTACTAAATGCTTCCAAATCAAAGCACAAGGCTCTGTATAAAGCTAGACACAAACGACGAAGGAATTGCAATGGAATTTTACAAGCAAAAATAATCCTTCACAGGTCGTGTAACATAAAGGAATACTACTGGCTTTCTTTTGAGAGTATCCTCTTAGTTAAGGAAGACACACAAAAAATATTGAAAGAGCCTGTTGGATCAGACCAGAGGCACATCTAATCCAGCATCCTTTTTCTCACAGTGGCCAATGGGAAACCCAAACAGGACTTGAATGTAACAGCATTTTCCCTTCCTGCAGTTTCCAGCAAGTGGAATTCAGACACATACTGCTACTGACTAAAGAAGTATAACATAACCAGCCAGTGATAGTCTCGTCTTCCTTTTTTTATTTTTTTATTTTTGGTCTAATCCTCTTTCAAAGCCATCCAGACTGGTAGCCATCATTGCCTCTTATAGGAGAAAATTTCATTGTTTACTCTGGCACCCTCCAGACTTTCTTCAACATCTCTAGATATTGCAGGACTCCAGGTTTCTTTCTTCCCTTTATTTCTTTAACAGAGTTGGAAACCTCTAAATTGTAATAAAATAAAAACCTCTAAGAGGTTTACAGAAAAATCTACATCATACATTAAACGTATCAATAAAAGTCAGAAGTTAAAAACAAGTTGAACCTAAAAAAGGTTTTGTTGGCATCCGTCTCGAGAGACAATGGAGTGTGCCTATGGAGTGAAGCCAAACTGCTGTGTTAGCTGCACTGAAGTGACCTCCCTGTGGCACAAGCCTGGGCAGTGTAACAAGACCTCCCTCTCGGCCTCACAGATGTGGTCCAAAGAAAAGCAGAGCAATATGTGCGGCACCAGCTTGACTGTAGAAGTTGTTGTGTACAAGGTGCCACCTAAACATCTTAGGGACTCGTCTCCAGATTTGTGTACTCCTTAGCTTTGGTTTTCTGAATATAACCTGCAATGCAACATAGGTTTAGAGTTTTCCTTAGCCTAGATGGGCTACCTTCTCAGGTTGATGAGCCCCATATGCCTCTCACTTCCCTCCACAGCAAGTGCAGTAACCATAATCTGGTGCAGGACATGTTGTGCTCCTTCTGGGGTAGTTTGTCCACTTTTGCTCTCCACCCTGCACTCAGCACTCACCTATGGCTTCTTTTTAAAAAAAGTTATTTTATGTGTCAACTTTATATATCTGGGGAGGCTTGCCTAAGTGTGTGTGTGTGTGTGTGTGTGTGTGTGTGTGTGTGTGTGTGTGTGTGTTGCTGAAAACAGTACAGCAAAGATGTATGCCTAATGCCAATAGGCAGGGATTTTCAGAAGGAAAGTAGGTTTTTCTTTCTGCTCAAGTTGTATGATGTTTGGTTCAGTTTGTTCAATAAACCTTTATCAGGATGTTCTCTCTGGACTCCATCTTCCTTATTCAAGTGTCTCTTCTTCTTCTTTTTCAATTTTTTAAAATTCATTTTAAAATAAAACATAATACAATAAAAACAATAACAAATACCTCACAACACACACATAAACTAAAAAATAACAAAGAGAAAAACATAACAAAGTACAAACTATTTTTAACCCTCATTTTACTTAACATTGTCCTGTGGACTTCCATTTGTAAGTTCCCATAGCAGATTTAGAACTCTGTTGAAAACCAGGTGCAGCTCTGGATGTTGACATTCTTTCCAACTTCAAGGAAAGAGCCAAGATTAGAGAACTAGAAATAATGGAGTCTATACTTGAAACTCATAAAGCAGGAATTGTATCCAAATTGGATAAAAAAAATTCCATAGAGATTCCTTTTCAAAGCTTTAGATTCTTGTAGCCATTTAGTAAAAGAACAGTTGCAGTTTTTAATGCCAGCTGTCAAAAGTATCTATTCACTCCATTGCAACAGTTCACACTCTAGGCAATAAACACATTCCATTCCATTGTGACATCATAATAGGGTCTTGTTGATTCTCCTGGGGTGCCGATTCCAGGGCAAAGAAGAGGCTTTCTCCAGACCCAATTGCTGCTTTTTGCAGGGATTTTCCTTTAAAAAGACTCTTCCCCCCTTCACCCTGCCTAAGAGGGGAATTTATGTTCATTCCTTGGAGGTTTAAAACTCTCCAAATTTCTTTCTGGCTTCAGGATACGTTACTGCTTCCCAGTCAATCAGTGGGTAGAAATCGACTTCCGTTTTTTATATCCCTCACTTGTGGCCGAATTTTCCTAATTTTGATCCGATAAATCAATGTACTCACAGTGAGGCCCGGCTCTAGGTATAGTCCCAGTGGTGCGGGACGTCGGGGGGGCGCTGCACGGGCGGGGGCACCGGAGCGATCTCTGCGCCTCAGCGCCAGGGCGCCCAACCTGCTTGAGACAGCCCTGCTCACAGTCTATTGCTTTTGGCAATTTTCCTTGGAAGAGTCAACCGCTGCTGTCTCCCAGTCACACAGCTTCACACTGCCAGAGTTAGCGATTTTAGTCTGATGCGCCGCTGCTCTATCCCCTCACTCTCTGGGGCTCAAAACAAAGCCTTACTGGGGAGGGAGGAGCCTGCTTTTGGCACTCGCCAGACGTCGGGTCCCCAAAACGTTCGATTTGGGGCTCTTCTGGGGATTCCGCTGCGCTGGAGCGGTCCCCCCCACCTCTGAAGCGCCGAGGTCCGCTTCAAGTGCCTCTTCTAATGTCAGCATGGCCAGTGGTTATGGGAGTTGTAGTCCAACATCAATAGAGAAGCACCATGTTGGCTACCCTTGCCTTGTATCATGTTGCCTACATTCCAACTGCTGTTGTCTATTCATTTTTTCTCGAGAGTCCAAATTTCTGAAATGTTTCTATAAAAGAATTATGTGAAAACAAAATCACTGACGCCTCACGTCAATTAAAATGTATTTTTGTTTTGATGCCAAAGCACATTCTTTGAAGCTTGAACATATTCTGAGAACATATTGAAATAGTCAGTTCCTAAAATAGTTGGTGTATTGTGAGAATTTAATAGTTCTAATGTTTACATAAAGCAATATCTTGTGCTTTAGCTGTTCCAGGTTAGTATTCTGATGCAGGAGCCATGTGTGTTGTTTTAAACTATATCTGCCATTGCTTCTACTCAGTATTTAATTGAAGCCTGGTTTTACCAGGAAGGTCTTTACTCCTTGGGTTGTTGCATGGAGCTCTACCCATGCTACCTCAACTTGAATCAGAATATTTGAATCAGAATAACAAAGGTATGCGACAACAAGGATCAATATCAAGTATTCAAATCCATCTCTCTCTCTCTCTCTCTCTCATATATATATATATATATATATATATATATATATATATATATATATATATAATTGTAATAACTCCCAGTACTTTTAAATAGGATGCTTGCTATTGCTTTATAGTAGGAGTAGCCAATATGATGACTTCCCGATGTTTTGGACTCCCATTAGCACCAGCTGGCAAGACTAATGGTCAGGGATGTTGCTGGACTATAATTCTCAATATCCCTGACCTTTCACTATGAGGTCTTAGGCTGTTGGGAGTTGGAGTCCACTACAGTAAATCAGGAGTGGGACACCTCTGGTAGGTGGGGAACTTGTGGTTCTCTGGATATTGCCAGACTACAGCTCCTAATATACATGTCCATTGGCCATCCTATCTAGGGTTTGGAATCCAGTGACACCTGTAGCATCTGAGGGGCAACAGGTTTTTCAACCTCTGGTTTAAGTAGCTGTATACCTTAAGGCCAGGATAGAGACCACTCATTCCATAATCTTGGAGAATATGTCACCACCCCAATTGCAAATGTAGCATATGTTGTTGTTGTTTAGTCGTTTAGTCGTGTCCGGCTCTTCGTGACCCCATGGACCATAGCACGCCAGGCACTCCTGTCTTCCACTGCCTCCCGCAGTTTGGTCAAACTCATGTTCGTAGCTTCGAGAACACTGTCCAACCACCTCGTCCTCTGTCGTCCCCTTCTCCTAGTGCCCTCCATCTTTCCCAACACCAGGGTCTTTTCCAAGAATTCTTCTCTTCTCATGAGGTGGCCAAAGTATTGGAGCCTCAGCTTCAAGATGTAGCATATGTTCTTGTCCAAAGAACATAGGGAGCTGCCTCATTCTGAGTCAGTCCATTGGTCCATCTAGTTTGGTACTAGCAGTGGCTCTCCAGCATTTCTCTTCTCTGTTACCATATAACTCTTATTTCTCATTCCTTGCCTCCTGTTCATATTGACAGACTGTGTGAATAGCTAGCAATTTGCACAGTACTGATGTTTGTGAGAATTTTAAATAGAGGATAACATGGCCTGGTATCTTCTCAAATAACAAGATCACACAGAAAAGTCATGCAAGATTTCCGCATATACATTTTCAGTCCTGTCTTTTATTTGTAAGATTAATGTAAATCAAATACTAAGAATTACCTCAATAATATCATACAGGAGACAGAATGTCTAGTCTTAACCATATTACTTTGGGAGTATGTAAATATATATCTATTCAGAATATTCTGGACTCTGTTATACAGATATCTGAATTTAGTGCAATCAATATTTTATCAGTCAATATGCCTTTATAAACAAAAATAGTATCAGTTTGATTATTGTTTTAATGTGGCTGGTTGGCATCCATCTGTCTCAGAATACAATGGAAGACTGCACCCGCTGAAAATTATGTCTTATAAATATTCAGCTAATTCCTATTTTATTATTGACATTGGCTACTATGGTTTAAAATTTTAATCCTAATTCAGTGCTTAAACCTCATAATTCTTGTATCTATCCTTTCCATAGTCTTCATAGGAAACTGCAGGCTTTTTTATTTTAAAGTAAAATTCTCTTGATCGTGAAATGAACCACTGCCTGCAGATGTGGAAACTTTATAAAATTGCACGTCTCTTGACTTCTCTGTCACTTACAGTGATCAATATTTCATAGGAAGGCTAATGGGAACTATTTTTACATTCCTTTATTTTGGTATTTGAAATGAATTTTGCAGGTTCCTTTTCATCCATTTTTAATAGGTGAGGCTGGATTCTCATAATTCAAATCTTCAGCTCAAAGGCATGCCTAAAATGCAATTCATGCCTCTGATATACAGGATGATGCTCTGTTTGAGCCATCCTCACAAAGTCTCCCATTGTTCAATAACTTGCATTTAATACATAAAATAATTTCCTCAGTTTTCGGTTAGAAAATAGAGCATGTTATAGACAATAAAGGCTCATCTACACTTCCATTTCTCCTGCCGCTTTCCCCAGGAAAACATGCAGTTTACCGCTAAATCATATCAAATATCAGTCAGGTTTCTGTGGATTGGCATTTGTTCAGTGGGCTTTCCCAGGAAAAGTAGCAGGATATCTTGAAAAGTAGCAGATATCTTGAAATCACAGGACAAACCGGAGAAATAGTGGGACAGTGTGGATGAGCCCTAAGTGTGTGATAATATTTATTGTGCAAAGGTTCCAGCTTCTGTCTACTGAAAACTAGGAGTACAGTGTTGCAGATCCATCTCTGGTTGGTGGATAAAGTGGTGTGGGAAGAAAGTGGCTGAATTCAGATGATCTTCCCAGTAATGGTTCGGAGGACTGGGAATGAGCAACAGTTTTGGCACACATCCATCACCCACAGAAGCTTCCCTCTTCTCCTTATACCTGCAGCTTAGTCAGTTAATTCCTCTTTTGGTCAAAGCATTGTTGAACCAACAAACAATAGTTTGGTTTCTAAGTGGAGCTTCGGGGTTAGCACAAACCCTGTAGTTCATTTGGACCCTGTTCATTTGGACATCTGGTTTTATCAGAAGATAAAAAGAGAGGAATTGAATGCTTAAGCTTTTGAGCCATTTCTTCCTCTGTCCCACATACTGTGCCAGCTCACTATGGAGCTTCTGGCCTGCGGGCCTAATTTGGTCTGCTGGGGCCTCTCAAAGAACATTGTTCTGTGAACCGCTCTGAGACCTCCGGGTATAGGCTTGTATATAAATCCAATAAAATAATAATAATAATAATTTCTGGGAAACTCCGCCCCCTGCAGATCACTTGGCATCGCTTGGCATCAACCGTCAAACATATCAATGTACCCAACCACTTTATGTGCCCTTCCTATGGTTAGACTTTTTTTAAAAAAAATGTTTACGGGAATTTTACTCATTTAACATAGTTCCCACTAAAATGTATGTAAGATACCATAACGGTATGTAGCGCACACACAAAGGGATGTTATATACATGTGTAAAAATGGACCCTGCTCACTTTTGTGCTCTAGTCTCACCCACCATCAAATGGCAGGCCCTAGAAAGTTTAAATCTGGCCCCAAGGCTGCAAGTGGTTTCCCCATCACCCATCTAAGTACTTCTTGGCTCTCTGAAAGTGCCTCTTGAGCCTACTTAGGGCGCTCTTGATTACACGCTAACTAAAATCCTAGGTTTTATGCATTATACATTGTGGGGCACTGCTAGATCTGGTGACTCACTGTTAGTGAATGAAAGCATTTTCTCTCTCGAGATTTTATATATATATATATATACATATATATATGGATTTGCCATGTTCATACAACAAAACAAAGTGGTTCAGTGAATACCTACAAGATGCCCTTTTAAGGTATAATCATGGCATACACAAAGGACTTGTTCATTCAAGGCCCCACTATAATAGCCTATTGAATTCAAATTAGTGGAGCTTTACAGAAGGACATTTTTGCCAATAATGGAGTTCACTGATAAAATCCTCTGCAGCTGTGATAAGGCTGATACTGTAATGCTACCATTATCGATCTGAAGAGGCAAAAGTTTAATATGAGGAAGCACAATTTGCTGATTCGTACATTTTCACAGATAGGTGTACCTGGAATGGGTCAATAGCTGGATCAGCTCTTATGTATGCAGCTGGAGGTTCACCACAGTTATAAATTGCCTCTGCAGAAAGTTGATTCTGGCCTCTGGTCTTCCAGGTGCCTCTCTAGCTTTAGTTCCTTTCCTTATCTTTAGTTCAGATGTCTCAAATTAATGGGGGGGGGAGTGTTTCCCCCACTCCACTGCTGCAAATAATATTGCAATAGCTGGTGCTTGTGCGGATTCAAAGGGTCTTTAGTTAAGCTAAAAATAGCGTAAACAAACAATTAATTAAAAATCTTTTTAGTATTTTGGCACACCAATATGTCAAAATGTAAAGGACAACCACAAACAGAAATATTACCGTGCATATGAAGAACCCTGATTATTGTTAAGTGTGTATTCAAGCAGGAAGACTAACATGTGAATGATGCAACTATTAATGAATCTAGTAGTTGTTCTTGCGATGACAGTGGCTAAAAAGTCTGCTTGTATCACAGGATATAAATTTGCCAATTAGGTTTTGATTGCCTGTTTTACACATTATACTATCCATGTGAATCAAATACTTGAAGATAGACTGGATCAGTCTTGTGAGAGACATGTAGTATTTTGTGAGAACAGTTCAACAACAGAACCAATTCCCTGTGGGGGGGGGATCTCTGTCACTGAAGGTCTTCATGAAGGTGCTGGGCAGGTGTCCATTTTTGATACTCTGCCTCTGAATGTCGTACACAGAGTTAGATTAGATAGTCTATCTACAAGGTCTATTCCAACTCTATTCTATGACTGTGCTAGGGATGTCAATTTCAGTTCTCTCGGGTTCTATTTTTTTCCAATATTAAATCCAGACATCCACATTTTTGTAGGAATTTGCCTTTAAAAAAATCCTCGGGAAAATTTGTCAGAATTTTAGAGCAAATTTCTTCTAATAAAAACCTTTTAAATGCAGTTCTGACTAATGTACATATTTTGCAAGCATTTTATCCCAATATAATGCATTTTGTATGCTATTTTCATTAATAAATTCATTTTAATACATGTTTTCCACTAATGTATGCATTTTTGTAAACAATGATTGGTTGGAGAACAGCACTGCAAAGTTCAGATAAGTGCAAATTTTGAAGCATGCCTGTGTTTGGGTTCTCATCTTGATTCATAAATCTGATCGGTTCAGCCTTAAATGTAAACTGAAACAAAGCTCTCCCACATCACTTTTCACCACTAAAAACAGCAAAAAATGAATGTTTTTGTCTAAAATTAAAATATAAAAATTCACAAAGTAAACATTTATACATTCATTTATAATAACATAATGCAGTATTGTATCCAGTTGTTGGTATCTTAAAATGGAATAATTTTAATTGTTCAAGAGATGTTCAAGAGAAGATAAAAAAATAATATTTGGGATAAAAGAGATGTCTGACTACTTAATTAAGCTACTTGTTTGACCCAAAACTGGAATATTTCTAAACTAATTTTAAGTGTCAAACCCACCCTACACATTCTAAACTATGTAAACCCGATATGTTTAAATAATAGTTTAAATGCCTAGGGATGTGTCTGTAAGCACCTTTGAAGATGCTGCTTATGAATTCAGTTTTTGAAAGCTGGAACCTTATCAGCAAATTTTAGCTCAACCATCTGATTACCAGGAAAGCATCCAAGGGCTTGAACGAGTGCCAGTGACTAATAAATAAGTGCATTTGAGCCAACAACATTTGCCATGAAAATGAAGGAGAGGGCTGATTAAATGGTGGGGGAAACAGGTTTTGAGGAAGAATTGAGGGTAAAGTAGGGAAATAGCTTGACTGATAATTAGGTGTTGTCATTCCCACAAGTAGAAAGCTACCCCATGGGGAAAAAAAAGATAGAAGTAAGGGACAAAGTGGAGGTAAACACACATTCCCAAAAGCTGAAATAAGGGGACTATGAATAAGTTGCAGGAAATATAGCTGAAATATAGCTTTCGAAATCTTACGATGTCTTAAATTGTTCTTTCCGCAAAACTGAGGTCTTCACCCCACTTCACAGCTGACTGACCTTAGTGGGAATTGATTGCCAACTTTTTCTGCTTTCCACATGTAGGAGATAATATTGTATCTATCCATGAGGAAAAAGAGAAGGATTTGTGGAGAAATATGGGTATGCCTGACTTTGCCAAATTGAGTTAGGGGCATTGCCAATTCAAAGGGAAATATATCAAAGAGGCATTGGTAAGAGATGGGGCAGAAAGCAAAAGTCAGAGGTTGCAGATGTAAATTTGGAAATCAAGCGGGGAAATGACTAAGGAAGAAATATGACAGAAGTTAGTGGAAAAGGCATGAAGAGCCTCAAAAGAGATAGAGGGTCTTTGGTCTCATTTAAGACATCTAGCCCTATCCTATATACTTATTAAATGTTCTGAAATGTTCTATCCCCAGGGATTATTTGAGACAGTTGAAGATTACTGTGGCCTACAGGTCACAAATGGTGGTGGAAGAGTAGAGTCAGCACCAAAATGACTGCTGTAGGAGGCAGTGATTGGCATAATTAGCTGGCAATTATTAACTTCATCTATTTTATTTTAATTATTTAATTATTACATTTTACCAACTGGTATAGAAAGCATCTAAACAGTGCCAGTAGATATAAAATCACAATGAACATAATAAAAAATATAAAAGCAAAAGATGTCACAAGGAACTGCCAAATAACATAAAATTCATCCAACTGAATAAAACCTGTCAGCACAATATAGACATTTTAAAAAAGAAGGCAGATTTCCATTCGAAGGGCATTCCACATTGATGGACTGGCCACACAAAATGCTCATTTTATCATAGATACCGAATGGGTTTCATTCACACAGGGCATAGTTAACATTCCTTTATTAGGTCTGAGTGATCAAGCTAGAGTATAAGAGCTAAGGTAGCCCTCAAGAAACTTCATGTTCTGTTGAAATATAATTTCTTTTCCTTTGTGAATTGCAAAAAAATCTTTGCCACAGTGATTTCATTTGGCACAGTGAATCCAGTTTTCATCAAGCCAAGTACAGATATTGGCTTGTAAGTTACTGTAAGTCATAGTCCATATTTTAGGCAAAATTTGTTGAATTTTGTCTATGGCACCATAGACATGTAATTGAAATGAACTAAGGGAAAGATTCACCCCGCTTTCCATTTAAGCATTGCATTGTGCTATCATTTTGCCATTTTTCTTACACTATGAGTGAAGCAAAATTTTATTACTCTTACTATTTAACAACACCTCTCTTTACCTCTGCTATTGTTTTTTCAAGCATATTTTGTTGGGCACGTGTTGCGGTACGACCTGGCAACTGAGTCCTGTGTTGTGGGTGGGTACGATTGGACAGCCACAACACCCTATTGGTATGTCCCTTGATGCTTGGTTAATCAGGCCAATGGGATGCTAGCCAAACTGATCAAGGGACCTACATATACACATGCATGTGACTCAGAGCTTCCTCTTTTGGTCAGTGCATCAGAGCACCCGCCCACCTCTCCCTACTTTTAGGGCTTGCATGCTTGACCTTGCTATGCTGTTGTGTGTCATCTGTCATTGGGACAGGGGCACGGCAGGAATTTTCCCCACTTGGCTGTTTTGCTGGTGCCATTTGGGTTTTGCCTGCTGCGTAGGAAATCATCACAACTTGTAAGGTTGCAGATAGGCTCTGGTTCAGGTGATAGGGATGGGGGAATGCTCTCACCATCCCTATGTGAAGGGTATTCCATTAAAGGAATCCAGGAACTTAATGCTTTGGTCAACCCTGCGAGGGGTTGTGCCTGTGCCTGAGTCCAGGGGGACATCTGGGGGGTGGACATAGCATGTCTCTGACTTTCCGCCATTCCAGGTGTTCACCCTAGGCTGACCTATGATGGTGCCCTGGGTCAGCGCTACCTGCAACGGTGCAGGGAGGTAGTTGAACCAGAGCCTATGCAAGCACTCACCTAATGTAATCAATAAAGTTGTGGCCTAAATTCTGCCAAAAATCAAACCAAAATTTGAGTCTTGTCTGAATTTATTTTTTGGGGGGGGGGATTAAAGGTCTAAACACACAAACTGGTTTTCTCCACATTTTAAATTTTTCCTTTAAAAAAAGAAAGAAAGAAAGAAGACTAGAAGCACACCATTTGCATTATGAATAGTAATTTTATTCTCAGGCAGTGATGCTGAATATAGACATTCATGGGTTACCTGCTTTTTGAACATCCAAGAGCAAATTCCTTAGAGTTCTGCATCAGCAGCATATTTAGCAACCTTGAAGAAAAACTCTGGGGCTGTGTATGATGGCTCTTATTTATTTATAACCTCTCATCGTTGAGATAGAGTTGTACCATATAACATTTCATTGTCATGGAGATCCCATAGGATACATCGTACTTTGACTATTAAACAGCACTGAGTTCAGGTTAGTGAGCAATGTTTAAGATTGTAGAATAAAAAGGTGATGCTAAAAATATTACTCAATAGTCCTTTGATTTTCTATTAGAGGATCTGGACGAACTTTAACAGTCATAATTAACCTTCACAGTTAACGCATGACTGCCTAATAATATGGGTACATATTGTCTCTCAGTTTTATAACTGCAAGTACATCTAGAGGGCTTGTACTTGAACAAATCCTTTGAACATTGTTCCCTAGAATACTGATCTATGACTTAGGTGCTGTTATTATTGTCAATAGTGCCTCAAAATTTTTAGTTGCTGGTCCGACATTTAGAAAAACACAAGGATCAACTGCTTATTTATGTGTTTTCATTAAAATTCTTTTAGACTGTAAAAGTAAAGGACCCCTGGACAGTTAAGTCCAGTAAAAGGCAACTATGGGGTTGTGCTTTCAGGCCAAGGGAACCGGTGTTTGTCCACAGGCAGCTTTCTGGGTCACGTGGCCAGCACGACTAAACCACTACTGGTGCAACAGAACACCGTGACGGAAACAAGAGTGCCTGGAAACTCATACACTATAGGCAATAAAATTATGACTATAAATTAATGGATGTGATCTACTGAGGATCCCTTTGGTGCTGCTGTTTTTTTTGGACTTGAAGTGCAGTGCTGCTGGCTCAAAGCCAATAGATATACTATCAATATCATGACCAAATGTATATAGTGTCAGGGGCTGGGAAGAGGAGGAGGAGTGGTGGAGACAGTCTCCCCATCCTGACCCTTCCAGGGAGGAGGAAGAGGAAGACAATAGAGATTTACAACAGTGGTTTGTGGGAGGTCACAGCTCGGAGGCAGATGAGGGGGAAAGTTGTGAAATAATGGGAGAGGAGGAGCAGGCAGAGCCGGAGCAGCAGCTGGCTGACACATTGTCACTAGAAAGCTTTTCAGACCCATCACCTCCCAAAACTCGGGAAGCCTTAAAAGTAGAAGAGCAAAGAGCCTTAAGACAGAGGGCTCTTAGCATCACCTGCTAAGAGGAAATGATGATGATGACAATGAATGAGAAAGTAGGAGAGAAAGGGGGTGGAGATTCACTCAGGATAATGCCATTATCTAAGAGGCTGGGTTCTATAGCCTCTCTGTGTAAAGTTTTTTTTGGGGGGGGGAGGACTGTAAGAAACTTTTCCTTGTCCTTATACTTTCCTGGGCAACCAGTCTGGAGCCACTGACAGCACCCTGACATATAGTGTTTTCCCACTTGGTCCCAAGCACTATTGTTAGGCACAGCCAACTTCATAAGCACCCAGCTACTTTGGTACAGACCGTGCTGTAGCAGAGCATGTAGTAGGGATGTGGATGATGCTGTGGTCTAAACCACTGAGCATCTTGGGCCTGACGATTGGAAGGTCATTGGTTTGAATCTGTGTGATGGGGTGAGCTCCTGTTGCTCTGTCCCAGCTTCTGCCAATCTAGCAGTTGAAAAGCATACCAGTGCAAGTAAATAAAAAGGTAGCACTGCAGCGGGAAGGTCAATAGCGTGTCTATGTGCTCTGGCACTCATCAAAGTCATCCATGCACCAGTAGTGGTTTAGTCATGCTGGCCACATGACCCAGAAAGCTGTTTGTGGAGAAATGTCAACTCCCTCGGCCTGAAGCGAGATGAGTGCTGCAACCCCATAGTCACCTTTGCCTAGACGTAACTTTCCAGGAGACCTTTACCTTTACCCTTTTAACTTTAGAGCAATGGTTGTGGTGCCAGCAGGTGTGCTCATTTTTCAAGTTTATCTCTTTCCTTGGAGGCTCCGTGGCTAGCTCCGGTATCTAATGAGTCAGGAACCATTGCTGGTGCCAGACAGTTTAATTACTCAGAAGTATTTTGTGCCCCTTTGCCCACAGTTGATGTCATCCTGCCAGAAGCCTGTTTGAAGCTGGAACAAGACAACACCCCAAACTTAAAACAGTGTCATGGGACCTGGACAAAACAGTCTCACAGGCTGGATGCTTCCTATAGCTACCCAACTAAATACTGATAATCTCAGCTTAAATAAAAGGATATGGGAGGAGATACATGTTCACTTCAAGTAGCTTCACAAGGCTCTTTTAAAATCGTTTCATAGGTGGCAAATTATTGGAGATAGGGAGATGCAAGAATTCAACAAAATATGTTTGTTTTCTGAAACATCATGGTCAATTCTGGTGTTATGAGGGATAACCTTATGCCCATCTGACTATATAGATAATGTGAGAAACATTTTTAAGGTAATGATGATATAGTAGACATTCCAGTAGTTAGGTAAGCCAGTGGCATTATATTCATTTCTTCAATTTTTATTTCTATGCATACATTCAGGCAGATTATTCTATCACAAGCCTACTGGCACTGAACCAATATGAATTACTGGAGAATCTGTCTCTGATTAGATTCACTGGATGAAATTCAGATATTGCACAGGGAAGCATTCCAGCTCTAATCTCCCAGCTCCATTTTCAGGGGTTCAGATTTCTGCATGAAATAACCACAGTATGTCTACTAAAAATAAATAAAGCACTCTGCAAAGTGTAAATATATGCTAACCAGACACTTCAAAATGAACAGAAATTTTCATTGTCATAGATTGCATTGAGTGAATCTGGTTATGCTAAAAAGTGTTATTTAATCAACTTTTGGGGACACGGGGGTGGTGGTGGTGCTGTGGTCTAAACCACAGAGCCTAGGGCTTGCCGATCAGAAGGTCGGGGGTTCAAATCCCCGCGATGAGGTGAGCTCTTGTTGCTCAGTCCCAGCTCCTGCCAACCTAGTAGTTCGAAAGCACGTCAAAGTGCAAGTAGATAAATAGGTACCGCTCCGGTGGTAAGGTAAATGGCATTTCTGTGCGCTGCTCTGTTTCACCAGAAGTGGCTTAGTCATGCTGGCCACTACCCGGAAAAAACTGTCTGTGGTCAAACATCAGCTCCCTCGGCCAGTAAAGTGAGATGAGCGCCGCAACCCCAGAGTCGTCTGTGACTGGACCTAATGGTCAGGGGTCCCTTTACCTTTGATCAACTTTTGTATTTTGTGGGTGATGTGGACTTTGTAATTATGTAGATCAGGAGATAATTAAGAGGGGTGTTGTACAAAGAGATGCTGAGAACAGTTCGGAACAAACTATCTCATGTGCATTTAAAGAAAATACAGTCAGTTAGAAAACCACTCTGGTACATTCTGTACCATATGCTTACCTGAATCGTTAAAGAATAAAGTTTTATATACCATGGTTTAGTACAGCTTTTTCCTTCATCAAATAGCTTCATTTGGCCTTGTGAATAGACATAAATGAAATGTTTAACAGGGAAATAGTAAACTGCAAATTGCATAGTAATAGATGTTCTGACTTTTTATAGAAATTTGGGTTAGGACCACAAAAATTCCACCATAACATTTTCCTACAGCTTAGGTTACACCTCTCTCTCTCTCTCTCTCTCTCTCTCTCTCTCTCTCTCTCTCTGTGTGTGTGTGTGTGTGTGCTGTACATACAACACACACACACACACACAGACACACACACAGACAATATAAGCAAGCTTATAGAAAAGGAAACAAAATAATTTTGACAGTTTACATGATCTGTGAAATGCCGCAAGTGGAAAATATTTACCTGAATACCACTATAAAATATTAATGGATCACTTACTTCTTAACAGAATTGCAGATGCCTCGATATAAACTTTAATGTTCTGGATAGAAGAAGTAACTCATTATAGCCTTTAACTTTGATTTGTATTTTCAAACATTGGTTTCATGTGCAAATACCCCTATTGTAATATAATTTGTTGTTGGATGTTCATTTTCAGTGATGTTTGCTAAGAATCTATATATTAATAAGTAACATTCCCCACATAGTTATTGTGGAGGGAGAGATTACTTTTTTTTAAAAAAAGAATGTTTTGCATTATTCATGTATCCCATTTCCCTTTAAAGCTACTGTTTATTTTAGAATGTTATTACTTTGAGCTTTTTTTCCTTGTGGCATTAACACAGCAGCATCTCTGACTCTATTGGTACAATACTATGCATGTCTCCTGAGAAGCAAGTCCCATTTGAATTCAATAGGCCAGGGGTAGCAAAAATGGTGGCCTCCGGAGGTTGTTGCATTTCAATTGCCCTCAGTCCCATCCAGCATAGCCCATGGATATATTTTATTTTGTTTTTGTTTTGCTAAAGAAGGTATAGATTGTGACTGCTTCCAGATTTTTAAAACACTAAGTGGAATTGGCACTTTCTTTTCTGAAGATCCCGACTGGCTTTTGGGAGTGGGCTCTGGCAGCTGGTAAATGAGAACTTGTTTCTTCAGACATCATTAAGTATCTTTATAGTTTTTCATTCTCCCCTTCCCCCACAAGCCTATTCTATGGTGGTAATCTGAGGCAAAGTTCCTGTAACTGTGATGTGATGGGAATTGTACAATTAGACTAACAGATGACGTTGTCCTCTAATTGTTGTACAGTTGCAGACAACCAGGCTGGGCATAATTTAGAGAATAGTCTACATGTGGGAACACTGACCTTGTGGGATAAAACAACATTCTTCACTGGTGCAGGAGAAAGATGAATTTATCGCTTTATTAACTACTTGGTGGGTGTGCCTATAAAACAATAAAATGGCAAAAAAAGCCCAAAATCTCAGAAAAGGAGAATATTAGAGAGAGAAAAATATTTTACATGCATGCAGCAAGTATCAAAATGATAAAAAGCAACATAGCAGCAGTCGCTGTAAATTAAATTGGGATTAATTACCAGAGCCAAAATCAAAATGAAGAAATTACTCCCAGTTTTTATTTGACATCCCTTCATCAGCTGTGTGAGTAGAATGGTACATTTTTGTGTACTGCTGTAGCATTATAAAATTTCTCCACCCTGATTATCTGAATAAATCTTTCCAACTGCCAGATTTTTTCTTCCATCACTTCCCCCCCCCACACACACTACAAACTGCAGAAAAATGAAGGTTAATTTCACAGTCCAGTTTAAGCCAGCTCTCATCCTTGTACTGACAGACTTGAAAACCTAAGCAAATGTAAACTAATCCCTAAGGTTGAATGTCTGTCACTGTGATTTTTACTAAAGACCATGTATTATTCAGAACTTTACTTTTACCATCCATAATTGGTCTTTGGAGCTTGAGAAACCTGTACTATTGAGTCATTTAATTTTTCATTGCATAGTCACTAGTTCACAGGTGTTAAGAGTCGCAGTGATTCCTGTACTGGATAAGGGACCCACTGTATTTGCAGCTCTACTAAGCATTGCAATTGTTGGCCATAAACAGGAGGTCTGAATGAAACAAAGGACAGTTTAGGGTACTGGGATGAAATGGGATGATCTAGGGGAGGGGCTGTAGCTCAGTGGAAGCAGACGTGTTGCATGCAAAAGGTCTCGGATTCAATCCCCGACATCTCCAGGCGGCTCCAGATCCCCGCCTTAATCCACTGAGTGTTGCTGCTAGTCAATGTCAACAATAGATGTGCCTTTACCATGGAAAGAAATGTCATTTGTGTTGTAACCTTTGCACTTCCAGGGGCATTGTGCCTCTAGGAGATTCATACATGGGGTGCAGCTACCCCTAATCTGGATCCCCATGTATACAGCTGTATAGCTTTCCATAAAAGCAAAAATGATGCTTATTATCTGGGGGAGTGTGGCTTGGAAAAGATGACCCCTTGAAAGAAGAAAACAGAAGAGAAGACAACAAATAACCACTCATGTTTTGGAATCCACAGAACTTAATGGTGCCTGTAAATTCATGGGTGCAAGTTGAGGCACATATGAGGAGAAATATAAGAGAGAGAAATACTTCTTTCTGAAAGACACATTGTATTCCAGTAGTCAGGTATGCTATTCTTGGTAAGAACAGTGAGATTTCAGAATCAGAGATTGGGTGCGGGCGCTTTTAGAAAAAAAGTGTAATATCCTTAACCAGCTCCATTCTTGAACGCATTGAAGATAAAACGGGGGATTTAAGAGCATTTCTTTGATTTACTCTTTATACATCATAATAATGGTAGCAACACAGAGATAACAGTCAGAAATACCCCTCCTTTCAATTTCATTTAGTAAAGAGATATATATTCCTTTCGTACTGAAATAGGCCCGTTAAATTTTTTATGACAACAGTCACTTGGTGTATAGAAACAGCAAAAAGACTAGAATATACCTGTTGCTGAAAAATTACCACACATGGGTCTGAAATGCAAGAAGCTTTTCCAAAATAGTGCCTCTTCCAGATAACCAAAGTTGTAGGTTTCCTAGGTCCAAGCCACTTAATTTTGGAGACAAATGTGTCCTGAAGTTGTTTCATCCAAACAGAAGTACAGTACCAGCAATACAATGGTCTGAATAGCACTGAAGACATTGCAGTGGTGCCTTTAAAAAAAAAAAGCCAGTGAAAATTCATTAGCAAGACCTGCCACTCATATTAGTGTTGACAAACTTTTAAAGAAGAAAATGAGACAGATATCCCTCTTGTGACTGTTAGAGGTAGGTAAAATCCACCCAGGGTGAGCATACATGGTTCCATTCCTGAGTGGAGAGTTCAGGAGAAATGGAAAGACAGGATCACAAAAGAACCACTGGGACACAGAGCAATTTATTTCAGTCAGTTCAGACAAGATGTCAAACTTGAGTTCCTGTGAGAACTCTAACAGAGACGAACACCTCAGGTAAATGTACACACACACACACACAGAGAGAGAGAGCGAGAGAGAGCGAGAGAGAGCTATGATATATATGTTCCATTTTGATCCAAGGGCACAGCATCGTTGTATGTATAAATAATATTCTGCTGTTCATGCTTTATTAAGGGTACAAAGCAGTAAGTTATCACATAATATTCCTCAGCTTCAGTTTCTTTCACCTAGATTAACTATTGCAGCTCTTGACAAAATCCCTTTCTATCCTCTAAAGGTGATTAAAAAAACAGCAACACCCTGAACTATTCTTATTATAAAAAACAACAACAGCCACCTGCCTGAAGTTAGACTTGCTCTGGGAAAGCTGTTTGTTTTACATGCTAAAGAAAATTCTCTAGGATTAAGCTTCCCTCTTCTGAGTGTTTTTAATCCTGTTTGGACTAGTTAAATTGAAATCTCTCAGTCCATTCATATTCTTGATAAGCATTCACACACAGGTAATTGAATAATAAAACATGTTGTGAAACTATACAATAGCTTCTTTAATGGATTTACTGGCAAAAAATGATACTTTTTTTGCATAGGAACTATAGACCTAACATTGCTGTTTAGTGATTTCAGTGCCCACTAGGTGACTCCCCCCTCCCATCTCCAAAAACATATTAACATTATGAAATAGCATCTGCTCTGAATACATGGATTAGAACATGTGCCAATGAGGCCCAGCCTATGTAAGCTACCGGTATGTAGGACAGCAGAGCAGCAATAGTGAGAGGTGCCACAGCAGTGGTGTGGACCTCCTAACCCAAGATGAAGCAGGAAAGTAAGAGTTGTAACCAATCAAAACTTAAGATGAGTTTGGAAATTCCTGCTTGAGAAAAACATGTAATAAATTCTAAGAGAAATAAAAGCAAAACCATCTGAGAGGGCTGATAAAAACTGGCAAAATTCTCAGGCAGGAAAATCTCACATTTTTGCAACCAGGTTTCACCAAAGGCCAAACTGGAAGAGAGTGTGATGGTTCCAGTTCCTGTGCTGATGAAAAAACCTCAAAATGGCTTAGAATAGAGATAAAAATTATTCCACAAAATTAATAAAATAATAAAAAATGAAAATGTGCAAAAGTTAAAGGTACAATAGACTAAACTAAAGCCCATTAAAACTCATACAAACTTTCTAAATATCTGGGATGGCTTGTCTAAATAAGAACGGCTTCATCAAGTGCCAAAAACAATACAGTGAAGACACCTGCATGATATCAGGGAGTTCCAAAGTATTGTTGCTGTCACACTAAATGTGACAGAGCTCAACAGGCATAATCCACTATATTCCATAATACTACCACAAGTTTATTTATAGACTTCTCCATCAGTTTCATCTGCCATTCTTCTTTTTTGCCCTATATATTCTGAATCCTTCTCATTCTTTTGGATAGTGTTGCCTCTTGTCAGAGAAAGCACTGCAATAAACTCGTTAGTCTCTACAGTCTAACAGCATTTTGTCATTTCGAATCCCTAAAGTAGAGCAGCTAATTGCACCTCACTCCCCTGATGTTTGGCCTCCCATGTACCCTGCTGCATTGCCTGTTGTACTGATGTGGGATGCTTTTTGGCATGGAAATCACTAGGGAACTGATTGTACACATCTCGGGTATCAGTGCACTGTCTCCAGTGGATGCAACAAACAGGCTATCCAGAGTACAATATAGCTAAAAGAACTCCAGAGATTCACAGCTGGAACTCCCATCAGATCCACTATCCCTTTTTTATATAAACTCTTCACCTTTTTACAAAACACAGTTTCTATTTCTATAATCATATGGCTGACTACTGTCACGCCATAAACAAAAGTTCTATGCTTTACGATGAGCTCAAATATATTTCACCTGGACGTTGTTAAGTATTAATCTCGCAGAAAGAAAATATAGATAACACACATAGCTTAAATTCTGGAAGCAAATCCCAGCAGTTTAATATAATTTACTTTACTTATTAAGTGCTTAGAATCTCAGTCTTGATTAAACAATGAGCAATGTATTTTCTCTATTCTCCCCAGGTGTGGGATGCTTAGAAATGGTTTTACATGCAAAGTTATTGGTTAGTTTGTTTACTGCAAAGCTATGTTGCATATATCATGCGAATGAAGGATATCATTTTCATCACATGAGAATGCTTGGGGGGGGTGCATTCTGCAGCTTTCCAACACATGCACAGTACATTTCCAAGCAAAAAAAATACATTCACGTGCAATCCTCTATTGCATTTTTCATGTTCTTTTAAAATACTGAAAAATACTTTCCATGCAGGTCATTCAGTAAATTTGGAGCTTACCATGCTCACTCAGGATATCCCACTAACCAGTAGATGGAGGTATATAATAGGTTGCTCACTGGTGAAATAGAGAGCCATCTCCCTTTTTTATCCCCCAGTTATATAGTTTTAGAAATATGTAAGAGGTTCATTCAGTACTGACTAGAGAGACATTTCTGTGTGCCGAGATAGAGGGCCTAAATCAGCAAAAAGAAAATTAAAAAAGATACAGGAAGTCCAGCGTGGATAATCCTCAGATAGTGGGGATTATCTTCTATTGTGCTTGTTCATTTAAATTTGTGATTAGGTACTTTTTCATTTTTGCTATCTAACTTAACACCTATGTTACCACAATACTTCTTCTGCTCATTATTACTGGACTCAGAGTGGCTTCTTCATAATTTACCTTCTGACCTAATGAGCTTCGAGCACTCTTATTTTTATGAGGTGTATATGAATGGGTGTTTTTATTCATGAAACTGAATCTGAATGAAGAGCAAAGTGAGGGCAATGCTTCATTATAAAGTTCAATGGCTCTTGTAAGCAAGAGCTCGTTCTTTTCCTAATTGTGTAGTCTTTCCTTTCTCCTGTTGATGTAAATACACACACACACACACACACACACACACACACACACACACACACACAAATGGCTTGGTAGTAGATACTGATTACTATTGAGATTTTTTTTTAAAGGTTTTGTTTTAAGTTATGTACATGTAGGAGGACCATAACTTTCATGTAATATACATAGGTCTAGATGCAAGGCATAGGAAGCTGCAATAAGCACCCACATGACAAGCATTTTAGAATCAAACAGGCCACAATTTTATTGGTTACAGGTGGAAGTAGGCTTTGGCATAAGCATTGGGTATGTATCTGGAATCAGCCAACCCAATTGCTGGTTGATTATTTGGCAGGGTCAATCTTGGGTTGCCCTGTGTTGTACATCAAATCTCTCCAAAACCATTTTTGGGTGCTATGGGGCAGCCCCCTTCTGGGCATTGGGATACCCTGATTCCTTGGAGCAGGGTGGATGGAGTCTCTCTCCAGCAGCATAGACTATGGTTCCAATCCAAATCCTTAGCAGCTAAAAAGTTGTGAGAATTATTATAAGGTAGTCACAACCCCCAGGCGAGCCCAATTTGTCTGCAGGCAAATCCGTCCCTGGCCCCAAATAACATGAGTGGGGAAACCAGCTTTGATTGAGCTGCTGAGCTGGGACCAGAACAAAGCCAAGTGCCTGAAGTCTTCACTCTGATCTGTCCCACAAATCATGTTTGCCAGCTCACCTGTGATTGGCCAGGTGGCCAGTGGAGGAGGAAGTGATTGGGGGGGGCAGAAGACCACCCCTGTCTCAGCAGCAGCCATGCCAGGCTGCAATCTCCACTTGTTGCCAGGATGACAATAAGCACTGCTTATTAAGCAGTCCTTTTCATTACAATGGGACCCAGGTGGAGCTGTGGGTTAAACCACTGAGCCTAGGGCTTGCTGATCAGAAGGTCAGCAGTTCGAATCCCTGTGACGGGGTGAGCTCCCGTTGCTTGGTCCCAGCTCCTGCCAACCTAGCAGTTCAAAAGCACGTCAAAATGCAAGTAGATAAATAGGAACCGCTACAGCGGGAAGGTAAACGGTGTTTCCGTGTGCTGCTCTGCTTCACCAGAAGTGGCTTTGTCATGCTGGCCACATGACCTGGAAGCTGTACGCCAGCTCCCTCAGCCAATAATGTGAGATGAGCGCGCAACCCCAGAGTCGGTCACGACTGGACCTAATGGTCAGGGGTCCCTTTACCTTTCATTACAAACAACCCTTCAATGTCATGTGACAAATGTCTCTAGGACTAAAGAGTTGTATTTGTGCTATGGTATTCAGGTGTATGAAATCTTCTATTCAAAGGAGAAAAAGTCAAAGTTAGCACTGGCCATACTCTTTAGATGCCAGCCATAAATATTAATGTTTAGAGGATCTGTCCACTCTCTGATAGTAGGTCAACACTATCAGCCAATGACATTGTATATTATAGTTGATGTAACAAAATTTCTAACATAATTGTTATTGTGTAATAAATAGCAGTTTAGATATGCATCATATTGTGTTTTTAAATATAGAGCAGGAGCATCATATTTCATACTTAGAGTAAACCTACTGAAATCTGTGGGACTTGGGGGGGGGATACTTTCAATATGACTTGTTCTGGATTCAACCCATAATTCCCATTTTCCTTCCTTCCTCCAATATTACTGGATAGTATTGTGACTTCTTCTATTCTGCTTTTATACTGGATTCTGTGTTTTACAAACCAATAATATTTTAATTAAAGGCTAAAGAAGCAAAAGAAATTTTTGCCACCTGTTGGTGAGAAAAGAAAACTACAAGACTGAGTTCAGAAGGCAATTTGTAAAAGGGTCAAGGACTCTTTCTTTGACCTTTGCATTATGATCTGAACAAATTTGGGAACGTTGATCAGCCCAAGCTATTAATACTTTGATTTTGAAGCCATTTTTGTATCTGGTACATTCTTATCAGGTTGAGATGCACCACGGCTTGGGTATTCTCAGTGGGATTCTTCTTAAATTTTTAACCCCTTTGAACAGCTGTTCACCACTTCCCTCCATTTCCATAAAGATAAGTCACGTGACAGGGAGAGTGGGCTGTTGTCCAGAGAAATGTGAATATGAACCCTTCGTGGATATGTGATATTAGAAGCCTCTATTCCCCATCTGCAAAATTGCAATGCATTTTTCTCCTTGTGAATAGAAATGAAGAGTCTGTAAAATTCTTCAAAATTGGCTGATTAAGAGCAAATTGTAGAGTTATTAGGGACACCAAAAGTCATGTAGTCCACCTTCCTGCCAAGGCTGTATATCAATTGCTACAGCTACAACAATGATCACAGACATAGTTATTGCTTAACAGTCTCTAATGAAGGCTAGTCCACCACCTTCTAAGCTAGCCTGCTCCACTAATGTAAGCAGATATTACCTCCCCACTCCCATCTGTTTATGTCCTCTTTAATGAAATATGAGGAATGAGTGTGTTACTTGGCGATTGTTTGAGAAATTGTAAATAGGTTGTAACACTGCTGGTGTTTATATTATTTAGGGCATTGCCAAGAGGCTCAGCTGTTCAACTTCTTACAAAAGCACATTTTTAGCAAAGGAAATGAAAACAGCACAAAACATCAATAAATAATCATCTAGAGCTCATACCTAAAACTCCATGGTTTCAGAGCAATTTACAATTCTGGTACAAAATAACAGGTTTATGCCTCCGTCCTATAGGCAGTAGAAGTCCCAGAACATATAAATCTAAAGGAAGTTAATGGAAACGGCTGTTTGTATGTGTGCTTAGAAGTGCAAGCAGCATTTGTTACATCTTCACATTTATTTTAATTTAGCAAATGAAAACATCATCACCAATGTACATAATCAGCAGCCACGCTAGGCTTCAAAGTGTGAGAGAGACCCTAACTTGTCAGCTTGAATAGGTATGTGCAAAGATGAATCACTCAGCTGGTGTAAAGCAAGTAATGTTGAATTCATCACCTGAAGAGCTGGTCCAAAGATTTTTGCTGTGTAATTGAAATGATTTGCCACATGGCTGGGCAGGATATTGAAGGATGTTCAACATATACCCCATGCAATGTGAAACGGGAGCACTGGCAGATTGCTTGGTAGTCAGCCAACTATTCAGAGTCTAAGTTCTGAGCTCAAGCTGTTGAAATGGTTGTTGTTAAATGGCAGCATCTCCCAGGACAACTCAGAATTATGGCAGGATTCTAGATGCCCTTATTCATGACATGAAATGTTTTATGTTTGGAGGGACATGCCGGATGGCTCCTAGAATTTACTTCTTAGCAGGAGAGATTTGATCTAGATCTTCTGTGGTAAAAATAGAGGCATTTTCATGGCTTAATAAAACACAGACATGCATTCAAAGCAACATCACCACAATCTAATATAGAGGAACAAATCTCCTTCACCTTAGTTGTACAGTTATGCAGGAGAAGCACCTCAACTCATCCACTTTAGTAGACATCAGAGGTTGCCTCCAACGAAGTTCCCTTCAGAAAAGACTGGTTGAAATTAATGGACCTAGGTAAAGGTAAAGGTGAAGGGACCCCTGACCATTAGGTCCAGTCGTGACCGACTCTGGGGTTGTGGCGCTCATCTCACTCTATTGGCCGTGGGAGCTGGCGTACAGCTTCCAGGTCATGTGGCCAGCATGACTAAGCCGCTTCTGGCATTTTCCGGGTTTTCTCCAGATTGATGTTTGCTCCAATTTACAGCTAAATAGCAGAATTTCCTTGGGAAAAGAGCAGGGCAAGAGGAAAACTGCTTGGAACCACAGGGAACCACAGGTCAAGCGTACAACCTTTCGGATCTGTGCTTTCTAGGCACAGAGCATGTGGAAGTGTCATGTCCAGGTTGACAAACAGTATGACTTATGTTGGGCAAATGTGCTGATAGAAGCCCTGCCTTCTCTCCAACTATATATATGAACCAGATTGGGGTCAAGTATTGTCAGATTTGGCCTAAAGACTAGCTGAGGGAAGTGAAGGTGTATCAACTGAAGTATTAATGAGGTACGAGCTATAGCGTCAACTACTAGGGACGTCTCACATAATTCCACAGTTCAGTTCTACAGCCTCTTTATTTACAAAAAATATTTTGTATTAGTCACAAAAATATAGCATGACTGTTTAAGTAGTAGAAATAATACAAGGGAAGTCAACTGAAACTGAATATTCACAGATTGCTGAAGGAATCTGTTTAATCTTTCAATTTTAGATCTGGAGTAGGTTTTTAATAATAATAATAATAATACCACCTCTCTTTTAAATCAGAACCAGTGAAGGCAGTGAATGTCCTGTGTGAGTGCCTGGAGGCAGTTGGAGGGTGGATGGCAGCTAACAGATTGAAGTTGAATCCTGACAAGACAGAAGTACTATAAAAAAATTCCTTCATTAGCACCTTAAAGACCAACTAAGTTTTTATTTTGGTATGAGCTTTCATGTGCATGCACACTTCGTCAGATACACTGAAACAGATTCCACCAAACCCTTATGTATATTCAGAGGGTGGGGCTGATGGGAGTGGTAAACCTGTAGATGGCTGTTAACGACAGAAGTACTGTTTGTGGGGGACAGGAGGCAGGCAGGTGTGGAGGACTCCCTGGTCCTGAATGCGGTAACTGTGTCCCTGAAGCATCAGGTGCACAGCCTGGGAGCCATTTTGGACTCACAGCTGTCCATGGAGGTGCAGGGCAGCTGTCTACCAGCTCCATCTGGCTGAGACCCTACCTGCCTTCAGACTGTCTCGCCAGAGTGGTACATGCTCTAGTTATCTCTTGCTTGGACTACTGCAATGCGCTCTATGTGGGGCTACCTTTGAAGGTGACCCAGAAACTACAACTAATCCAGAATGTGGCAGCTAGACTGGTGACTGGGAGAGGACGCCGAGACCACATAACACCGGTCTTGAAAAATATTTACTGGCTCCCAGTTCATTTCCGAGCACAATTCAAAGTGTTGGTGCTGACCTTTAAAGCCCTAAATGGTCTCGGTCCAGCATACCTGAAGGAGTGTCTCCACCCCCATCGTTTTGCCCGGACACTGAGGTCCAGCACCGAGGGCCTTCTGGCGGTTCCCTCGTTGCAAGAAGCCAAGTTGCAGGGAACTAGGCAGAGGGCCTTCTCGGTAGTGGTGCCCACCCTGTGGAACGTCCTCCCATCTGATGTCAAAGAGAACAACAACTACCAGAAGACACCTGAAGGCAGCCCTGTTTAGGGAGGCTTTTAATGTTTAATAGATTACAGTCAGGAAATACTGCAGGACTCTGGTGGGAGAGCCTCCCTCTGGCTGCTAGTTGGACAATACCACCCCAGCTCAATTCAGTTTGCCTTTTCTCACCTCCTCACTAGAGATCCAGTGGGAAACCTGGATGCTTGACCCCACAATATTTCTTTCTTTGCACTGACTTGCACTATAAGGCACACATTTTGTCTTGTACTTTTCATAGAACTGCCAGGACATCTTGAGTACATTTGGTTCCATAGTCCATTTGGTTCCATTATGTAGAAAACTATTGTATAACCCCACAAGCTGTTTCACTACTTAAGCCTTTCTCTTTTTTGTACCGTTCTGCCAACCTAGCAGTTCGAAAGCACATCAAAATGCAAGTAGATAAATAGGAACCGCTATAGCGGGAAGGTAAACGGTGTTTCAATGTGCTGCTCTGGTTTGCCAGAAGCGGCTTTGTCATGCTGGCCACATGACCTGGAAGCTATACACCGGCTCCCTCGGCCAATAATGCGAGATGAGCGCGCAACCCCAGAGTCGGTCACGACTGGACCTAATGGTCAGGGGTCCCTTTACCTTTACCTTACTAATTCATATCAAAGGCTGCTTTTGAGATGCTCCTTTGTTTTCAGAAGTTGTTTGCAGTACAGCATTGGTAATTATTACTAATATATATATTTGTTGTTGTTTAGTCATTTCCAACTCTTCGTGACCCCCTGGACCAGAGCACGCCAGGCACTCCTGTCTTGAACTGCCTCCCGCAGTTTGGTCAAACTCATGTTTGTAGCTTCGAGAACACTGTCCAACCATCTCGTCCTCTGTCGTCCCCTTCTCCTAATGCCCTCAATCTTTCCCAACATCAGGGTCTTTTCCAGGGAGTCTTCTCTTCTCATGAGGTGGCCAAAGTATTGGAGCCTCATGATTAAAAAACACTATTTTGATATATTGAAATGCTAACATGCAATAAAACTCAATGGTGAGCACCATAGCTGCCAAGTTTTCGCTTTTCTCGCGAGGAAGCCTATTCAGCATAAGGGAAAATCCCTGTAAAAAAGGGATAACTTGGCAGCTATGGTGAGCACTCAATCATCTTTTAAATACATTTTTGCCATTGACACCATTGTGTATTGTGGATGGAAACAATCCATCCATTTTTTTTTTAAAAAAGATAAAATACAATGAACAATTAAAATATATATTGCAAATGGCATAATTCACCTTGATTGAGCCATGCTATTAACCGAAATGACATTCTGAAACTGTTCTTTGCTCAGCATGTCTTAGTTCTAAGAAGGGCACCCAGGCTTGTTAATAGCTTTAATGATCTTGAGATAACTCTGCAAAAGTATTTAAGGCATTTACCTTTTAGTGTAAATGAAGCCCTTTAAATAAAGACTCCGGTATGATGAAAAATATTGGGAATGTACAAGTGATATACATTTTAATTCAATGCTAAGTACTTTGTACTATAATATTAGTGTTTTGTAGATATTGTTAACAACACACAGAAAAGCAGCTGTCATTCAGGGACATTCAATGCAATAAATTAGACAAGAATTAGACAATAAATTAGACAAGAAGTATAATGAGAAGTGTATAGAGATAATAACCAAGTCTATGCAAAACAATGGTGTTATTTCCATAGCATGTCAAGTATGACTCTCTTTATCCCATCTTAGCAGAGATTCAGGGTCACCTGTCATTTAGAAACTGATTCATTCATATTGGCTACCAAACAGAATGAAGCAAATGCATAATATAAAGTCGTTGTGAACAGCAAGTGTACAATATTTAATATACATACACACATTCAGAGACAGGGGGTCATGCAAACTTCTTATACACTATTAAAATTTGTCACCACTGTATGTTAAGGAAGGGTATTATTCTATTAGAAAGGTTAGTGTGCACTACACTGGTTTTTCTTTATTATCAGAAATATATTCAGGTTTTCGGTGCTGAAGAGCAAAAGGTGGCTTTGGCACAGCTCTATATTAGAAAAACAATTTTCATAAAAGCTGTATAAAATCACCTTTCTGCCGCAACATTCTACAATGATAATAATTTTAAGACAAAAAAGAGATTGTTAAAGTAAGGATTTTGTTTCCACTGCTGCAGTCAAATAACGATTGGGTTATAAAAGTTCTAGTCCATTAGCTAAATATCACAGAAATTATAAAGGCTACCATTTTGGTCACATCTTGTAACGTTCTCCCAACGCTTAGTTGTCATATTGATTTCATTTCAGGAATAAGAGCAGAAAAAATCCACGTTTGCTAGGCTGAACATTGGCCGCTCATAAAATAAAATTCATTAAAGGACAGAGGTAGCAAGTTATGGTGTTATTTCTATTAATGCATGTTTAAGGATTTCATATAGGGTTCCCATATTTAGTTCTGCCCAAAGGTGTTGAGTTGTTTTTTTTGCAAAATCACAAAGAACATCAGCTGCCATACAGCTGGATTTTCCTGGACATTAGCCATAGCTGCCAAGTTATCCCTTTTTTAAAGGGATTTTCCTTTATCCTGAATAGGCTTCCTCGCGAGAAAAGGGAAAACTTGGCAGCTATGACATTAGCCGATTTCTAGATCTATGGCAACCCTATATTTCCTAGTGCTATCATACATGTGATCACATAAGGGGGACAGTGGAAGTGAGCATGCTACCAGGTCACCTTCCACAAGCGAAAGTGAAGAATTTATGTGAAGCAGGAAGGATTTCTTATCCATGCATAAACCCTTTGTGGCTAGAGGAACACAGCTGGTGTGCTCATCTCCCATGCCCCAGTGCCAATTCCTTGCCCTGCTTTCCATGTGGGATCTTATAGCTGGGAACAAGTTGGGGATGGGGATAATAATAATAATAATAATAATAATAATAATAATAATAATAATTCACTTTGCATTTGAAGGCAAATCCACTCCATTCACATGTTAGGATCATCCTACTTGCATGTGCCAAAGAATGCTGCAACTACCGCACAATTGCGCTCATTTCACACGCTAGCAAGGTTATGCTTAAAATTCTACAAGGCAGGCTTAGGCAGTATGTGGACCGAGAACTCCCAGAAGTGCAAGCTGGATTTCGAAAGGGCAGAGGAACCAGAGACCAAATAGCAAACATGCGCTGGATTATGGAGAAAGCTAGAGAGTTCCAGAAAAACGTCTACTTCTGCTTCATTGACTATGCAAAAGCCTTTGACTGTGTCGACCACAGCAAACTATGGCAAGTTCTTAAAGAAATGGGAGTGCCTGATCACCTCATCTGTCTCCTGAGAAATCTCTATGTGGGACAAGAAGCTACAGTTAGAACTGGATATGGAACAACTGATTGGTTCAAAATTGGGAAAGGAGTACGACAAGGTTGTATATTGTCTCCCTGCTTATTTAACTTATATGCAGAATTCATCATGCGAAAGGCTGGACTAGATGAATCCCAAGCCGGAATTAAGATTGCTGGAAGAAATATCAACAACCTCAGATATGCAGATGACACAACCTTGATGGCAGAAAGCGAGGAGGAATTAAAGAACCTTTTAATGAGGGTGAAAGAGGAGAGCGCAAAATATGGTCTGAAGCTCAACATCAAAAAAACCAAGATCATGGCCACTGGTCCCATCACCTCCTGGCAAATAGAAGGGGAAGAAATGGAGGCAGTGAGAGATTTTACTTTCTTGGGCTCCTTGATCACTGCAGATGGTGACAGCAGTCACGAAATTAAAAGACGCCTGCTTCTTGGGAGAAAAGCAATGACAAACCTAGACAGCATCTTAAAAAGCAGAGACATCACCTTGCCGACAAAGGTCCGTATAGTTAAAGCTATGGTTTTCCCAGTAGTGATGTATGGAAGTGAGAGTTGGACCATAAAGAAGGCTGATCGCCGAAGAATTGATGCTTTTGAATTATGGTGCTGGAGGAGACTCTTGAGAGTCCCATGGACTGCAAGAAGATCAAACCTATCCATTCTTAAGGAAATCAGCCCTGAGTGCTCCCTGGAAGGACAGATCGTGAAGCTGAGGCTCCAATACTTTGGCCACCTCATGAGAAGAGAAGAATCCTTGGAAAAGACCCTGATGTTGGGAAAGATTGAGGGCACTAGGAGAAGGGGACGACAGAGGACAAGATGGTTGGACAGTGTTCTCGAAGCTACGAACATGAGTTTGACCAAACTGCGGGAGGCAGTGCAAGACAGGAGTGCCTGGCGTGCTCTGGTCCATGGGGTCACGAAGAGTCGGACACGACTAAACGACTAAACAACAACAACAACTTGCATGTAGGATGCTGGTAGAGACACATGCCCGACTGGCATGTTCTCTCCCTCCTGGTCAGTCATTCGGGAGCTTCAAAAGCTTTCTCCAGCCTGAACATCACAGCAACTGATACCAAGAAGCATCAGGACACTTAGGAGCCTGCAGAGTACTGGCAATTTGTGTAACGGACTCAGTAGCACAGCATTTTGGCTAATCTACTTTACAGTGATACCTCTGGTTAAGAAGTTAATTCGTTCCGGAGGTCTGTTCTTAACCTGAAACTGTTCTTAACCTGAAGCACCACTTTATGATTCTAAAGTGGTGCTATGATTCTAGAGTTGGAAGAGACCACAAGGGCCATCTAGTCCAACCCCTTGCCAAGGAGGAAAAACCATCAAAGCATTCTTGACAGATGGCTGTCAAGCCTCCGCTTAAAGACCTCCAAAGAAGGAGACTCCACCACACTCCTTGGCAGCAAATTCCACTGCCGAACAGCTCTTACTGTCAGGAAGTTCCTCCTAATGTTTAGGTGGAATCTTCTTTCTTGTAGCGTGAATCCATTGCTCTGTGTCCACTTCTCTGGAGCAGCAGAAAACAACCTTTCACCCTCTTCTATATAACATCCTTTTATATATTTGAACATGGCTATCATATCACCCCTTAACTTTCTCTTCACCAGGCTAAACATACCCAGCTCCCTAAGCCATTCCTCATAAGGCATTGTTTCCAGGCCTTTGACCATTTTGGTTGCCCTCCTCTGGACACGTTCCAGCTTGTCAGTACCCTTCTTGAACTGTGGTGCCCAAAACTGGACACAGTATTCCAGGTGACGTCTGACCAGAGCAGAATACAGTGGTACTATTACTTCCCTTGATCTAGATGCTATACTCCTATTGATGCAGCCCAGAATTGCATTGGCTTTTTTAGCTGCTGCATCACACTGTTGACTCATGTCAAGTTTGTGGTCTACCAAGACTCCTAGAGATCCTTTTCACATGTACTGCTCTCAAGCCAGGTGTCACCCATCCTGTATTTGTGCCTTTCAATTTTTTTGCCCAAATGTAGTACTTTACATTTCTCCTTGTTAAAATTCATCTTGTTTGCTTTGGCCCAGTTGTCTAATCTGTTAAGGTCATTTTGAAGTGTGACCCTCTCCTCTGGGGTATTAGGCACCCCTCCCAATTTGGTGCCATCTGCAAACTTGCTCAGGATGCCCTCAAGCCCATCATCCAAGTCATTGATAAAGATGTTGAATAAGACTGGGCCCAAGACAGAACCTTGTGGCACCCCCCACTAGTCACTTCTCTCCAGGTCAGTCAGCCAGTTACAAATCCACTGAATGGTAGCATTGTCTAGCCCGCATTTTACCAGCTTCTTTACAAGAATATCATGGGGCACCTTGTCAAAGGCCTTGCTGAAATCAAGATAGGCTATATCCACAGCATTCCCTTTATCTACCAGGCTTGTAATTCTGTCAAAAATTGAGATCAGATTAGTCTGACATGACCTATTTTTCAGAAACCCATGCTGACTTTCTAGGTGCTCACAGACCGTTTGCTTAATGATTTGCTCTAGAATCTTTCCTGGTATTGATGTCAGGCTGACTGGGCAGTAATTGTTTGGGTCCTCTCTTTCCCTCTTTTTGAAAATAGGGACATTTGCCCTCCTCCAGTCTGCTGGGACTTCGCCTGTTTTCCAGGAATTTTCAAAGATTACTGCCAGTGGTTCTGAAATCACCTCTGCCAGTTCTTTTAATACTCTTTGATGTAGTTCATCTGGCCCTGGAGACTTGAATACATCTAAACTAGCGAAGTATTCTTGTACTACCTCCTTACTTGTTCTGGGCTGTGTTTCCCCTGCTGAATCATCTGCTCCATATTCTTCAGATCAGGCATTGTTGTTGTTTTTTGGAGAAGACTGAGGCAAAGAAGGTATTGAGGAGTTCCGCCCTTTCTCTGTCCCCTGTTCACATTTCACCATCTTCTCCTCTAAGTGACCCCAATGTTTCCATGTTCTTCCTTTTCCTACGGACGTACCCATAAAAGCCCTTTTTGTTACTTTTAACCTCTCTAGCAAGCCTGAGTTCATTCTGTGCTTTAGCTTTTCTGACTTTGTCTCTACACGTACTGGCTATTTGTTTGAATTCCTCTCTGGTGGTTTCCCCCTTTTTCCATTTTTTGTACATATCCCAAATTTTAGCTAATGGGGCCTCCTGCTACCGCCGTGCCACCAAAGCACGATTTCTGTTCTCATCCTGAAGAAAAGTTCTTAACCTGAGGTACTATTTCTGGGTTAGCAGAGTCTGTAACCTGAAGCGTTTGTAACCCAAGGTACCACTGTATTTACATATACAGTGGTACCTCGACTTACGAAGACGATCAGTTATGTGGCCGTCTTTGTAAGTTGAGGTTTTCGGTTGGCGAAGCGTGCTGTCGGTTCATGCACGAAGCACAATTTCGTGCTTCTGGGCAGGCGCGTGCGGCGAAAAGACTTCCGGGGTTGTCGACTTCGGAAGTCGAAACCTTCGGAAGTCGAAGTGTTCGGAAGTCGAGGTATGACTGTAATACACTCAGAGCATTCTGCCTTAGCTCCTTCCTCTTTTTCATCAGAAAGCAAAGAGAGAAGAACAAAGGACAGTAGTCCCACTTCACGGAACACAGCAACTCAAACATCCTGTCTCTGTCACTTCCCACACTGTGGAATGGAAACATACACCGTCATGTGATAGACAACTATCCTATGACTGCAAACCCAGAGCAGGAATCCTAACATCACATTCCCATACCAAATAATATAAGGACAAAAATCACAGCCATCCTTTGAAATTAGCACTTTTCAGAATTTTGCAATGCAGCTCTCCAACCAATGTTTATAAAGATGCAAATACTGAGGGAGATGTACATTCAGTAGTCATGAAAAATCCATACAAAATGCATTATAAGGGAAAATACCTTGTGAAAATATGTACATCTATCAAAACTGCAAACAAAAATATGCTCATTACCAGAAATTTGCACTAAAATGCTGGCAAATTTTCCCAAGGATGTTTGGTCCAGCAATGAAAAGACTAGAAAATGAAGAAACTGGGAGAACCAAACCTGACAGCTCTGTCCCCTTGAATTCATTGAGGATTGTACTGATAGTGGCTGAATCCTTTGCTTGATTAATTTTTCTCCCTCTGAATGACAGATAGTGGCCTGTTGGAGAGCTATGGAGAGAGGAATAAGCCATAGAAAGGGGAATGTAGGAACTTTCAAACTATAATAAACTTTTTTAAATTCAAGGATTCAAATTAATGTAAAGAATAGCGATGACTGCAGTCCTAAGCACGTTTACTGTGCAGTAAATATTACTGAAATGAAAAAGATTTACTTACAAGCAAAAATCTAAAGTAAAAGACCTGGTCTTTAAAAGATCACAGCCTCTATTAAGCACTGCAATGATGTGTCAGACTCCCCAGGCACTAAGTACCCTGCAGCCGCCATGAACAAAATGCTTGGCTTTCTGAAAACCTGCCCACTTAATTCTGGTGACTAAATTGGAACCATGTTCTTTGGAAATTATGGGAGCTTTGCTGGCACTAAGCACTCTTACAGAAAAACCTCTTGGGGTTGTTTTCAAAAGCACCTATGAGAGCTGAGAGTACAAATCTCTCTAGTCAATGTGAATTGTATGCCAAAAATCCCAGAAGGAAGCTGTTAAAAAAGAGAGAGAGAGAGAGAGAGAGAGAGAGATTATACCAAATTGGTCTAAATAGACAAAACTCTAGACAAAGCACAGCATTAACACTTTAAACTAGTTTACTTTTCTTTGTTATAAAATTGTAGCGATAGCTGTAATTTTGTTGTATTATTTTCATGGATTTGACTATTATGGAAAAGCAGTCAAGGAACTTTTGAATTTAAAACCATTGTTCAAACATTCAGAGTGCTTCAAATAAGATACATTCAAATTACTCTAATGTGTTTCCTATATCATTTCATTTTAGTTTAAATTATACAATTTTGCTATAAGGACATGCAACTCCCATAGTACAATGCGAGCCTTAGAGAGAAATATGTAGAACATCTTGCTGCAGATGACAATTTCAAACAGTTGCTGAACTGCAAAGTAAATGAAATGAAATCATGATTCTCCTGTGCACACAAAAAGATCACCTTTAAGTGACTTAGCATTGCAGGTTTTAAAAATGCAACTACTTTGTTATTACCATTCATAGCAGCCTTATCCTTATTAAGGCTGCAATTCTATACATACTGGGAGTCAGATAGATGATAGATAGATAGATAGATAGATAGATAGATAGATAGATAGATAGATAGATGATAGATAGATAGATTTAAATGGGCCAATCAAGGCCCTGGTGGGTGGGTGCTGCCCCAATGGCAGACTTGACAGTGGCAGTTTTCTGTGGGTTCCACCAGCAGGACATAAAAGCAGGCTGCTCACAGGCAACACAGGCAGGAAGCTATCATCCCACCCTGCATGTCATGGCTCTGCCTGGAGGTAAGTAAACTTTTTTTTTTTACTTTATGGCAAGTTTACTTTATTGTAAACTTTTTACTGTATGGCAGTAAAAGTGTATGGAACCATTCTGTTGCTGTATTCGGGGCCAGAAAGGAATTTGTCTGCAGATGACTTAGGCCTGCCTGGGGTGTTTAGCCTTCCTCATCGAAATTGTCACAATTGTAGGTTGAAAAAGTATTGGGTTGGATCCTTAGTGAAAACCTATGGTGGTGGGTGTCCCACCCCTGGATCCAGGGTCAGATTCAAGGTACACCAGTAAAGGGGTCCAGGGATTGGGTTCTGTACCAAGGCCCCAGATGGGAGGCTGATGGGCCACAGAACATCCCAAAAGGGTGACTTAGTGGGATAACCAATTAAATTTACTGTGCTATGAATTCCAGTGACCATGCTTTTAACAAATCTTCTTAGAAACCATTATTGCAGGAACAAATAATATGCATGTTTATGATCATAATAATAGTTTTCATTTTCATCCCCCTCCCCCCACATGGTATTTTAGGTCTTTAGACTCAAATCTTCTTCGTTCACATGAAGGGAATACACATGCCATGCTGAAAACAATTTCTGTTAGACTTAAAACTACAGTACATACCGGTAACACATGGTACAACATGACTGCAAGATTTTAAAAAAAGGATGTATAAAAGCACTGTTCTTTTACCTAAAGTAAGGAATTAGCCATATTGAATAAATGAACAACCAGAGCTCTTCCAAATTGAAATTGGCAGCTGGACTTTCCCCAGGAATCTACTGCCGGTCTAGAAATTGAACAGCAAAATTGAACTGCTCCAGCAAGTTATGAACATGCCAATCATTGACAGGTCACTGTGTTTCTTTATGGGCTGTAAAAGTCACTCATCAGACAAAACAACTCTCATGATTTATTTCAGGGTTATGATGTATCTTGGATGAGTTCTTGTTGACTGCCTTTCAGCTCACTTCAGCCAGTCATTCAGCTTCCCTTGTATTAACAAATGCAGTGAGGACCAGAATTGTTACTGGAGGATAATTTTTTGCAGAAATGGTACCACGCTTTTTCTCCTTCCACAACATATGGGTTGTCATCATTTTTAACAGATCAATACCATGTAGGCTATGTTTAACAACCTTGAAGCACATGAGCACAACAGTTCTCTCCTGCTGGTGTTGAGGGGCATTCTGATCTTGAAAGCAGCATAAGCATTACAACTTGTAGCTATTCACAGACTTATTTGTGAGCCCTCTCAGCACATGTGTTTTCTTCTTAATGATAACAGACAAGAAAAGACTATGGAGCAGAATGATGAAATCCTCTGGAAAAGCAGGTAGAGAACGTATCTACAGTACTGTAAATACACAGCCACATTAGATGGCTCCAAGTGGAACATGCATGTGATTGCTAACCACAATGTAGGTGAAAATCTGTTTTGCCTGTAATAGTCTGATGCTAGGAATTGTCAACACAGCTCAGGAGCTTAGAGGTTTGGGTCATAAGTTATTACAAAGTTGCATGCATTAGCAGTGCATCTATAAAATATGATGATATAAGTACATTTCATAGCATTGTCACTTTGTGCCCTGTCTGGTTCATTTGTCGGCTAGGGTCATTGCTGTCATTCTGTTATTAGCAATATACTACAAAGTGCTAAATTTCTCATAAACAACAGAAGGATAATTTGTTTAAAGCCTACACAGGGTGATCATCAGGTGATGGAAGGTCTTTTCCTCTTGAATGTGAATGAATAAGCTAGGAAGAATGTATAGGACATGGAATAACAGCTCTATATTCCCTTTTCCCTTTCTCATTTTTAAGTCATAAATATATGCATCCTTTTATTTAGTATCAATCTGTTCAGTCTCAGTGGATGCTTTGACAAAGCCCTTCATTTACCGTGTAATGTAGCAGATAGGAATGCAGATCTGTAGTTTATCATTCTTAATTAAAATATATCATGGTTTGCTTGAAATTCTGCTCATGGATTATTTAGCTGAGAACTTCAAATATGTGACAATTGATTCTGCAAGCAGAGCAAGGGAATTGGGAGCCTTTAACTACCATACTTACTCGAGTCTAATGCACAACCTTTTTTGCCAAACTATGCTGCAAAAAAATTGGGTGTGCATTAGATTTGATGGACTGCAAGAAAATCAAAGCTATCCATTCTTAAGGAAATCAGCGCTGAGTGCTCTCTGGAAAGACAGATCTTGAAGCTGAGGCTCCAATACTTTGGCCACTTCATGAGAAGAGAAGACTCCCTGGAAAAGACCCTGATACTGGGAAAGATTGAAGGCACTAGGAGAAGGGGACGACAGAGGATGAAATGGTTGGACAGTGTTCTCAAAGCTACGAACATGAGTTTGACCAAACTGCAGGAGGCTGTGGAAGGCAGGAGTGCTTGGAGTGCTCTGGTCCATGGGGTTGGACACGACTAAACAAGTAAATATGGTAAGTAAATAGGGACCCAGGTGGCGCTGTGGTTAAACCACTGAGCCTAGGGCTTGCTGATCAGAAGGTCGGCGGTTCGAATCCCTGTGACGGGGTGAGCTCCCGTTGCTTGGTCCCAGCTCCTGCCAACCTAGCAGTTCGAAAGCACGTCAAAATGCAAGTAGATAAATAGGAACCGCTACAGCGGGAAGGTAAACGGCGTTTCCATGTGCTGCTCTGGTTTGCCAGAAGCGGCTTTGTCATGCTGGCCACATGACCTGGAAGCTGTACGCCGGCTCCCTCGGCCAATAATGCGAGATGAGTGCGCAACCCCAGAGTCGGTCACGACTGGACCTAATGGTCAGGGGTCCCTTTACCTTTACCTTTAAATATGGTATATAAGGAAAAATCTGGAACCAGGGCTTTGACAGCATTACAATATAAAGGCATATGTTGTAAGAGTGAAAGAGAAAAAAAGGAATGGAGTAGAGAAAAATAATCTTACTCCTATTTGAAACACATCATTAGAGCTGTCAGATATGACATTGGGGACCACCTCTGGGGAACACTGACCACTATCTCATATGGCCCATGTGCCATAAACAGAGATATGTCAATCATAACTATTGATACAGCTATGTATTGACATAGCAGTGTCACTGGTCATGATTGAGAGATCACTACATATCAACCAAAAACCTATTTCCTTATAATGTACATTTTCTTTGGGGAAAAAAAGGCCTCTATTATTTAGAGATCTTTATTTCTTGTTTCTATGGTTACTGGGATGTCATCAATACCTTCCAATTGGGAATCACTTTTGTTCTTTAGCATTTACTCATGGGATGCCATGGGTTAATGCCTAGTGGCTAACAGTGGTTTAAAAATTACATAGATAATTTCCACCTTCCCTTCCCAACAGGTGGGCAGGGTTTGCAACACTGAGTGGACTTCCTGGGACTGGTGCTTCCCACCTGCGTTGGGTGGCTATCGTCCCACCCCTGGCCTGGGAGGACAATGGGCTGGGGGTGGAGCGAGGGCCAAACCTCATTTTGCAAGGGAAATTCCTTGAGGGTCTCATTCTCAGTAATCACCCCTCCTCAGGATGGGGCCTGGTCGGGAGCGTCTGGTTGTGAACTAACATATTATTTCCTTTTGTGTTTTTATTGCACTGTGTGTGCATTTAGGTTGGTTAGTTCTGTCTTAGTTCTTATTTGAATACAGTGGTGCCTTGTAAGACAAATTTAATTCGTTCTGTGAGTCAATTCATTTTGTGAAAAATTCGTCTTGTGAATCCCATAGGAACGCATTGATTTTTTTTTTAAAAAAAATTGCCCATAGGAATGCATTAATTGAATTTCAATGCATTCCTATGGGAAACCACAATTCACTAGATGAATTTTTCAGAAAACGAATTCATCTTGCAAGGCAACCTCCGATCGCAAAACCCATTCGTCTTGTGAAAAATTCATCTAGCAGGGCATTCGTCTAGCGAGGTACCACTGTATTCTAATATTAATAGTTAGGGTTTTTTTTAAACAAAAAAAAAAAAAAACCTAACAAACACCCTGCCTACTTTATTCAGCCGTCAGTGAGTTAGAGAGTACTCAGTGTCTTTCAGTGTGTAATCATGTCACCTGCAATGGCTTCCGAGCAGGGGGGTGTCTCCCCCCCTCGCACCATAAGGGCACAGCGAGAGGCACTCCTAGTAGTGCTGTAAAAGCAGCTAATAAGATTAAGAAAAGGGCCTTGTCCACTGGCAGGAAGGTTCTCTCTATCAATTGTGTAAGACCTAGGAGCAAGGTTAGGGATCCCCAACTTGACGGCCCCTCTACCTCAGAAGCCAAGCCCGCCCATCTGGCCCCAAGTACTGTATGCAAATTAGTATGCAAAGAACTGTACCTCATTCATTTTTAGAAAATGACACATTTAGGGGAAATGACAAATTTTCTAACATATATAGAAAAAGAATAGCAAACTGTTTATATGGTACTTAGAGTCAACATTTCCATCAAATTCCTTTGTCTCCTCTGCAAAGCCACTTTCCTGCTACTAGACTAGGTTTTACTGCTCATGGGTTCAGGAAGTTTACAATTTAGCCTAGTAAATATATTACTACTATTTATGGACATTTTAATGTTTTGTAAAACAAGCAATGAATGAGCGGATTTACAAGGCTATATAATTATTGCTTTAGCAATAAATTTGATTCATCCATTTTATCCCTTTTATTTCTACTGCCTGAAGTGGTGTAACAAAGGTTAAAGAACTCACAAACTCTACTCTTGCTGGCTCTGCCTTTTAGCACAGCAATGAAGAAGACATTTGTTTTGAGAATTACACATTGCATTTCTTCTGTGGTGTGATGTATATGGATATCTGTAGTCATGATAACTCGATGGATCAGCATGTCAGGCCAATTTACTTTTAAAAACCATTCATTATATTTATTGTACACTGTGCCAGGTACACAGAGTGAGTCTCCTTGATGCTAATTCATGTGGGAAATGGTCCAAAGAACAAAGGGCACTGTTATGAAAGAGGACAGAAACTCATCCACTCAAGATTAAGGTCTACAAATAATGAGTCATACCCTTCTCTCATTATTTGTCACTCTTGTCTGCTTTCCATATAACAGAATTGTATGGCTCAGTTACACCATATTGCTAAGTTACAGTGTTTTCTGGCCTTAAAAAATCTTTTACTGATTGTTTACTTACTTTTCCCCTTCACAGGGGATAGTTATGCTTAGATGAGGCTGCAGGTTAGATCAAGGTTTGAATACCAATATTGCAAATTGGTGTTTGAAACTGAGATTTACAACATGGTCATTAGTAAAAGCAGGTAATGAGTTTATTGATAAAGTGAGAATTAAAACTATTCTGCACATGTACTTTTTTGTATATATAATTTTTTTATGTTTCTGTTATTTTTATATAGGGAATTATTGTGGGTTATTTTATAGATGGAACTGTTTTTAATTGTGCTTACACTTTTCTTGTTTTATGGTTGCAATCATTTTTGGTGCTTTATAATTGTATATTTTATTGTTTTATCCTTCACTGAGACCTTACAGTGAAGGGCAGGTAAGAAATCTAATAAACAAGCAAACCTTATTTATATTACAGGCCACATACACTTTACCAGCTGTCACATTTCACTGGTAGCTACATTTTGTGAATGTCAAATATATATTTTGATATAGATTCTACCAAGTGGGGGTTGCTTACGCAGTGCAACACCATAATATATTTACATGCTGACATAACCTCCCTACAAAATGAGTGTTTATGTGGAAGCTTGAGTTATGCAATTCTTCCTGTTATAAAGGAGACAAAGATTTCAAAATTGTACCTACCTACATGATGACATCCACAAGGAGTTCCTTTATCACATGCTGTGTTTTCTACTCACTTCTGCATCATTTGAGAAGAATTCCCAACCTGCAAAATGTATAGACCAAGATCAAAGTGAGACCAAATATATCATGTATAGACAATATTATTATGGCAGGATATACTGTAATATCAGTATATCTAATTACCTGCCTTCAACAGGCAGCAGACTAAGAGTTGGGTTTCCCACTGAAATCAGTGGGAAAGAAAACAATTTGGATTTACAAAAGCAGGCAAAACTATGTGATGAAACAAATGTCATTATGACAGATAAAACAAATGGAAGTTTCAATCATGAAAACTTGTGGTACAGTTAAAGTTGTGTTGCACATTCCAACTGGGCAACTTTCACATGCAGGCAGGTATTTGATAGCTCTGGGTAACTTGTGGCCTTTCAGATGTTTTGGATCATGGCTCCCATTTTTCCTGACCGTTAGCCATGCTGGCCTCTGACGGGAGCTGGAGTTCAACAACATCTGAAAGACCACAGGTTCCCACCACTGATTTATGACAAACATTGCATGTACTTGAGAACTATATACTGTGTAAATTACAGTGACCTTTTATATTTCCATGTTGTGCCATGTAAAACACCAGTTCACACAAATAATAATTATGAATGAAAACTACCCATACATATTCCCAAGGTACTTGTGTGTGTAGAGAGAGAGAGCCATTAGCTAATAAAAATCTGCCTGGTATGATTAAATGCTTTCATAAACTGACTGACTCTGTCTTCATTCAGATTCTCTTTTTGTTGAAAGTTGATTTCAAATTTAAATCAATTCATTGCATATTGAAAAACTTTCTGCCTTACCCACAATCCAGTTATGCAAAAGTACTTCAGTTTAAGTCAGTGTAATGCTGTTAACGTCAATGGCACTTCATAGGCTCAAGTTCAGTTACTTTGGTTTAAATCGGTTGTGAATCATCTTAATAGCCATTTGGTGATTTCACTCAGTGGACAGAGGAAGCTTATTTGTTTATTTATGGTCAACCACTTTCTCTGTTAATAAAAAGGTCTGCAAATACAGTTTGTCTCAGTGGTTCAGTTCAGCCTTAACTACAATGTAGTACAATATATTCACTCCATTTTATGACTACTTTGCTTTGTTAATAGGCCTAGTTAATCATTAAGATTCTTGTAGACCCTGGAAAAAAGACATGTTATAAAAGATATAATAACTCTAATATTAATATTATCCATGGATTGCAAACTACATTTTTCACTTAATGCATTAAAAAGAAAAGGGTATGTACTTATTACATATTCTACAAGTACATTAGATTTTTAAACCTGGATACTAAACACAACAATTTAATTGTATGTCATAAGTACAAAAATCCTGGCTGTGTGCTGGTTTCATTCCCTTGATTTCTGCACAATAAAATTGTATTTAGGGAGTACTTAAGAAAGTATTAGGTGAGTAGGTGTTTCTTATAGGGAAAGCATATACAGTCTAGGACATTTTCTGGCATGGTAACCCTAGAAATTTGCCTCCAAAGAGTAATTGTCCTGTTTGAAATTATGCCATATGATTCTGCCCCCAGGCAGAATTGCCTGACTATGCTGTTTTCTGTGAGCAAAGAATGCTTTAGATCTCTCATTCCTGCAACCAGACAATTCTGCCTCCCGGGCAGGTCTCTACTTTTCTGGCAGACTTTCTTATGTCACAGTTTGCACAGCTCTGCATCCAAAGGACAAGTGCTTCCAGGGGCAAAATTCCCAGTACTGCAGTGTTACAGCTCTGTTTCTAGTATACAACTTCCAAGAGCCATTTCTCTGCCTTCAAGCCAGGAGCTACATTGCTCCTTTCATCATTGTAATGATTTAACTCTCTCAGTGTCCCATAAAGTTATATGGAACTGCGCCTGGAGCAGAAATCCCCAGCATTATATTGAAGCTGACCGGCCTTTATGGCAGAACATGAGATTTTCATTATAGGAAGCCTGCACACTCTTAACTCTGATGTTGTTCTGCTTCTAGGGCAAGAGGGACCCCTTGGGCAGTGCTCTTATCGCATACAAGCTCTGATGTAAACTTCTTTTTCACTAGCGTTTTGCGAACCTTTGCTTAAACATAGTCTGAGATGCAGCAGAATGGCTTCCTTCCTCCTTTGAAAGCATGCGGCAAAGCAGCGCTTATGTGCCCAAACTCCCCAGAGGGCAAATTCCTCCAAGGAAGGAATAGATGCTTTACATCGCAATAAAGACCCTATCCGAGACTACAGTATATAATAAACCTCTGCCCTTGAGCAACCCCACTGGAATTCTCTTGTTTACAGGTAGCATTTGTTTTTTTAAAGCAAGTTGCTCTACAGGTGGAACAACATCACTGCAAAGGAAATGTTCAAGTGGTGCTGCAGTGACCTCTTAGAGATACGTGATCTGTGAATTGCTCTGAGATTCAGTTAAAGCTCTAGGAAGGGGTGAGGTGAGCAAAGTGAGGTGTAGCCCTGCCAAGATTCTGAAAACCCAACCAACTAACGTTTCCCCCCAAAGCCATGGCCCAGTTTTTGTCCTGTTGCCAACAATAATATGAGGGCCAGGCCACCCATGAAGCAGGCTGAAGCAGCCACCGTGGGTGGCAGAATCCCAAGAGGCACCTTTCCCACCTTAACGGTGGTAGCAGAAAAGTGGTTCCAGAGGCTTCTGGTGACATCTTGCCAGATCTCACCTTCGGTGTTGTTACTTTGCAGGCATCCCCACCCAAACCAGGAAAAGGAGGCTTGAGCGAGGATGGTGGGCCAAGGTGGCACTTTCCTGTTTCACCTAAGGTGGCAAAATGGGATGCACTGCCATTGGATAATATAAATACATTTCTAGTGCATGAGATGCCTCTGTCCATCTTCTCTGCTTAGCCAGTCATAAAAATAACCAGCAGTAGATCCTTCCCATCTTTCCAAGATTATTTCCCCACCCTCTTTCTCTCTTTCTGAAATCAAAACTCGAGGCAGAAATCTAAGTTTCCAAGCTCCTGAGGGAAGGGGGTCAAGTATTCTGGTTCTTGCATAGCCCCAGGGTCAGGACTTCTGTTTGTTCTTTCAGGGGTGCAAAGTTTCATTCATTGCCTCCCCATTATGTGTGTGTTCATGAGAGAGAGAGAATAATGATTTTTGTACAGGCAGCTTGACTGAGGTAGGAAGGAGAAAAGGTTTCCTTGACTTTCTTGTAAATCCTTCGCTTTTATTTTTAAACTCGGGAGAGAGAAATGGGTGAAAAATATCCAGGCAAAAATGTAATTTTCTGATGGAAAATGGGGAAGAGAATTCTGTTGGAATTGCAATCTCTCTAATGTTTTCCTTGCAATAGTTTTGGAGCTTTTGATTTCTGTTTGGATTATTTACCTAAATTCTTCTCAGAGAAAACCTATTGGCATTAATGATCCTAAGTGAATCATGTCTAGGTATTGCATGTTGTTGGATTAGATTATCCTTTGAGCCCCTTCGAACTCCGCAGTTCTATATTTAGCTTCAATGGGTCTACTCTGGGTAGAATTAGCATTGACCACCATCCACTTATGCCAGGGCATGGCAAACACCCTTGTCCTGACACCCTGCAATGTGGTTGAATATATGCATATATGGTTGGCACTTGCCCACCAGTTCCAATTGAATGGGATGAGGAGACAACGTCAAAGCAGAGTATATTTGTGGATTGCAGCATTAGAGAGTATGGTGCAGAAAGTGGTTCTCTCTGAGGTGACTACAATAGAGAGGGTGCATAAAATTAATATTTCATTCATGCCATCTGTTCCTCCATAACCACAAGACTATACATGGTAGCAATTTAAATATTGATAACTATGTGTAATTATGGCTGGTTTTTAAGGATGTGTGTTGCTAGGGTAAGTAGTTTCTGAGGTGTTTTTGTAAGCTCTAAAATATTATGCACTTGTAACTTCAAAGCTCACATCCTTGTTTATGCTAGTTAATATGCAAGATAAATAAAAACTAAATTAAATACCACCAGTTTCAAAATGTTTTTCTACATCTTGCATCCCCCCTCTCTCTCAATGACTATATCAATATGTCATTTTTATGTATGTGCTTTCTAAAGAAAATGACAGCACACAAAAGCTATTTGTAAAAGGTACAATAAATTTAGTCAAACCAATTGATTAAGCACAACTAGCTAATGTATCCCATTCATTAGAAATAAATATAGGATCTTCCTTATTTATAATTTTTCAAGTCACACATTTTAAAACAATCTTATTCTTCTGTTACTTGAAAAATCTCAGAAAAAGAACATGTATTTTTAGTTTGTGTAGAAGAGCTCTATAAGCATCTTACATGCTGACTAAAACAAACCCAACATAATCTTTCAATGTCAACCATCCTCCAGTAATGTAAATAAAATATATTTGCTTCAACAAATACCTTTTCACATTAGTCATGACTCAAGATACCAATAGCAATAACTCTGAACTTCAAAAAGCAAAGTGCTGAGTAACCTGGGACACTACTGTCTCTTCTGGCAAATAAAATAAGAATAAAAATGTTATAAGTACCCAAAAGGTTTGTGGCCTGACTACAGAACAGGTATAAAATCCAATGACAATAATTTGAGCAAACACATAATATTTGTGTTCCTCATATAGGTGTTTCTTATGCATCTGTTTGCAGGATTTTAGTTGGGTCACAAATTTATGGCATACTAAATCAGGTTATTACACCAAAGGAGGTGTGAAGTGTGGGGCCTCAGTATTACTATTCTCAGTAGTGGCTCCATGCCTGTGCAATAACTTTTCTATTGATGTGCATATTGGCTCAGTACAACTTTTATGCAGCTTGCACTGAATTATGTGTTGATGTGCAGCACCTATAATGTGCAGCTGTCATTCTGTCCATCTTTTCTCTCCAAGCTACTCCTGGGCCAACATTACACTTCAGTATCACTTATTTGTATGAGCATTTTAAAATGGTAAGCCACCATTGGTGCCTTAGCAGAAAGGTAGTATAATTACATAAATGAATATGTATACAAGTAAGTAAGTAAGTAAATATTAACAATATAGCATAACTAGCTTTAATACGGTAGTATTTTTCTTCTCCCACAATAGTGTTAGCAGCGGTACTAATACAGGGCAATAGGTAGCTAGGCACCTTTTTTAATTTTCAAAGCAACACAAATTGGTTGGTACAATTATTTACCCACATGCACACACAAAATGCTACCTCGCCACATCCTATGTTGGAATCTTTCAAGGTTAGCGGTGGCAGAGGGTGCTTGTAAAGGAAAGTGGCGGCTTCCTGATTGGAGGTGTTCTGGGAGGTGGTGGTGAGTTCAGCAGAAATCCCCCCTTTAAATGCCTGCCATTCAACTTCCTCTCCTGCCCTCCCTAATTGGCATCCCAACTGGCTTCTTGTGCTCAAGTAGGCTTAAAACCCATATGCATATACATCAGGGCTTTGTCTTCTAAGTTTTTCCACAAAGCTAGCATTTGATTAGGTGTTTTATCCATGATTTACCTTCTTCCTTTAAACTCTAGGAATTGTAACCACATTCTATCATTTATTTGAATTGTATTTTAATGTAAAGAGTGAGCCACAGAAGCCATTTTTCCTGACATAAATACCTATTTTCATTTCTTATATAAACTACTGGAAACTACTAAAGCATCTTTTTGACTAACTCTCATAGCTCTTAGGGATGACAACTTGATTTATGTTTTCTCTGTGCTTGCAGGAGGTGGGAGAATCATGGCATGTAAATCTTTTAAAGTGAGAAGTATTCAACTTTTAAAAAACTTGGGCACTCCAGATACATTATTGCTTTCTACCCCAGGTAGTTTGGCTTTGTTTTTACTACCTAGGAACTCGACAAGACATACAAAGTGTTACTTAAATACAGTGTCAGCACTGAAAAGGATTGTTCCATACAGTCTCAATGTATTATTCAGCCTAAGAAGTTTCCAACTTATTTTTATTATTTTCAGTTGTGCATTTATGAGAATTTCTAGTTCTAATAGTAAGCTGCTTGAAAACCCGGATATAGTAGACAATTTTATCCTTCACTTCATACACAGCAAAGAACAGCAGCCCAGTGAGGCGGAAAAGGTAAACAATATTATTTTCAAAATAGTTTCACAATTGTTGCTAAAGGAACAGGACAAATGTGTGGGGTGTGTGTGTGTGTGTGTGTGTGTGTGCTATTATGGACTTCCTGGTTCTTTTTAAACATCAATTTTGTTTCAAGTGAATCTTATGCAGAATATGAAAATGTGCCTAAACACAAGAAATTAAAAGTTGAGGTAGAGTTGAGCTAGAATTAGCTGACATTTTCATAAACATTTATTTAATAGTGCTGAAAAACACACACACCCTTTTAAGGACATTTGTTAGCTCATTGTGGAAATGTTTCCTGCTATACTTTCATTGCCCTTGTTCTCTCACAACAACATAACCCCCCCCACACACACACACACAATCAACCAAGATTGAAGACATGACAGAGTTCTGGCATGGGATAAAGTGTCAACAGCTTTATTCCCTTTACAAGGTCTGCAATGAGTATAACATGTTCCCCTGAACTGATTGACAGAGGGGAGTATGTGCCACGACTTGCATAGATGACTCCATTCTGGCTCCAGGCATTTAGACCAATCTGCTGACTGATCTGTGCTCGTCCTTTTCTTTTCACATTAAAGGTGCACTGAGAAGGCCTTAGATGGAAGGAGATCAACAGATCCCAAGGGTAGCTCCGCTTCTGATCCCCCTCTCATTGGTTGGATGCTCCTTCCCTTAAGCCTCACCCTTTAAAGTAAGTAAAGAGGGCTTACTGCTTCACCCATTACAGGAACCCCAAAACTCCAGGCAGATGTTGGAGGTTGGCCCCAAAGATGCACCCTAACCATGCCATCAGTTCCCACATTGGATCCACAACCCTAATGACAGGTCTCTTTTCTACAGCCTTCCACTTTAAAGATGCCTAAGGGTACTAACCAAACATTAACTACCTCAAACCTTCTTCCACCACCTGTCTGTCTGCCAGAGGGCATTCCACCTATATAATGACTACCCATCCCCTTGTATGTAAATCCATCACATCAGTATAGAGTAGGAGGAGAAAACCTGCCAGCAAAGCCAATCAGCTGTTGAACCAAAAAAAAATCCTACTTTGCCAGCTGAAAGGGCAACCAGCTACTGCTTGCACTGCTGGTAGGGTGGGCTGATGGGAAGCCCAAGGAACGAAGAGGCCAGGAGAGGGCTTGAATGGCCCATGCATCAGCCCTGCATTCTCCCCAATGTTCATGCAATGTGATTTTGCATGTTGAAGCCAATTTTCAGGCCTCTCCATTGCTCGAGTAGCTGCAAAACCACTTGCTGTGGCAGCTGCAGTAGCTGCAGTATTGTTTTATAAGTTCCCTGCAAGCAAATAAGAAGGAATGTGCAATAAAGGCCTGAGATCGTAAGACTTTCACATAATGCAGGCAGATCCGGATGAATGTTCAATAAACAGGTCTGGAGGAGCAATCAAGCTCCATTGCAATCTAAAAGAGAGAGCCAAATGTGCACCGGACATAACGCAATAGCATGGATGTACCAATATATATTTTTATACAGCACTTAATGTGTAAATTCTGAATTATGTTGATACATAAGTTTTTTTCTGTGCAAAACGTTTTTCACAGTTCGAAACAGTGTTGTTGCACCCACAATTCTTCAGTATGTCCCTTTCACATAATTGTTGTGTTTGGGAAACAGAAAATAAATACCTACTGCAATGTGGATTTTTAAAATGGATCTACGAACATCCACAGCTGTATCACACCATATAATCCATATCAATAGAGTCCTCAAGCAACTGCCAAATGCCAAACACCTGGCATATGAGAAAGAAATTCATGGTAGCTTAAATACCACATTTTAATTCACTTTCAGCAATTCACAATATGTAATTACTAACTCATAAACATAAAAATATGACAGCATAAACCATCTCTCTTGGAAATACCTAGCATAATGTGCAGGTAGTTCTTAAACACTTGTAACTTGATGCTTCACATCTTGCATATGCCCCATTCACAGGTTTAATTAATCTTTTCAGGTCCTTCATCCTGAAGCTTCACGCTTTCCTACAGTATGTTACTACTTTACCTTGAAAAGGCTGGTGTCTTATGTTCATTCATTTCCTCCCCCTTACATACCCTCTATTTTTCCCCCACTTGTAATTCTTACAGCACAAGCCTATTCCATTTTTAGTACAATCCTATAGCAGGAGTCTACCTACTGAGTTCCATGGAGGGATTTCGAGTGTATTGTAGTGATGGAAACTTGTGGTCCTCCAGATGTAATTGGACTCTAATGCCCATAAGCCTCAATCAACAAGAGAGTGGAGCACTAAATCATCTGCACATGCTATGATTGAGATCATTCCATTCCTAATTCATGGAAAGGGGGAGTTCTCATTCTCTAAATATGGCACCAAATCATTAATAGAAAGTAAAAAAGAGTGGGAGCCAGAATGCAACTTTGTTTCACCCCTTGCAATATTTTAAAAGCATCAGTCATAGCACCATTTAAAACTACTCTGCCCCTCATTTCTATGTTGCTGTATAGTTCTTGAATGAATCAATAGCAGAAGTCTGCAGTCAATGCTAGCAATATAAAAATCTCACTTCATTTAGACCTCAGGTCACCAGTTCCCATAATTTGTCTTCCCTCTATTCCATTACTGCTGGTCCCAATTCCTGCCGTATATATATATATATATATATATATATATATATATATATATATATATATATATATATTCAGCTTTCTTGTGTTCCAATCTACACTTGATTACATTTTCCATGGATTCCTCTTATAGATTGCTATGTGAATCCCTAAGTGCCATAGCCAGAACTTTCTTAGTCACTTTTGCATTTACCATCAAACCAGCCAATGTGTGTTGATTGTGTGTAGTTAGTAATTACAGAAGTTATCAACTAGGGCCTGAGTTCTGTGACAGTTTGCTGGAAGACAGCAACAAGATTTGGAGGTATACTCATAAAAAGTTGACACAAGCTCATCTGATGATTACTATATAGTGTCTCTTGAATATCACTGTTCAATCCATGAGGCCATTTAAGTCTTTTCATGCCCTATTTTTCTCCACACATTCTTGCAGATTTCGTTGTTGGTTTGTGTTCTATTAAAGGACATAGGGTCACTGATATGGAAAATTATGTGTTAGCCTTCTCCTTATATAGAGACCCAAGAGATCGCTTTCTGAAACCTTTGTTCACACAAGCAAGAGATACACCCTGGACAGGTTTGGTTTCGTTTGAGTGACAATAATAGCTTTGAAACACACAGAATGGCCTTTTATGCACTGACTGCATTTTTTAAAAAACATCAACAAGGAAAAAAAAGAGTTAGAGAAAATCGCTGTAAATTGTTGTGGCGATTCAGAGGTTTAATCTTAAATCGAGCTGGAATGTACTTTGTTGCTGACTCATAACTTTTCTCTCTTGCACCATGAAAGTTGGCTTATATTATGGTTGTACTATTGCTACAAGTTTGTCATGGTCTTTGGCTAGAACTATAAACTTAAGAACAAAAAGTAATCAGTGAAGTACTTTGCTCTCAGCACTTAAGCTAGTGAAAATTCACCTTTTTTTGATGCCGTGCAAACCATACACTTTGTAATATCATTCAAGGTTTTTGGCAAATTACATTTGTTAATACCACTTTGTTCAGGTATTCAGACAAATTGTCCTGCAATTGTTTCCACGACATCTTTAAGTGGTAAATTCTAATAAAATGATTTGAGAAATCTTTTCCCTGAAAGAGCCCCTAATGTGGATTATCCCCCATTAAAATAATGAAACAAACCACCCAAACTATAGCAGAGTTTACAGCTGTGTTTCTGTGTTGCCTGTGAATTTCTGTGCCATGGTGACCAACAAAAGCATATAGTTAGGAAAATGGGACATTTGGGTGATTAAGCAGATGTGCACTTTTGCCCTACATGGGGAAATGTTTCAGAAATATGTAGTCATCTGCTTCTGCAGCTGGAAAGCTCTGAGGGAGGATTAGCACTTTCAGATTGTTCAGATTGTAAACAACCTTAACACCACCAAGAAGCACGGGCGATCTCTACCAGGTAATGATCACCCAAGGAGCAATTTAGAATACAGTGGATGCTTCCTTAATACATATAACTGAGCTACAGACTCAGATGAAATTTTATTCCAAATTATTTTATATTTAAATAAACGCAATAGAAAGATTCATTAATATCCTGTACCAGAGAGTATGCAGAATAGAAGTGAATTATTTGATTAAAAAGAGAGAAAAGTAAGCTCTTATAATTAGGGGTTTTAAAATGATTGCAAACCCAGGACATTATTTAGCTTTGCAAAGGGCATTGTTATGCAGCCAAGGAAATGTGTCTTGGGATCACAGAAGTTGGAAGAGAAGCAGAACTTTTTGTTGGTTTATTGTAAATTCTATATCGCTTCTTGTACCATAAAAAGAAGAAGCAAATATACAAAGCTGATAAGCATAGTGAATTATTGAAAGTATTTAATTCCATTAAAGTATTTGCTTTCATTGCCTATGATTTTAATTTCTTAAAGGTTTATTTGTAGAGACCTTTTGGAAATGTTCGGTGCATTTGTAGATTGCATTCTTCAGAATGCCAAAGCATGGATTAAGGGATAGTATGTTTTGTGCGTCAAGGAGTTCAAAATATGTTCGCTATAAATTGTAGTGTCAGGTTTTTCCAGTTCACCACAGCTCCTTTGCTACCAGCTGGGCTGAAAATTGCAAAAACTCAAAAAATGCTGCTGGAACCCTTTGCTACACATACACATACAGGCATGAAGGACTAATGATTTTACAGAAACCCTGGGGAATATGTTAACATTTTTGTTGTAGAGAGAAAATTCAACAAAATCAAAAGAACTTCTGAATATTTTAGTAATGCATTGGCCAGTCTTATCAAATTTAGTGCAGACTGGCAGTGTTAGGTACATGACTAGAATGGGAAAATATGAAATAAATATATTTTGTCAAGTATATTCCTATATTCAAGTACTAAGATGTCAGCTCAGAAGGGGGGACATGTCTATAAAGATTATATTAATTAAGATGTCTGCATGAAAAATCTCTCCTCAAGCAGCAATTCTTGTGTGATTGAAACATTGCTATGCATTTGGTCATTTATTTATAGCAGGCATGGAGAATGACTGCTCCACACATCAAATGGGGGGGCAACCTTTGTGTGGTCGTGCGCAGCCCCCTGATCCCATAAGGCAACTCCCTGGTAGTTCGGGGCTGGCACCGCCTTCCCAGGTAGGATGCCAGGGGTCTCCGCCTACCCCAGCCTAGCGTCCAATCCTGCCTGGGGAGGTGTTGCCAGGGGATGGCCAGGTAAGGGGAAGGACTTTCTAGCTCACACAATAGAATTTGAATCTTACCTCCAAGCACCAGTTGGTTCCAGAGCTTCTCCCACCCTCCACACCCCCATTCAAGTTTCTTTTGCAAGCTAACCTTTTTTTCCCCACAGGTACATGTCAAGGTCGCTGTTGAAGGGCCGGAAAGGAATTTTCCTGCATTGGCAGGTTTTGCCTTTCCCGTAGCAATACGTCACAACTTTGGCGGTTTCAGGCCTTGGGCGGAATTCTTTGGCGACTTTCCTAGAGGGAGGGGCGTGAGGTGGAGACCTCACCCCCTTGCGGCAACAAGATCAGGGTATTGGGGGAAGCATTGACCATACCAATAGGTGTCATCGTTTCCCCTTTCCAGCAGTGGCGAATGGGGGGCAGGCTCTCTCTGCTTGAACATATGTTCTCCAGAGCCAGCCCCAACCCCTATACATGTGGATAACCCCGAAGCCTCCCAGAACCCCGGCTGGGGACTGGGAAGGATAACGCCCAGTGCCTGAGCCAAGGTCTCCCTACATCTGAATCTTAATAAAGTTGTGGCCAATTTGAATCCCATAGCACATTGTCTTGTCCACGCAAACTGTGGCTCCCCATATGTTGTTGGACTAGAACCCACATAATCCCTAGCCATTAGTCATGGTGGTTCTGGCTGATGGGAGTTAGAATAATAGAATCAGAATTGTAGAATTGGAAGGTACCCCGAGGATCATTTAGTTCAACTGCTTGCAGTGTGGGAATCTTTTACTTAATGGCTCTGAGATTAAGAATCTCATGCTCTATTGACTGACTTCACACAATCCAAGTTACCCATTTCCCTCAGAATGGTGACATATGTCCTGTGCCCTCTTTTCACCAAAGACCCATTCCATTTGATCTGGTAGACAACCACATTGGCTGCTGCAAATGCTTCCCATTCAAACTGGACCTCACCTCCAGAGAGTTTGCTGACCTTCAGGGGCTTGATGGGGGCTCCTTTACTGAGGGAAGGAAATAATTGAAGTTCAGCTCCATTCTGTCTCAGCCACAAGGAGCCAAAGCCATCTTGCCACTAAGCTAACAGAGCAGATAGCAAGGGAGCTGAGCGGCAACAGCCTTTAACCAGCACAACTTTCACTTCTCCAGACCCCAAACTATAAACCATCCAGGTTTTTTCTGTTTGGTTTTTACTGCTTCTCATTTATTGTATAGGATTATTTTAAATTATGTTTTGCTTTTACATTGCATTTTATTATTTGTTTTAGACCTCCTTGAGATGCCCACATAACAGGTGTTATAAATATTTCAATAAATGCAATAAAATGGAGAGAATTTTTGGTGATACCTACATACCCCAGAAGCTGTTGCTTCCCCAGCCCCAGCCCCAAATCTGTTCTGGAGGGCCCATCCCTCAGAAGAGCAATCCCTGTCGGATTCCACCCTACATATAATTTTATCCACGCCTATCACAACCTTCTTCAGTCCTCTTGTCATCTTATCCTGGTGTAGTGGTTACATGTATTGGCACTAGGCAGCCATATTTGGCTAAATAGCTTTTGTGGGAGTTTTCTGTGGGGTATATTGCATTTCTGTAGTGCTAGAGAACTGAAATCACTCCTTTGGAATAGTCTGTTGCAAATAACTTTGGCCTTACATTATTCTGAAAAGGTTCTGTTGATAAATTGTATCTCAAATGGCACTGAACTCTTTTAGCCTGACACAGTGGACTTTCACCACAGCTCAGTTTGGCCTAAAGTGTTTTAGAGCTTGGAAAGAGAGTGACCCACCTTTCATAGCATTTATAGTATTGTGTAGTCATGCATGGCTTTCTTCTCTTCTGGAAGTCTTTTGAACACACTTAAAGTTGCTGTTCCCAAATGATTACTTCCTTTCTCAATTGATGCAACAAAAGATCATCACAGGGGAAAAAATGTCCCACCGTGCCTTTTCTTTTCAACACACAGGCAGTTCTGAAAACAGAAAATGTGTGTGTGCAAAAGCTGTCATCTCATGCCCATTTCTGAAATATATTAGCTCCACGGGAAAGCTAAAGAATAAGAGCATGTTAAAGCTTTCTGCATTGCAAGGGTGAAGAACTTCTATTCTACTATTGTTGTAAAAATGCCATTGATAACCAAAAAGAAGGGGGAGGTGCAACTGCAGTTCTTTAAATTGTTATGTTTTAAGGTAAAGACCAGAAACAATTTCTAAAATAAATATCCCACTTGCTCTGAGTGGGTGCTTTTGTACTCCCCATCCCCTGCACTCCATTTCAGAAAGGAGAGCCAGTCATTCGCTCATATTTTTTTCTTGGTAATTTCCCCTTACTATTAATTCCATGATGATCTGACCTAAAATTAAAGAAAAGAAAAGAAAAAAGAACAGTATATTCATGAAATATTCATGAACGTGACTATAGCTTCCTTATAACAAAAGGGAAAGTATCAGTTGTTTACAGGAAAGCATTTTCCATTTTATTTGCTCCATATCCCAATATATTTTGCAAGTGTCCCATTTTAACCACGAACAGCTGTGCTAGTGACAGAGGCGAGGAAATGATGTAGACAGTCACAGTGCAATATTGCACAGAAGTCCAGATCCTGGTGGGGTTGTAGTTGTTATAGTGAACAAACCAAACATACCACTGAGATCTTGTGCTGCGATGTTTCCCAAGAAATAAAACATGACAACAAAATTTAGAATTGGGAGAGGGGGAAGCTTCAGAAAAAGTTTCATCAAACATGCAGAAATTGGAGGATACAAAGTTTACTTGTATTTACAACCGTAGCACATTTGGAATATTGTTTCCCCCTTTTATTCCCCACCCCCCCTGCTTTCTACTTAATGATGTATCCTGGATGTTCCATATTTGGTTTCGGCATTTTATGTCCATCTGATTAAGAAACAGCGGTGTGCATTTGCCTCAGGTGCAGCCGAAATCTGGAACTGAAGCAAGTTACTCTGGAAGGATTTGGCCTGGTTCCTTCTGCTATTTTGCAGCAGAAGTGGGAAACAGAATCCAGCTGAAGAATCTGAAGAATTAAGCCACAGGTGCAAAGGAAGAATCAGAAGGGTACCTGGATTATGCTTCTGATTCTTCCTTTTGAATTCGCCACTTTTCTTTGTCACACTGCTTTCAGAAGTGGTCAGATATCCAATCCCCAATGAAATCAGCTTGGCAGGCTATTGGGCCACATTCACACAATGCTGAATCCAAGGGGGTGGGTGCAGAAATTCCCAGAACTGATACTTTGCATCTCCAGATGGACCAGGGAATGAATCATGTCTGAAGCCCTGGAGAACTGCAATCAGTCAGTGTAGATTTTACACAGCTAGATGAACCAATGGGTCTGATTCAGTATGAAGCAGCTTTCTGTGTTCCAAAATAAAATAAACCCATAAGGTGAATTATGTTAGCTCTGTTCACTTTAATGGTTCACACTTCTTAAGGTACCAACTCAGCCCCAGCAATCTTACCAGTGTTGACCCTCTCTTTCCCTTTTAGAAAGGTGATTGAGAAGTGCTCGTGAGACAGCTGTTGTGCCATCTGGAGCACAGACTTCTGTGACCTGTTTCAATCTGGCTTGAAGCCTGGGTATGGTGCTGAGACGCCTGTGTTTAATTGGTCTATGATCTCCTCTTGGCAAAATACAGAGGTCAACGTTCCATGCTGATTATTTCTGATCTGCCATCAGCCTTTGTTAACATGAAGCATGATGTTCTGTTGAATCATCTGCAGATCCTGGCAAGCAAGGCCAAAATCACCGCTGTGATTTGATAGCTTTTTTAAAAAAGAAAAAACACAAAGGTCTCCAAGGGTGATGTTGGACAAGAGTTCATTTGCCCTGAAGGCTATCTAGTGCAGGTGTTGCAAAGTTACACTCTGTCACCTCTGTTGTTTGACATTTATGTGAAAAATGTTCAGGGATGAAGAGAGATGATTTAGGCTGCTTGTTTCAAAATGCATACACCACCATCTCTCTTTCTTTCTTTCTTTCTTTCTTTCTTTCTTTCTTTCTTTCTTTCTTTTATAGGAAAAAAATCATCTGGTCCACATGGCACCATTGCCTTGATATTTTCAGTGTGTGGAGTAGATGTAACCCCAACTTAGGGGTATAAGCAAGTTTATGCACACAGATCAGCTGGAACATCTATAGCTGCAGCTGGAGCAACAAACCATAGGTGACGATGCAGGAATGCATTATGTAACTATATGTATTCCCATTACAGTACACATGTCCATTAAGAAGACTGTGTAAGAAAAAGTGTCTTATTACAATGAGCTGCAGCTGTAATACAGCTTTCTATTGCTTCTTCAATTCTCTGGGAGAGGCTGCAAAAGTAACTGAAACAGTGTTACCGGTAGCTAATTTATGGAAGAGTCCCAACTAGGGATAGCTGAATGTGACAGTTTCAGTTTCTCATTCTTCCAACATTAAATTCAGTTCCCCACATTTCTACAGCAGTTTTTTAAGTACTCATGGAAAATCACCAGCATTTTAGTGAGAATTTCTACTAATAAACACATTTGTATATTTCCCCTAATAAACACATTTTTTTCAAAGCAATTTCCTCTAATATAACACATCTGTATAAATTATTCTCACTAATATATGCATTATTAAACACATTTTACATTACATTTACATTTTGTATTTGGCTGGAGAGCTGGACTGCAAAATAGAAGTGCAGAATTTGAAGAAAGGCTGGTTTTTTCCATTCACATATTGTTTGGTAAGGCACAAATTAAGTAGGCTCACATTTAAATGTGGAACTAAATTTAGATTATCCCAATATGTAGACCCTACACAAGAAGAAAAGATAACTAAAATGGAAGGCCAGGCCTAGCTTCTGAATACAACTAATAATGATAATCAAAGGAAGTGATAAACCAAAAATCCCTAAATCATGTTACAGTGCAGTAGGCAGAAATTCATTATTTTTCTTAGATAAACACATTTTTTCTTTTTTGAAAGAGATGTTTTGGCTTCCTTTACAGCCATTTTTTTTATTCCCTAATAAGTGTAGAGAGCACAGAAATTCATTTTATACAGAGCAGCTCATAACTGAAATTACAGTGCAAGAGAGCACTGAGTGGCTTAGAAACAGACTAGAATTCTTAAAAACATAGATAAATATCCAAGACCAGTTTTAAGACCTTTATATACCCCTGCTACTTACAGCTCAAGTTTTTAGAGCAGAAAATGAACATGACCAAAACAAGCTCTGTGATAAGAAGAATTGAAAATCTAGTGCTCTAACAACAGGGTGTGGGGGGGCAATATTCTAAATGACATGAGATTTATTTTTGACCTTCAACCTAGGAGTCAGATTTTTGGAATACAAGACATTTTTCACAGCTAACGTAGAGAAACTTGTCCAGCAAAGCTTGGCTTTAGCAGTTGCTCAGTACTAAAATAAAGGGCTTCTCTCACAAAGCCTTGATAGTTGTAGCACATAAACTGGATTTTATTGGAAAGAGCACAGAACTGCTTTGCCATCTCTTTCTTGTCATCAGACTAACTCCTTGTCATCAGTGAAATATTTCTCCTTCTGAGCACTGCCAGTAAGTTCCTTTTAAGGAGGAGATCCACACTCTGTGTGTGTGTGTGTGTGTGTGTGTGTGTGTGTGTGTGTGGTGTGTACACACACATGATGTGACACATATTTGCATGTGAAAAGAAGCAGGGCAATAGAAATAACTTGCTTCCACATAAATATCTTCCAAAAGAAAGATAATGTTTCATGACCAATCAATATACCATACATACACACAAAAGAGAAAACAAAACAAAATGAGGTATATGATTCCTATTTACTAGGGGGCATTCCAATTTTATGGTCCTAATTTTTGCTTCTTGGATAGATTTGGGGTATGTCTTTTAAAATGAAGGAATGCAAATGTGCACTAGACTGACTAACTTCTCTCCTATCCAACCCTTCAACTGCTTCAGGTATGATGAATGTCTGGTTTTCCAAAATTTTCCAAATCATCCCTGTTTAGTGGTCATCCTGGCTAGGTCTGCTGCAATTTAGAGACCATCAAAATCTAGAGGGACAGAAGTTCCCCATTCCTGTGTTAGTTGTCTATCCATATAATAAATGTTAGCAGGGGTGCTTGTTTCAGCTATCACATACAAATTCAATCTACCCATTGCATGCTTAAGCATTCTAAAAGTCTTCAAATCTATGCACCCCTACCAGGTTGCAGGAGTGTCTGAATGAAGACCATTCCTCAGATCTTCTAATACTGTGACATACCTGATACTTTATGAGAGGGTGGTATATAAATATGTCTATAAAAAAATAAATTAATGCTCACAAAAGCATTGAAAATCAACATGAGCAAAGGCCTGCTAACATAGGGTCAAAAATGTACAAGGAAAACACCCTCACTATTTCAAATCAAGTGCGTTCAAACACATTAGTTCAATTTAAGAAGTAAAAATTCCCTATAATTTTTTTATACCAATACATACTACACTGTAGTGGACAGTAATCTTTCCTTTTATAAACATCCTTAAGACAACAATCCTATGTCCTTTTACCCAGCAGTAAGCACCACTGAATATACTGAGACTTAATTCTGAGTAAAGATGCATAAGATTGCATTAGAAGTTATTTTAGCTTAGAGTCCAACCTTTGTAATTTTATCAGTATTTCTTATCCTTTCATGAGGGTGATGATCTGGTTATTAAAAAACATACATTGTCATTTGTATCATACAGAATATCCATGGTGTATTAACAGTACATAATAACATAATGAAGCCCAATAACCTATATGAGAAATTTTATTTCATCAATCATTTGATCCATCCCTTTAAGAACAGATGGCAAAACTGATTCAGGCTTATCAAAGAATTTACATTATGTGCATTTGCTTATGTCAGCTCTTTTTGTTTTAAGAAGCCTTTAGTGTGTGGGATGAGGATCATCTTAATGCTATACATTAGAATGTGTGCTTCTTTCAATATTTCAAGAGTTTGTATCATTTTTTACCAATATGCTGGGTTTTTAAAAGTACATTTTCTATATGAAGTACATTTTGACATTATCATTACTATTGCTTGCTATACAACACTATTCAAAGTAAATCCCAATCAATGAACAGGCAATAAAATTAAGCTCAAGTTGTCACTTACTATGAGCTCTTCCAGAGGGGACAGACAAAGAAGGAAGAAATAAAATAAATAAACAGGAATCCCAGATAGAACATATATCACTGGACATTTTCCAAACTAAAACATTGTTGGCTATTTTCTGATCTCTTGTTCCCCCCAAATATCATCTCCAAAGCCATGTCATTGATTGGATAATGTGTGGCTTTGATGTAATGCTGTTTTGAAGGCTTTTGAAGTAATGTTTGAAATACCAAAGATAATGCAAAGGGCACTATGTAAGAGTGTTTGGGGAATAAGTCTCTTCCGGCCTGTTAATCCATAATCTGCAATTACACTGAGCTGGGCACACACACGGACACACACACAAGTCCAGAGGTTTATAAGTGCAAGCCAGGTTGCTTTGGCTCTGATTTGTGGCAATGACGTAAAGGGTTTTATGAATGAACATGGACGTTGTCCAGCAGAATATCATGTTAAACTATTTCAGTAAATCCACAGGAAGTCAAAGGCACTAAATGTGCTCCGTGCCCCCTTACATAGATCTTTTTAGGGCTTAAAAAGGAGGTAAAAATACCAATTGACAGATGCTGCTTTTGGTGAAGAGCCAGAATCCCTCTCTTGGCTTATTTATCCAGCCAAGTGAACAACATAGCACATACAGCTTCTCAGCTACACTTATTATGTGCTTGTAAATGCTATAGATATTGGATAATTTAATTTAATTAGATTGCTCATTTATTCCTCAAAAATAGGAGGTTAGGTTTGCTTGTCATATTTGAGCTGTCTACAATTTTTGCAAATAGCAATTTATACCTTCTAGGTCATGAGCATCAGGATCATGGCATGTATTAAAGAAATATTCAGCCCTTTATGGTAGAAAAAGCATAATGGGTGATGGTGGGCAGCATTTAGATCTGCAGTTATGTGATGCTGAAGAGAAGGACGAAGGGGCAGCATTTGACTTGCATGGAAGTAAAGAAAATGAATACAAACAGAGAAACGTTATAGAATGGTAGACACTTTGCTATGCCTTGGTTGTAAACCAAGATCCAAGTCCTATTGATTTCAGTAGAAGTGCCTTGCAGCTGATGGACATAGAATTATATCCCAACAGCCTATGAAGCAGCAAGACACTTCTACAGGCATAGCAGGCTAGTTCTAGCAAAAGGAGTGGTGAATACACAGAGTTATCTCAAAGATAGAATCAAGGGAGAAGCAGCTGTCATTGCTTCGGAGGCAAAGCACCCTATGATATAGGCGAAAAGCTGTGTCCATATATTGCCATTCACATTTAGTCATTATGGAAGGGGCAATTTTGCTCCACCTTTTATGGTCAAATGGCTACTCCTACCTCCCTAAGCCTCAATTATGCAGAATCTGTTTTTGAATTAACAGTTGAAATTAGTGCTCATCCTTTACGGGAGGCAAGTAAGGTGGTTTGTTGTTACTGTTGTTTTCATCCCTGTGCTTGATGGGCTTTGGCTAGTGAGACTGAGATCTATATTAAGAAGGCCTGAATTGATCATGACTGGCAGGTTCGGTAACAGGTTGCGAGTTGCAAGGTGATATTGATGACCATTTTAAAGAATTGGGGTCTCTACTGCTAGAGTAGCTTTGTTGATGTCAGAGACCAGAAATACAGCCTGGTATTAGTGCTGCTTGTAGCTTCATCAACTCTTTGAAGGGGTTGGCTATAAGGAGCAAGGATCACACAGTTGCTGATCTCAGGAAGAAGCCGGAGTGCCATTTTAAAAAGCAGCAGCTGCATTGTAATGAATGTTTATTCACATTGCCAATAATGTTCCGCCAACAATGTTTCTTAATCAATTATTTACTATAACTGTATTCTGTATATCTTACGTAGTATAAACTTTTAAGAGTGTAATCATCCTCAAGTTTGCTTGGCCACAGACAGGTGGCACTGCAAACTACAGGGGGTGAGAAGTGGTGGATGGGCAGCCAAGGCAAGTTGGAGAGAGAGAGAGAGAGAGAGAGAGCAGGCTGCAGCAGCCCCCCCTCCCAACTTCTGACTCCCTTGTCAGCCAGCCTTCGGGTTGCTGCCTCCTGGAACCAGATCATTAGGCCAGCTAGCATCACTACTGGCCATTTTCCTCCTCCGTGGGAAGCCTTAGAATCTGCTGCTGTCGCCACCACCACCACCAATTAGCATGAAAGTGCCAAAAGGCGTGGCATGGGGAAGACAGCCAGAAGCAGCGGCCAGCCCCAGGATCCATAACAGTGGCTGTGGCATGAGTTTAGAAACAAGCGCTGCTCTGGTAATGTCTGATACTGGGCCAAACAATTATGACCTAAATGTTTCACTGAGGGACAATCCCACCACTTGCGGAATTAACAAATTTGTAGCCCTGTTGCCGTCTCTCTCCATTTGAGTGTGGGATAAGTCCCATTGTTCCACTCTGTTGGTGATTGGGGTCATAATTCCTTCCTGACTTCTTGTGCAGAGTCCATACCCAATAGGAGCTGTGGGTCTTAATCACTTTCTTTTATAATTGCATTTGTATCTTACCTGTCTCCAAAGTCATGAGGTGACTAAGAGCAAACCAAGATAAAATAACATGACAATAAAAGTAATTAAAGTTAAATAGAAGAACAGATTATTATTATTTTAAGCAACCATACTATGCAGAGCTGTTCCACAATATAGGTGTCATGTCGGGGGGGGGGGGAATGAATGACAACTTCTTCTTTTTCTTGTCCCCGTCAAGATAATCTTAGTAAGTGGATTCAGGTAAGTTGTCACATCTGCAATCAAAGGAGGGCAGAGCTAGACTGCCCCCCTCTGCTCCTCAGACATTAGATCATGCTTCAGCTGCAATGCACTTGAATATGTCACTACATGCTCCATAGCAGCTTAAGCCAAGCATAGGATTGGACTGCTTGGCACAGATGCTGCTATTAAGAGCCTAGACTGAGTTTTCACTATGGCCACTTTTCAGCAGCCATTTTTGCCAGTTCATGCACTCAACTTTTGTAGATAATAACCTTATCTGTAGAAAGCCTTGTAGCAGAACAAGCATGTTTAGATTGTGGATGTGCTTAAACTTTTGCTGCAAAGCTTACTGCCCACACTCTGTTGTGTTCAAAGTCTTCCCATACAGCGAATCAGTACAAACTCCAACCACAGATGAAAACAAGTGATAATTAAGTAATTAGCCACCTTCTTCCTTTTCATTTCATGATCGGCTTGAGGTATTCAATGTAGTTATCACCAGGCTACACAGTGTGTCATATGCAGATGCACCAGGGGATCTATTGTAATAATATTTCCTGGATAGGACAAGTGTAGCTTCATAACAGAGGGTGACACAGTGTTAATTGTAAACGCAACTGGGTGATAATGGCAGATAGCCAGTTAAGCTGTGCTCAGTCCCAGCTACACACAACAGGAATCGTTTTCCTGAAGCAATTCAGAAGGCATCTTATTTTCAGCCTTTGCTTACTGGTAAAGAGTGTATATCCAACAAAATCAAAGTTCCTTGAGGAACAAGGAGATTAATCCAGTATTCTGTTGACTGGGTTTCAGCATCCCTTGGCAGAAGTTTTATTCTAGCCTATGTAAGCAAACAACACTTTTCATATGTAGCAGAATCAACTCTTTCCAAGTTCCAGCTACAAAGTGTCTCTTTAAGCTTCAGCAAGTGTGTATGTGTGTGTGTGTGTGTGCGCGCACACACACACACACACACACACACACACACACACACACTTACACCAGGGACACCAGACACTCTTAATTCCTGGGCCAATAAATTTTAGAATTTAATCAATGCTTTGTGTATTAAACTGGGTGTCAGACAGTGATCCCCTGGATTCAGCTAATGTTAAAATGTAAGAGAGAGTAGCTTCCTCTTGTGGTAATCACCCATTAACCAAGATGACCCATTAACCAAGATGACCCATTAACCAAGAACAAAAAGAAAGTAATAGGTAATTAAGAAAGCCCAGTAAAGGAGGCCTTGTGCCAGAAGGCTTTTGGGAGACTGCCCCCCACCAGCTCTGAGTTAGTTAGAAAAACAAAGGCCAGAGTTGAAGTAGAAGAGAGATTCGAATTGGGTTTTCAGTGTTGGCCTGATGCAAGCAAGGGAGGTGGGGATTGTTGTGGTCTGGTAAAGGCGGCAGTTGAAAAAAAACACAGCAAGCTGAAGAGAGGTTCAAAGGCATGGCTGGTATCTGTTTGAATACATGGCTGCAGCTATGGGGGAGAAGCAAGCCCCTCTTCGGGTGTCAATGCTGTGAAGCATCCCACCATACAGGCATAGCTGCCAAGTTCTCCCCTTTTTTAAGGGAAATTCCCTTATGCTGAATAGGCTTCCTTGCGAGAAAAGGGAAAACTTGGCAGCTATGCCATACAGGTTGTATATTTGTATAAATAAACCATATATCATAGACACCATGGTCTCTGCTGTGCCTCTTTCCAAAAGAAAACACAGACCCTGGGTAATTGTCAGGAACCCCAGAAATTTCATATTGCTTGGAGATAGAAGCAGCATGTGATAATGTTTATGTGTGTGTATGGTTAAAAACCATGTAAGAAATAAATAAATAAACATATTAGGAAAAAATATGCTTACAAACCCATTCAAGCTGACTGGGGGGAAGACCCGTTAGACTAGAGAGGAAGGGTGAACATCAGTGTCTTGGAAGAGAGACTATCATCAGTTGCCTTTCAGCTCCAACCCAGTTCAGTCCCTGGCAAAAGGAAATGAGACTTTATGCAACTCTGCCCTTTATGCAGATGAGAGAGAAAACACTGATGGAGTTAATCAACAATTGAACTTTTAAGTCCCATTGACTCCCCCATCCCTCCTGAAATGAATGGAATGTAAAGTGCTTACATATGGTAAATTTACTTAATTTTACTTACTTATTTAATTAATTATAAGAATTTATATAAACTGTTTAATATATTTTTAAAAAAAATATCCAAATGTGTACAACATAAAACAACAACAATATAAATGGCAACATAAAGCAAATAAAACAGTTGTTGGATGGCCCTTGTGGTCTCTTCCAACTCTATGATTCTATGATTCTATGATTTTTGTATAAGCTCCATTCTGTGCCCAATAACACAGGATGTTTTTGCCTGGAGGTGCTGTGGCCCATAGATTCCTGCAAAATGCTGGGGAAGGTTTTGCCCAGTATCCTCTCTGTGTGATGAGCTCATGGGTTAAAGCTACTCCATGAGTCCTTGTTGCAGAGGGGAGGGGAAAGCCCATAGAAGGCTGCTTGCCCTGGAGCTCAGAGCTATATTGCTTTGAGAGCTTCCCGCCTGCCCACCCTCAGGTTTGAGCCTTTACTGAGCAATTTTGGGTCACCGGTTGACAGGGCCATTAAGTATTTTTTCCCCCTCTCAACCTATTTGGCACTTGGTTGGTGGTTTTTCCTCGCCTTTCCCTCAGTGAAATCATGGTCTTCCTTTGTTAGGCAGAAGAACGTTGTTTCTATGAGGACGGAAATGGCATTGGGCAGGATCAACATAGTATAAGGGAGCCCCCATAAGGGGCCTGAGAGGAGGATTGACCACGGCAAACCCAAGCATGGGTTCAGTATCTGCCTGGTTGGAATCTACATCCTGGTCCCCCAGTGAGACCTTGCTTGCTTGGCTTGCACATAATGGACAAGGTTCCACTGGCCAACTCCCGTCATACAGGTTTCAGGCAATCCAAACCCAGCAGATCCATTCTATCAACATGGGGCTTGTGGAATGATGAATTGATCCTGGAGCCCAATGCCATGCCAACTCTTGCCCTGCCTGCTGATGGCAATAAAGATTTGGCCTGATTTTATCCCATCACCATTGAACGGTCTAGTTACTTTGCTGCTCTCATGGGCCACATAATGCGCCTGCCTGGGCAAATACATATTAACTACAGGAATTCAGACAAATATTTGCAAGCCTGTATCACACTATAACTTACAAATGCATAGGAAATAAATCACTTCATTATAGTGTTAGCCGGTGTCTTGCTCCAGCAATCAAAGTTTTTTGTTGTTGCAAAGTGTGTCATGTGTTTCTGACTGGTGCCTTCTCTCTAGATTCCAAATTACCTTGACTATTGGAGTAATCATAGAGAGAGGGCAAGGATCATCAATGACAAGATGAAACTGGTCCTTTAAGTAATGAAGTTAAGGTTCTGGGCCAGTCAGCACAAGGACTGTGTAAATTAGTCAAAGAAAAATGGTCATGTATTCCAACACAGAGACGTTTATACTTGCAATGGTGTTGATAATGCAAAAGCGTGCCTGCTAAAGGTGTTTATGTATGTTGCTACTTGTCACAGAGATTGATCAACAGATGCATTGTAGAAAAGTTTATCCACAAGTTTCTACAGGCCCTTTAAGTCCTGTAGACTTACATAAGCTCATTCTTAATTCTGTGAATGGCAACTATTAAAAATTTTGCTAGTTAATAGGCATGCATAATAGGAACTACAATAGTGTCCACCAGATTTCCCCCCAGTAGATCCATAAGTGAAATATGCATTGTGTGAAGTTGTGCAATACACTCCAACATTTCTCCAATGAAAATAGGGGTGTCCTATTCCACAATAATAACAATGATAATTTTATCTTTTATACCTGGCCATCTGACTAGGTTGCCCCAACCACTCTGGGTGGCTTCCAACATATAAAAAACTCAATAAAACATTAAACATTAAAAACTTCCCTTCAGATGTCTTCTAAAGGTTGCATAGTTACTTATCTCATTGGCTCGGGGGTCACGTAACTCCATACCCTCCAACATTTCTCTGATGAAAATAGGGACTTGTTAAGGAAAAGGGATCAAATTAGAAACCAGGACAGCTTCTGTAAATTCAGGACTGTCCCTGGAAAATAGGAACAATTGTGGGGGCTTTTGTGGTGCATTGCTTTGTTTTGTACCAACAAAGAACTGGGTGTGAACACACCTTTCCAAATTAGCATGTGCACCCTCTGAAGACCATGCTTCCCAGAGCACAGCTTGAATGAAGATGGCCATGATTCATAACACTCTTTGCATTCATAAATTATCTAGTAATATTTGTTATGTGTGCTACAGTTTCATGTTCCCATGATCCACACTTGGATTTCTGTAATCTTATCATGCAAATCTTTGTAGAAGAGATTAAAAGGTAGATCACATTTCTTAATCGAGATGTGATAGACTACTCCTCAGCTTTAATTTTTTTCAGCGATGCACATTGCAATGCAATAAGATGGGTTTATATTTTACCTTTGTCAAATTGATGTGAATGAGTAATCCTTGCAACACTCAGAATCACTGTGGATTTAAAGATTATCTTTCTCTTTATCTTGTCAGAGCCTCAGGTTGACATCTCATTGGAAAGATGGCACTAGTGGCTTCCATCTTATTTTCCTAATGCGGCATTAACATAAAAACATGACAGCTCCAACCTGCTAAAATGTTGAAGGGGGTCCCTTCTGCACATCTCTCTCATCACAACGCTACACCTTCATCCCCCTTTGCTCCTTCTTCCCACAAATGCTTCCCTGACAGTTTTTGTCAATGAATCCGTTTGAAAAGGAAGAAATGTGGTGCCATAAAACTTGTTCTCCTGGCAGAAGATATATTTGCATGGTTTACCTTCAGCTTCTGTTTGATATTTTGCTTCAGCTTTCGCTTAATACCCAACAAGATGACACTGTGTTTGCTAACATCATTGCAGACAGCAGCAGGCTTTTTCTATTTCCACACCCCGCACCCCATCCAGCAAGCAGTGTGTTTGTGGGTAGCTGAAATGTAATTATAGATCGCAAATTAACGCCTAAATACTTTGTCTCCTACTCGTTACCAAAATAGGTGCTCAATATATCAATACCATGAATAATGAATAAAAACCACTCAGCCACAAATACAACCTTGCTTTCAAAGCAATTTAAAAGGTACAGGATCTTTTTTTAAAAAAAAAAAAAGGTGAGAAGTCACTTATTACTTTGACTTACAGATATAAGCCCCTTTAGGTATGCATAATGATATGGGGATCTACAGATTATTTCAAGGTTTCTCTCTGGCAGTAACACCTTGCACAGGATCAAAGGTCTAGCTGGCATTTCCTTGAGCTTCATGTGGGGTGTGTGGATTCTCCCTGAAATGGTTGCTCAGAGGCTCTGCTTCATGTGCAGGGTTCATGACACAGTCCTTTGGACTAGGACCATAAAGCACAATCAGAGCACACATAGGACTCCTAAATGTGCACGTGAGACTCCAATCAAAGAGGTATTTCCTTGGTCTCTCCAGCAAAAGGAGAGACCTTTGTGTAAACAATGTAGAGGATGGTTATGCCTGTGCAGAACACCCTGAGACATAATTATGGTGCAGAAAGGAATACCCATACCAATTTCAAGTGAACTAGGATGGGGACCTTCCTTTGACACTGGTAGATTAACTGAACTCAAAAGTTAGATGGCTAGAGTGTGGTGCTGTTGCTTGTAGTTACCTCAGCTTTTGGAAAGTTTGGCTGTGTGATGCATGGGTCAGACAGTAGCTGATAACAGGCAAAGAGCTAGAGAAGGTGGAGTTGGCCAACGAGGATGATACACACTGAAGCCATCCTAACTATTATATTACAAAACAGTATCTACAGTAAGGTAAAACATAAAGGCAAAGGACCCCTGGACAGTTAAATTCAGTCAACTTTGACTATGGGATACAGTGCTCATCTCGCTTTAGGTCGAGAGAGCTGGTGTTTGTCCACAGACAGCTTTCCGGGTCATGTGGCCAGCATGACTAAACCGCTTCTGGTGCAACAGGACACCATGACGAGTGCCAAGGTGCACGGAAATGCCATTTACCTCCCTGCCACAGTGGTACCTATTTATCTACTTGCACTGGTATGCTTTCAAACTGCTAGGTTGGCAGAAGCTGGGACAGAGCAACGGGAGCTCACACTGTCATGCGGATTTGAACCACCAACCTTCCAATCAGCAAACCCAAGAGGCTCAAGGGTTTAGACCACAGTGCCACCTGCTCCCTTTAGTGCCTACAGTATGCATATGTGTTTGTATACAGGCAAGTGCAGGCAAGTAATTAATCCACATTAGTCTCTCTGTTGAGTTTAGATCATTGCAAATAATAATAGTTATGTCCCCTAGTTTATATGAAATATTGTTCCATTCGCATTTGGGGCAAGGGTGATGAAATAGAGCTCTTATGTATGCATAGCTGCCAAGTTTTCCCTTTTCTCGCGAGGAAGCCTATTCAGCATAAGGAAAAATCCCTTTTAAAAAGGGATAACTTGGCAGCTATGTATGTATGGTATAGGCTTTAAAAAGCTCTCAGCACAGGAACAAAAGAGACATTGCCAATTGGTTCATCATGGGAAAACCATTTACACTGGTTCCTGCTACTCGCTTTGTAGGGAAGACAGGGTATGCCAGCTGGAAGGTGGCAAGAGTGTAGCAGGTGAATGTCCTTTCCATATGCTGGAATAGATTTTTTGAAAAGCACAGATGGCACCTGGTCAAGCCATTTCCCCTGGAATACAATGAGTGCTTTGCTATTCTCTATTTTGAAATAGGACTCTCATATAACAGCTGTTTATTGGGAACATGTGAAAAAATGTGAAGAGGCTGCTAGTCCCTGGTGTCAAGTAGAAGAGAGCTTGCCTGGATTTTAAACCATCATTTCTTTTGGTCATTTTATGCAAGAGGAATGAGCATTATGCAAGAGCAGCTGAAACTACCATTGACTCCACCATGGTTAAATTCAGGACTGTGGTCAAAGAATGGAAGAAAAGCCATGGCTCAGGGACAGAGTATAATTTGCATGCAGAAGGTTAATATTCAGACCAGTCATATTTAGTATTTTGAATATGTGACCACCCACTCTTCCCATGTACAGTATGGGCGATAGCCAGTCATTTGTTGAAGGGGCTAAGTAGGGATTTTGGATGGGGTGTCCTGATTGGCATCCTTGGAGTGGCATGGCTGGTGCCTGTTGTGGCATGAAGTATGTTCAGGTAAGGAAACGAGTGAGGAAATAGTTGGGGAACTGAGTCATCACAATATTGGGTAGAGGCCATTTTGGCTAGAAGCAAATATGCAGTCTATGACATCTAGTACAATGGAGACAGAAGGGAGTCAGAAGTGTATGCTTGTTAATATATATATATATCACCTTTCATATAAAATGGCAAGGCAGTTTACAGGATAAAAATCAATTCAATAAAACAATAAAATACACCCCCAAGGGTGATAACTTGGATAAAATAGGGGGGGCAGTCCCTTCAAATATTTTATTGAGAGGACCAAAGACCCTTCAGCCCCTAGGAGCTGGCTTCTATGCGCACACACACACCAATACAGATACTAATTTCCAAAGAGAATTCTTATTAAAAGTTACTTATTGAGAATGCCCTTGATGTCTTAACCAACTAGTGGCACACCATTACTGCAGGTGCCCAATGTGTTTCCATGGGAAGGTTCTCCCACAGCAAGAGGTTTACTGTGGAGGAAGCCCTTCCTTGAGCTATCACTAGATGAATCTCTGTAGGGTGCAGAACAGCTAGAAGCACTTCCTTCAACCACATCTGTGTTCAGGTTGTGATGAATAGGACGAAATAAAAGACATGGTGCAAGTGGCACATGTGGACACAACATTTTCCTCACCAAGTGCAGTTGGTCCCTGGAGCTCCAGAAATAATCTCTATCTTACCTTGTGAGACATAACCACATATTGTCTGGGGGGGGGGGGAGTTTGTGGGATGTGAAACACAAGAGCAGTCAAGTACAACATCCCTAGAGTGGACATAAAAGGGGATGTCTGGACCAGCCAGTCGAAACTTCCTGTTTCTCCTAGGCTGGGACAGACTTCCTTTGCATGTGACTAGAAGTGGGTGTGACCTCACCTGCCCAGGTAACAAAAGAGCAGGACTGGTCAACCATCTCTCTGACCACATTCATCAAAGAAGCAACATCTGCTTAGCATAAGATGCTCTCTTGGCTTGAAGCCAAGAGAGGACAAAGGAGCTGTCTCCTTATGGGATAGTTTCCAGGTGTATATTACTTTTCTAACTTAAGTCTGCCTTCCAGGATCCAAAAGTGAACAGAATGTGTGAGTAAACTCTTTTTATACTTTTATAGAAGACTGTGTCGTGTTCATCCTTTTATGAGGGACTAAATGGGGAATTATCAATGAAACTTATTATAGAGGCTTTAGCAAGCCTGAGCAAATGCATCCGTTGTGCAAGTTTAGAAAGGGGAATGTTACTCTGGTAAATTGTAGAACTTGTTAACACAAGTTGTATGAATATAATCAAACAATATGTCCTCTCCTGCATCCCTGAACATTCCCACAAAGTTCTACCTCCACAGTCAGATGCAGTATGCTTCTGAATGAAGATTGCTGGAAACTGCAGTAGGGGACAGTGCTACTTGTGAGTTTACCATTGGGGCATCTGGTTGCCCACTATGAGAACAGGATGCTGGACAAGGTGGGGCACTGACCTGATCAAGCAGGGCTATTCTTACATTCTTAACATTGATGGTGAAATGTAATTGTTAAACTATTATTCTGGTAAACTTCTACTTAATGACTCCATATTTACTATTCTTTTTTTAAAAAAAGATATGCAGCTTCACATTTGTTTGTTAAGTGAGTAAAAACTTCAATGCTGCTTGTGTTGTTTAGTTGTTTAGTCATGTCTGACTCTTTGTTACCCCATGGACCAGAGCATGCCAGGCACTCCCGCAGTTTGGTTAGACTCATGTTGGTAGCTTCGAGAACCATCTCGTCCTCTGTCATTCCCTTCTCCTTGGGCCCTCCATCTTTCCCAACATCAGGGGCTTTTCCAGGGAGTCTTCCCTTCTCATGAGGTGGCCAAAGTATTGGAGCCTCAGCTTCAGGATGTGTCCTTCCAGAGGGCTGATTTCCTTCAGAATGGATAGGTTTGATCTTCTTGCAGTCCATGGGACTCTCAAGAGACTCCTCCAGCACCAAAATTCAAAAGCATCAATTCTTCGGCAATCAGCCTTCTTTATGGTCCAGCTCTCACTTCCACACATCACTTCTGGAAAAACCATAGCTTTAACTATACGGACCTTTGTCGGCAAGGTGATGTCTCTGCTTTTTAAGATGCTGTCTAGGTTTGTCATTGCTTTTCTCCCAAGAAGTAGGCGTCTTTTAATTTTGTGACTGTTGTCACCATCTGCAGTGATCATGGAACCCAAGAAAGTAAAATCTCTCACTGCCTCCATTTCTTCCCCTTCTATTTTCCAGGAGCTGATGGGACCAGTGGCCATGATCTTAGTTTTTTTGATGTTGAACTTCAGACCATATTTTGTGCTCTCAAAACATTAATCAAAACATTTAGTTGTGACTAAATGTGATTCACCTGGAGCAGGAACTGGCAACCCACTCCAGTATCCCTGCCAAGAAAACTCCATGGACAAAGACAATGCTGCTTGTACAGTCACATAAATTAGCATGTTACTGATAATATTTTGTTGTGCTCCGAATCCTTCCTTCCTTCCTTCCTTCCTTCCTTCCTTCCTTCCTTCCTTCCTTCCTTCCTTCCTTCCCTCCCATGAATATCAGCCAGTTTTAATAGCATATACAATGACAATCAAAGGCACTACCAAAATACCTGTCCCCTCCTTTCAGAAATGTGATGTTGGTGGTTGTCATTGTTTAAAAAGTGTTAAGTATTTTAGAACATGAATCTGTGCAGCCCACTAAACAGACAAAAAGGAAAAGAATATTGCCAGATATAATGTTAAATAGATAAACAAGGCTAGCCAACGTTAAGATGAAAGGGGTTCATTTCTGAAGATCTAGGGTTTCTCTTTTCCTGTAACTTTAATTATAATCATTGAGTGTCATCTCCTTTGACATTTATGGGAATTTATTAATCATGGACCAAATAGGATAAGGCATTGCATTTTGTCTTCTTTGGTTACCAAGTCCTCAGCCAGACAAGAGACAGCAGTAAGCATATATTGCCAGGCTTTACTGGTGATTGGTTTCTGCTGTTTCTGTTGCTTGACTGGTTGTAATGCTCAGCAGGGAGCATGTGTTCCCACATGCTCCCTGAAATATTAATACACAAAATCGTACTGAGGTTTCTGATAGCAGCAGATTGGCTGCTCTGCGGTTTTCTGATTAGAGGTGTATTGGTGATTCCGAGAAGCCAGTGGCGCCTAAATGGCCTATGCCTAATAAGGTTTTGAAAGCTGATAGCATAATTTAAGAGGGCTCAGACTCACAAAGCTACAGACCTGGCTGACCTCTGCAAATTGCAGTGTTTGTTAATGCTTCTGGTATAGACATCTTTTAGTCAACCAAAAGCAGGTATATTAAGTGAAAAATTGACTTGTGGTTCACAGCAAGATGCTAGTCTCCTGGCTTAGGCTTGACAGACACTGTCTCCTCATGTTTAAACAGAGAGGTTTCAGAATCTATTTCTTCCCTGAGCGTTTGAGAATGCAGCCTTCAAAAGGGATCTTTTTATGCTTTCCTTTAAAAAAAAACCACCACCCCCCCAAAAAAAATAATTACATGGGGAAAAAAACTTTTAGCGTCATAATCTTGCACATCATGGACCTCTTGGGAAATCTAAAAACAATTTAAGGAAGAGAAAACACAGGAAGGGAGGGGAAATCCTTTTACTTTGAGCACTGTGATTATAATCATGTAAGCGTCAGACCTGGTAGAAATGGAATATAAAAGAAGAAGTGATTAAAACGGGCACTAAAATTTATATTGTGTTTTCAGAATCAATTTTAATTAAATGAGGTGGTGGCCAGCTAATGGTGTTTTTAAAACGAATCTTCTTACTAAATGTTTAATGACAATATGTCTGCTAGAGAACATCCCCCTTAATCTTTCAAAGAGGATATTATGGAAATGCGAGAGAGTTTCGAAGCAGCAGCAGCAGCAGCTGCCAGTTTGCAAGGTTTTGTAGAGGAAGAGAAAGTTCTCTCTGTGATAATGTGATGGATGCTGATCAATCTCTAGAAGCCATACCAGTGGAATTGTTCCGTCATATAGTTACAAAGGTAACACACATAATTCTCAATTATAATTAACTCATTGGTCAATGCAGAAGTAAATAATAAAACACTCTTCTGAAAGTACCCTTTACAGCAGTATCCTTACTATCTTTTACTACATTATTATTGTGAAACTTCAATGGACTTCCCATAGTACCGTAATCATTTGATTGTTTTTGAAAATGTGATTAGGTTCTTTCCTCTTCCTCTCACCAGAGAAATCCAGTTTTATGGATATGCAGGCAAATTATTGACAGCTCTCTGTGTCTGTCTTTTTTTTGGGGGGGGGATACCTTTAGTATAATGGAGTCCTGAGAGACATTTCCCTGCCACACTTTCTGGAAGATCTGATGGTTACCATGGCCATGTCCCTCAATATCTAACATTTTATCCTATATAATAAAGTGCAAGTGCATCCAGATTCCCTGTGGCCCGATTTCCGCGCTACTGAGCATGTGCCCCAGGGACACAGGGATTGGACACAGAGACTGCACGCACACACACACACACACACAAACACACACGCTCTCCCCACCCCACCCCCACCCCTCTGCCCTGCACTGGCTCAATAGGCAGTTAAAACAGAGGCCACCAGGTGGAAGGCAGGAGCAGGCAGCAAGGCTCCTAAGCAGGGCAGGCCCTCTCTCAACATGCCCAAGGGCCTGAGGAGGAAGCCGGGACGACCAAAAAATCGAGGCCCCGGCTTCTCCTCACTAACAGGCCCGAAATTGAGGCCCAAACAGCGCAAGCAACCGGGAGACCCCCCACTGGGCCGGAACGGCCAGGAAAGGCGCGGGGAGGCCACCAAATGCTCAGCGCCAACCGTGGGACCCTCAGAAAGCGCCGGGGTGGGCGCAAGCCCCCCGGACGGCAAAGCTCCCTCCCGGACGCAGCAGGCGACTGAAAAACAGCCGCGGAGGCCAACAAAAGTAGCGGGAGCCACACCCCCCCCGAAAAACTGGGCGTACACCCCGGAGCAGCCGCCTGGGCTGTCCAGAAGCCAGAATTCGGCCACTGGGCCCTGGCAGCAGCAGCGCTATTGACGGGGGGAAATTAGGAACCAAACAGCAGACGCAAAAAGTGCGCGAAAACAGGGTGGGGAGGGATCCACACTCCAAACACAAGCTTCGGAGGGGGTAAAGGAAGAAATACCCCCGCAACCCCCAGCCGAGCCTGGGCTGTAAAGGTAAAAAAGGGGGGGGGACTTTGGCTTGGGGTTTGGGAACGGGGGGGGGGAGAAAATTAGGGATAAATTAAGGATCAAAGGAAGGGGGGAACAATCAATTAGACAAGGGATAAAAGCCCCCCACGCGCCGCTGCCACCGAAAAAGGCCGAATGTTCTAGCGCCCGTTTATTAACCGGGCTGAATGGCACTAGTTGACAAATAAGGGGCTTAAAGGAAAAGAAAGGGCTAATGCAAAAATTCCTTGGTTAAATCCCTAGAATCCTCCAGGGCTCATGGGCACCCTTGTCTGATATCTTGCAACACACACAAACACACACAAAATCCAACTAGTTGTAAGGTATCAAAACTTGTTTGGGCATTACTCAGCAAGCAGACAGCTGAAAATTGATACACACTTAGTTGAAAACAGCCTCTAATTATTATGAAAACTAAAAGCGGGAGGTGGTGTTGTTTTTTGTTTTTTTCTTACATTTCTGCTCTGGAAAGGGAGAAATGATATGTATCCCAGAGACTTAATAAGGTAAAGGTAAAGGGACCCCTGACCATTAGGTCCAGTCGTGACCGACTCTGGGGTTGCGCGCTCATCTCGCATTACTGGCCGAGGGAGCCGGCGTATAGCTTCCAGGTCATGTGGCCAGCATGACAAAGCCGCTTCTGGCAAACCAGAGAAGCACATGGAAACGCCGTTTACCTTCCCGCTGTAGCGGTTCCTATTTATCTACTTGCATTTTGACGTGCTTTCGAACTGCTAGGTTGGCAGGAGCTGGGACCAAGCAACGGGAGCTCACCCCGTCACAGGGATTCGAAGCGCCGACCTTCTGATCAGCAAGCCCTAGGCTCAGTGGTTTAACCACAGCGCCACCTGGGTCCCATCCCAGAGACTTAAAGATACTTTAACTATAAAAGTACAGTTCAGCACAAAGGCAGGATCATAAAAGCTAGGAAATTCTGTTTTGCTAATGACTGCCTTGGATCACTGCTTTAGATCACAAACACTGGCTTTCTCCGCTACTCTAATGTATAGTCAATTAGCTACAAACATTTCTTTAAGAGGAAAGAGTGATTTTTGGATAGATGTGATGACTGAGTACTGTACATGCCCAACTTTACTGAAAGAAAGAAAGAAAGAAAGAAAGAAAGAAAGAAAGAAAGAAAGAAAGAAAGAAAGAAAATGGCAAAGGAGACAGCTGACTGGATATCTATCTATCTATCTATCACCTATCTATCTATCACCTATCTATCTATCATCTATCTATCTTTCATTTATAATCTCTATCTATCTATCTATCTATCTATCTACTATCATCTCTCTCTCTCTCCCTCCCTCCCTCCCCCTCTTCCCAATATAACTCATAATAATAAAAAATGTAGTTTTACCGAAGGGGCAATTTTAAGAAGAACTAGTGAAACAAAATGTATCCCACCCAAAGAAAACATTCCATATGTAAAGGACACCTGAAATATAAGTTTTCCGGGCATGCAGTTATTCAGTATTCTCTCCTCAGAAGGTCTTTCAAAAGACTGCTCCTAAAATGTTCCAATGTTCAGGCAAATGCAGAGTGACATAAAAGCTAGTTCCATATTTGTCACAGTCTTTATTTACATTGGTATGTGATGAAGTTCTCTTCTGGGACAACTAGCCCTTGAGGGCAAATGGGGCACTGCCCCACCAATCTCAGTCTGCCTTCAGCCAACCCCTACCTCCCTACCTCCTTGCTTACAACCAGTCAAGTGGATCATACTGGCTATCAACCTCCTCCACCTCTTTAGTGTCAGTGTTACCTTTGTAGAATCTAGGAGAAAAGAAGAAGAAGAAGAAGAAGAAGAAGAAGAAGAAGAAGAAGAAGAAGGAGGTGGTGATGATGATGATGATAACAGAATTAGTTGACTCTGCCTTTCTTTGGCTCTGTCAGACATTTATTTTGGCTCCAACCTGTTTTGCTCCCTCCCAGTCCCAAAGTGCACCAGCTTCCAGTGGTTCTCCTCTTCTCCAGAATCAGTGCTGATTCTGTTGGCATGGAACTAAGAAGTTTGTCTATTGCTATGACTGATGTTATTCACAGATGCTCAGAGCTGCTCTTTAGTGAAAATCAACCACGTCCACCAACCTCACAAATCACACCAAATTCATTGGGTGAGCCAAATTATTAAGCCATTCTCAATTGATCAAGATTATGATGTCTGCTACACTTGTACAAAATTAGGACAAACATGTGCTTTATCTCATCACAGGAGAATGTGACTTTCTGAAGCAAGTACAGAAGAAAGGAGGAAGCAGACAATACTGTACTGAAGCCAAAAATAAACACCGGGTTCTGTATTTTTGCCAAGATTCATAGAATCCTTGTTATGGAAACCCCATATTGAGAATTTGAATATATTTACTATTAAGATATAGGAAATTCAGACCTGCCTTATGTTAGGACACAGGTGAGGAATAAGATCTAGTTGGTGGGCCAGAATTGAGTATGGTCAAAATAATTCAGTATTTTTAGCCAGGGGAGTAGAAGATTGAGGAGGCAATGGACATATGATAACAGTCTTCAAATATCTGCAGGGCTATCACACAGTAGATGGAGCCGTCTTCCGCTCTGTTGCCCCAGAGAGTAAGACTAGAAATTGCAGGGAAATGTAGTTCATCTTCTGAACACAAAGAGCTGTTCAGCGGTGGAACAGATTAACTCAGTAGTTGGTAAGCTCTCTTTTACTAGAGGTATTAAGAAGACATTGGACACCCATCTCTCAGGGATGCTGTAGCTGCATCCTAGATAGCAGGGCCTGTGCTAAGGAAGAGAAATCAAGCAGAAACATAGTCACACTTATGCTATCTCGAAGCATAGACCATCCACCAGGCTGACTGGAAAAATGTCTCACAGTCTTTTCACATTATTTTACCACAGAAACATTCTTTTTAAAAAATCACCTGTGATTCTGAGAAGCAGATGGGAAAGCATTTCAATCTTACTCTTGAAGAATTAACTCCAAACCTTCGATCGTAAAATGATAAGACAGCCAATTAATTTGGACATTTTTAGTTTAGAGTAGACCATAAGCAGTTAAAATTTAAAAGTTTGGTCATTATTATACTTAAGACAACATCATCTATTCTACCCATCCCTGAACAAGTGGGAACGAGAACTTTAATTTAAACTGAATGAGTTTCAAATATTTAGTTGATGTAAAATAGGTTATGTATTGTACATCTACACCCTTATATACACTAACTGATTATCCCCTTTGTTCTCTAGACATGTACTTTCTGCTTAGATAGTGGGGTTATTTTAATGTCTGATTCATAGTCAGAAATCCATGCAATGCAGATAATTTCAGAAAGCCTGAGAGAAGACCCAGACAATAAGAACCCTGCGGATCCTACAGTTACATTACTTTAGCTGTAATATCTGCTTGTTGACATACATTTGAGCACCAATATTTCCCTCTCAAAGTGTATTAGAGCACCATTCTTATATTTTTCCAGTGAGTGTAGTGTAGCATGTAGTGCATTAGTCTTGAACTGAAAAGGCCTAGCCGTGGAGCTCAATTGGTGTTCTAGGACCAGTTAAGAGTGTGTGATTTCAGTCTAGTCAAGCTAGGGATAGACTAATCAGTCAATTTTTATTTCTCCCCATTTCTCACTCTTTTCCAACCTTAAATTCAGCTTGCCTTATTTCATTTATTTGTTTTTGTTCTTTTCCTCTAAAGAATAGTCTGCAGAAATTTCCATTCTGCCTAACATATGCATTTTTGCAACATACGTCCCCTAACACAATGGTAAATTCTAGGGTAATGAAATCTGATAGAACTGGATGTTCTATCCTGTTACACTACCAGAATTATATAGGCAGGCCTGGCCTCATACCACGTACGGTAAGTGGGTGATAACTTCTGATAGATACAGTATTTGATGGCTTTTTGCAGGTTCCGAACCACACAGTGATGTACATCACAGTTGTACATGCAGTTGTACATGCAGCTTCATGAAAATGTTCAAATGAATGCACATAGATTACACGTGGTACTTCCTGTAATTCTGCTTCTCCCTCTCATCTATGGTTGCACACCCTTAATTCTTCATCTGAATATGGTTAATGAGAGCTACTTTTCAAAAATATATTATGTGCCAATATTCTGTTTCTCATGATAGTTTTGAAATATGCAGATGCATCTTAATTGGAAAAATAACGTGGTTGAATGAGGTGATGGCTGGTGAGTTCTTAACCAGAACTGAGCATGGTAGGATTTTACTACAGGCAATCAGGCAAACACAATCTTGCCCTGGGAACTTACAGTGGACAGTCTAGAAACAGAACAGCCACACTGCAGTTATTACCTGCATTTTTTTATTGCAGACTCTTAAAATATTTGCACATTTACAGTTATTCTTCAACATGTGCCTCTTCCATTGAATTGCCTTATGTGTTATATATTTGCTTCAATGCCTTTAATAATCTATGAATATTTTATATTACACATATAAAATGATACCTTTTTATTTGCACCTGAGTGACCTGGAAAAAAACAACAGCAATAATTTCCACTTGTGTTGGTAGGTTCAGTTTTAAATACACATTGCAGCCATTTTCTTCTGATCTCAATGAAACTAGTAACACTGCTGCCATCCTCTGCTTTTCATTCATGTAAGCTCATTTTACAGTCCAACACATCTCTCCCTGTAGATGTAAACAAATACTTGGCAACCTGTTCTTTTACAGAGGGGTATTTGCTTTCAAAGACTCGGGGTGGGAGAGAACTTACCAAAAGCACCTGCTCTTTGTAATATCAGCAATTGTATTCTGATATACTGTATACTGTTTTAAAAGAAGCACTGACTCTGAGAGCTTCACAAACAGCTCTTCTTTAAAAAGGTAATATAACTTGCTAGAAATGCCTATTTCCATCTCTCTCTCTATCTTTCTACTATAGCCTCGTGAGATATGCTCCTAACTAGGAAAGACAAAGGATAAGCTGGGTAGTTCAGAAGACAATAGCAGAGGCACAAATTTCTGGTGCGCTTAAGCGAGCATGTTCAGAATAATAGAATGGAAGAGCTGGAAGGGAACCCAAGGGCCATGTAGTCCAACTCCCTGCAATGCATGAATCACATTTGAAGAACTCCTGACAGATGTATTCTGCTGGGCACAATTTCTTACTAGAATGTACCTTCATTATAAAGTATGCAAGACAGGTAAAGCATCCCAAGGTTAGAGACTGGACTCGTCATAAATATATACTGTAAGTAAAGTCCTGTTGGATAAGGTCAAAAGCTCACCAGGCATCCTCTTCTCACAGAAACCAGCCAGGTATCTACAGGAAGCCCACAAGCAAGACCTCAGTGCAGCAACACAACATTTGTGATCCTCAACAACTACTATCCAGAGGCATACTGGCTCCAACAGTGGCAATCCTATGTATGGGATCCTATGTAGACCTGTTGTCAAACTGACACATGCACCACTACCTGTCTCAGCATAGCATACAAATGCAGTTGAGTAAACAATGGCATTTTAAGGACAGTTAACAGATGTTTCCCTATAAATTCAGAATGGCACCTTGAATGCCCTACACCTGGGCTTCATCTCTAATGCTGCCAGTTGCAGTGCAATCCTATAATGTTTTCTCACCCATAAGCCCTATTTAATGCAACTGGGCTTACTCCCAAGGAGGAGACTGTAAGACTGCAGCCTTAATCATTTGAATGAAACGAAGGATTCTTCAGAGAGAGCAGAGCAAAATAAAGAGAACAAAAGAAATGTGGCTTCGCAATGTCTATATTTGTCACAAAATGATAGGCTGTAAATCTGAAGTGTTGCTAACAGATTTCTCCAGGAATCCTTCAGCAAGAAACACCAGCTATTCCAAACATTTTTAAGCTAAAGATGATTGGCAATACATATATATTTAAGCATAAACCAATTGTCCCTTGAATTTTACCATAGCATTGGCAAAACGGATGGAAACATAGATTGCTGATACATAGTTACTCACCTTTCCAGTAGATGGTGGTGCAGATGTGCTTAAGAGAAGATTGCACTGTAAACTGAAACAAACAGTATGCAGGGATTCTCTCCCTCCCTCCCTCCCCACATATAGATTATCAAGGCATTTTTACATGTTTCAGCATTCTAATTAAATTGTGGGAGGCTGTAGAATATGGGAGGAAATGCACAACGTGAGTGTTTTATTCTAGATACAAATCCTTCGAAACCACCTCTAGAGGTTCTATTTTTAGAGAAAACCTCTGCTGATTTATACAAATGTTCATAAATGAAAGACAAGGATATGTACAAATCAATAGTGCCTATAATTATGTAGCATTGTAAATCTGAGTGATGGCACCAAATCTTAAGTTCTTTGGCAGTGCATAAGGCTTCAGCAGCAAGCCTGTTGTAAATTTCATTTCATTTCCTTAACCATGCTTGACCTACCGATCTCACTAATGACAGCAAACAAAACCCTGCCTTTTCCCAATGCAAACTTGAGAGAAAAATCATCTTGCATATTTGCTATGCTTGAACAGTTCATTGGATTTTAAGCATCAATACCAATTATGTAGCATGATCATAATAAACTTTTCTCAGATGTAATGAACCCACTGCCTCTTAAGTATACTTAAGGTTGCATTCTTGCAGCATGGCAACCATCCTATGCATGTTTAATCTGAAGTAAAGCCTGTTGCCTTTCTAGTAAGCATGTTCAGGTTACAGTCTCAATTTGATAAGATTTCCATAGGAAGATATTTTTATTTTTTTAAGGAAAACCTGTGTCACTTAACTAGGGACACTCTTCCTTCATAATATTCATTGCATGGTGTGTGTGTGTGTGTGTGTGTGTGTGTGTGTGTGTGTGTGTGTGTGTGTAAAGGATCCCTGGATGGTTAAGTCCAGTCAAAGGTGACTATGGGGTTGTGGCACCCATCTCACTTTCAGACCAAGAGAGCCAGCGTTTGTCCATAGATAGCTTTCTGGGTCATGTGGCTAGCATAACTAAGCTGCTTCTGGTGCAATTGAACACCATGACAGAAGCCAGAGTGCATGGAAATTCTGTTTAGCTTCCTGCCACAGCGGTAACTATTTATCTACTTGCACCGGCATGCTTTCAAACTGCTAGGTTGGTAGGAGTTGGGACAGAGCAATGGGAGCTCACCCTGTCACAGGGATTTGAACCGCCGACCTTCCGATTGGCAAGCCCAAGAGGCTCAGTGGTTTAGACCACAGCACCTCCTATGTCTCAAATAGATAGATAGATAGGAGCAGAAATATGGAGCCAGTATTGATAGAGGTTAATTGATAGGGAGCGCAATTCCCAATGATCATGACAACATGCTTCTGTTGTCATGACTTATGTTCACAGAAGTCAACATTCCCCCCTTCATGCAGCTTTGTCCTCCAATGTCTCACTACCAGAGGTTCTCCACCCTTGTTCTACCTTGCCAAAACCTCTTTTCCATAGTCTCCAATTTCCAGAATGACTCTATATTCATCAGAGGAATGTTGAAGGGTGTGATGTTTTATCACTTCCACACTTGGAATGAGATATCCAGCAGAAGTTAGCTAAAAGTCAGGATGTAGACTTGGATGTTTGTGTTTACACTTTCTATCTCTGATGATCTACTGTCTTCTGTACCATGAAGGGATTGGATGGAAATTTGGATCTGTTCACATTTTCATATGAACCTGCATAATTCATGCTTCCCAAAACAATATCTGAACCAAAATTCTTCTCCGAATGTTATGGTGTTTTTCTCCAGTGAGAAACATGTGTACTAAACCACCTATATTAGTGTAAAATAGCATCAAAGTTCATCATATTAATGGAAGTTGCCTGTAGAAATGTGTGCATTAGGCAACATTGCAGGGCAAAATGTGGTGTCTGCCAAAAAAACAAATGCAAGCTGATAGGGAAATACATGAAACTGAGCATTGAAATTAAGACAGGGGCAGGGGGAGAAACTGAGAAAAACCTAAATTCACAGTGCAGGAGCAATTTGCTTCCATTCTTATACACTGGGATGAAGATTATAGCTGAATGAAAGTTCACTCACGTCCAAATTCACTGCCCCACTTCAGACAACCTGGAGAGAAGTGGTGCATGTTATGAAGCTGCTTACTGGTTGTGGAATATTATATTTCTCTTTCTACAGTGGAAACGGGGCTTCCACTGTCAACATTAGGCAGCTTCCAAGAAGAATTCTGCTGCTGGTAACACTAACAATGTTAACAAAGTTGGGGGGGGGAACCACCCACAGAGAGAGAGAGAGCAGTATAAGCCCCCTGTGCCCCTCCATTTAAAGCCAAGTGTTCTTACTGGAAATTTTTTAGCTCAACACTAGCAAAGACTCCATAAATCTCCAATACTTTTTCATCCAAAGGAAACTAAGCCCTGTAGTGCTACTGCTGGATCCTTCGTTCCTCATGGAGGAGTGTATAGTAACAGGTTATAACAATAACCACTGGATATATGGAAGGGCACTGATATTTTGAAGACATGTTTATGAAACTCTTACTTTGCTCGTGGTGTTTCATGCTTTGCTGTTGTTCTGTTTTAGCTCTTGCTTCTATGCTTGACATGCTTTACTTCAAGGAAGCCCCTGTGTCTTTAATGCTGCACGGCAAAGGAATGTCAGCAGGTATAGTTTCTCCCCCAAGAAAAGAAAGTAGAAAGCTTCTCAGTGCACAGAAATACATTTACTGAGCTGAGTGTGTTTTAATATAAAAATATTCCCATTGTTATTATTGAAATGCCTATTATCTTGCTTTTCCTCCCAAAAGAGACCAGAGCGGCAAACATCAAAATGTTAAAACAGTAGAATAAAAATCAAGCACATTTAACACATTTAATAACTCTGCAAAACCATAAAAAACATTTGAAAACATTCACATACCCTCAGTTAATTATTTCACGGTTTCAATGGCCAGTCATCAAATACCTGGACACATAGAAATGTTTTTAAATATCTTATGAAAGTCAATAGTGTGTGAGAGAGGCATTTCACTGGAGAGCACATTCCACAAATGAGGAATCACCACCAAGAAGGCCCTGCCACATGCCTGTGCCAGTGGTGACACCACCAACAGGACCTCCCCTGTTGATCATAGGGCCTGAGGTGGTTGATATTGGTGGAGGTGCTCCTTTAGATACTTGTGTCCCAGACCATTCAGGGCTTTGTCTGCTAGTATTAATACATTGAATTGTGAACAGTAGCCCACTAGCATCCCGTACAGAGCTTTCAGGACAGGTGATACATATATCCATTAGGCTGACCCACTTATTTCTTTAGTGTTCCACTATTTTTGTCACAGAAGAGCTCAAGTTATCTTGTGCTCAAGAGTGCCCCTGAATATTTACAGTATATTTTAGATGTGTGAGGCTTAATAACGTTATGTCTGTGCACCTGTTGGCTTCTTTTCTTCACTGACATTTGATGACCTTTTCCCTTTATCCCATGCTAATACCTAGAAGCCCTCTTCAGGAAAATGCAGGGGGAAAGGGTGGATGATTGGGTGTGCGCTGGTGGACCCACTTACAACGATGGCCTCTCCCAAGACTGAGTTGTTGTTGTTGTTGTTGTTGTTGTTGTTGTTGTTGTTGTTGTTTTGCATGAAGAAATGGACTTTTAAGGGCATTCAGCACTTAGATGGCCCCCAAGTTAAGAAAACAGTTACCAGGATTCCCAGTCACCAGGAAGTTCCTAAATACAGGAGGTTAGAACCCACCTCCTTCAGACCTTTCCTCTCAATATGGAAAATTTGAGAGAAATTAGGTACAGGTAGGGAAGTTGAGGTGGGGCTGATGGCCATGCCATCAGCCTTCTATATTTTACTTTCACAAGTTCAGGTTGAGCACCTGATGAGATCTATAGTGCTGCACCTGTTAAAGACACCTGCCATGTAGTAATTTCAGCTATTCCATTCAGTAAAAGTATAAATACTATTGGGTGCTATACTTGCAATCAGACTCAACATCTCCAGGGTGAATTTCCATCCTCTTCCCTGGGCATAGTATGCTTTTGCCTGGTGCCCAAATGCTAGTAATGAGGTATCCAGGTGTTTCTCTCCTTGGGGAAGGTATTCCAAAGGGCAGGAGCCACCACAGCAAAGGTTCTTTCCCCAGTGCCCACCGGATGACAGGGAAACCTGGAGAAAGGGCTCAGATGAGAATCTCAGTGTATGGCAAATTAATACAGGAGAACTACTGAGTAGCTTTGAAATGGGATTGAAGGCATGAAACTCAGTGATATGTCCAACTCTTGTAGTCAGTTACTTTATGCTAGGGGTAGCCAAAATGTTGCCCCCAGATGTTGTTGGATTCCAACTCTCATCAGCCCCATCTGACATAACCATTGGTCAGGGTTGATGAGAGTCTAACAAACATCACAGGGTGTGTGTGTGTATCTCTTCCTGGCATGTGGGCTAGATTTTAAGCACTACAGCTTATACTATCAGAGTAGTGGGAAATGATTTGTTGCACTTTTCTCTCCAATCATCTTGCAAAGAATTTTCTCATCTGATGTGTTGCAGCTTCAGAGACACAAATTAGCTCACAATTATTCAGGAAGGACGGGGACCTGGAAAAGTCTCCCAATGTGGACAATAATTTGAAACCATCCAATTGTCCTCATTCTGAAGTATCACGTTTGCCAATTGGATTGAATTCCTGCATGGAACAAATCAGAAGTCACCTGCCTTTCCTTGAATTCCTCAATGATCAAAATATGTACAGTCAGCAGCGGAGCTTCATACTCCGGCACCGGGGGTGGAGAGAAGGTGGGGGAGGGACTGGCACGTGTTCTGGGGACGTGGTGCACCGCCTGTAGGGGTGTGGTGCGTGTTCTGGGGGTGTGGCGTCCGTTCTGGGGTTGTGGCGTGCCGCCCATAGGGGCGTGGTGCACGTTCTGGGGGTGTGGACCTCCGCCTGCGGGAGTGGGGCACCCAGCATGGGTGGGGGGCAGCCGCCATGGCACCCTTGGGATCCCACTGCCAGGGACGGAGCACCCCCATTGTTCCTCCCTTCCTACGCCCCTGTGTACAGTGCTCCTTTTCTAGAAAAAGAGGTGTTGGAGCTCACCATGAATGTCTCCCTTGTTCTCTTAGAATGACAAAGGCACCCACCAGAGCGGTGCCAGAGCTGAGCTCCAATGAGCTCCGGCTGAAAAAAATCCCTATATATATAATATTCATATATAATAAACTACAAAGCAGTATAGCCTTTCAGATGAAACTATATCTCCTGTGGAAGCAACATATTATAAATATGCCATGGCATTTATATAAAGCAACTCAACAATTCTCTTCTGCTTTTATGCCTCTTTCTAATGAAAAACATTGCCTTAAGTTATTTTTTTAATAAGATCTTTTATTATCCATGTTCTACCCTGGATTTCCTTTGTTGTGATATCTACTGTCATAGCAAAGCAATATGAACATTTTTTCATGTGAGAGTTTATTTATTGTGGAAGGCATTAGGAGATGTGATTTGATATCTTGAAGCATTATCCAATGATAACAGATGCATTTAAACATTTACCTGAACTTTTGTCCTCTTTAGTCAATATACAATTTCTAAACATGAGTTACTACATTACCTGTTATTATTCCAATTATCATTTGAACTGGAATGATTATTAAAACTTATTTAAAGACTTTGGAATTTTTTGTGGCCATATTCCACGCTGAGTAATGACAGGCTGCCTATTTAATTCCCTTGGTAGTTGCAGCTAGAAGAATTAAATTATTCCTTTATATCTCAGGTTCTCAAACTGCTCAGTGGTGGTTCCACCATTATTAAGCAGCTGTGGAATATTCTTCAAAGGAGGCTGTTCCAGTTTCCAAATGTCTTGGGTCCCATTCAGGAGAAAACTGCTATTAGCGAAAGCTATTAAGGCCATTAGTGTATGCAAAAAAAGGAGAGGGAAACCCTACATTAATATCACATGCTTCAATATTCTATATAGCTAACATTTTAAAGGAGGGGCCAATTTGCACATGTTGCTGGCATCTTGAGAAATTGCAGGTTGCTGTCAGCCTTAAATATGGGTATCACTCGTATGAAGGCATTATTGTAATCATTATTATTTTTCACATGAACATTAGGTTGGCCACTGTGAGAACAAAATGTTGAACTAAGTTTGGTCTGATCCATCAGGGCTCTCCTTATGTTCTTATGATGTGAGTGAAAAAAAAAATCTGTTGAATTTTGGAGCAGGCAGAAATAGCACAATATTAATGGCCGCTGTTTGCTCCAAAGCTCAGCATCCCATATGAAACCCCCCTCCCATGTCCCTGATTCTCCAGCATATGCAGAGGACTGGAAAAATCCACACTATAGTTGGCAATGCGCAGCTCAGCAAAGGAGATACAAAAAGTAGCTATGGGTGCATTAATCAAAAGTGAGAATGTATTTTTCATGTGGGGGGAAAAACACCATGATGAGCAAGTGTGAAAAATATGCCGATCTGAACTGTGCTAAAAAGAGCGGTTTCACTTCAAAGTCTCAAGGGCATCTTCTTTTTCCTGCTTGTAATCAGGTTAGGGAGAAAGGTAATATTATATTCTCTATTAATATCTCTCAGGTTTTTATGAGATGCCAGCAATGTCAATGTGGCCATAAAAATGGTTGCTAGCTGAATGGGTGGATGCTGTTCCCATCTTCCACCAGAAAGCAGGAAAGTGATTGTTTCCTCTGTGTTCCACATTGGAATATTACATTTTTACAAGACATCCATTGTAGATTAAAGAAACAGCTTGAAAGAGGCAAACAGTATGGTGTAAATCAGCCAACATTACCTGGCAAAATTCCCACAGAATCTCTAGAGAATAAGTATTTTTTTTCCTGAGTCCTTTATCCGTTTGGCATAGGAAAAAATATTGTTACAAGTTTCCCAAAGCATTTTTCTATAATACATACCTGCTTCTGTAAAATAATTGCATTGAATACTCAAAGCATACAATGTTGTTCCATGTGGTGCAATGGGTGAACTACGAGGCACACTGCTATGGGTCTAAATAAATACCCCACCCCATCTTCCCACAATATATAAGGGTCTGGTGACTTCTGTTTCAGAGTATCTGAAGAAGTGTGCATGCACATGAAAGCTTATACCCAGAACAAACTTAGTTGGTCTCTAAAGTGCTACTTGACAATTTTTAAAAAAATTAAATTAAATTAAAAAAAATTGACTGTGTCAGACCAACACGGCTGCCTACCTGAATCTACTATGTGTCTGTTTATCCTCTTAACAGGTATGCCACAAAGACTTTTTATGTAAGGATAAAATTGAAATTCTTTTTTTAAAGAGCCTTGAGTCAAAGAACACACACAAAAAGATGCCCAAATCAGAAACTTTTATAGCTACAGGGGTTGACATGTGGTATCTTGCAAATGTTCAGAACTCAGTTATCCAACCCTCTGTTTGTGGAGGTTTATCCAGTTCCTACACCTTCCATTTCAACACACCTTCTCTTAAAAGTAGGTGCTCAGTTCTGAATAATTGGGAGCCCCAATTGGAGGCCTCCAATTATTGGAGACAAGCTTAGAGTCAGCTCATGCACATATATTAATTATTTGTTAATTGGGTTATGTCATTTATGTGTAAATGACTCTTCACAGATATAACTTTCGTATCAAAAGTTGCTAATGGAGGTGAACTACATATTACACAGGATAGTGTAGTAAAAGTGGCAGATTTCTGTACTGCAGGTAAGCCAATTGTATGGTTGATTGAGTTTTTACATAAAGGGTTTATTGGATATACTTAATTTCACGAAGAGTGACCTGGTAAACTTTACTTCTGATGTGCTAGATTTCTAAACCCAGGGCTCTTTTTATGTGCTGGAGCATTCAAAAATCTATAAACTACTGCCTGCTGTTGAAAGTCATACTGCTGAGAATTCTACTGTGTCAATTTATTGTGTGTGTGTGTGTGTGTGTGTGTGTGTGTAATAGAATTAGAGAGAATGTAACTGTGTAACTGCACCTGACCATTATCCAAATTATGAACAACATGCCTGGAAGGCCAACTTTTTTGTAAATGAAGTTTTATTATGTGATCATATTCTGCACAACATGAAACTGTCATTTAAACTTACACACCACACACACACCAGAAGCTGAGAGCAATCAAGTGTTGAATATCTAACCTCTTTTGTTGACCATCAGCATTATACTTTCCATTTAAGGTTGGTAGTACAATAGCTTTGCAAACACGCATTTTTGTTTCCCTCAGAATGTTGGGTTCCCTGATATATGTAAACATAGAACAGCCAGTCCTTATTTGTACATTTATTGGAATCTACAGGGCATGCTAGTCTTACCCCTGAAATCACTAACTGATTTAAAATATTATTAATTTCAGCAGTAACTTACTATCTTTCTGGGCCAGATTATTTAACAGAGTGACATTTTGCTATAATAAATACTGTAGGACTGTGGCTATCTATAACAAATACCATATACTCTGTATGACAAGGTAGTTTGAGAAGCTAAAGCTAAAATACCAGTAATGATTACAGTTGCATGTAGTCAGTCATCCTATCTTCCCCAAGGCTATTGCTCTGAATTTAGCTTCAGGCTACTATCTTAAAATGACTCCATAAAGTTGGCGAAACAGGGACAAGTTATTGCTGGACCAGGGAACCTGCGCCTCTCCAGGCGTTGCTTCACCACAACACCTATCATTTCCAACCAGCATGGCCAATAGTAAGTTAGAATGGCACTTTAAATCAAGAAATATTGATTCAATATGTACACACACACTTGCCTTCCATCACATGCCCAACAAGTCTCTCCCCTGCCCCCCCAATCTTTCATGACAAGTGGTGGTGAGGCAATGGAACCACTGACTTACATATAATGAGGGAAACATCATCGTAGGTATCTGACGTGAAATGCGTTCTTCCCTATGTGACAGTCTCTTAAGAACTACAAGTCCCAGAGTTCTTTATTTATTGCAGGGTGCTCTAGTCAACAGAATATGACAAGTAATTGGCAGCAGGCAAAAGTGACAAGCATAACCAGAGATATGGAGACCCAAAAGCAAGTCAGAGACAGTACTGTTGTTATGATTCGCCAACCTCGTATATACAGAAACTAATCAATTAGGGACAAAATAGATATAAACTGGGAGTTTCATTACTGAATTTCACTGGTTCCCCCTTTTAAAAATATATTATTGACTTTTTTTCATGAAACAACACAATAAACAGCATCAATCACAACTTTCAACTTTGTAAATAACAAGCAAATATCACAGCCACCTCTTCTCCTATGCCTGCTTTTGGAGGAAATGAAGAATGGGGACTTCTGTGTGACTTTCAGCCAGGCAGGTGAGCAAAAGGTGAACCCAATTCGCCCATTGGGACAACAGGTTCATGGTATGCGGGGGATTCGGAAATGGCACACATGTACTGTAAAGTTTCTCACAGTACCAGAGATTTGAATCATAGAAGCATAGAATTGTTGAGTTGGAAGCGACCCCAATAGTCATCTAGTCCAACCCCATGCAATGCAGAAATCTCAGCTAAAGCATCCATGACAGATGACCATCCAACCTCTGCTTAAAAACCTCCAGTGAAGGAGGGCTCACCACTTTCTGGAGGAGTTTGTTCCATTGTCAAACAACTTTTACTGTCAGAAAGTTCTTCGTGATGTTTAGTTGGAATCTCCTTCATTGATCCATCAAGCTTGTAACTTTATCCAAAAAAAGAAATGAGTCTGGTATGACTTGTTTTTGAGAAACTCATGTTGTTGTTGTTGTTGTTGTTGTTGTTGTTGTTGTTGTTGTTTAGTCGTTTAGTCATGTCCAACTCTTCGTGACCCCATGGACCATAGCACTCCAGGCACTCCTGTCTTCCACTGCCTCCTGCAGTTTGGTCAAACTCATGTTCGTAGCTTCGAGAACACTGTCCAACCATCTTGTCCTCTGTCGTCCCCTTCTCCTAGTGCCCTCAATCTTTCCCAACATCAGGGTCTTTTCCAGGGAGTCTTCTCTTCTCATGAGGTAGCCAAAGTATTGGAGCCTCAGCTTCACGATCTGTCCTTCCAGTGAGCACTCAGGGCTGATTTCCTTCAGAATTGATAGGTTTGATCTTCTTGCAGTCCATGGGACTCTCAAGAGTCTCCTTCAGCACCATAATTCAAAAGCATCAATTCTTCGGCGATCAGCCTTCTTTATGGTCCAGCTCTCACTTCCATACATCACTACTGGGAAAACCATAGCTTTAACTATACAGACCTTTGTAGGCAAGGTGATGTCTCTGCTTTTTAAGATGCTGTCTTGAATAACTCAGAGAAGCTATGAGCTATGACAGGTCATAGTGGAGAGTTTTGACTAAACGTGATCCACCTGGAGAATGAACTGGCAAGCCACTCCAGTATCCCTGCCAAGAAAACTCCATGGACAAAGACAACAGGAAACTCATGTTGGGTGTTAGTAATCACAGCATTAAGAAATGATGCTCTGATGCTTTGTTATGTTGTTACTCTTCCCTCAACTATTATGCCCATTCCTTTACAAAGTAGGTAAAACAACACTTCTTTCTTACCCGTATAAGCAATTGACTGTTCCTGGTAGTTGTAACAGGGAAGGCTTACAGAGAACAGCCTCCCCTCATCAGGACGAGCTCGTCTCCGAGCACCAACTCGAGCGAAGGGTCAGATGACAAGAGCCAGGAAACGGAAAGGGAGTGCCGGCCCTCGAGCAGCATCAAAGAGCCCTTACTCCATGGGCAGGAAGAGAGGGAGAGGGAAAGAGGGGACGGCAGTCAGTCTTTCAGCAGGCCATTCCCCCCCACACTGGAATTGAGGCATTGGAGAAGGGGGAGGCGCTTCACGGTTCCCAGGCTCTTGTGTTGGTCTAAGAGCCGGAAATCGGCAGTGCAGGAATATGATTCAGAATGAGCAGACATTGAACCTTAAGCACCTCACACTGTAAATAATATGCACAAATAAAAAACATCTGAAAGACAACCAGATGTGGAGGGTCATTACTCAAGAGTAGCCACAACAACCCTGACAGCAGTGATGTCCCTTCTATACACCACTTGGAAAGATTGCAGTGGTAATTTCCTAGATTTAGGGAGACACAATTTGACAAAGTCTGGAAATGTGGTGAACCCATTGCTACTTTTCAGCAGTAAACCCATAATATTCAATGGGGAGGAGGAACTAATTTAGGGGCTGAGCATCATATTAGAAGAAAAATTATTCTACACTGCAGCTGTCACTATTTTTCACATATATAAAAGAAAGAATACATAATAAAAACCACTATAAAGAGAAGCTCATAACTTTTGTGAAGTTGCCCTCTGAGATCTGTGCCTCTTGCATATCACCAAATAACAGCTGTCCCTTTGAACATATTGACAACATACTAAACAATACTAAATCCTTCTTTTTCAATGAAATCCTCACTCATGAAGTACTTATCATGTTTAAGCTTGATACAAGTATTGTGCATTTGTCACATTTCTCTTATGGCTGAGAGAAACACAGTGATATTTTTCTCCTCAGAAAATCTGCACCCACTGCTTATGGATAAAAGGATAGGCATATTTTCCCCCAAAGAAAAAACCATTTAAGGATGCAGAAATCTGTCCCTATTGCTTTCAAGTTTTGTCATTCTTCCACTTTTCCAGACTCTCTCTCTCTCTCTCTCATGCACGCACACACACACCCTTTAGAAAGGCAGCTAGAGGACACTAGGACCCTATCAGAGCCCTCACAACTTCTTCCCCAAACCCAGCACTGGTGCTCCCCCCTTGGACCAGTGCCTGCACTGGTCACACACCCCTAAATCTGCCCCTGATTGTACTCAACATGTGGTACGGATTTGTTTATTCATTGACTTAATATTTTTCAAAGAATATGGCCATCAGATTCTAATTCCTGCTTCTTTGCTTGCCTTATAGCTATGTAACTTCAATTTGACAGATTTCCAAATGAAACTTATTTATATACTGTATATATATATATATATATATATATATATATATATAGATATAGATATAGATATAGATATATAGATATAGATATAGATATAGATATAGATGATATAGATATATAGCTTTTTTTCAAATGCTCCTAGTGTTGATATTCCATGTTAGTAAAACTCAGTGCAGACCCATTAAAACCAATGGGCTTAAAAAACTTAGCTCCATTAATTTCAATGGGTCTCATCCGAGTATGACTCAGTTTGATCATCACCCACTGTCAAAGGCACTTCCCAGTCAAGGAATGCACACAGCAGATAGCTAAGTATTTATTGTCATACCGGTTGATAACACAGTCGCTTCTACATCTCTGGATATCTATGCATAACAATGTAACAGCTAGGCAGCTATTCCCAGTTCTGCACTCTATGGAGCAGTTGCAGCAACAGTAGGCCAATCCCCTCCACCAGTTTATGTACCTCCCCCCCCCTTAAGTCTGCCTCCTCAGTGCATCCATTTTAAATTCCCACCTGGTTATTGGAGACAGCGGTGCAGGAGAGGGTGAGTAAGTACCTGGCCTAACCAGCGGCCTCTTCATCTTCCTCTCCTGACCCAACCTGTGCTCCACCCTCCATCTCTGAAGTTTCCCCTGCCTCTGATTCTTCCCTCCTGGCTGGTAAGTTGTTTAGTTGTGTCCAACTCTTCATGACCCCATGGACCAGAGCACGCCAGGCGCTCCTGTCTTCCACTGCCTCCTGCAGTTTGGTCAGACTCATATTGATAGCTTCGAGAACACTGTCCAACCATCTCATGCTCTATTGTCCTCCTAGTGCCCTCAATCTTTCCCAACATCAGGGTCTTTTCCAGGGAGTCTTTTCTTCTCATGAGGTGGCCAAAGTATTGGAGCCTCAGCTTCAGGATCTGCCTTCTAGTGAGCACTCAGGGCTGATTTCCTTCAGAATGGATGGGTTTGATCTTCTTGCAGTCCATGGGACTCTAAAGAGCAGGCATGTCAAACCTGCGGCCCTCCAGATGTTTTGGCCTACAACTCCCATGATCCCCAGTGGTTGGGGAAGATGGGAATTGTAGTCCAAAACATCTGGAGGGCCGCAGGTTTGACATGCCTGCTCAAGAGTCTCCTCCAGCACCATAATTCAAAAGCATCAATTCTTCGGCGATCAGCCTTCTTTATGGTCCAGCTCTCACTTCTATACATCTCTGGCTGGTATAGGTCTCCACAAACCACTGCCAGATTTCCCTGACTTAGACTCCAGTCCCCCCTGCCCTCAGGGCACACTTGTCAGCTGCCTGCCAGTTCCGGACACCCACTGACAAATGCAAAAGTTTCCAAATCATCTAACAAAATGAAGCATTTTATGGAGGGAGAGGAGACCCACCCATCCCCAACCAAGGGACAATTGAAGTTGCTCGGGAAAAGATTCTTCCCAACCCTGTTATCCAGTGATCCAAGTAGCCCCGTAAGGCTCTTATACTGAAGGTGGGTGAGAAGATTGTAGGGTAAAATGGTCCTGAAATGTTGTGTGTGAGACCTTTTAAGATCTTGACCTTTCTTACTCTCTTGTGAGATCCCATGCAATGATCTCCTTCCCATGGGACCTCATGAGAAAACAGCAGGGATAAGAAACCCTCCTCTTCTCCTTATGGCATTGCACCTTTCAAGAAATACCATATTTTCTAATCCATTCAGATATTGTGATAAAAAAATATCACAGGAGTCCATTTTTATCAGTAAGAAACGCAATAATGACTGGTTATGTATGAGAGAGAAATGCATTCAAGAAGCTGTCCAAATGTAGCAAAGATTCACGGCACAGAGTCTTTTTTGTGAGTACAGTTTCAACATACAAAGAGTAATGTGATGGGAGCAGGAAAAGATTTTCAGCCTATGGGCATATTATTATTTTTAATGTTCTTGATACCTTGGAACCTCACTATAGTAATTGAGTCATCAGCATCATCACATTGGAAATGAATGCTATTATATATATATATATATATATATATATATATATATATATATATATATAATGCCAGGTTTTTTAAGGGTACAAGGCACTGTGGCTGGTTGTTTGTGTTGCTTACAATGAGTCTGAATGGTAAATGCTTTGACACATTTGTAAACCAGCAATTATGGCACATACCCAACAATTTGAAATATTTCTGAATTGTTCAGTGCATCCCCAAACTGCACATCTAATGAAAGCACACAAGAATGTTATTACCATTGCCTCTACTTGTCTACCATTTCCCACTGGAGAACTTTTGTCAGCTTAACATATTTGTGTTTGTTTTCAGCTCTTTATTTATTTGGTTTTGGTCCTGGAATGGAAATCAGCTTAATGATACCACTTCTTATCATGCACACACTTGTGCAATTGAGGAAGACTTGATTAGTCATGCTGCTGCATGATCCCAGGGTTAAAACAAGATTCACTGAAAATCCACCCACCCCAAGAATGCAGGACTGCATTATTCAGTTCTTAAAACTAGCATTCCCGCCACCACTGTCACTGTTTTCAACACACAGTTGAATCTATACCTTAGGCTATTTTATTTTATTTTATTTTTTGGCAGAATAAAGATGAGAAACCATCAATTTATGCAGAAGGCCAAGATGAATATTTTCCCTCTAGGAGTTATGAAACTTTGAGGCTCAGGGAATTGGCAGTGGGATGTGGCAGCTCTCACTTAGCAGGGACCCAGATGAGTGTGTTAGGTACAGATATTGTGACTATAAACCTTAGCATGATATAATAGTCTGCAGAGAACAAAGAAAAACAATGGTCTTTATTTTCAAGTGTCTAGCATTTTCAATGGGTTATTATTCCCTTTATGTACTCCACTTCAAATCACTGTGTAGAACCCCAGTTGAACCATTAGATAGCAAAAGAATGCTGGAATTGGGGGGGGATTGCTGTAAGAAGATGGGAAATATAAGAAAAGTAGATGAATTAGTTTTATTAGGGAAGGTTTTACTGAGCCATTTTAGATGGTGATTCTTTTTTAACCATTTGTTGTTGTTGTTGTTTAGTCGTTTAGTCGTGTCCGACTCTTCGTGACCCCATGGACCATAGCATGATAGGCACTCCTGTCTTCCACTGCCTCCCACAGTTTGGTCAAACTCATGTTCGTAGCTTCGAGAACACTGTCCAACCATCTCGTCCTCTGTCGTCCCCTTCTCCTAGTGCCCTCAATCTTTCCCAGCATCAGGGTCTTTTCCAGGGAGTCTTCTCTTCTCATGAGGTGGCCAAAGTATTGGAGCCTCAGCTTCACGATCTGTCCTTCCAGTGAGCACTCAGGGCTGATTTCCTTCAGAATGGATAGGTTTGATCTTCTTGCAGTCCATGGGACTCCATGGTATTAATTCTAATTCGCATATCTATAATTGTTGCCATCCTCTTGACTGGATGATTGGAGGTTCACCAGTTGAAAACCATTTACTGAAAGAGCCAGAAAAACAAGCCCATCAGCTTACCTCTGTTCCATATATCAATATGTATATAAACATATCCCCATTGTTTCTATCTAATAGAGAAGAAGAATAACGTAGCAGTTTGGAATAGCTATCATCAAAAGGAGATAGTTATCTGCTCAAATTGATTGTAATTTCTTGAGCATAGGATGTTCTGAATTATTTATTTTGCGTGCAAATTTCCACATAGTTTGGATCCTATGATGATTCTGCTTATTCTCTGTCTGAAGGATTCAGTTGGCCTTATATCTGAGCAATCATGTAGTAGAATTCCATACAGGTAGGTAGCCGTGTTGGTCTGAGTCGAAGCAAAATAAAAAAATTCCTTCAGTAGCACCTTAAAGACCAACTAAGTTTATATTTTGGTATGAGCTTTCGTGTGCATGCACACTTCTTCAGATACACTAGAAACAGAAGTGTCAGACCCTATATATATACAGAGGGTGGTGGGGGTGGGTGGGAATGGGGCACAGCCATGGGCACCCGCATGGCCCCACAGTATGCCAACATCTTCATGGCAGATTTAGAACATCGTTTCCTAGACTCCTACCCACTCAAACCTCTCTTGTACCTACGATACATTGACAATATTTTTATTATCTGGACACATGGACAACAGACCCTGGAAACCTTCCACCAGACATTCAATGACTTTCACCCCACCATCAACCTAACAATGAACCAATCTATGCAAGAAATACATTTTTTGGACACTACTATAAAAATACAGGATGGACGTATAGACACCACCTTATACAGAAAACCAACTGACCGACAAACATATCTACATGCTTCTAGCTACCATCCCAAACATACCAAACAATCCACCGTATACAGCCAGGCCCTACGTTACAACCGTATCTGTTCCAACTCTACAGACAGAGAATCTCACCTAAGAGATCTACAGCAAACCTTTTTAGAACTAAAATATCCACCTGATGAAGTTAAACAACAGATCAACAGAGCCAGACTGATACCTAGGGAGAACCTGCTGCAAGACAGACCCAAAAAAGAAAATAACAGAACACCACTAGTCATCACATACAGCTCCCAAGTTAAAACAGTACAACGCATCATCAGAGATCTACAGCCTCTCCTGGACAATGACAGCTCCCTTTCTCAAGCTCTGGGAGGAAGACCTTTCATTGCCTACAGACACCCAATCATTGCCACCCAATCTTAAACAACTCCTCACCCACAATAATACAACCACCAGACTTAACATGGACACTGGTACCAGAGCCTGCAATAAACCCAGATGCCAACTTTGCTGCCACATACACCCGGACAACATCATTACTGGCCCCAACAACATCCAACATACCATCTCAGGAGTATTTAATTGCTCATCTTCTAACATTGTGTATGCCATCAAATGCCAACGGTGCCTTTCAGCTCTCTATATTGGACAAACAGGCCAAACCCTACACCAAAGGATAAAGGTAAAGGTAAAGGGACCCCTGACCATTAGGTCCAGTCGTGACCGACTCTGGGGTTGCGCGCTCATCTCGCATTATTGGCCGAGGGAGCCGGCGTATAGCTTCCAGGTCATGTGGCCAGCATGACAAAGCCGCTTCTGGCAAACCAGAGCAGCACAAGGAAACGCCGTTTACCTTCCCGCTGTAGCGGTTCCTATTTATCTACTTGCATTTTGACATGCTTTCGAACTGCTAGGTTGGCAGGAGCTGGGACCAAGCAACGGGAGCTCACCCCGTCACAGGGATTCGAACCGCCGACCTTCTGATCAGCAAGCCCTAGGCTCAGTGGTTTAACCACAGCGCCACCTGGACATAAATGGACATAAATGGACATAAATCTGACATCAGGAACCATAAGACTGAAAAACCAGTAGGAGAACACTTCAATCTCCCAGGACATTCTATACAAGATCTCAAAGCAGCTGTTTTATTACAGAGAAATTTCAGGAACAGACTGGAAAGGGAAGTTGCTGAATTGGAAATCATTACCAAGCTTAAAACCATGGAAGCACCTGGGATGAATAGAGATATCGGATTCTTATCTCATTATGCATGATCAAGCTTTCTTTAGCACCTCAGCCCAGGACTAATTGCAGCCATCAGCAGCCATTAACACCCATCTACAGGTTTACCACTCCCATCAGCCCATCCCCCATTCCCACCCACCCCCACCACCCTCTGTATATATATAGGGTCTGACACTTCTGCTTCTAGTGTATCTGAAGAAGTGTGCATGCACACGAAAGCTCATACCAAAATATAAACTTAGTTGGTCTTTAAGGTGCTACTGAAGGAATTTTTTTATTAGAATTCCATAAACACACAAACAAAATCAGGAATTAAAACATGTAGTTCTACACAGTCTACACAAACTGGCATACATCAGCAGCAACCAGAACAATGGGAACTCCCAATATTTGAAGAAAGGTAAGCCAGCCTAGCTTTTCTAATTATCTTTCTATTTCATTGGTTCTTCTGCAATTCTAACAGAATACTAATTATCATAAGTGAATTTCACCATTGACAGAGACCTTTTGCCAGAAAGACAAGATTGACACAAGCAATTGAAAGCCAGCTAATGAAAATGTACTTTTGAGGAATGTTAATTTTGTGGATTGCTGCCCAAGCTCTGGCACCACTCAACATACCCTCCAAGTGTCCTGATTTTCCAGGGACAGACCCAGAATTATGAAAGCAATGCTGCCTTCTGATTTGATCTCAGAATGCCCCATTTCCCCTGCTAGTACTGCCCCTGCCAAGCTCAGGGAGTAGGAGAAGGTGATATTTGTCTTGAGTGACAGCAGAGGTGGTGGCAGTGGCGAGAGAGCATCCCATTGCCTCTCCATGGTCTTGCCATGGCCACTGCTGCTGGCATCCTCCCTTGGCAGCTTGTAGTTGCTGCTGGGGATCTGGCAAAGAGGAGAAGAGGCTGTTGCCATCAAGGCCCAGTCCCATGTGGCGATTGGCTCTGAGGGGCAGGCAGAAAGCAGGGCTCCCTGGGTGGCAAGAAAGAGGAAGAGGAGTGGAGCACACCAAGCAGCCTTGGGTTTTTTAATGTTTGGTAAATTTCTAAAATTGCTTTCGAGTGCATTTTTCTTTTTGTAAATCTACCAAAGGGGGGGGGGATTGGATTAAGGGGTTTCCTCAGGACAGTGGAAGATGTGTGTGCTGTGGTTCATTGGTGTAATGGTGGTGGCACTCAACTTTCTTTTGATAGGAAATGCTCTTTGAGGGGAGACAACAAAGAAATTGGGGGTGGGTCAAGGAGGGTCAGTTGGCAGGGAGTGTGTGAGAGATTAGTGTGTGTGCACACACAAACATATATATGCTAGTGTGTGTGTGTGTGTGTGTGATACAAAAAAGTAAACATTAGTTAAATCTATAAAATCAGGCTTCAATTTGAATGTCTGCTGAAAAATGTATTCACTGTTGCCAGAAGTTCAGCATCTGTCTGATCTCAACTGGAAGAGAGTTTTGTAATTAAAGGTGGTATAAAGGTGGTGAAATAAAATAATAATAATAATAATAATGTTTATTAAAATTGTATATCACCTTTCATCCACAGATCTCTGGGTGCTTCACAAATAATAATAAAATTGGACCCACAATGCTGAATGTATGACTTCTGGTGGATACGAACCATGCCTCAGAGCCATTGGGGACCACTAACAGTCTTTCTCCCCAAAAACACAGTGATCAGGCATCTCATGAACTGCAAAGGAAGCCAAGAAACACATCAAATTTTACAAGGTTAAATGAAGATGACATCAGAAAGGTTGGTTTGATTTTGTATATGCTTTATTTCTCATGGTTAATAGAGAAATATAGAAAACTAAAACTGGAAACTGATATGATGGGATTTCTGGTTGAGTTGGACTTAGCAAATGCTTTATTATTATATTCAATAGGTCGACAGTCATGATTGATGGTGGATTTTCATTTATTTATGCTTAATTTAGTTCTGTTTGCCATCACATCTGTTATATAAAGTTCATCTCCCTGTTATATATTGTGATGACCAATGTAAGCAATGCATTTGAACTGAAACCTCAAAGTGAGCAAGTAAAACATTCCAAATCACAGTAAAAAGAAGTAAAAATCATGCTCCCCTCTCTTTTACAGAACATTTTTGAAATGTGGCACACAGCATATTCTAGGCAAAAGCTGAGAACCTTCTAAGCCTGATGGATGCCAGTTGAATGCTTAAGACGTCCACTAAAATCAATGGGAATTAGCCATGCTTCAGTTTAGCTAGATTATTTAATAAATATGATAAGCACTGAATATTCAATCTATGTCTGTCCTAAATGATGATTAAGTGAATCTTCATCTCTGACAGAAGTTGACAGAATTTTTATTTCAGGTGATTTGGATGTGCTCTCGTTCTTGCCAGGACATCATTAGCTATAAGGTGACTACAGGATTAAATCCCTCATCATTTTCATTCTTCAGTGCTCTTCAAGATGTGTATTCCTCAAACATAATTGAGTGCTGTTTAGATGATAGGAGAATTTCAAAGATTTCTTTAGTCAGAGGGTGATGTCTCTTCTCATTATTCAGCCTTACTAAAAAGGCCAAGCTGATAAGGGTGCCTTTGAAGAAAGACTAGTTTATTAAGTGTCTACTATCTCTTTTTAAATCATATCCTACATGATAGCTTCAATTATTTACTGTACAGCAGTGGTAAAAAAAGTGTTAATTAGAAAAGATTAAAAAGCTCCACTCTAGGGGAGCTCCTGTATAGACACTTCCATATCCAGTGGCTGAGATGACCAACTAATTTGCAGCTTCTAATAGACTGAATACATGATGCACAGAATATATATCTATATATATGATTTTAAAAAGTACGTGCCATGTGCATTGTAGTTAATGAAGACAGGGTACTATTCCAAAAGGAAAAGAAACCTGTTTATTTCATTCATGACCTGGAAGCTGTACGCCGGCTCCCTCGGCCAATAATGCGAGATGAGCGCGCAACCCCAGAGTCGGTCATGACTGGACCTAATGGTCAGGGGTCCCTTTACCTTTAAAATGGTGATAATCAAACATACACAGATACAGTACACCCTTCTGAGAATTAATATTTGCAGAATAAATATGCTATATGAAACAAGAATTTACTAGCAGGTTTACTATAGGGCATAACAATATGCCATGGACTCTTGAAAAGACACCAGAATATGTTGCTGCATCTCAATTTGATCGGAGATCAATTTGATTTGGTGGTTCAGTGGCAGAACCCCTGATTTTCATGCAGAAAATCCCAGTTTCAATCCCTGAAGAGCTGCTGCCAGACACTATAGACAATGAGATGAACCATTGGTCTGTCACATCATAAGGTGGTTCCCCATGTTCCTGAAGTAAGAGTGCTTCCTTAGATAAATCAGTTTTGATCCTTCTTTGTATTCAATGTGTGTACCTTGGTTGCCCTTTTCAGTACCATTTCCAGCTCTATAATATCCTTTTGGAGATGTGGTAACCAGAACCATGCACAACATTCCAAACCTGGTCACACCATAGTTTTGTATAATGATGTTTTAATATAGAAAAGTTTGTTCTCAGAGACTTTCCTAATGATCCCTAATATGGAATTAGTCATACATGCTGGGTCGTTCTCTTCACTGAGCTATCAAATATGACCTCAAGGTATTGTCCCCAGTTAATCACTTCAGGCCCTATCAGCACATACTGAGGTTTTTGTCGCACCGTGCATCACCTTACACTTGCTTTCACTGAATTGCATTTGCCATTTCTCTGCCTGTTCACCCAGTGTCAAGAGAGCCTTTTTGAGGTCCACAGAATCCCTTTTTGTTTTAATTACTCTGATCCAGTTGGCAGCATCACCTAAGTCAGCTACTTCATTGCTTAGCCCTAAATGAACAAGTTAAAAATTCACATAACCAGCTTTATTGTTTGTGTTTCTCTCTCTCTCTTGTGAATCATGCTTGCCTCTATTTGGTTCAATTTAGTTTTTATGTGTTTGTCTAAAGTTCTATTTTGTTATTTGAATTATATGGTAAAAATTAATTAAAAATACCTTTAAAGAGGACATGTGCTAATAGCAGCCATTGGAAGAATACTGAGTATTGGGAAATACTGAGCACTGCTAAGAGTTGGGATTCCTACAAAAAATGCTGAACTATATTGACTTTTATCTGATCTGGCAAAACACTTCTTACAATGAAGTGAAAGTGTTTATTAAGGATCAAGTAACATAGCTTATGAATCATTTCAGTGTTAGGAGATCCTGAGCCTGCAGTCTAGAGTTTTGCATTTAAAATTAATCAACTTACTATATGGATTCCGGTTACAGGTAGGTAGCCGTGTTTGTCTGGGGCGAAGTAAAATAAAAAAATTCCTTCAGTAGCACCTTAAAGACCAACTAAGTTTTTATTTTGGTATGAGCTTTCGTGTGCATGCACACTTCTTCAGATACACTGAAATAGGAGTCCCCAGGCGCTTCTGAGTGATACCCCCTCCCCTCCCCACCCCCTCCCCACCCCTTCTCTACATAAGCGCCTGGGGACTCCTATTTCAGTGTATCTGAAGAAGTGTGCATGCACACGAAAGCTCATACCAAAATAAAAACTTAGTTGGTCTTTAAGGTGCTACTGAAGGAATTTTTTTATTTTATATGGATTCCAATAATAACACAAAGTAGACACCTGGTCAGGCCATTCTGGGTTTTCAATAATGTCACATAAAATATGGAACATATATTTTGAGCAGAACTACACTACAATATGCAAAGAAGTATGGCATATGTAGAATTACTCCATACTGATCTGCATCTTGGTTCAGGAGGTGATGAATGCATTCCTGAAGCATCCCTGAGTCTATCCCCAGTGACATTCAATCCCTCTGGTTATAGAAAGCATCACCTGTGTGTCTGTCTACCTTTCTCCCATAGTGTGGTGCACAGAGTATATAATCATGGATAATTAAACAACAATTTCCTTCTGTTTTCTACCGGTTGATACACCTTTCAAGTGCTTCCTGCCTCTATAATTCATCATGTTAACATATTGTAAGCATTGCAGATCTCCTTCAATTAACACCTATTTCCCCCTCCTTTTTCATGTTTATTTGTTCATTTTGTTGTTGTCTTCCATATTAATGAGGTATTAAGTGGTATTTGTTGTGCTTCAGTTCTCCTCCTCTGCCCATTTTCTAACTGAGTCTGGCATAGTATGTGATCATGCCAACAAATAAAGTCAGCATGACTTTATTTCACAGCTACAGATTTAAGATACATGTGATGGTGCTATAATCAGGACTTCATTTGCAAAACAAACTCCTTGACAGAGACAACGTGTGAAATGACAGGATGGAAAATAAGCTTTGAAATGTCATTCACTGGGAAAGCAAGGGAAGCACCGACAAATCATGCTAAATTATTGTGAGCTGGAGGACAAATGAGAGTGAACATTTTACCAACTTAAGCATCATTAGCAACTAGCAGACCTGTACTTTGTGGTTGGACAGAGCTACTAATGTCTATAACTCCAGGGCATCTGCTGGCCTTCAACAAGTTCTGGTTGAAGAAACTGTTTCATAATGGAAACATTTACCGTAAATGTTGGTCCAAAATAATTCATACATTCAAAATAATTTCCTTTGTTTGCAGCTCAGTGTCTGAAAAACGTTAGTGACCTGAATTTACTACACATATTCTGTAAGGCAATAGAAATAAAATTCACATTTATTTCAACCTTCCATTATCTGAATGTTTTGGATATGCTTTCTCCCCTCTGCTGTTTCAATGATACATGCAAAATTTTAGTCACGGAGTACCCTAATTTAATACCAGAGTATTCACTTGTATACATTCTCTATCTCTTACCATTTTCATTTTCTCCTTTCTCTCATGGTTCATTCCAGACAGGGCTAAGAAATAAGAAATAGAAAAATATGTGAAACTATTGTGTTAAGTGGATGTTCTTCAGAAGAGTTAATTCACAGAAGGTATGGTCATTTGTCCAGGCAGTTGGGGCATGGGGCAGACAAAACTGGATTGCACACAAACAGCCTCAGTTTTGCACATAGACTTAGGAACTGAACAGTTGGTACCCATAATCAGCTAAGCAGGTAAAAAGACAGTCAAATTCGACTATGGGCTGTGGCACTCATCTTGTTTCAGGAAAAGGGAGCTGGTGTTTGTCCACAGGCAGCTTTCTAGGTCATGTGGCCAGCATGACTAAACCACCACAGGCACATGGAGGACCATGATGAGTGCCAGAGTGCATGGAAATGCTGTTTACCTTCCTGCCACAATGGTACCTATTTATCTACTTGCACTGGTATGCTTTTGAACTGCTAGGTTGGCAGAAGCTGGGACAGAGCAACTGGACTGCTGACCTTCTGATTGTCAAGCCCAAGAGGCTTGGTGGTTTAGAACACAGGACCACCCACGTCGCTAGATAAGCAGGTATCTTTCTTTGAGGGCCGTTGCTCAATCATGCCTGGTTTTTGCTTGAACCCCACTGTAGTTTTGAATGTAGGGGAAAGTGTGGGACACGGTATCTTGCATTGCAATTCTACTGTTCTTAATTTTTTTGATGTAAATCTCAATTTGCCCAAGATTATTTCTGCACCACTGAAAACCTTGTTGGGAGAGATCATCACAGACCCCAGCAAGCAGTTGAAGCAATATCAGGAACTGTACTCCCAGGAAAACATGGTCTCTCACACAACAATTGAAAATTGTGCCTGTTTGATCTTTTGAGCCATCTGGATTAGAATCTAAATCAGGCTCAGAAAAAACTTTTGTACCATCTCACCTTGTCATATTGTCCAACCAGATACTTTTAGAAGATGCTCAAGGAAGAAAGGAAGACATTTTCTGGATACACCATTGCTCCTCATCCAATTGTATTTAGTGGCATAACAGCTCGGAACAGTCCAGTTCCATATAAGCATTTTCTCCATGAATCTGGCTAATCCTCTTTTAAAGGCCTCTAGCACTAAAGGCCATAGCTCAGTGGTTCAGCATTTGTTTTACATGCAGAAGTTCCCAAGTTTCCAAGATACAGCTGGGAAAAACCTGTCTGAAATCTTGACGAGCCACTGTCCATTGAGCTTGATAGACCTATAGCCAGTATTGCCAAAAGTAGTTCCATCAGATATTGTTAGCCACAGACATCATGATCAAGGATCAGGGCTGATGGGCTATCACTCAACCTGTGATCGGGCTCGATAAGGCCAGTTATCAATTGCCTTCACCACATATTGTAATAGTGAAGACAATTAATTGTGAAGAGTATTTTTCTTTTGTCCTGCCATATTCTGCACATTTTTAATACAGAGGAAAAACCTCTGGATTGGATGTGTATGGACAAAAGCCAGGATTGATTTAGTAGGAGTTGTGCACTGTATTTCAGCAGAAAAGGAAATGTAAGGGATACTATACAGCTTTTTTTCGACATGATGACTTCAAGGATTTTTTTAAAAAACCCACCTAAAGTAACCTTTATAGCCAAGAAAACTAGGTCAGTCATGTGTGACCTGAATTACTGAGCTAATGATATTCTTAGCCTTGGCTGTCCTCTGGGCACTGCCATTGAGAAGGAAAGCTTGTGTGTTGCAAGCTGAAGCACAGGAGGGAAAAGATATTGTCAGGTTGCTTTCCCTTCCTTCAGCAAAAGTGTTCTGCGCCTCTCTCAGATAAAGATAAAGTTGATTTCTTTGAAAACACATTTAAAGTGAGAGATAATGCCAGGAATGCCAAGAGCCAAAAAGGGGATGGGGCGGGGGGGGGGAGGCAAACAAAACAGGCTGCTCTCTCACATTTCTTCCTCTACATTTTGGCCAATATGCTGTTTGTCTGTGATATCAGGCATTTGTTTGAAGATTTGTGGGTTTGTGGTTCTGGTGTGAGCATTTGAAGGAGCAAGGCAAGAAACTGAGGCTGATAACAGAGGTTTAGATGTTTTATTTAGAATAGCTTGAGGTTTAGAAATAATTTAAGTCAACGTTTAAACCCTTCCAAAGTATCTGTAATAGCAACACCCTCTGCATGTCTCCTGAATATACATGCTTAGGTTGTACTAACCTGCTCTTTACCTTGGCCATTTTATGGGTAGGGACAGGGAAGGCAATTATTAAAGGATTTCTTGGTTTACAAAGATATGTGCAATGTCTCTCATAACATTTTCACAAATCAGTTTCATCTGTTGAGACATTGGTAAGGAAAGGGGAAAAGAGGTAGATGGGGGTGGGGTGGGGTGGGGTGGGTCGGGTGACGATTGCAGGGAAGGCCATTGACAAATAAATAAACAGCGCAACAGAGCTTTGGATCACTCAAGCCCCAATTAAAAAACAGGTGTTTGGTGAGCATAAGTTTATTGCTAAACATTGGTTCTGAAAGTACATAAACTAAAATGTTGCTTCTTTGAGAATTCATGTGGCCATATATATTGTAATGTGATAACAAGTCCTTTTTTTTTTTAGTAGTAGAAATACGAGCAAAGAATGAACTTGGCGACACTTTTGGTTCTTTCATTAAACCCTGTGTACTTATTTCTAACGGAGAATGTTTAAGGATGGAGCCTTGGATACCAATTGACAAACAACTTGTTCAATTACAAAGCTGTATCATCATATAGAAAGTTATATTTGATGGATTATTTAATTGTTTCATGTAACATTTTTAGCTGTTCCAGAATTAGCACACTTTGCAAGTGTTGCATTTAAATCACAGATTAGTGAACTGTTCTCTTAACTGTAATTCCATTTTTGTGACCTATGCTTACATTTTCTTTTGCTGCAACATGTTCCCCTCCCCCTTTGTTTAATGTGCAGGAGGTGTTATTGCAATTTCATGGCTCCCAGGTGGAATATTAGTGCACAACTTTGTATAAAGGCTTAAACTAGGAAACATAATGCATTCCTTTATCTTGTCAGTATAGATTTTCTGTATTTATATACAAGCTTGTGGAGAATGAAAGGGTACTTTAGTGTCAAAATAAGCGATACCCAATGACAAATTTTACTGTCATAAGCATATATCAACCTGGAGGTGAAATTTAAGAATTTAAGAGAACTTGTCATTGCACTTCTGAATGTAGATTTTTTTTTTAAAAAAAAAACAAACTAATATGGATGTATTCAAGTCATGTGGACTGGTCCTTGTACCTAATTTTTCACTGTGAAGCCAAATAGCCTAAATATTGCTGCTGTCTTGGTTAATTTTATTTTAATTGGTTTACCAATTAACATGGCAATATTTCCTTATGACAGAACATCTATACGGAAGGTATTTCAATCAAGCTAAGCAGAAAAGTTGCAAACAGTTAAACTCAGCAATTATACATGGACGTTGAAAATCAATTTTGGCATGGATAAACATTTCTTAAATGATACCTAAATGAGTTTGTCCTTTGTTACTGAAAGCAATGATGTTTGGATGGGACCAATGGTCTTCATTGATAACTTTTTTGTGTTTCACTCAACTCCATTTTTCTTCTTGTTTTCACATTTGGACTCACAACCACAAAAATATATACAGAAAATGAGCATAGATTCTATTTCTTTTTAGAGACTGACCTGTTTCACAGATATGCCTTGTTCTGTGCCCAATAAGTGAGGGGTGCCTTTGCCTGGTGGCACTGGGGGCCATAGATTGCAGCAAAATACAGGGCAAGATTTTGCTCAGTATCTTGTCTGTGTGATGGGCCCATGGGCCCTTTCAAAGGGGAGCGGAAAACCAAATAAGGCTGATTTCCTGGAGCCTGGCCATTTTGCCTCGACAGCTTCCAGCCACCCACTGAGAGCTTCCCCACTTCACTGAGCAATTTTACAAATGTAAAATTAGCACCATTGTTCTGCCACCTTTTGTTTCTTGCCTTGCCCTCCTTTGGTATTTGGCCCCAGAAAATTACTTATCAGCGAATGTGACCCTTAGACTGGGGGGGAAAAGGATATTATCCCCTATTCTGTACTATTTTGCTTTGACAGATAGCATATACAAATCCTGAATCTGCTTTGCAAGCAGATGGAAAACTGCAGAACATTTATTGGAAACAACTGAATCTATGTTGAGGCTGAATTTTCTCAGTATGGCATGCAGGGTTCTCGTTAATGGCTTCCTAGCATTTGGCACATTATATTACAGTCCCAAACAGCTCTCCAAGTCAATATGGCAAAGATTTGAATCAGGCAGGACCAGGATGATGAGCTAGCACACTGAAAAGCTCTGTGGGAATCACTTTTCTTTCACCTTGGCTTAACTTGATCTGAAAGGAATTCTCTCTGTGGGTGCATATATATGGAAAAACGTAACTGATAAATTTAAACAAAGGATACCAAGCCTACATTGTACTACAGAGAAGTACTCTTATCTTGAAAGATGAGATGAGCCCTTGACTTATGCTTTGAATTACTGATGCCGCATAGATGAAAAATGTCAGGGCAATTTTTAGCAGTTGCCAAAATAAAAAAAGGCTCTTCTATGATTGCATATAAATACCAGGTCATTACTTGCTCGGTCATTTTCTCATTTATCACCCCAGGCATCTGAATTGTCTACCAGAAAGAAACCATTGTGAAGCAATTCCACCTGCCTAATAAAGTGTGAGGTGTTTTAAAACATTTTGCAGTTGCCATACATACTGCAGTTGTTGCATTGCATCCTCGCACACCACAACTGTGCTATGTAATAAAAAAAGGCATGGGTGTGCAATATAGGAAAAAGACCATCTTGTGTTAAATTGTCATAAACGAAGTTACAAATGGTTCTTGAGAGAGGCAGTTATGTAAGAGGAAGAGCTGGTGGCAATGTGTCTTCAAATACTTGAAAAGAAGAGCTAGAGTTCTACTGAAGTCTCACCTAAATGATCATTTATATATATGTGCACAATTCCACCTGTCATGACTCCATTATCCAACAGTAACAAGGGCACTGAGTCAGAAGGTGTATATATAGAGCCAGATTGAGTTTCTGACTATGAATCTGATGCTGAACTTGAGGTTGGTAGACAGCAGATTCTTGACCCTCATCCCACAGTATCAGAACCTGTAGAACCAGTCAGGACCCTCACATGAACTTTCCACTTGGCCAAAAGACCTAGCGGTCACCTGAACAACCTTTCCAAACCAATGTCACAGACCGTGCAACAGGCGAGAGGCCATATAGCATAGGATAATTACCCATTTTCAGGTCATAATGTTGTACTTTTGAGGGTGCTAGTTCTTTAAAAGGGGGTGGAGCCTAAGAAAAATGGGTCATAGGCAAAGGCTCGAAAACCTCAGTTCACTCTCAAGCATTGTCAGAGCAAGTTGCTCACTAGGAGGTCTCTGTGGTGCTGTGACAACTCACCTGCCTTGCTCCCTTACCCCATAGACTCATCAAAGGAAGAAGCATGGGATACCATTTATTAATTTAGCAAATTGGACAGCTGCTAAAATAAAAAAAGTGTTTCTTTGATTGCATATAAATATCAGGTAATTACTTGCTTGGTCATTTTCTAATCTAGTCTCATTTATCATCCCAGGTATCTGAATCAAATACTAGAGAAGAACAGATTGTGAATAATTCCATCTGTCTAATAAAGTGCCAGAGATTTTAGAACATTTAGAACATTTTGCAGTTGTTCATAAATACTTAAGTTGTCATCTTGTGGCTTGACTGTGCATTGAAAAAAGGCATGGGGCTGCAAGCTAAGCCTTCTTCAGGTGTTATTAAAGTGAAACCATCAATCATCTTTGCCAGCTACTAGCCGTTAGCGGCCTAGGCTAAAATCCCCCAATACTAATCTCTGGAAATGGCCGTGCAGTTAAAAAGATAATCACAGTACTTCCAGGCCTCCAACTCCCAACCCATAGAATCATTCCATGAACATACAATTTTTGATATCAAAGGTCATCGGGGAGGGGGGGGGAGAAAATCAACAAGATTACACTTCTCCTGTTTCTCTCCCAAGAAAGGTCGTCCATCAGTGTGACTGAGACCACTGAGTTTGAAACCGAGTGTAAAGCTGAATTGAAATGAGTCCAGATCATTTATTTCACCCCAATATATATGTGGTTGCACAGCCACCACACTCTCAAGAACCTTGTTCAAGAGAGGAATATTTGCAACTGGGTAGCAATCATCACACTTCACCAAGAAGCCACTGCCATTTACTACTCCTGAAACCTACCTAGTCAACCCTTTCCAGCTGGCTTTTACCAGCCAACATGGCCAAGGCTCAAAATACACAAGGTAGGTCAAATGCCATCAAGTGTCTTGTCCACATGTTCAGGCTGCAATATTTTGATAGCTAGCTCATTTAAACACGAAAGTAGAATTCCCAACTATTTCCTACACCATTCGCTTCCCATGACTAAACACTAACCAAACATTAGAGACTATTTACTTGCAATTTGCCTGACAAAAGGATAGTCAACCAAAAGCCATAACCACAGTAATAGAATTGAATTCCCACAAATGATTGTTCAAGGAACACTCCATTAGCATGTGTACAAATAAAAATAAAAATAATGAATGCCATATAGCTGCCAAGTTCTCCCTTTTTTTAAGGGAAATTCCCTTATGCTGAATAGGCTTCCTCGCGAGAAAAGGGAAAACTTGGCAGCTATGCATTTGACCCAGTCGCAGCAATGATAACAAGTCACTGTGGATCCCATTACATAGTATCATTTTTACTAGTCATAGGCAATGGTTTGGACACTTCCACTGTGTGAATCCAAGTTAAACAAGGAATCATTGAGTTTCTGTCAAGAAAATTGCTTACACAGTAATGCAATTATTGACTTAATCACAAAATGCAAAATGGCTGTGCTTTATAACACTTAATGCATCATTAGACTCTGTATCTCCCTTCTGACATATTAACCTTCCTGCAATTATGGGAATATATAAATCTCTCTCTCTCTCTCTCTCTCTCTCTCTCTCTCTCTCTGTGTGTGTGTGTGTGTGTGTGTATGGAAACCCATCTGAAGGTCTTTCCACAAGATATAAAATATGCAGATTTGTTGCTGGTGTTACCAATATTTTAAAAATGTCTAAACTCAAAAAACTTAGATATTTTTCTCATCATGATTTTCCTGCCATTTCCCCCATCTGTGGTTTAAATAGTTCTAGTTTCCATTAGAACAAGAATTTCAATGTATGAAATGCTCATCTGGAATGTTTCAGTCGCTTCAATCTCCTGTAAAGTCAGGTTAACTGGAGATATATATATATACACCTCCTTGCGTTTAAATTAATTTTGACTTTGTGCTAGAAGCTTTTCTTGCTTATAAATTATTAAAGTCATATTTTTGAGTTGTTTAGTGAAGCATCCTTTTTAATTTGTTACTTTATTACAGAATTATTAGCTCATCTTCCCTAGAAAACGTGCCCCAGATTATTCAATACAATGCGTTGGTCCCAAAGGAGAGACAATACAAAGCAGGTAAGTGATATAATTTATTGGACAAGTCATGTTTCCCGCTTCTTCATATTTTGGGTTAATGGGTATTGGCTTAGGCATTGGAACTCAACCAAATACAGTCATACCTCGGTTTAAGTACGCTTCGGTTTGAGTACTTTCAGTTTAAGTACTACGCGGACCTTTCTGGAACGGATTAATCCACTTTCCATTACTTTCAATAGGAAAGTTTGCTTCAGGTTAAGTACACTTCAGGTTAAGTGCAGACTTCCAGAACCAATTGTGTACTAACCCGAGGTACCACTGTATATCTGACTCCTGCTCGTATCCCTTCGGATAATCTGGTCTTAAATTTGGCCTGGGAGCAAAGACGCACTCAGAGTCACTTGGACCTCTAATGGCAAAGATGAATGTATGAGCATTTCCAGACCCACTCCTTCAGAGAAAGTGCAACCTCATCCAGAACACACAAATAGTCTAATTCCCATATCCAGGAATCACCCACCCGATAAAGCCTCCACCTTGCAGGTTTCAGCATTTATTTATTTAATAATTTTTATTAATTTTCTTTTCTCAAAACAAATATTCAACATCATTGCTGAAGACACATTTCCCCCCTCCCTGTTGACTTCCCTCAACTACCATTTCTGGTTTATTATATCAGATGATACATTCTTCTGTTTATATACAATATTATGTTTTCACATTCTTGTACTTCTTGCTCTCTGTAAATAAAATTGTAAATGTTTATTTGAATGCTGCCAGCGAGACCATTTCTTTCTGATGTTTCTGCAAATATATTGTGAAGGGTTCCCATTCTTTTTTTCAAAGTCACTATTATCCTTTTCACGCGGTTTGTCCGTTAACTTTGCTAACTCTGCATAGTTCATCAATTTTTCTTGCCATTGTGCTTTTGACGGTAGCAGGATTCAGCTTACTGACCCTCATTGAGCCCATCTCTGGTTCAGACACCAATCTGGTTCAGAACTTGCATGCCTACACCTGACACAGATGTAACAGAACAATAGAGCTGGGTGTAATCAACATCCAGCTGGCATCAAGTTCAACCCCCCCCCCATCCCCAGATGACACCCAATTGCTTCATATAGATGTTAAGCAGCATTGGGGACAAGGTAGAACCTTGCGGCACTTGGTTTAGTCATCACATTGGACACCTCACTTGAGCGTGTCATCACTACGGCTTCAGTGCCATGGGCTTTTATTTTATTTACTTCTTTAATCCACACGACACTTCTATCTGAGCTCCAAAAAACCCACCTTTCAGCAATTTTGGCTAGTGCCAACTGCCAAACACAGATTTCCTAGTTTGTCCCTATGTTATCCTGAGAAGATGTTAATTCTTTGTTAGTGCTTTGCATTTATGGGAGGGGGATCTGGTAAAGACCAACAATGCTGCAACCCATCGCATCTTGTCTTGTATTTCCTTCCTATTATTTCCCACATTTATCTTACTACTTTGCAATATTGCCTGGTTTCTCCACTCTGTTTTTCTTTCTTTCTTTTTCTCTTCGCTCCCTCCTTGGTCCACAGTTTCTGTCCTTTCCCTGTCGGCTGCTGCCCTTCCCTCCCTGATTCCGGATATCATTGCCAAGTAATGCCAGCTGCTGCACAGTGCTTGGAATGTGGGCACCACAGTCTGGGGCCATTTTCACAACTGTTCACTGCACTCTGTCCTGAGCTATTTGGCAAGGATGATTCCGCTGGCAGGCAGTCCCCTACCACCTCCGCTGCCTCTCAGAGAGGGCTCAGAACATATTTTTCTCCTACAGGTTTCCTTTTCCGACACATTAAAGCCTTGAGTGCTTCGGAGGTGGTCTTCAGTCTTGTCATAACCAAAGTCCCTTAGCATGGCTCAGTTACCTGGATGAGCCAAAATGAATACAAATGAAGCAAAGGAATAAAGAATTGTACCTTGCAGTACAATAGCATTAAGTATTGCTGCACCTTAACAACAAACAAATGTTTCTTTTGGGTCACTGCTCACCTCATCACATCACTCTTTGGGAGAAGAAGAAAAAGCTATGCTCCAGGAAAACATATAACTAAATAGATTCCCAAACATTAATTCTGTTGTTGTAGGTGCAACAAACTAGGACACTTCTCCACACAGTTCATAAGCTGTGGTACTCACTCCCACAGGAGATAGTGATGGCCACCAAATTTAGTTGGCTTTAAAAGATATAACTTTTTTTTGGAGGGGGGGAGGGAGCCAAGGGTAGTATTGCAAAATTTTGAGTGTGAAATCTGAACAGTTATTTCTCTGCCTGTGTGTTAGTCCATATGTGAAAATTAGGTCAGTTCATTTAAGAATGCAGATGAATCAAAAATGTTCGCCATGTCTAAGGAGGAAAAGGGAGGCAAATCCCAACTCATGCACATTTGAATCATGCGTAGCCGTGCACACACACCGTTTTTGGTGCCAAAAGGGGGTGCAGCGAAATGGGGCTGGAATTGGGCAGGGAAGACTTACACTCTTCCACTGACGGAGGAAGGTGGGTGTGGGGCATGTGGTGCCCACTGGGTGTCAGTTGTGAGGGCGGGTGGCATTGCTCTCCTCTCCCCTCCTCTCACTGCGCAGGCGGCACCCCAAGGCACTCGTCAAGTGGGTGCCCCCCCCCAGATGCTCACTGCACGGACGATGCTGCCGCCCCTGCACTCTTCGCACTGACATGCATGGTGGCCCCCTCATAAGTAGGGATTCCTCTGAAGTCTTTTACATTGCCTGCCAGATATGACTATGATAGGCATTGCCCTAATATGAAGTCCCTGCACAAAATTCCCTAGACCTATTTTCTTGCAATTTCACAGACTTAATCCTTTCTGAAGGAACTCTTGTGCCAATCGAGTTGGAGAGAGAGAGCACACAAGAAACAGATTTCTTTTAAAAAACAAGAAACAAAGATGCACAGATGCACTTGGACTCCATGCACAGCTCTATCAAATATCATTTCATGTCCACATACAAATAGTAAAAGCTCATTGCATGGAAGGTATCCAATCTTGTCAAATAGCTGCCATGAAAGATGTATACAAAGATATTGCTTTCAAAGATATGGAAGTATTGCAATTTTAATTGTTAATAAATAACTAAATACTATAAATTAAGAACAATGAATAAGGGATAGGACAAGATAAACCTGACCTGGTATGGAATACATGTCAACATTGGAATCTCCTCATTCCTATTCTCATAAAAGGCAAGCATATTCTGGAAGTCCAAATTTAGGGGGGGGGACCCTGATATTTTTGTTAATTTCTCCTGGAGATTTTTATTATTATTATAGCTGCCTGGTTTTAGGTACAATTCTAAAGAGATTTTTATTCCTCTTTCATCTTTATTAATTGCCCATTTATCACATTCTAATCAGCTAAATGGGACCAATTATTATATCTCAAACTGACCAACAACCACTACTGTATCTTGTTTGGTTAATTAAATGCTTGTTTAGAAGTAAGCGTAATTTGAAGTGATAAAAACATTTTCTTGGCAAGCAAGTTCATATAACTTTATTATTATTCTGTCTGTATAAGCAGCGCATGCAAAGCTACTAAGAAGATTATGTATAACACCTTGGATCTGCCATAAAGTGGCTCAAATGGAGCTTATGTTATTGTTAAATGACTTGTAAAAGGAATCTTTAACAAAGTTCAGGTTATGATATGTAAAGCCCTCCGGTATAGAAGAAACTCAAACGTAACAAATAAGTTTCCATTGGCAAAGACCCAGCATCTGTGCCACCATGGAAATCCTAAATGCAAACTCAAAACAGCTTTCTTTGATGGACACCACCCCTTTATATTCAGATACCTCCTATTTGGATATTCACTTCCCAACTTGCATTTCCACACTTACTCTCTTTCTGGACCCCACATCCCACTTTTTTGAGTTACAGTCATACCTCGGTTTAAGTACGCCTCGGTTTGAGTATTTTCAGTTTAAGAACTCCGCGGACCCATCTGCAACGGATTAATCCACTTTCCGTTACTTTCAATGGGAGAGTTCGCTTCAGGTTAAGTACGCTTCAGGTTAAGTACAGACTTCCGGAATCAATTACACTCATACCTCGGGTTAAGTATGCTTCAGGTTGAGTACTCCGCGGACCCAACTGGAACAGATTAATCCACTTTCCATTACTTTCAAAGGGACAGTTCGCTTCAGGTTAATTACTGTGAGGGACAGGGGATATCGCGAAGTCCCTCCCCTCCTGAGTTCAAGCCCGTCCCCGAGCAAAGGGGAAAGCAGGGAGAGTTCCGATTCCAGTGGGGAAGCAGGAAGTCGTGTCCGAGGCTCAGGCAAGGTAGAGGAGCCAGGGTCCCAGGTGGGACAGGAAGGGGCAAGTAAGGGGGGAAGACCCATCCCCCCAACTCCAGAATTACGCAGGAAGAGGAGGGGCAAGAGGATGGGTCTGCCAAAGCTTTTGTGTTGGAGAAAGACGCGCCAAAAGCCATTAGGAGGTTCTGAAACCGACTGACAACATCGCTCCGTGTAAATAGCAATGACTTGAGCACTGTAAATACGCAGCACCAATAAAAGAATAAAATGCAGAGCTGCGTAGCGTCGTTACTCTGAAGTAGTCCACTCCGGCCACTGTGACAGCAACCTCCTAATCATTTTTGGGCTACTTTGGAGTTGCCGGGATGAGCGTGTCAGAGGCGGAGAAGTGGCGGCAGATCGCTGAGCAAGCCCAGCTAGAACTGCAACAGCTGTCGCTGCAGGCGCAGGGAGAATTGAAGGCAGCTAAAGAGGAGACTAAGAAGGTCCAGGACGACCGGCTACAACTTGCGGAACAGGTGAGAGAGCTCCAGGAAAAAGAGCAGCATTTAAGGGCGGTGGCGGTAGACCTCCAAAACAAGCTGGATGCAGAGAAAAACAAGGCGGGAGGGGCACCCCAAGTCCAAGTGCTGCCAGGAAGGAGAGCCGGGACCCTAGTAAGCAAGTTCAATGGAGACCCGAAGGAGTTTCAGGGCTTTGAGACTGAGATTGTGTATGCTCTTGAGCTGCACCACGATGAGTTCCCTGATGATGAGCACAGAGTAGCGTTTATTGTGGAGCACCTTACAGGGGCGGCCAGGGAGTGGCTAAGACCGTTAATTGCAACAAGGAATCCTTGCATGAAGAATGTCAAACTATTTCTAGAAGGTTTGAAAACGATGTATTCGTCCGATAGTCATATGGACCAGACTAAGGAGGAACTTCATAATTTACGCCAAGGAAATATGACAGTTCGCGCGTATTGGGCGAAATTCACCATGCTGGTGCACAGATTGGGGTGGGATCTGGAGTCTGCCCCAATGCAAGCGGCGTTTTACTTGGGGTTGCATGAGGAGGTGAAGGATGAGCTCTCGAGAGGTCCAAAGCCCAGTAATATGGATCAACTGAGCAAAGCGGCTCTGGCGGTGGGGGTGAGGCAGGAATCCAGATGGAGCGACAAGCAAGCAACGCGCGCAAAGCGGGCTTGGTTCCCACGGTCGCAGGAGAAGCCACTCCCTCAACAACCCTTTCAAGCCACGCCTGGGGCCAGTCAGGACCAGGAACCCATGCAGATTGATAGCGCGCGCGCGCGGGCTTTTCAAACCCCAGCGGCGCCAAGACGCAAGGAGGGAAGGGGTGGGAATTGCTTTCTCTGCAACTCCCCCCAGCATCTCGTCAGAGACTGCCCACATCGCAGGGAGTGGCAAGGAAAGGCGGGAACGGTTGTGCCCTCCCCCACTGACGCAGCACCACAGCAGGGAAACGGGAAAGCCTGGCTGCAGGAGACAAGGGGCGGCAGCCAGGCACAGTCAGCAGACAACAGCCCCAGCCCACCCACCCGCACAGAGAGGAGCAGAGCCAGCCCACCCCTCCCAGAGCAGGAGTGGTTCTAGAAGTGACGCTCACGCTCCCAAATGGCTATCCATTGACGGTCCTCGCCCTAATTGACAGTGGTGCCTCAGCCAACTTCTTCTCGAGAAACTTTGCAGAAGAGCACCAGATCCAGCTTCTGCAGCTGGATTTTCCTCTGCACGTGGCAACCATTGACGGCAGAGAGCTGCTGGGAGGGGCCATCACTCATCAAACCCCCCCCATGAGAATGACGGTTGGAAGGCACTCAGAGACACTGGCATTCAACGTCACCACCATCTCAGACCCCCCAATCGTTTTGGGCATGAGCTGGCTGGCGCGCCACGACCCCTCCATAAGTTGGCATCAGAGATGCATCACTTTTGGATCGGACTTTTGCCTGGAACATTGCATGCAGCACCAACCAGGGGAGGGGCCTCCGATAGCCACGGTGGCCACCATGCACGTCAAAGGGGGTGAGGCGATACCCAAACCATACTGGGACCTGCAGGAGGTCTTCAGTGAAGCGGAGTCCGACCACCTGCCCCCACACAGGCCTTTTGACTGCCAGATCAACCTGGTGCCTGGGGCAACTATACCCCCAGCCAAGCTGTACGCCATGTCAGACCAGGAACTGGAGGATCTGCGCGCTTTTATCGACAAGAACCTCAAGCGGGGGTTCATCAGAGAAAGCAAGGCAGCAGGGGGCAGCCCGGTCTTCTGGGTGGACAAGAAAGACACGCAACAGCGCCGTCTTGTGGTGGATTTTAGACGGCTGAATTCGGTGACAGAGCCAGTGGCTTTCCCCATGCCCAGAGTGGATGATCTCCTGACAGCGGCACGCAGAGGCAAGATTTTCACCAAGCTAGACCTGAGGGGGGCGTACAACTTGATCAGGATCCGGGAAGGCGATGAGTGGAAAACCACGATGTTCACGCCTCTGGGCTCTTTTGAATATCTGGTGATGCCCTTCGGGTTGCAAGGGGGCTCAGCATGCTTCCAGGCCTTCATGCACCACGTCCTGGGGTCCCTACTCTTCAGGAAATGCTTGGTCTTTCTGGATGACATCCTTATTTACTCCAACGACCCAGTGCAGCACGTGAAGGACGTCAGGGAGGTGTTACAGCGCCTGAAGGAGAACCACCTGTATGTGAAGCTGGAGAAGTGCAAGTTTCACACCAAGGAGGTGGACTTCCTGGGCTACAAGCTGTCAGACAAGGGGCTGGCAATGGACAAGGACAAGGTGCAGACCATCCTGGACTGGCACAGCCCCAGGACGCGCAAAGATGCCCAACGCCTACTAGGCTTTGCCAACTTCTACAGGAAGTTCATCAAGAACTTCTCTCGAGTTACGGCTCCCATCACTGACTGCCTGAGAGGCAAGCAGAAGTTCAGGTGGACACCAGAGGCGCAAGCAGCGTTCGAAAGCCTCAAGAGGGTGTTCGCCTCAGACCAGAACCTGTTCCACGTGGTTCAGGACGCGCCCCTACGCATTGAAACAGATGCTTCTGATAAGGCTGTGGGCGCCATTTTGTTGCAACTGGACGCCAACAGAGAGTGGAGACCCTGTGCCTTCTTCTCCAGGAAGTTGACCCAGCCCGAGCGAAACTACACAGTTTTTGATCGGGAACTTCTTGCGATCCACGCGGCGTTCCAGCACTGGAGACACTTCCTGGTGGGCGCCAAGCACCCCATCCAGGTGTGCACAGACCACAAGAACCTGGAGTTCTGGAGAACTGCCAGGGTGCTCAACCAGCGGCAGATACGGTGGGCGGAGTTCTTCTCGAACTTCAACTTCTCCATACACTACATCCCAGGAGAGCAGAATGTCAGGGCGGATGCCCTCTCCCGCAAGCCAGAGTACATGGAGGAGGAGGCGCCACCAGCCCCAAGGCACATTTTCCCCCCGTCGGCATGGTCCTGCGGAGCAGCAGTGGTGAGCGAGGCAGAACTCACAGCACTGACGGCAGCGGATGAATTTGCCAACCGCATCTTCAGAGAACTGGGAGGGGGGAGGGAGCAGGCAAAAGACTTTGCAGAACGCAGAGGGCTGCTTTTCTACAAGGGTGCGCTGTACCTACCCACCACCCAGCTTCGACGTACGGTCCTCAAGCAGATGCACGACAACCCTACAGCGGGGCATTTTGGAAGGGACAAGACCACTCACCTAGTCATGAGACACTTCTGGTGGCCAGGGGTGAGGGAAGATGTTCGAGACTATGTAAGGGGCTGTACCACCTGCCAGCGGGCGAAGGTGGTCAGAGCAGCGCCACCAGGGTTGCTGGAGCCCTTAGCCACACCACACAGGCCGTGGGAAGTGGTGTCCATGGACTTCATCACAGATCTGCCTTCGTCCAGGGGTAAGACTGCAGTGTTGGTGGTGGTGGACCTCATGTCCAAAATGTGTCACTTTATACCGTGTGCCAGGGCAGTCTCGGCAGAAGAGACAGCCAAACTGTTTGTTGATCACATTTTCAGACTGCATGGATTACCTTTAAGGGTTATTTCGGATCGTGGCCGCCAATTTGTTTCCAGGTTCTGGCGGCGGCTCATGAACCTCCTGCAGGTGGAGGTCAGCTTGTCGACGGCTAGACACCCGCAGACCAACGGACAAGCGGAGAGGGTCAACGCCATTCTGCAGCAGTACCTGAGATGCTACGTCAGCCAGCGGCAAACGGACTGGGTGGATCGCTTGCCACTAGCAGAATTTGCCTACAACAATGCAGTGCACGTCTCCACAGGGGTGTCGCCCTTTAAGGCCAATTACGGGCGCGACCTCAGATCTTTCCCAGAGAGGGAGAGGGAGGAGGAGGAGGAGGGCCCACAGGCTGAGGATTGGGCAGAGGAACTGGAGACGGTGCACCAGCAGCTCAGAGAACACTTGGAGAGGGCCAAGGAAGCGTACAAAAAGGGGGCAGATCGCCACAGGCGACAAGGGGAGGTCATCAGGGTGGGGGACAAGGTGTGGTTGTCCTCGGAGGGCCTTCCCACCAGGGGGAGGTGCAAAAAGCTGGCACCCAAATGGCTGGGCCCCTTCACGGTCACGCAACAGGTCAACCCGGTGGCATACAGGCTGGCACTGCCAGAGGACATGAGGGTGCATCCAGTGTTTCATAGATCGCTGCTGTCGCCGTACAGGGAAAGCAGCAGGCTCAGAGACAGCGAACAAACCCCCGAGGGAGGGGGGGAGAGGGAAAGCAGGGAGCAACTCAATGAGGCCACGGCCATCCTGGATTCAAGGTGGGGGGTGGGGGGCCTGGAGTACCTCATGGCATGGGAGGATGCTCCACCGTCCCAGAATGAATGGGTTCCCGCCACTCAGATACAGGAGGAATTCTTGGTGGAAGAATTTCACGCCCTCTTTCCCCACAGACCCAAGCCCTGGCACATGGAAAGGGAGGGGGAGGAGGAGGAGGCACGGGAGAACAGCTCACCATGGCGCTGGGAAGCGGAGTTTGAGGAACCAGAGGATGAGGTATGGGTGTCGCCAAGATCCACCCAGTCAGAGGAAGGAGCAGATTGGCAAAACATTTTTACCCCCACCAGCTCTGACGCCACGGACTTTTTGGGATTCCCGTCCTCCCAGGCGGAAGGGGGGGGCTCGCAGGACTGGGGGGAGGTGTTCACACCAACGGGCTCGGAGAGCACCGAGTTTTTAGGCTTCCAGTCGTCACCGACACATGGGGGGGGCCTGGGGAGGGGTGAAGGAGAGCTTGGGAGGGGGGTGGATGTGAGGGACAGGGGATATCGCGAAGTCCCTCCCCTCCTGAGTTCAAGCCCGTCCCCGAGCAAAGGGGAAAGCAGGGAGAGTTCCGATTCCAGTGGGGAAGCAGGAAGTCGTGTCCGAGGCTCAGGCAAGGTAGAGGAGCCAGGGTCCCAGGTGGGACAGGAAGGGGCAAGTAAGGGGGGAAGACCCATCCCCCCAACTCCAGAATTACGCAGGAAGAGGAGGGGCAAGAGGATGGGTCTGCCAAAGCTTTTGTGTTGGAGAAAGACGCGCCAAAAGCCATTAGGAGGTTCTGAAACCGACTGACAACATCGCTCCGTGTAAATAGCAATGACTTGAGCACTGTAAATACGCAGCACCAATAAAAGAATAAAATGCAGAGCTGCGTAGCGTCGTTACTCTGAAGTAGTCCACTCCGGCCACTGTGACAATTACGCTTCAGTTTAAGTACTCCACGGACTATCTGGAACGGATTAATCCACTTTCCATTACTTTCAATGGGAAAGTTCGCTTCAGGTTAAGTATGCTTCAGGTTAAGTACAGACTTCCGGAAACAATTGTGTTTGTAAACCGAGGTACCACTGTATAATATCATGGTAAGACATTTCATTGGATATAACCCTGTGTTGCAGCAGCAAAAGCTTATCAGTTTGTAACACTTGTCGGGGGGTATTCAAGTGATTTTTTTTAAAAAAAACAATCTTACTAGATTTGTTTATTAAATAAATAAATAACCTCAGTTCCTTCCATATTTTGCAGTTCTGTACTTCCATAATGGATTCTGGATTAGAAAGTGGCACAGCAAAATCTAGTTGTATTCTGCAGGAACATTTTGACATTCTTCCAAGGGCAAACTGAGCTGCCCAAATTTCGAAAGAACATTTTGTCATAAAATGTACAATATTGTGGGACAATGTGATAGTAGAATTGCATTCTAATTTCACTATTGCATCTTGTACAAATCCAAAATCAAAATCCACCACAGGAAGCTTCTCCCTGCCTGCCTCCTCCCCCCAAAAAAAAACACTATGGCAAAATGCCAGATGATTGACAGATAATTGTATACAGTGGAACCTCAGTTTATGAACACCTCGGTTTATGAATTTTTGGTTTACGAACTCCGCGGACCCATCTGGAACAGATTCATTTACTTTCCATTACTTTCAATGGGAAAGTTCGCTTCAGTTTATGAACGCTTCAGTTTATGAACAGACTTCCGGAACCAATTACACCCATGCTTCGGGTTAAGTACGCTTCAGGTTGAGTACTCTGCGGACCCGTCTGGAACAGATTAATCCACTTTCCATTACTTTCAATTGGAAAGTTCGCTTCAGTTTATGAACGCTTCAGTTTATGAACAGACTTCCGGAACCAATTGTTTTCATAAACCGAGGTACCACTGTATATCCACATTTTTCCCCAATAAAAGACACACACACACACACACACACACACACACACACACACACATGCACAAGAAAAAAAGTTTGTTTATTTATTTCTTCAAAATTTTATACTGCCTTTCATCTGAGATCACATGGTGGTTTTCAATATAAAAACACAAGAATACATAACATGGTAACAAACAATAGCAACCTCTCTCCCCACCCCCCATCTAAAAGGACATAGATTGCTGAATTAGCCAAAGCCCTGGGACAAGCTATGTAAAGATATGTAACCAAGGCACAAAGTGAGCCTCCCTGGGGAGAACATTCCACAAATGGGGTGCCACTGCAGAAAAGGCCTGCTCTTGTGTTGTCACCCTCTGCACATCTCATGCAGGAGGCACACAAAGAAGGGCCTCAGATGATGATTGCAGGGTCTGGGTAGGTTGAGAAAAGCTGTTTCCCCACAACCCTCTGGAGCAGATTTGGAGATGGTGCGGAAGAGCACATGGGTGGAGGAGAGGGAGCAGTTATTTCACTGAATACCACAGCTTGCTTTCAAGCTTTACGGCAGGGGTGCCCAAACTTTTTTCAAAGAGGACCAGATTTGATGAAGTGAACATGTGTGAGGGCCGGCCAAACTTGCTGAGTTTTTTTTAGGATTGAAGTTGTTGTTGAGATTTTTTTATATATATATTTACAATTTTACCCCAAAGTTTTTGAGCTTTTTAAAGGGGATTTTGCCCCAGGACGTATGCTGCCACGGTGGGCACATTAAGTTGACCGGCGGGCCGCTTAGGCCCCCAAAATGGACTTTGGGCATGCCTTCTTTAAGGGCATTATGTTTTGCATGCAAATTTAACTTGTACGTAGAAAAGTAACAATATACATTTTCCCCAAAATATTTGATACCGCATAATGCAAAAGAGCAACTTGATGAGAGATGCATTATGCAAAAGGTTAGAGAATTGTTTAATGTGCAGTGGGGTAAATACAAGTCCACTTTCTTTTTGACTAAATGGATTGTTTTTGCATTAAGAACTACCCATACAAAAATGAATGGTATTTGTTTTGATACTTCAAGGTGGAAACCATACTGTGTGTTCTAACCAAGCCTTTTGCTGTACTTGATATATAAAAGCAATCACTCTTCTGACTGCAGGAACCTATATTTATTTTGTCAGTTAAAATCATTACTTTAAATGACACATTTAAATGCCATGAAATGTTCATTCAAGCAAATATGTTTAGGTGGAAAAGCAAGGATCTAAGAACCAGAGTAAAGATCATAATCATAACCAAAGGAAATCAGTCACTGAACCCAGAAACTGATGCTTATGGGAGCAAGGCCAAAGTTTGTTACTGAGATAGTGTTAATTCCCTTTCCAACCAGTTAAAGAAAGAATTTTTTAAAAAAGAAAAGAATTGCAGCTGAATTTTGCCTTAATATTTCATTCTGGTTTTTTAAGAGTTGTATAAAAAGCTATTGTGGTAAACAATCATTCAGAAGAGGAAGCAATAACAAAATCAAAGTGCAAGTCTCTCTCTTCCTCCCTCCCTTGTGATACCTCACTTGATGGAGACACTTACAGAAAAGACTCAAATGATGCTCTTGTGGTCTCCCTGTCTGGGTAGGCAATTCTTCAAGCACTGAGGAGTCTAAACCATGAAGAATTTCAAATGTCAGGACCAGCACTTTGAACTGGGCCTAGAATTGAAGTGGGAGCCAGGTAACGCATAATGTCTAGCCCCATATAGCAAACCTTTGGCCATATTCTGCATCACCTGCAGTTTCATCACCATTTTTAAAGCAGTAATGGATAACAGGGAGGCAAAAATGACCCTGAGCTCCAGGGGAAACAGCCTCATATAGGATTTTCCCCTCCTCTTTGCAAGGGCTTATTGGGACACATTTTCCCTATGAGGGTACCACACAAAAATGATGTAGCACCCTGCTTGTGGTTGACACTTAGCTGGAATGAAATATTCAACACAGCAATAGAGAAATTAAAATAATAATTTATTTGTCAGACAAATAAATGAGAGGCACAGTGGTATAGTTACCAAAAAGCTCTGCCTGCTCTAGCCCTGCTGGTCAGCACTTATATTCCCTCAGCCCAGCTCCCTTGCTCCTCCTTTTGGCTGCCTCTGTCCAATCAGCTTGGTTGAAATTCCTATTGGCTGTGTGCTAGAGCCAATAATAAAAGATACGCCCATTTCCTATTACCTTTTATGGGAGACAAAGAGCTATATTTCCTTCTATCATAAATGGCAGACAAGTAGTCATATATCTTTACATTTGCCTAAACAAGGAACCTTAATTACCAGATCACCTTTGCCCTTGCATTCCAAAACAAATGGCTAAAACAAAATGATTAAAACAGATGGCTATGGTAATAAATTCTATCTAAACAAAAGCCTGGATGTGCATTCCCACACACCCAGGAGCCATAAGAATCTAACATAAGAATCTAACATTTCTTACTTTCTAAATCCTTTGCATAACTCCATTAAGCCAACAAATCTCATAAAAGGCACATTGGTTTATAATAGTATACAATATAACAGAAACTTTCAGAAAAGGTTTGTGTACAAAAGACCTCAAGCAAAGCAGAGGCTTGAAAAGACTCTTTAGAAATGAGCCCAGCTGCTGTTGTCATTAGCCCTTCCCAATTGCTTCTAATATTCTCAGTAAACCTTATACTTTAGAAAAATAATGGCTAGGACTCTCTCATGGTATCACTTTCTGTTAAACAATATTTACCAACTCTTAATTAGTGTATTTGCAGCTGGATTGTATTTTCTAAATATGCAGGGTCATCTCCAGCCAGTAATTTTAACCTTTTACAGCCCTAGCAAGGAGAGCAGGAAAATGAACAAACAACAGTTAGAATGCTTTAGCCGGCTGGAGCATAGCTGCCAAGTTTTCCCTTTTCTCGCGAGGAAGCCTATTCAGCATAATGGAAAATCCCTGAAAAAAAGGGATAACTTGGCAGCTATGGGCTGGAGCAGCATTAAACATTTGAAAATATATCTTTTAAATTCATACAGGCCTCAATCAGGTGCCTCATTGATACTGGGCAAAACTTTCCCAGTATTTTATTGCAATCTATGGGCCCCAGCACCAGGCAAATGCGCCCCACACTTACTAGACATGGAAGTTTGTAATGTTGTCAACTTAATAAGTATTGTGTGTTATTTTAAGAAAATGTTTTAATATATATCATGCTTTGATATGGATATGTTTAAATTTTATTAATCCTATTTACAAATTTTAAATATTAAGTAGCAATCTTTTCTGTGACTTTATGTAAATTGTGTTATCTGGTTTTTAAATTGCCATCTTGCTTTTTGCTGCTATTTTCTAAGGACTAGTGCAGATTAAGTTATTCACAACTATTTGTTCTACATGAAGATTTGAATGCTGAAAATAGATCTTCAGAATGAAAATAAATTATGTTAAGGGTAAGGGTAACAGGTTACTGAACTGTTTGACAAAAATCATAATCTCTCTCTCTCTCTCTCTCTCTCTCTCTCTCTCTCTCTCACACACACACACACACACACAATGTATGCATGTATGTATTTATAGATATCTCCATATGATTTGATAGAAGCATTAAAGTGTTGTGTTGCTGCTCTTTAGTGGCAGGTTTTGTAGATACTATTAGCATTCACATGCCACCTGCCTGGTGTTAACAGAGTAATTCACACCACAAGTTTGCATTGCTAACTGGCAAGCAGTTAGAAGTCTTTCTCCTTGAAAAGCATGTCTTTATGTTCTCCGAAACTTAAATAGTCTCACTCTCTCACTCCTGTTCTCACTACCTCATATGACTGGCAGGTGTTTCAGTTTATTTCAGAGTCTCAGTCAAGAACTCTTTCATATGAAAACTGAAGAGGAAGAGAAAAGCTCTTCAACTGAAAATACAATTTAGGAATAATAGGTGTTATAGTCCAAAAACATCTGGACGGTTGCATCCATGGCTTAAACTTTTTTCATAAGAAGAGATCTTTTTTTCTCATAGGAGTCCATTCAAACATGCAATTTTTCTAAACCATCTAAACTGACACATTCCAGAAAGGAATGCTCTGCATGTGATTTCTGTGTGTTTGTATCAGCCCTGAGTTGGGAAAGTAAGTGAAATTATTGGTCAGTTTTGTGGAAATGATTTGTTGTACAATCACTCTACTGGCATGTACGAAATAATTTCAAGTGCAACTCAAGTGAGATCACAGCTCATCTATGAACTGGAGGGGGAAGCATTTCACAGAAGAGGAACCACAATTTTACTGAATTTGCAGTTCAGACATTATATTGCTCATGCAAGCAGACCACTCTCATGAGTGGCTATTTGTGGAAGTGAACTGCTGGCTGATAAAAGGAACTGATGTGCTTTAAAAGCTCCAAGGATCCAAGTTCCACAGAGTATAACTGGGATAAACAGGTTTTGTTTTTGCTGGAATAACAGATGTCTGCAAATGAAACAAATCTAATTATGGTGGACATTGGGATTTCCGATCATTTTAAAGCACCTCTGCTGAACATTTCATCTGTATAAGAAACCAAATATCTTGGACAAAGCTAAGCATGTTCAAATATCTTCAGGCCTCCATTCAAATGAAGAATCACAACAGTGAAGGTGTAGGATGCTGTTCTAGAAATGACCAGAAAATAGACGAAGTTGTTAGGGGATGTTTTGCAGTAGTCCTATGACACAGAAAGAGATTGAGAATGTCTCGTCAATGGTTTACTTTAGGGTCAATAAAGGGAATTAAACTAGGTGTCCTCTACAGTCCCTTTATGATTCTGGGAAGAAAGCCATGCTTCTCTCTCTCTCTCTCTCTCTCTCTCTCTCTCTCTCTCTCTCTCTCTCTCTCTCTCCCCCTCTCTCTCTCCATCTAGGCCTGCAGTACAAGCAGCTAGTGCCTATAATTACATATAAATTGATCCACATGGCTCTCCCATTCCCCTAACTAGAGATCTACAACTCACTTAGAAGCACAACCTCACCCTTGATCAGAGTTCATGCTCCACAAATACACATTCAAGAATGGATGGGAATTTAATAAATTTAATATTGGCTCTGTTATCATCAGTAAATACCATATGCTCAATTGAGCAAAGGCTAACTTTGGTATCAGCATAAAACTGAAAAACTGGCTGGTGCACTTGCAATCATTGCTCATGAATATTTGCATTTAGCTCTGATATATCAACATGAACTTGATTTTCCCACCTGCTGCTCAGGCCATCAATAAGAGTGGCAGCACTGTAAAACTATATGAAAGGAGGAAATGTACAGGGTTTTTTTTTGGGGGGGGGGGATTTGCAGTAAGTTTTGAGCTTCAAGCCATTTGTGGCCTTGTACTTTAGGCAACTGTTCACAAGGGCTTTTGCTTGATGTTCCTTTTTTTCCCTCTTGAGTTGAAGCGAAAGGGGCACGAAACACATTACTTTTTTGAAAGCTTCTTATGCATATGTAATAGTTTGGAGAATGCCAAGCTTCCCCGATCCGATTCTCGGCTGAAGCATAAGGCAGGCCATTATCCCTCCAAAGTGTGCCATGAATGATAATAATAAACAATGTGGCATTACATTCTTGTAACTGCTTCAGCAACTGACAGATTTCAGACCATGGTATCCGAGTACACAGCACAATGATGAATAGCTCCGATGGAGCAGGAGAGAGCAAATTCCAGAAAAATCTTATGGAAAGCATTTAACAACTGGTATACCAAGAGAAATCTGAAGCCACCCCATGAAAGGGCAGCATCCCAATGTTCCTGGAGTATATTGAAGAACTAGAACAGAGGTGAGGTGTGTTTTATTTCCTGCCAAGGGCTACATTATTGTGTGGGGGGGTTTATCTTTTGGGTGCTGTATCTCAGTGATGGGTTAAACCACAGCTGATGATGATAGGCAGAGCAAGAGCCAAATGAGTTTGAGATTAATTATTGTGGGATCAAAGCCATCCTGCTTCTATTTTAACTTTGTCTATCTCAGATTGTTGTTGTTGTTGTTTAGTCGTTTAGTCGTGTCCGACTCTTCGTGACCCCATGGACCATAGCACGCCAGGCACTCCTGTATCTCAGATTAGAAATTCCCAATTCCTGCAGTTGTGCAGGAAGCAAGACCCCATTGGTTTTTAATGGACTACAGTGGTGCCTCGACTTACAAATTTAATCCGTTCCGAAGGCACCTTTGTAGGTCGAAAAATTCGTAAGTCAAAAAGCGCCATTGGAAACGCTATTTCCCATAGGAATGCATTGGAAATGGAAAAATTTGTAAGTCGAAGCAACCCCATCTAAAAATTTGTAAGTCGAAAAAACCCTATCTAAAACCGCCACGGTTTCCGTTCGGATGTCGAGAAATTTGTAAGCGTGCGGCCATTTGCCCCATCCGTAAGTCAAAAAAATCGGTTGTCGAGTCATTCGTAAGTCGAAGTACCACTGTACTTTCTAACCAGTACGCAGTCTCCTCCTCCTCCTCCTCCTCCTCCTCCTCCTCCTCCTCCTCCTCCTCCTCCTTCTTCCTCTTCTTCTTCTTCTTCTTCTTCTTCTTCTTCTTCTTCTTCTTCTTCTTCTTCTTCTTCTTCTTCTTCTTCTTCTTCTTCTTCTTCTTCTTCTTCTTCTTCTTCTTCTTCTTCTTCTTCTTCCCAATACAGCTACTCTTTAGAAATCAAGTGAAATTCCCTTGCCCTTTTCAGAAACCTACAAATCTGTTCTCTGATGATTGGAGGGTGGTGGTTTCTTTTCCTCAAGCCACATCACCAGGGGAAATGTTTGATTTGTATGTTTGTGTGTGTTATTTACTTCTGGAAATGTTTTTTATACCACATTTCAAAACGATATCAATGTAGCATACAGGAACATTTGAAATGTGAATGTCAAACAAGCAAATTACTGACCCGCTTTCAATTGCTCTGAAACCACATAAGAAGAAGAGAAGGGTGGGTGGGTGGACTATAAGAAGTCAGCATAAATAAGGAAGGAAGGAATTGTGATAAGATTGAAACCTAAGGCATCTTCAGGACACATCAGAGGGCACATGAAATGAGGACGGGGCTGCTTGTTGCTTGCTTGGGGCCTAGTCTCAATACCATTAAATGACAGATGGCAACCAGGCACTGGATGTTGTGAGCTACTGCACCCAATTCAAGGTGCTGCTCCTACTGGTGTACAAAACTCTAAATGGCATGGCACAGGGCCTTCTCAGTGGTGGTGCCTGAACTGTAGACTTCCCTCTCTGAGGAAGTGACTCTCTCCTCCATGACTTTGAGGTCAGAGGAAGAGTGTGAGTGTGTGTGTGTGTGTGTGTTATTGCAAGTTGGGCTTATATTTATATTGTCATTCATTCTGAAGAAAATCAAGACAACTTGTTTTGGCTATTTCTTTTCACTGAGTTTGCACAGCAAACATTGAAAACATTTTCCTCTGTATTTTAAATATCTTTATTTTTATTTTATTTTTATTTAAAAAGCATGCTCTTAAAGCGTACTGCAGTGCTGTCATAATGGCAATGTGCTCTAAAACAAGGAGTTTTTCATTGACCCATGGTACAGTGAGAAAAGAGCCATGGGTGGTATTAATTCTAGGTTAATCTCTTAATATATTTACAGGTACAAAACAATTTATCAACAAAAGAAACAAGTTCATGTCTGTTAATTGTCCTGTATGCTTTCATACCTTGTTATACTAGAGTAATGATTATGGAGAATGCAAAACAGTTGAATGTGTTGCTTGATAGCTGTACCAAGCACACACACATTTCGAGACTTAGTGAGTAAGATTTAGCCACTAAAGATGATAAGTGGATCTGACAAACACAATGGGATAGTTCCCTTGTAAAATGGAGCTTACTAGAAAATGGGATAATATAGCCATTATGTGTAATTCACTCCTACTGGGAAGTTGTATTTAGGTCTTTATAGGAAATAAACACATTTATTCTAGACACCAGTACAGTTGGAACAAATTTTATTATTAACCAGACAAGCATTTAATTTCTCACTGTGATTTAAATTAGGGTTGTTTCAAAATGTGAGCACCCCAAAAATATTCATCAGGAAAGCATCTCTTTACTTTGATCAGTTCTTTAATCCATAAGGGGAAAACCTTCTAATTGTTTTCAAGTTTTGCTTAGCTTCATCATTTTAGGTATTTTAGTTTTTAACAGATTAATACACCTAATGGCCCAATTCAGTTGTAGTGGGAAACTACATGAATAAGCTTAAACAAGCCTCATTTGCATGCTCTGACTTCCTCTTTCTTCTTGTTTTGCAGATGAAATTAGAAACTCTTACTTACAATTTTAAAGAAACCACAGTTCTTTGTGACATCTAAGCTCAGGGAACTTAATTTGTTAACTTTGTTGACTCAGTTAACAAAGAGGCCAGAATCTAAAACCAGAGCTTTGCTTACACTAACCCGAGTTTAAGCAAACCACAGGTCCCAAGTTTTGGTTCTGCTGCGATTTGTTTGAAATTATAAGCTTTCAATCTTCTGCATGCAGCTATGAAAGCAAAAGAGGAGGAAGGGGGACATGTGAACCTGAGGCTTGTCATGTTCATAAAGTGTGTATTTGTGGGGGAGGGAGATGGTCTCCTGTTATATCTCAACTAGGTCAAAATCTGTATTGCACACTTGAAAGCTAATGCTGAATGTGTGAATCAAGTACATTTAAAAACATTGGATTTGAAAAGATAAATTATATCTGTGTCAGTCTTCTTATGCATGCAAGTCACTGTTTCTATGTTGCAGTTATTAGGTGCATGAATGAACCAGCCATTAATGCCCAAGAAATATGGATAGCCACTTTTCCAGATTATAGACTGGAAACTCCTACTGTCTAGCAGTTCATGCAGATGCATCTTGTTCTTGAGCATAGAAAATAGCCAACCCATTTGCTTATTGTCTCATGTAGAGTAATTTATCCAGATCACTGCCAAGGTAACTGTTACCTGTCAGTCATAAACATGTCTACTGGGAATTGGGACACAATAAATTTAGTAAAATTTAACTTGTGCTTGGGCACTTATAGGATCACGGTAGTTCCTGTATTTAGTGATAGAGCAACCCAAGCTATAGGAAGACAGCATGATTTATGCAAGGGTAAATTATGTTTGTATAATTTATCCCTAATTCCACACTCAGTTTTGAAGCAGGGTTAATACCAGCTGAGCCAACCCAAGCCTGATAGAGGGAAAATGGCCTTTAAGTTAGAGTTTGCATCACACTTCTATTTTTGCCAGTGTAGCATCTGCTGAGTTGCTAGATTACATGACTAAGATAAATTGAGCATGGAAAAGGGGTAAGTCTTCCTGCTGTCTCATTCTGCCACACCCCCAAATGCTGCTTTTAGAGAATAACCTTGACCCCAGCTCAACCAGCTGAGCCAGGATGGAGGATAAGGAGCTGAGATAAGGGACTTTGAAGATCTACCGATTCCAAACTCTGCCGCCCGTGGCAGATATTGGGTTTGGATTCTTCCCAAAATTCACTAATATCGAAGCTCATTGCAATACGGTTTCTTCAAAGGTAACCTTTACTTGGAAATAAATGACACCCAACTGAGTACATAGGGATTGCATGCAAGTTTTATAAATGTAATACATTTAGGATTTTTGTCCACAACATTCCTTAATGAAGTGTGGTGTGCAAATCGCACATAAAATAGCACATCGATGCAGCCTTTTTAAAGAGAAAGGAGGCAAATATTTTTCATCACCATTGGGCATGGATCAGGTTTGTCCTCTGTCCCACCTTGACATTTATACTGAGTGATACAGCATCCTTTTTTATTATGTTTGCTTTGTTTTCCAGTGTGCACATCAGCAGCTTTACTAAATCAAACTCCCATCGGCTGCTACATTTGGAAGAAAAGTGAGTTTTCAATATTATACTTACACATTTACCCAGAGGCATTATATTTCTAATACACAGCTTTCCTCCTGTAATTTAAAGGCAACTTTGTGGATCGTCTTCCTTCTAGCAAACTGTCACAGTATTTCCCATATGTATATATTAAACAATATCCCGTTCCTGCTCCCATGGAAACAAGCAGAGCACAAATCCAGCTGAAAAGTATTGGTGCTCAGGGTTGAAGTCTACATAATTAGTTCCCAATCCTGTTTGCCTGCTTCTTGTAAAATAAAGGCAATTTAAGGCACACAAATTGTGACCTTGGGTGATCCAAATGGTTAGAGAACTGAAATAATGAGTCTAGTCTTGAGCTACTTTGGGGGAGGATGGATTAATAAAGGGAAGGGTAGAAATGCCCCTTAGCACCTTTGTTTGTCCACCTGATCCTGTGACGACCTACTCTATGCAATTATGTACAGTTATGTATGCAATTATGTACAGTTTTGTAAATTGATGTCCCAATGGAGGGGGAAAAAAGGTTGCAGCTGAGAATAGCTAAAATATAGGTGCAGACTATCCACTTTCTTATATTTTACTAGATTCTGAGACGCAGCCACAGGCAAATAGACAACCAAGCAGCTGAACCAAATTTATCACCCATCCCTACTGTCAACTCTCCTCACACAGAATCCCACTAACCCTAAATCTACAGGTGATAGAACACAAGCCAACACCACTGTGGAATGGAAATTTCCCTTATCCCATGAATTTCCTACCTTATATATACCTTGGAAAAACAGGTTGTAATTGTCGGCTAGTGTTTCATCAGTAAGTCTTAATGCTTTCAAGGTAGCTGCTCTCATATCTCATCAACACAAATAGTCATTGGCCCTTTCTATTGCTTTTGCTTTTTCCTGAAAGGAGTTGAGTGGTCATAATAGATAGATTGTCGGGAAATCTTAATTGCAAAGAAACTGCTCCACTCCAAATGGCTCCTAAGCCTGGCTGAATTGGCCAAAACTCAAATAATGGCTGGCAGGAAAGTCTGCAAACCCAAGCAGCTGACCAGGGGACTTCCCCCCCCCCAACTGCCAGCCACCCTCCTCTGTGTTGCTCCCCAAGGGTGAGGGCCCGACCACAATGGGCCACAACCACTACCCACCCCGGGATGGGATGATTATCCATTTTCATATCTAGTGTCAAATCTTACTAACTCTGCCGCCCACTGCATCAAGCTTCTTCAATAGCCCTGGTCTCTGAACCAGGCATCTAGATTGAGCAGGGAGCCTGTGAAAGTGGAAGCAGAAAACATTAGCAGACACACAAAGAGTAATTTTATTCCACTTATTTGAGTATGCATCTACTCTTCATGACACTTGTTACATCTTATGTAAACCTCTGTAACCCATTGTTGTTGTTGTTGTTTAGTCGTTTAGTCGTGTCCGACTCTTCGTGATCCCATGGACCACTGCACGCCAGGCACTCCTGTCTTCCACTGCCTCCCACAGTTTGGTCATACTCTGTAACCCATATACTTCTTCAAATGTACTTTCAGATTTCATGAAACAAGGTGTTTTCAGTGCACCCCAGGTTGTACAATTTTCAAACTTTCAAGGTAGAAGAAGAATAGTTTGTGGATTTTCAAAGTGTGTATGAATCAGCTCTTAAGATCAGGACCTGCAATCCTCATGACATACTCAGAGCCATTCATCCTGTTTTTGATAATGCACTCACACCTACAGCACAAACTGAAGCTCCTTAATACACACAGTTTACTGTTGTAAACCTTTAATGAAGAGAAACAAAGAATGTGAATGGAACAAAAGACAAGTTTCTTGAAAGACAAAACCACCACCACAACAATGTATGAGTATCCACAACAGCAGCTGCGCAAAAACCTAATTGCCCTTTACAATTGCTGCCGCAGCAGCAGTGGTAAGTAGAAGCAGTGACCAGAATATAACATTAAGTCTAGGGTAGCAATTGTGGAAGGAAATGTTTTGTACATCAAGCCAAATTGGACAGCTCCGAGTTTGATAAGCAAGTCACCTTAATGCAGGCGATGAATTACAATTGCATGGTTTCCCTAATTTCGAGCAGGTACATTCTCCACAAGTTGCAGGGTGCTTTATAGGGGCAATTTCTTCAAGCTGAAGGCAGAATGCTGCCTTAACCCTGCTAAAGAAATACAGCTATGCAACTGAATTGTTGGAAGGCTAGCAATAGCGCATTAAAGTACATCTGTCTGCTATATTAAGGTGAAAAGCAACTGCTTATCTTGCAGCAAACCTCTCCAAAAGGCCTGTGATGGTTGAACATCATGTCTGGCATTATTCAGAGGATGCTGCACCAGCAAGTTTTTATTTCGTAACAGAAAATTGAATTTGTCAGACTTGCCAATAAAGGAAAGGTGTGTATTTGCTCAGATTCAACTCCGGTAGCAATACTGTTGATTGGGATGGCAGATGGTGGCAGAAAAAAACTAATTGAGACTCAATCAAACAAAATAACTGACTTTTCAAAGAAGTGCTCGTCAATTATTGATCATTCACCATGTGGTCAATATGTTGACTGGCACACGCAGACAATAACCACCTTAGGGCTATTTCAAGTTCTCAATATATTGTACGATTTTGGCCCTCAAATTCAATTTCCTGTTACTTTATCCACAATGAAAGTAACATATAGCATACAGAACAAACGTGGAAATCACATTTCTTCCTTTCTCTGTGCCAGCTGCAGTCTTAATTGTAAGTCTTCCTCCCTCCCTCCTTCTTCCTGCAGTTTGCAATACTACTTTTCTGAGATGCACCAAAGTACTTTTAGTTAAACATATTTATTCTACAACTATGAAGTTTTGCTCTGTATCTTCAGCAACTGATAATTCCATTAAATAAAAAATTGTCCAGTAGCACCATCTCTATGTAATGAGGAATATGAGTACAGAATGTCATTCTTGAGTATTCTTGAAAAGCAATATAGAAATGCAAATAACTTTTTTTTATAAAATCGCAAGCATGCCAATGACTCTAGGAAACCTCTCTTTATGAGACATATCCATAGGTCGGAGTTTCTATTTACAGTTTTCAAACAGACATACAAAACAGAATACACAAGGTTATCTCATCCATTTTTGTAATCTTCTTTAGTTGTTTCTTTCTTAGTTTTTTTTTTAAAAAAACCCCATCAGAATTATGAAAAGGGAACATGTTTTACAAATAAGTATAAAATGAATCATTTCAAATGATGGAAGGTTATAGTCTTAAACAGCAAACCCTATTAGATATTGTGGTATAGTTCACAGTCAGCCCCCATGAATAAAGTATAGAGTTTATTTTTTTAAAAAAAAATCCATAGAACATACAGTTCAAACAAATGGAAGATAATATTGCTCAGGAGGTCCCCGTTGTCAAGAGCTTTTGTGTTCAGATGTGGAGACAGAGATAGTCTACCTGACATTTCATCAGCTTTCCTTAGTGTAAGCGACAAAGAAAAATATTCATTCCCAGAGTGGGTCACAGGCAAACTTTGTATTTTTTATTAACGTAATCCCTGCATGCCTCTGACTACGTAAAGACATGTAAGGTTCTGGAAGAGAAAACATAAAAAACCCTCTCTTTCTCGTTTCCCTCCCTGTCATAGAAGGAGGTAAATGTCAAAAAATCTCTTAAATTTTATATTCCAAGACAGAATGGAATATGGGCAAACACAAACTATGTTACTTATCTATAATTGGAGATTTTTGAAGATAGCTTTCCATTTCCCTGAGGGTAGCATTGAGCAATATATAATGATCCAGCAATGTTAAAAGTACAAAGTAAGACATCCAAAGGTTTTTTTAAATTCATCACAACACTCTTTTTTTGGTGGGGGGGGGGGCATTGCAGAGGAATGAAAACGCTAAAGTAAAAAAGAAGAAGTAACTCTTATTTTAAATAGCAATGGCATGGAATCCTATTTTAGCCATAGGGCAAGTTGAGCCAAAACATGGGGATTTTAATATGCCATTTCAATTTTGGACCTGATAAGTTGCATCCTTGACACACCCAGAGAGAAGTAAAGTGGCAAAGAGAAGGAGAAGAACCAGGAGGACAGTGTGTGACTAGAGATCAGGGAGGGGGAAGGAGGGAGGTGTTACCCATCAGTAATCTGTTGAGAAAAGGAAAGGAGATGCGAGTTCTCATCAGGAAAGTAATTTCAAAAGGCAGAGGAAGGGCTTTTCTGGAGGAACAAAAGGCATGGAGATGCAAGGCACCCTTTCCAAAAATGGGGCAGAAGTTGCCGAATGGTTGTGGTTGGCACTAGGTGGAAGGTGTTTAGGGTTCTCAGTGTTGTCAGTTAATGAGTGGAAGAATATTGCCCTGATTGTAATACAATGTGGAGGAAACTGGCTGTTACATATTCTTGAGTTCCATAACCAAGGAGGGTGCAAAAAAGCCAGTTCAGCCTACTGTACATGGCTGCCAGCTCCTGGAAGCTCAACTACCACAGACAGGCAAGATGGAATCTTTATTAGACCAATTGGAACTTTGGGAGAAAATGAAGGTGATCTACCAACACGGAAACTAGCTGCAACTTCTCCTATTTAGCCTCCCAGCCAACTCAGGACGCAAAGGAGAAACGTGCTAAGAGGAAGGCACGCTTGGCAAATCCAAACTGTGAACAACTCCCACCCGGAAACCAATGTCCCCACTGTGGAAGGACATGTGGATCCAGAATTGGCCTCCACAGTCTCTTACGGACTCATTGTTAAAACCGTGTCTATGGAAGACAATCTTACTCGGCTGCGAATGATAGAAGAAGAAGAAGAAGAAGAAGAAGAAGAAGAAGAAGAAGAAGAAGAAGAAGAAGAAGTTACTCACATAACACTTGAACCTTGCAGATCCCAATTTATCAGGATGCTAGCTCACTAGGAGTCTAAATTCAGTGGATCAATACATTGTTTGGAGACTTCCAATAATCCAGGACATTTCCCCCATTGAGGACATTTTTGTACAATTTTTTTACAGATGAGGCATTAATACTAGTTTAAATTTCAGGCATTCATACTAGTTTAAATTTCTTATTAAATTTCCGTAGAATGTTATGAAGCCTTTTCCTTTTTTAAAATAAATAAATAAATAAATTAAATTAAATTATGTGGTTTGTATTTTCTTACAAAATATTCATTCATTTTATTTGTAGTCTGCTTTTCTGCAAATACTCATGCTGAAAGCAGTTGACAACAAAGAAACAGGGATGCATTTCACACTTCAAAAAACAATTTCATAATAACATGGCAAAACAATGACATAGTAATAATTCCATAATAACAAGGCAAGACAAAAATATGCCAACATACAAAAAAATCACATTTCTATACTATAAATATAAGATTACTTAAACAACATGCAGCATTCAATAGCAACAAGGGAGCTTCACAGTTTCACCTTAGTCCTAGAAACACCTCTCCCATGATGTTGCTCAGAGTCCTCTTCTGCAGCAGCTTCTTACAGGGCTTCCAAGGGCAAGGGGTGGGCTGGCTGGAAACACTCATCTCATGATGTTGCTCACAGACTTATAGTTCCTATGTTCTCCTTGAGGGTTTGTATGGGATCTTTTCCCATACAACCAAAACTCAAGCTCCCTTGGACAATACAAGGTACAGAGCTGAGAACAGTATTCTACAAATAATCATTTCAGAATTGCTCCATTTTTTTTTTTTACTAAAGCACACTTTCAATCGTCCCTTTCTTCAGAGCATTTGCTAGCAACTTTGAATTTACTTGTCCCAGTAAATATAATGTCCCCACCCTCTTATCATTGGTTTGAATGGATCAGATGAAAACATCAGGTTGAGAGCATTAGATTAGGAACATGCCTAATAATGTATTTTTTATAATTTTGTGTCTTTTTCTCTAATGAGCCTATTATTCTACATGTACATATTTCGTTGATTGTCATATATTAATCTTTGGTTGCCTGTAATGCCAAGAAGCTTTTATTAAAGTCGTTAGAAAGTCATTTATTTCATTTATATTCCACTTTTCTTCTCTCACAGAGATCAAAGTAGCATATATATAATTCTTAGGTACTCTCCCATCCAGGTACTGACAAGACCAAGACCTGCTTAGCTTTAAGAAAGTTACTACATCATATGCCTTCAGGCACAAGTGTGTAATCTGCTGTTATTTGTCTAAATATACCTGTTTAAGATAGTTTAATAAAATACAACATTAATCTATTCAGCTGAGAGTTAAATCAATAACATGTGCAACCTATTATTCAGTTTGACATAAACCTTGAGTAGACTGTCAGCAGAAGGTTATAGCCTGAAACATAATTAAAATAAGATAAAAATTGATTACATATGTAGGCCTTGAAAAATTTAAAGACATTTTCGATCATTGGATGCCAAAGGATTTATCAGATCATATCCATTGAAAAATATGCTTGATAAGACATAATCCATTATTTTTCATTTGACTTATTTTATTATTTTCAGTTTCAAAAGTACAGTTTGCATCATCAGAACAGATATATCTGATATGTATTCAAATGTATCTATGAGATATATATCCTCAAAGTAAGTTAAAAGCTTTTTCATAAAATGAAAAAGTCACAAAATGGCAAAACCTTTTCGAGGAACAACTAAAATTTCTATTGCTGAGAATATTGCTCTCAATATTGTTCTGGGAAAGTGTCTGCTTCACCAATAAAGGATGAAACCTTGTTAGATTTGCAAAGTGGGCTGCCTATAAAAAGTGGACCCTCCCCTGTGCATTTTCCTTGTCTTCTGCTAAGCATCACACCTTCTCACCCTTTGAACCGTGTTGGCTTTGGATGGAACCTGGAAGCCACAGTCTCACAATCCCGGTAAGTGAGGCTTCGATGGCTGGGGCAGCACACTCCCATTTTGTCTCAGGTAGAAAAAGGGGATTGGCCACCCCTGAAAGAATGGGGCCCCATCAGTAAAACTTTTTCTTGAAAAGTAGCATAAAAAGAATGACCTTTTGTTCTGGGCCCTTGTAAAGTGGTAATGAAAGACTATACAGTGGTATCTCAGTTTACAAACACAATTGGTTCCGGAAGTCTGTACTTAACCTGAAGCGAACTTTCCCATTGAAAGTAATGGAAAGTGGATTAATCTGTTCCAGACGGGTCCGCGGAGTACTCAACCTGAAGCATACTTAACCTGAGGTATGAGTGTGATTGGTTCCGGAAGTCCGTACTTAACCTGAAGCGTACTTAACTTGAAGCGAACTTTCCCATTGAAAGTAATGGAAAGTGGATTAATCCGTTCCAGATGGGTCCACGGAGTACTTAAACTGAAAATACTCAAACCAAGGTGTACTTAAACCGAGGTATGACTGTAGAATAAGTAACAGCAGTGCTGTTTTTCTAGAAAAAGAGGTGCCAGCACTCACTATAAATACCTCCCTCATTCTCCTACAATGGCAATGGCACCAACCTGAAAGATGCCGGAAATAAGTTCTGGTGAGTTCCAGCTGAAAAAGAGCCCTGAGCAAGAGTAAAGTGTTTTGGATTGAATCCCCTTCTTCTTCTTCTTCTTCTTCTTCTTCTTCTTCTTCTTCTTCTTCTTCTTCTTCTTCTTCTTCTTCTGGCACCAATGGGAATTAATCATGATATGGACCTCTCTATACAAATACAAACTAGATTTGATGTATAAGAATCATTGCAATTGTTTCATTAGAATTATTGGGGTAGGAATAAACAAGGAGTATACATATGTCACATTGTTGTTTCATTTTCCACATTTCAAGTTTTTGCTCAAAAGTAGCAGCAGGATAATCTTTTGTGCTGTCTGTCATAGTCTTATTGCTATCAGTTCCACATCTGCAGTTGACACTTCTAAGTTATTCCCAGTAGCTAATTTAACAGCAATAGCTTTGTAATCATAGTAGGAGTATCACCTAGAGAGCATTATTCATTGTGCAAAGAGGCTGAAAAATGTTTGTTTTTAAAATAGCTTTATAGTTTCTTTGATTCTGCTTTGAGTTCAGGTTTACAGAACAATATTTTATTTTATTTTTAGGTTCCAGAAATTTACAAGCATTCACAGGTTAGTACATGTTGAATGGCTGCCGCTAATAAATGTTTAACTACATGGAGAGTAGTTGTATTTTCTTAGGTTTGCCTGCTTGGTTCCATGAGACTTTAGACTCAGGGTGTTCACACTAGAGATAGCACCTTTATAAGATTCAAAAGAATTGATACTTTACGGATTTTTCATCTTTACTGGCAATACTGACTGAATTTGGGTTGCTTGTTGGTGTACATTGTATGAGTCTTCATAATTTGATGTTGTTTATAACAATGCAAGTCTTTGATTTGCCTTTTTAGATTTTCTGAATGTACTTATGTTGAAACTTAACATGGTTTTATGCTTTTAAATAGTCTGATAACAATGTTGTCCATTATGTTTCTTTACAGCTCATGATAAATGAGATTGACTCTGAAACATGAAGAACAAAGTAAACATCTTCCAGGAAGCACCAGAGCCTGTCTCTTCTCTGCCTGACTTCTCATGGTGCTTCTTTACTTCTTCCCGTCTGCTGCTGAAGGTGCAAGACTCCATCTCACCAGGAGTCCTGCAAGACCTGCTCCCTGCTTGTCTGGTTTGAGCCAACTCCAACTGGCCTGAGAGAGCATTGACTTTCTCCAAGTAGAAACAGCAATATATCAAGGATTGTTGCATACTGATCAGTCAATCTACTTCGTCTGAAAGTGATGTTGGGGAAAGTTCATGAATAACAAATTACTGCATAGATTAATCTGAAGGTATTGTTCATATTAACACAATACAGTTCACAATGGTATCATCTAAAACAAGTCTGGCTCTAAACAGTCTGGAAAATAAAGCTGAATTCTGGAAGTACAGGAAACACTGCTCAAATCGAGTTTCTCAATGGAATTTTAAAGCAATGCTTTAAAGATTTCAGGACAAGAAGTAGGCTATGTTGCCACAGAGAAATCAGGCTGGCTAGGAGCTAGCACAGATTGAAGAGGGAAGGGGAGCGCACTAGGTCTCAAAGTGAAGTAATGATCACTGGAAAGCAAGGGATTAAAGTACTTTTTATGTCTTGCTCTCCAAGAATACATAGACTTAACTCACTTTTTCTGTAAACTCTAGACAAAAGGCTATTTCACTGAAAAAAACAACCAAACAACACTGTCTAGGAAAATGAAAATGCCTATATAATTCAGTTTATTTTTGTAACATTCACTTCCAATGTAACTTCCATATTTTGCCTGAAAAAAAATTAGTTTTGTTATGATATTTGTGTGAATCACATTACACCAAATGCTGTTCTTATCAATATTGACTCATATCCTTCCCTGTCTGAGTTCCTGTTTAGGGTTTGTAACCTCTGACAACCAGGACTCAATAGAAGTGTCTTCTCTGCCTTATCTTCATTCTGGCATGCTCCATGATCCCATTTTGAACCACTATATGTGGAAGTAACCAATCTTCAAATGGTCCAAGAATTATTTTCTTTCTTTAATATTCTACACACTTATAAAGCCCGCTGGAAATACATAAGGGAATTTGAATATATTTGGTATCCAAAATTACATACAGGTGTTAGGAAACGTTGGTTTTATCTGTGAAGTTAGCTGCTCATTATTTCTCATATATGTGTGATGAAGAAGCTAAGGTCCTTCAGTCTACTGTAAAGGAATTGCCCTAATGAGTAGCATAATAGTCTTCAACTTCTCAGAGAAGGTGAAAAGTCTTATCATTTGAAACACCGTGGATTGAATCTTTCATTCATTCTGAAACCAAATTTTCCACATATGGAGGTGCTTGCGCTCATTAGGTACAAATTTTATAGCTTTAAATTTTTTTGCATTCCATCTCCCCCTCCCTCAAAAAAGTGCACACATATTGTGGCTTCTTAGGCACCTAGTTTATTTTTTTTACACTTACTTTTTAATTTTCTATAGAAACATGTATCTTTCATGAACCTGTTCTGTGCTAAAGGATTAGCTATTCACCCACAAGTCAGGATTGCAAGAGCACATATAGACCTTGACATGTGTTAGATAAGGAGTACCTACTCTCATGCAGTTATCTGTCTCTGTTTATCAGGGACAATCCATATTTTTATTAAGTGCCCCTGATACATCACTATCCTATTTTATCCCACTTTTTTGGCTTTTCATAATATCCTGTTTCAGGGATAGGACACTGGATCCAGCCAGCTGGCCAAATTTGACAGATGCCACACACCTGTCAATCACCTAGCATCAGAATGATGCCAAGTGACCCATTTTCCTTTGCCTGAGCAGTTAGAGTCAAACCACATTGGCAAAGGCACCGTGTTTGGCAAGCACCAACAATCTATATATATATATAAAAATGTAGGCATTGCGCGCGCAGAGGTCACAGCCTTTCCCCGTAACTGCTGAACTGTAATGTAACAAATTTGGCCACAACGTTCCATGCCCATCAGGGAGGGATCTGGCATAATCCCCCCCCCAAAAAAACCCACACCTTTCACACCTAAAATAATGATTAAACACAAAAAGTGGCGCCCAAATTAGACGTCACCACCAGAAGCTCTGAAGACTCCACCAGCATCCATTAGAAAGGCAGATCGCACGCTGCTGCCTCCAAAGCTGCACCACCAGATGACATCACAAAATTCCACAGCAACCAACTGAAAACAGTCCTTTTGCAGCAACAAGGCCCAGCTTTTTCAATAGGCCGCAGCATTGCCAAGCAGGGAAAAACAAACAGAATAGGGCCTTTCACAACGGGGGGGGGGAGGAGGGACAGGGATGGGGCACAACAAAGGGATGAGGGAACACATAGCCATGGAGGGGGGAGGGAGGGCCCTGAGTCAGCCAAAGCAGTGGGGGGTGGGACAGGGAAAACTAAGTAGGCCACAGCATTGCCCAGTAGGCCACAGGCAAAATCAAACAGAATATGGGGCTTTCACAATGGGGGGGGGGGGGGTCACAGGGATGAGGCATAACAAAGGGAGGGAAGGGAAACACATAGCCATGGGGGGGGAGGAAGAACCCTGAGTCAGCCAAAGCAGTGGGGGTGCTTTGGGACAGGGAAAACTGAGTAGGCTGCAACATTGTCCAGTAGGCCACAGGCAAAAACAAACAGAATATGGGCCTTTCACAGGGTGGGGAAATCAAGGGATGAGGCACAACAACGGGGGAGGGGGCTCATAGGGATGAGGCACAACAAAGGGAAGGGGGAAAACACATAGCCATGGGGGGGGGAGGTAGGACCCTGAGTCAGCCAAAGTAGTGGGGGGTGAGGACGTTTTTAGGAACACGCGTGGGGGGGAAGTCTTTTTTTTTTAAAAAAAGTAGGGGAGTCAGGGTTGGGACAGGGGAGGGGAAGGGACTCTAAAGGGAGACTCTGAAGGTCCATTTAACAGAAAAAGGTCCATTTAACACAAAAACCCACAGCAACGCGTGGCCGGGCCAGATAGTTAGCTATAAAGTTCTGGGAATTGCAAGTGCCAACAACCATCACTGCTATGCAGTATCTGCAAACTCTGCTTTCAGCCTGCTTGAAACTTTACCTATCCCACACCTGGCGTGTGTGTGTTTGTGTGTGCGTGCAAAAATCAGGTTGCTTGGGCAAAACAGCTTTGAAGGCCATATGGGGAACCCTGGCATGCCTAATTAAGCCTGTGGGACAGAGGTTCTCTGCTGCTGTCTTATCCTGTCCCTATTTTGCTCTTTTTGTGTGTGTGTGTGTGAGTTGCTAAAGTTCTCCTGCTTCTGTTGTCTTGTCTCTTTTATTTCCTGCTTAAACTTGCAATAAATGTCATCTTGGTTTTAAATCGGTGGCGGGCATGCTATTGCAAAGTAAATGAATACAGAAATGCATAATTGTAGAGTGAAGGGACACTCAAGCATTGATCTTTGGAATAGTGGTGCTATTGTGTTACTCCTGTGCCATCTATTAAATGTTAAAGCATTTTGGTGCCCCTGACAACTGCTCAAAGTTGTATGTGTTTGTGTATACACACACACCTTGAAACAGCAAAATTGCCACCACAATTTATTTTGACTTTTAATACAAGGCCTACTTCTAGTCAGATATCATTTACCAAAACAATTTTGTTAAATATTATTTTTATCCCAGGACACTGTCTATTTGAGACAACAAATCTTTTTATCATCTATATTGCTAATTACTGCAGGAAGCCAACAATCCTTCATACCTGGGAAATATTATTGGCAGAGGAAAGAAAAGCAGTAGTGATTTCCTCAGCAAGGAAGGCACAATACTGCATCTTTTATTGTGTTCTTGAAGAACAAATGTAGGTGGTTGAGTCCCCATCTGTATGAAAGCAAAACAAGGCTATCATAAAATAAGACCATGGTTTCTACATACTCAAGGGGCTCACTAGATGTGCAGAAGTGTAACTTTGTAGATTAAAAAATAAATAAATCCAAATACCTAGATAAGTATCTGTAAGTTTATAAGTGTGGTGGCAGCAGTTGGAGTAGAAATGTGTAGTTAGGAGCTTGCTCAAATCTCTAAAACCTTAGAGCACAGGTGGAGAACCCATGAGCTGGATTCCAGATGACATCAGCCACGCCCAGCATGGCAATAGTCAAGGATGAATGGGTGTGTGTAAGGATGCTTAGGGTGCTTTCCACGAGTCACAATGCTGGATCACCTTGAGTAACATCTACAAGGCTTTATTTGTATGTACAAGTCAGAGCAAAAATGAACATGATTGTTCAGTCCGAGTCAGAATCCGGAAGTGGTGGTTTTCGAGATCGCCTCCAGCAGAGTAGCCTTGGTGCCCTAAGGCACCTCCTTTCCTCCCGTCACTTCTCCCCCCTGCGTTGCTGGGGAGAAGGGGGGGACGGTCACCCCCTCCCCTCCTGAACTACTCAACTGTTAACCAGGCTCCTTGGCCACTGACACCTCCCCTTCCAGAGCACTCTGTTCAGATGCTCCGGGCTTTTCCTGGTGGAGTTCCGAGCTGTCAGCATCCCTGACCCTCTCCTCCACCTCCTCAGGCTCAGCACCACTCTCTGAGTGGTGCTCTGAGCTGGGAACATCCTGGAGCTCTGGTGCCACCCAGCTGGGCTCTCTGCTGACCCCTGGTGGTCCCCTGACAGTGCGGTAGTCCAGAAACATCTCATGGGCTGAAGCTTCCCCACCCCTGTCTTAGAGTTCCTTAGAAGGGAAGATTAGGGGATAGGTCTGCAATGGGGTAGAAAGGAAGGAAGGAAGGAATGCATGCAAAAATGGGGTGGACATGGGGGGGGGGAGAGACTGTGGCAATCCCACCCACCATTTGACCCCATGTGTTTTGACTACACATGATTTTGGCTTTAAGTGTGATTCCCGGACCGTAAATCCTGTGCAAGTTGAGGCTTATTGTACACCTCACTTCCTGAAGTCTGAATCTATTCATTTTAAAAATATGTTTCTATTTATATTTCTTTTACAGGGCAACACAGAGATGTAGCTGTTACAATTTTTTTAAAATTTAATTTTTAAAGGGTTTGGTTTCTGCTTTTTGTTTTACTTTCTTAATAGCCTAATAACCATATTCATTTTATTCTATGAGCACTTAATGCCTAACTACAGTTTTCTTCCCTCCCTGCTCTCTTTCACACACATGTATTAATCAAGCCAGTCAGTATTTTACTGTGCCTATGGAACCAAGTATTTGTTTCCTAAGGAATCTGTCTTGAAGTGAGGATGAATTCCCCAGACAGACTGAATACTAGAAATGACAATTAGAAACTTTTCACTAAGTGGAGAGAATAATTCTGAGTGCCCTGAGTTAAATTGCAGTGCTCAGCACTCAGTGATACCACATTGTTGTTATCAGTAATACATGGCTGATTAGGATTTGCTCCACCAATGATTTTACTTTATTTTAATGTAGCAAAAAATGAGAAAATTGGAGCGGCTTGGAGGATTTAATGATGGGGATTAGGGAGGGAATGTTTTTCTTTTAATGAACCAATGTTAGAGGACAGAAGTCCTTCTCTCTCCCTCCACCCCATTTGAACAGGATCCAGTGGAATTTGTTGGAATCCTCCCAAGTGGAACACTCTCTTTTCCCACGGTCACTTTAAACAACAGATGCAGCAATAATGCAAAGAGAGAAGGACTCTGTGCCATGATGTCTCCTTCTGCGATCTTTCATTTCCAGACTCCTATTCATAAGCTCCTCCAGGATAAGAATAATTCTTTTATAGGTGCAAACTGTACAGTCCGACATCACACACTTTCACAATCTTCTTGGTCTCCCTTTGTAATGAGATATTTTTAACAGTACATGAGATAAGCAGGAGGTGCAACTTTACATTCCCACCTGCGCTGACATGAACAGATTGATTAACATTCAGCTTATTTAGTAGAACTTTGTTTCTCTCATTTTTTAAAGAAATGGTTTTCCTACTTTTACGCTGCTGTATATCTCAGTTACATTTTTTCAACATGTGTGTATATAGCAAAAAAGCTGTATTATCATATGCCATATTTATATAAAACTTTCATGTACTTCAAACATCCTGTATACATTTTTTCAGTAATTATTTTTCAGCAATTACTGCTATAATCCTATAAGTTGCATCAGTATTATTACCCCCATATTATTATTATTATTATTATTATTATTATTAGGGGAGAAGAGAGAAATAGTTGTTTGCCTAGGCCAGGCATGGCCAAACTTGGCCCTCTAGCTGTTTTGGGACTACACTCCCATCATCCTTAGCTAACAGGACCAGTGGTCAGGGATGATGGGAATTGTAGCCCCAAAACAGCTGGAGGCCGAGTTTGGCCATGCCTGGCCTAGGCCATATCGTGACTTCATTGACATACAATGTCAATGTCATACAAACAAATCTTGTGTACCATGCCTTAGTTGGTCTCTAAGGTGCTGCTGGAAGGATTTTTTTTTTATTTGAAAATAAAACTCATTGAGGTTTATGTGTGTAGTTTTCCATTAACCTCTTACTCACTATAGTGCCCCACATAACACCTCCAAATCTAAATGTTGACACAAATGCCGACACTGCTTCCATTGTGCAATTATCTTCTCTTGTGTATATGCACATAACAGTTTTCTTCTGATTAAACTGAAATCTCTTTCACTTCCTAACATACTGATCCAATGAGGAGGAGGAAGAGAAAGAAGAAGAAATCTGTAGCTATATAAGTAAACATTTCTGCCAGAGAAAGATGGGGTGATGGTACTCATTGATGTATCTTCCCTTTTTGCAGCCTCTTCAGTAACAACAACAAAAGACCCAATTCCTAGAATGTTGGCGGATGCTTTGGAATAGTCTTGGAAGTGTTACTGGGTGGATGGGTGCTGAGGAAAGAAATAATTGGCAGAAAATAATCCACACTGGATCTTGAATCTTTCAAAAAGGGAGAGAGAAAGAGAGAGAAGAGAAGAGAAGAGAAGAGAAGAGAAGAGAAGAGAAGAGAAGAGAAGAGAAGAGAAGAGACCTTCTGATCACTGGTGGGCATAGCTGCCAAGTTTTCCCTTTTCTCGCGAGGAAGCCTATTCAGCATAATGGAAAATCCCTTAAAAAAGGGATAACTTGGCAGCTATGCTGGTGGGCAGTTCTGGATCCAACCAAAAGTGATCAGGATTGAGGGATACAGCTGACATCACATCCACGTTTATGTGGGTTTTTATTTATTTTTTCCCCACTTCCATGTTCACTAGACTTGCTGTGAATAGGAGTATTTAGAAATGGGCTGAAAGAGTCTCACATCCCTCCATTAAAAATGATCTTAGGAATTTGTCAGGATTTGATCTGATCTGAATACAGTGTAACCTCAGGTTACGTACAGTCCTCCTCACAAATGCTTTGGGTTATGAGCTCCGCTAACCCGGAAGTAGGTGTTAGCGAACTTTGCCCCGGGATGTGAGCAGAAGTCACACGCCAGCGGTGTGCCGGCAGCGGGAGGCCCCATTAGTGAAAGCGCACCTCAGGTTAAGAATGGTTTCGGGTTAAGAATGGGCCTCCGGAATGAATTAAGTTCATAAAGGGAGGTACCACTGTATATAGTGCCAAGCAGTGCTTTTTTCTGGGGGTACGCATACCCTTAAACATTTTGTGAATCTTGTCCATTTACTGTATTTATTTTTTTCTGATTTGAACTATAATATGGTGATTTTCTTGAGTCAAAATGAGAGCACCCCTAAACATTTTTAAGGGGAAAAAAAGCACTGGTGTCTACATATATTTCTGGTTCATCACTTCCTGCACACTACCTAATAGGATGAACCACATAAGGATTTGGAGAATGAAGAACATCTTCTCCATTCAGTTCAAGTCTAACAATTGTACTTCTATGCAAGTCAGAAGAGGGTGCCCAAGCACAGGGCAACTCTTTATTTCCTCCGACTGCACACTGCCGAACACACGTAAAGTATTAACAGCACTTGCTGCTTCTGCCACTTCAATAATGAATGAAAATTCTGGCTCACAGCAATGTAATCTGCGGTCACTAGGCCAGCCTTTCTTCATATTAATCCTCCAACCCTCACTTCAGTTATGAACAATGGAGCTGGGAACACATGTAGAAGATTGAGGTCAACTGAAACCAGATGTATTGTATTCACTATTGATGTTTCCCATAGCCCTCTCTAAGGTTTTGGCTGCATTCTCGTCAGATATAGTCATTTTTTGTGATGTGTATATACTGTATATATATTACAACTTGTTCATTTAATATATGTGTGGTTGAAACATTTGAATTTGTCTGCACTGTTAAGAAAAACAATCGCTTGTTTTAAGTACCTATGCAACAGTGTAAAGATGAAGAAGTAAAGATTTGTAGAATAAAATAATAGTGTATTGTAATTCCTTATTAGGTGATCAGATTTTGTCACTTGGCACTGGATGTTTCAAGAGAGGTTTATGAGAAAATTGCACACACACATACCCCTCCTCATAAAAGCTGGCTTATATCCTTGCAGAATTACAGAAGAAGCTTTTTTAAAAATATGTAAAAAGAAGTAAAACCCCTTTTTAATTAAAAATTGGACACTTTGCTGACAGAATAAATAGATCTTATTTATTTAATAGGATACCCAGAGCCAGATTTTCATTCTTTCCCCCACTGGGAGGTGGTTTATTGTTTGCTTCCTTTCTCCTGCCTGTTTGGTGTGTAATTTAAGACTGATGCCTCCCTGTGGGAAAAAAAAAAAACTTGATCAGAGAACAGCCTGCACTGCCACCTAAACAAATTATGTTTTAGTCACTGCTGATGTTGGCTCTGTCATAATGGAAATGCATAATTAATGCATTTGATTCAAGTGCTTTGGAAATACAGGCACCTGAAACTAATTCAAGAGGGGGAGATATAACAGGATACCCTAACCACAAAGGGCCAGTGCTAAAACTGAACAGTCAGATCTCCGAGCAGCAGTACTTGGGAAAATTCAACCGTTTACTTTCATTTCATGGCCCCCAATTTAACTCACTCCACTGTTGTCTCTAACTTTGTCTGAAGTTAATCGTCAGCCAACTTTCTCCATGCATTGAGCAATGTTTTGTAAGGTCTCCGTCTTCCTCGGATTACTGAGCAGCTGTATGTAGATAGTATCATTCAATTCTGTGAGCTGGTTCATATGTAATGCTAAGCCAAATAATGACTTAGTAAATTCACACTAGTATGAGGGTGCACAGCTTATCACCTGGAGGAGACAAACCATAAACCCAGATTCAGAAAACCTGAAGCCAAGCCATGGTTTAGCTCACAGCGGAGTAGCAGCAGGAGGACTTGAGGAGGAGTTCAGAATCTGCAAACTCCTCTCCAGGAACTTTCACACTTGTGCATTTGAACTGAGTCAGTTTGGCCTAACTTTACATGTGATCCAGCTCTATAAGTTGCAGAGATGGTACAGAAGGTCACAGCTACCTTGTTCTTCATATGTTTAGAGCTGCCACACAGGAAGTATTAAAGTGGTAGCTGTACAGTTAAATAGTTGTGAATTTCTACCCTGGCTAGCCTGAGATGCATAGTGCTTCCCCAGTGCACCTGACAACCCTCTGATTGAATGTACAATATGTAGGAAGACTAAAGTTCCATATGGCTGTGATGATCTAACAGAACTGGATCAACAGCCAGTTTTGTATCTGGGAAGATATGAAAGACCCACAACTTTATGGTCTTTATTTATCCAGGTTCCTTGTAAAACCTGAAAAGGAGAGCTACTCTGGGAGGGGGGTCCAAAGGGCTGGGAAAGAGAGCCCTTATCACCTAGTCCTAGACCTTTCCTGGATCTTCTGTTGAGAAGGTCTTGGTTACTTAGAATAGCATTAATATGCAAAATGGAAAGTGCTTAATGAGGTGTGTCTGTAAAGCACAGATGAAAACTGCACAGAGCCTCTCCTCCACAGCAAAGAGAATAGTGTTGTCCTAGCTTTTATGGAGTATCAATCATACTCTGGGACCACATGTGAATCCCAAAGCTGTTAGAACTGGTTGAACGAATCTGGCCATGACATCAAAGAAGAGGAAGATTTCTTAAACTTGCAGGTGATTTCATACATTTTTCCTATCTGAGGAGCCTGATAAAGATTAAGCCATTTCTCATTAACTACCTGCAGAGCTGCAAGCAGTGATAATAGACATGTGCTAATTTCTCTAGTGCACACTGCTATGAAGTACTGCTGTAGTTTGTCTTTTACCTGCTTCATGACTCCAAATATCCTCAATTAGCAGCTCTCTCTCTTCTTCTTCTTTTTTTTGTTGGGTTCACAGCAGCCGCTAAACATCTGGTGCTTTGCCCGAAAATGCTCTCCATCTTCCAGCTTCTGGGATGCAATATAGCTTTGGACTATTTATACTTTGATATAAAATTCTAAATGACCAAATTATTCTGCTGTAATGGGCCCTAAGTGAAATGAAATGGATGGCCTCAGCTTTTTCTTTCCAAAATGGACCTCTCTTACACCTCTTTGCCACTGCACGGCAGGAAAAGCAATCAAAGCAGAGTATGGCCAAATGACAGCATCTCCATTTTAAACAACAAAATCACATTTGATTTCTTGGTGAGGGGCGGGGGGGGGGGAGAGAGAGAGAGACTAAAATAGACCAAGTAAAACCAAAACTGCACAATGGTAAATGTTCCCATCAGGAAGGCAACAAGCTGCCTTCTTCTCTTCAGACAAAAAGGCCCAATAATAATTTGCGGAGCAAGACCCTAGTTTAATTCTTTAATGAAACCAACTTTCAGTATGACCTTTCCTTGATGTTTTAATCATATAGTGACCCTATGTTCTCACTCCAAAATATAAGAATAATAGGAGTGTGACAAAGCTAAATACCTTAAATGATTGTATCTCCAACACTCTGGTAATCAGGTCTAATATCTGCAGCCTTTATTTTACTCCATTCCTCATTCTCCCAGCCGCCATGCAATTTTTGGCCCCTTGTCAAGTTCACAGAGGAAGAAAAAGTTCTCAACATTAAGAGGTTCTGTCTAAATATTTCCTGTTATTGCTGTCTGCACAATTAATACCAAACAGTGCCAAATTGTTTTCTGAAACTCTCTGACTGGAAGCTGTCTTTGCACAATTAAGGTGGTGATTCACTGGCAATTTGATCTCATGGTGCCCAAACCACAAAGGTCTATGCAGTCAAAGACATAGCCTTCCAGATCAACAGACACATAATTCCCCACAGACACAATTGCAGGCAGATGGTAAGTAGAAATCCCTTTAAGGTAATTGTAATGCTTTGAACAGATTTCCTGGTATTGACCATCATCTCACACAAATAATACACTCTTGTTCTTAGTTTTTAAGGAAGTCTGGTTGCTGTTTAATGATAATGACAAGTTCCTAGCTCCAGTAAAGAAATAGTGATAAAGTCATAGTGCAGTTCAACATACAGTCAAGAGGAAGAGGGAAAGTGCTGGGGTGCTCACTTAACATGTTTCACTGAACATATTTTACAAAGAATAATGTGTCTACCATATTTTTAAAAGGATAGAGTATCTAACCATCAATCTATCTTAGAAAATTACTTTGGAAACAACTTAAGATGCTGATCTCTCTGTAGACCACATATGAGACATGGAGTAATAGAGGCAGGTAGGAAGAGTAATAGCACATTTATCATTTATACAGCTTGCAAGGTTAGGACCCTTAACTTTCCTCTGAAGGTTCCACTTGAGTTGAGTACAGATAAATGTATGACACTGTTCCTTAGCCTTCACATTTAAGCATTTCTGCAATAGTTTTTTCTACCATTCCTCTTTACCAACAGACCAATGAAGGAGTTGGAAAATATAGTAGAAGGCTATTCATACAGTCAGCAACCATTATGCTATTGAATTTATTATTATTATTATTATTATTATTATTATTATTATTATTATTATTATTCATGCGACAAACTATATGCCAAACTCTGAATGATTTTCCACTAAAGAAAAAGTGGGGAAGAGATAAAGTAAATGAGATTACCAGTCATCTTCAGTATCATCAACAATATCGGCAGTAATTTGAAGCCTGATGCAGATGGCACTGCAAGGGAAATGCATCTGGGCCCTACCCACTGATTCTGCAGCCAATTTATATATGTTGATCTCTTATAGATCTTGATATAAATCATGAGACTTTAAGGGCTCTATTTGAGATCTATATTTTTTCAGACTTCAAAGAGTAAGAACAGGCTGCAGAGAGGGTCAGATGAAAATATGTAAGCTACATATGGAAAGCTGGATGAATGCACAGAGGTCAGGGATCAGGCCATGGTCTTACCTCCCCTCTGGCCCAAGTTAATTCATCCTACATTGGCATCTACACAGACCTTCAGAATAGTTCTGGGTAGGAGAATAATTTCTATTGTACTCCCACAAAACCTACTAGGTAGATATCTTACCAGCTTACTAAGTTATTTTCCACTCAAAGCATAAGCTACTCAAGGATTGACATATAGCAGGCAGATTCTCAAGCAGTGAGAGAGTTACATGCATTTTCTACTCTTCTACTTTCTTGAGGAACAAGTACCGTAAATCAGGGCACAAGAGATTTGAGAAAACCTAGTGTGGCAAGCAGCCATTACAGCAGTAACAGAGTTGGATGAATTTTCTGCTCTTGTGATTTCTTGAGGATGGCATTTCCAATTACAATGTGTTTTAAGCACACGGCATTTGTATGATAAGCAGGCCCTCCTGAGACCTATCTGTCTCCATGTGGGGGATAGATTTGCAGTATGTTGCATTAGGAGAGATATGCTTAAAACTCCTGCTAAAAGGAATTGAATAATGAATTCATTATTAAGGGGAAAGCCTGCCACTAAAGTATTGTGAGGGAAATATATGAGGTGAGGGAAACATTTTTTTTAAAAAAAGAAACCTGTAAGAAAGAAAAGCTGATACAGTTCAGAAGTATGGACAATTGAGTATGAAATACAAGTAATCATACATGTACTTATGCCAGAGATCCCTGGTTGCACCCAAGATTGAAGGGGCCTGGTGAGCATTGGGCATGTGCAACATTTTGCATGTGACACACAACACGTGTGTGATGTCACACACACTGTGTGATGTGTGCATGTGATGTTGTGTCGTCTGTAGGAGGCTGAGCACTCTGGGGGAACTGGCCACTGAAGCTGCAATACACAATGTGTGTTGCACGTGGCATCATACGCCTACATCACACGCTGGGCCCGCTCAACACTGAGAGTACCCGGCCCCTAGAATTGGCACGCCTGACTTATGATGGCATACAACTTGGTACATGGGAAGTTTCCTGTGGTGTCCTGCAGGGTTCCATCTTGTCCCCTATGTTATTTAACATATATCTGAAGCTGCTGGGGGGGGGCGGTCGTTTGCTGTTTGGGTGTGAAGTTTAATCTCAGTCATGAGTTTGAGCCCCATGTTGAGCAAAAGATCCCTGCATTACAGTGGATTGGACCAGATGAGCTTTGAGGTCCCTTCCAATTCTATGATTCAATATGTAAATTTTATCTGAATCAGGAGAGGTGGGTGAGAGGGTAGATAGGGGTTTTGAGGCAGAGATGGCCTGAATGGGGGTCACAGCATATCAAAGCTGAATCCTGAAAAGACAAAGATGTTATGTGTTCCATGTTCCCAAGTTCCAGAAGTGGGAACACACGACATTGTGGACAGGGTTGTACTTTGTACAGGTTCATAGTTTGGGGGTACTCCTTGATGCAGCATTGTTACTTGAAAGTAGATTGTAATATCCAGGTGGTAAGTTCAATTGTTCTCTCTCAGTATTTTTTTTTTGAAATGAATTAAATCTGAAGTATATGCAAGGCAGATATAATTCCACTTTTAGAGGCATTGTAATGAAATCACACTGTTGCCCAAGGTTCAAAAAGGATGCCTGTGGTAGTGCTAAAATAGTAACCGGCTTCTGACACGATCCCCTGCAGCTCTCTGCCAGACCATCCTTTTATTTCTTATCATGCTAGGAACATTGCAGTGGTTTTGGCAGTTACACAACTTGCATAACAAAAAGAAAAGAAAAAGAAAGCAGAATTCTGTTTAGTCTCTAATTGTGCTTGGTGTGAAACTGGAGTTCTGCACAGTTTTCAGGAGCTATATTATGCAAGAGATATAGGAGTTACTGTTGGTTGCCATGGAAATAACGTCCATTCATTTTGAAACTTAGTTGGTCTCACTGAATGCATGGAAGTGTCCTTAATTTCTGGACATTAATGCATTAGCTTCATGGAGTTAACATGAGAATTTTTATTTCAGGAAAAGAATCAGCAGCCTTATAAAATAGATTCAGTTTCAATCCATATGGATGTGGTGGGGATGATAATAATAAGTAGAAAAGAGTAAGAAAATTTAGCATAATGACTATTTTTCCATATATATGAGGCCTCCATTGCATCAGGCAGTAAAAGACATACCAGTAGGTTAAACACAGGTAATTCCTTTTCTTAATATAATACTCTTGTTTATCCCAATATCCCACCTCACTGCCCATTGAGCAGTCTGGAAACAACAGTACCACTATTGTCTTCAAAATACCCACCATATCACTTCAATTTCTTAAGAAGAATGTGAATAATTGAAGTACAATCAAATGCTTGCATCCCTATTGAAAGGTTTGGGGCATTGGTAGCCACAATCCTCTACACATGCATTCAGAAGTAAGCCGCAGTGAGTTTAATGGGACTTCTACAGTTAAGATAGAAGTTAAGGAATATACCTGGCTTGAGAGCAGTACATGTGAAAAGGATCTAGGAGTCTTGGTAGACCACAAACTTGACATGAGTCAACAGTGTGATGCAGCAGCTAAAAAAGCCAATGCAATTCTGGGCCTCATCAATAGGAGTATAGCATCTAGATCAAGGGAAGTAATAGTAGCATTGTATTCTGCTCTGGTCAGACCTCACCTGGAGTACTGTGTCCAGTTCTGGGCACCACAGTTCAAGAAGGATACTGACAAGCTGGAACGTGTCCAGAGGAGGGCAACCGAAATGGTCAAAGGCCTGGAAACGATACCTTATGAGGAACGGCTTAAGGAGCTGGGTATGTTTAGCCTGGAGAAGAGAAGGTTAAGGGGTGATATGATAGCCATGTTCAAATATATAAAAGGATGTAATATAGAGGAGGGAGAAAGGTTGTTTTCTGCTGCTCCAGAGAAGCGGACACTGAACAATGGATTCAAACTACAATAAAGAAGATTCCACCTAAACATTAGGAAGAACTTCCTGACAGTAAGAGCTGTTCAGCAGTGGAATTTGCTACCAAGGAGTGTGGTGGAGTCTCCTTCTTTGGAGGGCTTTAAGTGGAGGCTTGACAGGCATATGTCAAGAATGCTTTGATGGTGTTTCCTGTTTGGCAGGGGGTTGGACTGGATGGCCCTTGTGGTCTCTTCCAACTCTATGATTCTATGATTAAGATACTCATGTTGCAAGCCTAGCATTGTTTAGGGTGTTGGATTTCTTAATTTTGTGGTGAGATGCTTTAGCTATAAAGCGAAACTAGCAATAAACTCATGTAGGTATTGAAAATCATATATGATGATTATAGGGCTTTCCCTAGGGATGTTTTAAGTATTAAACCTCCACTTTATGCTTGAAATATGTATGAAATTACTTGCTAGGAGTAGGTATTAGTGAAATATTAAAGAACATAGGTAAGGGAGTCTGTTTAAAAGTTTTGTTCAAGCTTTTAGAAAACAGGATAGTAGTTCGAGTACAAAGAGTGAGAGAACATTCTGTGGTTACAAAGGAGATGTCAGCCAGTTTTGGCTAAGGAAATTCACTGTACACAGGATGTGATAAAAACCTTCTGTTGAAACAATTTACTTCCGTTCTGAGGAAGGAAGTGTTAATAACCAATGGCTTTGCCAGGTTTTAGCATCAAATTAATAAAATTTGGTGCAATTATGAGGATTTGAAAGGTAAAGTGCACATGAAGTGGCTTCCAGCCACTTATAAAACATCCCGGCAAAATAGCCTTTTGTTTCCTTGTCCCCGGCTATCCTTCTGTATTAGAATCTAGAATAACTCTCATTATATCTAGGTGAGAGGGCCCATGTTCACATTCAGGTCTCAGGTTTAATCCCTGATATCACCAAGTAAAAGAAACAGAAAGCAGATAATGTGAGAACCCTGGAGAGTAACCGCCAATCAGCAGATATTAGAGCAAATGGACAAATAATATATTGAATATTGCAAAGCAAATATATAAAGGTTCTATGATCTTCAGATTTTTCCATCAGTGGTTTTAATATTTTATGCAGATGAATACTAAGTCATTTCTTTCTATGGAATGTCAATAAAAGAATAATTTAAAACACTGTTTTTATGATATTTATACACAGACAATATAGGTAATAAATTATGCAATTTTAATATGAAATGGATCAGAGTAGAAGAAAGGGTAATTAAACCACCCCCCTCCCCAACACAATCCTAGGCAGCTGTTCCTAGGATGAGTGCAAATATATTTTAGGGGTAAGAGATGTAATATCGTGATAGGGAACGCATGTAACACTACAAGTAATATATATTTATCTGTTTGCTTTCCATTCCTTTAGAAGTAATGTGAAGTTACTTGGATGAATAGCTTTTTTTCTTCTTTTCTTCTTTTTTTCTTTGTGACTTATCTCTCATGTCACTGTAACATTTGATTATGAAGTCCTGTCTAGCTCACCAGTCTACTTTTTACAATTTCTACATCACTGAGCCGGCCGTGAGTGACAGAAGGTATGCCTCTGCCAGCATTCTGCCTCTATAAAACACCTAGGGCCCTTTTTCACCGGGAAGGTAAATCTGTGCCAAAATTCTGAATTGCATGAGGTCAGTTCTTAAACATTTTATATTTGAACAGTTCAAGTTCTTAATAAAACAGATGATCAATGAACAAAGATATTTTGACTGGGGGTTGGGCAGTCATAAAATGATTTCTGTGTGGAAAATATCCTGTTGAAATATGAGTTGTGCTAAGGAATTACAACAGCATCTCTACAATGCTACCAGCTTTCATATCATGATCCAGCCACAACAGGGATGATGGGAAAATGGGACATACTCCATACTTACCTTAATAGTTCTAGTAGTTAGAAACTGGAAAAGGTTCATTATTCTGAGGAGTGATGATGGCACATTTTTCAATTCAGGGATTCAAAAACACCCCTGCCCCAATTTAGAAATTATCAGGCTTATTACTGTCCGAGCCCCCTTGCTCAAATTTAGGATTGGCTCATAATTGTCTCAAGGTCATTGAGGTCTCTCTGTGATTACCTCTTCTTTCCCAAGCAAACTTAACATTGTGAACACAAGGAAGAGGCAGGAAATATTTGCTGGCGACAGAAAAGGCCTTGGAAGTCTAGATGTTCTAAAACATATTCTTGAATGGCCATTGATGCATGTGATGCATGGGAATTGTAATATTGTATATGCTTTTAAAGTACTTTAAATAAAGATTTTTAAACTTTAAAAAAATAAAAAAGAGAGAGAATTTGTAATTTTCCCTTACCTCCTAGTTCAATGAGGTGAGCTGGGATACATTGGAAAGTATGTGAGATGTTGTAGGACACCTCTATATCCAGTTGTGATGGCATTTCACATTTATTGTTGTGGGTAAACCCAAGCTGCTTTGTAGGATTTATGAACAAGTTAAAGGATAGAAATTGGTGTTTCTCATGAACATTCAAATGTAGTTTAATCTGAAACCAGACTGGTGTAAATTATGTCATGCTTAAAGCCTTTGTGCTTATCCTCCAGCGTTCCTAAACTACAATGAGATCATGTCAAAATGTATTTTTTCCCCAAACTGATGTCCTTTTGCAACACGACCACCTGCCAATATTATGAAGCACAGCTGTTCTTCATTGAGACAAGTAGTTTATCACCATGTTCACAGCGGAATTATGAGCTATAAGGCTCGGGGGGTGTAGTGGATACATCTGCATTATCCAGAACCTTGGCATAATCAAACTATAGTTACTTCTGGCATTGATCTGTTTTCCTGGATGTTATTTCAGCCCTGATGATAGCCTGTGCCTTATTATTTAGGTAGATGACTAAATCATGACTGATAATGTTTAATATTGCTATTCTAATTATTGATAAAAGGTAATTTTATCTTCTTGCTACCTGCCAGCTACCTTGTTCTAGAAGCATGCAGTTGATGTCCAGGCCTCCTGTTCCAAAGTGGTTGATAGCCATTTCACATGTAATGATGAAGACTCTTCTGTAAGAATTTCTTAGTCCCTGATGACCATTCATTAAGCCAACCTTTCCATAGATCTTCGTCTTTCTTGGAGCACTCCCTGTAGCGATGTTACCTGACCCAACTGCTTTCAGGAAATCTGAAGTTTACGTGATTAGGATCATAGCATCAATGTGTTTATTCAGTTAGCAAATCTAATTCATGTACTGATGGAGGCTTAAGTTATGCAAATTTGTGAGAAGATTGTGTCCACTGTAAAATAACGGTGCGGAGGCTGCCAGCATAGAAAGAATCACTTTGCCAGAACATTCAGTTCTATAGCCAGCTCATGATGAGGACAGATTGTGATGCACCAACTGCCAACAGGCAACATCATGGTGCCAGATACTAAGCAGGAAGGAAAGAAATAAAGCCAGTGTGACATATAGTGTTATGTGATTAAGCCAATGGCTGTGGCCAGAGCAAAGGGCTTTGTGTCTTTGTTCCCTATGATGCTTCATTGAGTTAGATAAACACATGTCCATACTTTGTAATTGTGGTGTGTGTTGGATCTGGATAACTTGACACCTTTCCCTCTCCAGTTTCTTATGCTATCACTAATTCAAATATTGGGGTTTGTTATAGAGATAGAGAGTTCTATTATACATCTATGGCTAGCATAAATCAGATTGTTCCTCTGTCTCTTGCTGTGTACACACTCCCATTCACTCTGCATTGAGTGTGCTCCCACCTTGGGTTTGGGAAGTGATGGACACAGGTTAGCCACAATCCATTTCTGTCTTGTCATTTCTTATTAAATGTGGTGTTTTGATATATTTTCCCCAAAGCAGCTTTGACCCAATTTGAGAAAAAGTGACCTAGCTGTGTTTTAAGCCAGCAATGTGCACACAGCCTCTCTTTGTGCCCGTGCTACCTCAAAGAGTTGGTCTTTTAATTTTTATGTATGCTACTTATGCATTCATGTATTTATTATTCATTTTGAACCACCCTTAATCTAATCAGAATGCTAATTAAAAATCTCTGAAGCCTAAACTATACATTGCCATCACACCCAACCCAAGGAAGACTTGAGATACCACTTTAAGTTGGGGAAAATGTTATATTTATTAAATATAACATTAAGGAAAACCTGAGGATCTGCAGAAGAAAATCAGTTAACCTAACTTGATCCAATTTAGCCAAACAAAAAGTAGTCCATGGAGGAAAGTTCCCGACTTAGGGAGGGGATCATCTCACTCCCAACTCCTAAGGCGATGAAAGTCACTACTTATACTATACAGCAAGGACTGGGATAAATCATTCCTCCTTGCTACATGAGCCCTGGGTTTGTGAACCAGACAAGTGCACCATGGTCCGACTGGTTCAGTGTTCACCCTAATGTGCATGCCCATCCCACCAGGCAGCCCTTTCACCCACTAAACAGTGTAGGGCAACACCTGAGTTCCACTATCCCACAATGCCTCAGGATTAAAGGTCATAAAGGACTAAAGGCCACTAGGAGCGGGCAGCAGCAGTTTGAATGCTTCCTCCAAAGCACAAACAAAAGCTGAAACAGAGCCCTTGTCATTCCCAAAAAAAGTGGAAGAAAAGTAATAGTGCATCCTGTGATCTGAGATGTACACCCCCACATTGCTTAAAATCAAACCTTTAATTAACTGGATCACCTTACACCTAGCTCTTTCAATTTAGCTGGGCTGGAAAGCGACCACCTTATTATGGTCTGACAGTGTTCTAGGTGCAGGAACATAGATGGTGAGCACTCTCCCAACTTCTTCTCAGTGTGCGCCTGCTAGTGTTTTACATACAATCTTTTCTCAAGGTCAACTGTTTCTAGTGGGGTAATGTTGCTTTGCCAACCCCCTCTCAGCTCCCTTGGTCAGCTGCAGCTGTAGCCCCATGCCAACTGCCCTCTAGTAGAGGTGGTTTTAGGACATAACAACCAGTTCTTCCTCACTGGGCACTGGGCGTAGGGGGAGCTCAGTAAGCACCTGCCCTCACACCTCCTTCCCGAAGCATGGCATGGAGTGAGGGCTTTCGCAGGAGGCCTCCGAATTCTGGCCTAGCTCAGGACGCAACAGTAGCAAAGTCCTCTCCAGCCTCCAGCAAGGTGGGGCAAGGTGGCCAAACACTCCCCCTTCTTCCTGGTGTATATCTTCCAGCTGATTCCTGGATTCCTCTCTTCACCTGGGTGACCACCTCCTTTTGGCTACAAAGGAACAAATATGGGAAAGGGAAATAAATTGATATTTTCACCTTGATCCGCTGAGCGGATCTCCGACTACGATGGTGTCGCAGCCAACTGGAAGCCAATAACACAATTGTCATTGGGGAATTTTATATCTTCACTCCCCTATCATGATCAGAATGAAAATCCACTCCATTCATCCTATTGGCATAAATGGAATCTTCATTTTCTAAGACCCCAAAGCTGAGTGTGGGGGTGGTAGTATTTTGATTGCAACCACAGCTGAGAAGGAACAGTATATCCCTCCCTTCCCTGCATGCTGTGGTCCCAATAACACTCCCTCTTTCCCTGTAATTGAATATAGAATAAACAAAGATGCAGTTCTACACTACACACTTAGTTTGACCTTCAAAGACTGTTCTGGATGACTCAGTAAGCTTGACTTGTAGAGAATGCTCTAGAGTGACTTGTAATAGGTTCAAGGCAATGCTAGCCAGCTTTCATGCTGTGACTTAAAGACAAGTAAGTCTTGCCACAGAATTCTTTCTTACTACCAGGGGAAAGACATTAAATTGAGTTAAAATGATACCATTCTATGCATAAATTTAATTCATATACTTTTCAAAACTACTGCTCCTATCAGTATACTATCAGGAGTTCCACAGCAATGTGATTTGAGTATTTGGAAACAGTAATAAATGGCAAAAACTTTGAGCCAAAACTTTAAGACATAACAAATGAGATACAGTGGTACAATTGGTTCCGGAAATGATGCAAATTTTCCCATTGAAAGTAATGGAAAGTGGATTAATCCGTTCCAGACGGGTCCGCGGAGTACTCAACCTGAAGCGTACTTAACCCGAAATATGAGTGTAATTGGTTCTGGAAGTCCATACTTAACCTGAAGTGTACTTAACCCGAAATATGAGTGTTCTGGAAGTCCGTACATAACCTGAAGCGTACTTAAGCAAACTTTCCCATTAAAAGTAATGGAAAGTGGATTAATCTGTTTCAGACGGGTCCGCGGAGTACTTAAACTGAAAGTACTCAAACCAAAGCGTACTTAAACCAAGGTATGACTGTACTTACAGAAATAAAAGAAATGCTAAAAATATTATAACACACTGATTTTACAGTAGCAATTAAATGCTATAAACTCAGCTATAATACTGAAAAATTGCAAAAAGTTGCCATGAGTCCATGAGTTCCCTCATCCATATAAGAAACTACTGCTGTTTCTGTGCAAATTAATTTAGTCTCAACATGGACAAGATGGTCTATCAAAGTAAAAATCACCTGTTATCTCCCCCCTTTTTTTCTTTTTAAAAAATCCTTTCTTATGCCGAAACTCTTCTGGCAAAGCATGGTGTGGCATGTCTTATTTTTATTTTCCAAATTAAAGTCTTCTCACTATAAATGTTTGAAGTTTCCAGTTCAATAATTAAATCATTAATATTTACATTACATACGGAATACTGCCAGGATAATGGCATTGATTAGTATAATCCGTCCAACTGTAGGATGAGATTGTGTTCTGTTTTCCAACAAGGAACGCACACTGAAGCAAGACTGGTTTAGGTGGCTGATATTTATGCCTATGAATCAACACAAAACACGCAGAGTAAATCCCATCAGGCTATATCCTCAATTTAAAAAACCTACCAACGTTATTATGTTGAATGTGTGCCCAACACAAGGGGTGCCTAAGTTATCCAGAATCTAGGCCTGCAGGCTTCCTGACTTCAGTGATGAATGGTATTAGCTATCCTAAATCGGCTTACCTACTGGCTCAAGAATCATTACTAGGAATGGAAGTTCTCTGTCTGAGATTTATTTTGATCAATGGATGAAAAAAGCTTTGGGATTTGGGACCCCTTGATCACAGTGCAACAGTAGCACACTTGCTAACTGAAGCAATGAAGAAAAATAAATAACCATAAAAAGTCAATTGAGACCAGAGCAGCCATTTGAATTTTTCAGCCATAGCACTGTGGAAGAAAAAATAATAATGGCTGGATGAAATTGAGGGTGGGGGGCAGCACAAGTGCAAGACTGGCTACAAATCCAAACAGACAAGATTGGAAAGTAAATGCTAAATTTATTACAAGTTACAATATATTGCTGAGTCTGCTTAATGGAAAAGGGATAGGCAACAAAATGAAACAGCTTTGCCAAAACTACTAAAAACAAATTGGTGTGTGAACACTCTTACTTTTTCTTTCTACTGCTGTTGCAAAGCAATCCTTTTCCCTGCCCCCCCCACCCCCATAACTTGACAATCTTCAATTCATATTGTTCAGTCATTCTTCCGAAATTAATAGACCTTGGGTAAAAACTATTAAGTTGTCAGATAAAATCAAAATCGTTTTATTTACTTAATAATTTTTCTAAGTTATGCCATCTCAAGGATGTGGAATAGGTAACTTAAAAATGTAGGATAAATAAGATGACCATAAAATACATGCTATTAAATTGAAATTAGTTCATACTCTAAATTGAAATTAGGTGACAGGTAGGTAGCCGTGTTGGTCTGGGTCGAAGTAAAATAAAAAAATTCCTTCAGTAGCACCTTAAAGACCAACTAAGTTTTTATTTTGGTATGAGCTTTCGTGTGCATGCACACTTCTTCAGATACAGTGAAATAGAAGTCCCCAGTCACTTATGTAGAGAAGGGGTGGGGAGGGGTGGGGATGGGGAGGGGAGGGGGGATCACTCAGAAGGGTGGTGGAAGTGGGTGATTGACTGACTGATAGCTGTTGATGACCGAAAACGACTGCAAATGGTTTTGCATGAAAAAGCAAGGGTTGAGATGGCTGAAGATCGCTTATCATGTATAATGAGATAAGAATCCGATATCTCTGTTCAAACCAGGTCCCTCCATGGTTTTGAGCTTGGTGCTAAGTTGTAATTCAGCAACTTCTCTTTCCAGTCTATTTCTGAAATTCTTTTGTAGTAAGACAGCTACTTTGAGATCTTGTATAGAATGTCCTGGGAGATTGAAGTGCTCTCCTACTGGTTTTTCTGTCTTCTGGTTCCTGATGTCAGATTTATGTCCATTTATCCTTTGGCGTAGGGTTTGGCCTGTTTGTCCAATATAGAGAGCTGAAGGGCACTGTTGGCATTTGATGGCATACACAATGTTAGAAGATGAGCAATTAAATAGTCCTGAGATGGTATGTTGGATGTTGTTGGGGCCAGTAATGATGTTGTCCGGGTATATGTGGCAGCAAAGTTGGCATCTGGGTTTATTGCAGGCTCTGGTACCAGTGTCCATGTTAAGTCTGGTGGTTGTATTATTGTGGGTGAGGAGTTGTTTAAGATTGGGTGGCTGTCTGTAGGCAATGAAAGGTCTTCCTCCCAGAGCTTGAGAAAGGGAGCTGTCATTGTCCAGGAGAGGCTGTAGATCTCTGATGATGCGTTGTACTGTTTTAACTTGGGAGCTGTATGTGATGACTAGTGGTGTTCTGTTATTTTCTTTTTTGGGTCTGTCTTGCAGCAGGTTCTCTCTAGGTATCAGTCTGGCTCTGTTGATCTGTTGTTTAACTTCATCAGGTGGATATTTTAGTTCTAAAAAGGTTTGCTGTAGATCTCTTAGGTGAGATTCTCTGTCTGTAGAGTTGGAACAGATGCGGTTGTAACATAGGGCCTGGCTGTATACGATGGATTGTTTGGTATGTTTGGGATGGTAGCTAGAAGCATGTAGATATGTTTGTCGGTCAGTTGGTTTTCTGTATAAGGTGGTGTCTATACGTCCATCCTGTATTTTTATAGTAGTGTCCAAAAAGAAATACAAGAAATACATTTTTTGCGGGATCAACGAATTACTCGGTTGCTACATCCACTCAGATAAAGCATTTCGCATAATCTAAAATTACAAAACCTAATTAAAAACAGTAAATATAATACAAAATAACAAGTAAAAGAAGATGACTTCAAAGTCCAGGCTTTCCATTTAAGGCCAAAATCGCTCTAGAGAAGAAACTGTTCCTGAGACGGCTCGTTCTTGCCTGCATTGTTCTATATCTCCGTTCCGATGGCAGGAGCTCAAAGAGATGGTGACCAGGGTGTGTTGGATCTCTTGATATCGGTTGGTAGAGGGGGTGGCACACGGATGCCTACCCTCACCTCCGTTTGCTCCATATAGAAGTATTCCGTTAAAGGAATCTCAGGGCTTACACTCTTGTCCTTACCATCCCGCCATTGGCGGGAATGGTGGGCCCAATTTTAAGAGCAAGAGCCTTGAGGAACATTCTTGGTGAAGGTGAGGAGGGAATGACTGGGCGCAGCCACCTCCTCACTCCCAGGTATGTTTACTTGACTTCCATGCGGAAGTCGGAGCAGGAACTGTCCAAGCGGACAGTGGTGAGTCCTGTCCTATGGTGACAGCTGATGTGAGTCCTGCCACGTGGGCAGATGAGGTGAGTCCTGTCCAATGGTGACAGCTGATGTGAGTCCTGCCACGTGGGGCAGATGAGGTGAGTCCTGTCCTAAGGGGACAGCTGATTGAGTCCTGTCCTGGATGGACAGATGGGAATAGTCCTTCTTTAGGAAGGACGAGTGAATAACCAAAAGCCTAAGCCAACACTCGGATTAAAATTGTGTATTTAATAAAGTTGTGGCCCTAAATTATTTGCCAAAAACCAAACCATAATTCTGTTGTCAGTTGTGAGTTATTTAAGGTAATTTTCTGGGAAGCCTCGACACACAAAGCGCTTTATATCATCTAATATAAAGCGGATTGTGGTAGGGCTGTTAAGAAATTTAGCTTAGGGTTTGGTTTGTGTAAGGCCACAGCTCATGCTGAGTAATGGGGGGCGTGTGTATGCAAATTCCTTGGATCTGATTGGTTGTTGGGGCCCCTCTTAAAGCTGCGTCCACCATTTTCTGGTCACATTTTTGCCTGGCGTTTGAACCCCTCCCACCCGCCCTTTCTTTCTTGCAGGTTAGCACGACATTGCTATTGCCTTCGGGGCCGCCTGTATTCAGGGGTCAGTAGGAATTTTTCCAATTGGCTGATTGGCTGTGCCTCTTGGTTTTCGCCTACTGCGCTAGCAAATTGTCACAACTTGTTAGGTTGGCGGTTAGGCTTTTGGTTGGTTAATCGGTTGGTAGAGGGGGTGGCACACGGATGCCTACCCTCACCTCCGTTTGCTCCATATAGAAGTATTCCGTTAAAGGAATCTCAGGGCTTACACTCTTGTCCTTACCATCCCGCCATTGGCGGGAATGGTGGGCCCAATTTTAAGAGCAAGAGCCTTGAGGAACATTCTTGGTGAAGGTGAGGAGGGAATGACTGGGCGCAGCCACCTCCTCACTCCCAGGTATGTTTACTTGACTTCCATGCGGAAGTCGGAGCAGGAACTGTCCAAGCGGACAGTGGTGAGTCCTGTCCTATGGTGACAGCTGATGTGAGTCCTGCCACGTGGGCAGATGAGGTGAGTCCTGTCCAATGGTGACAGCTGATGTGAGTCCTGTCCTGGATGGACAGATGGGAATAGTCCTTCTTTAGGAAGGACGAGTGAATAACCAAAAGCCTAAGCCAACACTCGGATTAAAATTGTGTATTTAATAAAGTTGTGGCCCTAAATTATTTGCCAAAAACCAAACCATAATTCTGTTGTCAGTTGTGAGTTATTTAAGGTAATTTTCTGGGAAGCCTCGACACACAAAGGTTTGCTGTAGATCTCTTAGGTGAGATTCTCTGTCTGTAGAGTTGGAACAGATGCGGTTGTAACATAGGGCCTGGCTGTATACGATGGATTGTTTGGTATGTTTGGGATGGTAGCTAGAAGCATGTAGATATGTTTGTCGGTCAGTTGGTTTTCTGTATAAGGTGGTGTCTATACGTCCATCCTGTATTTTTATAGTAGTGTCCAAAAAGAAATACAAGAAATACATTTTTTGCGGGATCAACGAATTACTCGGTTGCTACATCCACTCAGATAAAGCATTTCGCATAATCTAAAATTACAAAACCTAATTAAAAACAGTAAATATAATACAAAATAACAAGTAAAAGAAGATGACTTCAAAGTCCAGGCTTTCCATTTAAGGCCAAAATCGCTCTAGAGAAGAAACTGTTCCTGAGACGGCTCGTTCTTGCCTGCATTGTTCTATATCTCCGTTCCGATGGCAGGAGCTCAAAGAGATGGTGACCAGGGTGTGTTGGATCTCTTGATATCTCTAGTGCTTTTCTATGGCACCTGGTGGTGTAGATTTGTTCTAAGGTGGAGAGTGAGCAGCCAATGATGCTCTCTGCTGTTTTAATAATTCTGCACAGCCCTGCTCTATCCTGAGAAGTACAGCTTCCGTACCACACACATAAACCATATGTGAGCACGCTCTGTATGGCACAGTGATAGAAGGCAAGCAGCAGCTTTTGTGGAAGATGGTTTTTCCTTAAAATTCTCAAAAAATACAGTCTCTGCTGCGCCTTCTTCACAAGCCCCCTTGTATTAACACTCCAAGACAGATCCTCCTGTAACTCAACGCCTAGAAATCTAAATGTTGTTACCCTCTCCACACAAATTCCGTCAATCAAAAGTGGCTGGACCTTGTTCCTCTGTCTCCTAAAGTCCACCACAAGCTCCTTTGTTTTCTTTGTATTTATGAGCAAGTTATTAACTCTGCACCACTCTGTCAGCCGCTCTACCTCATCTCTATAGTCCGTTTTTGGAGGCAGTTTGTTTCTGAATAGGAGTTGCTGGGAATCACGGGTGGGGAGAGTGGTGTTGTCCTCTGGTTCTACTTGTGAGCTTCCCATGGACACCTGGTTGAACAGAGTGCTGGACAAGAAGGAAACCTCTCCTGTAGCCTAATCATTACCTGCACCGCAGATGAGAGTTTAGAATTCCTATGATCCATCATAGTAAAGAAATATCAGAAGCTGCACCCTGTGATAACATCCAACATCCAACATAGACCACTAACAAAGCTTTAGTACTCTTAATTCAGTTTAACACACTTAATTTTTATAAAAAGGGGCTCCCCAACATTTAAAGTAACATTTGGAGGATGGGGGCTTCCTGCATTTCAGAAGGGAGTGTGTTTCAAAATATCCACACCTCCATTGAAAACCTCCATCCACCTCACCACAAGCCTATAGATGTGGTAAGACTAATGTGGTCAGTCTATATTTTAAATAACTTCTACAGGATCAGTCCCACCCACTCCCCTCACATAGAATAAGCAATAAAGCAAGCACAAACTCCACATCTAGAGTTTACCTTAGGTTTGTTAGCAATAAAACTGGCAAATGTTGCCATCCACTGTTTCTCACATCCAACCAAGAAAGCTATGAAGGAGCTTATGGAGGAGACCACAGCATAATCATGAGTATCTAACCATTGCTGTCATTATATATAAAAAATAGGGTTGGTGAAAGGTCACTAATGTAAAATAGGCATTATATCCTACACAGCATTTTCAATTTTTGAAATGACATAACAACAAAATGCACACTGTGCAGTGCTGTTCTACAAAGTAATTTGTTCTTGTGACTTACTTTCTTTTTGAAACATGCTTGCTGTTCCTTTTTGCAATCTCCAGAATCCTTTTCACCTCTTAATGCTATGGTTCTGAAAATGAAGGCTGCCCTGATCAAGATTTGTTTAGACACAGAGTTCTGCTTTTACAAACAGATGGATAAACTCTGTTCATAGTAAGTTATTTATTATCAACACTTGAAAATGACTGGTTGGCAACCCTACATACCCATGACCTTTCTAAATAATGAAATGAGCCTCATTTGGAAACAAGAAGAGTGAAATAACACTAGGTGTTGTTGTTGTTTAGTCGTTTAGTCGTGTCCGACTCTTCGTGACCCCATGGACCAGATCACCCCAGGCACTCCTGCCTTCCACTGCCTCCTGCAGTTTGGTCAAACTCATGTTGGTAGTTTCGAGAACACTGTCCAACCATCTCGTCCTCTGTCGTCCCCTTCTCCTTGTGCCCTCCATCTTTCCCAGAATCAGGGTCTTTTCCAGGGAGTCTTCTCTTCTCATGAGGTGGCCAAAGTATTGGAGCCTCAGCTTCAGGATCTGTCCTTCCAGTGAGCGCTCAGGGCTGATTTCCTGAATAAGGAATAAGAAGGATTAAAATGAGAATTAAAGTAAAGCAAAGGTCAATAGGGCCTGCAATCAAGAATCTTCCATTTGTGAAACAGCTGAAGCAAATACCTAAGAGCCATGAGCTGCCTTGGCAGGGGCGTAGGAAGATAGGGGCAGTGGGGGCAGTGCGCCCCGAGGGACGTGATCCCAGGGGCGCCATCGCCGCCGCCCGGCCCACTCCCAAAATGTGTGCCCTGCCCCTGCACGTGGCATGCCCTGCCCCAAAACACATGCCATGTCACTGCGCATGGTGCTCCCTGCCCCCAAACACGCACCACGTCACTGCGCTCCCCGCCCCCCAAACACGTGCCCCACCCCCAGAACGTGCGCCACATCACTGGGGGCAGTGCGCCTGCTCTCCACCCCCGGTGGAGGAGCATGAAGCTCTGCCGCTGTGCCTTGGAAGTCTTCACAGCACCAAATCAGCTAAATAAAATTTGGTGTGGGAAATTATTCGTAAAGATTATTACTTTCTTCTGAGTAGAAAGATTGTTGCTTTCTTCTGAGTAGAAAGATGAAATGATTGGCCAAGTTTTGAAAACAGCAGAAAAAGAAAATCAGGTCAAAAGTATTTGTTTATACTAATAGCTGTGGCCATCCCAAGACATTTTGCCACCTGAAGTGGAGCAGAAAATGGCAATACCATCTCTTCCACTACTGCCAGGCCAGTCATTGTGCATAATTCATAAGGCTGGTCAAGTTATTTGGGCACCTGAGGCAGAAAATCCCACAAGTTCCTTTCCTCATTGGCGGTAGAAATACTACTAAGTAAGTAAATGAACAAAATGCTGCTTTTTAATGACTCCCAGAATCAGTTGGTTTTGGTGACCATCTCACTTTGTCCAATGATAGGACTGGTACTGATACTTCCAATGCCAGTGTAGGACAATACTCTCTTTTTTCAGGTACTCCATTACACTCTGTATCACAGGTGGGTGATTTTTTCAAGCTTCAGGGCCACATTCTCTCCTGGCAGGCTTTTTTTTTTGGGGGGGGTGTCACATGCTGGTGGTGGGTGAGGTGAGAAACAAAAGTGTGCAGAGTAATGAAGCTATTTTTTATATTTATACAGCAAGCTAGTTTTTACACACGGGACCCCTTTTTATCCTCCATCCATGAAAGCAAAAGGTATTATCAGGACACATTCCTGCCAGGCAAACACTCAATGAGGTTGCAAATCAGGGCTGATGAAGGGATGACCTAGGAAGCAAGAGTGTGGCTGGGGATAATGTGTGATATGGGTTTTAAGGGCCAAACAGAGAGGTTGGAGGGCCACAATCTGCCTGAACCCCTGAAGTTTTCCACCCCACACTATAACCCAAAGCTACAGTTGTTGCCACATAAGCCCACTCATCTCTGTGTTTCACTAGTGCATCTATATATCTATATCTATATCTATATCTATATCTATATCTATATCTATATCTATATCTATATCTATATCTATATCTATATCTATATCTATATCTATCTATATCATCTATATCTATATCTATCTATCTATCTATCTATCTATCTATCAATCAATGTAGGCATTGCACACGCGGATGTAACAGCCTTTCTCCATAACCGCTGAACTGTAATGTAACAAATTTGGCTACAACGTTCCATGCCCATCAGTGAGGGATCTGGCATAATTTTCCTCCCAAAAAAGCAAACCTTTCATACCTAAAATAATGATTAAGCACAAAAAGTGGCACCCAAATTAGACGTCACCAGCAGAAGCTCTGAAGACTCCAGCAGCATCCAACAGAAAGACAGATCACCCACTGCTGCCTGCGAAGCCGCGCCACCAGATGACATCACAAATTTCCACAGCAACCAACTGAAAACAGGCCTTTTGCAGCAACAAGGCCCAACCAACCGAAAACAGGTATTTTGCAGCAACAAGGCCCAACATTGCCAAGTGGAGGTAGGGGCCTGCCTGGGGTGGGGTGGGGCGAATAGGGGGCAGGGATAGATAATGGGTCAGAACAGGGTGGGGGGAGATACAGGGATGAAAACTGGCCTCTCCACAGTATCTCGCCTCGGCTTTGCAGACTAGGCTGAGTGGATTTGGGGGCCTGCCTGGGTGGGGGATGGAGGGGGCCGAATAGGCCGCAGCATAGAATCAACTGAATATGGGCCTTTTACAGGGCCGTGCGTTTGGGTAGAATAAATGTCATTTCACATAACACACGTGGGTAGGGAAGTCAGGGCAAAATTTTACAGAACACACACATTGGGGGAATGATTGTGTGCAAAATGAATGGGTCACAGGGATAACCCGGGGGGTAGGGGGAGGGGAGGGGGAAGAGGGGGCATAATAGGTCATGGATCAGGATGGAGTTGGGGGATTAACAAGGATGAGGAGGAGATCACAGGGATAAGCTGGGGGTGAGGGGATGAGTGGGGGAATCACAGGGATATGTCATGGATCGGCACAGGGTAGGGGAAATCACACAAACAGCCCACAGCAACACATGGCAGGGCCAGCTAGTACATAATAAAGTAATACAGTTCAGAAACCACATGCTTTTTGTAACAGACATAATTCAGCAATACTTAAGCATTTCTCATTTATTTCAATGTGAGTGGTTTAAGCACTTGCTCATCTCTCCCTTGGAATCAATAGGACTTTACAGTGCTTAAATTTGATCAGATTGCGCCCATAATGCAACATGGGTATCTTTGCTTTGAAAATAACCAAGCACTTGAGAAACTATTCCATAACAATTTCAGAAAGCTGATTTTATATTGCAAGCCACCCACTGTGTATTGTCTGCTCAGACTCTAGCAATAGATTTTGTTTCATTTCTGAGGTCACATTTCCTTTCACTCCAGTTGCTGATTCTGCTGTTCAGTTTCTGTGATTCATATCTAATGCCATATTTACAGATGTTATTTTTCTGACAGTACCAAAACTAATGATCTATACAATAGTGTAATTACAAAGAAATTGCTCAGGAATGTGAGCATGTGAACACGCAAAAAAACACTGTGGCATAAAATGCAGAAAATTAATGACTTTTTTTTTTTGCTTTCTGCATGGGATAAAATAGGCTATGGTTACACATTAGAGAATTTTCACATCATAACTGGACTATGTGCACACTTGCTGGGTTCATATTTCAGAAATTTTGTCAAAGCAAGAAATAGTGTTATATAATAAGTCTCATGACACATAATAAGTTATCATAGCCAGAAATATAGTAAATCTTATTTGTAGGAAAAGAATAATCTAAAAAGTATAAAGAACATACCTGGCTTTTCATGGAAGATGGATGAGGCAGAACTGTGGGGCTGTGGGGACAGGACTGGTTTACGAATTTTACTTCCTGGGGCAAATGCAAGACACACCCAACCCAGTCCATGTATGGAGGCTGAATGGACCTTATAATGAGATAGCATCACCCATGACACCTGAAGGCCAGTTTAGGTGGTATATGATAGGCCTGTGATACACACAGTTCTGATTTTCCATGGGGAGCAGCGGCCAGGGGACTGGGAAGGGGAATAGCTAGGGGGGTGGCACTGTCCCCCAGAACCTGCTGCCTGAGATGATTGCCTCATTCTGATTGATCTGGTTAGCTTTGATGATACAGGTTAGGCTGCATAACACACATAACTGACAAAGGGAAATAGCTGTGGGGCTCAGGAAGTGGAGAGTTGCTTGTGGGTTTTCCTATCTCAAGGGCCAAAGTATATTGACTGGCCTTGATACACTATGCTTACTGATTTAGTGGGCAATTGGGATTGAAGGATTTGACAATTACAGTTCTCCCGGTTCCCATTTTTTTCAATCTTAAATTCAATTCAATTCAATTTTCAATTCAATTCAATATACTTTATTCGACCGATAGTCAGAAACAAAAAACATTTCTCAATACAAAGATAAACATATAAAACTGAAGGCATCAGAGAGATACCTAAAAATATAAAACTGAAGGCATCAGAGGGATACATAAATGGGGTATGACCGCGCTACTAAACCTCCTACAGATAACCCACATCAAGATATTCGATTATACGGGAAGAGGAATTTAGCCACTGAGAAGGTTATTTTCCCAGTGGGCTTGTTTAGCAAATATGCTGCCTGCCGTTCTCTTGGTCGGGAACTAAACTGAGATAAATACGGGGCTATAAGATTGCCTTAAATCATTATAAAAGGGACAACTCAGTAGAATGTGTTCTGTGGATTCTACCTCACCCAAGGCACAATGGCACATTCTCTGACCGTATGGGACTCCTCCAAATCTTCCCCTCAAAACCGCCAAATCAAGGACATTCAGTCTAGCCGCAGTAATTAGTCTGCGGTATTCCACGTAGTGGATATCCGCCAGGTAACGGGCTGGTGCAGACCGATACACCTGCTCCCCTAAAAACATCCCAGATTTCACGCGGGCTATGTCCTCTTCAATTCATTTCTCAACATTTCAGCAGCATTTAAAATAAAAATAAAAATCCCTCATTAAAATTCCCCAGCATCTTAATGTGAAATTCTTCTCATATACACATTTTATCTGCTTATGTTTTTACAATAAATTCCCCCAATATCATATTTTTATTTTGTTATTTCACCAAGATCTTTATTTTCAAGTGCTGTTTCCTGTAATACATGCAGTTTTGTAAACACTGGTTCGTTGGAGAACTGCATTGCAAAATTCAGATAAGTGCAAATTTTGAAGGATGCCTTTGTTTCAGTTCTGGTATTGTCTTGGAAAGTGTGGATATGGTAGATTCAGCTTTAAATGAAAATTTAATCAAATTTCTTCCCCCTCCCTAGTGGGGGATAACCATTTACTGTTCTGCCTCAGGCAGAAAAAAAATGTGTTTGGCCAGTCCTGCTAAATTTTCAGCCCATGTGCTTGAGGATGAAAAGCTTTCTAGTTCTTTGGATTCAAGCCATAACTTACAGTATAGGTCTGTAGCAGCCAAGTATACTTTTACAAAAGGTTGTGCTGAGTAATTGAGGTCAGAGAGACACTGGGGCAGATGTATTGCTATAGTTTTATATCTTGTGAATACATACATGGAAGCAAGAAAAAGGAAGTATATTTTATACTTTGTGAGAATCTGATTGCTAAAGCTTCTTTTGTGTGTTTCTGTCACTTCACGTTAAGTCTTCAATGAAGTAAAAGCAAACAATCTGCTATAGTCACTTCATAAATATAATTAGAAACTCGCTAAAACCAGGTTAACCACAAATTAACATGACAGCAACATTCACTTTCACATGGATTATTTATGAACAAAGTTTGGCAGCAGAGAGCTACTGTTATGACCAGGTGTTCCTGCATGAACTAGTCGAGTTGCCATAGTGACAGCCAGGCCACAAGGGTGGTCTAAAAGATATGATAAACTGCAGACATCTTGTAACTCAGCAAGCTAGCAAAGTTTGGCATTTAAGAAATATTGGGTACATCTGCAGATCTATTCCTTCCTCTAGGGAAAATATAGGTACAGTATTCTGGGGTCACAGATTTTTGCAGCAGCTACATTTTCTTTCCTGTGTAAACACAGGGTTGATCTCAAATGTTTGATTCACACCTCCCTTTCTAGTCAGCCTCTTTAATATATTTTTCTCTCTCTCTCTTTTGCAGAATGCCTCATCAAATATCCACAGGATTATTGTTGTCCACATATGCAAATTACCCATTTCAGTAAAATGCCTTAAAAAAAACTTAAATAATTGTATGTTTCTAGCTGTTGGAGCTACCATGGAAACTGCCAGCAAATTTTCCAACTTAAATACAGTGTCAGCCCATCAGTTTACATTCTAGTAAAGGCACAACAATGACAACAAAAATATAAGTAAAAAAGAATTTGTGAATAAATGAGGAGAAGCAAATATCTGGTCATTATTTCTTTATTTATTTTAGGATATTTCACATACGTATACGGAGAGAAAATATATCTCACTAAAGCTAAGTAGAGTTGAAAACAGTATCACTTACTCAGAAACAGATTGTAAAAACTGAAACTCAGGTCAACAACGTAACAGAATTTCTCGATATAAATGGTGAGGATTAGTGGTGACTGTGATCTATTAGGCCTAGAGGGGCACTGCCCCACCAACCTCAGTCTGCCCTTAGCCAATCCCCACCTGCCTGCCTTCTTACTTAGATACAGTCTGTTGGGTGTCCCTGGCACTCAGTTTCCTCCTCCTTGGCCTCAGTGTTGCTATTATATGAGAACGATGGGCATAAAAGTATAATTAGTTGACTCTGTCATGGACTCTGCCTCCACCTGCTGTTGACCTCTCTGCCATTCACCTTAGCAGTCTCGATGAACACAAAGAATCACTGGCTTGGATCCAACAAGTGGTGGGACTTGTTACACAAGGTCAAATGTTATTTAGAATTGTTTTGTGTTTGATTCATAAGAACATACATGCACGTAGGAGACAATGAGGTGCACACAGAGAATTTGAGAAACATATCACTAAATGCATTAAGAACACCAGCATTTAAATAAATTAGAATCAGGAAACCAGGTAGGAAGACAATTGGATATTTGTGTGACAGGGGAGTCAAAGGTGTCTTAAAAGAGGACGATGTCTCAGTTCCTTAGTGGAAGAGTAAACCCAGAAGGTGCAGGACTTCTGTTAGACACCTTGGTCATTGATTTGCAGGGTCCCTCAGGTTTCTGTTCTGTCCCCCATGCTATCTATCATTTACATGAAACTGCTGTGAGAGATCTTTGGAGTGCTTTTGCTCAATGTCACCAGTATGCTTATGACACCCAGCTCTATTGCTCCATTAACACCTAATCTAAGGAAGCTATCTTGCTTCTAAGCCAGTGTATGTCATCCTGAATCGACTTGATGAGGGTAAACAAATTTAAACTTCATCCAGATATGACAGAGGTGCTCTTAGTCAGTCAGAAGGCAGAACAGGAAATAGAGATTCGGCCTGTGCTGGATGGGGCAACACAAGTTTGAATTTTTTTTTGTGCTCCTGGATTCAGCCCTGAGCCTGGATGCCCAGGTTTCTGTGGTGACCAGGAGTGCATTTGCACAACTAAAGCTAGTGTGCCAATTGTACCAGTTCCTGTATATGTCTGATCTGGGCACAGTGACACGTATCTTAGTTACATCCTGTTTGGATTCCTGTAGCATACTCTACCAGAGGTTGCCTTTGAAAAGTGCTCAGAAAATTTAATTGGTCCAAACAGCTGCTGCCAGACTATTGGCCTAGGTTAGTTTAAATGATGGGCTTTAAGCTCACCAGCTTATTCACTCAGGAAAATATATTCCACTTCTTTATAAATCATTACAGACTTTATTTCAATGTTTACTAATGTAGAAGAAAAATGTTTTGTGCTTCCCATTCGTGAAATAATCTAATTTTTTATTGTGTTTTTTTGCAAGATTATTTTTAATATTTGGTTAACGGAACTCTAACTACTGAAGTTATAGTTTTAGAAGACAGAAAGCTGTTATGTACTTAACTCTATGGAGACTACATTTCTGAAAAGCATTAAATATTACGGTAAGTTTTACACAGCTCATTGTTCTTCCATGCTAAACCTTTAAACTGAACTTATCATAGGGAAGCCCTTAGAGAATGTTCTCTCTCGTGTTGCTGTTCATATTTTGTCTTAAGGCAGAAAAAGGAAATGTTATTCAATCTCAAATCTTTTTCTGAACTTTGAGTTCCCTTATCGGAATATGGCACCAATGGGAGTTATTGTGCTAGTATCACTATATTCTACAAAAGAAGGTAGTAGTTTGGTTTTTTCAGGATCATGGTTGAGGAAGAAGGGTTAAACCTTTCCCCATGGGTTGTGGCCTCAAACCAGGTCACAAGCAGACACACCTCAGATGGTTGGTTTCAGTTTTTTAAATACTTGAGGTCATTCAACCAATTCACTTAAACTAGTTAGGCTCTAATATTTAAAGATGTATTTTCCCAATCGATGAGAGCCCAAGGCAGGTAAGAATCTAGATGAGTTGAAATTTCCTGGTTTTGCACTAGCTCATAAATGTCTGCAAAATAAAACAGAAGAAAAAGGTTGGAATTACTTTTAGCCATTTCATAAATATTGTTGAAATTCATGTGTAACAATTCAATTTCTCCTTCTATGTTGAATGAAAGGTTTGTGGACAAATCAAGGGCTCAAACCAGAGCACTATCTTGTCTTCTTCCTCTCTTTAAAAAAAAAGTGGGATGCCCAAGTGCTTCTAAAAATGAAAAGCACTTTGTCACTTCATCTCAAATCAGGTGTCTAGAAAACCTAGGCAACATTAGCTAGAAAATATGGGAAACATATTGCAGGGCACTCTCTTCTGAGGAAATACTTGTAAGGGAAATAGACAAAGGTAGGAGTAAGCCCTTGAACCATTTTCCTGCTTTCCTCTTTTCACTCTCTGGAATAAATTGTGTTTCAGTAAATCAACTACATTCCTTGTAAATGTAAGAGGTGCATTTTTAGTTGTAAACAAACAAAACCTTCAAATCTGAGTTTGAGATTGGAATTGTTTCCATTCTTAGCCATACAATAAGGTTAGGGTCATCCCTGTCTTGTTTGAAAAGACCTTCAATATTTCTGTTCTAATGAGGGAGGAGAAAAAACTGTCCAGTATTAATCCTGTACAAAATGGGCTTCCATTTTTCTGTCTCATTCTCATGCAACTTGAAAAATTATTTAGAATTTGGGTTGGTGTGTTGTGAGATGTGCTTTTGTTTCCATTTTTCCAGAGTGCTATAAACTTCCTGGTTGCCTGCACTTCCAGATATGGACAACCCATGGGAGAAGGTATCTAATAATGTATTTCCTTGGGATTTAACAGAAATGTGGGAAGCCAGAGAAGATTTCTGTAGCTCCATACACTGGTGATCATCTCAGTCATTAATTTACAGGAGAGTATAATCTAAAAATAAAATTAGCTAGCCAATCGGCAAGGCATAAGCATTCATCTAGGCAACTGTGAGAAATGAACATCTATTCTCAGATCACTGAAATATGGCTGCTGTTTGTAATCTAGTTAAACTATGAAAACATATACAGTACCTTTAGTATAAACTTGACAGGCTGCTCTATTTTAATTTATGGAAATTGTATTAAAGGTGATCTGAACAAAAAGAGTAGAGAAAATGGACTGTTAATTAGTGGGAGCAAGGAACTGTGCAAAGATTAGGGATAAACAAAAGCAAGCAATTTTCTGGTAGAAAGTGTCAGTGAGATTCTTTAAGGACAATTTTAAATTGCCTTTGTGAAAATGTGAGATTATTATATGGATTAATGATCCATTAATGTCTATCATTTATAATCATAATAAAGTTTACTACTTTAAGTAGTAAACAACAGTCTTTTCATATAATACTGTGCAGCTTTGGGAGCAAATGGTGATATTAAGTTCTAGTTTTCATGAGCACAGCCACTGCCTCTGTTTTTCTTCATTTGTCTGGCGCCAATGGGATACTTTTTCCTATGTTTTGAAGCCACTTGGGAAAAAGGGGTGATATTCAAGTGTTGCAGCTACAAATGAAAGGTAATATACCTTTAGCTTCTTAGATGCTGCACTCCTGATAACAATTGTAGCATTCACTTTTTATTAAAGAAAAGACACATGCTCTGTGCTATGTATTGAGCCCACAATAGATTTCAAAATAGGGCATGTGAGAAATCTCCCAGTCTCAAGGTACCCCCATATAAAGATGAGGGAGAAAATCAATAAAGTTCTAAAGCAGATCTACCCAATTCACACTTTCTGAAACAATATGCAAACTGAAACACAGCCATTCTTTGAAATTTGCATTTCTCCATTGTTTTTCTTTGAAGTTATCCAACCTAATAATGTTTATGAACATGCATATATTAAGGCAATTTATGCATAGCTGCAGACATGTGTGGGGAAAACATGCAAAATACTATGGGAAATTGTTTGCCATAATATTAGGGGAAATTGCATACAAAGGTATGTGAAATGTGCATTAATATGCTGGTGAATTTTCATGAAGAAAAGGTTTAGAATAGAATTTAAGGTTAGAAATTGGGAAACTGAGAGAAACTGAAACTGAGGATAGTTTCATGTGAGTATAGTGCCTTTGGCAGATGTCATCTTGGCATAATATCTACCTGTCACCAGGTAATATGTGGGTTCCCCACTGGTTTCTTATGTTTTTTGGGGGGGCCTGTAAACCTGCTTCCTTCCATCCCCTTGGGGATTTTTGTTTGAATAACTCATTACAGCATATTTTTCCTAATACTAGTGTCAAAGGTGGCTTCCCCCACAAGAACCTAACTGGATCATAGAATGGATGTTCCTGTTCCTGCCTAGATAGTGTTACAAGCAAGCCCAGTAAAACTATCAGGGTTTGCCTGAGAAACACTCCATCCTTGGACTATGATTCCTTCCTTGTCCTCCCCAACCATCAACTCCTTTAAGGTTAGTCCTCTGATTCTTGATCTTGGTTTTCCTCTTAATACTCATTTGATTTTGATTTTTTTTTCCCTGCAGCAATTCTACAATGTCAAACAGATCATTTGGTAACAGGATAACTTGAGTCTTACTGAACTTCCATGCCAAATCAGCCACTATCAAGGCAAACTACTGCTACAATCTCTGACACAAACTTTAAAATCATAACACTTGGAAACTGAAACCTCAGGAACTGGCCATGTGATGCTGTCAAAATTCCCATTCAGAAATGTTGATTGAGATGTTACTTTAAAAGCTTATCACTACAGACACATAAGGAAAGCTCTAATTTGCCATGATCATTTTCTGTATCTGCTTGAATGGTTTGCTTTTCTACAAGTTTCTTATAGATGCTTATATATAGCTTTCACATTTTAAGAGCTTAGATGGAAAGATAAAAGTGCTTATTGAAAGCTGTATTGCCAAGGTTTTTGCACCCACACTTAGAATGTATAAATAAGACTGAGTATGGGTTGTAAAGTCACAACTGTGAAAAAAATGTGTATAGAAGAAATAGCACTCAGTATGTTTATCGTAGAAAACTGAAGTACCTTTCCTTTATTGAATCTCACTACTCCTTCCTATCCCCCCTTTAGCCCTTGAAGAACAATAACAGTATACTTTCTAATGGCAAAACAACTTTTCCAGTAGCATATAAAATATACAGTGGGCTCATTTAACTCTTCAGAGGAATTCATGTAGCCAGGCTTACGTCCAAGTGAGTGTTAGGAAGGCTCAGCTTAGTCCAGTCCCCTTTTGGGTGCCAAGGAAGCTCTGGGAAGCATCACCAACCCCAAGCAATTAATCCTTTGTGGTCAGCAAGGCCAAAGATTGGTTTCAAGACAGAAAGCTTTTAGCTTTTAGCAATTACTTGAACAACCCTCCCTTCAACAATCTAGTGCCTCAAATACTCATACTCAAATACTCATAAATAAATAGGTACCACTGTGGCGGGAAGGTAAATGACGTTTCTGTGCACTCTGGCTTCTGTCATGGTGTATTGAAAGCTGCCATTATTTCACCTATTTCAGGATCATTTGTATGCAGCATATCTTCATGGTTTCAGACAGGGGTATTTTTTAGCCTCACCTGGAGGATTGAACCTGGTACCTTCTGCTTGCGAAACGTATGCTCCACTGCTCTCTACTTTTATTCAGAATGAAATTATCCCTACAATTTACTGTTTATGGAATGGGACACAGTAATTGATCTGGCAGCGGAATGCCACAATGTGCCCAGGGTAGAATGCCAATGAATGAACATCATTGCCAGATACCATTGTACAAAGTCATTGTATAGCATGGTATATATGTGAGGTGAGTTCAGAATGGATGCGATTTCCATCTCTGTAGGCACAGTAGTAAGTGATCGTCACATTTACATGACCTTTCTATTACTTCACACAGCACTGGGCTAAGTAATTTAGCTTCTCAACTTCCTCACATCTTGCTGTGATTAAGTGGGTAGCAAGTGCATTGATTTGTATGACTGAGAGCCTACTGTCTCAGTAGACAAATAGGAGGGAACAGGGTGGAGAGAAGAGGAGATGCTTTAATGCATGGTAAATATTCATCACAGTAAGTCCTCATGACTTCAGGGATAAATCTGTAGCAGAGTATGTAGAGCAAGTTGTTCTCATAGCTGAGCACTAGATTCCTCAGTATGCAATGAATTATCAACTCAGCCACAACAGTGGGTATGAATGAAACAAACACATTCCTGAGATACCCCAGCATATAATTGCAAAGTAAAATTTAAATAAGAAATGACCAGTTATATGGCTCTTGAGAGGGAACTACCTGCATGTAGATATGGGAAAGCCCATCTTTATTCTTATCAATAGTCATCAGAATGTCAGTGGAATCAGGCAAGCAGTGTTGTTTGTCAATATTTGTAGGATTTTGACCATAACTCGACCAAATGTGACTGATGTGTATGCGTGCCTGCCGTTTTCTGCTGCGCCACAGGCAGCAACATGTCTGAGCTTTTAGTTGTTCTATAGTCAGGCATTGCACAACTCATGGTGTTAATTGAGCCATACTCTGCTTTCATTCTTGCCCGCATTCCCATATTTGCCTTACCGTCTCCATCTTGGTTGTCCCACTGGTGAATTGTACCCACTAGCAAACCATTTCACTGGCCACTGTTGGCCGAATAGTCTGATCTATTTGGTTCTGGTTCTAGTTAAGGATTGGGTAAATGTATGGAGACAAGTAGAAATTAAGTAATGCATACATGTTTATTCAATCTCTTTTTGCAGATAACAGATGTTATCACTTCTGTATGTCATATCCATACATTTCCCTGTTTCACCCTGAAAGGCTTTTGCAAGCTTGGGACACGATCATTTTTCAATTGTAGTTTCTACCCACAGTTGAATCGAAAAATTATATCTAGTCATGTTTGTTTGTTGGCTTAGGGAAAAGGGAAATCATGGTTTTTTATTTGCCATTGTTCTCAAAAGTCTAGTTTCTGCACTTTATTTAGGAGAAAATGAAAAATTAAATCAAAACAATAAAAAGGAAGGCAGTTTTCTGATTTGCTCAATAAATGTTTTGTTAGTATGGACAGGAATGCTCTGGTATCTTCTGGGTCAGATTACTGCAAAACATTATATGTTGGGCTGCTTCTTAAGACGGTTCAGAAACTTCAGCTGGGACAGAATTTATCGGCCAGGTTGCTCACCGGGGCAAGACAGTTTAAGTGTAAAATGCCGATCCTGGCCTGACTGGTCTGGCTGCCAATTAGTTTCTGGGCCCAGTTCAAAGTGACCCCATATGACTCAACGTGGACCCTGTGATCATCATCTGAGGCATTCTTCATGTGCCTCCTCTGTTGGAGGTCCAGAGGGTAGCAACACGGGAACAGGCCTTTTCTGTGGTGGATCCCTGTTTATGTGGAATGCTCTCGCCAGGGAGGTTTCCCTGGGGCCTTTGTTACATATCATTAGGCACCAGGCAAAACATTTCTCTGCTTCCAGGCCTTTTGCTAATTAAACAATCTATGGGCTTTTAAATTGTGTGTGAGAGAGAGCTGGGGTAGGTACTCTATGATATTATGGTATGTGATTATTACAGGTATTTTCTATTGTAAACTGCCCTGTGATCTTCAGATGAAGGGCGGTATAAAAATGTGAAAGAAAATAAATAAATAAATAAATAAATAAATAAATAGAATTTTACTCCAGATATATTTAGTAAGAATCAATTCCTTTTTTAAAGCACATTTTTAACCATGGAATGACCTTAACATGTGTAGAGAGGACACCATTTACTGTATTATACAGCTAAGCAAGATTATACAGCTAGGCAAGACTGGACCCAAGATTTAGGGTCCAGTCAACTGGACCCTAAAATTTTAGATGGTAGACTTAGAAATTAAGATGAGAGGCAGCAGCTAGGGATGTGTGATTAATTTTTACTGTTTGCATTTTAATGTAAACCGGATTAACTAAATCTTCCTGATCTAACATGTGAATCAAAATGTACCTATCTTTTAAATTTTGCATTTATTTACATTTTATGATGCAGTTCTCCAAACATAGTATGGGGGGGATGTGCACATTTAATAATAAAATGTAATAAAATAATAAAATTTAATAAAATAAAATTAAAGATAATGTACAAATTTTCTGTGATCTCTTTTTTAAAGTTCAGAAACTAATGCTGAAATGAGGTAAACTGAATTTAAGATAGGAAAAATGGAAAACTGGAAGAAACAAAAACTGACAGATTTGTTCATTCCTTGGAACATAACACGACTTTGACTCAGAATCCAAAAGAGTGAAACTTGATGCAGCAGAATCGTATACTACACAGAAGTAAGCCCAATTGACTTCAAATTATTTTGCATCAAATTATTTATGTTATTCATAGCTCTTAGGAGCATTCTCTATTATCTACAATCCAGTTTGCTTGCTGGTAGTTGTTATCTGCAGACGCTTTCCAGAATCCAAACCATCTAAAATAAATTTTAAAAAAAGAAATAAAAAAAAAGAAATAATTCCATTCCCCCCCCTGGAAATATTTGACTTGTGTTCTGATTATACGGATCTCTGTACTGCCAAGTCTGATATAAATGGAAATAATTTCTCTTTTTGGCTCTGCCCCTGTTGGACAGCTTATGCTCCAGTTACTTTTCATCCATCTGTGCTAACAAGAGGGTATTTCATGATCATCATGCTGCTGAGATACCTTGTGAATGTTCCCTTGAACCAAGTGTTTTCATTTCACAATCTACCCTGTGACCTTTCTGATTTTCTAATTACACTTTTGTGAAACTGACATAGTTTAAGAGCAATAAAAAACATACTGGTATCTTATTTATGATTTTGCACATGTAGTACCATATTTTAAAATGGTCTAACCTAAGCTTGAGAATCATAGGTGGAACTTGGGTGTCTGATCTAGTTCGTGGCAGGTGCAGAACTCACACACAGATAAAGGAATTTTCATGGGAAAATATTTCTCCTATAGTCGACAGGGAGGCACTAGTGGGCTTTCAAGTGGACCTTGGTAACATAATCATCATCATCATCATCATCATCACCATACCATGTTGAGAGTAAAGGTGACTAATAGACAGAAAGAGGTTTTCTTTTGGTGGGTTGAGGAATTCATTGCTTATGGATAAAGGACCAGGGGAAGTGCTTAAGGACATTGGGAAGAGGGATAAAAGGTTAATATTTTGAAAATACAACTGCGAACTGAAAATAGAAAGGAATGGAATAAGAGATGGGAGCAGCTTTAAACTTTGAAGGGACCACCAGGGTCATCTTATCCAACCCCCTCCAATGCAGGGATATTTTTCCCAACATGGGGCTCAAACACACAACCATGAGACTCAGTGTCTAATGTTCTACTAACTGAGCTATCCAACAACTAGTAAAAGGAGGAATGAAAGGGATTAGGTAGGAGTTAAAGATGATGGGGGGGGGGAGAGAAAATACAGGAGAGGAGCAAAACTCCTGCCTCCAAATTGAAATCTTTAATATTTCCATAGATCATATATGAACCCAACCTTGCATGTGTAAATGTGACATCTAGAATATTCTCTCAAAGACACCCCAGTTAAATCACAAATCACCAAATGGAGGCATGCACATGTAGGGATTAATTGGGCTACCACCAGAGGACGTTAAGATAAATTTGGATTTAATTAGAGTAATTAGCAAATAAGTAAATTGAAAGTTTTGGGTTGTACATTAGAAAACGTGGTAGTCAGAGATCTGTTCTTTTTCTAAATTGACAGCTCTAAGCATTTTGTCTATATCATGAAGCACAGTTCACGGAAAATAAAAGGGTCGGGCCTTAACAGAACTCACTTCTAAAAAATATAGCTAAGAAGAAAGAGTATGAGGTTGAGAAAAGACGGGAAAATACTGAATGGCACTGCGTAGCCTGTAACTGTTCACAACCACCAAGGTCCTATGAATCACACTATTTTCACTTCAAGTTCCAGCTTCAAATAAACTAAAAATGAACTATAATTTGCCAATGGAAAAAGGAAATATAACTGTTTACACAGAGAATTAACATTCATGGGAAGTTCAGTCTGTATTTCAGTTGAATATTTAGGTGTGTTCTTATTACAGGCATATGACTTCATTCATACCTTGAAGATAGTTTGTTTAGTGCACTGAAAATGTACAATACAAGAATCTAGGTATAAATACAGCTATGTCACACTTCATTTGCAAATAGTATAAAGAGAAATGTTTTTGTTCGTTTTTTTACTGAGCTCCAGGTTTGCAATACTGCTCAGGACTCACAGTTACTTCTCATGTACAGTATTCAATAGCTTGTGGTTAAAACCAGGCATAAGCAGAAAAGATTTTGTATACAGTTCAGAGAATGTATACAAAGAACTGTTACCCCCTTGCAACAAGTTACTGTCATTGTGCAACACCGTACACTGCCAGGGGAAGCATGTTTTGCTTTCACTTGCTTCATAGTGCCTAAAATAATTTCGCACACACTTATTTGTGCCCATGAAGTTTGAATTTAGGTTTCTACACTAAACAGGTTTGAAATGAGACCAATAGACTCGTTAATATGAGAATGTTCAGAATCATAAATCATTCATTCTGAGCACTGAGATTTGCTTGGGATTATGAGACTGTGATAGGAAGATTACCTTTGGACTGTTCTCCAATGGACTAAAACATTCCTACTACCTGGGTTTAAGTTGCTAGGTAGTATACACTGGGGCAGGGTATTCTCCCACATGACCTCAGTGGAATCTTTGAGCAGCAGCAGTTGGAAAAACCTTACCACCTCCAGCAGCAGCAGCAGCAACAACAACATTTAGGGCTAGGGGAAAGAACATTCATAATTCACTACTGCCTTGTCTGGGTCAAGTACTGCAGCAGAGATTTGTGCCCCAAGCCCCAAAACACTTCCCCAATTGGAAATAAAGACAAAGTGGACACAGATTTAAATGTAAAGGTTAATGGGCAAATTTTGGCCGCAACTTTATTGAAAATACACAACTGTGACTGGTATTGGTTTAGGCATTGGTATCAAACTATATCTGGCTCCTGTCCGCCTGGAAGGGTAAACAACCAGCAGGGGATCTCCATCAATGTAAATTGTCTGGTGCTCACCCCTGGAGTCCTCGGGTCCTGGCATGGCCCTTACCCCTATCGGGCTTCAGACGAGATCCAGACCCCCAGATTCTTTTAACAGAAAACCCTTTAATTGGAGGGGCAGGTGATGGCCTGACCTCCCCTCCCCACATTCCCTTAAACTAATGCCTAACCACCCAACCTTACAAAGGTGTGATGATTGCTATGGAGTAGGCAAAAATCAAGTGGCCACAGCCAATCTGCCACAATGGAAAAAAATTCCTACCCGGCCCCCATTCCAAAACAGACGACCAACCGAAGTCCAAAGCAAGGCATGTTGTTGTTGTTTAGTCGTTTAGTCATGTCCGACTCTTCGTGACCCCATGGACCATAGCACGCCAGGCACTCCTGTCTTCCACTGCCTCCCGCAGTTTGGTCAAACTCATGTTCGTAGCTTCGAGAACACTGTCCAACCATCTCATCCTCTGTCGTCCCCTTCTCCTAGTGCCCTCCATCTTTCCCAACATCAAGGTCTTTTCCAAGGATTCTTCTCTTCTCATGAGGTGGCCAAAGTATTGGAGCCTCAGCTTCACGATCTGTCCTTCCAGCGAGCACTCAGGGCTGATTTCCTTAAGAATGGATAGGTTTGATCTTCTTGCAGTCCATGGGACTCTCAAGAGTCTCCTCCAGCACCATAATTCAAAAGCATCAATTCTTCGGCGATCAGCCTTCTTTATGGTCCAGCTCTCACTTCCATACATCACTACTGGGAAAACCATAGCTTTAACTATACGGACCTTTGTAGGCAAGGTGATGTCTCTGCTTTTTAAGATGCTGTCTAGGTTTGTCATTGCTTTTCTCCCAAGAAGCAGGCGTCTTTTAATTTTGTGACTGCTGTCACCATCTGCAGTGATCAAGGAGCCCAAGAAAGTAAAATCTCTCACTGCCTCCATTTCTTCCCCTTCTATTTGCCAGGAGGTGATGGGACCAGTGGCCATGATCTTGGTTTTTTTGATGTTGAGCTTCAGACCATATTTTGCGCTCTCCTCTTTCACCCTCATTAAAAGGTTCTTTAATACCTCCTCGCTTTCTGCCATCAAGGTTGTGTCATCTGCATATCTGAGGTTGTTGATATTTCTTCCGGCAATCTTAATTCCTGCTTGGGATTCATTTAGTCCAGCCTTTCGCATGATGAATTCTGCATATAAGTTAAATAATCAGGGAGACAATATACAACCTTGTCGTACTCCTTTCCCAATTTTGAACCAATCAGTTGTTCCATATCCAGTTCTAACTGTAGCTTCTTGTCCCACATAGAGATTTCTCAGGAGACAGATGAAGTGATCAGGCACTCCCATTTCTTTAAGAACTTGCCATAGTTTGCTGTGGTCGACACAGTCAAAGGCTTTTGCATAGTCAATGAAGCAGAAGTAGACGTTTTTCTGGAACTCTCTAGCTTTCTCCATAATCCAGCGCATGTTTGCTATTTGGTCTCTGGTTTCTCTGCCCCTTCGAAATCCAGCTTGCACTTCTGGGAGTTCTCGGTCCACATACTGCCTAAGCCTGCCTTGTAGAATTTTAAGCATAACCTTGCTAGCGTGTGAAATGAGCGCAATTGTGCGGTAGTTGCAGCATTCTTTGGCACTGCCCTTCTTTGGAATTGGGATGTAGACTGATCTTCTCCAATCCTCTGGCCATTGCTGAGTTTTCCAAACTTGCTGGCATATTGGGTGTAGCACCTTAACAACATCATCTTTTAAAATTTTAAATAGTTCAGCTGGAATATCATCACTTCCACTGGCCTTGTTATTAGCAATGCTTTCTAAGGCACATTTGACTTCACTCTCCATGATGTCTGGCTCAAGGTCAGCAACCACACTACCTGAGGTGTACGAGACCTCCATATCTTTCTGGTATAATTCCTCTGTGTATTCTTGCCACCTCTTCTTGATGTCTTCTGCTTCTGTTAGGTCCTTACCACTTTTGTCCTTTATTATGGTAATAATAAATAATAAGCAAGGCATACACGGCCTAATTAATGGGCGGGTGGGCAGGTGTTCGACAGCGTGAAGCAAGAAGAGTTCCACGTCCTGCTGCCAAATATTTTTATACCCCAAACCTTGTCATGACGCTGATTGGCTAAAGGCCATCAGCAAACCGTGGCACCAGCCAGCTGGAGCAGGGAAAGCCCCTTCCCCAGCTGGTTGGGAAAATGTTCCAGGGCCGAGCACAACATGGCCCCTCTGTTCTGAGGATCCACCTTAAAATTACAAAACATGCATCAAAGTAAAGTGTGGAAATCTATGTTGTTAGACCTTTAAAATATGTCTTTTAAGTTACTTCCAAAGTCCCTATGTTCCTCCTCTGTTTAGAAAGTAAAAATAGTTTACTTACAAACTCTTCAAAGGTCTGCTTTATGTGCTTTTCCATACATCACTCAGAAAATATGCACAGGCAGAAAAATTTAGATTAGTCACAAAGTGGTGAAAGTTCCTATATTATTGGTATAGGAGCTCAAGAGTGCTTGTAAGAGCCATGCAGTCTGAACTGGAACAACCAGTTCAAACTTCTTCACAGACTGGAGGTGAACAAAGGCTTGGCTACCTAGTTTGTTGCCTTAGAAGTTTTCTTAGTTAAGTGTAGTAGGGCAGCTTAATCTATGGTATTAGCCCCTTCATGCATTAATTATACTTAAGCAAATTGGTTATATGAGGCTGGTTATCACACAATACATATATTTATTATCAATAAATATTGCAAATTGATTAAAATTAATTAAAATGAAGCATTAAGGGAGAAGCACAAATACCAGCTCCTCACAGATCAACACACAGTAGAAACCAGGCAGTAGTGGCGCCCGCCCTGTGGAACACCCTTCCATCAGATTTTAAGGAAATAAACAACTATTTGACTTTTAGAAGACATCTGAAAGGAGCCCTGTTTAGGGAAGTTTTTAATGTTTGATTATTTAATTATTATTTAATTAATTAATTAAACCAGCAATGCTTCTCTAAGCATAAACTGTCTGTGTATGTGAGAAGCCAGAGAGCTTGATGTCACTATAAGAACAGGACTGTCAATCTGTAACTGGCTAGCCAATGAAAGGCAGATTGTTAATTGTAGGAATCAGCACATTCCTGGAGAAGTAGGTATATAATATGTATATCAACAGAGCCTCCTGCTTTGGATGGATTCCTAATAACCTTCCATTTATAAAGAAATGTTCATTCACTTGAATATTTCACTTTACACTTTCACACAGTAATTTGGGATGGGAAGTAATGAATAATGTGTCTAATTGCAACTATTGTGTACTGGGGTTTTGAGGTGGGTAGGATATAATGATCCCAGTGGGAAATTAGTCATGACACTGAGGGTTAAGTGAATACCATTTCTCGGGATGAATTGACTTTGAGAATGTATCTCCTTTCTTTTGAATTCAGAAGGTCCAACTTTATTAACAGAGTGATACATTTGGAAACATGACAAACGTTCCAAATGCCTTTTGTGTTCTTTATGTAATATGAAGGAAAACTAGTAATTAATTTTGAAATGATGGCAATTTACATAATTTACACTTTGCATTATCAAATGCTGAGAACACTTAATTACACAGTCAACCATGTTGCCCATTATAACTTCCATTAAAACTTCCATGGATACATCCAATAAAACCCTTGTTTGAAAAGAGAAGTAATATTGTCAGAGAAGAAATAGATTTAAAACTTTGGCATTTTTAATTTATTTTTTCATGAAGGTTGATGTCAAGTACACAGAGCAGCCCTTTTAAATAATATTTGGCTATAGTCAGAAACACAATTTATATTGTTTATGTATAAATCAGTAAGCATTAACCAAGTTAGGGTGTCAAAGCTATTTCAATACAATGGCTTTTGTTGAAACAAAATTATTGATAGAATAAAGTTGTCATTACTTTGGTAATGTCCAGTGATTTCCCATTTAATAGGAGTGTGCACAGTCCCCAAAATTTGCCATGTGTTGGTATCGGTGAGGTTTCTTTTTTTAAAAAAGCGAATCTGTTTCTGTGTTTTACTGTATTCCCTGCATTTTGATCTGTGCTCTGAGTTCTAAACTGAGCTGAAGATTTGTCTATTGTTCTTTCTTACTTTAAAATAATTAAGATATGGCATTTTTTTTTTTACAAGGGGCTGGTTTGGGGGCCTTGCCACACAAATAAATTTCACAAAACGTTTTTCATGTTAAGGATGAACAGAGCTTTTAAAAATAATAATAATAACAAGGGACAAAGACTATTATAGTTTAGAAACTGGTGGAACACCTTAATTCGAAACTGAAAGGACACCTTACTACATTTCACTGCTTCTCACCTGCTCATTTGTTTTTCAGGCACAGCACATAGTCCAAAATTCTGAAAGGTATAGACTGATCTGGTCTTGGTGTTGGTGACGTGGTGCTGATCCTTGCAGATTCAAACCCTTACAAGCACCTCAGAGATTCAAAGTGCACCCATTTATCCATTATGCATCTGTCCCCTTTCAGAACTGTCCGTGTGAATATGAGATATATTCTACTTTACAGCCATATTACTGGTCTCATTACATGTTGATGTACTGATAGGAACAGATTCATTTCTATTGGCTCAAAAGTGTCACCTGATACATTTATACATTTTTATACAATGTATAAAACAGAACAAAAGAACTGTTGGAGATGTAAAGAAGGGGAAGGTACATTTTATCATATGTGGTGGGATTGCAAGATTATTTTAAAAAATGGGAAACGATATATCATGAACTGAAAAAAAAATGTTTAAAATAACTTTTTGTTAAAAAAAACAGAAGCTTTTTTGTTAGGTATTTTAGGACAAGAATTGCCAAAGAAAAATTGGACATTATTTATGTATGCTACTACAGCAGCAAGAATCTTAATAGCACAAAATTAGAAGACTGGAGAAATACCATCAAAAGAACAATGTCAAGAAAAACTGATGAACTATGCATGGACTCGTTGGCAGGATTTAAATAAACATTTACAACTTTATTTAGAGAGAGCAAGAAATATAACAGGTGATAACAGAACATTATGTATAAACAGCACAATGTAACATTTGGTGTAACAAACCAGAAATGGAAGTTGGGGGGAGTCAACAGGGAGGGGGAAACGTAGAAATAAATGCTAAGTGATGATATTGAATATTTGTTATGAGAAAAGAAAATCAATAAAAATTATTATTATTATTATTATTATTATTATTATTATTATTATTTAAAAGTGTCATCTGATGTTCTCTTTTATCATTAGTTTACTTCTCAGGGATAATCCTGTCACTGAAAATAGGTTCCAGTTCTTGGTAGAAATGAGCACACAGAGCTAAAATAAATTGCAGCAATCTATACTGTTTGTTGGGTTCTTTGTAGACCAGATTGGTGCAGGCAACATATGGGCTTGCACCAATTTAATGTCCTGGCCTGACACTATACCTACTTGGCCTTCACTGTATTCAGTCGGGGAACAGGGACTAGGGAAGCTGTTAACAATACAGGGGTTTATAGTCATGCTTAAGGCTAAACATCCTACCAACCTGATCCAATAGAAATGATGAACTTGAAAAGTTACAAAATGTTGATCTGACTGAGAATGAATCACAGTTTGCCTCCTGGGCTTTTTCCAAATGATCACAAAATGACTATTTAAAATGGGTCATTTCTTCCTGAAACAGATTTGACTATGACATTTCCCCCCCTATGATTACCAACTTGGACTGTCTGGGTTATTATGCGCTCTCTCTCTCTCTCTCTCTCTCTCTCTCTCTCTCTCTCTCTCTCTCCATCCCTAGTAATGGCTGTTTAATACATCAAATGTCTTGGATTTTTGCTTGCTTGCTTCCTTTGCTTTTTGGACATAAAGCATCTTGCCTATGGCAGGCTATGATTGCATTTGCATTGCACTGTCCCCTCCTTTTATATTCTCTGTTTGAAGTGAACTCTCTCTTTTAATCAGTGTATATTGAAATCTTTTCAATGGAGATTAAATTAATTTTGGCAGACAAAGAAAACACCAGTACTGAGAGAGATAGGCCTAACTTGGTACAGAACAGCCTCCTGCGCTTTCTGTTTCCTGATCTCTCCCCCCCCCCCATCCTGCTTACCAGTGGCTATATAGGGACCAACAGAAACAATACATACTGTTCTTGCTCCTGCTGAGACAAGACCTCCTTTGACTGTGAATAAAAGCTGCCCAATTTATTCACTCACTCACCTGTAAAATGCGCACTCTCACCTGAACATTCTCATTCACTTATACTTCTTCAGTGTTAGATCAAGCGGACAGCATTAAGAGGTAGGTGGAATGACAGAGATTGCAAATGTTTTCTGTTACATGGTAATGAAACCTAACTACTTTTAAGAAGTAGAATTAGGAAATGAGGCAATCACATAAATCATCTCTGTGTGTATGCACAGCGCAGTTGCATTCAGACAGCGCATGATTTTGTTTTCCTGATATTTCCTTACCTGTTAATTTCTGCATGTCATGTGATCTTTCACACAATGCAAAAGCCATTTTCGGAAATCTACTGCATTCTAGTGGAAGTTCTGTATTCAATTCTGTGTTAATTCGTTCCAGGAAAAAGATATATTTTCAACTCTCTGAACTCAGAAAATTGTGGGAATTTTGCGCTGTAATTTAACATGACAAAATTTAAGGTGATATTGAGGCATATAATGCTTTCCAACTATTTTAAAATTTTGTGTGACGTGGCACTATATTGCTCAAAAAGCCACAGTTCCATTATGTAACAGTTCTGCCTTATAAAGGAAATGCTAGAAATTTGGACAGAATTACTAGCATTATAACCAGTACAGTGGTACCTCGGTTTATGAACACAATTGGTTCTGGAAGTCTGTTCATAAACTGAAGCGTTCATAAACTGAAGCAAACTTTCCCATTGAAAGTAATGGAAAGTGGATTAATCCGTTCCAGACGAGTCCATGGAGTACTCAATGTGAAGCGTACTTAACCCGAAGCATGGGTGTAATTGGTTCCAGAAGTCTGTTCATAAACTGAAGCATTCATAAACTGAAGCGACCTTTCCCATTGAAAGTAATGAAAAGTGAATTAATCCGTTCCAGATGGGTCCGTGGCTTTCGTAAACCGAAAATTCGTAAACCGAGGTGTTCATAAACTGAGGTTCCACTGTAAAACTAACATGTCTGAATGAAGGATTTTGAAACTAGCACCATACACACGAAGGGCCCTTGAAAAAAAGCTTACATATTATTAATAATTACTTATGTCCCAGTCATTAAAGGTCCCCCAAAGTAGCTTACAATAATAATAATAATATAAAATAAAATGAAGGCAAATACAATGAAACAATAGCAGGAGTCATGGAAACGACTGGTCCCTTTACAACTATTAGGAGATAAGAGCCTTCTTTAAAAGAACTGTCTTCTTGATGGGTGGGGTATAAAATAATAATAATAATAATAATAATAATAATAATAATAATAATAATTTAGAGATACCATTAGTTGTGCCTTCCTTGTTGTAGAATGAAATGTGGAAAACAGCAGCGAGAACTTCTTTGCACAGTCCATATTAAGACTAAGACAAATGCAGACTTTGGCATGAGGGTCCCCAAGGTATATTTGGGGTCTTCATCAATGTGTTTTTTCTCAGCAAGGTGTTCTAAAGAGTGGATACCACAATAAGGAAAGCCTTCTGACGAGTATAAACCCCTGCCACCTCAGAAGAGTAATGTATTCAGTGGTACCTCTGGTTAAGAACTTAATTCGTTCCGGAGGTCTGTTCTTAACGTGAAACTGCTCTTAACTTGAAGCACCACTTTAGCTAATGTGGGCTCCTGCTGCTGCCGTGCCGCCGGAGCACGATTTCTGTTCTCTCCCTGAAGCAAAGTTCTTAACCAGAAGGTACTATTTCTGGGTTAGCGGAGTCTGTAACCTGAGGTACCACTGTACAGGCCTTATTCTATGCATGTTAGGCCAAAGAGGGACCAGCTCAGAAGGTCTGAAAAGTAAAGGTCATGCCAAATAACTATATGCCAGAATTATGATCTATCCCAAGGTGTTTATAGATTTAAAAGTACAGCCATGAGTTCCGGAACTTTATTTATGTAAAATAAAACCTGCACAACCCATATCTCCCACCCACTTCAACTCTCACCCACAGAAATAACACATAACCACGACCTTGAAATCCAAGACTAATATAAGGCAACTTTTAGTCTAGCACTTGGTTCCATTTTACCCCATTATAAGTATGACCCTAATTAACCCTCTTAGCAAAATGGAATTTATTGGCTCTCAAGGACAGTCTCCTTGAAAAACAATGTCGCAGTGCCATTCAAATGCTTAAGTAATGCTGCTTTATAAAGGGATTTGTGGTAACAGTCCTTGAATATTAATAACTTCTTATGCTATGCTTTTACAATCATGTTAATGTAAAGTCAAAAGACTGAGCTCTGTCATTCAATATTTCTTTATGAAAGGAAATAATTTTTTTAAAAAGAAGTTCTTGTGAGAGTTACTTGATGATTAATGACAATGTTCTAACACTACTGATTTTGCTATGGCCTTAGAACCATATATGAAAGTCAGATTTCCCATTCATGATCCAAAATTACCCTGCTGAAGGTTATTAGCTGGGATAGCTTGCTAATCTGATTATAGTAAAACATAAATATTTTTCTAGCATATTATAAACAGAAACATTGCCAGTTTTTGATCCTGGAGCTGCTTGTTTGTTCTATCAGTGACTAAGTGGGGAGTGGAACCATAGCTGTCACCTTTTGGATTGGAAAATAAGGGATCTGCAGCAGCCTCACCCGTCCCGGGGACAGTCTGCGGTATATCTAACAATCCAGGATAGCAGCGGGAAACAGCGCTGGAATAAGGGAATTTCCAGCAAAAAAAGGGGGGGAGGCTGACAGCTATGAGTGGAATTCATCTGTGTGTACAGTATGAATCTCTGTAGGGAGTAAGCCCTCACATATACAGATGTGTGCCCAAAGGATCCTTCCCTGCAAATATCTCTGCTGTATGCCTGAATGCAAGGTGGTGGAGATAGTCAGAGGCTGCATTTTCATGACTTTTCCATTCTAATTGAGCTTTCAGGTGATCTAAAAGCCACTTCTGGAACAACAGATGGATATACTGCAAGTTTAGCACTCATTTAGCACTCATTCAACTTGATCCGCTCCCCCATTTTCCTTTTCTGGTGAGGCTGCATTTTAAATGTTGTATTTAATCTTGTTTTTAAACTGTATTTTAATTCGCTGTTTTATATTTGGTGTTAGGCGTCCTGAGCCGAGTCCTGGCTGGGGAGAGCGGGGTATAAATAAATCTTCTTCTTCTTCTTCTTCTTCTTCTTCTTCTTCTTCTTCTTCTTCTTCTTCTTCTTCTTCTTCTTCTTCTTCTTCTTCTTCTTCCTGTATTATTTGCTTCCAGGGGAAAAAACAACCTGTTTGCAAATAATATGGAAATTTGTGCTATTGTCCACTATAGTTCCACTACATTGCACTATAGCTCCAGAAGTATAGCATGTCCATCAGATTATTTAGAGAGACAGCAAGCTTTTTCAGGGTTAAAATGTGGGTCTCCTTCAGTCACTGTCTCCAAAACTTTCTGCGAGTAATTAATAACCAGATATAGCCCATCCTACACATAGTCCTGATCTTCAGCCAAAATCTGTCTCTATAGATGTGTAACTGATCCATCCATGTCTTAATGTGTTAATGCTGATGACACGGTCAGGGAAGTTCCCCCTTTAATTATGCTGATTCCCTAAATGTGTATTACATGTGAAAGTGGCTTTAGTAGTTTAGTCATATGAGCCCCATCCTCAATGTTAAACAATTTTAAAATCTAAATTGGGAAAAAGGCATTATTGAGCAGTCAGACAGTTTTTTTTAAAAAAACTCATGTATCTGACGAGTTGTGCACAAGATATTCTGCTTGTTTGGGTGACTGTGAACCCACCTTGTCACCCCATCCGTGTGTGAACCAGTCATCCTTCACCAGGAATTGAACATTAAGTCTATTGGAAACTTGGAGAAAGGGATATTACCTCAGAAATATAACACAGTAAATGAAGATAGAACCCGTTTCCATCACTGAGGGTCTAGAACAGCCATCCCCAAACTGTGGCCCTCCAGACGTTTTGGCCTACATCTCCCATGATCCCTAGCTAACAGGACCAGTGGTCAGGGATGATGGGAATTGTAGTCTAAAACATCTGGGGATGCCTGGTCTAGAGACAGTTCAGTGATACAATGCTGGGGAAGAAAGGCTTTCCCTGAATTTCATCTGTGTAGTCTGCTTGTGTGAACAGTTGATTATGCTTCTCAGTTGGTTCAAAGAACATCTGATGTGTGTGTGTGTTTTAGCATTATTATGTTATGTATCCCAAACTATTCAGATTAGCAGAAGGTACTGGTAGAAGAAGTTTCATTACTCATTAGTATGCTTCATTTCAAATGGTTGTAATCTTTGCCATCCTAGAGTCAATGGTGCTGACATTTAAATGAATCACTATCTATCTATGTGCCCACTTGAAATGTTTAGCTCTTCATAGCCTTGAGCTGGCTAAGTTGGCTACACTGGTAGAGAAAGACAAAATTATCTACATCAAAGAAGAAGAAGAGCATTTTGAGTACATGTCAGGTAACATTAGTGGAAAATTAGTGGGAAACTTCCATTTCACTGTATCTGAAGAAGTGTGCATGCACACGAAAGCTCATACCAAAATAAAAACTTAGTTGGTCTTTAAGGTGCTACTGAAGGAATTTTTTTATTAGTGGAAAATGACAGACGATTTCCTTACAACTTCATTGCTAAATTGTCATGGGATTATGATCTTAAAAATTAGGATAAATTTACAATTTTATCAATGTGAAGGATTTGCTAGCTATCAGAAAATTGGTTTTATTCTCCTCAAGATAATCTGATGAATTTGATTGTACCAAGGCAAGAATCTGTGATCCTGAATACATGTGTGTGTTGTGTGTGTTTATCATCACTGTCAGAAATTAATTTAACATTCCAACCATACCTTTCATCAGATACTTAAGCAAGCTGTCATCCTTTGAGTTCCTCCTCATACTGTTAGTCCCCTAAAAAATAATAATACCCATTTGAACTGACATCCTGGAAGGTGACTTATTCTGGAGCAGTATGAAGCAGAAAAGATGGCAACTGCAACCAAAGCATAGTACAGTAGAGGCCCTTTTTTGTGGCAGAAATCTTTAATTGATCCCTGCCCACCCAGTAGAAATAGGCAAACATTTGCTGCATTTGATGTGTGATTATTTACAAGTTTGGCAGTTTTGTTTTGGAAGCCCAGAAATGTTTTGCAAAGTTCACTTCTAAAGGCTGCAAACTATATCTCTAAAATACCTAGTAATTTAATTTGGCTCTTCTTGGTGTATTCTAGTGTGGGGTTCTGCTATGGACTGCAATGAAGTGTAGTTTATATATTAAGTTCAAGATTTATTTTATTTACCATCTTCATTTGCCATTCTGGCATATGCATATTGTCCTCCCTCCGCCCTAACAAATAACCTTTAGAAAGTAGGACTCAATTTTTCAACCATGTCAGATTCTTTAGCTATTTTATAAAAAGTAGCATTAGGCAGGTGGGATGTGAAACTTTTTGATAGATTGTGTCCTTTTGAAATATTTAATCAAATTGGAAAGCTCCAAGACTGTGGATTCTTGTATACTCCCAAGGGAAAGGCGAAACCACGAAAACTCATTGTATTTACTGTTATGTGGCCAAGATGATCTAGGGTTTTTGATTAGATCGTATGCTCATGATTTTCAGGGCCAGCTTCTGTTGATTCTGACAAGCAACTAGACCAACCAGATTTCACTCTGGGCTCCACTAGTGCAACATTTTTACACCTCTATATCCCCTTTGGGTAGGCCTTTTAGATATTTCAGATATTTTTCAGAAAGGCAGAGGTGAGTTGCCTGGTGTGAGTTTGTGTCCATCACCCTTGTTTTCCTTTTTTGAAACATATCATTTAATAAGCATTTCACTAAGACTTTATGAAAAAGAACTTTGAATAAACCAATACAAGAGAAAAGAAAATAGATAGGAAAATTAAACAAGTATTACAGGATTTTAACTAATGCCTGTCCTAATTCACTGTGTTGACAGTAAGTAGGAATTAGGACTCATATTTTAAAATGACAGTCTTTATTTATCTTTGATTCGTATACTGTAGGACCTTGAAAATATATATTCTGATTTGGATTCATTTCAGTGGCTCTTTCATTTTGTTACTTCTAGACACTTTCTTTTGTTGTTTTGTGGGATTCTGTTGGTTTGTGCCATCCCTGCTCTGTAGGGCCACTTCATTTCATAAGAGGAACTTCATTTGCCTTTCTCATTAATTTAAATGCAAAGATCACAAAGTGTCCATAGCTTGTACATTTTTAACCTTGTATGTTTTTTAAACATAAACAGAATAGAATGAATTATCTTTGGAGACAATGAAGCCTGCCAAATTTCACACAAATCAGTCCAGGGTGTTTTTTTTTCTTGTCTGTTACATACATGCCTTTCATATGGAATATTTAAAATACATTTCTCTTTTGTCCTAAGTGTTTGTATGGAACTCACAGGGAATGTATACCTTTCTTTTGATAAAAATGCAAGTATTAAAGGAGCACCCATACCCACACACAGAAAAGGAGAGGGGGAACACAACAGCTCAGATGACTGCAAAAAGCTCATAGTTTTTATTGCCTAATGAATGACAGACGAATTGCATTCACAAAGGTGAGGGGTTCAAGAGGCACAGAAGCTATACCACCCCTCTTGCTCTCACCCAAATCACTTAACTGGAAATGTAAAGGTAAAGGGATCCCTGACCATTAGGTCCAGTCGTGACCGACTCTGGGTTTGCGGCTCTCATCTTGCGTTATTGGCCAAGGGAGCCGGCATACAGCTTCCAGGTCATGTGGCCAGCATGACAAAGCCGCTTCTGGTGAACCAGAGCAGCACATGGAAACGTCATTTACCTTCCCGCTTGGAGCGGTACCTATTTATCTACTTGCACTTTGGCGTGCTTTCGAACTGCTAGGTTGGCAGGAGCTGAGACTGAACAACGGGAGCTCACCCCGTCACAGGGATTTGAACCGCCGACCTTCTGCTCAGCAAGCCCTAGGCTCTGTGGTTTAACCCACAGCGCCACCCGCATCCCCTAACCTCTTGCTCCCACCCAAATCACTTCATTGGAAATGTAGCAGTCCACAAAAGAAGAAGCAGAGCCAATTAGTAGGAGGGAAGCTATGAGCATTATTCCATTGATGGCTAGATCTGTCAATGGCATGGCTTGCTCTTGGTCAATACCTCCCCCCCCCAATCTTCCTTATTGGAGAAAAGCTCCAGAGCCAGCTGTAAATTGTTACAAAGTTATGAATAATCAAGACAAAACAGCTTATATTAATCAACAAAGCTTTACCTCCCAATTGCTTTAGTCCCATGTGCCTCATCACTGCCTCACTTGCCTCATCTTTGATTCTAAAATGGTTACAAATATAACACACACACACACACACACACACACACACACTTGTTAATCCATCTTGGATTAGAAAGGATTGCACAGCACAATTTTTGAGAGAAAAACCAAAGCTTTTTCTGAGAGAAGAGGCAGATTTAGGGGTGCACAATTGGTTCCACTGCACTGGATGACAAGCCTAGGGGAACTGCAAGTTGTCACAACTATAGCATAGTGAATTGAGCAGAATGGAAGGCAAGAGGTAGGCGGGAAACTGCTGAAATTTGAAAGACCAAAGTCTACTCCTGCTGAGAGAAGTTACTGCCATGATCCAGCCTAGGAACAAGCTGTATTTCTCAAGAAATGATAGCATAATGATTCAGCTGTTTATGATTTAAGAAACAGATATCTTATTAGAGTTGCCATAGAGACTGGAATCCTAAATCTGACCAAAGGCCAGCAGAGGGGTCAATGGATGTGGATTAAGAGCAATACTGTATTTTAGAATTTCTGTTTTGTTGGAAGCCGCCCAGAGTGGCTGGGGGAACCCGGCCAGATGGGCGGGGTATAAATAATAAATTATTATTATTATTATTATTATTATTATTATTATTATTATTATTAATTATACCACTGCTAGGATAGGAGGCCCACTTACACACTGACATTTGTCATGCTGGAGCACACAGCCACACCTGCCCCAGTATGACAGGAAAACCTCTATGGCCTGATATATACCACTTGCAGGGTTTCATCAGTTGTTCAGTGAGGGAGACAATGGACCACCTTGTTTCCTTGACAGTTACTAATGGTGTACTGGCACCATAATTACATCTGGCATCTGATGTCATCATTACTTACCATGGAGTAGCAAGCAAAAAGATTTATTTTCCACCAGTTATTTGGCTTTTAATTATCTGTGGCCTTCATCAGTGGGTGGGATGTTTTATTCTGCCTTTTCAAAAGCTGACTGTTCACTTTTCCCTTGTTTTGTTTTATGTTAGTTTTAATTAATGGACTGCTTATTTATTGTAAGTGGCTTTGAATTAGCTTTGTTTTTAAAAAGGTGACTAATAAATTTAATAAAGGTAAAGGTACCCCTGACCGTTAGGTCCAGTCGCGGATGACTCTGGGGTTGCGGCGCTCATTTCGCTTTACTGGCTGAGGGAGCCAGCGTTTGTCCGCAGACAGCTTCCAGGTCATGTGGCCAGCATGACTAAGCTGCTCCTGGCAAACCAGAGCAGCACACGGAAACACCATTTACCTTCCCGCCAGAGCGGTACCTATTCATCTACTTGCACTTTGACGTGCTTTCAAACTGCTAGGTGGGCAGGAACTGGGACCGAGCAATGGGAGTTCACCCCGTCCCGGGGATTCAAACCACCGACCTTCCGATCGGCAAGCCCTAGGCTCAGTGGTTTAGACCACAGCGTCACCCACATCCCTAATAAATTTAATAAATAAATTTAATTAATAAATGCAAATAATAACAAAAAATGTGTCCTCCCATTCATTGCCAAATGTAAACAAGTAAAATGGGGGAAATTAGGAAATGCTGCCCACAAACTCATACTCAGGCCATAGCAAGCTGGCAGGACTTAGAAAGTGACTATAGCTCTGCCATAGACTCTCCCAACCATTCTTACTGTGAAGGAATAATCTCTTACTTTTTCTCATGGCCACATTTTTGTTCAGTTTCTGCATTTATTTCCCCCTGTCCCTCCATGCACTATTAATTTTCATAAAGCGTGAAAATTCATAAAGAATGCACACTTTTCATCCTTATGAATATTTTATGCAAGTTTTACATATATGATTAGTTATCCATATAATGATATTTGTGGATTTTTTAATTAAAGATAAATTCAAAACTAATCATCCTCTTGCCGGTAGCTTTCCCTTCTAATAAAGAATTATTGTTTTTGTTTGTATAGCAGTGTGGTTTGTGCAAATTTGTTATGTATCATATTGTTGTTTTTGACAATGCTTGCCCCCATTTTCAAGTCTTTGCAAAGCATCAACTTCTATTTCCTTGCATAAATAAATAGGTGTTTACTGGGAAATTTATATTAAAAGGCAATTTACATTTTGACAGAAATAACAACAATAGCTTATTTTTATTTTAATATTAAGGGCCAAATAGGAAAGACACTGACTGGCAGCTTTCCCTCTAGCCTTTCATGCAGTATTTCCCAGCTTTAACAGGCTATCCTGGGGATTGAACTTGGGACTTTTGGTACGCTCTGCCACTCAGTGACAACACTTCCCTAGGGCAAAGTCCCTGATTACCATCCAACAGAACTAGAGGCATGAACTGGGCAATTTACCTGTTCTGCTTGAGATTACTGCATATGAAGGAGGTTGTATATAGTAGGTGTGTGTGTGTGTGTGTGTGTGTGTGTGTGTGTGTGTGTGTTTGTGCTCTGTCACCCATATTTGTCATTGACAGTCCAGGTCGCCATAGTGGTACAGGACCCCTGGATGGTTAAGTCCAGTCAAAGGTGATTATGGGATGCGGCACTAATCTCGCTTCGGGCCTAGGATTTGTCCACAGACAGCTTTCCGGGTCATGTGGCCAGCATGACGAATTCGCTTTTGGCACAACGGGACACCGTGATCAGTGCCAGAGCGCACAGAAATGCCGTTTACCTACCTATTTATCTACTTGTACTGGTGTGAACTACTAGGTTAGCAGAATCTGGGAGAGAGCAACGGGAGCCAAAGAGGCTCAGCGGTTTAGATCACAGCACTACCCACACATTACCATTTTACCATCATAGGTTGGTATACACCAACTAAGGCAGTTCCCGTGATTACTGTAGTGTCCTTCATGTGGAGGCTGCCCTTAAGGTTGGTCCATAACCTGCAATTAATGCAGAATGCAGAGGCTAGGTGGCTCAATGGAACTGCTGGCTGTGGGTATTAATTAATTAATTATTAAAGACCCTGCCTGTCAGTTTGCCAAGTTTGAGATTTTGATATTGAACTAAAAATCCCTAAACAACTGGGGATCAGGGAACCTATTCCTTGATGGACTTGAACAGTCACTACGGGACCCTCCCAGTGCTACCATAGCATGCAGAAGGACATTTTACAACAACCAGGGTGATGTCTTTTCTAGAAACAAGGCATGTGCCAACAGTGATACCATTTTGATGCATCATGAAAAGATACCAATCTACTGCGGGCTTTGCTGGCTTCTGATACCACCCATCTGCCATAATTGGTTTAGTCAATTTTTCTGCTAACCCTTAATGCTGCTGGATTCATTTCATGGTTGTTATTGTAGTTTTAACGGGTTTTCTCATATCACGAGAAGTCTTCATAAAAGGCAGCATATAATTTTTTGTACTACCAAAACAAAAACCTGGGTACAACCTAATGAAACCAATAGGATTTAAGTTAGTAGGGACCAAATCAAGTTCCATTGACTTAATTGGGCCTATAATAATAATAATAATAATAATAATAATAATAATAATAATAATAGAGGATAATAAGTGGCTAAGTGAGGATCCAACCCACTGTTAATAACTCATTCTTAAGACTTTCTAAATATGTCATGTCATTTTACATTTTACATTTATATTCTATAACGGAGGCCAGGAAGGAAGTCTTGTACCTATCTGAAGTGCCCAGATTCCCATTTTCTTTTTTCTCTTTCTTTTGTTTGAATTATGGGAAGGGGGTATTTCACTTTTAAATTATACAATCCACATTTATAAGAATTAATTAGAAGCTAATTGGCAAAATTCCTTTGCTTTTAATACGAACATACTGCTAATTCAAAAAACTTTGTGAAGTGCTATCTTTTATCTTTTATTTCATGAAAAGATTATGTGTGGTGGGGGAAAAAATACTTAACATTTAATTGATCATGCTAAAATTTATAAGGTTTCTATATTTATAGACCTGTGCATTTGTTCATACAAAGCAAATGTTAATGGATTTGAAGTGTAATTATGCTCAATTTTGCTCTTTCTTAATTTCCTTATTGTTGCGACAGAAAGAGAAAGTGGAATGAATCAACTCCATTGCATGTAAATGGTGTCATTTGGTCACGATTTCACTTTATTCTTTGAGCCAAAAGGCTTTTGATTAATATGTTATGCAAGGATGGTGGGGGAGGGGGATCTTGAGACATAAATGTGGTGTTAATGATGTAGCAAGGCAGGTTTGGAAGCATTTGGTTACACATTTCCCTATACAACAATAGACACCAATTACTCTCAAAAATCAATAGATTAAAGTATGCTTTTCCCAGAAGCAGAGTTCAAATTACTTTAGTCTGCTTCTAAAACATCAGACTAATATGGATATGCATCTGTATACCTTCTCCAATCTAACAAGGCTAACATAATATATGCATAAACAACAGACTGAGTTGTTGAGCACTGGGAATTAAGGTCAACATCTAATTGCCAATATAACTCTCCCCTTTTAGCCATCTTACATTGGATCAGATTATTAACCTAAAGAACAACACTGATTTGAAGGAAACTATCAGCCTATAGCTGTTACACTCTGGGGAATGATGCTCCCTTGCTTGAAGCTTTAAAGCAGGCATCCCCAAACTTTGGTCCTCCAGATGTTTTGGACTACAATCCCCATCTTCCCCAACCACTGGCCCTGTTAGCTAGGGATCATGGGAGTTGTAGGCCAAAACATCTGGAGGGTTGCAGTTTGGAGATGCCTGCTTTAAAGTCAGGGGTTAGATTTGCTCCAGTCAGTACCATGAAGATACCATAGAACCTGGAAATATTGGTCACTAATTGGAAGGAAAGAAATGCATCTAGGTTTCTATCACTTATAGTTCATGATTTCAACCTTTTAACTTGTAAACTGCCCATAGGACCTTTGTTATTTGGGTGGTACAAGAATGTTACAAGTAAGAAAATAAAGCAAGAAAGATTTGAAATAAATAAAGAAAAAGCAAAATAAATCCAAAGTATTTGAACTCAGAAGTTTATGAACCGCCTAAACTTAATCCAAGAAAGGACAGGAGTTTAGAATTGGGATCCTCTTAAGGGAGGGTCCTGCTTGCATACAGGGCTTGGAGGATCCCTCCCCCATACCCTAAGAGCCGGGCTATTTCTTCTATTGGCCCCGCAATCACGCCACCTCTAGGCAGCCAATCAGGCTGCTTGGCACGATCGTGGGGGGTATAAATCGGTGGCAGGGCGTGTCATGCTCACTTGTTTCCCGACGCTGAAGACCTGCCTTGCTCTTTTGCATCAGTGGCTTGGCATTGCTTGGGACTTCAGTTGGTCGCCCGTTTTGCAGCAGGGGCCTGGTAGGAATTTTTCCACTTGGCAAATTGGCCCTAGCCACTTGGTTTCCGCCTACCTCCCAGCAATCGTCACAACTTTGTAAGGTTTGGTGGTTAGGCATCAACTTTGTGGGGGATGTGTGAGGGGAGGTGCAGCCATCACCTGCCCCTCCAGGAACAAGGGTACTCCATTAAAGGAATCCAGGGGTCCTGGATCTCGTCCGAAGTCCACGTGAGGGGCTGGTGCCATGCCAGGACCACGGGAACATCAGGGTGAGCTTCCGTTAATCTGCATTGATGTAGCTCCCTCTTTGGGTTACCCTTCTAGACTCCCTATGAGGTGGGCAGGAGTCCATTATAGTTCCTCAGTGCCTAAGCCAATACTGCTCACTTTGTGTAATTCAATAAAGTTGTGGCCTAAATTTTGCCCATCAACCTTAAACTTAAATATGTGTCTGTGTGAAATCATTTAGGGTGTGTGTGTCCTGGGGCCCTCGAGACGTAATTAGGGAGGGAAGGAACTACCTTTGCACACTTGAGATTAATACCAAGCTGATAGCTCTTCTAAAGTTAGTATTTGCATGGGGTTTTAACAATTGCATCTTGAATTTCATACCACTTCTGCATTTATCAACATTGTCATGTTGTACATATCTTGTCAGAGATCAGCCCCATTGTGTTCAGTGGGAGTTTTTACGAGGTAAGTTTGTGCAGAATTGCAACCTTATTTTCTTACTTTTAAAAACAGAGCTTTCAGCTATATGTGGAGGGTAGAGTTTACATAATATTGCAGTGAGCATTCTGGAATTGCTGCCTACTTAGCATTTATAACCATATTGTTTATAAGGCAGCATCTCTTGTTGAGCATCATGATGTTTCATAAATGAAAATATTTCTCTGCACATACAGTTGCTGTTGTCTTAATCTGTAGCCATGTGGATTCCTATTTGAGGAATAGAACATTAGTTTATTTTTATAACTTTATTTTTCTCCATCTTATCCTCCAAGGTTTCTTATAACTCAGCAATGCTAGAAAGTTCAGATTCTTATGTGTGGTCTGTATTATTCTACTTGCTTTTACTAGTGGCTCTGAAAACCGACTTAGGTTTAATTTTAGTCTCTGATAAATAGTTTTGAATAAATACTATAGAAACACTTTCAATCACAGAAACACCAATGAGTCAGAAAGCAGGCCCTAAAAGTGGTCAATGATACAAATACATTTGTAGATTATTAATGTATGAGTTTTCTTAGTTAAAGACCATACTTCCATCTGGGATGAATGGCCACCTAGTGGCTAATTTAAATTGATCAAAATATTCATGTGATATATAAAGATAATTACCACTCACCTTCTGCAGTTTATGAATTTTTAAAAGCCGCTGTGAAGGATTTACCAATTATATTTCCTTGATGTACCTTTTATGCTTCTTGTGCTGGTATGTATAGTTTACTTCATGTTTCTGTTGGGATGAATAGAATATATTTTGAATAGCTTAGGTGGGGCTAAAACATCTATCAACACACACGCACAAACACAAACACAGCCAAAAGCAAGACATTTTCTCATTCTTTTTCTCCTTCATGTTGAGAAGCACTAGAACTTGGGCTCATCCAAGCTTCTGGACTCATAATCATGGGAGTAAAGTCCCATAAACATGGAAGAGAAAGTATTTGTGACCTGAAGACCTGAAGAAGAAAACCTGCTGTAGGTTGGGTTGACCTAATTTAATTTACAACATCTATATAGCAGAAAGTAACCTAGTCTGCAATTCCTTTTTGTGAGCATGTCCTGTCAAAGGGGAGCATCAGTTTTAATTCCTCCCCGTCCAGCCACAACTTTGAAAGTAAGTAGGGAAGCCTCCTTCAGTCATGTAAGACAAGATGGTCCCAAAGATGCCCCATTACCCGTTCATGGATCCCAGAGCCCTGATGGCAGGCTATGGGAATTGCCCATCACCCTAAAGATGCCTAAAGGTAATCACCTAGTCAGCCTTAGCTGTGCAGGTGTTTGTGCATTAGCAAGTGTATATGCATGCACATGTGACATGCATATGTGGATGCTGGTATGCAGCCCTTGGAGAGATGGTCAACCGTCAACAGAGCTTTCAGGCCAAGAAAGGTTAGCTGCTCCTGGTATGTAAAGAAAGTTTCTTGGAGCGTGCCGTCAATCTTACTCCACCACTACAATGGGAATGTTCCATGACATCCCCCACCCCCATGCTGCTCACATACTTGTGGCTAATTTCTTTTGAGAAATTGGAGAGATGGACAAAAAAAAAATCGCTGCAATTCAATGGGATCTGGAAAAAAACAAAGAAAAACAAAACAGCCCCTGATGTTTGAATCATAAAATAAATGTGTTGGATGTATTCACCCATGTAAATGAAGTAGCAGTGGAACCAGAAGTCCCACAGGATAGTCTTCCTCTGGCAGAAAAAAAAAACCTAGTAAGCATCATATCTAGTTTATTATTAGCCATGGATGATGCTCTCCTTTGGTGTTGTCTTGGTCTCCCCTGTGTAAAGCTATTTGTCTCCCTGGCAGGGTAGCTGTCTCTGACTTAATAAGCTGTAAACTGTTGCAGTGATAGTCCCACACTATCACTTAACTGCAGCTGATATTTGCAATGGTAGGCTGAAACTCATGTTTCCTTATTAAGCAAGCATGGCCCACTTGGGTTCCCATATATTTCACACTGTCTCTAGAGTTTTTGCTTGGGCAGATGCTAAAGAATATGGACTTCTGCACTGAGATTTACCAGTAGCTAAGAGAGATGGATAATCTTTGTATTTACTAGTGCCAGCCTTTTTAATTTGTGAAGACCTTCACAGGGATGGGTGGTAGGGTGGGTTTTTTTTTGGGGGGGGGGGGTTGCCTTCTCCAAAACAGAATCTTGTAAATACTTTTGACTTATCTTACTTTGTAATAAAAATTCAAGTGTGGAGGGGCAATAAGTGATGAAACCAAATCCCCTCCCGTTTGGGACAAGCATTTTCTGCATGCTCACATCCTTGTACCTCCCTGACTCAGGGAGTGACTCAGAACTCCTGACCAGAACTAAGTCATATGTCCCAAGCTTTTAATTCAGTTTGTGGGCCCTGACTAAATAACTCATTTGTATGTAATTCATTTTGCAATTGTCTTTACCCTGTAATAACATCAAGATACCAATGTGTTTAATTGCACGGCACCATTGAAGCCTATTGTGATTTTCATTCCACCTTTGAAAAATGTAGTGCTGCTATTGTCTCTAATTTTCTCTTTTAAGTTCTTGTCCATAGAGTGATGTGAAGGATAGCAGTACTGATAAGGATTAATTGGACTGAAAGGCAATTGGATTCACAGCAGCAGGCAAGTTATTTCTAGTGTGTGCTTGTGATTTACTGTCCATTAAGCAAGACTGAGACTAACCAGGGCTTGAATGGCATGCCACTGAGAATATCTCCTATTGTTTTCTCCACCTTGGCATCATTTTAATGAGAGGTGGTATATAAATATTTAAAATAAACAAATAATTAGAAGTTATAACTTATTAACCACCCCCCACCATAGCTGCCAAGTTTTCCCTTTTCTCGTGAGGAAGCCTATTCAGCATAAGGGAAAATCCCTGTAAAAAAGGGATAACTTGGCAGCTATGCCCCCCACCCTGCTTAAATTAAGGGCTAAGTATACTTTCTTTTCTTTCTATTTTCTAAATCTCTGTTACAAAAAGTTTTATACTCGAAACATTATTTATTATTAAACTCCCAGCAGTATCAAAAGAAATGTAAGAGTAAATCTCCAAGCTTTTATTCAGCCTTTCTAACTATTTGGCTTTGCTATTTGCTAATAAAAATACTAAATACCCACATCACTGATAATTGAAATGTGATAAGTTTTCAGTGGGTTTGCTCCTGTTATCAACTTTCAGAAAAGATGAACAGCCTCCATAAATTTGACATGAGCCAATAATTAAAGTGCAAAAACACTCAGATTTGCCCAATGGCAAAAGCCCATACCACTCATAATACTTTGAAAAGAAACATGAGATTCTACATCCCGATGGGCTTGTATTTTAACAACTTGCCTCCACTAATTACAGCAACATGATTGACCTTCATTAGTCTAAGCTAAATTAATTTGGAGTCTCTTCCCACTTTTAATCAACATGTGACTGTTGTACTATTTTTTAGTGGTGATGTCAACAGCACAGCAAGAAACTGAGCTAACTGAATTCCTGTAGGTCAAGGCTTAATCACAGAACATGCTCCAATGTCTGTACAAACACTGCAGATGTCCACAAAAGTGTGTCTATGCAATTGCCAAGTGATACTCAATTTCGTGTGATGTTATTTTAAAATAAGATAGAGACCTGCTTATTGCAGACTTTCTAGTACTCATGCAAGATAAATAGTCAACACTTGGACCTTTTATTTCATTCAGGAATATTTAACTCTTTTGGGGAAATTGTTCGCATATATCCAGATCACAACTGATTCCAGCTTGCATTTCTCTGCTTCTGTCACAATTCTGTAATACACATTTTAGCTTCTGGTAATTAAGAGGATTCCTGCATCAGTGCAAAGATCCACCTGGTCTAGCATCTTGATTCTCACAATGACCAGTCAGATGTCTATAAACAGGGATATTGCTGAACTACAGTTTCCATCATCCTTGATCATTGGCCAGGGCTGATGTGAGTTCAACATCAGCTATAGAGCAGTGTGTGGGAGAACTACACCCCAAAATCCAGAGAAGTGCAGATTTTGAAGTATAGTTACAATTTAGTTTGTGTGTTTTTCCAGGAAAATTAAATTAAGTAGAAGAGATTGGGATTCATTCCTTCTCCCTTACAAGCTGAGCCGCTTAAGACAGGGGTCAGAAACCTTTTTCAGCTGTGGGCCACTCCACCTCAGACCATGTGGTAGGCCAGACTGTATATTTTGGGGGGGGGGGAATAAACGAATTCATATGCCCCAGAGATGCATTTTAAATAAAAGCACACATTCTACTCAGGTAAAAACACCAGGCAGGCCCCACAAATAACCTAGAGATGCATTTTAAATAAAAGGACACATTCTACTCATGTAAAAACACGCTGATTCATGAACCGTCTGTGGGCCGGATTGAGAAGGCGATTGGGCCGCATCTGGCCCATGGGCCTTAGGTTGCCTGCCCCTGACTTAAGTGAACAGTGAAAAGAAGCTGGTTCCCTCTCAAGCAGAATCCAAAGAATGGTGAGATGAGAAAGGTATTTCGGAGGTGGTACCTTAGAACCCAATAATAGGCTGGTCATAGGTTAAGAAGAGGACGATACCCTCTCAGATAAAGGAATCTATAACAGAACAGAAAACTGAGACTAATGAATGAGTGTCTGAGATGACGAGTCCAAGGGGCACAAGGAGTAGGTGTAGAACTGTATATCAATGGGACATAAGGGAAGAAAAAATGGGGAGTAGTATAAAAGCCAGCCCAGGTGAGCAATCCAGTGATGAAAAGAGTTTCCTTTCTCTTGTAGGAACAGACCCAGCAGTATACTTATGTCAGTATACTCACTTCAGCATATTCTGAAGTATGAATGTACTGGCACACTGAGGATCCTCTGGGGTGACGGTGGTAATGAATAAGCTAAGAGTAAACAATACAGACACACATACTCTGAACTGGAGTCTCCTTGGTTTTTGATCCTGCTAAGTATTTACAAAGATGCAGGCTCTGACCTAATGTCAGTTTAATCCATTTGCCACTGACTCTTAAAAGCAATAAGTAGAAGATCATGGTCATAGCACTGAATAGTATGATTAGCTGTACTGTAGGACTAATCATAACAAGATGCCGACTTGACTGACAGTGAAAGATCACTGTGACATTAAATGTGATAGCTGCTAACAGCAGAAATGTTGCATTAAGCCATGGAAAGAAAAGGGAGAAAACTTTCTACATAAACAGAAGTTCAGAGTTGTTCATTAAAACTTATTTCAGCTGGAACTGTCACCTATGGTTTCCTCCCCTGGAAATTCTACTGCATTAATATATTAAATTAGCAGTAATAGCAGGAAATTATGAAAGAGGATGGACTTTACTTTAATGCAGCATTTAATGTTAGAGCAATTGGTCTAGGGATGGATGAGGGAAGAGAAAGATAGATTCTCTGTCTTGCATGTCTGGTTGGCATTTGGCAGCCTGAGCTGGGCTGCAACACAGGTGTGCTACAGTCTGGAAAGGTGAGGTGTGTTTCTGTCTATAAGCTATGCTAGGTCAAACAAACAAACAAAGTCAGAGGGACAGGCAAGGATACCTCCGTCATTTACCCTATGCCCATTTGTGCTAGATTTGCTCATGTGGTGTTCATTATGTACAGTAGCAGTCCCATGTGGTGAGCCTATTATCCTCACTTCTAGTGTTACTACAGCTTACCTGCAGTGGTGTAGCAAGGTCAGGTGGTACCCGGTGTAGAAAATGTCTTCTCACCCCCCCCCCCGCATTGAAATTATTAAAAGAAGGAAAAATAAGATACAGTTGCAAGTGTTATTTTCTGGTTTATTTACTTAACATTGTGAGCATAAGCACTTAAAACCTTATTTTTAAAAACATATAAAGTGGTACCTTGGTTTGTGACCACCTTGGGGAGTGACCGCTTCGGTTTCCGACCACCGCAGATCCAGAAGTGTTTGCATACAGGTTCTGCGGCACTCGGATGCGCAGAAGCGATCTATGCAGCACGTGCATGCGAAGAAGCGCTCTATCAGCACTTCACGCACACGCAGAAATGTGGCTCGGGGAGCGACCAAGTTGGGGAGCGACCGGCTCCCCGGAACCAATTGTGTCGCAAACCGAGGTACCACTGTATTTTTGCCACTTTGTCCCCCCCCCCTCAGAGATGACACCCAGGGTGACCCGTACCCACCACACACCCCTTCCTACCACTCATCAGATATTAATTTAGCAGCTCGTGCATTGTGCCTTTGGCCTGTCCCCAAATCTGTTCCAAGCCTTTAGAATTGGGACTGCTATATCTGCAGCAGCATCGCAGCTCCACGGCTTGTCTGCTTCAGTCAATTCATTATTCATTTATTTAGGTTTTTTTTTTTAATTTATTTTTTAAAAAAACATCTAGCACAGTCTTCATCAAATGATGGTGGGACACATTAAAAGAAAGTTCAGGAAGCTTGATAATTGAACAAGGTTCGCCATTAAGAGTTTGGAAGTATTTAAGTACAGTTTACTCATAATTTGCATGGATGTTATGTTTTGGGGATTGTGCATAGTCAAAACAACCCTGGAAGTGTCCCCACATAAACATTTCCAAGGCTGAAGAGAGGAAAGTCAGAGTCAAGGTGCCACAATTAAAATTCCTCTTCCCTGTGTTACCCATATTCACTGCTTGACTAATAATGGAATGCTGGAATGGAATGGAATAATGGAATGCTGAACTTCTAATGCAACAAATGGTAAGGTTCATGTGGGAGGAGATTGTTCTTCAAATATGCTAGTCCAAAACCACACAATGCATTCTACACAAACAGCAGGTTAGTATCCTTCCGGCCAGAATGAGTGTACCAGTCTCTACCCATTTTAAAACCTATTTCCAAAACAATTTACAAAGTTGAACCTCATTAAACGGGCATCAGAATTCTGAAACAGGGGAGCAAATTTGGAAGAATATGCATAGATCCTCCTCATTTCCTCTTTCCAAACTCAGCGAGTAACACAGATCTTTCTGTAGTGGTTAATTTAAATTTTTGTTGCCCAAGGGAAACGCTTCAGGAATTGCCTGCATGACCATTATATCACATCCATATTAGAGCTTGTTTTTCTTTGAACCAGATGCCTGAATTAATAAAGGCCTTTTTCTATTCAACACTGCCATATTGGTAAATACTTTTTGACTGGCTAAAAACGAAAGTGCAAAAAAGTGCCTTCCCAGCTGTCATGTGCAGTCAAGATCAAAGAATGGCATGTAGGTTTCTGATATTTCACATTAGGCTGAGCATTCCCTGGAGTCCTCCACATTGCTTGTGAAGAAAGAGTTCCCCCCAAAAAACCATTGGCTTGGAGAAGCAAATAATACATAGGCTTAAGCCATAATAGCAGTATTTCTTTCAGGAGAAAATGTCTGTTTTCCTTGTGTTGTCAGGGCCACTTTATCCCAGCAACTTCGTGTGTGCATGGAAGAAGAAGAAAAACTTAATTCATGATATGTCTTCAAATTGTCAACACTACACTCTTCTTATTTTGATTAAGAAACAAAAGAAAAGAAGGCTGCAGCAATAGCCTGAAGGAAGAGAAAAATGTCCTGGGTAATAGTGGTTACAGTTTTATTAGGTAGTAGTTGGCCCTACCACGCATTGCAGTGGCTCAGTTTGTTAAATGGAGCCTCAGAGTCCCACTTCAGACTCCCCTCACCCATCTCTTCTTCAATGGGAACACATCTCCAGAGAATCTCCAGTTAGAATGGTTCTCCCTCTCAGCCTGCTGCCAAGAGAGAGACCAGATGGAGCCTTACTCTACTAAGTAGACTCCAGATGTATATATTTGTAACTTTTATACGTAAGCCTGCCTTTCTGAGATTATGCTGTTAACTCAGGATGAACTTGTAAGTAAATTCTATCTTATTTTATGAACACTGTGTTGTGTATTTCTTTTAAGAGGGACAAAGGGGATTTGCCAGGAAGTATAAAATTGTTGTAGAGGTTCTAACAAACCTGAACGCACACTTTTGCTGCGCACAAAAGGGGAATGTCACTCTGCTGATATTGGAAGCTTGATAACACAAGCTTGGATAGGATCTATCTAATAATATATCCTAATCCACATCCCTAACATTCCCACAAGATGTGCATTTTTTGTTTCTTCAGCTTGTAAACCATATTGAGTATTGTAAGATAGAAAGATGGTATACAAATAAAAAATGAAATGAAATGAAATCAACTTCTTCCCCACCTATCTGAGTAGCAAGTTTCTTTGAGGAGTCAAGTAGCACTTGGCCTTAGGATAATTCATAATGTTGCCACTATGGCCAGCAACATACAGCAGTATGGGTGGCTAGTTCGGCAATTATATAAAGCTGTGAGCCCATCCCCTTGATGCTGGTCTGATTCACCTCTGAAGTACTGTGGGCTGCTTACAAGCCAAGTAGGAATTCCTACAGCACCTTGCCCCTTATCTATACAGAGATGAGGGTTGTCCCCCTTCTCCTGCAAAAAAACATTTCTCTTTCTTACTGGGCGGATTTTACCAGAGGCTGGGCTGCCATCTGCTAGATATACTATAGTTGCATCCTACATTGCCAATCTTGTATTGAGCACCAGCGGCTCAACACAGCTCCTTTTTGTACTGCCAAGCAGGCAAAGGAGTTGCTCTCTGGTGGGGTGGCACTTAAGTGCAGTGCCTGCCTCGTTCAGAGCTTAGGGGTTTGTGGGGAGCTTGGGGACTGGTGGTGACTCCCTCAACTTAGTTACCATTTGGTTATGAGAAGATGAAGTGGTTAGCAGTAACTACTCCCAATTTCAGGGAAGGGTGTAACTCGTGCACTTGGTCACAAAGCAGCTGCTATCTCAGCCCAGAGAGGGTCACCTTCCTTGGATGATAAGAGTTCACTCATTACAAATCCTAGTTTTGAATAGCTGAGAATCAGTCACAGCCTTTGTGGAAATCTGTCTTTCTCATTTTTCTTGCCTTTATGTCCCTGGGTGAGGGCACAGCGGGGCACTTTTGTGTTTAAACAAGCAGAACTGCAAACTGCCATGTCTAGTTTGAGCCCTTAGGGAATACTTCACATTAGGTTGTTTAGCTGTGTCGTGCACCCGTCTTCCCAACTTAACTGACAGACTAGCATGCCAGCAGTCCACACCATCCGTCTTGTCCATCTCAACCTGCTCTCTCACACTTTCTCTGTGAACTGCAGCTGAATGCCTGGGAAGCATCCCGTTTTAGATTCCCTACCTATTCCCTTATACTGGCATCCCAGTAATCACCAGGTAAGCCGAATTAAACTGGTGTTGTGGCTCTTATGGGAAATATATTAAACAGAGGCACCAACTCTGCTGTGGTTCTGCTCCAAATGGTAGTCATAGTTACATGGCAGCTCCTGATGAAGCAGGGGTTGCAGTGGGTGTCCTGGTTCAAGATAAGACCTCATGCTGAAAGGCATGAGTCTGGGTCCTAGTAGCACCCTGGACAGGACCAAGTGGCAGTCAGGGTGTGAAGACTCATCTACATCTGGGCTCAGTTGTTTCATCAGTTGCCATAGACATAACTAGGACTGAAGCTTTGCCTCTGCTGTGATATGTTTACTTGTCTATTGCCTCTTTTAGCAGCTGGTGTTAGGAGACTGTTTCCAACAGGTTTCCAGCCTGCTGTCCTCAGATTCCAAGGATATCTTTCTTGTCAACTCATCCAAGGATACCTGTCTCTTGAGACAGATGGAGGCCAACAATGGATTCTGGAGAAGTGTAATAATCAGGGAACGATGCTGAAAGGAATTCCTCCTTCCATCACATTCTCTAATTCCATCAAATATGAGCATTTACCACAGAGCCATGCCCCATTTTTATAACAGCCACCAGTTCCAGCTGCTGGCCTGCTAATTTCTAATCTTTCTTTCTGCCTTTTCTGTTCCAAATGGGGATACAAATTGGCTAATAATTTAAACTCAGTCAAGGAGACAAACATACTTAGGCTAATCTGGGTTTCATCAAAGCCCCTAAGGTTGTAGCCAACCAAATTCAATTCAAAGCAAAACCATTGGGCAGGATTTGCTTAACCAGCCCCATCAGAAGCCCCACACAAGGACTTCCACTTGTGCAATGGAGTTCCCTCCCCTCTCACTCAGTGCTTTCTACATGCCCCCAAAAATTGGTTCTGGGGGTTGGAAGAACCCCCAGCACATTACAGGAAAGCACAGGGAGGAGGTGGGATTGTTCCATCTAGCAAATTGGAATGCTTGTTCAGCTGGAAAAGACCAACACTGAAATCCATGGTGTTGATTACTTTCAGTGGGTCTGCTCTGAGTATGGCTAACATTGAATGCACCCCCCTGGTACTTCAGAAATTAAAAATTAGGCTTATTTGTTGCCAGCTCAAGAGCTTTTTCAACTATATCTAGAAGGAAACAATGAGTGTATACAACTGCTGATCTTTTTCCTCCTCTTGTAACTGATCAGTCAATACCTGATAACATCACACCATCAACATGAGGGAGGGAACAGACTTCTGATAGCAGCCACTTGGTGATCTTATCTATTGCAGATAATTGCACTGAAATGGGATGTGAGCAGTCAGCAAGATGAGCAGAGGTAGCCCAATAACTAACCACAAGATTGTGTGCAGCATTTATGAATTTGTTTGGTGCCTTCTTCGCAGCGTGTGTTCAGAATCTCCCATAAAATATCCACACAGCAATGGAAGCTTAAAGACCTAAACTCAAAGTGCTGGAAAATTGGGTGTTAGAATATCAGATTGACTGACAACTGGGTGGATTTAAGAGCAGAGCAAAAAAAATTGTGATAGCAATACTGTGACCTTAATAGGAGTGAAGTGAGAGCCTTGGGAAACCTGGGATCAAGTCAGATGTGGTCAACTGCTATAAAGTTAGCCACTGGAGTTTTTTTTGACAGTTAGAGGAAATAGCAAATGAAAATGCATGGTTACGGACTTAAAAGCATCACCCTAGAGACCTAATAAGATTTTTTTTTTAAGTGACTTGCATGGTGGATTTTAGCAACAGTCCTCAGAATATAGAATCATAGAACTGGAGAGTTAGAAGGGACCCTAAGGATCACCTACTCTGACCCCTTGCAATGAAGGAATCATGGCTAAAGAATCCATGATGTTTTTGGACAGTTGAGTCAAACTTAGTAAGACTTTAATCCAATACTTGTTTGCTCAGGAACAAGATCCATAGAATAATAGCATTGTAAAGTTGGAAGCGACCCCAAGGCTCATCTAGTCCAACCCCCCCACAATGACAGATGGTCATCCAACTCCTACTTAAAAACCTATATGTCTGTTGCTGTAGCCTAGAATAGCATCAGCTTTTTAACCTTTTTTTCTGCAGCATCATTAAGCTTGTTAAGTCTGTGGACCAGGATAACAAGGAACTGTTGGTGAGCACTCTTTGGGTTTGGTCAATCAACCAGCTACAAATCTACCTAACAGTTATCTCATCAAGTCCACTGAGAATTCTTGTATTAAATTGCACTGGATCGATTTTAGTGGCACATAGGATGGGAATACAGTTTGCTCTCTGTGTTCCCAAATTAGTAAATAATGTTTAATGAACAATCATTAGACCTGAACTGTTTGGTCAGTGCATGTATTTGTCAATAGTATATAATTGATTATGTGCATTTGTTTAGATTTTGATAGTAGCTTCCGACATTAACATAACATTGTTTAAACACAGCAATCCACTTCAATCTCTCTCTCTCTCTCTCTCTCTCTCTCTCTCTCTCTCTCTCTCTCTCTCTCTCTCTCTCTCTCTCTCTCTTCCTCTCCAGCAGGGATGAGCATGCTACCTTCACCCCTTCCTCTTTATGATCACCCTCCATGAATGGGAGTGCAAACTTGCGAAGTGAGGAAATGTATTTGCTTGTAGAAACTCTCCACATGTTTTAGAACTCCACTGCCACAGGATGTAATGTGGGCCACCAACATGGATGGCTTTAGAAGACAGATTGAGCTATCAAAGGCTACCAGGCATGATGTCTTCCTGCTACCTCCAGTACTTGTGGTGGTGTGGCTTTGAATACCAGTTGCTGGAATTCACAAGTGGAGAAATGTTGTTGTGTTCAAGTCCTCATTTTGATTTTCCAAAAGATATCTCTCTCACCACTGTGAACTAGATTGACCTTTGGCCTGATCCCGAATGGTTCATTGTAACGCATGGATAGCTTCTACAAATACAGGAGGCTTCCAGCTTCTGATAGCCAGACTTGGCCAAACTGCTTCATACTTATGAAGGATAACACAAATGGTGAAAGAGAGTAGAACACATGTTTCTACCCCTGGTGCCCTTCTCATACATGGAAGAAAGAATGGTGGAAGAGGACTTACATAATGATATATTCTAGCTTGCTACTCGTACTTCCTGGTCCCCCCCCCTGCTCTGGTCCCCCACTTTCTGTGTGAGAGCTTCCCTAGCTTACAAAATATTTGTTTGATTATTGGAAATTATGATCATACAATTATCAGAAAAAACTAAGTGCCATTTAAAAAACAAAACAAAACTCTTTTTATCACTCTTATAGCTCTAAACGAACTACCCCCCTCCATAAAGAGAGCTACATTAACTCAGGAATCAGGTCAGTAAAATGCACTTTTTCAGGCTCAGGCTGTGTTGCTGCCTGCCTCTGAGTCAGAGGGCTTCTACTCAGAAGCCGTAGCAGTGGAATTACAACCCTGTTCCCATACAGCCAATGACTGTTAATGAAGGCTGAACACCTTTTAATGAAGTGACCCCCCACACTGAAGGTGGAGCAGGCAACCAGAACGGCAGTTCCTATTTCAGGCTTGGCCTGAGGTTAAATGCTGCCAAAGCAACATCTGAGCTTTGTTCTTCTGGATTGTCCCAGCCTGAGTATTACATGGAGTTATCCAGCGTACCACTCCAGCTTTGCCTCTGTACCACTGAAGTTCAAAAACAGAGCGTGTTCAGTTGAAAGAATTCAGTGATGGGTCTGCTTCCAAACCAAATTAATATATTTTTTCTGCATGATCTGCTGGATAAAAAATGAACAAATTACCAGAAGGGACTGCATTTCTATGCTAGATGTGATTACATCAGTCAGATGTGAACTCCAAAGATTTGGTACAGCCTGGTGCCTATGAGGCTAGGATTTAGTCTTGCAGTGAGGAAGAATAGAGAGGGAAATATACAATGGACAACAAGATACTCGACTCATTAGCTAGCTCTGGACTATCCACATAAAAGCCAGCTCACTTGGCACAGAAACTCTACTGAGAAAACTGTTTTTGCTTCCAGCGGGCAACTCATTGGTGACATTTAACTCCCCCCCCAGAAGCACCAGATTCCAGTTTTCTCCCTAATTAGGAAAAAAAAAGCATGTGAAAGGATTCAGTGACCCTACAGAAACTAAATAACTGTCAACTCCTTTGTAGCTGTTGGTTTCTGTTGTTAAGTACAGAGGATAAAGGGTTATATGGTGTCCTGCTAGTTATTCTGCAGCATGCAGAGGAGACGAAGAGGATATACATCTAAAAGGAGCCCTTCAGATATATGTTTTATGATCTTGTACATTGATAATGCCCTGAATAACCTACAGAGTACACTTCCCATTTGTTGTACAAGGTAACACTGCACAGCACAGTTTCAGATGAAGATCCTTGAAACACATCCTTGTATTCAAACCTTCAAGAATTTATCACCAACCTGAAATAGGCTATATCAAATATCGTTTCCAATTTTATTTCTCTACCAAATGAAAAATACAATACTTCTCTCTCACCACTCCATGAAATGCAATGTGAGAAGTACTTTAGAGAAAGGTGGGATGCCAAACAGCAAATACCTCTTAAAAATAGATCCATCCTGCCATAGTAGAAAGGGGGTGTCTATGGAAGAGAATCTACCATATGCAAGTCTTCTTGACTTCACACTGGCCAGGGTAGAAGTTGGGAGCACATGCATTTTTCCCTCCAATATCTGCACATTTGTTTTCCTGAATTCCAATCCCATTGCTTACCATGGGAGGAAAATTTACAATGACATTGGCAAGGCTGGCATAGTTTTACTCACATGGGGAATGAGAGTGCATTGGATTCTCTACCTTCAACATACAAGTAGTTAGTGAGGTAGACGGTTACAGAAATAATAATAATAATAATAATAATAATAATAATAATAATAATAATGTGGAAAAATCCAATATTCTGATCAGGTCTTCACTTAAAAAGTAGATGAGTTGGGATAAGATTTCTCAGCTGTGTAAATTCTATCTGTTAACTGTGCAAACTTTCTGTAATGGTTTTGAAGTTAAGCATGGGTTGTAAAGCTGCATGCAAAATCTTCGTTATAACAGAGTGTTGCAAAGGTTTGTCTGTCCTTCATTGGTGGGATTTGAAGCCTACAGATTTAAAATCTTTTTATTTATTTTTTATTTTTAACTGTCTGATATTGTGCAGGTAAGCACTCTCCCATCCCGCATTCCAATTTCTTCCTCTAGTGCATCTGATATGAAGTTCACTGCAACTCAAACTGCCATCAGTCATTGCTCCCAACTGATAATTTCCTGGAACATCTGGTTACCATTCTATAAAGCGGATGTTCCAAAAATGTTTTGGCCCAATGTATCTTACTGAATTTTAACAAGATATTTTTTTTTTACAGGAACCAACAGCTTGTTTGTTGTACTGGTGCCAAATTATAATGCATTGGCATGCTGTCTCTGCTCTATTTGCTGACACTCAGCAATACTATGACAATTTGGTGGAGCACTTAAGCATTTTCCCTTTACTAAGTGGCTCAGCATGCTGCTCTCTGAATCAGGAGGCGAAGGTCATTGGTTTCAATCCTATTTCCTTGTATCATTTTAATGGTAATGATGCTGTTAAAACTGTGGTATGGAATAAGATTGTGCTTAATGCTATTATTTTGCTGAACTTTGTGCAATAAGTGTCACTGTCTATGAAATATTATTTGCCTAATTAAAGCACATCCATGATTTCAATTTTATTCTTCCATTTTTTGACACTCCATAATGAAATCTGGGGGTAGAGTACATACACAAAGACCTAAATTCATCTTCAAGGGCCTCCACCCCCACTAAACTAGTTTAAGGCAATTTCAGAGACATCAATAATCACCTGTAATTCAAGTGTATGAATTCAAGTGCTTGTATCAGCAGCTAGCATATTGCCCTTTGTGGCATTTTAGATACATTTAAATCCACAACTCAAGATATCAACAATAACCTGGTGACATGACATTTCTATCCATGTCTAAACAACAGCTGCACACATCGTTGAGATGCTATTCACACTTTCCAGTTATCTTTTAAAAAGCTAAGTTATTTCATATTATCATTAATTAAAATGCTTAAGTATATTAGATGGTACACATGAATAAATTCCATGGGCTCACAATCTACATAATAATGTCACTTCATAAACTTGTCAGTATATAAATGTAGCTGCCATATTACCTAGTATTCTGGGCAAAGTCTTTTTACAGTAATGGGGAGCCTGTGTTCTTCCGGATGTCATTGGACTTCAACTCCCAACATTCCTCAACACTGGCCATGCTAGATAGGACTGACAGAACTGGAACCCAACAATACCTGGAGGACTACAAGTCCCTCAACAGGTAGTTGCATCTATCTGCCTTCTCCATGCAAACAATCTACTAGTTGCTTGTTCTTCCTCTTGCTTCAAACAAACCTGAAGAAACTTTTTAATTATTTTTATCCTCTCTTGCAAGCCTAAGTTTATTCTGAACTTTGACCTGCCCGATCTTCTCCCTGTAACTGTTGGCTATTCATGTATACTCTCCATTCATTATTTCTCATTTTCTCTACTTTTTTATACATCCTCTTCTTAAATCTCAGCTCATCTGGAAACCACACCAGTTTCTTTAGATGCTTTCCACTTTTTACGTAATTGTTGGAATTGTCTGCATTTGTGCATTCCAATATTTCACATTTAAGAAACTCCCTCCTTGGACTCACTTCTCTTTGAGTATTTCTGACCATGGGATATCTTCCAGTAGTTCCTTAAGCTTTTTTAATTCAATTTTCTTAAAATCCAGAGTGAGGTAGTCAAGGTTGTTGATGATACCCAAGTATCCAGGTGAATGTGAAGTAAACTGTCAACTGCAATTCAATGTAAGCAATTGTAAAGTGCTGCATATTTGGACAAAAACCCCTGAATTTCACATAGTCTCATAGAGTCTGAACTAGCGATGAATGACCAAGAATGAGACCTTGGGGGTCATAATGAATAGCTCATAGCAAATAGATGTTGACCCAGTGTGCAGCAACTGGGAAAAGGGCAGATTTCATGTTAGGGGTCATTAGGAAAGGAATTGAAAATAAAACTGCAGATATGCTGTGAGCATGCAAGGAACACTGTGTACAGGTTTGGTTGCCAAACCTCAGAAAGGATGCTGGACAGCTTTTTTAAAAAATGGTTCAGAAAATGGCAAATAAAATAAGCAAGGGGCTCCAGAAACATTACAACTTTTCAGATAGTGAAATAATTATTGAAAGTATTCGAGTATTGCCTCCTGGTTTCCAGCTGTGATATTATGTTGTCTCTGGTGTAGTTTTCTGTTGTTGCTTAGTTTTATTTATTTTAATATGCACACTGATATTTTGTATCATTTTTGCATTGTTGGTTTTATGACAGTGTTTTGATTTTATCTGTACACTGCTCTGGAAACTTTTGCGGAAAAGCTGGCCAGAAATATAGACACAAGTAAATAGACACAAAAATAGCAAGCATCATTGTGACACTCACACACATTATTTATCCAGGATCTGAAAGAAATCTGATGCCCCAGATTCTTCTTTTTCCCTTAGCAGATGTTGAGAAACCTGAGGGGACTTGTGGCTTAAAATGATCTGTTGTTTACCTTTTTCCTCTATGCAGGAGAGAACCTATAAATGCAATGCAAGCCCCTGCCTTTTTTTTAAACTGAGGAGAAACAATGGTGATTGTAAACTCTTAAAGAAGAGGGAGGCACTTGTCTTGGTGCCAAGTGTTCATGCACTGTTACTCATAAGGCCATTTCCTATCTCACTGGTTCTTTTGTTTGCTTCCTTAGGTTGTTAGGTAGAGCAAAGGCACCAAGCACCTGTGTTTAATTGCAGCTTATTGGATTCCCTACAGGGAAGCAAGAACAGCTGTCCAAAGCATACTGTACTGAGGCAAGAAAGAGGGAGAAAATTCTCTCTGTTGTTCTGCAAAGAACATGGTGATAAAGATAAACAAATGAAGCTTGAAATTTAGATTATCTACGACCCTAAACACAAACACACACACACACACACACACACACACACACACACACACACCTCTTCCCTAGAACCATCTCATATCTCAAAGTGACTACACTATGTCTCAGCTAGTAAAAGCTCACCTTTACAGAGAAATACTACCATTGGTTGAGTTTCATATCTGTTGTTTGTTCATTAGCTGAAAAACTTCCCACACAAACTTGGCTGATAGACAAGTTCTGCATTTCTAGGATGTGTGCATGCAGTTCATTTAAAGCCCGTGAAGCCCGTGCACATCAATTTGCAGGCTTAAAAATAGATTATTAGGGGCAGAGTTTTATTTTTCAAAATGGAAAGGGTGCAAATTTCCTTTTTTTCTTTTCTTTTTTTACAAAATTCAGCGTGGATTTCAAAGTGTGGTTGTTCCTGGTTTGCATATTGCTTTGTAAAATGCAAATCAGGTAAGTTTTCCTTTGCATGTAACTAATTGAATGTTTCTTCAGTTTCTAAAATACAACACTAAACATGATCATACAAATATATTTCATCTTTGTGTCTCTTGGCTCCCCCCCTCTTTCTTTCTTTCTTCTCTCCCTCCCTCCCTTCCTTTTAGTTTTGTTAGCTTTTCAAGTGCAGCAGCATTTACTTATTTACTTCCTTTCTGGACTAGTGAAGAAAACATAAGCACAATAATAAATACTATAAACAAATAATGTAATGACTAGGTCAATGAAATATTACATGAAAGAGAGTCAACCACACATCCACTGGGATGAAGACTAGGGTCCAAATCTTTGTTCAGCCAAGCAGCAGCCTGAATGTGGAATTTCAGCCTGTATTCTCCAGGCTGGGCTATGGAAGTTGCAATAAAGGGCTGGCTGTTGGAATGAGTAAGTGCTCCTTTCAGCTGTCAGCTATTGCACTGCTGTCTGTGGTCCTGAAACCCTTGCTGTTAACTCTCATCCAGCACTCTGGACATTGCCCCAGCTGAAAGTTGGTCTCAGCAGTTCTTGGGCTATTTTCTAACATTTTCACCCCTCCTCTCCAGAAAGATTGTTATTTTCCTGGAGCAAAATAATAAAGTCTGGTGTGATCTTAAAGGTAAAGGTAAAGGAAGCCCTGACTATTAGGTCTAGTCATGACCACTCAGGGGTTGCGACGCTCATCTCGTGTTATTGGCCGAGGGAGCCGGCGTACAGCTTCCAGGTCATGTGGCCAGAATGACAAAGCTGCTTCTGGCGAACCAGAGCAGCTCACGGAAACACAGTTTACCTTCCCGCTGTAGCGGTCCCTATTTATCTACTTGCACTTTGATGTGCTTTCGAACTGCTAGGTTGGCAGGAGCTGGGACTGAGCAACGGGAGCTCACCCTGTCACGGGGATTTGAACCACCCACCTTCTGATCAGCAAGCCCTAGGCTCTGTGGTTTAACCCACAGCGCTACCCACGTCCCTCTTAAAGACTAACAAATGGGATCTTAAAGACTAACAAATGTATTATGATATGCAAAATGAAATGCAGAAAAGTACAGTTGGTGATCAGAATTGTGGCCATTCACAATTGTTTTCACAGTTGTTGACAGCAGAAATACCCTGACACTGGTAAGCCAATTAACATATGTAGTGTGATACAAAACACTTTGTGACTGATCTTAAGGTGGGCAAAGTGGAAATGAGTTCCAAAAGGGTAATATAATAAAAGGTAGAGGGAGATATTTCAACCTTAAGGTGGCCATGCTGGAACAAAGGAACTCCTCTCTCTCTCTCTCTCTGTGTGTGTGTGTGTGTGTGTGAGAGAGAGAGAGAGAGAGAGAGAGGGAGAGAGGGAGGGAGGGAGAGGGAGAGAGAGGGAGAGAGAGGGAGAGAGAGGGAGGGAGAGAGAAGTCACAATTACAAAATTATCATCATTGGTATTTTTCTGCATTTTTTTGCCTTGTGAACTCATTGCTTACAATCCTCAACACTATTTTTTATATCTGCCTTTAACAGGATAATGTTCTATGTGTCTGATAAATTGGAGTGCAGTCCACAAAAATTTACAGAGGAATAAAGCTGCTAATCCAGGCATAGGCAAACTCGGCCCTCCAGGTGTTTTGGAACTACAACTCCCATCATCCCTGAACACTGGTCCTCTTAGCTAGGGATCATGGGAGTTGTAGTCCCAAAACATCTGGCAGGCCGAGTTTGCCTATGGCTGTGTTAATCATTAAGATTCCAGAAAACTCCTCCTTAATCTTTCTTTCATTTTTTTAATGACTTCCATTATCTTTTATTTTGAGACTGATAATCTGCTGTGATATTTGTTTTGTGGAGTCACTTGCTGCTGTTTAGTAAAGTGATTTCTTTTATTGGACCAACTTTTGTTGAGGTAAGTGTGTGCTGTCATTTTCATTTCAGAGTGAACATTTAACTGAATGCAATTGTATTATAATTGTAATAAACCACTACTTGTCATTTGTAGATATTGAGTACATTATCATCTGCAATGTAGCTCATTATGGCAAAGATAGATATTGTTTGAATAGCAAGAAAAATGCTAGATGGCATCAAATGAGTGCAGAAGAATAACATATTTCATGAATCTCCTCATGCCTATTGGCAGAAAACCATGAAATATTGTAGCTATTTCCCCTTTCTTGCACAAGTATCATTATCTACTGCTCTCTTGTGCTAATTACACCTATCTAGGGATATGCCAGCCATTGCAGCTGCTCTGCTTATTTTGCATTAGAATTGCTGAAATATCTTCTGGCATTGATTTGGTGGAGGGGGGAGATCTATAGGAGATGGAATGAGAGTAATTGATCTTACAGTGGGCTGGATGAAATAATCTTGGAAGAACATTTCACATCTACAATTTTGGTATGACACTCATTTGACGAGGTTTTCATTTTAGAATCATTTCCCAACATATTGCATATATTTCAGCGAGGTTATAAATGCACTGTGCTAATTAGCCCTGTTGGAATTTTGTCACAATAATAATTAAAAGGGACCCATATGTAGCTATGATCTAAACCATTGCTGTTCTCTGGAAGAGAAAAGGATTGGAAGAGCAGTAATATGACAATCCTGATTCTTTTCTCTTAAGAAACTTCCAGGGATTGTCGTCACTGAAGCAGAGTGCAAGTGATACCCATTAGGTGTTAGATCTCACAAGGTCCATGATGTTCTCTGTGCTCCATCGACAGACAGCAGTGAACTGTAAGAAAGCACAATAGATTTCCTGTTCTCTGGATCATTATTTCACTGGGTCAGAAAGAAGATGTTATAGAGCACTATTTCAGCTGTGCTTCTTTCCCAACGTTACATTTTTGGTCTTGCTAACAAAAAAAAAGTGCCAAAAAAGAAAAGATATAATGTTATGCTTCCTAGCCTAGATCTGCTTGGGAATGACAAGGATTGTGTCAAGCTTACTGGAAAGCTTCTCTCTTTGTCCCGGTGTTTTACAGTTTGATGAGACTCATGACTGAAAAGAAGTAGAAACACTTACCTCATGTGAAGACAAAGATAGTCATGCATTTGTATGCATTATCTTTTCACCACGGAACTTAACTTATTAAATTACTCATCACCAAGAAAAGACTACTGGCAGAGGAGGATGGGAGACCTGAAGAACAAAGTAGGTATATGCATTTTTTTTAAGGACTGATATAAGTATTGCTACAGAATTCTGAATAAGCTTATAGGGAATCAGATTTATTCAGAGAACTAGATAGATCTATGTTGCAGTGATACAGATGCCTAATAAACTCAGAGATGTACCTTTGTAGTGATCCAGAATTCTAAATATTATTTTATTTATGTTTCCTTCTACAAATTTCCTGAAACCATGCCAGGTACGCAATTCCATACATGTAAGCCACACTGGGGCCACATTCTGTTGAACACAATCTGTACAGCACTACAGCCTAAGTATTCACCTTTTATCTCTCAGATTATCTTCAAATGTGATGTCTGAGAGGCAGCACAATCTAATGCCCAGGAAAGCTGCATGTTTGTCACCAGAGGGACTTCACCTTCATACCATTTTTTTTTAAGCAAAATGACATATCTGGGGTCTGAATGCAACATTACTTTCAACATGCCCATGTTTAACAGAGGCTAGCTGCCAAACTAAGGGGGGGGGCATGGGTGGCACTGTGGTCTAAACCACTGAGACTCTTGGGCTTGCCGATCAGAAGGTCGGCGGTTCGAATACCCGCGATGGGGTGAGCTCCCATTGCTCAGTCCCAGCTCCTGCCAACCTAGCAATTCGAAAGCATGGCAAAAAGTGCAAGTAGATAAATAGGGACCGCTCCGACAGGAAGGTAAACGCCGTTTCCGTGCACTGCTCTGGTTTCGGGGTTTCGTTGCGCCAGAAGCAGCTTAGTCATGCTGGCCACATGACCTGAAAAAACTGTCATAGAATCATAGAATCATAGAATCATAGAGTTGGAAGAGACCACAAGGGCCATCCAGTCCAACCCCCTGCCAAGCAGGAAACACCATCAAAGCATTCCTGACATATGCCTGTCAAGCCTCTGCTTAAAGACCTCCAAAGAAGGAGACTCCACCACACTCCTTGGCAGCAAATTCCACTGCCGAACAGCTCTTACTGTCAGGAAGTTCTTCCTAATGTTTAGGTGGAATTTTCTTTCTTGTAGTTTGAATCCGTTGCTCCGTGTCCGCTTCTCTGGAGCAGCAGAAAACAACCTTTCTCCCTCCTCTATATGACATCCTTTTATATATTTGAACATGGTTATCATATCACCCCTTAACCTTCTCTTCTCCAGGCTAAACATACCCAGCTCCCTAAGCCGTTCCTCATAAGGCATCGTTTCCAGGCCTTTGACCATTTTGGTTGCCCTCTTCTGGACACGTTCCAGCTTATCAGTATCCTTCTTGAACTGTGGTGCCCAGAACTGGACACAGTACTCCAGGTGAGGTCTGACCAGAGCAGAATACAGTGGTACTATTACTTCCCTTGATCTAGATGCTATACTCCTATTGATGCAGCCCAGAATTGCATTGGCTTTTTTAGCTGCTGCATCACACTGCTGACTCATGTCAAGTTTGTGGTCTACCAAGACTCCGGAGCGGGAGCGGGCGTTTGTCTGCGGACAAACGCCCACTCCCTCGGCCTGTAAAGCAAGATGAGCGCCACAACCCCAGAGTTGTCTGCAACAGGACTTAACTGTCAGGGGTCCTTTACCTTTTTACCTGCCAAACTACTGCCCTCCAGATGTTATTGGACTTGAGCTCCCATCATTCTTGGCTATGGGCTATACTGGCAAAAACCAATGGGAGCTGGTATCCAACATCTAATGGGCCCTAGGTTCCCCACTCCTCTTCTAACCAAGTTAGATTCTATTAATATAAAGTAAAACTAGGTAAATTTGGTCATGAGGTATTTGACAAAAATGTTACTGAAGATTCCCAAATGTGACTGGACCTTGAGGCTATTTATAGGCATTATGGGTAAATGGCTATTCTTTTCTTTTGCTAGTTCTAATAGTTCACAAATATTTGCTCCCCTATAATCACAGGATTCTTAAGAACATTATTTTAGCTACCTTGGACAGCTTTACAAAGACAGAAATAATGGCTAGTCATGGTGGGTATTCACAGTACAGTACCAGAGGCAGCATGCTTTTGAATACCAGTTGCAGGGAACACAAGTGGAACAGTGCTATTTCATTCCTGTTCTGCTTGTGGGTTTCTCATAAGCCTCTGGTGAGCCACTGTGGGCATAGAATGCTGGACAAGACAGGAATTAAGTTGGATTCAGCAAGATTCTTCTTAGGTTCTTATATAATTTAGGTTTCACCTTGTAAATATTCTTATGGGCTGTAAGAGTAGCATAAAAGAAAGTTATTTTGACAGCAAACGTGGGCATTTTCTTTCAGTTTAAGGCCTCTCTCAATATTTTACCATATATAAAATATCAGGTCCTGCCACTTTGTTCTCAGCCCCACTGGACTTGTTATCTGTAATTAAATATAAGCCTCCTTGATGTTGGTAGTGATTTGATGGATAGTTGCTTACCTACAAGGCAGCACTTAGAGCAATGGAGGTCCTTGAAAGTGAACTGCATCAGAGTGTAAATCAGCCAGAATGAAGACAGGAGTGAATATAGATTTTGTGGTAAGAATACCCAGGAGATTGTTCTTAGAAATCCACAGATTGGAGATTGCACCCATATTGATTTATAGTCAGGCTTATATTGATCATTGACTAAATGACTGGGCAGATAATTATATGGATTGTTCCCATGTTACCCTGAGATTTAACCCCAATGACTGCAGCACAAAAATAAAAACCGTACTTAAACCAAAATTGTTGCTATTATCAGTACATTTAGATAGGTAATGTAAAAGCATTTGCCCAGACAGTGCTGACTGTCTGAAAGAGAACAGAGAAAATTGTGCTGTAAGAGGGAAGATAAAAGCCAGGTGAAAAGATTCCAGATTTACCTCCTGCACTGCGGATCAGAATATGAGGACACCTCCCCCCCTGATAGCTTATAATTGTGCTGCTTCATTTCTTGCATGCCGTTATTTAACAGTCTCTGAAAAATAAAGCTCAAAGCATAGAATGGAATATCAATATCAAAGCCCCGAGTCTAAAAAAGCCCATTGTGATGGCCAGTTCTGACCCAGGAACATGTCGGGAGCTGCAACAAAATTCCAATTCTATTTTTTAACTTCCTGAGATGTACAGTGGAAACCCAGCTGAGGCAGGAGCTTTATATAGCTGCAGTACAAAGGTAACACCTGCTGGCTAATTCAAGAAGCAGGTGATTGTCTATTGTTTTGCTCTAGAGGTGCTGAGACAAGGCAGAGCAGAGGACAAAAATTGGATGCTTGTCTGGAGAACTGGAGGTTGTCAGGCTCTTTTCATGATGATTTTCAAGCAACTGCAATCTCTTTTAAGTACAATTGCTAAGACTCCAAATGGAATTCTTGAAAACGCTTCCGCATATTTTATTTAATGTGCAGAGAGGAACCTGAGCTGCAAAACACACATCAAAGTATATGAATGCTGATTCCTCAGAAGTTTTAATTGGTTTATCTTTTAACTGAATATGAGGGCCCTTTTGCATTTAATCTGTGTCAGTAGGACAACAATATAAACAGAGCTGTGCATACACTGTTTTTAAAAAAATCTCAAGCAGTGCAACATAAATTGTTTGTGCAGTTCAGTTCCAATTTATCTGGTCTAAAGAACACAGACATCAAAAAGAGTGTAAGAGTCAGATACCCGCTTTGAGGTCCCATGCATCCTCAGAGCTCCAAACTATATCTTAGATTCAGAGAGAGTCTGGTGCACTTCCAACCACTAGGGCTTGGGGTAACTTTTTATTACAGCATCCCTCACTCTAGTTTCTTTTCTCTAGAGTTGCGCTTCTCTTCCTACATCCCTTTCTATTCTTCCCTACACTTCCTATCTGCCATTTCCCCTTTTTAAAACAAAAAAAACCTTCCACAACTTGAAGGAATAGAGTAAGTCATTAAATTACAATACTTAAGCAGTTTTGTTAAATTTTGAGAACTATATAACATGTTGAGTATAACTGTGAGCTATGAATGGGGCTATCCTTGGTTGAATCTCATGTCTGCAACTAAGTCAACAAGGACTTGGGCAAGCCACTCTCTCTCTCAACGTTCTGCACTAAAGGCTTTAAGCATTGTGGGAATAAGGAAAGATTTTGATGCCTTGATAGGTGCTATAGTATTATTAACATTCATTCTTTATTCTAGTTGCACGGTAATTAATTTTGCTGGAAATTTAGTTTAGAATCTGCCCAGAATCAGGCTTTTATCCACCACTCCCTTTCAGGCGGAAACAGGGTCATTCAGGGCTGAGGCAAAATGGGAACCTGCCACCCCACAACTGCTGTGTCATCGAAGCCCCCCACCCCTCAGCCATCCTTAACTGAGTTGTGTGGTGGCACCAACAAAGCAGCAGTTGCTGGTTCTTGAAAGATCTTGCAGAGCTCATGAGGCCGCATGAATTTCTGGTGAGATCTCACCAAAGATTGCTGCCACTTCCACTTCTCCACTGGAGGTGGGGTGACGGGGCAGGCGGGGCACCCACAGGGGCACCACCTCTTAGGGTTCTGCTTCCCAAGGCAGTTAGCTCAGCCTGTGTCATGGGCTGTGACCCAACATTTGTGTTGCTTGGCTTGGAACACGTCGCTCAAGAGACTTAAACACAAAGTAAACATGATGACTCCTCAGTTATTTTACACCTCCCAACATTCTTAGTACCTAGTTTGATGGTGTCGCTGACTGAGGGGCCACTACCACTTCTTGCCACTACCACTGTTGAGAGAGCATCAGCAGAAATGCATGGGAAGAGTGGAAGCTCATAGGTGGATCAGTGGAGGGTTGGAGGAAGAAGGCCATCATTGCTTGGAGCCCTTTGCAAGGGAGTGTTGGATACTCATAAGTGGACCAATGGAGGGAACATGAAAAACCCACATATATTGGAGCCCATTGTAACTCCAGCTAGGGATGTGATGGGATCCAATTGGACTCAATTTAGTTCAAAATAAGCCTCTATATTTCTTCAGTATATCAAGATCATTTGACAAGAATAGGGCAGAAAGTGTTCATCACGGTTATTGATGATACTTTTTGTTTTTTTTTTACATCTTGGATACAACTAATAGCAATATAGTGGATAAATATCTAGAAAACACAAATGGCTATCTGCATGTCTAACAGGCATGCAGCTATTGCTTGTCACTTTGGAAAAGCTTAGGAAATCCCACGTGAAAAGAATTGTGAGTTGATACACACAGGTCTGTCATTTTAGAACTGTTTACATTTCCCATGTTGTTCTATTTAATGTTCCAGTTCTTCAGTTTTGAGTCGATAGCCTCCATTCCTGACTTGATGATAACAGCTGGCAGCACTTGCATATTTAAGCTGCCAATCATTCAGAAAGCTGCATTTGCGGCCATTAAGTAAGCATCACTTATTAAAATTAAGTCCTTGATGTGCTGGGAAGTCTGTGTTTATGTTTAGATTACCAGCAAAGCTGTTGTGTGAGAGACTGATTTATGCTGTATGTCTGTTCTTGTTGTTAGGATGAAGAGGTACTAGTATAAAGCACTTAGAGTATTTTTTTGCTATAATCAAAGAATATCAAATTATAAAAGGGCAATGAAAGGTTACAGAAGCCTATTATTTTCCTGTGTTATTCATGGCCTTGAAAATTATAATGTATGTGCTCATATGTGTAATTCTGATCTTTTAGAATTTTAGTTGTCCAGTTGCAACCTATTTATTTGCTCTTTCCTTTTAAAAGTATCAATTAAGCAAAAGATGAATCATAACTTCTCTAATGCATTATTTCCTGGTTTTTTTTATTAAAAAAATTGATGTTTAATTTCCATCTTGTTTCTTGTGCTCAAGAGAAGGGAGGGTTTTGTGTTGTTGTTTTTAATTTAAAATTTAAAAAATGAACAATTCTCACATACTATATTCATTATTAGACATATAACATTATGTGCATATTATGCACATATACAGTATCAGTTTCCAAAAGTAATTAGGACATAAACAACTTAAGTAAATAGAAATGTATCTAAATATGCATTAATACTTGTTAAATTATGCTGAATTTTTAGTAAGTGATTTTTAATACAAATAGTTTGGCTTCAAACAACAACAACAACAACAACCTGTCATCGCAGAAGGAGCTCAGAAATAATGATTGAATACAGGTGTGGCTACATCATCACACTTATAACGTGGTAGTGGTGAAGCAAGCTTACTTCTCTATCACCACTGCATCCATGAGTATCCATCTGGCCAAGCTTTCCTAAGTGATGAATGGGCTTTTGTCATCTGGCCAACACAGCATTGTTTTGACACCCTAAGCAGCCTGCTCTAAACATTCTTTTATTAATATTATTATTAAAGTTTTTCTTGATTTACAAAGACTTGTCTCTATGCAATGTCTCTCATAACATTTTTACAAATCAGTTTCATTTGTTGAGACATTGGGAAGAAAGCGGAAAAGAGGAGAGATGAGTGGGGTTGGGGTTGGGTGACAATGTTTCTATGTTACTTAATATATGTGGGGGGATTTTGTCAGCATCGCTTGTGCAGGTTCTCTGCTGTTTGCTTGTGTTCCTTTGGTGGTGAGAAATGTTGGGGTTGGCCTAGGGTATGGTTGTTCATTTGTGGTTGGCTGTGGTGATCTTTGTTTCATGTGTTGTTTTGGATCAGGTTAGCCATATTGATTGGTATGCTGTTGGTGGGTTTTTGTCATTGTCTTGTTGGGCTATGTATGTAATAAAAGGGAGCCATACCGGGGTGAAGTCGTCTTCTTCTATTTGTCCCCGTGTCAGTTTCATGCTCTAACAATTCTGAGGGGAATTCAGCTTTAGACAGATTTGAATGCTACAGTTTGAGCAGGTCCAAAGTTAACATGTAGAGCACTGTCATTCTATCTATACTGGAATAAAGTTTGACTGGATATCTGTCTCCTTGACCTTTGCTCATCATGGCTTCTTAGAGCTAGCTGTAGGGGGTTGACTGGGCACAGGGGGTTCCAGGGAGTAAATAATGCTTTATTGGAAAAGAGGGAGGCACCATCTGCCTTTAAAGTGGTGGTGATGTGTCCCCACCTTAAGAAGATCTACCTGGACCCAGAAGACTTAGACCATTGCCCAGCAGTAAATATCCTCTTTGGGACAAGGTGCTTAAGAATGTAGTGGCTTCAGGCATGGTTGGAGAAAATGGATTACTTGGATTCATTCCAGTCTGGCTTCTAACCTGGTCATGGCACTGAAACTGCCTTAGTCAACCTGGTTGATGATATAATAATAATAATAATAATAATAATAATAATAATAATAATAATAATAATAATAATATATTATTTATACCCCGCCCATCTGGCTGGGTTCCCCCAGCCACTCTGGGCGGCTTCCAACAGAAAAATGAAATAAAATAATCTATTAAACATTCAAAGCCTCCCTAAACAGGGCTGCCTTCAGATGTCTTCTAAAAATCTGGTAGCTGTTTTTCTCTTTGACATCTGATGGGAGGGCGTTCCACAGGGCAGGAGCCACCACCGAGAAGGCCCTCTGCCTGGTTCCCTGCAACTTGGCTTCTCACAATGAGAGAACCGCCAGAAGGCCCTCGGTACTGGACCTCAGTGTCCGGGCAGAACGATGGGGGTGGAGACGCTCCTTCAGGTATACTGGACCGAGGCCATTTAGGGCTTTAAAGTTCAGCAGCAACACTTTGAAATGTGCTCGGAAACGTACTGGGAGCCAATGTAGATCTTTCAAGACCAGTGTTATGTGATCTTGGCGGCTGCTCCCAGTCACCAGTCTAGCTGCCGCATTCTGGATTAGTTGTAGTTTCCGGGTCACCTTCAAAGGTAGCCCCACTTAGAGTGCATTGCAGTAGTCCAAGCGGGAGATAAATAGAGCATGCACCACTCTGGCGAGACAGTCTGCAGGCAGGTAGGGTCTCAGCCTGCGTACCAGATGGAGCTGATAGACAGCTGCCCTGGACACAGAATTGACCTGCGCCTCCATGGACAGCTGTGAGTCCAGAATGACTCCCAGGCTGCGCACCTGGTCCTTCAGGGGCACAGTTACCCCATTCAGGACCAGGGAGTCCCCCACACCTGCCCGCCTCCTGTCTCCCACAAACAGTACTTCTGTCTTGTCAGGATTCAACCTCAATCTGTTAACCGCATCCATCCTCCAACTGCCTCCAGGCACTCACACAGGGCCTTCACTGGTTCTGCTTTGAAAGAGAGGTAGAGCTGGGTATCATCCACATACTGATGAACACCCAGTCCAAACCCCCTGATGATCTCTCCCAGCGGCTGCATGTAGATGTTAAAAAGCATGGGGGAGAGGACAGAGCCTTGAGGAACCCCACAAGTGAGAGCCCAGGGGTCCGAACACTCATCCCCCCCCCACCATTTTTTGAACACGGCCCAGGAGGAAAGAGCGGAACCACTGCATGACAGTGCCTGGAGTTGTTCAGCAACCACTCGCTCAATCACTTTGCCCAAGAATGGAAGATTTGAGACTGGGCGATAGTTGGCCATATTGGCCGCATCTAAAGATGGTTTTTTAAGAAGCGGTTTAATAACTGCCTCTTTCATGGGGTCTGGGAAGGCTCCCTCACAGAGAAAAGCATTCACCAACCCGCAAAGCCCATCGCCCAGCTGTTCCCGGCTAGCTTTTATAAGCCAGGATGGGCAAGGATCAAGGAGACAGGTGGTTGGTTTCACTCGTCCAAGCAGCCTATCCACATCCTCAGAGGTAACAGATTGGAATTGATCCCACAGACTGGACTAGACGGGACTCTAGCACTCTCCCGCCCTGGTCCTGCTGCCATGGTGAAGTCTACCTCTTCGCGAATCTGAGTGACTTTATCTGCAAAATACTTTGCAAAATCATTGCAAGAGATCATGCGGCCCGTACCGGGCCCCTATGGAGCAGGTGGTTCCACTAAACTGCGAACCACCTGAAAGAGTCTCCTGCTGCTGTTTTCCGCAGATGCAATAGAGGCGGTGAAGAAAGTCTTCTTCGCCGTCGCTACCGCCACTTGGTAGGCTCGACATTGAGCTCTAACCCGTGTCCGGTCAGCTTCAGAATGAGTTATCCCCCACCGGCACTCTAGCCGTCTCAGCGATTGTTTCATCGCCCTCAGATCCGTGGAAAACCATGGGGCTGTCCAGGCTCCATGCAATTGGAGAGGGCGCTTTGGAGCCAAACAGTCAATAGCCCTGGTTAACTCTACATTCCAGCGGGCCACCAGGGAATCGACTGAAAGGCCATCAACATAGGATAAAGCATCCCCTACCATTCTCTGGAAACCATTTGGATCCATTAAGTGGCGGGGGCAGACCATCTGAATCGGTCCCACTTCCCTGCAGAGGGGAGGGGTCGCGGAGAAGTCCAGTTGCACCAGGTAGTGATCTGACCATAGTTTCGCTTTTCCTTAGTGTCAGATCACCAACATCCATAGAGGTAGACACCAGGTCCAAGGCATGTCCGCGGCTATAAGTTGGGCCAGACTTATTCAGGGACAGCCTCCATGGAGGCCATGCTTTCCATGAAGTCCCAAGCAGCCCCTTCTAAGGTCATGTTGGCATGGATATTAAAATCCCCTAGGACAACCAAACTAGGTGTCTCCAGGAGAACGTCCGCCACGACCTGAAGCAGCTCGGGCAGGGAATCCTTGGTGCAGCGAGGAGGTCGGTACACCAGAAGGAATCCTGTACTGCCCCTATTGGCCAACTTCCAGAACATGCACTCAGAGAACTGAGTCTTCCCAATAGGATACCTGGTGCAAACTAATGACTTCCTAAAAATCATTGCAACCCCCGCCCACAAGGCCTGGGTTGCTGTGCGTAAGAGAAACCTGGTGGACACGCAGCAGCTAAAACAGGCCCATCTGCTTCATCCAACCAAGTCTCTGTTACACATGCCAGGTCAAGTCCTCCATCCATGATCAAGTCATGGATGGCAGTGGTCTTATGAATCATTGGCCTGGCATTGCACAGCAGTACCTTCAGGTCGTGTGGGTATCCCTTGTTGATTCCAGTATCCATCCGGTCAAGACCAGACCCGAAGGCAGGGATAGTCCTCAAACAACGACTAAGCCTGCCTCCTCGGTAATGACATGGTCTGGTCTTAGTGTAACTCCTCCTCCTACCCGTGATCACTGAGATCGGTTGTCCCAGTGCCACCCCCACCCCCACCCCCCGTGGAACCTGCCCCAGCCATTTTGTTAGCTGGGACCCACTCCCAGGCAGCCCTGACCCCTCCCCCTAAGAACAAATTAAAACCTATATAAAACACACACACAAAAAAAACAATAAAACAATACTAACCAAGAGAAAGAAAGAAAGAAAAATTACAAAAGTAACAAAATTAAACAAATTCCCAAACCCAAGTAAACATCCAACACCCCCCCAGAATGTATTTAAAATGCTAAAAATATATATATTGAAAAAACAATTTGAAAAGAACTCTGTGCAGTTCAGAGTCCTCCTAGACAACAACAGCAATGGGGTCAACAATCCCCAGGAGGCCCGCCAGGCCCCGCCCTGGGCCAGATGGTGAAAGGCAGGAATGGGGCCCTCAGGCACTCACACAGGAGAGTCCTCCTGGGCAGCAGCAACGGTGGAAGCAGCAGACCTTTTGAGGCCTGCCAGGCCCCGCCCTAAGCCAGGTGATATGAGGCAGGGACAGGACCTGCAGGCACTCATGCAGGGGAGTCCTCCTGGGCAGCAGCAACCATATTTGAAAGATATGTGGGGAAGTGTGACTCTTTTAATTCTCCTTGATCCTTCAGCAACCTTTTTATACTGTTGATCATGATGTCCTTCTGAAGTATCTCAGAGAAGTGAGGGTTGGGGCCACAGTGCTTCAGAAGTTCACATGAAACTGTGAACTGAACTTTCTAGGGAGTAGCCCCACTGAACACAACAGCACCTACTTTCACATCTAGAAAAAGAGGTGCCGGAACTCACCATGAATGTTTCCCTTGTTCCTTTATAATGGCAATGGCACCCACCCGAGAGGTGCCAGAACTGAGTTCCAGTGAGTTCCAGCTAAAAAAAAGCCCTACTTACTTCTGAGTAAGCATTCACTCTTAAGCATACAGATAGTGGTTTAGATGCCTCATGAGGTTAAGTTAATATACTTGGATTTATTCAGTTATATTGCTTTTCTTGACTGGTTTTTTTATTAATATCCACACAGAGAGGCATGAGTCAAGACTCACAACATGTGCAGTACTGACTGAATGTCCTGCTTTGCCTGAAGTCAGCCATGTTGATCAATACCAATTCCATGTAACTCTCAGTGTCTTCTTTGATCTTTCTCAACTAGTTATTAAAAAAATATTACCTATCCAACTGAATCATACTGAGAGAACTTGTACCAAAATTCTGAAGCAACAGCAGCGGGGGCAGGCAGAAGGAGAAAATTTCTGTGCAGAAGAGCTACCACTAGGTTTTCTGCCACAAAAGATGAATTTTATTAGCACCAGGACTGAGCAAAATAATTAATTGCTGTAATTACTCATTTGATTTACTGATCTCATAATACAATATTATTGGAGAAATATGCTGCACTAAGAAGATTTGAGAAAATACGTGTGTCAGGTTGAAGAAGAGATTGTTCCATATCTATTATTAGACTGGTCATTGTATGAAATGAGAATCTTTTGCTTTTTGTAGTGTTTCATCATTGTTCCATTTCTTCTCCAAGAAGCACAGGGTGTCACCCTTATCCTGAATGCAAGTGTCCAAAAAAACAAAACAAAACAAAGCCCAAAGGCTAACTACAAAGTTCTTGGGAATAATTCATTTCCTCGGCTATCCTGTAGGGTGTAGCTCAAGAAAGTTCTCATGCCTAGGAAGCAAAGGAGTTTTTCAATCTCTGAGTGTGTTTGAGCTGCCAAACCAAACAAGAAAAAGCAAGAAAATCAGGGAGGAGGGATTACTCTGATTGCTCTGCTTTCTAATTAACTTACTTGATTTGCCCCTCCTGGACCTTCTGTGCATGGTCAAACAATTTAGTGGCTTATAACAAGAGTAGCCAACACAGTGTTTTGGACAACAGTTTCCATGACCCTCCACCCTCCACCTTTGCTGATGTTGGCTGCAGCTGATGGCACAGTGCATCACATAATAGTTGCATTAGTTGGGTGGCCATCTGTCTGGGATTCTTTAGCTGAGATTCCTGCATTGCAGAGGGCAGGACTTGATGACCTGACCCCTGGGATCCCTTTTAAGCTTCTATGAAACCTGACCATGACTTCTTCTTCTTTTGATATTTTTGACCATTATATCTAAAATAAAAATTCAGGAGATCCAATCCAGTGCTTGGAAGAAACTGTGTTTAACAAAGTGCACTGAATTAGTTCAAAATTATTGAACTTGTTTCCATCATCACCAGGTGAATCAAGTTGAGAACGTGGAACAATTAATAGCTCATATTGTATTTTTTGGTCATTAGATCCTTAAGAAAAATCATATCAGTTGGGAAACAATAATTTAAACAATTCACATTCCACTGTGAGTGTGCTTTGATGTTTTATTAGTCTTTCTATTTATATTTTATACTTCAGCACAGTACCTTGTAACATTAGGAATGCTGGTTTTTGCTTTTTGCTGAAGATCATTTGGATGAACTTGAGCTGAAGTGAAGAACCAGCTCCATGTGTAAAGGCATGACCGTTAACTGGGATTAGTTCCTTTAGGGGCATGTTGACCTTGAACTAGTTCCTTTTAAAATAAACTTCCCAAGCCCTAATCAAATCATAGATTTCATATGCCATGGAAAAGGATGGTGGCTGAGGAAGTTGGGGGGGGGGAGGTATTTTACTGTGTGCTTCTTTCTCCTCTTGAATTCAACACCTACTATAGCAGAGGATCAGGGAAATATGTCCCTTTTAATTTTTAGAACAAATAGTTCCCAACCCCTCTTCTTTAGACTGTTAGCAAGAGAGAAGAACCTTGTATTTTTTGATCTTCAGAGTTCTCTTTGGTAATTCGTAAGAGAGGAAAAGCCATTCGCACAATAATGTACATGTCGTAGATCACACAAACACACACATCTACTCCTACCGGTAGTAATAATTAGCCTTTTCAGAAATACGTATAAGTGGTGGCAGATTAATTGTTTTAATGGGTATAATTCAAACAATTTAATGTGCCTGGATTTAAGAATCCTAACACCATCGTGAATACAGTAGCATTTTTTGTGGGACAGAAATGAATATTCTTTTACACAGAGGAAATAAAACTCTCTAAACACTGTTCAAGATGGGACAATGCTTTCAGTGCTTTCCCCTATTCACTCTTTCCCCTATTCACTCAACAGTCTCAGTTGTCTTCCATGATAAATGTTTAGTTTATAGTGATTACATTTTTCTAATTTATATGGAGATAAATATACAAAATTATAGTATATGGTTCTATTCATTTAAACAAATTGAGGGCAATACCATTCACATTGAGTACTGAATACAAATTTCCTCTTTTTAATGTTACTGAACATGATAACATGTTCTTAGAGCAGGAAAATGTATCAGTACATTATACATCATATTCATGAGCATATCTAGGGTTGATGAATAGATGCCTGATTGTAATAAGGAATACTGAATGATATGCAGGCATTTTCATTGCATATAATTTTTTTCCACTATGCCACACTTTCTGAATGGTGTTTTATCATTAGTTTGAGCATTTGGGGAACATGGGTAAAGTTTTAGCCATTTTGAGAGCACCGACCAAATCTCTAGGCTTTCTGATATTGATTTTGAAAGAAAATAGCTGATTTTCTACATTTTTGAATAGTTTGACAAATGACAGCTTAACTGTGTGTTTTCACATTTCTTTTCCTCTGCTTTAACGATCAAAGAATATTTATGCAACTATCTACAATGGCCCTACTATAGCTTTGATTGACTACATACCCCCACATATTATCTATTGGGGAAAGGTTAGCTATAGTTTTTAAAAATAATAATAATCTGTGAATGAGGTAAAGCTGGTGAAATGATGCAGAGAAAAGTTCCATACCAGCTGAAAATCATTTTTTGTTGCTGCTATTACGCAAAATTAGTTTACATATTCAACTGTGCATGATGTTATCAAGTCAGATTTACATGTCTTAACTGGTCCTTTGTCTATTTGTTTCTCAATTTTGTCCAAACATACCCCACAACACTAATTCACAAAGAAGCATACCCAGCTTCCTGCAATGTCTTTGCTACTCCTGAACCCCTAGGAGTCCATCATATATTAAGAAAGAATGTAAGGCTAGGACTTACAAACCATTCCAATTTCATCTTTTCCATTCTGCTCTCTAAGCATGACTAAGATTGGATAGCCAATCTCAGTTATAACTTCTAATACTACTTCTAACAGTACTTTCCCTAGAAGATAGGTCAATCATATTTTGTATGGCACCAAAACATAGGAAGCTACCTTATACCTCATCAGACTATTGTTCCATCTTGCTCAGTATTGTCTTTGCTGATTTGCAGCACCCACCAAGTAATTTGGGCAAGAGTCTTCCCAAAGCCTATCTGGAGATTGAATTTAGGCCTACTTCCAAGGTAGATGTTCTACCACTGAACCATATCCTTTCTCTATAAAAGAATCATAGTACCAGTCAGTAACTTTATGGTAGAAATCAAGGGCCTGGTTGTATAGCAGAAAATTTAGCATGGAACCCAAGGAGCATAATTTCTGCCAAGTGTAAGACTCTTAATCCAAGGCATATTTAATTTGTGTACACTTGGCTGCAAAACTAATGCAATGACATAACTTGCTTTAGGACAGGGGTGAAAAAGCTCAACAAATTGTGGGCAAAATGTTTTTTTGCCTCTCAGGAAGGAGGGCTGAGGAACTGTGTGAAACAAAGGTTAACTAATGGTAGCATGGTGCACTTTTGCCCCTTAAGCAGAAAGATGGGAAGACTGGTTGGGGAATTGGGTGAAAGAAAGTAACTTATACATTATATACAGGTAGGTAGCCGTGTTGGTCTGAGTCGAAGCAAAAATAAATAAATAAATAAATTCCTTCTTTAAGGTGCTACTGAAGGAATTTTTTTATTATACATTATATATCATTTCTACAATTTAACCTTCTGAGTCCCTGATTCTCTGTGGCATCCATGTTCTGCACATGAACTTTTCAATACAAAGTTGTAAAGCTCTCAATCTGCAAATCCAGCTTCAAACTAGTGAAAGCAACCCTGCTAAGATTCACGGGGACACACTGGGGCAAGCTGGATATGGAGAAGGAGAGGGTAGGATTCTTAAATATACACTTTCTATTACTAGACTGTTTGCATGAAAAACATGTAGATAAAACCTATAGATCATATTTATGCTCATCTTTTTAAGGTATTGTTTTAATAGGGATTATTAAATCTGTATTCTTATATCCCCATCCCCCATGGTGTCTGCCTTTATTTATTCTTGATTGTGCCTTGAGCTAATGCAATGCAGAAGACAAGCCCAATGGAAAAAGGAGTGCTTTGCAGAGAAAGCCACTTCCGCGCCTGCGACGGAGGTGGGGTTGTGGGCTGCCCGACTGTACCATCGCGTAGGGGCTGCAAGCTCAGCCCCTACGCAATGGTAGGTTCCCGCCTGCGTCACCCCCCGACCAGCCAATGAGGTCGGTCGGGGCGGGGCCACCAACTTTAAGCACTCTGCAGGCGGGAAAAGCTCCCTCTTTTGTCCCTCTTCGCCGGAGCGAACAATTAGATGGAGGAGGGGCAGGCTACGTCATCAGCTGCCCAAATTTGGAGAAGTAATTCCGTTAAAGGATTCCGGGGGCGAGGCTTGGTCCTGAGCCTGGAGTTGCCTGGGCCGTAAGGCACGCCCCTTCGGTGGCCACAGGAGGAGCTCTAGTAGATCTACGTCGCGGGGCTCCTTTCTGGTGGTTAACTTCTCACAGACTTCAACACACGGGTTGGAGTCGGATATAGTCTGTTAGGTTCCAACGCCTAAGCCAATTCCGCTCAACATGCATAATTAATAAAGTTGTGGCCTTAACCACCCAATTAAATCTTAATCACTGTGTCATGAGTCTTTATTACATGGGAAGGAGGGCTATTGCCACACAAAGCCACTTCCGCGCCTGCGACGGAGGTGGGGTTGTGGGCTGCCCGACTGTACCATCGCGTAGGGGCTGCAAGCTCAGCCCCTACGCAATGGTAGGTTCCCGCCTGCGTCACCCCCCGACCAGCCAATGAGGTCGGTCGGGGCGGGGCCACCAACTTTAAGCACTCTGCAGGCGGGAAAAGCTCCCTCTTTTGTCCCTCTTCGCCGGAGCGAACAATTCACCCGCCCGCCCACCCCTTAAAAAGAGGTAAGGGGACGCTGCTGTGGACGTCAGTTGGTCGCCCTGGTTGGCCAGGGGGCTGGGTAGGATTTTTCCCATACTGGGCTAGCCATGATGGGTTTTTCGCCTACCTCGTAGCATGTCGTCACAACTTAGGTTAGGCGGTTAGGCGTTGGAAATTTGCATAACAATTAGATGGAGGAGGGGCAGGCTACGTCATCAGCTGCCCAAATTTGGAGAAGTAATTCCGTTAAAGGATTCCGGGGGCGAGGCTTGGTCCTGAGCCTGGAGTTGCCTGGGCCGTAAGGCACGCCCCTTCGGTGGCCACAGGAGGAGCTCTAGTAGATCTACGTCGCGGGGCTCCTTTCTGGTGGTTAACTTCTCACAGACTTCAACACACGGGTTGGAGTCGGATATAGTCTGTTAGGTTCCAACGCCTAAGCCAATTCCGCTCAACATGCATAATTAATAAAGTTGTGGCCTTAACCACCCAATTAAATCTTAATCACTGTGTCATGAGTCTTTATTACATGGGAAGGAGGGCTATTGCCACACAAAGCCACTTCCGCGCCTGCGACGGAGGTGGGGTTGTGGGCTGCCCGACTGTACCATCGCGTAGGGGCTGCAAGCTCAGCCCCTACGCAATGGTAGGTTCCCGCCTGCGTCACCCCCCGACCAGCCAATGAGGTCGGTCGGGGCGGGGCCACCAACTTTAAGCACTCTGCAGGCGGGAAAAGCTCCCTCTTTTGTCCCTCTTCGCCGGAGCGAACAATTCACCCGCCCGCCCACCCCTTAAAAAGAGGTAAGGGGACGCTGCTGTGGACGTCAGTTGGTCGCCCTGGTTGGCCAGGGGGCTGGGTAGGATTTTTCCCATACTGGGCTAGCCATGATGGGTTTTTCGCCTACCTCGTAGCATGTCGTCACAACTTAGGTTAGGCGGTTAGGCGTTGGAAATTTGCATAACAATTAGATGGAGGAGGGGCAGGCTACGTCATCAGCTGCCCAAATTTGGAGAAGTAATTCCGTTAAAGGATTCCGGGGGCGAGGCTTGGTCCTGAGCCTGGAGTTGCCTGGGCCGTAAGGCACGCCCCTTCGGTGGCCACAGGAGGAGCTCTAGTAGATCTACGTCGCGGGGCTCCTTTCTGGTGGTTAACTTCTCACAGACTTCAACACACGGGTTGGAGTCGGATATAGTCTGTTAGGTTCCAACGCCTAAGCCAATTCCGCTCAACATGCATAATTAATAAAGTTGTGGCCTTAACCACCCAATTAAATCTTAATCACTGTGTCATGAGTCTTTATTACATGGGAAGGAGGGCTATTGCCACACAAATGAAGTGAGTGATAAGAAATGTAATGAGCTAGCAAGCAAGCCCTTGGATACATAACTTGGTGTGAGTCCTGGGAGGACAGCTCAGAATTTAAGCCTTGACCTCTAACTACCTTGTGGCCAGCATGTCAGAAGTTCAGATACTCCCTTTTGCTGCTGTACTGCCTTTAGAATAAAGTGGTGTTTTCCCCACCCCCCTATTGTAGACTTTTTTGCCCCTAGAGCATGCTCATTAAAATGTATATGCAATTTACAGGACAGATTGCTCTGCTATATTATGTGGTGTGTTTTGCTATCTTCTTTAGTTATGCCTCTGTAAAATCAACCCCTTTATGCAAGTGATAATTCAGCAGATTGTCATTTTGCAAACCAATTTTTAACCCTCCCTAGAAAGGCAACAGTTACAATTGCAAAATCATCCTGAGAAGTCTGTTTGTCAGCCCAGAGGGATAGATTTCTATGGAAGGTATAATTTTCTGTCAAAATTTCAGCTTCTCCTAAAAATCATGGCCTTCACGTTCTTGTAGGGCTGCAATTGCCCCCATCTGCTATTTGGAAATGGACTTTGTGAGACTTCGGGAATGCAAGCATTAACAACTTGAAATGCAGCAATGTCGTTCCCCTCTGCTGAATTTCGAATTGCATGTTTATGTTGCTGGACACCCCAGAAGGGGGCATCTTCACCTGATGCACATTACCTGATTTATTTCCCTGTTCCTGCAAATTCCCTGTTCCTCAAATTCCAATTAAAAGAAACTAACCTCTGTTTATGCACTGTCATCTGTGCATGTGCAGGGACTGTCTGAAATGTGAACACCTCAGCTTAACTGTGGCTTAAGTTTTCAAATTGGTTGGAAGTTGATGAGATGGAAAAATCCACCAACTTTATTTCCTTCTCCCAAATAAGTGTGCTTTGAAGGTATGAAGGACTTTCCAAGTTTGATCAATCTCTGAAATGCTTAGAAATTACACCTTTCAAGTGCCATACCTTGGTGTTATTAATATTACCTAAATATTAATAGGATATGGTATTCTAACCTGTGGTACTGTGATGAGTTCTAGCTTCATCCCCACCTTGGAGTAGGATAGCTGGCAGAGTGGTTGACCCAAATCCCTGTTCCCTGGAATAGACATATGGAGCCAATGCAACTGAAAAAAGAAACCATAATTCTACAGCCTGCTTTGGAACATAAGATTATTCCAAAGCAGGGTGTAGAATTATTGCAGTTGCTTGAAAATGAGCCCCATTTACCTGCATACCTGGGATTAAGCCTCATTGAACTCAATAGGACATTATTCTGAGCAGACACCCACAGGACTGTACTTCAAGTCATGAATTTGCATTTCATATTCAATCCTTCTTATATTCAAGGGATAAGAAATCTATGGCCCTTCAAATGTTGGACCACAACTCCCCTTATCCCTGACCTTTAGGCTCCAGCAGCTATGGCTGATGGGAGTCCAAGTCCAACAACAACTGAAGAGTCACAGGTTCCCCCTTCCTGCTATAGTGCCTGTTCACAAATGTGTGTTGGAAGAACACAATGTGCTGGGAGGCTCCTTGCAAGAAATTGCTATGACTTCCCTAGTCAGACTGGGATATAGATGTACAATCACCCCCCCCCTTTTCTAACTCTGCATCCTGAAATCTGCTGCTGAATAGGAAGTGGGCATAGCTGCCAAGTTTTCCCTTTTCTCGCGAGGAAGCCTATTCAGCATTAAAATAAGGGATAACTTGGCAGCTATGGAAGTGGGACAATCTCATGCTTGACAACATATCCAAGTTTTAAATTTCTCTACAACTGGGAGAGTGGGAGACAGAAACCATATTATGAGCTATGGGGAATCTCTGAACTGAGATACTCTCAGATAATTACATGACAGCAGGGCCCTCCGTTTAGCTGGGGTTTCTACACTATAAATCATATTGAGCATCATATTTTAGCTTACCTTGTTTCTCACTATCTGGAGACCTCAGAAGGCCACTCTTCTTACTGTCTTATGAAGTACCTAGTCTCTGTAGTCAGATTTGTACCGAGGAAAAAATACTAGATTTCTGCTGTCAAAAGGAGGAAGCAATTCCATTTTTGAGGATCCTAGAGTATTGTCGACCAGGGTTTTACAGTTTAAGTAGTTGCTAACCATTCCTAAATGCATAGGGTTGGAGAAATGAAAAGACCCTGATGTTGGGAAAGATTGAGGGCACTAGGAGAAGGGGATGACAGAGGATGAGATGGTTGGACAGTGTTCTCGAAGCTACCAACATGGGTCTGACCAAACTGCGGGAGGCAGTGGAAGACAGGAGTGCCTGGTATGCAGTGGTCCATGGGGTCACGAAAAGTCGGACGCGACTAAACGACTAAACAACAACAACAATCTTATCCAACCCGCTGCAATACATCTTACTATCTCCCCTGAATCTGTCATGGATTAATCCAGCAACGTCCAGTTGCTGCTCTTCTGTTTTTAAGCTGGAAGTGGAATAGCAACTCTGTTTCCAGACAGCCATCACCCTGTAGCCAAAGAGGCCATCCATCTTTCCCAAGCCCCAAATCTTTGAGGGCGGTGGCAATTTTCATTGGGACAATTAAGTGGGAAGGGGAAGGATTAAGTACTTCACTCCTGATCAGGATTGGCTCCATGTCCCTCTGCCCACCTCCATAATTTTTTTAATGCATTTTATTAGTGAAATCTGCTTCAAACCAGTATGGAAGTAACAACATACAGTATACCATCTAGTCCAGGGGTCAGCAAACCTTTTCAGCAGGGGGCCGGTCCACTGTCCCTCAGACCTTGTGGGGAGCTGGACTATATTTTGAAAAAAAAAAATGAACAAATTCCTATGCCCCACAAATAACCCAGAGATGCATTTTAAATAAAAGGATACATTCTTCTCATGTAAAAATATGCTGATTCCCGGACCATCCGTTGGCCAGATTAAAAAGGTGATTGGGCCGCATCCAGCCCCCGGGCCTTGGTTTGGGGAACCCCTGATCTAGTCTTTGGTTATAAAATGTGTCATGGATGTGGCACTAGTCCAGAGCACTGTAGTTATTAAATTGTGCTTTTAATTTCATTTAAGGGGTTCACTGCTGTAAACTTCCAAAATAAAATGATGCATTATTTTAGGTGTGTTGGGTTTTTTTTAAATCACCTCCCAAATCAGCTTACTAGGTCCCTTGCTTTTAATATATACATTTGCCAGACGCCTATTGGGTCAACCAGTTTATAATTAATTATTGATTAGATATTACAACCTTGTGTTGAGTCTCATTTGAAAGCCAGAATGCTTCTTTGGTGCCCATGCTAGCATTTATTAAATATGCATTATTAATCTGAATTATGTTGTGTTCAAATATAAGCCCTTAGAGCAAAGATAATGATTGTGGCATTAGTATTTCTAAAACAGAATTGATTTTCCAACTTTACCAAATTAGCTGAAAGATGGGATGTGCTGATGGTATTGACAAATGACTGCTTCAGGCTAAAGTATTCAGGTAATGTTACCATACAATTCCCAGCACAGCAGATTCAAAAACAAAAACAAAAAACAAGAGATCCCTTTCTTTCTTTCTTTCTTTCTTTCTTTCTTTCTTTCTTTCTTTCTTTCTTTCTTTCTTTCTTTCTTTCTTTCTTCCCTTTCTTCCCTTTCTTCCCTTCCTCCCTCCCTCCCTTCCTTCCTAAAAATGTTTTTACACTTGGCTTTTATCTATATCACATGAGTATTAATTCTTCTAACATTTTACTTTATGACCTTACTGGTGTTAGTAACTTTTCATACATAGTAAAATTAAAATAGATCTTTTCAAAGATGCTTATTGGGGCCATCTTAGGTAAACATACAAAGAAAAACAAAATCCTACCATAGAAAGTGGTCTTTGTTATCATTATTTTTTGGAACTTAGTGCTTTTATTGGACTGTTTTTATTGATATTGCTGATTCTTCTCAGTTCCTTATTTTTAATAATATGGTTTTACTGTTTTTGAAGCTTAATGGTATCTACGTTGTGTACTGACTGTTAGTAACTGCCTCTGAAGGGTGGAGGTTACTCTATTGACATAAATATTTAACAACAACAAATGTTTCTCTCAAATTAAAAGCTAGGCCAAAAGTTCTCTTTACCTTGAATTTGGGGGCTTATAGGATGAAAATGGCTTCTTGTTTCTTACTCTTTATCTGTAATGATACTTGTGCAGTGGTGGCCAATGTTTTCACGTCTGAGGGTATCCTGACACATTAAAATGGCAGCTTCCAGCCACTAATCATTAAGAGAAAACAATTATTTTTTCTTCTCCTAAATTTTTTACCCATATGCTCTCTATTTACCTTCCGTTCCAGGTCATGAATCTGGAGAACAGGTTGATGACGGCTACATTTTGTAGCAATTTCCTACCTTATATAGCAAGTTCCTACCTAACATTGTGAAAGCAGAAAAGGTTGGAACATGGCAACCCATCAGTGAGTTATAATTCACAGCACAGTCATATACATGTCTATTCTGAAGTAGTCTCCATTGAGTCCAAACTGCAGCTTAAGCAACACATTAGATGTTTGTTTTCAACTGCTGTGGTCTTTGTTGCAAGAGTTCTGCAATTTTATCCCATCTTGCTTTCCATCATTCCACTGCAGCTATAGTACTTGAAGGCATAATTTAGCTCATAAGATTTAATTACATTTAGCATGCCTACAAAGCATATTCTTTTTTTTAAGTGTTTCCTTTAAAATGCTTGAGAAAACAAATATTGATTTCAAGTTGGATTAGACTGTGAGATTTACAACTTCCTGCATTCAGCTATTAAACTAGAATATCACCAATTTGCTATATATTTTATTAAAGGATAATATGTGCATTCATCATTGTGTGATTCTGTCACTTTCACCTTCTGCAATAGTGTGGTGATGTTTGAAAAATAGAGACATAAAGCTAAATCATTCTATTTTCACTTGTGATAGTCCTGAAGACTTTATAAGAAAAATATAATATACTAAGAATCATATAGAGACTTATGGATATCAGTTCCAGTAAATAATAATAATAATAATAATAATAATAATAATAATAATAAGCAAAAAGGTAACAATTCTAAACACTGCTGTTTTGTAGAAACAGAGTTGGATCCAAGGAAGGAAAAGGTGAAGTAAAGTAACCCCTAGTGCGTGGGAATGGGCTGAGAAGCTAATTGGCTTGTCGAAATTCAGTCAAAGGTTGGTTCCATCCCATTTTGTGCAGATTCTTTTTAAAGAATGGACAAAAGGGCCAGAATTAGGTTTAAGCCATAAACAAAAAAAAATATTTTCAGTGTTTGCATTCATAAGATAGACATTGGGATTCTTCTTTTATACCCATCCTTATTTGCAAAACTTGTATGCAACAAGTTGCCTTCGACTGAATGAGGCCCTTGGTTCATCTAACTCAGTATTGCCTTCACTGACTGTCATAAGTTCTCCAGGGTTTTAAGTCAGGGGGCAGTCAGGAGGTGATGGAGATTGACCTTGGAGCCTTATGCATGTGAATCAGGTGTTCTGCCACTGGGCTAGAGTCTTCATTTTGGTGTGTACTTTTTGCACATAGAAAAGGCATCACAAAAGATGGAGAAGTGACTGGGAGTTGCATTCTGCTCCACAAGCAAGTGTGAAAGTGTTGGGTTGGGTAGGTTCACTGCAGAAAGGAAACTGAATGAATACCTGCAACATCCCGACGAGCATGTTTCACAAATACTTGTGCAACTGCTTTCTTAAAAGTGAGTCTGTAGGAGTTCTCAACCCTTCACTTGAGCAAGAAGTTGCATATGTGGAACAACATATTTGTTTCATTTTGCTCATGGAATACTCTAGTGGAGGGGTAGGGAACTTTTTTTATTTTCCTTTCAAGGATTACATTTCTTTAAGTATAGTATGTTGGTTGAGGAGCCAATGCCAGCAGTAGGAGGGCAGGCCACAACCAAAGGTCAAGAGATCACCTCAGCCAGTCTTTGCTACCTCCCTCTTTCTGTTACCTCCACCCTGTCTGTGTCCTACCTCTTTTTCTCTCTGCCACCACATTTCTACCTACATGAAATTAGGCTAACAGACACAAACAGTTTTGCCACCTGCACCCCACCCCTTGTGGAATTATAAAAGAAACCATTGATTTACCAGAAGGCGTCCTCCACATTGCTTCCATTTGTTGGGAAATAACAACAGGAAGGAGTTGCCTTCCAGGTCTTCTGGTGAGCTTCCTAAAGACTGGTCACTGAGATGTTGCACTAGATGAGCCTCTAGTCTGATTCAGAAAGAGTCTCCTTATGTAAGTAGATCCTCAAGATCAGGCATCCCCAAACTGTGGCCCTCCAGATGTTTTGGCCTACAACTCCCATGTTCCCTAGCTAACAGGACCAGTGGTCGGGGAAGATGGGAATTGTAGTCCAAAACATCTGGAGGGCCACAGATTGGGGATGCCTGCTCAAGATCCTTTCCCAGCACAGCTAACTTACTAACACTCACTTGCCTTCTCTCAGTGATCTTTAGACACTGCGCTTGGGTAGGAACCTCAAAATGGGACTTAGTTTTGTCTTCAGTAGGCATGGGCAAATCTGTCAATTCAGTTTCTCTGTTGCTCATTTTGGCAGTCTTAAATTCAATTATCCATGTTTTCACTTTTGCAGATTTTAAAGTGCTCATGAAATATTATCAGAAATGTATATCCTAATATGCATATTTCACAAAACAATTTACCTAATGCACATAATATACACATTTTCACAAAACAGTTAATCCTAAAACAGATTTTTACTTCGTCAAACCTTTATTAGGCATACACATATTTTTGTGAAGCAATTTCCCCCAATATAATGGATTTTTGTGTGCTATTTTCACTACTATGTATTTTTAGAAATATTACTTGGCTAGAGAAGTGCATTGCAAAATGTGGAGAAATGCAAATTTCAAAGGTTTGTATAATGTTTTGTGAAGTGAATTAGGTCAGTTCACCTTTAAATTTAGGGGGTGTTAAAAAACTGCTGGAAACACATCTCTATGCACTTCTTATACCTGTATCTTCATTATCCTAATCACTTTACACAAAGTGATGCACATTATTATGGTAAATCAAATTAAAGATCTAACAACCTGGAGGTAACTGTTATACCGCTGAGTGTAGACACAGGTCCCAGCTTCTTTTGTCTGATGGTTAAGCTTTGCTCCTGTTACATAGCTGTCCTTGTAAAGGTCTCTGATACTGACAGATCAGGTAAATGCTCCTAATACAAGCACCAAGCTGGAAAACCTGACAGATATAGACAAGCAAAGTCATCCAGAAACAATATAGAACAGTGTCATCTCCTTGTTTCAGAACCTCTTTTTTAGGAGATTCAGGGGTTATTTCCACTTGAAATATAAAGTATTAAGTTGGGGGAAAAGCTAGAGGAGATAATGGATAACTTGTCAAGGTCTGGTGTACTTTTGCTAATTGAAAAAAAAAGTAGGATGGAGAGGGCATGATTCTAGAATGTATTCTGTAATTGTAACAATGTTGGGTACCAAATTGAAGGGGGGTTTTTAGTAAAAAAAAAAAACTTATGTAAACCTTTCAGCAGCACTTAAAATGTGCAAATGTTATACAATCTTCTTTACCTTCTACTGCTGAAGCAGGAAGCTATTACTCCAATTTTACAGATGACAAATTGAGATGAGGGCTGAAATCCTGTGTATGCTTTCTTAAGTAAGCCTAATTAAATCCAGTGGGACTGGATAAAAAGTAGAACAAAACAAAAAAGAAGCATATATTGTGACTTGCTCAAGGCTACAAGACCATTGCTTCAGGATGGATGTCATGAATTTGGCTTTTTGAACCAGGAGCAAGGTACTACCTACAGGACACTGATGTACAGAATTGGCAGAATTGTGTTTTGCAGAGTATGTTTGCAGTCTATTGTGAATAAAATGTAAATACATTGAGCAGTTGTGGACAGCAGCAAGAGTGTTCAACGGACCTGTAATCTCTTATTGCAAAACCACTTTATTCTACAACGGAGTACTGTGTCCATTTCTAGGTGCTACAATTTAATAAGGACATTGAGAAGCTGGGACATGTAGAGGAGTGTGACCAAAATGATCAAGGGTCTGGAAGCCAAGCCTCGTGAAGGAATGGTTGAGGGAATTTGATATGTTTAGCCTGGAAAAGAGGAGATTGAGAACAGATATGAAAGCCACCTTCAAATATCTTGAGAGCTGTCACATAGAAGATGGAGAAAGCTTGTTTCTCCTGCTCCAGAGGCTGGGATCCGAACCAATGGATTCAAGTTACAAGAAAGGAGATTCCAACTAAATATAAGGAAGAACTTTCTGACGGTAAGAGCTATTCGACGGTGGAACAGATTCCCTCAAAAGGTTGTGGACTCTCTGTCAGTGCAGGTTTTTAAGCAATGGTTGGATGGCTTTATGTCTATAAGACTTATGGCTTTACTCTATAAGTCAATGAAATCCCAGCTGAGCCATAGGTTCAATGGTTTCACAACAGTACAATATATTTTTCCCCTTAATATCATGTTGGGGTATAGATAAATTTTGAAAATATGGAACCTGATTCAAAACATGTTTACCCAGTTAGTCCTACTGAGTTTAATAGACTTTTATAGCAAGTAACTACTTGTATTGAACTCACATTGCTATAGTGTGGCATGTAATACGTTTTAGGCCTTCAGCATTCAGACAGTGTTTCTATGACTAACAATTTGAAAAACAGATGAATTTGGAAAGAATACAGTATTGGCAAGTAAATGAAAGATTTCCAGTAGAAGACTGTAGTCTTGGTTAATTTAAAAGTGAATCCTTTCGTATTAGGCAACAGGTTTTCCATATTGACAAGCCAATTCTAGCCAAGCTTGGGCTGGAGCAAGTATCACACATGGGTGGTGTTGACAGCTGATCATTTCTTGATATACCAATATATTAACATTTAAAAAAAACATTTCCAATTATTACCTCTATTATATTATAAGAAAAAATATCACAGAAATGTGCAGATGAATGGAATGTTTTTGTTAGCAGCAAAAAAACTTGTTACTCATGAAAACTGTTACCAAAAACATATTTAAAATAATTTGTTAATGAACTACACTTGGCAGTAAAATAAAATGATAGCTGATGACTTGTGCTTAAACAAGACAGGTGTCTAGGTTTATTTATTTGGTCACAAGAGTCTTTTGTTTTCTTCAGTTGTGATAATTTCTCTTGGCTACCCTGCAAGGTTAAACTGCAAAAAGAGCAGTTTTTGTGTTGTTCAGCTCTGTTATAGAATGTCCTTCTTTTGCTGATTTCTTGGGTACATAACTATGGCATATTGGTACCTAGCTATTCAAATGTGAATATATGATGGTAACATACTACAGCAATTGAGAGTAAAGTCAATGAAGGTCAGATCAAAGGGGGAAAGTATTTTTCTATTTAGGAAACATTGTCATCACTCTGAAATTTCTTTGTTCCTGGTTAGGTTGGATCAAGAATTTGCAGCAATGGTGCTAAGCCTGAACTAGATTCTGCAGGAATATGAAATAAAGTGTTGCCTTCATGCAGCCGTAGACCATTTTGCCCATTCCCAGACTCAGAAGCTTCAAATTCATAGCATCTCTGACTTGCCACAATTCAGCTTCATTTCATCCAGTGCATTACTGTCTCTGGCATGGATTAAACATCTGTAAAGCTTTGCCTGATTCCAATGGGAGGGATAGGCAAACCTGATTTCTCATTGCAGGGCTATTTACAGAGTGGCAGGAGGAGGAAAAAATGACCTTGCCGCCATCTAAGTATGGTAACTTCAGTAACTTATCTCTGTTTGGAGGCTGTAAATGGCTAGCCTTGATCCTTCCATGGCAACAGTGTTTAATACACTGTTTCATGCTGACGAAAGAGACGGAGCAATGGCAGGCATTGCATCGTCATCTGCTACAAAAAAAAGCATAGTTCAGGATCGTGAAAGACAAGGGAAAATCAATTTCTTCCATCATACTTTTCTGTAAAAGCAGTTCCCAAGGTGATGCTTCAAACTTCCAATCATTCTTTTAATATTTTCTAGTAACAGGGTATAAAAAAAAACAACTTGTAAAAGTATGATTAGAGTGTTGGAAAAGACTTACCATTGAAAGAAATGTCAACATCTTATAACTTGCCAATGGAATTCATCCTAGTATTTAAATTAATGTTTATGTGAAAATGCTCTTATTTGGGTTCTGAGCTGCTCTGTATAAAACACAACTTTGTGCTTGCAATTCATTCTTAGGGGGAATTGGAACCTTATCCTTATTTTGGCAGAAGTAGATAAAATTTGTGGGCACAGGAGACCCGCCAGAGTGGATTAAGTATGCCAGTTGGCAGTCAAATAAGTCTAGGGATTTTTGTGAGCAAAGAAGTGATTCATTTCATCCATAATCCATATTAGGATAATACTTTTTTTAGGCCAACCATTATTCCAAAATCCACATTATTTCCCTTTTTGGGGTAGTGGTGGTTTGTCTCTTGCTCTGTCATACCATAAAATAATTAAGAGGTAGCCAAATAGCAATTTCACACTGGCCACACCAGTTTTGGGGGGCTTGTTTGTGTTTGAATGTCTTTCAATAGGTATTACAAGGTGAGCCTATCCTGAATGCTGCCTGTAGAGTGCTGTAGAACTTTAAAATTCCACTGCTCTGCTTAAAGCTAAATGAAGCTTTTAACTTAAAGCAGAGCAGCAGAACCATTTTTTTTAAAAAAAGAAGAAGAAATAAATCTCTGAGGTCTCCAGTGCTCCAAAAGCAGCATTTAGACAGCTTTACTTCTTGCAGAGATCCTGGACCTACAGTACGAAAATAAAGAAATATAGTGGATAGAAATGCAGAGAGTACAGAAAAATAGAGCGGCACAAAGCTATCTGAGGTCTCTGATCTGACTTGGGGTGGTTTGTTGACATCACTCTTCAAATCAGGGAAGAGCAAAAGTTCACCTCTTTCTTTAGATTCATCAAAGAGGGCCTACACATCCTAAGTTTTTACAAATTCCATTCCCACAGTGGAGAACAAGATGGATAACAAACTGCCTGTTTCATTTACACATAAACTTGATTTGTTGATTTCACCTGGCATAATTCACATGCATATAATCAGGTGACTGTAACATCAAGTGATGCTTTGTACATGAGAATTGTTTTATTTATGTTTTATTCATTATAATAATTATATTATTTAAGGTAATATGACTCTTCTAATTATACTAAGTATTATCCAAAGACAATTCACAATGCAAATTAAAACAAAATAATTAAAGAATTGTAGGTCCCACTACTAAAATAGTTTTGATTGGTGAGAATACAATACAGGGACTTTTCTGTGACAGGACTTCAGTTTTGTAAGTCTCTCCCTAGGGATGTTAAGAAATGTCTCATTCCTGATGACTTTTAGATAGGCATAAACATTTTCATTCCATCTGACTTCTAAAGGTTTTTTGCACACTCTTCTCTTCTTAGTTTTCAACTGTTTAACTTTATTTTTCTGCAGCTCTGGGCCCTGCAAGACCTGGTGCCTGCTCAATGGTTGGCTCACTTACACCTGGCCACAGATGTTTAATGCTTCATCACCCCAATGTTTTTCAGATGAATCAGTTCACACACTCCAATGTGTGAGTCATCAAGTACGGTATGTATTTAATGCAGTAGCTTAGGCAAAACAGGTTGACTGCGATCTTTAGAGAAAAGAAATAGATCAAATAATGTAACTGAAGCTGGTGACCAAGGCTAATGAGAGTAGGGCACATAGAGAATATATACACAGAAGAAAGCTGCTGGAAACTTTCTAATGGAACAAAGTAATTTATTGGTTTGGCCTAAATCAGGCATCCCCAAACTTCGGCCCTCCAGGTGTTTTGGACTGCAATTCCCATCTTCCCCGACCACTGGTCCTGTTAGCTAGGGATCATGGGAGTTGTAGGCCAAAACATCTGGAGGGCCGCAGTTTGGGGATGCCTGGCCTAAATAAATGGGTTCATCTTAGCTCCCAACCAAAATACCATAATCCACAAATGGCATATTTTACATTAAAACAGTTTAATTAATTTGCAGGACCTCTCTAGGTTAAATTGGTGATTAACATGAGCTAATGTAACATTTTTGTGCTGTCATATCATCACATGTAACGTTCATAATTGTTTATTGCAGGACTGAGGATAGTGGTGGAGCAGCTTAGGCCTTCCTCCTCACCTTCATGATGTGGCCTGCAAATTGGAATCGGGCTGGACAGATGTGCCTACAGGCAGGGATTTGATCACTAATAGCTGTAGTTTATTTCAGGTTCACGTCTTGCTCCCACACCAATAGTTGCCCCCTGAAGAGTGGCATTATGGCTTTGGCTTTTAATATTACATAAACGGCCCTCAGTTCAACCCAGCTTTCATGTCTGTCTCCTGCGCAGTCTTTAGCATATATACTGCCAGGGTGCAAAGATCCGCCCAGCATCCCCAAATTTAGTTTAGCCCACAAATTAAATTTTATTATGATGTAAGAGTTAATTTTGCGTGCACGGCACCGTTGAGGATGACAAGTGCCGCCGTTGTGAACGACAAGTGCCTTTGGTAAATGAGTGCACAAAGTCGAAAGTCCTTTAGTAGGTATACATTTCAGTAATACCTAGGTATATATGTATTTTGTTTTTATAGCTTGATCAAAATTATTATTTCATAACAGGTAGATAGTTAATAGCTTTGGTGGCTTCAGCGGCGGGTGCCTGGTGCCCCCCAGAATTTGGCGCCCAGGTGCCCTGCACCCCTTGCACTGGGTAAAGATAGCCCTGTCTGTCTCTTTATTTGGCCATCAGGTGGCAATGTTACAACTTGATTTAATGGGCTTCCACCTACATTCAGATACAATGGGAAATGTTTTGGCCATTTTGGCCAAGGAAACACATTAAAAGATGGTGGAATTTTGTTCTCTGGTAACAGTTTGGAGCCCGCTGCTCTTGCATTCCATGAAGTGTGAAGGGCTGCTGCCTTGATCTGCTCCTGTTGTGAGCGAGTTAAGCAAAGGTTAGTTTAGTATACCGGTTGAACTCAGGATCATGGTTTGTCTCACCCTGAGAAACTATGATTGCTCGCCAACCTTAAACCATTGTTTAAGTTGTGAAAAGGGTGGCGGGGAAAGCGAATGTTCCTGGATTGTTTGCCAGAGCAAACAAGATGAATTTTAACAAGGAGAAATGTAAAGTACTACACTTGGGCAAAAAAAAAATGAAAGGCACAAATACAGGATGGGAGACACCTGGCTTGAGAGCAGTACATGTGAAAAGGATCTAGGAGTCTTGGTAGACCACAAACTTGACATGAGTCAGCAGTGTGATGCAGCAGCTAAAAAAGCCAATGCAATTCTGGGTTGCATCAATAGGAGTATAGCATCTAGATCAAGGGAAGTAATAGTACCACTGTATTCTGCTCTAGTCAGACCTCACCTGGAATACAGTGTCCAGTTCTGGGCACCACAGTTCAAGAAGGATACTGACAAGCTGGCACGAGTCCAGAAGAGGGCAACCAAAATGGTCAAAGGCCTGAAAACAATGCCTTATGAGGAACGGCTTAGGGAGCTGGGTATGTTTAGCCTGGAGAAGGGAAGGTTAAGGGGTGATATGATAGCCATGTTCAAATATATAAAAGGATGTCATATAGAGGAGGGAGAAAGGTTGTTTTCTGCTGCTCCAGAGAAGCAGACACGGAGCAATGGATTCAAACTACAAGAAAGAAGATTCCACCTAAACATTAGGAAGAACTTCCTGACAGTAAGAGCTGTTCGGCAGTGGAATTTGCTACCAAGGAGTGTGGTGGAGTCTCCTTCTTTGGAGGTCTTTAAGCAGAGGCTTGACAGGCATATGTCCAGAATGCTTTGATGGTGTTTCCTGCTCGGCAGGGGGTTGGACTGGATGGCCCTTGTGGTCTCTTCCAACTCTATGATTCTATGATTCTAAGATACCTTTTCCTTGTTTATTTATCTATTCATGCCTGGAGTGGTGGTTGAAGGGAAGTACATAGTATGGAATATTAAGCCAATAATATTTACTGTTACATGTGAATAAGACCAATACATGAGGAGGACTGTTAGTGCAACAAAATAAAAGTGCAACCAGATCATATTCATGTTTACTTGGAAGTAAGTTACATAGTATTCAATGGGACTTACAGGAGTAGTGTGTATAGGTTTGCAGCCTGAGTCATAAAAAGTAGAGAAAGTAGATAGAGTGCAGCAGTACAAAAAGACTGAATGGTTAATTCAGGAGCTCATGAAAATAAAAGTAAAAAATTCAAGCCCTAAACCTTAGGACATATAAAAAGAAGATAAAAGCAGTGAAGAATTATACAATAAAAATATGTAGTATTCAGAAATAATTAAAATTCTGAAAATAAATTATGAAGAGAATAAAGCCACACTTAACATACAGATGTGACTTCAAGAGAAACTTTTCCAAAGTATGTGTTAGCTTTGACTTTGATTCTAAATGCTGCATACTGATTTTGTATCAGCTCTCCACTTGGGTTACTAATATAGGTCTTTCACACACGCCAAAATACTGTCCTGAGAATGAATGAATGAATGAATGAATGAATGAAGTCCAGTAGTACCTTAGAGACCAACTAAGTTTGTTCTGGGTATAAGCTTTCGTGTGCATACACACTTCTTCAGATACACTAAAGAAGGTCTGATGACTTCAAGCAGTTGGTCCCTTACCTTTCCTGCCCTGACCTGGCCACAGTGATCCATGCAACAGTCACCTCCAGGCTTGACTACTGTAACTCGCTCTACACAGGGCTGCCGTTGAAACTGTCCCAGAAACTCCAGCGGGTGCAGAATGTTGAAGTGAAGCTCCTCATGGGGTCCTTACCATGGGGGCATATTCACCCGTGCTCTACCAGCTGCACTGGCTCCCGGTGGAGTATCGGGTCAGGTTTAAGGTGCTGGTTCTGACCTTTAAAGCTCTATGTAGCCTAGGACCCTCGTACTTACAGGACCGCCTCCCCTGGTATGTCCCGCAGAGGACCCTAAGGTCCATGAATAATAATACCTTAAGGGTCCCGGGCCCTAAATAAGACAGATTATCCTCCACCAGGGCCAGGGCTTTTTCAGTGATGGCTCCAACCTGGTGGAATGCTCTGTCCCACGAGACCTGCAGGACTTGATCCATCCCCTTCTTCAGGGCCAGTAAGACAGAGCTATTCCGCCTGGCCTTCAAGTTGAATTAGCCTGATCCTCCATTTCCTTTTCTCTTTCCCTTTTCTATGAAGAAACCCTTTTGGGACCCCACATTTAAACTCTTCCCTGGTCTCCTTGCTGGCCCTAGCAGGACCAAACTGTGATGTTTACTAAACTGGGTTTCCCTCCAAAAAAGGACCCTGAATTTTTTGAATGTTATTGACATGGATGCTATACTTATGTTGAATTTTATGCTGTTTTTAATTGCTTTTAATTAATGTTTCATATTTGCTATTAGCCGCCCTGAGCCCGGTTTTCAAATCGGGAAGGGTGGGGTATAAATAATATTTTATTTTATTTTATTTTATTTTATTATATCCTTTCCTGACCAGCACAAGTAGCCAGGCTTTGGATGTTGTGGTTACTCATATATTCTGATCATCCCCTAGGTCAGTTTAGAATTGCTCTGCCCCTATATATTTATTGCATTGTTGATATAGTTCACTAGATAGGGTGTGTGTGTGTGTGTTGCTGTGTGTATCTGTGTCTGTGCACACACCCTCACATGTGCTTTCAAGCCCCATTTATTTAATTACTATGTGAAACATTTTAAAAAGCAATATGAATTGAGAAACTGAGAATTGAGAAGAGAACAGTGTGGATATACATATACTGGGCTGTAACCTTGAGCATACATACCTGTAAAAAGCCTCACAGAACATAGCAGCATCTTCCTCTGAATATGTATATGTACAGTAAGGCTGTCAATGTTTTGTTTTCACCATACACAAATGTACTAAATCATTTATTTGTCTTTCTGTCTAGGTAGAGTGCTAGGTTCTGGCACCTTCACTGTACATTTTAAGTCATATGCTATAGACACGCCTCTCTATCCTGGCCTTTGACACCTAATGCTTGTGTTCTCAGGACCCACCATATTCCTATTGTTTAAAACTGTTTCTATAAAAAGTGGAATTATTGGGATCATTCAAGGGAACTTGAGGAGAAAACAGAAGTTTCATAGCTCCTGACTGCCAAACAGTTGAACCATGAGATATGTTTCAGTTTTGCAGGCAGATAAAAGCTGATGAAAACAGTGAGGAAAAGCTAACATGGCAGCCCTGATAATTCAGCCTTGCAAATGAAATTCTACCCTGTATTGAGAAACATACCAGGCCCTGAAATGTGATAAAATGGCTAGTCTGACAGCTTTGGCCAGAGGAACAAGTGTGAGCCTTGAATAATGAAAGTAGTCGAATAGTGCAACGGAAAGACTCTGGCAAAGGGATAGGCGATAATGTGAAATCAGATGAGCATCATGTGGTTATGTTAGGGTTCTTGTTTATTCCATTTTCAAGTCCAAAGCAGCAGTTTCATCTCATATATCCATCTTGCAACTGACAATCTAGTATCATGTCGATAGTAACATCTGTTAGAATTTTTAATGGAAAATAACAAAACATATAGGACCCAATAGGAATGGATGAAAAATTAAGTTCTGTTTCAATTTTGATGTGAACTTAACTAATTCGTATTTCCTGAAACAATTCTTGAACTTGAATGCAACTCCTTCAAAATTTGCACTTCATCGAATTTTGCAATGCACATCTCCAGCCAAGAATATGTATAAAAAATGAGTATGTTAGAGGATATTCTGGATGTATCAGACTACAGGAGCTTCTTTTCTCTGTGAAGCAGCAGCTAAGGTGGGGAAAGTCACTATGGTGCCCTCCAGATGTTGTTGGACTACAACTCCTAGCATCCACAACCTTTGTCCAAGTTAGTTGGAGTTGATGGGATTTGGAGTAACACAAATTCTGGTGGGCACCATGGTGGCTATCCCTGAGATTATTTCCCTTGCTGATTATCTTTTCCCTGAGAGGGTTTAAGAAAATAAGAAGAGCCCTCAAAGATTCTACAAAAGGCCCGTCTAGTCCAGCATTCTCTTTAAGCAGCTGCTAACCAGATGTTCATGGGAAGTCTGCAAGCAGGACATGAATGCAAGAGCACTATCCTGCAACTGGTATTCAGAGACCTACTACCTCTGATACTGGGGATAATATAGAGCCATCATTGCTAGTAGCCATTGACAGCTTTGTAAAACCGTTCTAGTTGGTCTATTATTATAAGCATGCAAATATTTATGTGAACAATTAGAACTCGTAAAGGAAAAGAATGTGTTCAATCAGAAAAAAAATCAATTTAAGCAGATTAGTTTGTGAATCTACCAAGGAGTCTCTCATACTTCCATATTTGCGCTTTTAACCCTAGAGAGAAGGGACAAGATGCAATATCACATCCAAAAGGTGTTTCTTGTACAGACCTCTTTTTCTTTCCCTATTACACTGCGGTGCTCTTTCTTGACTTAATAAACCATTAATTTGTCTGACCTTCTAAAACCATCCAAGTTGGGAGGAGAACTGTGATCAGCTACCTCAGTGTTTCTCAACCAGTGTGCCTCCAGATGTTTTGGGACTACAACTCCCATCATTCCTGACCACTGGTCTTGCTAGCTAGGGATGATGGGAGTTGTAGTCCCAAAACATCTGGAGGCATACTGGTTGAGAAACACTGAGCTACCTCTCCTACTTCAGTCCTTCTGAGGCAAAGACAGGTAAAGATGGGAAGTAGGTGAAAAGGTATGTTGACGGGGCTCTTGCAGACCATGTCTGGTGAGCTTTCTCAATGGAGTGGGCTACAGATTTAAACAGCAAATGCACCTGCATGTATAGAATACCTTTCATCCACTTTTCTTGTATGGTTCCTCTTGGGCTCAGATAAATTCACAAGTAGGTACCCAGGAAAAAAATAAGTTCTGATAAACAGCTGCCTTCCAGTGAGCAGCATCCTCCTTTGCCTAATACATGTTTAAACTGCCTAAGATGCAATTTCATTTATGAATAATTTGGGTACAGCTGGCTTTTTGACTAAGCAACTTTCCTTCACAGCTTAAATGATGTGTGCCCTGTGAAATATGGGGAACCATGTGGCAACTCACAATCAGATTAATGGAAATAAGTTATTCATTTTCATGTCAGTTAGGAAAAGGCTTTGCTTGTGTTTTTCAGTAGGAAAAAATAGGGTGGAAATTCAATACAAATGTGATATTTTTTTTAAATGATACCACTCAAGGTTTGCCCTCCCTTGGACAGGTGTTGATTTCCGCATACATAGTCAATTGCAATCCCCAATTAAGATTCTACAGTTTGAATAGCATCACTGCAAATGTGTCATTTGTGTGTGCAAGTTTTCCCCTAAACAATTACAAAATCTTCTGGAGAAATGTTCCTGGATCGGTGTGTAGAAATGTAACCTCCAGTAGAAGCCTGTCAGAACGCCAGTCAGCTGTGATGCCGAGCATGACACTTTCTGTCTAGGAACAGTTTCCCACTTCCCTGAAACATCATGACAGCTGATTGCCACTAATATGTCTTGTTGCTGATCCTCTGTGAGCCATTATTAAAACTTAGACATACAGTATTAGTCATTTCCATGTGAAATATCATGAGTGTGGTGTGCTGGTTAGAGTATTAGACTAGGAGTGGGAAGAATCAGATTCAAAATGCCTACCCAGGCATGATGTTCAGTGAGTCAGCTTCAAACAGGCTATCTTACCTGGTTGTTGTTCCTTCAAGGAACTCAAGGGTTGCATGTGCCCGCCCTTTTTTATTGTCTTATGAACCCTATGAGATCATCCAGTGAGTTTCATGGTGGAGTGGGGATTTGACTCTGGTATCCCAGGCACTAGTCTGTCAAATGTAATCTCCATTCTGACCTCCAGCAGAAGGTTCAGAGGTTTGGGTATATCAAATAGGCACAACCCTGTCCCCGCATCTATGCATTTATATCTATGGATCTGTGACTTGAGCACACCTAGTGGAAACCCAAAGTTGCCTTTGCCAAGCAACTTTAAGTTAGAGCAGATACCTATCTTTAAGCTTGTTGAGTGATATTTATTTTCTTTTCCTTTTTCTCTGGATGTTGGCAGCAACTCATTCTGTTCTTAAGCTTTCATGAATCAAAGCAGCTGCTGATCAAAAAGAAGATTAATAAAATGGGGACGTTTTAAGGAAATAATAAAGTTGATTCTTCACATGTTTTTCAGCATAGACAGCTTTAAATACTTAATAGGCAAATAGAAGTTGAAAAGAAGACATCACCAGGTCATTATTTATTATTTTTGTTCATTTGGTTCCCCCTCCCCTTTTAGTCTGCTCTGTATAAGATAGGCATCTCTGGCACCCATTCTTCCCAGACCACACACTCACTGGCCATGCTTTGCAACCCAAGTGTGTTTCCCTTGCTTAGAATGTGTCTTTGAACTCTGATACTGCCTGCTGCTTGTCGAGATTGTTTGTATGTCTGTAGAAACTAGCCTACTCTGCAAAGGTAAGAAATTGAATCCATTCCTCCATCCACTTTTACCATGAGGATGGCGATTTAAAACTGGTCCCTTCTTTCTGCTGCTAGTTCACTAGGCAAGTCTTTAAGAAGGAAGAGGAGAATGGGAATTGGCTAGTTGGGATGCTGCTTTGGTAAGGGATGGTTGTTTTCTGCCCGCCGCCAGAAGCAACTTGCCAGGTGAGTCTCTGCTGCTACCTTCAAGGCCGCAGGTAGGTTAGTGCTGTCCTCCTACAAGTGAATTTTTACCCTACCAACCTCTCTGCCACCTCAGCCATTCCCCTCTCTCTCCTGGTAAGCAGCAGTGATGTACTTGTTGGGAAACTACCAATAGCTAGTTGCTCTGCCTAAACCGATGAGCTGCTTATTTCCGTAAGAAGTAGGAACTACTTTCTACCAGACATAGGAAGTGGATGGAGTAAGTTTTGACCCCCAAGCAGACCAGAACAACCCTTATTTGCTGCATTGATTGCCCACTTATCCATCCATTCTCTTCCATCTAGTACTCTGACCCCAAGCATTGAGTGAGGAAAACAGGGAACCAACCTCTTCCATAGAAACATATGAAGCTGCCTTAATACTGAGTCAGATCATTAGTCCATCAAGCCCACTATGATATTTGCTGGCTGGAAGTGGCTCTATACAATTTCAGATGTGTCCCTCCCAGTCCTGGCTAGAGTTTTGGAGGACTGAATCTGCATGCAAAGCAGGTGCTCTACCACTGAACTGTGGTCTTTTACCAAATCAATTTCAGCTAGTACAAATAGCATAGGCAGCTGCCTTATGTGGAGTCATAGGTCAATCTAGCTACATATTGCCTACACTGATTGGCAGCTGCTCTCTGGGTTTTCATGCAGGAGTCATTTCCCATCCCTACCTGGAGATGCTAGATACTGAAGCTCTATACCAATAAATTTCTCTGCCACTGACCTATATCCCATGCTTTTTCTTGGCTGCTACTCTCAGCTCAGATGCTTAGTTTCTGAAGTTTTGTGGTATAACATTATGCAACCATTTTATTTTCTCATGCTGCCCACCAGCATGTACAGAGTGAAAGCATTTATCCAGCTGGCAAGCACATGTGAGCATAGCACATGGGCAGATAGGAAAACGGGCTTGTAGTGACAACAGCTGTATGGTGTGTGAATACAGTGTGAATATTGTCCATGTAATATAGGAACATTTCAATAATCTGATTTTTAAAAAACCAAATGCACTTCATTCTTCATCCTCATTGTGGTCCTTTTCCTAGGAAAATGTAAGAAAAAAATCCAATCAAACTTGTCTCTGAAAGTGTTCAAACAGGCAGATAAGTAGGGGGGGGGGCGCTCTATATTATTCTCAGCCTTAAGTCAGCCTAGTTGACTTGACCTTCAATGGTGAACTCGATGGATGTACATAGGTGACATAAACGAGTCTACCTGAAAAGGTCAGGTAAGCTGCTAGCACACTTTTCCTGCTGAGACACCTGCAGGAAGCAACTGAATATATTTATTTTGTCAAGAATCAAATGCATTTGCGGCACAAGGGACTTCATGGCAGGAGAGAGGGTATTTTAAAATCTGTAATGTGTCATTTCTAAGTCTGGTGCAGGGAGGGGGGGGGTTAACTATGGGAACTTAACTGGAATCAGTCAAAGTTGTTCTGCTCTTCATTCTAGGGCCCTGAGAAGCTTTTTGCAGGTTTGCAACTGTGATAGATTTCAGAACACATTACTGACAATCTAGTATCTTTCCCCAACACTTGTTCTTTTCTTTCTTTTAGAGAAACCTGGAAAAGTCAAAATCTTTTCAGAGTATTAGTTTGGATTGCATGTGTCATATTTCATTTCACTTTCCAGCAGGCACCATTATGCTGTTTTGATGGAAGAAGACATCATTGCTTTCCATGTGTGATCATCTGAAGCATTGCTATAGCTCATCTATAAAGAATGAGTTTGTTACATAATTCCAGTGCTTGAAGAGAGATGGAGATTCTCCCCTTATTTGCCATGATATCCCAAGTAGGACTTTTACAAAATACCTGAAAAGAAATACTCCACTTTTCCCTTGAACTGTTCAAATCCCATTTTGTACTGAGTGGTAGTGTCAGGGGACCACTAGGGGTCAGCGGAGAGTTCAGGAAGTTGGGACCAGGGCTCTCCGATGGAGACGGAGCCCGGGATGCTAGCGTTTCGCAACATCCTTCGGAAGGTGGTGCTGAGGCTCAGGAAGTGGTGCAGAGCCTTGGGGATGCTGAGAGTGCAAGGTTCCCAGAGGGAAGGTTTGAAGGGTTGGATCAGAGCTCGGGAGGGGGAGGTGCCAGAGGAGGCAGCACCGGCTCCTCAGCTGAGCAGTTTGGGTGGAGAGCTTGCTCCACCAGCCCCATCACCTCAACAGTGGAGGGGGATAAAGAGGTGTGAGGAGAGGAGGAGATTCAAGGTGCCAAGGGTGTTTTGCTGGCGAAAGTCCCAATGGGCGGTGCTTCCAGATTCTGATTCGGACTAGGACAGTCATGGACTTTGATGGTCTGTCTTGTACATATGTATATAATAAAACTCTGTAAAAACCAGGCACAGAGTTTGGAGCACCTTGCTCATGAGAAACAAAGCAGCATCATTACAGGTAGTTGACTGGTTTTATTAGCAATGTAAACCATCACAAAATGAGCCAAGCATTTCCATCCATTACAATGCTTAAAAGTAATTTATTTCTATGTCCATGTAAAAGACCATATACTAACACTTACAACACAGATCTGGTCAAACACCAGCAGCTGCTGAGGAAAGGCATGGGATATAAAGCCCAAGAGAGAGAGAAAGAGAGAGTGATTGATAGGTACATCATATGGGGTGTAATCCTGTGCTCAGGGAAGCATGCTTAAACCCGTCAGCGAAACTGCCCTAGGTGTGTTTGATATGCTGTGTTGTGCATATAGTAAAATTTGCATTAAAAACAAGTTAAAATGCAGCTGCATTCCATTGTTGGAGCTTCACATACATTTTGAAACTTGATTCAAATATGAAGCATCTGTGTGCTTTCTAGTCTAATTAGAAAGCACCACATAATACATTGAACATCTTCCTCATTTTAATTTCCCTTTTAAGTTTCATCTGGGCTGACGTTATTGCCCTAATAGGAGGAAGCTGAGAAAACTTATAGGTTACAGTGATTTGGAGCCATTTTCACAAATCCTTTAAAAAAAAAGAAAATAATACCGTAGCTTTATCCGCTAAGCTTCTATTATAAAGTTGTTCGACTTTTGGCACTGCACAATGTTTTGTTGGGGGATATTTGGAATACAGTAGAGTGGTTACTATTATTGTTGATAGTTCAAGTATCATGGGTTCCTATTGGATATTTTGATTATATCACTAGTGACAGCCTTCACACAATCTTCCAATACACATTTTTGTGAATGAGGCTGCTCATCTAGCTCTTTGTTAACAAACATTTCCAGCAAAATAGATCACTGTGCTCTATCTACATTGGTGTCTTGTAGGAACTAAAGCCTTGAACAGGTTTCATTACTGTACTCGGTATGAGAATGAAATGAGTCCCAGACCTCTGCCCCCTGCGCTCTAGGCAGAATATAACACAAGGCCCAGTGTGGTAGCTGATATCTCATTGAAATCTCTCACTATGAAAAGAGAAGGTATATTTTAGGTGCAGGAAGATCCTTGGTACAAATAAACACTGCATTGTGCTATGCCACGGATTATTTTATACCTAGGGACAGAAAGCTTAGCCTGTTTTGGATTTTAATGTGACCCTATCTAATTTGCATTCACCCATCTTCAAAGCAAACTGAAATGCAGCTAGCCTTCAAGTTGAACTCTTTGACTCTTGCAGTGCAGTTCTCCAACAAAAAAATATACACTCTTTGAGAAAGTGTGCATAGACATGCATACATTAGTAAAGATAACATAGAAAAAATGGCTGTGGTCCCCAGTGTTGGGCACAGCTGGCCGTTAAAGGCTGGGTGTGGCCTGGAGTGAAGCCTGCTCCACTCCAGTCCACTCCCAAGCCATGACCACCCAGTGAGGCTGCATCAGCCAGAATTCAAATATTGAGCAGTGGGAAAGCACACCCCTGGACGGTCAGGGGGTTTACCTGAAAGCTACCCGCCGAACCATGTTCCCTGGGGGGAAGGGGCCAGTTGTGATGGGGCTGCAACAGCTGCCCATGCTGAGACTGGGTAAGAAGCCAATATTCCATAAAATAGTAAAAAAAATGTACATATTAGAAAAATGCACACTAAATTAAAATGATTTTTTTTGTAAGGGCTTTAAAAGATGTTCATTGGCAACATGGTGAAATGATCTTAAAATTCGGAGAACAAGAAGCTGAAGGAAAACACAAAACTGGCAGATCTTTGTGCATAAAATCTTACTCGGTAGGCCAAAGTCATATGCTTAATTAATAAATGCACAGTTATAACACACATACAGATAATAATATGCATGATTTGAAAGGTGCATAGATGACAGTCAAATGAGCTGTTCCAACCTGACTGGCAGAGGTGAAACTGGCAGGCAGAACCAATTTTCAAAGTGTCAGCACTAAAAGTATTCAATAGCAATGAGACAGGATTCCCCCCCCCCTCCTAGATTAGAGTACATTTATATTACTTCCACATTTTTTATATATTATGGTTGTGTAAGTGTGGATTAGCTTCTGAACCTGTGATTACAGCAACATGTCCATAAACTCACCTCCAGATTGTCAAAATTTGTGCATTCAAGTATACACCAGAGCTTTAGGCTTCTACAATTAAAGTGGATTACAGCACTCTGTTGCAACAGATCCACCAGAAGCAAGTAACACAAGCAAACAAAACTCTGAACTTTCTGCAGCTAAGAAAGTGATGGGGAAATGCACTGAAGAGTGTGACATGAATGGCCAGTTAATGGGACGATGTCTACAAATCAGGATACATTCAGGATGACGGTTCATTGTCAGTACAGCATCCACACAAACCAATCGGAATGAATAAAGACCAAATATAGGCTGTGTTCTGTACACAGTATTCAGGATGCCCACGCTTTTGGTTTCGGAGTAAACAGGATGGTAGCCACAAGCCATAATCGATTCTGTATGTATCTTATAATTCCTTATGAAATAATGTGTTCCAATGCAGTTTCTCTCCAAACCAGCATTGATCTGAATTGAGAAAAAGAACAAAGAACAACCTAGTTGTGTTTTAAGGCAGTAATGTGTACACACAGCCTCAATCTAACCTTAGCATAAGCTGCTGCAAGCAAATCAGGATGGATGCTCAATCAACAAGGCACCTGAAGGAGTCCTGAGCCAGGTAAAATATTCCAGAAGAAAACTTACTGCTGATTTGCCACACATGATATGACCATAGGCAAAAACTTCATTGAGAGATAAGAAATTATACATTAGAAATATTTTTCGTACTGACTGATGAGTTGGAGGATGTTGGAGGAAACATGAACAGCTCACAGGAAGCAAATTTTCTTTTAAAATTTCTCCCCTGAGTTTTTGGCAATATCACAATAAATATTTAGCCAGTTTTAGAGATTCTTAAATTATCCTTTACAAAGAAGACCAGCCAACGTTAGCATTTTTCATTGCACTTCCATTGGTAGGCAGATTCCCCCACCCCCCATTAATGGTCAATCTATACTATTAAAAAAAATAGAAAATGGGCAGGGGCTGTACAATTAAAAATGCCATCTGCATCTTCTAAAGTTGAAACTGTTTATATCTAAGCCACTGATTAAGGGCCAACAAAGAAAACAATGAGAAATCAAATTCCATTCAGAACCAAATCAGTGAACCCGGATGGACCCTTCTGCAGTTCATTCTGGTGGCAAAAAAAGCTCTTGGATTTTAGTGCAGTATATTCGTTTTAAGCTCTGACAGCAAAGAACATTTTCATTATATTTGTACCAACGTTGTTTCCGGGATGAACTTCTATTTGACAGAATAGAAGTGCCAGAATATAAATCAGGAAAACAGGCAGATCTGGGGTATTCAAACAGTTGCTGTTGGCATCTGCCTGTCTTGAGAGAGGGTGGGAAAGTACGTCATCAGGGGCAAAGTCCAACCATTGGAGAGTTACAGTGCCTGCTGTGACTGTAGAGACCAATATGGGAGGCACATGTTCCACTGAAGTTGCAGCATCTGATTTGACTGGTGCGCATGCACCATGGCCTGCCTTCTCTTTCTGTATTCAAATAACACTGTCTTTACTTTTAAATAACTTTTAAAAAAAACATCCCGCAGCTAGTTTTCAAATCTTGAAGTCAGCTTCTCAACTTTCTCATTTGCTTTCATCAGTGGAACATATGTCCAGAAATAGTAAAGTTAATAATAATGGGGAAACAAGTGTGTGCCAGAAGGTGTCTTTTTTATTTTATTTTATTTTATTTTATTTTATTTTATAGCTATTAAGAAACAAAAGTTTTAATACTGACACACTTTGGTCTCCTGACCAGCTGTTAGTGATACATCTTATTCTTCTATCTGCTTAGGGTATTGCCTGAAAAAGTTATGCAGTTTAGGTACCATATCAATAGAACCTTGTTTTATTGTTCCGTATTAGGCCTCTCAACCGTTCTGTAGAGGAAATAGGGCAGGCATTGTGGTGCAGATGTATGATTTGTTCTCAAGACAGATGTGGGTACAATCAACAAATGGGGGGGATAATGGGGTTGCTTTGAAAGTTTAAAGAATAAATGGGCAAAAATCTAACACTGGGAATGGCAATATGCAACAGCCTATGGTGGGATATATAAACAATCCCGGAAACTCTGTAAAGCAGCTTTAAAGCGGTCATCCTGAAGGAAGGAAACTGTGATGTGAAACCGCTGAATTACAGAGGTCTTCCTTGTAGATTGTTTTTTTTAATTGTTAATTAGTATACCATGGCCAGGATGCCTGTGGTTTCAACAACCATTTTTGTAAATCTGTCTGCAATCAATTTAATAATAATAATAATAATAATAATAATAATAATAATAATAATAAATTTTTATTTATACCCCACCCTCCCCAGTAGAAACCAGGCTCAGGGCGGCTAACACCAGTAAAATTACAATAAGACATACAGAACAACAATTAATTAAAATACAGGTTAAAACAAAATTTACATTTAAAATTTTAAATGCAGCCTCATTTTTTAAAAGGCCCAAGTCAAAAACCGTAAGGGAGGAAAACATAGGGGTCAGACTGAGTCCAGGCCAAAGGCCAGGCGGAACAGCTCTGTCTTGCAGGCCCTGCAGAAAGATGTCAAATCCCGCAGGGCCCTAGTCTCCTGTGAGAGAGTGTTCCTGTTCCACCAAGTTGGGGCCAATACTGAAAAGGCCCTGGCCCTAGTTGAGCACAATCTAACCACCTTATGGCTTGGGATCTCCAACGTGTTGTTATTTGTGGACCTTAAGGTCCTCTGTGGGGCATACCAGGAGAGGCGGTCCCGTAGGTACGAGGGTCCTAGGCCGCATAGGGCTTTAAAGGTCAAAACCAGCACCTTAAACCTGATCCTGTACTCCACCGGGAGCCAGTGCAGCTAGTAAAGCACTGGATGAATATGGTCCCATGGCATATTAACAGATAACTCTGGGAACTGTAGCTGTGTGTTGGGAATAGGGGGTCTCCTAACAACTCTCAGCACCCTGCCCATGATTCTTGGAGGAAAGTTATGGCTGTTTAAAGTGGTGTGATACTACTTTCAATGTATAGTGTAGATAGGGACTAAGTCAACTCTCCATCTAGTAATTATATTAACTATGTTCCTTTATTAACAAAGGTGACTGTGTTGATCTGACATCCTTTCTTTTTAAATAAAACCATGCAAAATGGTGCAATTATTGTTTCATGTGTAAAGATTCCTATTTACACTTGCCTAGGAGTAAGTTTAATTGAACTGAAAGGGATTACTTCTGAGAAGGCACACATTGGATTGGATTGCCACTATAAAACAATAACGAATACTTGAATTTAGTCACTGAGTGGAGCTAAGATTTGCCCTCATGCCTTCGTCCATCATCGTGATGTATACAGACTGTCACATCATTTAATTGCATAAAAATTAGCATCTAATAAAATTTATCCACTCTTGTTACCGCAGAAGCAATTATATCTCTCATTCGCTGTAGCAATTTAATTTAAAAGACTAAATTGAAGCCATTTTCAGAAAGTGTATTTCCAGTATGCTGCATTACAGTCTGTCAGTAGTATGCAGCTGTGTCAAAGAGCTTCCAGCAGGAAATTTATAACACAAGACTATATGAAATGCCACAGTGTGTCACACACAAATCCAGATCCCCTAGCTAAAAAGGAAGCAGCCTGTGATTATCACTATTTCCCCCCTGTAGAATATGATTTATTTTCAGGATCAAAACTATTGAAAACCTGTGTGTGTGTCAGTCTGATGCTAGGTGGCATGTTGAGTTACAAATATTAATGCAAAATCGTACCACGGATGGAATTCAGTGCTATCCGCATCCTGCCATTTTTGTGATATATACTAACATGTTCCTGCATTCCTTTATCTCAGGAATGGGTAACCTGTGGCTTTCTAGATGTCTCTAGACTCAACTCCCATCAGTCCCAGAAAGAGGCAAGGTCTTTTGGTTCTACCTCCTTCAGCTCTTGATAGAGAGAGACAGTGGTCATTATTCTTCCAAGGTGCAGCATGCCGTAAGCTCTTTTGCACGAGGTTGATGAGACAAGATAGGACCAATTGTGACAAGCGATGAACACTTTATGCTAAACCTCATGTGATAACCAAAGCCCTGTGTTGCAAAGATTGTGTTGCAAGGGTATAGATTTCAGTTGAGTCTCTGGGTGTTAAGACAGTGGAACCATATCCCTAGCAGTGTGGTCTGTTTTTCACTAGAGTTCTTCAAGCAGAGACTAGACTGCCATCTGTTGAGAATGCTCTAGTGCCAGCCTTCTTTCACTGGATAGGAGTGTTTGTGTGTACAAAATGGCTTACAAGGCTCCCTGCATTTTCTGTGACCTAAGCATGAGACATAGAATTCTCTTCGAGAATTTCTTTTTGGGGTGGGGGGGAATGGCAGCCACCCATCGAAATTCTCTGAATCTTGCAATACCCTTCTCCAGCCAAGTAATGTGTACCCCCCCAAAAAAAATGCATTTACTGGGATTGAGTGGGCATAATAATGTGTATACTACTGAATATAACATATAAAGTATTAGGCAAAATTGCTTTGCAAAAGGCTACTCCCCCACCATTTACACTTGGGATTATTTTGTCCCTTCCGTCTTGCTTGAGGGGAGACTTGGACTCTGTGTGTGGAAGATGGTGGGGGAATGGAATGGCCAATGGGGTGAGGATGGCTCCTCCCCTTTATATGGTAAGCATCACCCTCACTTTTCTTATTCTGAGCCTTTGCAGCAGCAACAGCAATGGCAGTGGCAGCACCCCTCCTGTAAGCGGCGCCAGTTTCCTTTGGTGACAGAGTAGGAATTTTGACTCCTTTTTCACTTATTCTGCACAGTTCTTATTTGGAGTGTGCTTGTGGATAGTTTCGTCAGCTATCCTTTTGTCACAACTTGCCATGAGAGCTGGGCCATAAAGAAGGCTGATTGCCGAAGAATTGATAATTTTGAATTATGGTGCTGGAGGAGACTCTTGAGCAGGCATCCCCAAACTTCGGCCCTCCAGATGTTTTGGACTACAATTCCCATCTTCCCCGACCACTGGTCCTGTTAGCTAGGGATCATGGGAGTTGTAGGCCAAAACCTCTGGAGGGCCGCAGTTTGGGGATGCCTGCTCTTGAGAGTCCCATGGACTGCAAGAAGATCAAACCTATCCATTCTGAAGGAAATCAGCCCTGAGTGGTCACTGGGAGGACAGAACCTGAAGCTGAAGCTCCAATACTTTGGCCCCCTCATGAGAAGGGAAGACTCCCTGGAAAAGACCCTGATGTTGGGAAAGATGGAGGAAAGAAGGAGAAGGTGATGACAGAGGATGAGATGGTGTTCTCGAAGCTACGAACATGAGTTTGACCAAACTGCGGAAGGCAGTGCAAGACAGGAGTGCCTGGCGTGTTCTGGTCCATGGGGTCACGAAGAGTCGGACACGAATAAACGACTAAACAACAACAACAACAAAGGGCTATTATGGGTAGAAAGTAAACACTCTGAGGTGAAGGGCATCTCACCTACCACCTCACATTGCCAACCACTTTGAAGGGATGCTTGGAACCTGGAAGAACAACCTAGTAGAATACTGTGTTCACATCTCTGTGGTGAGTTGGCAAAGAGACATATCTATTAACAAAATTTGTATCTCACTTAATTGTAATCAAAACCTATAAACCCATAAATTATTAACAAGTCTTACTTGTTGAGTTTGAAGCAAGGGGATGTTGCACAAGAACAGAGATAAAGGTACATTTTTTTTATTTGCTATTCAAATGCCTCCATCAATGTTGATTGGGCTGGCTTACTGCAGATATTTTACTAGTTGATTATGTTGCAATATTTCCACCAAATGCATGTCTCATGAGTTTTCTCTCTAGGGGTGTGAAGGCAAATTTGTCTATTAGGCAAAATTGCATGCAAAAATGTGTGTAATAGGAGAAATACATACTGATGAATTTTCATGAGGACTTTGAAAAAATGCAAACTGATATGGAGATGCAGAAAAGTGAAGATTGGAGAAAACAAGAGAGAGAGCAATATTGACAGATTTGCCCATCCCAACTCAGAACCCTTCCACGTTAAATGACACCATTTCCCACGATTTCATTTTTTGCGCCAAGGCATTCTGCTGACTAACTTGCTTCACAGTCTCTTTCTGTAAGGAGGTTTACTGTGACACTGCAGTCAGCCATCACTGAAAATTGCTACTTTTCCTGAATCTGCAGCAAGCGGGGAGGAAGGAAATGGAAGGGGAAAGCTGCTCCTTGCATTCATTACACTTGCATCTACCAGTTCTTGATTTGTGAATGATTTTCCAAATGTATTCCAGGCTGCATGTTCTTAGTGAAGCAATTTGTGGCTTGAAATAGGTAGCCTGTCCACTCAGCACTTTTTATGTCTCTGCAGGCAGGTCTATCGGCCTTCTCTATGTATTACTATTTTCAGATTCTCCCCTTTTATTTACGAACCTCTTTTCCTTTAGTACAAATGTATATATTTTCTCAAGGAATATAAAGTTTAGTCATTTATTACAGCCTGAAAGAATGCATATCTCACTCTGCCACTCTGTGTGCTGTGCAATTTAACCTCCATTCCAATTCAATGTTACAACTGGGAAGTAGACCAAAAGTGCACAGTAAATCGCAATGAACTTCTCCCTAATTGCCTTTTGTCTTTCGTTACATTTAATTATTTTCCCTAGTTGTACTCCTTCCAGAAAAGCTAAAATAGATAGTTTAAGAAGTATAAAATGGCATCTGTTAAGCTAATTTCGTGTGTAGCGTAATGAATTCTTGGAAAAAAGCACTGAAACATTTGCAAATATGGAAAATGGTACATAAACAAAGAAAGGAACTGTGTGTGGGTTTGTGTGTGGGTTTTGGGGGCTTATTGTAAACTTCATTTTTATTTTTTATTGAAGGTTATTCTAAGTTCAGACAAGGTCGCATGTCAGTAACATATCGGGTCCTCTCTCAAAGAGGGTACATGTTGTGGTGAGACCTGGAGACCGACCTCCTGTGTTGTGGGTGGGTAAAATTGGTCAGCCACAACACCCAATTGGTAGGTCCCTCAATGTTGGGTTCAATCCGACCAATGGGGCGCAGTCCAAACGGTTCGAGGGACCTATTTATACCCATGCACGTGACCCAGAGCTTCCTCTTTCGGTGCGTAAATTCGGAACACCCGCTCACCTCTTCCTACTTTTAGGGCTTTGTTGTGCTTGACCTTGCTATGTCGTTGTGTGTCACCTGTCATTTGGACAGGGGCACAGCAGGGATTTTCTCCACTTGGCTGATTGGCTGTTACCATTTGGGTTTCGCCTGCCATGTAGCAAATCGTCACAACTTGTAAGGTTGCGGATAGGCACTGGTTCAGGTGATAGGGATGGTCTCGCCATCCCTATGTGAAGGGTATTCCTTTAAAGGAATCCAGGGACTCAAATGGTTTGGTCAACCCCTGTGAGGGGGTTGTGCCCCTGCCTGAGTCCAGGGGGACATCTGGGTGGAGGACATAACTTGTTCCCGGCTTTGGGCCTATCCAGGTGTTCACCCTTGGCTGACCTATGGTAGTGCCCTGGGTCAGCGCTACCTGCAAGGGTGCAGGGAGCTAGTCGAACCAGAGCCTATGAAACCACTCAGTTTCTGTAATTAATAAAGTTGTGGCCTAAATTCTGCCAAAAACCAAACCAAAATTTGAGTCATGTGTGAATTTATTTAGGGGGGAGGTCTCTGGGTGTGAACACACAACTAAGTAGCACATCAGTGAGATCAAGGTTGTATGGTAATATTGCCTTTCTCCCTTATTCTTTCACCACTTTCCACAAGGTTTCATTATTTGAGAGTCATAGAATTTTAGAGTTGGAAGGGACCACAGGTGTCATCTAGGCCAACCCTCTTTAATGCAGGAATCTTTTTGCCCAATGTGGGGCACAAACTCACAACCTTAAGATTAAGAGTCTCATGCTTTCATGCCTAAGAGCTGTTCACTCACACCATCTCTGCTGTGCTCCCAGGATGTTATGCTATTTCTTAGGTTTGTGATTCATGAAAATTAAACTACAATTTCCGTCAGTCCTGGCAACTGACATTTTTGACTGGGGATAATAGGGACGCAATAGGCTTTCTTATACTAAGTCAGATTCTTGGTAAAACTAGCTCAGCATGATCTGCACTGACTGGCAGCAGCTCTCCAGAGTTTCAGTCGAGGGCATTCTCAGCCCTACCTGGAGATGCCAGGGATTGACCTCTCAGAACTCCAAGCACCCAACAGGAATAAAGATTTCAATGTTTTGCCATAGGAATGTAGAAAGCTGCAGTGTACCGAGACCCATAGAGCTCAATATTGCCTGCACTGACTGGCAGCACCACTCCAGGGTTTCAGGCAGGGAAAATCCCCAGCCATACCTGAAGATGCTGGGAATCTTCTGCATGCAAAGCCGATGTTCTAACACCAATGTTCAGCCCTTCCCTGATTTGCAAATAGCATGTCTGAATGCCTGAAAATGGCAAGCACCATAGGGTTGAAGAGGTTCTTTATGTAACCTGGCTTGCATGTTCAATAAACTTGAACCAGAACCAAGAATCAGATTGCTTCTTCAAAAATGTTTGCTTTTCTGCCAAATATCTGCACCGTGACCACTCCAATAGCATGCTGTCAGCCAGTGCCTGCATAACCCATGTGAGTTTTCAGAGTCATATCTCAGTTCAAGTGGCCAACTGCATCTAACATATGACATGTGAGCAAGGTTTGTGAGCTTACGGGTCAATCACCAATGAAAGCAGAAAGGCATGTAGCTTCTTGTGTTGTGCCAAATGTCACCGGAAAAGATATTCAGTCTGTTAACCCTACTTCCTAGTAGATTGACACAGCCAGAGCAGTGACTGACAATTGAGCATAAGGAGCCTGATGAATGCTCAGCTGTCTCCCACTTTACGAGGTAAACTATTGAAAATACTTTAAATATTGTCAAGCTAATAAAAAATGAAAATACCTGGCAGGTGTTGTGCATAAAAGGCACTGAGAACGACAGTCTAATTCAAGCTAAAGCACTCTCCCACTCGTTTCAAACAAAAAAGAAAAAAAACCTGACAGTGACTCAGTATCGAGTGGGAGGATTGCTTAAATGGAGCTGAAAGCTGGGGGAAAGAGGAACTTTGAAAGGAATATTAGTAGATTGATAGAACATCTTTTTGATAAAATGTGTTTCTGATGTAACCTGGCTTTGGGATAGCATAACAGAAACACCTCTACGTCAGGAAGGGCATGGATGAGAGACATTTTTCTTTGACACCTCACATCAGACACCTTAAATTGAGCAATATGGCATCATTGAGCAATTTATTGAACAATATGGTCTACTACACAGAAAAATCTGTGTTCTCTTTTTATTTGTTCCTTGCTAACATGATGAAGCATCTTGCAAGCTTTAATTTTGTGGAAATTGTTTATTTTATTGATTTACATGTTTATACTCTGCCCCTTCATTAAGCAAGCTTGTGTACTGTACTCCATACAAAACTACAATCAGAACAATAAAAGCATAAGTAAAAACATCAAATAAATACTGGCTGGTAAAAAGAAATTCACATAGCAGAGGCCTGTCTGAATAGCACAGTGGTTAAGAGGGGTCTAAAAGAAGGGAGGCATGGGTCCTGATGAACTTCTACTGGCAAGGAGTTCCACAGGGCCTGCCACATTAAGGCTTGGTTCCTAAGGCTCACTGAATCTCGGGGGTATAGAGACGCATGAGAATTGTCCCATTAGATGGTCTCAGATATCAAGATGGAGCATAAGGAATATCAGACTGTCCCAGGTTATTTAGGTTTTGTGAATTAACACAAGAAGCTTGAACCCAGCTCGAACTTTAAATCCTTGTTCCTGATATTAGAGAAGATAATCTGCTTGGGTATAGATTCTTGTGAGTCTTTGCTGACTTTTTGTTTTGAGGCAACCACAAATGCATTTTAAAACCAATCTTTAATTGTAAAGCACATTGTCCTCTGTGGATAAGTGACTGAAATGATTCAACTCTAGCCTACCTACATTCAATGGACCGCTCACTCCTCCAGTCCTGTGATGCAACTTGAAAACAATAAATTGAAGAAAGGGCCTGTTGTTGCTATAGCGCTGGTGTCTTTGAAAGCAGGTTCTAGACTCTCACTACAGAAAGGCAATGCATTTCTTGAAGAGTTCTAGCAGAGACAGAAATGTTACAGTCTTAGCCACCACACTCCTAATACTGTCTGCCTACTTCTTTGATTTCAGGATTCTCAACTTAATTTATTGACCAATTGACATTTACAGACCACTTTCATCAAGGTGGTGTGCATGGTTCTTCCCTTCTTCATTCAGCCTCAGAACAAACATGAGGTGTGTTAAGCTAGGGTTGCCATATTTCAAACAGTGAAAATCTGGACACACAAGTTGCTGAGCTTTGGGGGCAAAAAAAAAATGCCATTTTTGAGATATTTTTATGAAAAATTAGCAAAAACGGCACTGCTGACATGGGCTGCCATACATCCGGATTTCCCTGGACATTTGCCTGATTTTTTTCCTAGACATGGCTGCCAACTGCAGTATTCTGGATATGTCCAGGAAATCCTGGACATATGGCAACCCCGAGTTAAACTGAGAGATAGTGACTGGCCCAAGGTCACCCAAAGAGCTTCATAACTGAGTGCGGATTTCACTCTGTTCTCCCAGAACCTAGTTAAACACTCTATCCACTGCACCATACTGACTTTTATATGGTAGACTGTCAATGGTAGAAGCAGCAGCTCCTAAGCTATAAACCATACACCTGCCTTAAAAATCTCCTTTCTTTGCTCAGGATGTCTTGTGGTAACCTCAAAGGGATATCATTAAAATTTAGAAAGTGTGTCATATCAAGTCTGCAAAATTTAGTTAGAAATTTATGGTGTCATTCAATGTGATAAAATGTTTGGCAACCGTACTAGGAGAAAGAGGCATTTTTCTTTACAAACACTTCCTCCTCCAAAATGGTTTGCTCCCCATCCCCTGCAACATCCGAGGTAGGCTAGCACAATGTTTTAGCAGATGGCCCAATGAGTGAGTGGGGATGAGTACATGCTCTCCACCCACCCAATGTGCTGCCTCTGACTTCATCAGCCTGCATGCACATATGGAGACAGAATGTATGAATGCTCCCTCAAGTTAACACATGTAGGTGAGAATCATATGGATTATTTCCTCATTAAATCTGAAAATCAACCATGCACTTTTCACCTGCATGCATAAGTGGTATTTGGATATGTGGTATTCTCTTTTCACATGGAGATCAAAAAGATAGGGTTGGTACAGAAGACATACCTATGCTTGCTCCTCAGCACATGGCTGGCCAAGTTGCACATGCTTTGTACCTCTCTTGTCACTTTGCCCAGTGTGGAGTAGCAGGTAAACCAAGATTTGGCTTACCACATAGGTGAGGGGAAATGCAAAAACATGAATTATGCAACTGATGCCTTGGAGAATGTACAACGAAATGTTATGCAAATCTAGAATCCAATTCATTTAATGTTCCTATCTGAATTTGACCTATGTAACCATTTTTAAGGGATCAGGGAAGAATGAAAGCTCTCAAACACCATGCTTTAACACTATTTATGAATCAACAGCCTTTTTATTAAAATAGATTCTCAGCTGTTCTCATTATCACTTTCTTAAGGAGTTAGAAATAAAACATATGCTTATAATTAACATGCAGTGGCTGTCCTGAAAATTGTCACTATTTTGAATTTACAAGCAGATAATGCCATTAAAGTGTATATGGGCATCCACTCCGCTAACAGGATTGGCAACCTCATGCCCAGGGACTGAACATGTCTCTCCAGGACTCTCTATCTGGCCCTCAGAATTCTCCTCAGGTGCAACCTCTATAAGTATTTTTTCCTCGCTGATAGTGCCTCTTCGATGCCTGAATGAAAGATTGAGAGCAGTGTGTGTGTGTGTGTGTGTGTGTGAGAGAGAGAGAGAAAATTAGCCCACTGAACAAATATAAAGCTTATGTTCATTTCTCCACTCACATTCGCCTCTGGCCTCGTGCACCATCAGCTTGTGGCCTCCAGAAGGTTGCTCAGAAGAAAATGCAGCCCTTGGACTGAAAAATAATCCCTTTTCCTGCACTATGTGCCCAGAACTGACAAGATATAATGTCCTGTTCATAACCATGTCTCTATTCATTTTAATGGAGGGTCAGATTTAAAAAATGTGGTGATTTGCATGGTCAAATATACAGTATACAGTGTCTGAAAAACTTTCTGCCAGATAATTTTAGGCATGCACTGGAACTTCCACAATACTTTCCAATAAGCCCAAATTGACGATACTTTGATGCTAGGGTTAGGATGAACATTCCCTCTCTGTGCAAGCTTTTCAGCTTTCCAGACTGAGCAATCCCCCTCTACTCTTCTGGGGGTTCTCCCAAATCCTACCCAAGATAATTTTGGGCTGTGTGGTGTGCACAGGGGGAGGAGAGGGAGGAGGTTCCTTTGTATAACTGGAAGTTCTTGTGTAGGGTTTCCACTGACAAGTCCTGTTAGCTGAATCACTATTTCCCACCTTGAGCACCAGGGGTGGAGGAGACTATAGACAATAAATATTAAATAGCTATCCAGTTCCAAATATCTGACAACAGTTCATGAGATGGTTCAAGGGAGGGACAAAGTTATGATGAAAACCTGGTGGTACATAATCCAAGTTGTATCTGGCAAGCAAACTAAAGTAGTCAACTTCTGTTACTAGGAATTCATTTCCTCCTTCTGAGGGGAAAACTATCTTAGGTTATCCGTTGTAGCTGCCACAACTGGAAAAGTGAAAGTAAAGCAAAAAATATGCCATTTGTTTCTAGTCCTAGAAGACAGTACCTCAAGCGACTACATGCCTGAGGCATAAATGAATCTATTGCACAGAATGATGTGAACACCCTAAATCAGAAGGCAATGGCTTGTTAATGTCCTCCAGATTGTTAGCGAAGCAGCACATCCATCCTTTCAAAGCAGAAGGATACACTGGAAATGTGAAATTGATTCCTTTTAAATATTACTATGCCAATATTAACACTTATCGTTTACATGATATGAGGGATGTCAGGGAATTCTGATGAAAACAAGAAATTGCCAGTGTTTGCTTATTTGTCCCACGCCAGGAACAGAACTCAATCCAGTGAATACAATCAATTTTTTCCTCATCCTTCTTTGTAACTTACCTAAGCAGCTTACATGTGAACCAGTTCTAACTACATAGAAAAAGTACCAGCTTAAATAGAATACTGGGATTGCTAACCGAATGTATTCAAAACACATGTATCATGAAATGCAATGGGTCTAAAGCCAAAGACAACTTTAATCAATTTCTGTTCTACTCTTTGATTCTAAGACAGTGGTGTAAGAAAGGCTTCCACAGGCAGAAGCATTTGACAGCTTTGCAGTGCTTGATGCACCAATGAACTTAAAATGATAATAAATAAATACAATATTCATGCAAAGTCACCTGTCAACACACTATCAAAAGCCAGACTTAGTCAGACATATCTCTCCAGCAATGCAGGTTGTGCAGATATTTATCACTGTGCAGAAGTGGGGGAAATTAGAAAAGTTTTAGGTTCCAGTTCAGATTGATCCCATTTATTTGTTGATGGTTTTGAAAAAGTCATGTGCATTATTTTATGCAATGTGATTAAATGTTTTCAAAGGTGAAAGAAACTAGGGTAGATTTGTACCGGGCAAAAAAATAATAAAGGATCTACACTATCAGGACAGAATGAGTGGAAAATGTAACCCACTCAGTTGAATGCAGTCTATCAGCTGCCAATGGTAGCCTACAAAAGATGCAATAATCCTCCTCGTTTGTTTGCAGTGCCCAATTTGGGATGGCCCAAACTGGGGTGGAATGAAGTTTTCCAGCACTGGGCAGGGTATAAAAGACAGCTGATGGTTAGCCGTTGGGGTTACCAAATCACTGCTTCTGCAGAAAGTAGAACATTGGATGTGGAGATAGGAAAATAGTTCCACAGCATGCAATTTTTGAAGAGGGCAAGGGAAAATGGTCTAGTTCAGGAAACTATCATTTATTTATTTATTTTTGTAGAGAACATAAGATGAGCCCATCTAGTCCAGCATCCTATTCTCACAGTAGCCAGTCAATGCTCATGCGAAGCCAGCAAGCAGGACCCAAATATAACAGCACTCTCCCCTCCTGTGATTTCCAGAAACTGGTATGCAGAAACATTCCTCCCTCCAATCATGGAACCAGAGCATAGCCATTATGGCTAGTAGCCATTGATAGTCTTCTCTTGAATGAATTTGCCTACACTTTAAAGGCATACAGGTTGATGAGCATCACTGTCTCCTGTGGGAACAAGTTCCATAATTAACTATTCGCTGCAAATCACATTTCAGCTGGGATCATTTCAGCTACTTATTGCAAACCCTAGATGACCAAATGAAAAACAACACAAGAGTTTATATACCCAATGCTTAAGGAAACCCGCATGGTACTTTACTTTCTGGATAACAAAATTGCTTTGTCCCTCCACTCCCAATGAAATATTTATAAGAGAAACTCATGGGACACTGATCTTTCTATTGTTAGTCCAGGCTGTGTGTGTGTGTGTGTGTGTGAGAGAGAGAGAGAGAGAGAGAGAGAGAGAGAGAGAGAGAGAGAGAGGGAGAGAGAGAGAGAGAGAGAGGATAATAATTTAAAACTATCTTAATTTGTCTTCTTTTAAACCTCCTTTTCAAAATGTTTTAAATAAATCAAAATCTGTTCGTTATTCTAGTCTTTGAGGGACCATCAGGGCAACCAACATACTAACTAGTAAAGGTTTCCCAGCACACTAGGAGAATGAAACTGTACCACTGAGAGTGGAAATCCCACTCTGCAGAGAGAAAATTTCTGGGAACAGGTATTTCATCAAGTACTCATTGATGACAATTATGTGTTATTTTCAATTCAAAAACAATGCCAATAGAGCTCTCTCAGTATGAAACTTTAATGAGCAGCATGTTTTGTTGGAAGTGTCATAAAAGTTTCATCAAAGTTCAGAATATTCCCATGCAAACAGCTCTCTCTTTGACAAGAAGATCAGAATTTTGCAGTTCAGATCAAACAGTGAGAAGGAGAAGAGAAATGTCTTCTGTTATAATTATTAGGATACAATAATTATACCTTTACAAGCTCTGAAAAACTTTGAACGAGTCATTTTGGTTGGGGGCTTTTCGCTTGCAAAGCACGTAAATAAAACTAGCTGTTTTGGCACTAGGTTGGCTACTATTAAAACAGTGCCAGTTTGGAAGGCTTGAACAGAAAAAGGTTTACTGCAGCTCAAGCCTCTACTCACCATGCTTTGCTGTAACTATGAGTAAGTCCACATAACTGAAAGAACAAATTCCTTTCCCTAGTCTCCTTTCCCTTTTGCATTCTTTGTTGTTTTCCCTGTGTTGAAATACAGATTACAGATCCTCTAGACAGGGTTCTGTGGGACATAAAAGCAGGGACGGGAGCATCTTGAAAGCCTGTCATTTGTGAACTACTACGTGTGCATGCACACGAAAGCTCATAACAAAATAAAAACTTAGTTGGTCTTTAAGGTGCTACTGAAGGAATTTTTGTATTTTGCTTCGACTCATACCAACACGGCTACCTACCTGTAACTTCTAACATTGTGTATGCCATCAAATTCCAACAGTGCCCTTCAGCTTTCTATATTGGACAAACAGGCCAAACCCTACACCAAAGGATAAATGGACATAAATCTGACATCAGGAATCACAAGACAGAGAAACCAGTAGGAGAACACTTTAATCTCCCAGGATATTCTATTTGTTGTTGTTTAGTCGTTTAGTCGTGTCCGACTCTTCGTGACCCCATGGACCATAGCACGCCAGGCACTCCTGTCTTCCACTGCCTCCCGCAGTTTGGTCAAACTCATGTTCGTAGCTTCGAGAACACTGTCCAACCATCTCGTCCTCTGTCGTCCCCTTCTCCTAGTGCCCTCCATCTTTCCCAACATCAGGGTCTTTTCCAAGGATTCTTCTCTTCTCATGAGGTGGCCAAAGTATTGGAGCCTCAGCTTCACGATCTGTCCTTCCAGGGAGCACTCAGGGCTGATTTCCTTAAGAATGGATAGGTTTGATCTTCTAGCAGTCCATGAGACTCTCAAGAGTCTCCTCCAGCACCATAATTCTAGTATAGAAGGATAATTCTTGTATAGAAGGATATTCTATACAAGATCTCAAAGTAGCTGTCTTATTACAGAAAAAAATCAGAAACAGACTAGAAAGAGAAGTTGCTGAATTGCAACTCATTACCAAGCTTAAGTAGTTTACTGAGCCTAGGGCTTGCTGATCAGAAGGTCGGCGGTTCGAATCCCTGTGACGGGGTGAGCTCCCATTGCTTGGTCCCAGCTCCTGCCAACCTAGCAGTTCGAAAGCATGTCAAAATGCAAGTAGATAAATAGGAACCGCTACAGCGGGAAGGTAAACGGCGTTTCCATGTGCTGCTCTGGTTTGCCAGAAGCGGCTTTGTCATGCTGGCCACATGACCTGGAAGCTATACGCCGGCTCCCTTGGCCAATAATGCGAGATGAGCGCGCAACCCCAGAGTCGGTCACGACTGGACCTAATGGTCAGGGGTCCCTTTACCTTTACCTTACCAAGCTTAAAACCATGGAGAGACCTGGTCTGAATAAGGACATTAGATTCTTATCTCATTATACATGATAAAGCTTTCTTTTGCCATCTCACCCCTTGCTCTTTCCTGCAAGACCAATTGCAGTGGTTAACAGTTGTCAACAGGTTTACCACTCCTATCAGCCAATCACCCATTCCCACCGCCCTTCTGAGTAATACCCCTCCCCACCCTCTGAATATACATACGGGTCTGGTGACTTCTGTTTCAGTGTATCTGAAGAAGTGTGCATGCACACGAAAACTCATACCTATGACAAACTTAGTTGGTCTCTAAGGTGCTGCTGGAAGGATTTTTTTTATTTCGACTACGTCAGACCAACACGGCTACCTACCTGTACTACTACTACTATTACTAACAAAACAACAACAACAACAACAACAACAACAACAACAACAACAACAACAACAACACAGGGTCTACAAAGCATTTCCTCAGTTTTGCCTAGGTTAGTCTTTGACCCACTTGTAACCAGTTACAAGAAAGGACCATGACAGCAGAGCAAAATAAAAGGGAATGGAGGATAGAGAGACATCTGTGCCTATGGAGGAATCTCAGACTTTTATAGGGCTGGAATGCAACCTCCTGTTGAAAGATGAGAGTCCTATCTATTGTGCCCATGGTCACCCCAACCACTGGCATTTTGCCCATAGGGAAGATGCCCTTTGAAATACAATACATTTTCTACCCCTAGACTATGCTGAGTTTAATATAGCTGAATATAGCTGAATATGCTTAGTTTAGCCTAGCAATAAAAATGCATAATATCGTATTCATCTGCTATCTACGTGTGTAAAAGGAAGCAAAAGTCTCTAGACGTCTTGAAAGATTCTGAGAAAGAGCTTAAGTGTGATTGCAAGTTAAAGACATCTAGTAAAATCAGAAGGGCAACTGAACTAGAGACTGTTGTAAAAAGAGAGGCGTGATCTGTCAACAGAAAGATGGTAATGAGATTTATTTAGTTAATTGTACTCTTGGTTATATAACGCAATGAGTAGCATGCATGGTATGAGAACTGAGTCTGCTAATCAACTATTTTTCTTTCTCAGAAGCATAAAAATAGTATCAATTATACGAGGAAAGGGTTGGGTTTAATAACCAAATCTGTATTCATATATAAAAATAATACAGTGTTGTGAAAAATTGTAATAAATTTGTGGCCTGTTATTGGGGAATCTACAGAATGCATATCCAACAGATAATACAAACATAACTATATTTTCCTGGGGATGCTTATGAGCTGTTGTGTTAGGCTACAATCCTAACCCCATTTACCTGGGAGCAAGACTCATTGCATCCAATTGCAGTAGGGGACTGCTGCCTCAGCTTGGTAGAGCTTTGTTTGTGTGCCATTCCCCTAAGGCATTCATATATGCTTGGAGCAGCATATATGAATGAGATGAGGAAAGAATGATATAGAAAAGGAAGCATATAGGATAACAGAGGCAAGGAAGTCAAACAAAGCCATCTCATGGAAAGCTAGATCACCAGGGGAGAACATCGTTACTAGCTGGAATAGCTCAGTTGGTAGAGCGTGAGTCTCTTAATCTCAGGGTTGTGGGTTTGAGCCCCACATTGGGCAAAAGATTCCTGCATTGCATCAGGTTGGACTAGATGACCATTGGGGTCCCTCCCAACTCTATGATCCTAAGGTATGTCATATGGGAGAGTCTAACTCAATAACCTTAAAGGACTCTCCTCTGCTGACAAGTATCCTGGGATGTGCAGGGGCAGAGGTTACTGGGAGACATGCCCTTTATCCTGTTCATTACTCCCATCCTTTGTTGACAGTTGAGCTGTCCCTGGAAAAGCAGACATGCCCTGCAGCATCCTAAGCCTTTCAATATTAAATGTACCAGTAAATTCATTTCTTGTTACTACTCTATGATAATAGGATAATTATATCATCTACCACCTCTACAAGATCAATCTTTTTGCCTGCTCTCTTTCTAGATTTCTTAAACTGTCTTCATATGAGGGCTGAAAGGACAACCTAGCATTTATGTGAGGTCAAATTAACCCTAATTTTTTGCTGAGATGATACAACATGGGGGGAAATGTATCAGTATGATAATGGTTTCAGAAAAGGCTTTGTTGGCTAAATGGTGTGAAAAGTGAGTTTTCTGGTTTCAAACCATCTCTAGCCTGCTGGTTTCTGAACAATATTCACAGAATGCATTCAGAAAACTCCCTGAGAAACCAAAACTCAGTGTAAGAGTTAATGATCTGAATATTTCTCATTACAAAAGGGCACCTGGCAGGGGTGTCCTCTTTCCTCTATTATTTCCTATGATGACTGAATTACTAGCAGTAATTATTAGAGGTGAGCCGGATATCAAAGGTTTTGTGATTGATTTCTACAGCAAATACAATTTCATGATATGCCATCAATGCCTAACGACAATGCATTTATTTTAACACTGCCAGATGTTGCTTCCTCTGACCTCTCCTCACCCCTCTCTGTCACAGCTCCTCTGCTGTCATTCTTACTATTTCCATCACCTATTACTTTTGCCATACATCACTCCCAAGTGTTGTAATTTACCTCCAAATCAGTCCTCTCCTACTGCCCTGTTTTATGTTTTATTACTCCCTTCCGCCTTTTAAATGAGCTCCCTTTTTAATTCCATTTTACCCTAGCACTATCCCAATGAGATTATCATGGACATCTCACACATTTATTGTCACCACTGGTATCATGTTCTGATTCATAGCATTGAAGGGTTAGAAGGATCTCAATGGATCATCTGGATGCCTTTGTCAATCTAGTGTTGTGCAGATGTCTTGAACCACTGCTCCCATCAGCTACAGCCAACACTTGCTGATCTTGTTAACCCATTACCTTTTAATCAAGAGACCTTGCATTTAAAACATGTTTGAAACATGTTCCACCAATATCTCATTGCACAATTCTTATTGGGAATTTATAGTAATGAGAACCTGATTCTGCACTTGGGAAACCTTTCCTAACCTTTTACCAGAGTCTCTTGTTACAACTCGCCTTCACTGGAGGTTTTTAAGCAGAGAGAGGTCAGATGGTCATTGGTTATGGATGCTTTAGTTGAGATTCCTGCATTACAGGGGGATGGACTAGAGCACCATTGGGATGCCTTCCAACATGACAATTCCATTATTCTGATGTTCTTAGACAGAGTGAGCAACTGTCCCAAGTTTTCTATCTGGGTTCCTTTTTGTGCTGACAGATCAGTTAGTGTATGGCACACCAGGGAAAATGTGAAAACACTATGTGAATCCAAACGCAAGGTACAAATGATGAAGACCAGCCCACTATCTGCAATAGGTATGTGTGTAAGCAAGATCACCAAAGTACATCATATTCAATCTGGAGATGAATTGGAAATGGATCTGTTGCAGGGCTGAATATCCAACCAGATCAATAGGCCCAGTAAGGTCAGAACTGGTTCATCTATGTCATCCAGACAGGTTAATCCTCCACCTCTAAATTATAGACTGTATATATATATATATATATATAGAGAGAGAGAGAGAGAGAGAGAGAGAGAGAGAGAGAGAGAGAGAGAGAGAGAGAGAGAAGCATTAAAGGTAAAGGGACCCCTGACCATTAGGTCCAGTCGTGACTGACTCTGGGGTTGGGCGCTCATCTCGCATTATTGTTTGCCTTCCCGCTGTAGCGGTCCCTATTTATCTACTTGCACTTTGACGTGCTTTCGAACTGCTAGGTTGGCAGGAGCTGGGACTGAGCAACGGGAGCTCAGCCCATCGCAGGGATTCGAACCGCCAATCTTCTGATCAGCAAGCCCTAGGCTCTGTGGTTTAACCCACAGTGCCACCTGCGTCCATGTAGCATTAGCAAGCACAAATCAAGTTCAAGGAATTAGGGGTTGTAAACTCAATATTAATAGTTCCAAGAAACATGGGGCACTTAATAGTATCTATCCATGTCTTATCCTAAGGGATATTCCTAAACCTTTCTTATCATCATTGCTCTTTTCAAGGCATTGAATTTCTTCTTTGGTGGTCAAAATGGGCAATAGTTGTAGTTCCTCTTCTCTTCTACCCTTTCCTCAACCAAAAGGTCTTAACTTGGGGGAGAAGTCAGCAAGTGATTGTAGCTCAGCAACATCTGAAGCATCACACATTTGGAGGGTCATCCCTCTGCTGTTGATATACACACAGCGTTGATGTGCCTCAGTGGTGTAATCAGCCAGGAGCATCATTTCAGAATATATTTAAATAACAATGATTTTGGAAGGTGTCTGCTACTTAGCCCATAAATTAAACTCATGCTACTAACAGAATTGTGCAATTTCAGGCATGTCTACTCAGGACTTAGTCACCACAGAATTCAGTGAAGCTGACTTCCATCTACAAATGGGACAGAAATCCGATTCAGTTCACATTTAAATGCAGACCTACCTAATTTTCACTTTCCCAAACAATATACAAACCAAAACGCAGGGATCCCTCACCACTAACACTTCTCTGAATTTTTCAATGCATTCTCTAGTCAAGTATTATATACAAAAAACTATAAATACTGGGATGAAGTTTTATGTACGTTAGTGAAAATAATATAAAAGATTAGGAGATTTCTTTGCAAAAATGTGTGTATTATGCAGTCACTTTTTTTTAGTAGTCCCTTCTGCTTTCATCCTTCCCTACCCATTCTGGAATAAAACTGGAGTGCTGCTAACTACAAAAATTGCATAAGAAGCAAGTGACATAAAGCCAGATATCTATAACAGCAGGGCCACATGTCCAGGATTTTCAAGTGAAAGCTGTCATTACCCAGGGCAGAAAAGTAACCTATGTGCTTACTTTAAGTGTAATTTAAACCTGGATTGGCTAAAATGTTAAGAAATGATAGAGGCATGAATCTTGAAATTTAGGAGACAAAGAAAATCGCTTAATGGGTCTTTCCCATTTCAATGATAATTTCACACATCATTGTGAAACATCAGCACTTACTGCATGAAGTCAAGCCATATCTAGGGGAGCAAAAAAATACTTTGAAAATCATTAAATTGTCATGTTCATTCTTTGAAAAGAAAATTGCCTAGCACATGATTACGGCGATCTTGCTTCTCTCTCTTCATTAGCCTGATAAAATAAGGTAACGGTAAAGAACCCCTGGGCAGTTTAGTCCAGTCAAATTTGACTGTGAGGGTGCGGCAATAATCTCGCTTCAGGCCGAGGGAGCCGTCGTTTGTCCACAGACAGCTTTCCGGGTCCTGGGGCCAGCATGACTAAACCACTACTGGTGCAACCGGACACTGTGACGAGTGTCAGAGCACACAGAAGCGATGTTTACCTTCCCGCTGCCACAGTACCTCTATGGTAGTTTTTGTTATGCGAATGGTGTCATGGATCCCCCGGGGCAGGTTAAATAGATCCCCTGGGGTTCACAGACCACCAGTTGGGAACTACTATCTTCACTTATTTAAATAGGCAGATCCAAATAGGCACATTTTCTTCCACGGAGTTGTCTGCATTTCTCTTATAGATGGGACAGCTGAGCTCATTTTGGAACTTGCTTCGTGATTAAGTGGTGTATATTGAGCATTAATTCTGATTATTTTGTGGGGAAGTTATACATCAACAAGCATTCATTCTGTTTTGCTTGTGCAATAATTCTATGTATTTTAGTTAAACATTTATTCACCACAGACCTTTCTGTACATTTCTATATCATTTTCCTAACTGCAAATCAACAGGTTTTTTTCAAAGTGGATTTCTTATGCCAGGGCAAAACTAAATTTCCAGACAAGTGTAAATCTGCCTTCAAAGTAACCAATAGTCTGGAGGTGACCTCAGGGAACATTTGGGAAGCAAACTTTCTTCTTCTTTTTCTGAAAGGTCCATATACATTCATGAACACCTTTTGGTTTATAAGATGTGCAATCGTGTGTGTGTGTGTGTGTGTGTGTGTGTGTGTGTTTGCATGTTTTACTTCACACATATTTATAAATGTTTCAAACATATAGTAGGCTACTGTTCTGCATTCAGTCAATATTACTTTATTAGGGGCAAGCTGAGAAACAAAATATTCTTCTTTGACAAGTCGTCAAAGACAAACGTGATGAAAAATAAGCTGCATTTGTTACTGGGGTAACATTTGTTTTGTCAGTACAAGCTTTATTTCCCCATTATTATTATTAATCCTCATATTTTCTAAAAGAAGAAGAAGTGGTTGTATACAAATTCTTGAATCTGCTAAACTAGAGGGATTATACATTGAAAATAGATAAGCTAAACTATTTTTCTGAATATAAAATGTGGACAGACAAGGAAATGGTTGAAGCATCTTATATATGAATGTAGTCTTGATTTGTTCTCTTGTGGGCTTTGGAAATATTAGACTATTCAAGACATGTCATAGCAAGGAAAAATTCTAACAGCTTTAAATGGATGGTATATCAGTTGTTTAAAATGTTCTTTGATGTTTTTATTTTTCACTTGGGCAATTAAATTAATTTTGGAGCTGTTCACCATTGATTTAAGCATGCAGAGCATAAAAACAGTGGCTTTTCACACAGGGAATGTTCCATTTTTAGCACTAAGGTAAGGTAAAGATTGGGAAAACAAGATGTATCCAAGTTTTCTAATACATCAACATATCTTTTCCAAAGGATAGCACAGTTTTGCCCTCAATCAAATTTCTAAATAATACTTTGGACTATTGTATTAAATGTTTTGGTATGTGGACTGGACTCTGTTTCTATGTAAACCTAGTTTGATTTAGTTAGACTAATTTCCAGACCTTAAGTGACTACATAGGTTAAGAACTTCATAAGTGAATCTTGCACAAAAAGAAAAGATATATTACAAAATGAAAGTGCTAATCAATATTACAAAGCTCTGATGTATCCGTGGCATTTATTATATGGAAAACAAGAAGGGGAATGGAGAAGACGAAAGTAACTTCATCCACTTACTTGAGTTGTTTATGATTTCATGAAAATTGTTTATTTTTTATTGATTTCATTTCAGAATGTATTAACCATACTACATTCAGAGAATCCCAGAACCAAATACAGAAATAGAATATAGGACATCATGCAGATGACAAAAGGTATGACAACAAAAAAACCAACCAGAATTAAGAACTGAAAAAATAAAATAGAATCATTTGGAAATAGGATATTAAAGTAATTTGGAAATAGGAAATGAAGCTATGTTATAGCAGCATGTTTTGTGAAATAAAATTAAAAACTCAGGCAAAATTCACTATGATGGAACAGTATAACTTCTCATCTATCAAGGCAAAGGAGCCCACTACGCATATAAATCTCATTCCATAATCCCAGACAGGCGGCCTAAAGGGGGAGGGGGTCTATCAAGTCCTGGTGGACTACCATGCATGAACAGTGTTTGGTTTCCTCATGGTGGCTCACAAGTTGCATAACCCTTCACTTCCAACTTCTCTTCTGCAAGCCTCATTCTTAGAAATGGGAGTTGCACAGGGGTTTGTTTATATTCTTAGGCAATTTTGTTTTATTTCATTGATAAGCTTTCTTATCTTATCTTCTCCATAAGGTCCCTGGATGGGTTACCGCAATATATAGCTATAAAAACAGATAAAACAGTTCCAATTATAAAGATGAGTGTTCCAACCAAAACTTGACAGTATAAAGTTACCAAAAGAGATGGGTCCCAAAAAACAAAATTTCTGAACCATCAAAGGCCAGTTTAGTAGATTCATCTGTACCCAGAGCACTGTACTTTTTGTTTCCCTGCTGCTGCTGCTGTTGCTGCTGCTGCTGCTATTGCTGCTATACTTTTGTATTCCAGATGTTGTTTCAGTAATATTCCAAAACTGGGTTTTACTAACAGGTGCTCTCCAGGCTATGGAGAGTACAACACACACAAAATGTATTATAGCATCCCCTCGAGAAAGGACTTTGCTATTATAGAGAGATGCAGTGAATGGAGCAAAAATTCTAGTGAATGTCCACTGAACTGGCAGCCTGAAAGCCATACTGATACTGAATGGAAAAGCCACAGGAGAAAAGAAGGCTGGGGCAGCATAAGACATTTTAGTCGGCAGCAATATTAGCTCTTTCCAATGCATGTATTCATATTAATAAGTGATGAATGATTCTTGGATGAAACCTATTTCAAGGTTACTTAATAATATCCATGGAAGCTTTCATTTATATTTTCGAGAAGCTGTCACAGCTTCAGCCAAGTGCTCTGCGCTGCAGTCTAGCATTGTGAATGTCTAGGCAGACTTTTATAGGATGCTCCCAAAGGGCTTGGTTCTGTTTTATTCCTACGGCTGCAGCTGAACCGAGCCATTTCAGTTTAAGCTAGCAAGAGCATGGTCAGGAAACTACCGCTGTTGTTCATGGAACCTGACTATGATTTTCTATTAACAGATGAAAACCCACAAGGCATTTGTGGAATGCTTTAAACAACTCAAGCATTGCAAAGCCACACTGGAAACCTTTACAGTGAAGAGGTATTGGGAGTGTATGACTATTGACGGCGGTAATACAGTCAATAGTCAAAACATCTTCCCAGTTCCTTCTTCACAGAGGTATGGAATTGGAAGTGCCAATGAAGCCAAGGGTGGGAAGCCATTTTCAGCCCACAGGCCACATTTGCTTCTGGGGAACTTTCCAAGTGCCACATGCCAGTGGTGGGCAAAAATGAGAGGAGCAATACCTTCGTACAGTAGGCTAGTTTCTACAGATGCCCCCTTAGTGCAACTTTTTCCCACACAGACAAGCAAAGGGTATAATTAGAATTCAAGGACACATTCCAGCCAGGCAAAAGCATCTGTGCTGCAAGGCAGGGCCAGTATGGGATGTGGACTGTGGGAATAGAGCATGGCCTGGGGTGAATTCTGAGGGCCTGAGCCTGTGCCTTAAATATTCTTAACTTACGGTAAGTAGATAAAGAAAAGTTTTTTTCTCCCTCTCTCGTAACACTATAACTCATGGCTATCCATGGAGTTGGACACTAGAAGATTCAGTGCAGGTAAACATATCACAGTGTATTGTTAAACTATAGAACTCATGCCCACAGGAGACAATGATAGCCACCAACTTCAATGGCTTTAAAAGTGGGTAGCACAAATTCATGGAGGATAAGGCTATCAATGGCTGCTGGCCAGAATCACTATGCTCTGCCTCCACGGTCAGAGGATGCTTCTGAGTACCAGTTTCTGCAAGCAACAGGAGGAGGAATTGTTCTTATGTTTGAATGTTGCTTGTTGGTTTCCCACAGGTATCTGGTTGGCCACTCTGAGAACAGGATGCTGGGATAGATGGGCCATTGGCCTGATCCCTGCAGACCCTTCTCATATTCTTAAGTGTAGGAATATAGTTTTTCCTTAAGCCATCAAGTAAGATCCTGTCTATGTCACTGTTTCAACAGGAGGCTTCAAAGCTCATAGCTACAAGACAATGCTACACAATGGAACTTGTTCCCCCAGGTGGCAGTGATGGCCATCAACCTACATGACATTAGGAGAATACTAGACAAATTCACAGAGGAGGTGGCTATTGGAAACAAGAGTGCTTCTGAATACCAGGTGCTGGGAACCACAGGATGGAAAAGTGCTATTGTGCTCAAATCATGCTGTGGGTTTCCCATAGGCATCTGGTTGGCCACTGCCACAACAGGATGCTAGATCAGATGGGCCATTGGCCTGATTCAACAGGCTGCTCTTATGGTCTTACCTCTCTTCAATTCCCCAAGCTATAGCAGTAAAGAATATTATTAAAAGAGCTGGAAAACTATTTTTAGTTCTGGAAAGAAACGTAAAATGGTGTCAGAAACTAATCTTAAATATAGAATTGCCAGGTTTTAGTTTTCCACCCAAACCAGTACATTGAAGACTATGGAGGCAATTTTCTCCTTCTCCATTCCCTGCTTCCCTGGATCCCAAGCCTTTCAAATTAGTAATATAATACTTTAGGTAGATCAATAGTACAAGGCCCCTAGCTGAGATTGATTTCGCTCCAGTGGGATTTTCACCTCATTCATCAAAAATCATTGTGCCCCATGCCATAATAGTCTTTTTTCCCCAAAGAACAGAACAGCCAATACTTAAATTATTTTTAATGTGTTTGCTGTTAAAGTTATATGCCACCTATTTATTATTAACTAAAACCTCTTTTCTTGAATTATTTGATGTAGAGCTAAATTTATTTGCTTGCAATTGAACCACAGCCCACATTTACAAGCAATCTCTTTTATGCTTGCCTGTGAAAAATCGCATTTTAACATTTTGCAACATAATCTGTTCCCATGATATTAGTTCTTGTCTTGCTGGCCATAGTCCAACTGTTTATTACATTCACCCAACAGCATCTGGCCAATACTTGCTTAAGTACAGCTCTGTCTCTAATTTCGAAAGCTCCAGAATATGAATGTTTTGAACAAAACTTGAGGGATATAAGAAAGGGGAGTCCAATACCTACAATGTTTTAATGCGGGAGCATTTGCTTTAAAGTTATTTTAGAACAAATGGAAAAGAGGCAGTTTCATGCATCACATAAACCATTCCCCATTAGGCCAACATATATTTGGAGAATGTTCCAGGTTGAAACACAGTAATTTATTGACAGATGAATTACAAGAATTGTGCTCCTAAACTGAATTAAATTCCCTCCTCCAATGCCAAAAGAACAGCAACAAATACTTGTAATACCAGTAAAAGGAACCTATGTTAGATAGTCCATCCTAAGAAGAAACAACATGAGGATTTTTATACATGGGAAGCTCACTTTGTGAAGAGTTGAGAGAGCTGTTATTTTAATTCTGGGGCAGCCTAGTCCCACCTGACTGCAACCACCATCAACCCTAGACAATATGACATATGACCAGAATGTTGGACCAAAAGGCAAAACTGTTGGACCCGTGCCTAGAAAGTACAGGACAAGTAAAAAGCCTCTTGGACTCAGTGCTCCCTGTCCCCTAGAAAAATAGGTGCTGGTACTCACCATGAAGTTGTTACCGTAAGTGCCACATTTTTTAACAACTACAAAAGAGGTGCAGGTACTACGTACCCTTGAGTACCCACTGGGGGGGGGCAGCCCTGCTCGAACCTATGCATTTTAAGTGTGGGCAAGCCCTTAGTCAGGCCCATTGGTCATTCTATATCAGTATTGTCTACAATGGCAGGGAGTGGCTCTCCAGAGTTTCAGACAGGAAGTCTTTCACAGCTTTACCAGAGATTGATTTTGGGATTGGTCTCTTGACCTTATGTATACAAGGCAAATGCTCTACCACTAAGCTAAACCCTATTCCAGGCTGTTCCACACTAATGTGTCCAGAGACTTAGAACTGCCTGGGGACATCTCCAAAATGTACTAGACACTGCAGTTTGTGCATTTAAACATCTTATCGTCATTATAGTGTTTTTAAAATATACATATTGTGCAAATTGCGCGACTAACCTTCATATTCAAGTTGAGTTCACTTTTCCCCAACTGTTGCATTAAAAATAAATTAAAAATTGATCCTATAAAAGGAAATCTAAATTCCCAAAATATTTTATAAGCTACTTCTATAAAATTGAACTGCAAAGCCTGATGTCAGCAAAAATGCCTATTCTATGTCACCAAAGGATGGATCATTCACATTTATCATAATTATCTCCACCTGGCTTGTGAATCATCCTCCAACATCAACTATACTTTGGAAGCACAGCGGGAGAAATCAGCCAATCAAATGAAATGATCATCCACAGCTGTCTCTTGTTCAGGATTTCCTCAAGCAGATAACAATCAGGATGACAATGTTCTGGATCTTCCTGCTTCAGTGAAATTTTGGCAAGTACTTTCCCAGGCTGACATTTTCGATGATAACAGAATTGACAAAGTGACTGTTGAATTCATTTACTCTTGAATCCCATGTTATGCTTTGCATAGTTCTAAATATGTGTCAACAGTGGAGGCCCAGTGGCACTGGAAGGGCAGAAGGCAGGGGTGCCAACAGTATCTGTAGGCAGGGAGCCAAAGTTGGACAGAGCCAACTAATCCTGGTTTTGTCATTATCCTCCTCTCTGCTTACTTCTACAAGGACAACAGGTGAAACTGAGGAGGAGGAGAAATTTGGCAAAGTGCCACCCGCTAAACTCATGGTAAGTAAGAAAACAACCTAGGGGAGGGGGTGGTATGGGGGTACAGTGAGTTGGTGGGGCAGTGCCCTATTTGCCATAATGGAACACCCTCCTTCAATGATTACTTATTTTCAGGAAGGAATTGTACTAAGAGGTCAGCCTCCCAAATGACAACCATGATAAAAGTGTTTTACAAGTTAAGCATGCTCCTCAAACCAGCAGAAATGTATGTAGTCACTGTCAGATGTTTGTTCTGAGCTCATGTAAATCATGTGTCTGGGAACATATTCCTAATAATAATAATAATAATAATAATAATAATACCTGTGCTTTGGGGGATTTCACAAAAAGACTGATATAAAACAACAGTTGCTTCTATCTATGACATGCTTATTGACATCCTTATAGGCTGAAACACTAGGCATAATTTATTTGGCTTCCTAACCCCAGTATTTCTAGATATACAATTTTCTTTTTGGAACTAAAGTCTAATGTGAAACTACCATCTTTGGACTATGTTTCCCAAAGAAGATGAAATCCAACACCAGATGGCACTTAAAGGTCACATATAGACCAAAATACAACAAAAAGCCCCAGAAACAACCTTCACCCAACAACTTCAATCCATATTTGATATAGGAAATGAAGAGTTTACTTAAAAGGTCACTGAATTTGGTTAGCAAGATAGAGTTCAACTTTAAGAGCTACCCTATAAAAAGAAACTGAGACATAATTATTAAAATATAATCATGTACACATCTCTCTGCTGAATACATGCAGATCATAAACACTTATTAGGTAGCTATTAAACAAAATTCTGAAGTCAGAAATCATCACAAAGGTGGGGTGCTACAGATTAAATACAAGATGTTGTCTGTAGTCTTCCACATAGTGAAGAATTTGGGGACAGTCTGTGTGGACACAGAAAGCTGTTTTATACCAAGTCAGACCATTGAGCTATCTAGTTCAGTATTTTCTACACTGAGAGGTGAATTCTTTCCCAGCCCTACCTGGAAACAATGAGGACTAATCTTGGGATCTTCTGCATCTAAAGCATGTGCTGTACCACTGAGTCATGAAACCAAGTCTTACAGGTTAGAAATACCTTCATAAGCTGTCCACCTTTGCCCCTATATTTGGCCCATCCCTTGGCTTGGTACTGTCAGTAGCAGATTTCTTTCCAATTAAAATGTCATCTTCAGATGAGAAATTTCCCTCAGTGCCACAGCATTATAAGAAAGAGTTAAAGCCACTCTCCACACCTGCTATAATCTCAGTAATTGCCACCCCAACCGATTATATTGGCTATTTTAACAACTGCAAATGAAAAAGCCTGCACTCTAAATAGAGAGGCCCTCATTTAGAGCAGTTTCGTGCCATTTTAAACAGTCATAGCTTTCCCCAAATTATTGTGGGAATTGTAGTTTTTGATGGATGCTGAGCTACATTTGCAGTGTTATTAAACAATCAACCATTCTACACAGGGATTGTAGCTGTGAGATGAATAGTTTCCTAACAATTCCCAGCACTCTTAACAGAATGCAGTTCCTATCATTCTTTAGGTAAAACAATGACTGTTTCAAGTGGTATGATACTGTTTGCAGATGGAGGCAAAGACACATTCACTGTTCCATTTAATGTGAGATCTCATAATTTTTTCTGTTTTGCTTTCTGCCGTTGTAAGCTATAAGGGCGACATGAATGCTCTCTTACTATATTACAAAAACAGCATGTGATGCTGATATTCTTTTGCTATGAATAGCAGGTTTCTTAAGTACAGTACTTTGTTTTGCAAGTGATCTTTTGTTAAATGAAGTGGCATCAGATGGCCTATTACTTATCACCCCAAAGCTTCTACTTCTCACGAGTAGCAATATTCACCCCGCTAGTGCCTCTCTCTTCTAGAACATCCTCCCTATCTTTTAATAGAGGTTCACATGATTGACCATTTGTAGCTTTCTAGCGGAAGGGCATACCATGTGCCACATCTGAATGTGTTAGGGAAAGCAATAGGGTACATAAAGCAGCTTGTGTCTGCTATAGTAAGAAGTCGAAGCAATTCAATCCCTGCATGTTTCCTAGGGAAATCTAATTAAATAGCATGTCATCAACATTTTGCCCATGTCAGATCCAGCACTTTCAACATGATACAATTTTTGGCATGGAGTAAAACAAACAAATGTAGGACTGATGTGATACCTCTGTGCCTCGGTTTCTTACGTCTCTTTTCATCTCACTTTGCTCACATGGGGAAACTAATGAAAAACAACAGAAAAACCATCTTTAGCTGAATATGTTTCTCAAGTTTATTTCTGGAGTTTAGGGATATGCCACGGGGTAGAGTTTCTGTCACACGCGGGGACCTAGTTTGGAAAGCTTCTGCAGACTGAAAGGCTATTTATTTTTCCTTATAATGAAAATACAAGAATAGGATAGGAATTCAATGAGTGATTTTTATTTATTCTGGCACCTACTTTAAATATGCCATTTAGCTGCCAAGAAAGAAACACAAACAACCTTTCTTTTCCATCTCTCCTTATTCCTCATTCCATCTATTATGTGCACACATGACACTAAATAGCGGGTGGTTCTGGTGCTCTGTGTGTAAATATATATGCTGTATGGGGAGTGTTTTGAAACACATAACAGTTGTGAAAATATTTTTGAAAGAAGAGGTACCGGGGGAAGAAATGCACACCAAACATATATATATATATATCCACACAATTTCAAACTGTTAATAATATATTAAAGATTTAAGGCTGAATGAAAAGCCGTCTGCACAAAGTCGCACAGCCAGGATAATAGGAAAGTGGAAGTGAATGCATAAATAAATTACATGGGCAGGCAAAGAACAAATCCACAGAGATCGGTGGCAACATATTGTCAGAAGACAGCTTCAGGCAAAATAGGTGAAAATCACAAAGAACAGACTTGAAACACTGAAAGGGAAACAAAATTTCAGGAGAGCAGCAAAAGCAAAAGAAAAAAGAAAAAAAAGATGCATGATAGTTTTCTGATGGAGATCAGCTGACAGTGCACCTGAAGAATTAGGATCTAATCAGTCCACAGGGCTGCAACTCTTTGGAAAGGGGTAAATCATAGAAATGGAGTATTGCAGGCAGGTGGGAATCTAAGAAACAAAGCAATTGTGAAGAGGCTGTTATAGTCTGCTAAATATATATTGACATGGAAAGTGACCGACAAAAAGCTTCATTTCAGTATGTGATATGGGGGTCATGTAGCTACTTCTGCTTCATTGACTATGCAAAAGCCTTTGACTGTGTCGACCACAGCAAACTATGGCAAGTTCTTAAAGAAATGGGAGTGCCTGATCACCTCATCTGTCTCCTGAGAAATCTCTATGCGGGACAAGAAGCTACAGTTAGAACTGGATATGGAACAACTGAGTGGTTCAAAATTGGGAAAGGAGTACGACAAGGTTGTATATTGTCTCCCTGCTTATTTAACTTATATGCAGAATTCATCATGCGAAAGGCTGGACTAGATGAATCCCTAGCTGGAATTAAGATTGCCGGAAGAAATATCAACAACCTCAGATATGCAGATGACACAACCTTGATGGCAGAAAGCGAGGAGGAATTAAAGAACCTTTTAATGAGGGTGAAAGAGGAGAGTGCAAAATATGGTCTGAAGCTCAACATCAAAAAAACCAAGATCATGGCCACTGGTCCCATCACCTCCTGGCAAATAGAAGGGGAAGAAATGGAGGCAGTGAGAGATTTCACCTTCTTGGGCTCCTTGATCACTGCAGATGGTGACAGCAGTCACGAAATTAAAAGACGCCTGCTTCTTGGGAGAAAAGCAATGACAAACCTAGACAGCATCTTAAAAAGCAGAGACATCACCTTGCCGACAAAGGTCCGTATAGTTAAAGCTATGGTTTTCCCAGTAGTGATGTATGGAAGTGAGAGCTGGACCATAAAGAAGGCTGATCGCCGAAGAATTGATGCTTTTGAATTGTGGTGCTGGAGGAGACTCTTGAGAGTCCCATGGACTGCAAGAAGATCAAACCTATCCATTCTTAAGGAAATCAGCCCTGAGTGCTCCCTGGAAGGACAGTTCATGAAGCTGAGGCTCCAATACTTTGGCCACCTCATGAGAAGAGAAGAATCCTTGGAAAAGACCCTGATGTTGGGAAAGATTGAGGGCACTAGGAGAAGGGGACGTCAGAGGACAAGATGGTTGGACAGTGTTCTCGAAGCTACGAACATGAGTTTGACCAAACTGCGGGAGGCAGTGCAAGACAGGAGTGCCTGGCGTGCTATGGTCCATGGGGTCACGAAGAGTCGGACACGACCAAACGACTAAACAACAACAAGCTCCTGTATGCACAGATAGGGGCACAAAGGTGTTTTTTTCCCTTCAAGACAACCTGTTGAAGGCATGCAATGGCAGCTTTTTGTTAGAACAAATTATGAGAAACGCTGTTTAAGAAATAACAGCAGGTTCAAGTAATTATGGAGAGGGCTAATCCGTGAAGCAGTCAAATAAATAAATAAATAGCTGGAAAATGGAATTTAGATTATCCATCTTAAAATGAATTGGCAAATAATGTCATAGATTGAAGTCTTTAATTCCTTATCGGATTAAGAAGCAGGTGGTCTTCTAATATTTCTTCCTCCAATATGTTAAATGGATTCTCAAAGAAGGCCTTGGATGTAAGCTTTCTGTAACAGCAAGTTCTCATTCTTCTCTTGGATTATCTTCAGTGAAATCCTGAACCTGAATAGGTCCAAAATGAATTTGTAACATGATGCAGTAAGTTGTTTTTCAATGTGGAAAGTGTTTTCCTTTCCTAACCACGTCTTTTGGGGATACCTAAAGTTGGTCCTTGGACATGTTTGAGAACATGTTCAATAATCTGTAACAGGTCTCCTTAACAGGTGATAATTGTTTGATTTGGAATGGAGAAGATCACTTTGCTAATGGGAATGATGGTATTAGCTTGATGACCTGTTTCTGAAAGTTCTGGCACTTCCTAGACTGGTGCAAAGTTATGGCTCTTCATGGCTCAAACTGGACTTTCAATGTGACTGTAGAACATGCACACTGAAAGCCTATGTATCTATCAAGCTTCTCCCAATTTTGCACCCTCCCCCTGCCCCTTATAAGTAAATGGAACAAGCATACCACTCAGTTGTATAGTGCAATAGTTTGCAATCATGGAAGTCAATAGTTCCCTTAATGCAGCATCCACATGAAGGGGATGCTGCACAGTATAAAGGGAGAGTAGATGACCCTCTACTCAGGGAGATTGTTCAATTATGCTGAAGTAGTAGTAAGTACATAACCAACAGGGTCCTTTGGGGGCAGTGCAATACCAATTATTTACCTGGGGGCCAGGTAAAGAGCTGGGCCTTTAAAACCACATGTTTCTACACTCTGGGCTTCTCGGTTTTAAAAGGTATTTTAGGTTGGTTGGTTTGTTTTAAAAAAGTTTTGCATAGCTTTTCCTGTTTTATATTTTATATTTATTGATTTAGTTTTGTGAGTAGCCTTGAGAACGCCTGCTTGTGAGATAGATCCACTGAGAGAAAAACAGTCTTCAGGCTTCAGGGTCTGTTGCTCTGTTCTGATACAGGTAGGGGAGGGTCAAGGCAATGAGAAATGCAAGATTTGTTGTGATGATTCTCTGGATCACAAGTAATCTGCACAAGGCATGATACCAAACTGAGGCAGATCACTTACCTTGATTGCTTCACTTCTGGGTCACTGTTGTGGTTGGGACTTGCCTATGGGGTACACCAACAGCAGTCGTGGACGACTCTGGGGTTGTGGTGCTCATATTGCTTTACTGGCCGAGGGAGCTGGTGTACAGCTTCCGGGTCATGTGGCCAGCATGACTAAGCTGATTCTGGTGAAACCAGAGCAGCGCATGGAAACGCTGTTAGGCAAGTCTAAAAAGCCCAGGATACAATTTTTCACGGCCCTCTAGAGTCTATGGTGGCTCATTTACCAGAATTTATGTATTTAGCATTAATTCTGGAGGTGTATACTCAATTCTGCCCAAACTAAATCCCCTAGAGCAAAATGCACATCATGTTGTGAACCACCCTGTGACCTATAGGTATAGGGCAGTATACAAATTTAATTAATCATCACAATGAGAACCTAAGAAGAGCATTTTGGATCCTGTTCTCATAGTGGCCAACCAGGACCTGAGCACAAGAGCAGTCTACCCTCCTTCTGCAGTTTCCAGCAACTGCTCTTCAGAAGCATGTAGCCTCTTGCAGTGGAAGTAGAGCATAGCCATCATGGCTAGTGGCCACTGATGGCCTTATCTTCCATGAGTATGTCTAATCATCTTCGAAAGGTATCCAAGTTGGTGGCCTCACTCCCTGCCTCCTGTAGCTGCAAGTTCCATAGTTTAACTATGTGATGTGTGAAGAAGTACTTCCTTTTAGAGTTCTAGAGTTATAAGAGGGCGATGAATTTTCTCTAGCGACTCTCTCCATATATAATCTTATGAACTTCTATCATCCCACTTTATAGTCCTTATACCGAATGAAGATTAATGTTCAGTGGCAATAGATGCATGTGTCTGAAATGGAAAGCATGTACCAAATTAACTGCATTTGAACAGGGCAACTGAGTGCTGTGACATAATGAAAACCAAACATTTCACTTCCTTGCAAGACGGGGACTTGTACTAGGATGCTTTCTGTGGCCTATTGAAGATCATCCTTGTCCTCATATTACACGTCAACTAGTCATTACCACATTACATGATATGTAGGCTGCACTTTACTACATGGGAGATTATTGCTTACCTTGAACAAATTACCTCTAGCTACCGCTTAAAGGGAAGCTTACTGATCCTTAAAGTGTATTTAGCATCAATGGTTCTGGGCTTACAGCTGCCTAGAGGTAAACAGAGCAGTTTCTGGAAACAAGGGATAAATTTCCTATGTACATGAGCTCAGCGTACAGCTACTAGAGAGAATTACTATAGGAAAGGGATCCAAGTAATTTCCCCTCAGCAAGTGAACAGATATCAGCCTTGATTAGGGGAGCCTCTCTGGAAGCATCTGCTCCCATTTTAAAAAATGCCCCTTTAAATTAAAATGTTCTTCAAAATATGGAAAATGCTTTGAATTGATTGTTTTGAAATTTCAAAGTCACTTATTTGAACCAGTACAGTACACATTATATTTTCTAAATAAAAAACAACCCTGTTATGCTGCTCTTTAACCTGCATCCTTTGTTCAAATCTGTCTTATTTCTGTTTGGAAGTGAAAATATTGGTTTCTGCAGTTGTTGATTTTTTTGGGGTGAAGATTTTGTTTTTTGCCTCCAGCCTCCTAACAAATCAGTTCTGAGCAGATTTATTGGCTGCAACAATGATTTATCTCCAGGGGAGAAATCCACTTGGTTTGTATTTACATTTATTTTGGATTAGAACAGGCTTTGTAATTCTAAAAAGCCTAGGAATATTTAAATGTAACTAGCTGTAAACTTGAGAAATCATACTCCTGGATTCAAGGTTTAAGGTTATAATGCTTCTTTCTTCGAATGTAATTTATCATAAATCACAATGCCCTTACCTAATATACTTGGTGGTCCTTATATTGTACTCCTGGAGTCAGATCCTTAACTCACTGGCATGTTTAATGGTTTTAATTAGCACCTATGAATAAATGGAACATTATTTATTTCAGCTTTAAAAAATTGAGCCAATGGGGAATTCAGCTAAGGTGATAGGAAAAACCAGATCCTGTGGCATTGCCATTCTTAAGTGGATATGAACCAGGATGAAATACTATTGAGAATCCTATGTATTAAGAGAATAATATGAGCATTTCATCTTTTAAATGCCTACTGAAAACCTTTCTAATCCACCAAGCCTATGCAGGTAATTAGTACGTATTTCCATAATGGCTACTCACTGCCTTCCCAGGGAGCAACATTTGTAGTCCCTCATGCTCCAGCTTTGAACCCTACCACCTTGCAGCACTTGCTTTCCAGCTGTTGTGGGAGATTCTTGTGGCCTGGGGATCTAGGGGGAGATTCCTGCCAAAATGCCCATTCTAACGGGCAATCAGTGACCACACTGCTAGGGTAGAAACTTGATGGCTGGCCAGTCATTGGCTCCAGCCCTGCCTGCCTGGGCAGCAATGCTTAAAAGGGCTGTGTGGTGAAATTCGGCAGTGCGGTTGGCCCTGGGACAAAAGCCCCTCCCCCATCCTTATGGTGCTTTTAACTCAGGGTAATCCTTATCACGTTAATATTATTTTCCTTTTCAGATTCCATATCTGCATAGCTGCCAAGTACCCCATTTCCCCCGGGAAACCCCCATATTTTCCTACCGTTTCCCGAAGGTGTCCCGAATAGCAAAATACCCCGTATTCCCCCGGATTATGAAGCTCCTGCCAGCAGCCATATTCTTCTGGTGCTGCACCGGCACCGGAAGTCGCATCTACACACTTCCGGACATGCGTAGAAGCGACTTCTGGCGCTGCGGACATTTTGGAAATGGACAGTGGCATCGGAAGTCGCTTCTACGCATGTCCGGAAGTGCGTAGAAGCGACTTCCAGTGCCGCGGCGCTGCTGATCCCGGATTTTTCAATCCGGAACTTGGCACCTATGCATATCTGCATTGCTTTTCTTCCCTAGGTCATTTCCAGCTTAACTGTTTGTTTTTCCCTACCTCCTGACATATATGAACTGAAGCACAAATTTAGGAGGACATGAAAGGAAAAATGTTGGCTGTATAATACACAAGTTCTTGTTAGGATTGCTGCTCCGTGCTTTCAGTCATGGGATAGTTTTATATCACATGATGGTGTATGTTTTCATTCCACAGTGTGGGAAGTGACAGAGACAGTATGTTTGTATTACTGTGTTCCGTGAAGTAGGACTATTGTCCTTTGTTCTTTCTCTCTTTGCTGTCTGATGAGAAAGAGGAAGGAGCTAAGGCAGAATGCTCCGAGTGTTTTATATGTAAATAAAGTAGATTAGCCAAAATGCTGTGCTACTGAGGTCTGTTATGCAAACTGTGAATATTCTGCAGATCCCTGAGTGTGCTAATGCTTCTTGGTATCAGTCGCTGTGATGTTCAGGCTGAAGAAAGCTTTTGAAGCTTCCGAACGACTGACCAGGAGGTAGAGCATATGCACAGACAGAACAGATACCCCTACTCCAATCCAAAACATTTACAACAATAATTGCAGGGCTTTAGACAAGATGTCCCTTCCAACTCTACAATTCAATGAATTCAAGATTGATGGAAGCCAATTGATATTTATGGTTACCCTGACTTCATTTCTCCTAGCCACTTAAATAATATAAATAACCTGTAAGAGCAGAATAACTGTAATGAAATTGAAGTAAAATATTATTTAGTTTTTCATATTAGTGAAATTTTAATATATATGTGTAGAAAACATGGTGAATTTGAGACAGAGACAGTGCACTCCTTTTATTAGTTTTAACTACAGGAGAGGAAATTTACTGTTTTAACAGTCTCCTGCTATGCACTAGAGTTACAGAATATATATTTTTTTTAAGCACTGCATTATCCTAACTTTAAAGTTACATGAGATTTTTTATATTGCCTTTATGAAGCTCATTTATAATGAAAGTTGCATTTACCATTTTCGCCCTGAAGGTCAGGAAGGTTTTTTGCTTAGTGAAAAGCTAAGAATGCAGTCCCAAATCCATACAATCAGTGAGGGGAACTAAGTATAGTTAAGAATTCTCCATTTGACTCACTGCTGTAATCTAGAATGGTGATTATCATAGGCATGACCCACAGGTTATAAGTAGCATTCAGAAGTGAGTGAATGATCTTCTTTGAAGCTGCAGTATTAGGCAATGTTGTAGACAAGGCTCCCATGGTTGTGATGGGTTTAAAAAATATTATGTTGCAGAGGCTGTGAGAAGGAAGCTGAGTACTTGTTGGGAAGGCTCAGTGGTAGAATACCTGCTCTGCATGCAGAAGGTCCCTGGTTCCATCCCCACCATCTCCAGGTAGGGCTCAGAGAGACTCCAGTCTGAAGCACCATAGAGACATTGCCAGACCCTGTAGACCAGGCTTCCTCAAACTCGGCCCTCCAGATGTTTTGAGACTACAATTCCCATCATCCCTGACCACTGGTTCTGCTAGCTAGGGATCATGGGAGTTGTAGGCCAAAAACATCCGGAGGGCCAAGTTTTGAGGAAGCCTGCTGTAGACCGTACTGAGGCTAGATGGACCAATGGTCTGACTCCATACATAAGCAATACGTTTATGCATTGTCAATTCAAGTATCCTCCCCACAGAGTTTCTTGTGTTGTAGGTGGGATAAAAGTATATTCTGCCTCATTTATAAAGGAAGCCAAGTCTCGCTAAAAGTGTCTATCATTGAAGTGCCTTTAATTACCCTTCTATGGTGAGTAAGGCATTCCGAGAGAGCCACATTCCAAATATTATTTACCCAGGTTTCAATGGGGATTTCTATAGGTTGTTTCCAGTACCTGGCTATTGTTAATCAGGCTGCTGATAATAGAAAAATTACTGAGCCTCTGCATTTAAGGTTATTATTTAAATTTGAGTCTAAGGTTAACAAGACAAGAGCTGAATTGGGTGGAAGGGATTGCTGTGTAATTTTGGAAATAATCTGGAACACCTTTTCCCAAAAGGAGTATACCATTGTGCAACTTCACAATGCATGAAAACATGAGCGTATCTCTCCTCAGCCTTTTCAGCATAGGGGAGAAATGGTAGTGTTTATTTTTGTTAGACATGCTGGAGTACAGTGCCAGGGAAATATAATTTTAAGAGAAGCCTCCTTCAAACGAGCTAAGATTGTTTGTAGGGACAGGTTATGCCAAATTGATTGCTACTTATTATCTGCAATTATGATCCCTCTTTCCCATACTGTATCTGGAGGCCTCCTGTATCACCTGCACCTTGTTCTAAAAGAATGCTGTGAATTAAAGATGCAGCTCCTTTTATGCCATCTTTTGATTTGTTACATCAATACTCAAATGGGGCCCTCCCCCTTGCGTTCCAAGTATCTTGCAAATGTGCAGCATTAAATAGGTTGAAACCAGGTTAACTGGACATCATCCAGTTTCTCCATGAGCTCATGCATAGAGATTGCTTTACCTCTAGACAGAAGGTCTCTTATCTGATAGATGCCTTTCTCCTCAAGTTTTTTTTTCAATTATCCATATTTATCCTCTTGTTGGAATGATGGATGGTCCAACAGTGGAGTCAATGGTGCGGGTTTGGAGGCCAGAACTGAGTCTCGCACCATCAGCACTGCCTATAAATTGGTTTTGAATCTTTCTGCACTCAGTCTGGGACAGTTTTAGGAAAGGAAATGCCCTTACTGATGGTGAAGAGGGAGGGGCCTCGATCTGCACCCATGGAATATCATATTGTCCCCTAATCAAGGAGATCAAAGACTTAATTTGAAATGTTGCATAATGGAATCCTAGAATGGGACATCCCTGTCTTGAACATTTACCTCAACTCCATGGATCACATTATTGAACCCTAATAAATAATAATAATAATAATAATAATAATAATAATAATAATAATAATAATATTTTATTTATAACCCACCCAACTGGCTGGGTTTCCCCAGCCACTCTGGGCGGCTTCCAACAGAAATATTAGAATACACTAATTTCTTAAAGATTAAAAGTTTCCCTAAATAGGGCTGCCTTCAGATGTCCTCTAAAAGTCTGGTAGTTATTTTTCTTTTTGACATCTGGTGGGAGGGCGTTCCACAGGGTGGGTGCCACTACCGAGAAGGCCCTCTGCCTGGTTCCCTGTAACTTGGCTTCTCGCAGCGAGGGAACCGCCAGAAGGCCCTCGGCACTGAACCTCAGTGTCCGGGCAGAGTGATGGAGGTGGAGACGCTCCTTCAGACTATCTCTGGGCTTTCCTCAGACCACAATTACAGTATCTATATTTTCTAACATAATATCTGCCTTCAGAGGTTATTCATACAAAAATGTCAGGCTTGAAGAGGGAACTTTTCTTATTTGATGATGGTTGATAAAACCATGAGACTGAAGGTTACTTCCTGGTTTCTACCTCAACACCCTCCTGGAATTAGTGCCACTGTATTTGCCAGAATAGAGATGGGATGAGATGTGATAGCAGGTAGGTTGCACATGCAAAAATGCTTACTGAGTTTCCTCTGACCTCATCACCACCTCACATCAACTCTTCCTGGTGAATGCAGCACCACTGTCGCTGGAAGTGGTCTCCATGCATTGGTGCCACAGTTGTATGTAGGGCAATGGCACCCTGCTCCTATTTTGAATGGCTATGCTCTGCCTCCATGGCCGGAAGCCTCTGAATACCAGTTTCTGGAAACTGCAGAGGGGAGAGTGTTGTTGCGCTCAAGTTCTGCTTGGCATCTGATTGGTCACTGCACAGGCAGGATGCTGGACTAGATGAGCTATTGGCCTGATCCAGCAGGCCAGGGGTCAGCAAACCTTTTCAGCAGGGGGCCGGTCCACTGTCCCTCAAACCTTGTGGGGGGCCAGACTATATTTTGGAAAGAAAAAAAATGAACAAATTCCTATGCCCCACAAATAACCCAGAGATGCATTTTAAATAAAAGGACACATTCTACTCATGTAAAAATATGCTGATTCCCAGACCGTCCGCGAGCCGGATTTAGAAAGCGATTGGGCCGCATCCGGCTCCCGGCCCCCTGCAGCAGGCTCTTCTTAGGTTTGTATGACTGCCGACGCTTAGTGCTGTTGCCTCTACATCTGTCCTGAGTGAGTTCTGGTTTAATGATGGCCACAAGTATTGATCAAAGAGCACCGTCTTCGCTTTGTAGTCACTTTGTTTATCCCTGTTACATACACTGCCTGGTTTATTTCAAAGCCTCTATGAGCTTCGAATGTAGAAGATGAATATTTCCCTCTTTCTCTGAACATTTTCTGTGTATTTTTTAATTATGCATGATGGTTCAGTTCCTTTAGGTAATCAACCAATGTTGTCATGCAGCCACTAGACTGTCAAATACTGGCCATCTGGTAAAAAGCATCTCAGCTGCACGTGCATTTGGGTTGGTGAGGGTCCTCAATTCCGGAAGGTACATCATACAAAAAAGATGAGGAAAACCAAAGCCTCCTTTTACTTGTCACATGCTGAGCTGTCAGATTTTGTGAAGCAAATGTAGGAAGCTGCCATAGCTGGGTCAGTATGACAAAATAAAAAAATAAAAAACCACCCAACTTGGGTGCACCATGGCTTTTTCCTTCCTACGTGGCAGATTGTCATGGGATCACAAGCTAAGGACGCAATATGCAGACCTATTGCAGAAAAAACAAAAACAAAAACGTAGCCCACATCCAGTTTAGCTAATGAGCAGAGCAGCAGAAAGAAAACAAGTCTTGACAGTTCCTTGATTTTAAGTGGTATGACCTAAGCCCATAGCTGTCAAGCTCTTTGCACAGCCAGGAGGGAACTTTTGGGAGTCTGTAACAGTCAAAACAGCTCTAATGATTTAGGCTTAACCCCAACAATGCCCCAAACCACTTTTTGATATAATGACTCACCTTGGAGTTCACTAGTTAAATACATATTTTGATAAATAGTGGGGGGGGAGGAGTAGCTCACACAATATTGACAAAACTGTAGCAGATTCAACTTTTTCTGCATTTTTCAGATGCTATTGTTTATTTGTTATTGCAAGATGCATTGATTGCCTGCAGAAAGTTTTGTAGTCTCATATGCCACTAAACAAAAAACGGTGTAATGCCAATGTTTGAATCACCTTTTGTGATGGCCTCCTTTGCTTACGTATGTGGAAAGAAAACAATGGGGCGAGCATGATTAGCCTAAATTTGATGGGGAGACAGAGACTGTAAATTTCTCTAATAGCCCCACAATATTCCACCCCCATTAAACAATCAGAAAAATAAGTTCCATATACACAAGCATTGGCAATTCGCTTTCATATTTCTTTTCAGAGATACAGCTACCACCCTGCTCTTTATTTTACAGGAAGTTCTCACACAGGTGTTGTGCATTGAATCAGAAAATAGTTTCGTTCAAATCTTAGCAGACACATGGAGATGTCGCTTAGGAATCTAAAGGCTTAGAATGTAAATTAATATTGTTCTCTTGGAATGAGTTTGAGGATTGAGACAAGACACTAATTGGCACCTATCCATGTTCTAGGATTAGATAATGTATCTTCAATAATAAAAAAAGACAGATAAGCAGTGCCCTTGAATTTTACTTCCAGTGAAGATTATCTGTAGTAAAGCCAAATTTAGGCCAATGAAGAGGGTTTTTTTTTAATGCCTTGATAAGCCTCTACTGTTTTTCATGTTTATAGTCCTTAGAGCTGTATTCCTTGCAATACTTCTGCCCCCTCCCCCCCAACCAACTTTGAAGGGTGCTTATTACAAAACCCACTTGACCTATTTATCTGCAATTTGGCCCAAACTGCAGAGTTATAAATGTTTTCAGTAACAATGATATTAACAACAACAACAACAACAACAACAACAACAACAACAACAACAATGGTTCCCAGCAGAAAAGCCTCTGGGGAAACTCTGTCATTTGGAAGGCTTTATCACCTCTGGATGGGCTAGTATGCCTACAAATTTCAACAACTTCTGCTATTATGAAAGAAAAACATTCTTTTAAAAACCACCCTGGTGTGTTGAGGTGGGGTGGTGGTGGTGTTAGAAAGCAGACTTATGTGGATGTTACTAATAATGATAATTGATTCTCAACAAAATATGACTTTAGTATATTATCTATATTTGGGTCCATTTTCTGTCTTCTATTAACCAGCAGCCTACTTCAATAGTTCTTTGAACTTCAATGTGCACATGAAATGCCACCAGAATAGGGGTTATCTTATTCTCTTCCATGTAATGGAAAATTTGCACATCCTCATTCCCATGTGCCTAAATAACTTTCCTTAACATGGAAGAAGATGGGGCAGGCCTTTCTCAGGCAGAATTGTATGTCAGCACACGGGTACCTAAATGTACACAGGAATTGCTGGATTGGGGCACATATTTTTTAATATTGGACCTAGCCTGCTTGGAGGATTTTTCCTTTTTAAATAGTTCTGTATTAATTTTAATCATGCTTATTTGGGTCTACCTGCGTTTATGAACATCACGTGCTGATGAGGAATAGAAAGCACAACTGCATTTCAGATGCTGTTTCAAGTGATTAGTATGACACCAAAGTGAGGAAAATGCAGCAGGCCAGCCTTGTGGTGTTCCATTGACTTCAGCCAACATGCCCAGTGGTCAGGGATGATGGGATTTGTACCCCAAAGCAACAAGATTCAGCTAGGTAGCTGTGTTGGTCTGACAAAATAAATAAATAAAAATAAAAATAAACTGTCCAGTAGCACCTTGGAGACCAACTAAGTTTGTTCTGGGTATAAGCTTTCGTGTGCATGCGCACTTCTTCAGAACATTTGAAGAAGTGTGCATGCACACGAAAACTTATACCCAGTCCAAAGTAAAAAAGTTGTGGAAGATTGTATCAGCTTATTCTATGACCCTTAGTCATCCCTTTTATGACTTTACACAAGCAAAGCAAAAGAAAAGTGTGTGGGGGGGGGAGACTTTCCTGTGGTTAGTTCCCCCCCCCCCGCCCCGAAGCAGGTAAAATACTAAATCAGTCATTCATAGTTACTTGGAAGTCAGTTCCGCATAAGTGGTTTAAGATTACTTTCTAAGTAAGAGCTGTATCACAGAAACAGTTCTCATTAAATGCAGTTTGATGGTCAGGGAAAAAAACACAACTTGTTTTCTTGTTTATATACTCACCTCTTGGTTAAAAAATGAAAGAAACCACACGCCTGTGGGGAAACAAGTTTACCACAGGCTGGAGGAGAATTTAATTGCCTGCAAGATTTTTTTTAAAAAAGTGCCTGTTCAACAAATGTTGTCTTGGGAGAATGAGGCATTCTCAAAGCTTCAATAGAATTTGGTTGTCTCAAACATAAGAATTTACCTTCTGCAAAGCTGTTCTCCTATATGCCTATGCTGGAATTGAAAGACCTGCCTGCAGCATTTTTTAATCAGCATTAAATTGTAAGGTAATCAATGACGGCAATTGGAGTTTAATTCTTATGCATCGTCTGATACTATACAGTCCTGGGAACACATGAAAGCAGTAACTACATGTGATCAGAAGGGTAACTATTCCCCACATTACATTTATCTATTCCCAAGCTGAGTTGCTACTAGCATGTCTGTCCCATACAGTTCCTGTTGTCATGTGGAAGCTGTACGTGTGCCACAGAAGCAAAACTAGCTTCCCTTGATTTCTTACTTGAGACAAGATATCCTGTTGCATCCTTATTTTGTAGGGCAGGGGCCCCTTAGCTGTAAGAATGAAGTTCAACAACATCCTACAAGCTGCCCCTGCTTTTGTCTTATACCACTGGCATGTCCAACAGGTAGATCATGATCTACCGGTAGATCACTGGACGTCTGCAGTAGATCACTGATAGATCATTGGCTCCCCCAAAGAAGCTGAACAACTGTGGCTCTCCTAAAAAAAAGCTCAGCATTTTACCTCCTCCCTGAAAAAACTCAAAAACTTTGACCCGAACCCCAAACAAGGGGGTAGATCACTGCCAGTTTTTAACTCTGTAAGTAGATCACAGTCTCTTGGGAGTTGGCCACCCCTGTCTTATACAATATGCAGCACAAGCCAATGCATATCCACGCATTCATAAATCCTATTTAAGTCAATTGGACTTACTCTCAAGTAATCATATAGGATTGGAGTCTTGTAGTATACCTTTGCCTGGCACACTACCCCTACCCCTATTATTTTAGTTAGGGACATGGAAATGGGAGGAAGAGTTTCCCTTTTCTTTTTTTATGATTCCACTAAATGCAACAATATGTAGTTTCCTATGGACTAGTCCATTCTGACAGTAATCATGGCACAGGTGCAGCTCCCAAGTTCCCCAAACCAACTCCCTAGACGAGTAAGATTTTCATAGGCAAAAGCCAATTTAAAATGATGTAGAGCTGTTCATGCACACAAAGCACTTGCTCCTTTCTCTTATTTATTTATATCCTTTTCAGCATTACTTTATCTATTCATAGTTCAGCAGGTAGGCCATGCTCATCAGTTTCCAAATTATTTGCTTCCTTCCTGGCACACCTCTTAGCTATTTTTATCTGATATTTCAAATAAATTACAAAATGCTTTGAATTGCATGATTAGTCCATTATGGATTCTGTTTATTACAATTATATGAACTTTTGATTAACCTCCCTAACTTTCATGAATAAATTATTTGGATCATGGGAAATGCCACTTAATGTAAGAAGGCTCAAGCAGAAAGTTTTCAAGAGATTAATCTACCTGGTTTAGGAGCCCTTTCTTCAGTTTACTTCCTTATTTAAGTTGTTCAGTACTGATACTATATGGAGAGAGTGAGTGAGTGAGGAAGGAATAAAGTCTGTTTTCCAATCCACCTTATGTGTGGGTGTGTAGTCATACCTCGGGTTGTGATCGCTGTGGGTTGCGCGTTTTCAGGTTGCGGACGCACTGAACCCGGAAGTCCCAGAATGGGATACTTCTGGATTTCGGCGCTCGTGCATGCGCAGAATCATTTAATCACACTTTCTGCATGCGCAGAAGCACCAAATCGCATCACGCGAGTGCTCAGACGCAGCACTGCGGGTTGCAAACGTGCCTCCCACACGAATCATGTTCACAACCCGAGGTTCCACTGTAATATATACTGGGGGGGGGGGAGTCACCTTCTCCTGCAGGCATCACTTTTTAATCCTGCTTGTAGAATAACTATGACTTCCACAACTATTTGTATCACTGCAATGGAGCTGGGGAACATATGGCCTTCCAGATGTCCTTGGGCTACAATTCCCATCATTCCTGACCACTGGCCATGCTAGCTAAGGACGATTGGAGTAGGAATCAGCAATAACTGAAAGGCCACAGGATTCCCTGATGTGAAGTACAAGACTGCCTTTCTGTCAAATTTGAATCTCAAGGTAGCATACAGAGATTGAATACTAATATAAAGCTAAGAATAAAACCAATTCAGTGCATAGAGATGCATATTTACAGAACAACTACTACACAGTAGCACTGGGCACAGCTCCCACCCAACCCCATTCAGGGAGATTCCATCCCTTCCTAGATCCCAAAGCACTTTGGGGCATTTTGCTTTGTTTAGTTTAGAACTCCAATTAAACACAAAAGATGTGCATGGGGAATGGAGATGCTACAATGACCGCTCTCCACATCAAATGGAGGGTGCCCTTTGCATGCCCGCGCGCAGCACACCCAATCCTACGTGACTCCTGCACACCCAATCCTACGTGGCAGAGCACTCCTGGACCACCTCCTCAAGTCGCAAACCTTAAGGTCCCCACCAAACCTCAGTTCAAAGAACCAATCACGACTGGAGAAGCGTAGCCAGGGGAGCGGACCAAGTAAGGGTTGGGACCAAAAAAAGGGTGGTGGAGCCTACCTGGGAGCTTGGGGAGGGGATCTCTCCCTGGGCACGCAATGGAAATATCTCCAATTTTACACCCATCTGCCCCATTTTACATCCATGTGTTTTAGGATGAAATTACACTTCACACCCATCATATAGCTGCCACCACATCTCCTTTCTCTGAAGTTTTTTAAGGCAAGTTTTTAATATAACATAACTGTGCTGTGAGATTTTCCTTTCCTGTTCCATTCATTGACTGCTGCTTACGATAGCACCGGGAGATCTTCACACTAAACAGTTTCCACTATTTAAAATTCTGGGAAGAAGATGCAGGAGGGGGAAAAAACACGGGGCCATCACTTACAGGGGTGATCACAATGGCAAACAGTAACCATCCAAATTCTCTCTGTGCTTCTAGCTCTTATTTAAAAGGTATAATGGAGGTGATGGATGAATAAATATCCATGGTAAGTTCATCATTTCTTCTACTACCTGCTGATTTTTGCAGCATGGTAAAGATTCTCATAGATTATACAGTAGATAGGATATTCTTGCAATCACTTAGCCCATTCATTTTCATCCCTCTGCTTGTAAACCACTATGCAGCAGCCATGTGCAAAACTGGTAGCCTCTTCTCTCAATAACCCACAGCTCAATGAGAACTGAGAAGGAGAAGAATCCATAAGATGCAAAACATACTAAGTCCAGTGCTGGCATTGACAGTGCTGGCATTTAGAGGTAGCAGGTGACATGAAGGACCTCTGCCTGAGATCCTGGACCATGGGTCACAGTCAGAGTAGGCAATGCTTGGCTGAATGGACAAAAATTTGGAACTGCTATAAGGAATGGTTTTGCAAATTGTTCAAGACTTTGTGTCATTATTATTTTTAATTCAGATTTCTAAAATAATGAACATGAGACAAAAAGAGATAAGAAGAAAGCATGTTAGATAATGTTCAGATGTTCCCTTCGAAAAAAGCTCAGCTATATAACTTTATGATTCAAAAAGGAAAGAGAATTGAATGGGAATAGAAAAAAAAGCTGGTATATTTATTCAAGGTTGTACAAGAAAAAAAAACATGTTAAGGTTACTTGTGATGTCTTTTTTCTACAGATGAAGGACACGTATAAGGGGAAATCTAATTAACACACAGTTGAATAACGATTTATTTGTTAGAAAAATCCACTGTGCATACAGTGAGAATGAATTTTGCGGGCAACAGAAGCAAACAGCAAAAGGAAAATGTGCATTGCTAAAAGCCATTGAGCCTTGTGTCATCTCCAACTCCCCACCCCGCCAACACACACACACACACACCTTTATAAAAAATAATATTGAAACCCAGGCCTTTTCATTTTCCTCGGTGCAGTGACATTTTGCGAATGGTAAAACAGTGCAATGCCATCGGACTCCTTTGTCTATTTACAAAAGGAAATGTCATCAAGCATTCAAAATGTCACTACCTGCTGAGATGACGTCATAGAAGCTGCCATGGAAATTCAGCTTTCCCCATCTCCTGTTCCGAAATACGAGTGTTTTGTGTACTCGGATATAATCTAATTATGATAATCTGCTTTTGATAGTCAAATAATATTGAGTGTAATACCTACAAAATGAAGTGAGGGCAAACAGAACTGAAGGGATTTTCCAAAGAGCACAGATGCGTGCTAACATTGTCTCCTGCTTAAGCCAATTATTATTGCTGTACAGACAAATGTGTGCTAACAGTGTCTACCTCTTAAGCCTTCGTATTACAGTCCCTTTTCAAAGTGTCAGACACACGTAAACCTGCATATGAGTAATCTTTACACTAAGCACACTTCACCTTAATTGCCTTGCCTCACGAAATAATGCAAACATAAGACTCTTGTATTTGTGCAAGAGCTTTTCTGAAGTCCAAAGAATAGGGATCCACTTTTGCATTACTCAAGCTCTATAGTGGGTTTACCTTACAATCCTTTTCTTCCCCTTTCTCCCATTTCAGAATGTCAAAGCCCTGGTTCTTATTCCTCGCAAAGTGGCTCAAGCATATGACTTTGGGATGCAGATGATATGTTTGAGAGCAGATCTCCACAAACCTGACCCAAATAATGATATTATTTAAAACATTGTGTGCAAGAGGTGGTTGTTTCAAAGCAAAAAAATAATAATAGAAATAGTGAAATATGGATGAATGTTGCCAGTCCCATAATTATCCTAATTCTTTTCTGAAAGGGAACAAAAACATTAGAAATATTCCATTCTTCTTCCATTTCCAAATTTTGTATGGAGAGCTTTGCATGGGCAGTATATTGCTCCTTACGGCCAGATAATTGCATTTCAGGTTTGGGTCAGTAGGTTCATGTATTAATTCATGAGCCTGAACTGTAGCATTGTTCAGAATGAAAAAGGAAAACAAATATTTGCATTATGTTTCTACATGTTGGGACCCAGGTGGCGCTGTGGTTAAACCACTGAGCCTAGGGCTTGCTGATCAGAAGGTCGGCGGTTCGAATCCCTGTGACGGGGTGAGCTCCCGTTGCTCGGTCCCAGCTCCTGCCAACCTAGCAGTTCGAAAGCACGTCAAAGTGCAAGTAGATAAATAGGAACCGCTACAGCGGGAAGGTAAACGGTGTTTCCATGTGCTGCTCTGGTTTGCCAGAAGCGGCTTTGTCATGCTGGCCACATGACCGGAAGCTGTACGCCGGCTCCCTCGGCCAATAATGCGAGATGAGCGCGCAACCCCAGAGTCGGTCACGACTGGACCTAATGGTCAGGGGTCCCTTTACCTTTACCTTTCTACATGTTATTTTACAAAATATGCATTTTACCTCCAAAATGTGGATTTTATTCTACACATGTTAACCCAAGGTACAATATTTTGTATGCCTTTGGGTGTGCTTGTTGAGCAAAGACTATACTGAAAAATTCAGTATAAAAATCAAAGGAAAGCTGCATGAATCAATCCAGTTACACTTAAAAAATGTAGACCAAACAAAATTCTTGAGCATCCCCCTACTTTAATTCAGGATAGTCCTCCCATCCCATCCTATATTACATGTGCATGCAGACATTGATAAAGTACGCAAAAATGAATCTTTCTGTGAGTGTACATATTATTATATCAAGAATGCTTTCCTGTAGTGCCTAACCAAGGCCCCTCTGCACTTTTGTTCATTGATAAAACACAGCAAAAGAAAGGGGGGAAAGCTGGTCTCTGACCGTAATAAATTGTTCATCTATTCATCCAGAAAGGGGGAAGGGGGAGTTTTATATGTTTATATATAAGGTTCTATCAAAATATTTTGGTGCGGTGTTTTACCACAGGTGTACCTGTGGGAACCACTACACATAAAAAATCTAAATGCAATCATATATATAACCATAGCAGATTGCTATGTTGAGAGTATTGTTAGTGCACATGCATTGATAATTTAAAGAGGAAACACATAGAAATGATCTGAAGGATGTGAATGGTTTGGCATGCTAAAAATGCTCAATTTCTAAAATAAACTCTAATCTTCATTATCTTCTTCTTTGGCGATCACTCATAGCCAAGTAAGATTGTCTTCCATAAATACAGTTTTAACAATGAGTCTGTAAGTGACTGTGAGGCCAATTCTGGATCCGCGCGTCCTTCCACAGTGGGGACATTGATGGAGTTGATCACGGTGTGGATTTGCCAAGTGTGCCTTCCTCTTAGCACGTTTCTCCCTTGGATCCTGAGTTTGAGTGTCTTCAAAGCCCATGACACCTTTGGTAAAGGCTGTTCTCCAATTGGAGCACTCGCAGACAAGTGTTTCCCAGTTGTTGGTGTTTATACTACATTTCTTTAGATTTGCCTTGAGACAGTCTTTAAACCTCTTTTGTTAACCACCAGCATTATACTTTCCATTTTTAAGTTCGGAATAGAGTAGTTGCTTTGGAAGATGATCATCAGGCATCCACACAACATGACCAGTCCAACAAAGTTGATGTTGAAGAATCATTGCTTCAACACTGGTGATCTTTTCTTCTTCTAGTACACTGATATTAGTTCGCCTGTCTTCTCAAGTGATGTGTAAAATTTTTTGGAGACACCGTTGATGGAATCTTTTGAGGAGTTGGGAATGGCTTTTATAAGTAGTCCATGTTTCACAAGCATCCAGTAAGGTTGGTAGTACAATAGCTTTGTAAACAAGCATTTTGGTTTCCCTGCAAATGTCCCAGTCCTTAAACACTCTGCAGTTCAATCGGGAGAAAGCCGCACCCGCAGAGCTCAGGCGATGCTGGATTTTGGCATCAGTGTCAGCCCTTGTGTCAGCCCAGGTAGGAGAAGTGATTGATGTTTTCCAATGTTACACCATTGAGTTGGATTTGAGGTGCTGCAGAGGGGTTATTTTGTACTTCTTGGTGCAGCACTTCTTGGTTTTTTTCATGTTGAGCGATAGGCCAAGCTTTTTGTAAGCTTCTGCAAAGATATTTAGGATGGTTTGGAGGACATTCTCTGAGCATGCGCACACTACATTGTCATCAGCATACTGAAGCATACTGTTTTTCTAAAATAAATTTCTAAATTTAAATTTCTAAAAATTCAATTTGAATTCAATTGAGATTCAAATTCAGTTTCTAAAATAAACTCTAATGTTGTGCAGGTGAAAACCATAATTCAGCTAGAATGGAATTCAGAGCAGAAATGAAGGAAGTGGGCAAGCTGCTCATTCTTAGCAGTACAACACACCTCTTCTGCAAGCTTGTAAGCACTTGCAACAGGTCTCTCTCTACCACAAACAAATCAGGGCATAAAGGAGTATGACTTTTAATGCTTTCTTAAGTCAGTGAAGTGATGGGGCGTATCTGAGTGCAACTGTTACTATGTGTCCCAAAGTGCTTTTTTCCACCAGGATAGTAAAACAATAGTGACAAATTTCATGCAAACTGAAAGTTGTTTTTGGAACTAAGGGAAAATTCACATTCAGTGTGTCATGGAAATCTGCTGTTCAAATAAAGGGGCAGGGAAATATCTGCATGCAAGGTTTTGTACCCGGCATATTTTTTTCATATATTAAGTTTGGATAGCATCCTTTATGGCTAAACTACAAATTTTGTCATTCTGTTTTCCAATGAGTTCTTCCCCAATAGATGTACAGCCACAGGAGCAGAGGGCTGTTGTTGCTGCTGGTGTGTGCTTAGCTCACAGATCAACACCCATGTAAAAAACCACTCATAGCTACTTTCCTGCTAGCAGCAGTCTTCATTACTTTCCCTTCAACTGGAGGAAAGCAGTCACAGCAGAACAAAGCGGCGGGGGGGGGGGGTACATATGTACTTTAGGCATCAGTAAGGCTATCACATCATTCCCACCTGGCCATGTGAGGAAAGAAGGTGAAATAGGGGAAGAGGGACTCTTTGATGAAGTGTGAAGGGGGGGGGCAAAGGAAATACGTTTGACTGGAGATTGTGGCCGTGATGATGTGCCTAGAATGGACACATTTGTTGGGATATTGTGATAAAGAAGGGGATTAGCAAAGCAGTTGATGGACAAAAAACCTGTGGTATTGAGATTGGGGAATAGGATGATTTGAATGGGAAAGGATCTAGAGTTCTTTGTGTGTTCTGCACAGATTGCATGTCTACAGTTTTATGGTGTCCCATTTAAATGCTTACATCTCTAGGTGTGTGGATCAGATGCTGTCAGGCAATGGGGAAATGCTAGAGGAATGAGGAGCTGGATCAGCTACAGCAGAGGTAGTATGTTCTGGACTACAGCTTCCTTTAGCCTCAGCCAGCATGGCCAAAGGTCAAGAACAATGGGAGTCTTAGACCAGAACATCTGCAGGGCACCAGGTTGGTGATCCCTGAACAAAAAGGTCACCGCTAATATCATGAATTCTGTTTGATGCATACGGTTCTTTTAGGAATTCATGTAGAAAAGCTGAGAGAGAGGACAAGATTTGGATAGCTCTTTGGTTCTACTGAACAAACTACTAAAACAAGTGACTTATTGGGAACCTGGTGTCTCATAATGTAGTAGTCATGGTCTATTTTAAGTTACCTTAATGCTTGTGATTGTGTAGTTTATTTATAGAACAGAGTCTTTTGATGTAAAGGGTATAATGGAAGAAATAGGTTTTATATAGTATTCCTCCTCAAGGTAAACTAGAATGGGTAATTTAATTTCGAAGGCGACAAATTATCTTATCATGAGTGAGCAGGCAATTTCTTTCCTGCAATAAACTAAGTAGGTACAGACAGTTCTAACCAGATGAAATCATTCTCCTTTTAAAAAAGAAGAAACATTGAATAAAGGTAATTTTTACAGCACTGGTTTTTCAAACCACAGTGGGATTTTGTAAACACATTTTAGCCCTAGGTAAGATCAACATGCTTAACTCTTTCTGTTGGAGAGGACAACATACATCATAGGTCTATTAGATGTTGGGATTTGCAGGGGAAGACGTTTGCACATTTGATACAGAAAAATATATAGGGCAACCTGAACAACTGAAAATAATGGTTTGATTTGCTATTATATACCGTAGTTTTGAGTATTTTTCTCCACAGTGATCTAGTATTGATTTAATGGCCAAAGTGTATCAGTTAGCTATCAACATTTGTTCTTAAGAAGGCACTGTGCAGCGAAGGAGGCAAAGCGTGAACTGGGAGTTAATAGTACAACTTTCCCTGTTAAATATGGCTCAGCACAACTACAAAGTAGTTCTAAATTTGGGCCTGGGTCCATAATGACTTGTATCAGGTTTGTCCACCACCAGGACTGCTGACAGACAACCTCTCTTTCATTCCTGCTGCACTTTCCCTTTAAAAGAGCAGCGGTGTGTCAGTGACACTGGTAGCAGCAACAAGGAGGTCTTTCTCTCTCTGTCTCTCTCCATTCTTTATAGGTTGCCTTTTACTTGCTCCCTTTTTATCGGGCATAAACTTCTGCAACAGCAGCATCCCAGGCATAAGCAGCTCTAGAGAGCTATGTTTCTCAAGATTCATGAACTCTCCTTGCATTTTATGATCCCTTATAAACATTAGAAAAGGCCAGAGAGGAGTTGTTTTTTAAAGAAGAAAAATATTGCAAGTAGAAGTTAAATTTTTGCCAAGGCATCCATCACTAAGTTTCAAGGCTCTTATCATTTCCTTCCTGGACAAATCCTCTTTGGAATATGACCTGCGCTCCCGGAGGCAAACATCATGGAGGAGCAGGCCATACTGAGAGATCACGAGGCGCTTGAGGCAGGTCAGAGAACCCAGGGCCCACATTGGTCATGGCAACACAACCTCCCCTCAATACACAGATTTGGAGGTGAATGCCAAGCAGCCACCAAGTCTCAGGGAACGCAGGCACCTAAAGGTGTACGTTCAGTCAACTGCTGATCTGGGGGACAAGGTTTCATCATGAATAAACGGATATCCATGAGTAAGCTACTCATCACTAGTGGAGTAATCCTCATACAATCAAGATGGCTTGTAGATGTGCTCTGAAGGACAAGGCTTAAAGCCTTCAGGTCCAAGCACAGAGCGTTGGAACAATGATTTTGCACCAGCTCTGTGGGTGCCTATCTATCAAGTGGGATGGCTTATCTTGTGTTAGTCCTGAGTTTAGATGTTAGACCAGGCATCCCCAAACTTCGGCCCTCCAGATGTTTTGGACTACAATTCCCATCTTCCCTGACCACTGGTCCTGTTAGCTAGGGATCATGGGAGTTGTAGGCCAAAACATCTGGAGGGCCGCAGTTTGGGGATGCCTGTGTTAGACTGTTGTCAGACTGTGATGTTAGTGCTAATCATGGTTAACTTTGTGCTGTTTTGCCTGATGGCAACCTGACTGAGACAGCTCTGGTCAGCTTTTGAACCAGTGAACTGTGGCTTTGGACAGCACAAGAGCATACTGAAAAAGAAACAAATGATCACTTACAAGGGCTATACTTTAAAGGGGCTTACTTTAAGGATGGCTCCTTAACTGGTTATCTCTTCTCTCCCCTGTGATTCTAAGGATGATTACTTTAAAGGTTACTTGAAATCTTTTCTCTCCTTGCAAGCCCATTGTGCTGTCCAGCAGAATGGGGAACAGGTGAAAGGTAACCAGACTGTTGGCACTAATATCAAGATGAAGAGCAGTTTTTAAACTGATTTCTCGGGAGAAAGCCAATTTGATGATCCAAACATTTGCACCACTATCCCTCAAGGATGAATTATCCCATTCCAACTGTATCACTGTTCAAAGTGGAAGGCAAAAAAACCTGATAATGAGCATATATGTATATATATAGCAGAGAGAGCGAGAGCGAGAGCGAGAGAGCGAGAGAGCGAGAGAGAGAGGGGGGGGGATAGCTGTTTAAAGATACCAAAGAGTCATTGGAGAAATTGCCCATGAGAAGAATTCTGGAGAACGATTCAGTCTGTAAAGTATGCTAATGATAGAAACTTCAAAGTCAAATTTGGAAAAATGAACTACTTGTTTCTAAAAGAAAACTTAGTTATATATAGTGGCTACATTAGAAATCTAGGGCAATATACACAGTGAAATATGGTTACGCTTGGATATTAAAAAAAGAACCAGGAAGGGTGCATTGAGAATAGTGTTGCTCTGAATGTCAAAGGGGACATGGAGTCCAATGAACTAGAAAGCAAAAGAGGAATCAACTTCTACACAGAATCAGTGTGGGTGAACATACCTCATCTGAAAAGTAATTTAGTACAGACTGCTGTATTGCTGCAATCTTTTTTTTCTTTTTTGCCACACTTGTGATTTTCTTTAGTTTTGTGGTTTCAACTTATGTCTTTAATGAATTGTATAGTGCTTTAAATTGGGGGATTGTATGTAACATGCCTGGGGACCATTTGCTGAAGTATGGGTTATAAGTATAACTAATACAATGGTATCTCTGGTTAAGAACTTAATTCGTCCGGAGGTCCGTTCTTAACCTGAAACTGTTTTTAACCTGAGACACCACTTTAGCTAATGAGGGCTCCTGCTGCCGCCGCATCACTGGAGCATGATTTCTGTTCTCATCCTGAAGCAAAGTTCTTAACCTGAGGTACTATTTCTGGGTTAGCGGAGTTTGTAGCCTGAAGCGTTTGTAACCTGAAGCGTTTGTAACCCGAGGTACCACTGTACATAAAAACAAATGGCATTGCTTCCTTAGCAAACCTCTGAGAATGGTCTTTAGATGGAAAAATAAATTGTGTAATATGAGGGACTAGAGCTATCCTCTTCTTGATTGGGCAAATGTGACAAGAGAGTTAAAGATGCTAGAGCTAATAAATAAATGTGGCTTTGAAGAGTCAGGCATGGAACTGATTAAAGCAGAGACAACCCTGGACTTTTAAGCTTGGGTAGTGTTCAGGAGTAAGATGTATTTATTGTTGAATCAAGTGGGAATAGTGAACAGAGTGCTATCAAATTTGACATATATGCAAGTGAAAAGTTGCCCAGAAGTCCAGCACAGTTATATTTAATTTCATCAGAGGAAAGTTCTCAAAAATGACAGAATTAGTTAGAAGGATGTTGAAAGAGAGAGTCAAGAGGATCAAATCTTGGAGGTTATGTAAAAACTGCAAAAGAAAAAGCTCAAATATAATAACCCATAGATTAGGGAGAGTGTGAGCAAGTTCAAAAAGATGCCACAGCAGTTAACAAGCAGAGCTGGGGAAGGTGTAAAATATCAGAAGACTCATTTTAGAAAGTGGAAGTCTTCCCCAAACAAGGAGAGTGAAAAAGAGAACAAACTCTGACAAAAAAGAAGGAAACCAGCAAGGGGAAATGGCTGTCTTGTAGAGCTGTGCAGAAATGCTCTCTCAGAATTATCTATCCTATTTGTGACAGTGAAAATTGGATGGTTTTTTTGTGTTTGTTTTTTAAGGCTCTAATACAGCATCTTTCTTTTTCTCCCAAGAATACTTTTTTTTTCTGGTGGTGGTGAGAAAAACAGAAAATCTCAGGAATTCATTTGGAAAACAATGGCAACTGAGAAATTTCAACTCAGCTGTGGTCATACTATGAAATGTCACAAAGGTATGAAAGGATTACTGAAGGAACATAGGGAGATTGGAGAAGTTTCTGTCCTGTTCCTGAATCCATTCATAGTAGTGTTAATTACCTTTAATGTCTTAAATGTTTTAGAACCAGGATATCTGAAACAGGAGACTATACAGTATTTAGCTAAGAATCATTTTTCCACTACCTGCTGCTGCCATGGGTATATACAGTGGAACCTTGGTTTATGAACACCTCGGTTTATGAATTTTCGGTTTACGAACGCCGGGGACCCATCTGGAACGGATTAATTCACTTTCCATTACTTTCAATGGGAAAGTTCGCTTCAGTTTATGAACGCTTCAGTTTATGAACAGACTTCTGGAACCAATTACACCCATGCTTCGGGTTAAGTATGCTTCAGGTTGAGTACTCTGTGGACCCGTCTGGAACAGATTAATCCACTTTCCATTACTTTCAATGGGAAAGTTTGCATTAGTTTATGAACGCTTCAGTATATGAACAGACTTCCGGAACCAATTGTGTTCATAAACCAAGGTACCACTGTATAGGGTGTCCACTTATGTGATACATGAAGAGTAACTAGAATGCCAAATATACTGGAGGGAATAGGACATATTTGCATACAAGTTTCATATGCAATTGCAACTTACATGTAGAGATTTAAAATGTAGGACTTATTAATATAATTTTAATATATCTTATCATGGTGGAGAAGACTATAACTACATGATCCTTGTGACTGTGTCTAGGAACTAATTGTTGATTTGTAACATCAAGGTCTCTGCTCTCCTTTAAGTTTCTTACATTTATTTATCTTTATCTTTAAACTAGACATAGACCAGAGAACTCTTCAAATAGGGGACTATCCTCTGATGTGCTACACATGGATATATATATATATATAATTGTGGGTTGTTGTTGTTTTTCATTTTTGAGTCGCATAGCCCTAACAAATGTAAAACTTGGTGACAAAGTCCTGCAGATTTGTGACTGTGAATCCCTAAATGCTTCCCAGGAACTATCTTGTTATAAATAGCTGGGTTCTTAAAAGTGCAAATGAATATGTGGGCACTGAAAATGTTTCTGCAAAGCTACAGTTTTCCATTTGTCAATCCTCTACCAGACCCATTCCCCAAAGAAATGTGCCTTGCTGTTTCCAACAAATATTCCCCAGCTAAAAATAAAAAGGAGCACTATTATCTATGAGTCTTGCATAGGTAGGCTGACAGTTTCATTCAGCAGTGGGGGTGAGGGTGGGGGTGGAGAGGTGATATTGCTGTTGAAATGAAAGTTACACTGCCTTGGTGGGTGGACATTATGTGGACATTATATATTTCTTCCCAAATTGGAAAGGAAAAGTAAACAATTTGATACAAAGCAATTTCTGCCATTCACTTCCAACACCTGATTCTTTAATCTAAAAATCCTTACATTAGGTTCATGTTTTTGTCGAACGGATGAGGAATATGTGCCACCGAGGGATTATGAGAAGATATGGAACACCAACAAAATTACATTGCTACCTACTATTTCTAGCAAAATCAGGTTCAGCAATATCCTTGCTTAGGGCTGTACTACTTTTTCTCCCTTTCAGAACTCTATTACTTCCCTGGATGTGTATTAACTTTGAAGGGCAGAGAGCAGCAGAAAGCAAGGGGTTCTTTATACCTTATAGCAGATTTTCCCATTTATCAACTTAAAAGGAAAGTCCAGAAAAGCTCCTATTCTTGCCTTTCTTTCTTTCTTTTATTTTTTTGCAGGACTGATGAAGAATTGCCTTCTGAAAATAATCTCCATAAAACACAAAACTCACATTTAAAAAGCACCAGTATTCTGAATTATTATTATTTCACACATCTTTGGATGAATCAGTGACATCAGTGAAAACATCATACTGGACTCACAAATATCATCTTCAGTTGTTTTTTTAAAGGTTTTATGTCTAGCATAACCTTTTAAGCACATAATACATTAATTTTAATACCTCTTTCTCTACTGGTGGAAAACTCTGCCGATAAATCATGCAATAACACACTTCTAGACACCTGTGGTGTCAAGAGTGGGGACAGTGTAGTGGTCTATACTGCTTCTCTTCTGTACATGTTTCAGTGGCAGACCATGGGGTCCCAAATTTCAGCGGCATCCTGTGTGGTGCTGAAATTTGGCACCCTTGCCTCTTGCCTTCCATTCTACATAATAGTTATAGCACCCCCAAGGGGCTGTTTAAAACAGCTTACAACCAGAGAAATAAGACAGACCTAAAAATGTGAACTGCTCTGAGACCTCCGGGTATAGGGCGGTATATAAATCCTAATAATAATAATAATAATACATCTCAAATATGAAAAACCAGGATAAAGAGGTGTCTTCAGCATTTGCCAAAAGCTGTATAATGAAGATGCCAGACACACATCTGCTGCAGAGAAATGTCCTTCCCACCACCACTGAAGCTGTAGATGGACAACCTACATGCTTTCATGCTCTAAATAAAGAGACTGTAAATGAAATTGGAATAGATAACCTGGCCAGCAGTGCAGTAAAAATGAAGCTGCACTTAGTATCCCAAAGATGACCTGAAAGAGCATGGCATTGAATTGGAGTAATGGAAAAGGGGGAGAAAGTGTGCTGTCCTTGTAATGTGAAATTTCAGCCTAGTATAGGAATGCCAGCAGTTAGAACTTATCTTTCGCCAAATAGACCTGCAGGATTCCACCAGTTCAAAGTAAGGTGACAGCAGTGATGAAACAGAGATGAAACCTCCCTAGCAGCACGACGGCATGAAACACTTATATTCCTGAGATGTACAGGGAGTGACATCCCTGTTCTTTCACTCTGTGTGCTCAAAGCAAGTCATTTCTACATTGTTATAGTAAGTTTTGCTGGCACAAGAATGATTCAACAATATTCAAGACTGTGCACCTAGTAGGAAGTTAGGACATGATCTAAGAGGATGCGGTCTGTGCCTCAGGGGAAATCCTTCACAGTTCAAGCAGCATGTGGAGGTGGTGGACGACAGACACAAATCCAGGACCAATGTGGGCTGTTCCAAACTTGAACCCATTTATGAACAATTCTGTTATCTCCATGTTAATAAAAATACATAAATAGTGAAACACCTGCTGTACAATGTGCTTAAAAGCCACAATATGCGAGTAATTGCGAATCATCTATTTCAGGGGTGGCCAACTCCCAAGAGAATGTGATCTACTCACAGAGTTAAAAACTGGCCGTGATCTACCCCCCTTTTTTGGGTTCAGGTCAAAATTCTTGAATTTTTTTAGGAAGGAGGAAGGCCCATTTTTGGGGGGTTCGGGTCAAAGTTGTTGAGTTTGTTCTGGGAGGAGGTGAAATGTTGAGCTTTTTTTAGGGGGGCCACAGTTGTTCAGCTTCTTTGGGGGGAGCCAATGATCTACCAGTGATCTACTTCAGACATCCAGTGATCTACTGGTAGATCACGATCTACCTGTTGGACATGCCTGATCTATTTTATATCTCTTCCATACATACTTTTGTCCATGTGTAGAATTTTTCTAATATTTTCCTTTATCTCTCTGTATAAAGATTTCTCAGAATCTCCTTCACACCAGCCACGGGTCCAACTTTACAAAGGACAGCCCTCTGTTTGAAGAACTGTCAGAGGACAGTGGTCTATTTGAAGCACTCCTCTTTTTTGAAGGAATGCTTGGTCCAAATCTTCAAAGAACCAGAAGGGAGAATGAGTAGGCGCCTTGGATCTGGTCATCAACATTTAGTATCTTGACGAGTTCACCAAGCAGGTACATAGATTAACTTGTGAGGTATATTTGTATTTATAGTAATTATTTCTAATGGTGCTTCAAGATTGTCACTATTTTGGGTGGGATTCAAATCACAGCAGCAAATTCAGATTATGCAACTAAAGAGGTTTTTTTAATCATTTAATTTTTCATAAACAGGTAAGTAAGTATACACATTTGTAACCAAAAGAAATGAAATAAAATGAACAGGGCTGGGACAGAACCCTGTTTGAAATCCTGGAAAGCCACTCTCAATAACGGAAGACAATACTGAGCTGGAGAGTCTGACTCAGTATAAGGCAGCTTTCAATGTTACTATAATGGAGAAGTTTGAAATGGAACATTCCATCACTACTCTCCAATAAATAGGGCTATGAGATACATCTCTTGACACTTACACACCACAGTTCAAACCCAAGCCTGGATGGAATGGTATGTTGTAAAAGTTCCATTGCAGTCTTTGATCTGAAGCAAGGATAGCTGCAGTAGAACAGCACAAAGGCAAGAGTATTATATCAGAAAGTATTCTTTAAGCTTTTCAAATGACACTGGGGGAAATGGACATGGGGAGAACAGAGGAAGAAAAGAAAGAAATTTTCATATATTCATTTTCATCTAGTCACTGTAGCCTGTTTGGCATGTCCCTTTAAGAGACATGCCTATTCTGTAATAGAAACTCCCATCCTTGGTGCCCCCCCCCAAAAAAATAGCGCAGTTGAAACTCAATGGAACATTCTCCTTGCCTGTGTAGCAAGTCTTGGATGCTTTGCTGAGCTGCTAATCTTTTGGTCACAAATAAGTACAATTATGAAGTTCTCCTGACTCTTGCTGCATCCAGACCTCTTGCAAGGTTTCTTCACATAGTGAGTACCTTTCCACAAGATACTATCATCACTGTAGTTGACATCTACATACATGCACTGTAGTTGACATCTACATACATGCACTATAGCAGATTCTGCAGTTAGAGAGGAACTGTGGATGTCTCTTTCACAGGGGCAGTATGACTACTGTTCGACAAGTTTGCCAGAGCCCTGAAATTCTATGTTCTGGTTCCCATTTGCCTCTGCTACTGTCTGAGAAGTGTACAGAATGTAGCCTTGTACTATGTAATTATTCAGAGTGGGGAAAGGGATGTCCAGGGAAGTCTGTCCTGGTGGATTAAAAATGGAATAGGAATAGGAAAGAGCTTTCTTAGCCTATCCATGGCCCCACCTCTTTCAGTCCCCTCCTCCCTTTCCCTTTGACCCCTGCAATAAGGTTGCCATATGTCCTACAGTGGTACCTCTAGTTACAGACTCGATCCGTTCCGGGGTGGTTCACACCCCGAAAAGTCCGCAACTAGAGCACAGCTTCTGTGCATGTGTGAGGTGCGCAGAGCGTTTCTGCGCATGTGTGAGACACACAGAGTGCTTCTGCACATGTGCGTGTGGCAAAACCCGGAAGTATACACTTCCGAGTTTGCTGCGTTCATATCCTGAAAAAAATGCAACTGGAGACTGATGTAACAAGAGGTACGACTGTACTTTATAAAGGACACTCTCCTATTTGCAGGGCTTTGCAGCTGAAGACCAGTGTAAAGATAAAGAATCATAGGAAGGGAGAGGAAGGGGCTTTAAGTTGTCCATCAACAAATCATTGCTTGGGCAGATGAAGCAGACACACAGTTCACCTGAAAGCATGTTGTATTTTCTATTTGCCTATATATATGTAAATGGTATACAAACTTATGTTCTTTTCTTCTTGGGTGGTACATCTATGGCCATCCTAGATGTTGGGAGGGCCAGCTGTACCAGACAAAGCCAATATTCTATGGTTGGGAATCATCTGGGGATCTCCATCCTCTGGAATACAGAACCTCATGCCTTGGAACAGATGAGATGATGGCACCAGATCAGGACTTGGGTGGCATTACCCAACTGGCTATTGACACCACATCTTCCAGTGAATTTCTTTTCCCTCCCCACATTTATGGGTCTCACCTGAATGAGGGCAGAATCTGCATCTCCACCCGTCTCTCATGAGACCTAAAAGGAAACACACTCATACTTATTTTTGCACTGTCTTTTTCAAAATTCCAAGTACCGGTATGTGGAAAATAAGTGCTTGTAGTAATTTGTTTGAAAATATGTAAATTCAGTCCTTCTGGAAGCCTCTATTATATTTGATCACTTGAAACAGTACAACTAAAAATAAAGAAAAGAAAGTTCTCCCACACATTAATATAGAATATGAACTTAATATGTGGAAGATTCAAGTTTAAAACATTTCTTCTAAAGTAATTAATTTAGGCTAGAAGGAGATTCCCCCCCCCTTAAATTGTTATCCACAGAGAACAGAGTCCTGTAATTACACAGAAGGTGTCAAAAGGCCATTAAAAAGGTCTAAACAATCAGATATTATCTATCATAACAAGATTTTGTGCACCTCCGATTAACAATAGGCTACATCTACCCAGATAACTGAGAAATTGCTCATAACCGTGCTACTATTACTGTAGCTGTAGCAACATTGTGGTATGCAGTTTCATCTTGCTGGAAGCAGAATCTGCAGATCTTTTAACGAGCGAAGGCCCTGAAAGAAGTTTCTGTTTTGTTTTTTGTCTCCTCACACCATCAAATTCCTCTGCACCGCATTTGTTCTGGACTCCAATTTGTGCCACATATGTCAAATGTCAATATTTCTCAACACTTTTAAAAGTCCCAGTTATGAGTAGACACACACTAGACACACACTATGGTTGTTCCTTGTCAAGTAGTGTAGCAGCTCATAGAGCTCATAGAGCAGGCTTCCTCAAACTCGGCCCTCTAGATATTTTGAGACTAAAATTCCCATCATCCTTGACCACTAGTCCTGCTAGCTAGGGATCATGGGAGTTGTAGACCAAAAACATCTGGATGGACGAGTTTGAGGAAGCCTATCACAGAGTTTCAGATTCATGGCATTATCCCTCCCTATGTAGAGTTGTCAAATTCCAATTTCCTAAATTCAAGCAGCCTTAATTGGAAGTTCATGCTAATTGATCTTGCTCTTTATTTTTCACCAAAACATCATTTTGAGGGTTTTTAAAACATGTCTAAATGCAACATGTATGCAAGTAAGCCAATGAAGCACAAGGATGTTCTGCAGGCACTTCAGTGCTGGGTTGGGGCTGGTGTCCAAGTGACCATTAATCTAGATGGCCTATGATAGTGTTTAGCTAGTTTTAGATAGTGTTTAGCTAGTTTGTCTAATCTCCTGCTTGAGATGGAGTACCAGGTTCCCTGTTGGGCTAGGAGGGGCCAATGAGAGAGAAATAGAGGGTGTGGAAATCCAGAAAACTTCCTTATACTGTGTCCATCTCATTCAGTATCATCTACATAGACTGGCAATGGCTCTCCAGGGTTTCGGACAGAACCTGTCTTTCTCAGCCCTACCTTGAGATGCCAAGATTGAACATGAGAACTTCTTCATGCCAAGCAGATGCTATAATTACCAAGCTATGACTCCATGGCCCTTTCCTTAAAAGGCAAGCACCACCACCTCTCATCCAGTTTTTAATATCTGTAGCAGCAACTCTGCCCCACCCTAGATATTCAGCATGGGATTAGTCAGTTGACTAATTAGTCAGTTGACTAATTAGGCCACATAAAAATTCATTTTGGGTCTGCCTCTTAATTTACAATCTGGAGCTCATTATTTTTTAAAGCCTTCTTCATGCTATAGTGGGGCTATAGTCATTTGGCTGTTTTGGCAAATTATTTTTTAATTCCAGAGGCAATCCTGGTCAGCACTGGGGGATAGCTTTATGGTGAATGGGTGGTTATGTAACCAATCTCTCCCAGCCCTTTCGCATGAGGGAATAAGGAGGGAGACCTACATTGGGCCAAGATGGTCTTATAATGTCTAAGGCTTACCAGTCGGAGTGAGATAGTGATCAGGTGCCTCCTTAGCATACCTTACTATGAACAGGTGTGGACAAGTAGAGATCATCTGCCAACTGATCTGGTGCTTGAATCCAGGTTGAAGATTTATCTCTTTGTTTTTATCTCATTTTAAAATTGCTTCCTATGACACACCACAAATCAACCATGCAGTGCAATAAAAGTGTACATAAACCAGATATTTTATTTATTAGATTTGTTTTACCTGCCCTTTATAATAATGTCCCAGAGCATGCTACAACAATAAAATATACTATCATGAAACTAAAACAGTTACAATCATAAAACAAGTGTAAAAAAATAAAGCAGTTAATTTACTTTAAAAAAAATACAGATACAGATCTAGGTAATCATTAAGGTGACTTGCTAATCTACAATAAAAATTAAAGAGCTGTTGCAAGTCCACTGAAAGAATGTCCCACAGCATGGCACCAGTAGCAGTATGTAAAACAACTAAAACCAATTCCATATACAAATGTTGTTCAAAAAGGTTTCCATGCAGAAAGTCATATAGAAACAAATGTATTTTTCTAAATAATAAAAAGTTTAAACAATTGCATATAGAAAAAAGCCATATTAAAAAAATAAATTAATGAGATGCCCGTGTAGCATAGACAGCTCTTTGTGTAAAGCCAACCTCTTCTCTGCCCATTTCATGCCTCTTCTGCTTACAGGAGACAAGTGGGGAGGGGAGCTTGTTACAGCAGGAGATGGAGACACCCATGACTCTTCCTGAGACTCATTCATCTCTGCCTCTTGGCCTCTCTCCTCCCCCTTGCCTGCTTCTGCTTCTGCCTCTGCTTCTGCACTTCTCTCTGCCACAAACTCTCTCAGCTCACTAAGCCCTGTTACCTCTCCAGTTTCCGACACTTCCTTCTCCCAAACTTCTCCCTCTTTTCCCTTGGACCACTCATTGTCATCCCACCACCACTCCCTGGGCTCTGAGCCTTTTCCCCTTGAGGGCTCCCCAGCTGGTTCCTCCCACCATTCCTCTGTGTCCTACCAGTCCATGACATCAGGTGATTTTGGAAATGGAAATCTAAATTTCCCTCACCCAACCTCTAAACTGCAATATGAGGATAATGGAATGCACTGGCACCAGCACATCAATATGTTTGGAAAGATTCATTGTTTTCTTTCGGCAGTTCACACTTCTGCCCTGGAGGTACTGTGAACAAGGAAGTTCCATCTCTGGACAATTGAATTGTTAATTCAGGATTTCTTTTCTCTGTTGATATCCCTGTTTCCCTTATGCGTCAATCCTAGATGTGTCTTCCTTCACTAGTTGGACAGTAGAAGCTGGCCCAAAAAATGATTAGGTAGAATCCTGCCTGCACATATTTATTTGTTAGCTCCCTTAGCAGCCTGTCACCATGAAGTTCCAGGGCAGGATACAACACTTGAAAAATTAAATTAGTTTTAACAAATTGTCTCTCATATCTGGTTCTAGAAAGGCTAGAAATACCTAGCTGTTCTGTTTTAAATGTAGATTTAGCACACATGGAGGAGAGTTGTTGAAAGCTCAGTAAGCTCCTTTCCCTGTTGCCTGCCCTAGACATCTTTTATAAGATGGCGGTAAAACTTCAGAGGTTGGGAGATGCTCCTGTACTTGTGGAAGGTCCCCACTGACTAGGGTTCTAAATCATGCAATGATTGTTCAGAAGTTCAATCTCCAACTTGGGGAAGGCAATTGTGGGAACTTAATATTCCCAATCCCCTCTTCCCCTGCCATGTATTAAATAAACACAAACAGAACACTGGTCTTTAGTTTAAGCATGTAACCCTTTACTTCAGGGGCTCCAGCTCTATGGGGCTGAGGCGTCTTCACCCCTGCCCCCAATATTTGTTGGGGCATGGGCCCTCTCAATGTTGAGAGGATGGAGGAGGCCAAGCATGGAGCCTATTGAGGCATGACTTCAGCGGCTGTTTCCTCCTAAGGAGCCGCCAATCATTAAAGCTGTGCCGACACTGGGCTCCACTCATGGCCTCCTTCCGACGATGTGCATTGCATGTATAATGTTACTTGTGCATGATGTCCACTGGACACATGATGTCACACACATGCATGCTGTGCATTGCGCACCTGACGTCACATGTGTGCATTGCACATCAGGCTCCCTCAGCAACTTGGTTTCTTTCTAGCATAGCTAACACGATGGTCCACTGTACTTTGGCTTGCCCTTGGTTCATAATCACAGGTGAGTAGACTGTGAGTCCTTGATGCTCACTATATAAATCAAAAATATAAGCTGACTTGAAACAATTAAACATTTGGAATTCAAAGGCAAGCTGAAAGATCAGATGGAGGGACATTATACTAAAGATTCCCAAGTTACTTCATTGCATAGTATATTATATTGTTTTGAAAAATGTTTGAGCCAGGCATTGAATTAGTTTAGTTTTAGCCTTAGAACAATACGTCAAACAATCTGTAGTGATCATATGCAGCAATTTGAAGCTCATTATTTTTTTGTTCTGAAGATGTCCCGCTGCTCTTAGCAGCTGAAAAGCAGGTCAGAACCAGGATTTCTAATTAGCCACGAAGCCAGGTGATGTTGAGAACTTCCCTAATCAGTTTTAAAGTGTCTGCTGCTCTCCAACCTAGAAGGTTGACATTACCCTTTCCCCATGTAAATACCGTAGATGGAAAGGAAAATTGCTCTCTCCTGCATTACTTTTGTCCCAAATTGGCACTCATTAGAATGCTCTATGACCCCAGACTCAGAAATGCCAGCCTTAACTAAGTTTAACAAACTTTCTCCCCCACACGTAGGGAATGGATTTTTACAGCCCTTGGTGAAAAGTATTTCGAATCTTTGAACTTGCTGAACCTCTCTTGTACAGAGAAGAGGGGCATCTGCCTTTTAAGATCTTCTCTGAAATACTGAAAGCAAGTACAGTAATGGGAGGACTTTGCTCTTAAAAAATTAGACATATTTAGTTTCTTCACAGATTTTCACAGTCTGGATCCCAAAAAACCCGACATATTCCTCAATATGTTCATTGTAGCCAGACATTATCTATATTAGAATTCTCTGACCCGGCTGATTTGTCTGAGATCGAATGTCAGATTTCAAATAGCACTTTTGCTCTGCCAGTAGAAAAAAGAGACCTCCAGTCATCCAAGTGTTTTTCAATAAGCAAGTCTTCATTTCAAAGCAGACGAAGTGTTGAGCAATCAGCAATATCATGCCTCAAATATATTTTCTTCTCCCTAATTAGGTAACCTTACCCTATATTTAGGAACATATTTGCATAGAATTCATTCCTATCGATTTCAGAAACAGTTGAATCCAATGTCAGAATTTATTTGAACAAATTTCTTTAATACAATTTATTTATTTATTAATTTCAACAAGAAATTTCATTGGTGCCTTCCAGCATAGCAAATATCATTGAAAGCGAATCCAGAGGTTACTGTGTGGGCAACACATCTTGAATAATTTTAGGGGAAGCCTAAGGAATTAGAATAAGATTGTCAAAATTCCCAAGGACATTTCACCTAAGGACTCCTCCAAACAACCTATTTATTGAGGATTCATCTTGATTTGCTTGCACAAAGCTAACGTGGATAATAGATTGCATCTGGTTTTCTTGTTCCTATTTATTTGTTTGGTACCCATAATGTTGTGCTTGCAGGGTATTTATGCATGTTCCTGTTAATCATTTGTACTACTCTTTCCAATGCATTCTCCCATCACTTTCCAAACCACACACAAATTTTTTAAGTGGATTTGCTGCACTAGAGAAACAGTGCTTTAATCCACTTTAATTGTAGAAACCTAATTTACAATATGTGCTTGAATCCTGCCCACAAAACGTGACAATCTTCTGGAGGCACCCTAAAGTGCTCTCAAATTCCATCCAAAGAAAAATAATGAGGATCATTGGGTGACTGCAGCATTTTGGCATGAGTGAAGAGTTTAAACAGTTAGCAAAATTTCTCAAAGGAGTTTTGTGTGTTCTCTCACAATAGAAAGCCATTGTCCAGGGGGAAATGCTTACATTATATATTGAATTATTATTATTATTATTATTATTATTATTATTATTATTATTATTATTATTATTGCAAACCAACTATTAGGATACAGGAAGTATCTGTTTTATCCTCTACTGCACTTCAGCTCTCCACAGTACACTTCATCCATCTGATGAAGTGAGTTGTCATCAATGAAAATTCATATCTTGATGATGATGATGACAATGACGATGACAACAACAACAACAACAACAACAAAACATACCCTGCCCATCTGGCTGGGTTTCCCCAGCCACTCTGGGTGGCTCCCAACAGAATATTTAAAAAAAACGATAAAACATCAAACATTAAAAACTTCTCGAAACAGGGTTGCCTTCAGATGTCTTCTAAATGTCAGATAGTTGCTTATTTCTTTGACACCTGATGGGAGGGCGTTCCCTGTAACCTCACATTTTGCAGTGAGGGAACCGCCAGAAGGCCCTCAGTGCTGGACCTTAGTGTCTGGGCTGAACAATGGGGAAGGAGATGCTCCTTCAGGTATACTGGACCAAGGCCATTTAGGGCTTTAAAGGTGAGCACCAACACTTGGAATTGTGCTTAGAAACATACTGGGAACTAATGTAGGTCTTTCAGGACCGGTGTTATATGGTCTCAGCAGCCACTCCCAGTCACCAGTCTAGCTGCTGCATTCTGCATTAATTGCAGTTTCCAAGTCACTTTCAAAGATAGCCTCAATAAAGACCAGGCATAGTTTAACCACCATATAAAGCTTTGTACAAGCAAATCAGGGTGAATGCTGGATAAACAGCTTATCTGAAGGAGGCCTATGTTAATGAATGAGGTGACTAGATTGTATATGTGAATGAATGGCGCCAGTTCTTTGTGTATGTGAATATTTTGTTGATATGCAGTTTGATGTCACTCCCAAAGGCACACTCCTCTACTGTCTCCTGCGATAGACAAATACCAACAACAGCAATCTTTGCATAAATTGAGATGACTTTTGAGTAAATGGGAAGGTAGGGTGTGTGTCAATTAAAACTATACCCAGAAGGCACATTTAAAGCAAAACAAACAAATTTATGAGAATATAATAAGGGTAAAAGTCATCTTCTTTGAAAAAGGACACAGCTGAAAAACTGAGGGAAGGAGAGAAGGTTATGCATTCCTTTTCCTTGCTTTGTTTAACCAGGAGGTAAGATCAATAACAAGAAAACAGTTCTGCTGTTGGTTTTGTGTAGTGGCTGTCATTACTACAAGAATTATTATTATTATTTTAGTATTCTGCTCAAATAGTCCTGAAGCTTTTTTTTTACATTATTTACCAAGATCCTGCAAAATGTATAGCTAGATCACTACTGTATGTGAAATTGGGAGTTACGATGAAGTTTCTGCAAGAGCCCCATTATCCCCATTTAAATATGGGTGCGAGAGAATGAATATACATACAATACTGGCATCTATCTGTGATCAATTGGTATCTTTAACTTAAAATGTAATCCGTGTGTCCCTGTTACAACAAAATCCAGGAATGGCAAATGAATGGGTTGTGGTATAGAAGCAAATAGCCTTCTCCCTTTCTCCTCTGACTCTCCAGCACTGCTGTTTGTGAAAGTAGATATTTATGTGCTTTCTGCTCCAATTTTATGGAAATGATGTGTTCCTCCCACCATCCACACAAAAACAAAGATCATAATTGCAGCCCTTTAGAATCTGTGCATGTAGCAATCAGCAACCTAAATTATAACCTAGATGTCAGCTTTCCCTTAAGATGTTAAAGTTGCCCATAATACTTTGCATTGTGTTCCTCAAGGAGCACAAGTGATTTGGAGCTATTGTATGAAGTTTGACATGGTTAATGCAATTTGAAAGTAAGTTAACTGAATATTAACCTCCTTCTCCAGGGCCACGTCAAAGCAAAGAGTGCTTTCTTCCCAGCCAAACAAGCATTTGATTGATTATGGGCTTTCTTTTTCTGAATAACTGTCAGTGGTCTGCAGTTCTATTCACATGTTTGATTGTAGGGCATCACTGTGATAACTCTGGAGTGAGCCATGCTGCCTCATCCTCAACAGTGAATTACCTGTGGTTGTTTGAAGTAGGAGTCCAAAGTATGAGTTCCTAGTCATGTGTGGTTTTCCATGCAATTGTGAGACCCAGTTGTGCAGGTATCTCAGTCACATGGAGCTCCGGCTTGTACATATGAACATTGGTCTCTCAGGCAACCTGTGGTTGTGTAATAAGGGAAACACCCCATTGGTGATGTGCCTAAAAATACATCATAATACTCTCTGCATGAGTAACATGGTTAATAGGGCTTGTAGTGTTATCCGACCAGCAGAAACTATATACTATTTCCTATTACTCTACAACAAGAGACTATAAAGTACTGTAGAGAATACTCCTGAATATTCTTTTATTTATGAACTAGTCTCTAGTATGAATGTTTCGCATAGCAAACTATCTTTTTCTGTTGAAACGTACTGCTATGTACTGCAACGAGCGAACCGCCAGAAGGCCCTCAGTACTGGACCTCAGTGTCTGGGCAGAACGATGGGGGTGGAGATGCTCCTTCAGGTATACTAGACCGAGGCCATTTAGGACTTTAAAGGTCAGCACCAACACTTTGAATTGTGCTCAGAAACATACTGGGAGCCAATGTAGGTCTCTTAGGACCGGTGTTATGTGGTCTCGGCGACCGCTCCCAATCTCCAGTCTAGCTGCCACATTCTGGATTAGTTGTCGTTTCCGGGTCACCTTCAAAGGTAGCCCCACATAGAACGCATTGCAGTAGTCCAAGCGGGAGATAACTAGAGCATGCACCACTTTGGCGAGACAGTCTGCAGGCAGGTAGGGTCTCAGCCTGCGTACCAGATGGAGCTGATAGACAGCTGCCCTGGACAGTGAATTGACCTGCGCCTCCATGGACAGCTGTGAGTCCAAAATGACTCCCAGGCTGCGTACCTGGTCCTTCAGGGGCACAGTTACCCCATTCAGGACCAGGGAGTCCTCCACACCTGCCTGCCTCCTGTCCCCCACAAACAGTACTTCTGTCTTGTCAGGATTCAACCTCAATCTGTTAGCTGCCATCCATCCTCCAACCGCCTCCAGGCACTCACACAGGACCTTCACTGCCTTCACCGGTTCTGATTTGAAAGAGAGGTAGAGCTGGGTATCATCCGCATACTGATGAACACCCAGCCCAAAACCCCTGATGATCTCTCCCAGCAGCTGCATGTAGATGTTGAAAAGCATGGGGGAGAGGACAGAGCCCTGAAGCACCCCACAAGTGAGAGCCCAGGGGTCCGAACACTCATCCCCCACCACCACTTTCTGAACACGGCCCAGGAGGAAGGAGCGGAACCATTGCATGATAGTGCCCCCAACCCCTCTAGACGGTCCAGAAGGATGTTATGGCCAATGGTGTCAAAAGCCGCTGAGAGATCCAGCAGAACTAGGAAACAGCTCTCACCTTTGTCCCTAGCCCGTCGGAGATCATCAACCAGTGTGACCAAGGCAGTTTCAGTCCCATGATGAGGCCTGAATCCAGACTGGAAGGGATCCAAATGGTCCGCTTCTTTCAGGCGTGCCTGGAGTTGTTCAGCAACCACTCACTCAATCACCTTGCCCAAGAATGGAAGATTTGAGACTGGGCGATAGTTGGCCATATTGGCCGCATCTAAAGATGGTTTTTAAAGAAGCGGTTTAATATCCACCTCTTTCAGCGGGTCTGGGAAGGCTCCCTCACAGAGAGAAGCATTTACTAACCCGCGAAGCCCATCGCCCAGCCGTTCCCGGCTAGCTTTTATAGTTAGTAGATTCTTGACAACCTAGCTTCCTAAAACCTTCCTCTTTTTTCACCATTACCTGGAAGCTCAGTTGTGCAAATCGCTGAATCTTGGGGCTTCTAGTTTTTAGGCGCATTAGAAACTCATCAATAAGTAACTTGAGCTCTAATCGGCCTTCAGCTGTTGGGGATATAGGAAGCTGTCTCATACTACGTCAGGCCACTGATCCAGCTTGCTCAGTTTGGCATTATATTTGAGCTTTCACACGATGTAAAAGCCACTTCTGGAACTATAGGGAAATATAGTACAAGTTTAGTGCTCATTTCTATGCTATTTGCTTGCAGAAAAAGAAAATCCATTTTCAAATAATATGTTAATGAGTGCTAAACTGGCAGTATATACCACTATAGTTCCAGAAGCAGCTTTTACATTGTGTGAAAGCTCAGATATAATGTGGAAATTAACAGTCAGGGAAAGTGGAATAAACTGCCCTGTGAATGCCACCTAACACTGGCTGTGGGGAAAGCTTTACATAATGTTTTATCTCTTATACACCAAAATGGTTACGTTGCTTAATATTCTTTCCTACCTTGCCTCTTGTTTCATTCCACACAAGTACAAAACAAAATAATTTCCCCTTTGCCACTTCAGTTTAAGCAAACTACTGATACCGAATAGAAAACAGGTTGAGTCAAACACACCAATCTTGGTTTATCATCCAGCAAAGAGACAGGCTCCTTTTAATGGTAATTGTGATGCACTTTGTTAATTTGCTCTTCTACCCTTGTAATAAGCTAACAGTTCAGTGTGTGCAATCTGGTCGGCAAAGTAAGCCCCAGAGGGCTATTAACACAGCTTCGTTATTTAGAAATGTAGGAATAACACTTTATTGTCAATTGGAATTCTTTGTGTGTAGCTTTACACATTTCTGATATAACTGAGAAAACAACACAGGCATTGTACAAAGCCATTTTGGAAAAGTTTACAGCTTACTGTAAGAAGGGCTGTGTTGCCGTTAAAGTCTCACATGTTTTTGCCTAGTATAGTAACTAAAGGAAGAAATACAGTATTTTTCTGTGTATAAGACTAGGTTTTTTCCCAAGGGATGGCTGTGTGGAGCCTGGACTAGATGGTCCCTGGGGTCCTTTCAACTCTACAATTCTTTGATTCTAAGACTGCACACAAACATGAGGCATCTTAGTCTGGGGTGCAGCCATATGCCTAGTGTAGCCTCTATGTGGACATTTTGGCCATTTATTTACACCTACCTAACATCCTCTTCTAGATTTTCAGTTGCTTTGGGATCAAGTAGGACTTATTTTTTGCCTGCCCACAAATTTGTTGAGTGGTGCAGCTTTTTCTACCCTACTCTGTACCTGCCTCAGGGGACGTCAGGGCCTAGGGGTAGGGGTAGTTAAATAGGTTTATTTGGTTGTACAGTATAGTAACTTTGGTCACTTTGTTGACAGGAAGGTGTAATAACAGTTAATGTTAGATAAGGGAACAGGTGGGCAGCCTTAGGCATTTTTTAGAGGTGAAGGGTGTTTCTGGAGGCTACCTGCTCTTGGCTGTGGGGCCCTTAGCCTGGATAAGGAGCATTTGCTACACCTGACTGGAATTATGGGTCTGTTGAGGCAATCACCCACCCATCTCCTACTACCCTTCTGAGAAATACCCCACCCCACCCTCCCACTATATATAAGGGTCTGGTGACTTCTGTTTCAGTGTATCTGAAGAAGTGTGCATGCAGACGAAAGCCCACACCAAGAACAAACTTAGTTGGTCTCTAAGCTGCTACTGGACAGTAAGCTTTGAAGTCTGTGCTAATTTATTTTACTCACATCCAAAATCAAACAAAACAAGAGAAAATAAGAATTAATTCTGAAACACAGAATAATTGTATGCTATTAACTGAATTATCATGTCATCCATATTCCTTCAAATACATTTCAGGATACAACAATGCCCTTCTACATGTGGGGGGCATCTCCAGGCATGGACAGCTGTTTTACACTCTGTACTAAACCACTGCAATATGAAACTCAAACCAAAGATCTTTTTCTGTTTCCATGTGGATTTGCATAACCTCTAGCAGAAATGGAATCATGAAAAGAGCTCTAACATCAACCCATTATAGCACTGCATGAATCCTTACACAAGCAGAGCGGTGCTAGCAGTTACGCTTGTCCCAGTTATTGGATCCATCCCATTTATTTCAATAGTTTTAGAATTTAGCCATTATTTATTTATCCATCTTCCATTTCTGGAACTAATTAAGCTCATCTAATTTAACTATTTGTTAAATTATCTAATATTACTACAGTCATACCTTAAAGTCGAATGGAATCCGTTCCGGAAGTCCATTTGACTTCCAAAATGTTTGGAAACCAAAGCATGGCTTCTGATTGGCTGCAGGAAGCTCTTGAAGCCAATCAGAAGCCACAGAAGCCCTGCCATACGTTCAGGTCCCAAATAAAGTTTGAAAACCGGAACACTCACTTCTGGGTTTGTGGCGTTCAGGAGCCAAAAGGTCTGAGTACCAAGGCATTCAGAACCAAGGTATGACTGTATTTGTTAAATACTGGAGGCCCACTAGCCAAAGAACTACAGTTAGTTGGGATATTTGATGTTTCTATATATGAGCCTAACAACTGTTGCCTTTGCTGTTTTCAGCATAATACTATATTCTTACCAATGCTATCTGATCTTTAAGTAATTTTAGATATCCTAACCCCAAAGCAGCCACAGAAACCAGAATATAGGGAATCCTTTAGATTTGTGATTTTTTTAAAAAAACAAGCATCTTTTTTCCCTTTCATTATTATAACAAATGGTTTCTTGTTCTATATTAATCAACCCCTTTGGCCCAAACTCATCATAAACAAAATAAAAAAAATCCTTCAGTAGCACCTTAAAGACCAACTAAGTTTTTATTTTGGTATGAGCTTTCGTGTGCATGCATTTTGCTTCGACTCAGACCAACACGGCTACCTACCTGTAACTCATCATAAACAGTTGGCTTTCTATAAATTCTTTACAGTTTGTGCATATCAGGAGGGTTATAGAATAAAGAACATACAAATGCTTCTAATATTATACTAGAACTAGTGTATTTCAGCCCGTTCAATAACGGGCGCTAGAACATCCCGGGTTTCGGAGAAGCACTTGCGCAGCGCTTCTCCGAACCCTGGGACCTGTCCTTGCTGTCGGCGGCAGGGGGACAGGAATGAAGGAGGAGAAAGGGCTGCTTTCTCCTCCTTCCTTCCTTTCCCCCAGCCCCCGACAGGAAAGAGACATTCCGTGGTTCGGAGAAGCACTTGCGTAGCACTTCTCCGAACCCCGGGACCTGTCCTTGCTATCGGCGGCAGGGAGACAGGAACAAAGGAGGAGAAAGCAGGAATTCCTCCCCTTTTTTCCGCTGCCGCCAAGCCAGTCCCCCAGCCGAATTGCCCGCCGCCGCTTCGACTTCCTCGGCTACGGCAAGCAGGCAGACAGCTCGCCTGCTTGCCTTCGCCGAGGAAGCGCTATCCCATGCCGGCGGTGCATGGCAAGGCGGCGGGGGGGAGGAGCGCTTCTCTCCCCCGCTGCCTCGCAGCGCACCTCCAGCATGAGATGGGGCTTCGGAGCGGCGGTTGGCGGAGCGGTGGTTGGCGGTTGTCTCTGCCTCCAATCCCTGTGTCCCTGGAGCACATGCGCAGTAACCCAGGGACACACGGAATCTGGACACAGAGACACTTGCACTTTATTATATAGGATTGATTAACCATGTATACAGATCAGATATTTTAATTTCCTAAAGAGACATTTCTCTTTATTTTTGGAAGATTTCCATCAACAATATTAATGTGCATTTTAGAATGTTCTTTAGGGATGTGAAATCTGTAGAAACACCCATCTTGAAGTGAATGAAATATATTATGGTTGTTTTCTGTTCTTGTCAAACTCCATGAAGACCATTAAATATAGTGCAGAGTTAATTGGAACCAATAGGCATGGCACTAGTTAGAAAATTAAAGACTAAAGAGGAAACAGAGGGTTGTATCCAATGTAGCACTAAGTAACTTGTTTAATTAATACAAGAATTCATGTTTGCACAATGGAACTTTCCCCCCTCTCCTGCCTCATGCCCATTAAATGTATTCTGGGTAGTAAACCCTCCAGAGGATGCACAAGGAGGAGAGGAAGCTTTCATTGTGCAAGTGTAAATCTTTGCACTAGCACAATGACTGCATTCGATAACTCCCAGGGTTACTCTTTTTTTTTATAGTAATTTTTATTGATTTTATACAAACAAAACAAACAAAACAAACATACAATATAAAACTGTCCCTTCGTTTTCCCTCCACCCACCGGTCCACCTCTGCCACCAGTGGTACCCGTGAGCTTTAAGAATCAAAGGGGTCCTTTGTAAGTTGGGTTTGGCCTCCCCCCTCCCTCCTCCCCCCACATCCCCCCCCCTGCCACTGAAAGGACAGGAATGGAGGAGCTCTGAGGATTGGTTTCCCCCAGCTCTTTCATAAACATGCATAAACAAATATAAACATAACAACAATAGGGAAGAGTTTTAACTCCCCAATTCTTATTATCTTAACATTGTAATTGTGACTTCCTCGATACTCTTCCTCCTGGTTTTCCTAACAAACTCTAATTGCTTATGGCGGGTTTTCTATTCCAAATTAAAATCCTTTTCTTATAATATTAACTCAATCCTCCTCCTTTTCCATGCTGCCCTCCCACAGGCCCCCTCCTGCCACAAGAGGAACCTGTAGGGCACAGCATTTCCAAGGTTCCATTAAATCCCCTCCTCACCCCTCTGAGCACCCCCTGCCACTGAGTATCTCAGAGTAAGGAGAGGAGAGTAGGCAGCTTTCTGCCTAAACACCTATCTTAACTTACAAAAATTTGCATCAACCTAAAAATTCTTTCCTAGGCCATTCTTATAACTCCCTCAAGAAAACACAGCTTTTTTTCTTTCTTTTTTACACTCCATCTCCTCTCCCTAAATCTTTTCCCCCAATTGGATCAGCATTTCCGTTAACAAGCGAAGATTTCGAAAACCGTCTTTCAAAAGCCAAGACAAAACCTTTTAACTAAAATTTTCACCCCACACCCATTCTTTCCCAAATCCATCTCCAGGCCTTTGCCCCCCCCCTGTCCCTGTCCTTCCCATCCCTCAAAAACACCACCCCACATTTTAACCCCTCCAGGATCTTCAATTCCATTGATCTTTAAATTCCTTTGCTTCTCAATTTCTTGCTCTGCTTGTTTTTCTTCCTTTTGAAATCCATGCTTTGCTTCATCCCAAACATATTTATTATAGTCCAAGTCCTCTTTAATACTTTCATCAAGTTGTTTCTCCTCACACACAGTCTCAGACTCAGCAGTCTCCAAATCCAAATTATCCTCTAAGTCCTGAACTTGGACTTCAACCTCAACTGATGGTAAATTGGGATGTTGCCGTTCCTTGTAAATGTCCTCCCATGTTTGTAGATAGTTCAGCACAGCCTCCTGGAAGGCTCGAGAGTACTTTGTTTTCATACTTCTCTTAACCGCAGACAAACAGGAGGTAGGGAACAAAGGGTGCTGGAAAATTCCTTCCTCAGACGATCAACTCCATTTTGGCTGTTCTTTTCCTTTGTTCTTTAACTCAATCACAAATCCATTCTTAATTCCAATTTAAATAGTTCTACCACGTTTTCAATCAATTTTTACTGTTCACAGCAATGCAATAAATCCACCCGGTCTTTTAACAGTTTGACAGCTTTTGACAGCTGTCAAAACGCTCTTCCCCTTAATAATGCTGTACCTCAAGGGGTGCCGGACTCGGGAGCTGAGATGGTTCGAAAAGATCTTTTTTCCTCTCGGGTCCACAGTCCCAAATACTTTTTCATCGTTCGGCTTAGGTTTATTTAAAGCGCCTCCCAGTTTTCCATTAGGAAGAGACCGACTTCCGTTTCTTTAAAGTCTCTCCTATTTTTCCAATTAATAAATTTAAAGTCAAAATCAAAATTCCACTTACTTCATGGAAACCTTTAATTTTATTCGGAAGAATCCGCCGCTTGCCGGGTCAGGACTCGGAGCTTCGCTTCTCGGAGGTAAGATATAGCCCAAAATGGCTCCCGCGGTTCCACCCCGCCGGCTCTCGATCGCTCTACTGAGCTCTCGGGCAGCGGGGGATCCGCAAAACGGAGCAGCCGCTGGGCGCGTGAGTCACCGGGACTCTCTACCCGGTGCTTTTACGGGGAGTCCGCTCGCTCTGCGGACTTCCCCCCCCCTCCGCGAGGCCAGGGACTTCGGCACGCGAAGTCCCTGCGTCCTTCTCTCCGCCGCGACAGACCGGAAGTCCCAGGGTTACTCTTTTTTACTTTGCCATGAAATATTTCACATAATGAGAATATTTCAAATAATACATGTGATTTCTATGAAAAAATATAGATTTTTAAAATATGCATTGTTGAAAAAAATGCTCTTTTCAAAAACGGTAAAGATGAAATAATAACTAAAGACTTTAAAATGTTCTCATAGTTTACAAACATTGCAAAGCCACATACATTTAAAACAGATGGTGCTTTGTGTTTGCATTTATGCATGGGGCTCATAGCTCAAGAGTCACTGACACATTGCTGTCCTTTAGTATTAATAATATGCTCCTGGGTCAAACTTTGAGCCAATATCATTTATCTTTTGTCCCGTTCACAAACTTTAATCCATTATTAAAATGTCCCTCTCCTCCTCCATATTTGCTGGTATAGATTTAGCATTTTAAGCAAGTGAATAATGCTAGTTTTCTTAACCTTGCAACAGGAACCTTAGCTGGACCTTCTCAGTGAGAACCGTCTTAGAACATTGGAGTTGGGTTTAGATTTCATTAATCATTCGCTATCTTTAGCTTTTCCAGATTGGTAATCCATAGGGAGGAAGAAGTATTCTCCAGATTGTTCCTTTTCCTTATGTGCATAGAAGCAAGAAGATCAGCTTCACGAATATAGTGCACATATGCAAAGCAGTGTTGCCATCGCTATTTATTTCAATTGGAGCTAATTTAATTGAATATACTTTTCAAATGTTATCTATATAAATAGTGCCATACCCATGATTCTCCTAGCCCCCAGCCAATGCCTACTCCTGTCCAACTTTATACGGGGAAGGGCTATATCTCCATGGTAGAGCATCTGCTTTGCATGCAGAATGTCCCAGGTTCAATCCGTAGCATCTCTGGGTAGAGCTGGGAGAGATCCCTGACTGAAACTCAGTGACCTACAGAGCTCCAGCAATGTGATGGCATCATGTGCCTTCAGAACATACCCTTGGCCTCTTGGCCCACCCATACTAGGTTCTGCTCAATAACAATCCCACTATGAAGCCTCAACTTTGACAGCTTGACTGAAAAGTAGGCTGACCAAATCTTTCCTAAACCTAGCAAATAGATGATAGATAGATAGATAGATAGATAGATAGATAGATAGATAGATAGATAGATATAAGCATAAATCTCATACTTGACTGTTGCGTGTTCAGACCTCCCCCCTAAATAAATTCACACTTTACTCAAATTTTATTTTTGCTTTTTGGCAGAATTTAGGCCGCAACTTTATTGATTACAGAAAGTGAGTGGTTGCATAGGCTCTGGTTCGACTAGCTCCCTGCACCGTTGCAGGTAGCACTGACCCAGGGCACCAGCATAGGTCAGCCAAGGGTGAACACCTGGATAGGCGGAAAGCCAGGAACAGGCTATGTACTCCACCCAGATGTCCCCCTGGACTCAGGCAGGGGCACAACCCCCTCACAGGGGTTGACCAAACCATTTGAGTCCCTGGATTCCTTTAAAGGAATATCCTTCACATAGGGATGGCGAGAGCGTTCTCCCATCCCTATCACCTGAACCAGTGCCTATCCGCAACCTTACAAGTTGTGATGAATTGCTATAAGGCAGGCCAAACCCAAATGGCAACAGCCAATCAGCCAAGTGGGAAAAAATCCTGCCGTGCCCCTGTCCCAAAGACACACGATGGCATAGCAAGGTCAAGCACAAAATGCCCTAAAAGTAGGGAGAGGTGAGCTGGTGTTCCGAATGCACAAGCCAAAAGAGGAAGCTCCGGGAGGTCATGTGCATGGGTATATATAAGTCCCTTGATTCATTTGGACTGCGCCCCATTGGCCAGATTGAACCCAACATCGAGGGACCTACCAATTGGTTGTTGTGGCTGACCAGTCTTACCCACCCACAACACAGGAGGTCTCACCGCAACACGTGCCCTCTTTTAGGGAGGACATGATTTAGCCAACACTTGAAGGTGTCCATTAGAGCTTTGAATGTTCTAACATTCTCACATTAGCATTCACAGAAATCTGCCTGTAAGCATATATAATAATAATAATAATAATAATAATAATAATAATAATAATAAGGTAAGAATGAGTCAGACACAGATATATTCAATAATTGATATGGGTAGGACAACCTCATTTCCACATTGAAAGTAAGTCAAAGTATGTAAGCAAGAGTCATGGCAAGGGAAATAGCTCTGTCTCTCTTGCCTTTAGCTAGAATATCTGTTATGTTGGTAGTTTTCTGCATAGAGATTTTATGTAATCCACTGTGACTAACTGCTTTATATATCACATTGCTCTCAACAGGGCCAACCCAAGATACTTTGCTGCCTGAAATGGAACACCAAATGGCACCCCACACATGTCTTTCCCCTCGTGGACCTGACAAAGCAAACCATTAAAGTAATTTCTTATGCACTTAGACGCTGACGAATAACTCTCCTGAGTCTATATTGTTTTCATGAACAAATTATGTAAGACTATAAAACAGAAGCAATTAATGCTTTGCCTTCTTAAGAAT